>NC_045768.1:91744182-92994182 GCF_008692025.1 Phocoena sinus
CCGTTTCTTTCATGGAAACTCTTTCTCTTCTCAGAGCCATGCCTGCACGGATGAGAATCCGGGCCACATCAGTGTTTTCCAGGTAGCTTCGAGGCCGCATAAAGGCAGCTTTCAAGGCGGGAAAGCAAGGCTTGTCTCAAACGGCCACTTCCAGGTTGACATGGAGCAGACTCTTCAGTGCTTTCTACCAAGTCAAAGAGACCTAGCTTCTCACGGAGTCCTTCCACGATCAACTTTTCTATGCAGGGTATTCTTCCTGAGGTGAACTGCCTAAACGAAAGAATGCGCTCGGTTTCTTGGGTCCTGCGAATCGTCCCAAAGCCTGCAGCTTTACACCAGAAACTGTGCTCTGGTTGCACTTGGACACCCCCAAGCCGACATTCTCCTTGAGGTAGGTTGACTTCAGGTATGAGGACCTGGAAGGGATTGCAAGCAAAGTGCTCCTCTCAGTACAGCTCTGACTACGGTAATGAGGCACCCTTGCATGGCCTTCTGCAACCGCTACAAATATGTTCCTGAGGCTGTTGGTGAGCTGAGGCAATCTAGCTCCCCCGAGGCAGCGTGAAAGCTGCTGCCCTTCACTCGGCACGCACACGGGTACTCCGAGGTGTCTAGGGGTCTGAATGTTGCTCTTCAACTCAGGAGAGCCCGGGGGTACTCGGTGTCCTTGTACGGAAACGGGTGCTGCCGCGAGGAGTCTAGGAGACCCGAAAGGCTTACTACCGTTCAACTAAAGCAGAAGAGAGAGCTAAGGCCTCCTGGGAGCTGCTGCACTCCTCCCCTGCTGCCCGGCATATCAGGGCCCGTCTTCGAAGCTAGGCCTCACTTGGAGTTTCCCGTTAGCTATGGAACAGGACAGGATGAGCTCTGACCGAGAAACTGGAATACCCCGGTTGCTCGTGAAACCGTCTTTTCCCTCTCGCAGCCATGCCTGCCGTGAGAGGACGCCCGACAACAGCAGTGTCTTCCGGGGAGCTGCGAGGCGCATAACGGGACCTTTCAAGGTGCGAAAACAAGGCTAGTCCCATCAGGCAGCGGCTCCAGGAAGACACGCAGCGTAAGTGTCTGTGGTTTCTGTCCAGTCAAAGGAGACCTAGCGACATACTTGGCTCTTCCCTGATTCAACTTTGCTACACGGGACGTTCTGCGTGTAGCGAACTGCCGGGACCACAGAGTGCCCTAGGTCTCGTAGGGTCCTGTGCATCTACCGAAAGAAGCCCTGAAGTGTTCCACAGAAATCTGTGCTTTGGCGGAATTTGCAGTGCAGGCCGCCTTTCCACCTGACACACGCTGACTTCAGGTATGAGTGCCTAGAGAGACTAGCAAGCGGAGAGTTTTTCTCAGTACAGCTCAGACCAGGGCAATGTAGCCGACTTCCGTGGCGTGCTGGACTTGCCAGCACCGTGTTCCTGAATCCGTTGGTGAGCTGAAGAAATCTAGCTCCCCCCCCCCCCAACCCCCGCCAGGAGAGAATGCAGTGTGTTACGCTTCACTCGGCCTAGCCAGGGGCGCCCTGAAGGGCCTACGTGTCTGAGTGTGGCCCAGCAGGCCCAGGGGAGCCTGAGGGTACTCAGAGTTCTCGTAGGGACACGGGTGCTGACGCGAGGGGGCCAGGAGTCCTGACAGGATTAGTACCGTTACACGAGGGCGGGAGTGCGACTAAGGCCTCAAGGAAAAGGCCGCAAAACCACCCTTCTGGATGGCAAATCAGGGCCTTAGGTAGGGGGCTACGGCCCACGTTGGGATTGCCCCCTCTTCGCTCTAGAGCAGGGCAGGATATGCTCCCGCCCAGGGCCTGAAAGCACCCTCTTCCTTTCGAGAAAACTCAGTTTCTTCCAGAGCCATGCCTGCAGTGAGTACAAGTCGAGCAACCAGAGCGTTGTTCAGGAAGCTCCAAGGCCGCATGACTGGAGCTTTCAAGCCGGGAAGACCAGGCTTGCCTCAGAGGGCTGCCTTTTCCAAGTTTACGTGCAGAAGGAAGCATCTGTGGTTTCTCCCAAGTCCAAAGAGACCTGGCTGCTCGCTGGGTCCTTCGAGAATCATCTTCTCTGTGCAGGGTGCTCTGCGTGTAGCGAACTGCTTAAATGAAAGAATGCCTTAGGTGTCGTAGGCTCACGTGCATCTTCCAAATGCCTGCAGCGTTACCCTAGCAACTGTGCTCTAGAGGCACTTGGACGGCAAGCCGACTTACTCCTTGAGGTAGTCGAGGTATGAGGTCATCGAAAGGACTGTAAGCAAGACGTTTTGCTCAGTGCAGCTCCGACTACAGTAATGATGCAGGCTTCCATGGCCTGCCGCACAGGCTACCACAGTGTTCCTGAGGCTGTTGGCGTGCTGAGGAAATCCAGCTCCCCCGAGGCAGTGTGCAAGCCGCTGCCCTTCACTCGGCACTCACACGAGTATTCCAAAGTGCCTCCGGGTCTGAATGTTGCTCTTCAACTCAGGAGAGCCTCGGGGTCCTCAGTGTCCTTGTACGGAAACGGGTGCTGCCGGGAGGAGTCTAGGAGTCCTGGAAAGCTCCCAACCCTTCAACTGAAGCAGAAGAGAGAACTAAGGCCTCACGGAAGCTGCTGCACTCCTACCCTGCTGCGTGGCAAATCAGGGTGCTCCTTCGAAGCTAGGCCTCACTTGGAGTTTCCCCTTAGCTATACAGCAGGACAGGATGAGCTCTGACCGAGAAGCTTGGAGTACCCCGGTTCCGTGTGAAACCGTCTTTTCCCTCTCACAGCCATGCCTGCCGTGAGAAGAGGCCCGGCAACAGCAGCGTTTCTCAGGGAGCTTCAAGGCGCAATAGAGGATTCTTCAAGGTGCGAAAACAAGGCTAGTCCCGTCAGGCACCGGCTCCAGGATGACACGGAGCATAAGTCTCTGTGCTTTCTATCCAAGTCAAAAGCGACCTAGTACGTACTTGATTCAAGCGTTCTTCACAGGGTGCTCTGTGCGTACCAAACTGCCTAGACCAAGGAATGCCTTTGGTCTCCTAGGGTCCCTTGCATCTACGGAAAGCCTGAAGTGTTACACAGAGACCTGTGCTTTAGTGGAGGTTGGAAGGCAAGCCGCCTTTCCCCCTGAGATACGGTGACTTCAGGTATGAGTTCCTAGAAGGGCATGTAAGCAGAGAGTTTCTCCCAGTGTAGCTCAGACTAGGGCAACGAGGCCGACTTGCATGCTGTGCTGGACTTGCGAGAACCGTGTTCCTGAAGCCGTTGGTGAGCCGAGGAAATTTAGCTCCCCCAAGGTAGAGTGAGGCCTACCCTGGGGCACCCTGAAGGGCCTACCGGTCTGAGTGTGGCTCCAGCAAGCGCAGGGGAGCCTGCGGGTACGCAGAGATCTTGTCCCGAAACGGACGCTGACGCGACGGGACCACGAGTCTCTAGACGCTTACTCCCGTTAAACTAACCCAGAACTGCGACTGAGGCCTCAGGGAAACTGCTACACGCCTACCCTTCTGGATGCAAAATCAAGAACTCACGTGGAGGCTAAAGGCCCACGTTGATATTCCCCTTAGCGCTAGAGCAGCGCCGGAAGAGCTCTCACCCAGGACCTGGAAGCACCCTCTTTCTTTCGAGAAAACTCATTTTCTTCCAGAGCCAAGTCTGCAGTGAGTACACGTCCGGCAAGCAAAGCATTCTTCGGGTAGCTTCAAGGCCGCATGAGCGAAGCCTTCAAAATGGGAAAACAAGGCTTTAGACGCCTCTCCGGATTGACACGCCGTCTAAGTACGTGTGGTTTCTGTCGAGTCAAAGGGACACAAGCTACCCACTGGGCCCGTCCCTGAATCAGCTACTCTACGCAGGGGGGTTCTGTGCGTAGCCAACCGCCTCAACGAAGGACTGCCCTAGGTCGGCCTTGGGGCCTGAGCATCTTCCAAAATCCGGCCGTGTTACACGAAGAACGGTGCCCTAGTTGCAGTGGGAGCACTAGTGGAATGACTCCTTGCGGTGGGGTGACTTCAGATATGAGGTGCTAGGAATACTGAAAAGCAGAGGGATGTTCTCAGTGCGGCTCAGACGAGGGCGATGAGGCGGAAGGCCACGGCATGCTGCACTGGCTAGAACCGTCTTCCGCAAACTGCTGGCGAGCTGAGGAAATCTAGCTCTCCCAAGGGAGTGTGCAAAGGCTGCCGATCACTAGGCAGACACACAGGGGTGCTCCGAAGGGCTCCCTGGGCTGGACGTTGCTCGGGAGGCCCAGGGGTCCGTGGACTACGCAGTGTCCTTGTCCAGAGACACGGGCTGACGCGGAGGCGCCTAGGAAACCTGAGAAGCTTACCAGCGTTACACTAAGGACGAGCAACGACTACTGCCTCGTGGAAAGTGCTGCGCGCCTACCATTCTGCACGCAATTCAGGGCCTTCCCTTGAGGCTTCTGCTCAGTGCAGTTTTAAGGTAACTATAGGGCAGGGAGGACGAGCTCCCAAACAGGGACGGGAAGGCACCCCGTTTCTTTCATGGAAACTCTTTCTCTTCTCAGAGCCATGCCTGCACGGATGAGAATCCGGGCCACATCAGTGTTTTCCAGGTAGCTTCGAGGCCGCATAAAGGCAGCTTTCAAGGCGGGAAAGCAAGGCTTGTCTCAAACGGCCACTTCCAGGTTGACATGGAGCAGACTCTTCAGTGCTTTCTACCAAGTCAAAGAGACCTAGCTTCTCACGGAGTCCTTCCACGATCAACTTTTCTATGCAGGGTATTCTTCCTGAGGTGAACTGCCTAAACGAAAGAATGCGCTCGGTTTCTTGGGTCCTGCGAATCGTCCCAAAGCCTGCAGCTTTACACCAGAAACTGTGCTCTGGTTGCACTTGGACACCCCCAAGCCGACATTCTCCTTGAGGTAGGTTGACTTCAGGTATGAGGACCTGGAAGGGATTGCAAGCAAAGTGCTCCTCTCAGTACAGCTCTGACTACGGTAATGAGGCACCCTTGCATGGCCTTCTGCAACCGCTACAAATATGTTCCTGAGGCTGTTGGTGAGCTGAGGCAATCTAGCTCCCCCGAGGCAGCGTGAAAGCTGCTGCCCTTCACTCGGCACGCACACGGGTACTCCGAGGTGTCTAGGGGTCTGAATGTTGCTCTTCAACTCAGGAGAGCCCGGGGGTACTCGGTGTCCTTGTACGGAAACGGGTGCTGCCGCGAGGAGTCTAGGAGACCCGAAAGGCTTACTACCGTTCAACTAAAGCAGAAGAGAGAGCTAAGGCCTCCTGGGAGCTGCTGCACTCCTCCCCTGCTGCCCGGCATATCAGGGCCCGTCTTCGAAGCTAGGCCTCACTTGGAGTTTCCCGTTAGCTATGGAACAGGACAGGATGAGCTCTGACCGAGAAACTGGAATACCCCGGTTGCTCGTGAAACCGTCTTTTCCCTCTCGCAGCCATGCCTGCCGTGAGAGGACGCCCGACAACAGCAGTGTCTTCCGGGGAGCTGCGAGGCGCATAACGGGACCTTTCAAGGTGCGAAAACAAGGCTAGTCCCATCAGGCAGCGGCTCCAGGAAGACACGCAGCGTAAGTGTCTGTGGTTTCTGTCCAGTCAAAGGAGACCTAGCGACATACTTGGCTCTTCCCTGATTCAACTTTGCTACACGGGACGTTCTGCGTGTAGCGAACTGCCGGGACCACAGAGTGCCCTAGGTCTCGTAGGGTCCTGTGCATCTACCGAAAGAAGCCCTGAAGTGTTCCACAGAAATCTGTGCTTTGGCGGAATTTGCAGTGCAGGCCGCCTTTCCACCTGACACACGCTGACTTCAGGTATGAGTGCCTAGAGAGACTAGCAAGCGGAGAGTTTTTCTCAGTACAGCTCAGACCAGGGCAATGTAGCCGACTTCCGTGGCGTGCTGGACTTGCCAGCACCGTGTTCCTGAATCCGTTGGTGAGCTGAAGAAATCTAGCTCCCCCCCAACCCCCGCCCGGAGAGAATGCAGTGTGTTACGCTTCACTCGGCCTAGCCAGGGGCGCCCTGAAGGGCCTACGTGTCTGAGTGTGGCCCAGCAGGCCCAGGGGAGCCTGAGGGTACTCAGAGTTCTCGTAGGGACACGGGTGCTGACGCGAGGGGGCCAGGAGTCCTGACAGGATTAGTACCGTTACACGAGGGCGGGAGTGCGACTAAGGCCTCAAGGAAAAGGCCGCAAAACCACCCTTCTGGATGGCAAATCAGGGCCTTAGGTAGGGGGCTACGGCCCACGTTGGGATTGCCCCCTCTTCGCTCTAGAGCAGGGCAGGATATGCTCCCGCCCAGGGCCTGAAAGCACCCTCTTCCTTTCGAGAAAACTCAGTTTCTTCCAGAGCCATGCCTGCAGTGAGTACAAGTCGAGCAACCAGAGCGTTGTTCAGGAAGCTCCAAGGCCGCATGACTGGAGCTTTCAAGCCGGGAAGACCAGGCTTGCCTCAGAGGGCTGCCTTTTCCAAGTTTACGTGCAGAAGGAAGCATCTGTGGTTTCTCCCAAGTCCAAAGAGACCTGGCTGCTCGCTGGGTCCTTCGAGAATCATCTTCTCTGTGCAGGGTGCTCTGCGTGTAGCGAACTGCTTAAATGAAAGAATGCCTTAGGTGTCGTAGGCTCACGTGCATCTTCCAAATGCCTGCAGCGTTACCCTAGCAACTGTGCTCTAGAGGCACTTGGACGGCAAGCCGACTTACTCCTTGAGGTAGTCGAGGTATGAGGTCATCGAAAGGACTGTAAGCAAGACGTTTTGCTCAGTGCAGCTCCGACTACAGTAATGATGCAGGCTTCCATGGCCTGCCGCACAGGCTACCACAGTGTTCCTGAGGCTGTTGGCGTGCTGAGGAAATCCAGCTCCCCCGAGGCAGTGTGCAAGCCGCTGCCCTTCACTCGGCACTCACACGAGTATTCCAAAGTGCCTCCGGGTCTGAATGTTGCTCTTCAACTCAGGAGAGCCTCGGGGTCCTCAGTGTCCTTGTACGGAAACGGGTGCTGCCGGGAGGAGTCTAGGAGTCCTGGAAAGCTCCCAACCCTTCAACTGAAGCAGAAGAGAGAACTAAGGCCTCACGGAAGCTGCTGCACTCCTACCCTGCTGCGTGGCAAATCAGGGTGCTCCTTCGAAGCTAGGCCTCACTTGGAGTTTCCCCTTAGCTATACAGCAGGACAGGATGAGCTCTGACCGAGAAGCTTGGAGTACCCCGGTTCCGTGTGAAACCGTCTTTTCCCTCTCACAGCCATGCCTGCCGTGAGAAGAGGCCCGGCAACAGCAGCGTTTCTCAGGGAGCTTCAAGGCGCAATAGAGGATTCTTCAAGGTGCGAAAACAAGGCTAGTCCCGTCAGGCACCGGCTCCAGGATGACACGGAGCATAAGTCTCTGTGCTTTCTATCCAAGTCAAAAGCGACCTAGTACGTACTTGATTCAAGCGTTCTTCACAGGGTGCTCTGTGCGTACCAAACTGCCTAGACCAAGGAATGCCTTTGGTCTCCTAGGGTCCCTTGCATCTACGGAAAGCCTGAAGTGTTACACAGAGACCTGTGCTTTAGTGGAGGTTGGAAGGCAAGCCGCCTTTCCCCCTGAGATACGGTGACTTCAGGTATGAGTTCCTAGAAGGGCATGTAAGCAGAGAGTTTCTCCCAGTGTAGCTCAGACTAGGGCAACGAGGCCGACTTGCATGCTGTGCTGGACTTGCGAGAACCGTGTTCCTGAAGCCGTTGGTGAGCCGAGGAAATTTAGCTCCCCCAAGGTAGAGTGCGGCCTACCCTGGGGCACCCTGAAGGGCCTACCGGTCTGAGTGTGGCTCCCAGCAAGCGCAGGGGAGCCTGCGGGTACGCAGAGATCTTGTCCCGAAACGGACGCTGACGCGACGGGACCACGAGTCTCTAGACGCTTACTCCCGTTAAACTAACCCAGAACTGCGACTGAGGCCTCAGGGAAACTGCTACACGCCTACCCTTCTGGATGCAAAATCAAGAACTCACGTGGAGGCTAAAGGCCCACGTTGATATTCCCCTTAGCGCTAGAGCAGCGCCGGAAGAGCTCTCACCCAGGACCTGGAAGCACCCTCTTTCTTTCGAGAAAACTCATTTTCTTCCAGAGCCAAGTCTGCAGTGAGTACACGTCCGGCAAGCAAAGCATTCTTCGGGTAGCTTCAAGGCCGCATGAGCGAAGCCTTCAAAATGGGAAAACAAGGCTTTAGACGCCTCTCCGGATTGACACGCCGTCTAAGTACGTGTGGTTTCTGTCGAGTCAAAGGGACACAAGCTACCCACTGGGCCCGTCCCTGAATCAGCTACTCTACGCAGGGGGGTTCTGTGCGTAGCCAACCGCCTCAACTGAAGGACTGCCCTAGGTCGGCCTTGGGGCCTGAGCATCTTCCAAAATCCGGCCGTGTTACACGAAGAACGGTGCCCTAGTTGCAGTGGGAGCACTAGTGGAATGACTCCTTGCGGTGGGGTGACTTCAGATATGAGGTGCTAGGAATACTGAAAAGCAGAGGGATGTTCTCAGTGCGGCTCAGACGAGGGCGATGAGGCGGAAGGCCACGGCATGCTGCACTGGCTAGAACCGTCTTCCGCAAACTGCTGGCGAGCTGAGGAAATCTAGCTCTCCCAAGGGAGTGTGCAAAGGCTGCCGATCACTAGGCAGACACACAGGGGTGCTCCGAAGGGCTCCCTGGGCTGGACGTTGCTCGGGAGGCCCAGGGGTCCGTGGACTACGCAGTGTCCTTGTCCAGAGACACGGGCTGACGCGGAGGCGCCTAGGAAACCTGAGAAGCTTACCAGCGTTACACTAAGGACGAGCAACGACTACTGCCTCGTGGAAAGTGCTGCGCGCCTACCATTCTGCACGCAATTCAGGGCCTTCCCTTGAGGCTTCTGCTCAGTGCAGTTTTAAGGTAACTATAGGGCAGGGAGGACGAGCTCCCAAACAGGGACGGGAAGGCACCCCGTTTCTTTCATGGAAACTCTTTCTCTTCTCAGAGCCATGCCTGCACGGATGAGAATCCGGGCCACATCAGTGTTTTCCAGGTAGCTTCGAGGCCGCATAAAGGCAGCTTTCAAGGCGGGAAAGCAAGGCTTGTCTCAAACGGCCACTTCCAGGTTGACATGGAGCAGACTCTTCAGTGCTTTCTACCAAGTCAAAGAGACCTAGCTTCTCACGGAGTCCTTCCACGATCAACTTTTCTATGCAGGGTATTCTTCCTGAGGTGAACTGCCTAAACGAAAGAATGCGCTCGGTTTCTTGGGTCCTGCGAATCGTCCCAAAGCCTGCAGCTTTACACCAGAAACTGTGCTCTGGTTGCACTTGGACACCCCCAAGCCGACATTCTCCTTGAGGTAGGTTGACTTCAGGTATGAGGACCTGGAAGGGATTGCAAGCAAAGTGCTCCTCTCAGTACAGCTCTGACTACGGTAATGAGGCACCCTTGCATGGCCTTCTGCAACCGCTACAAATATGTTCCTGAGGCTGTTGGTGAGCTGAGGCAATCTAGCTCCCCCGAGGCAGCGTGAAAGCTGCTGCCCTTCACTCGGCACGCACACGGGTACTCCGAGGTGTCTAGGGGTCTGAATGTTGCTCTTCAACTCAGGAGAGCCCGGGGGTACTCGGTGTCCTTGTACGGAAACGGGTGCTGCCGCGAGGAGTCTAGGAGACCCGAAAGGCTTACTACCGTTCAACTAAAGCAGAAGAGAGAGCTAAGGCCTCCTGGGAGCTGCTGCACTCCTCCCCTGCTGCCCGGCATATCAGGGCCCGTCTTCGAAGCTAGGCCTCACTTGGAGTTTCCCGTTAGCTATGGAACAGGACAGGATGAGCTCTGACCGAGAAACTGGAATACCCCGGTTGCTCGTGAAACCGTCTTTTCCCTCTCGCAGCCATGCCTGCCGTGAGAGGACGCCCGACAACAGCAGTGTCTTCCGGGGAGCTGCGAGGCGCATAACGGGACCTTTCAAGGTGCGAAAACAAGGCTAGTCCCATCAGGCAGCGGCTCCAGGAAGACACGCAGCGTAAGTGTCTGTGGTTTCTGTCCAGTCAAAGGAGACCTAGCGACATACTTGGCTCTTCCCTGATTCAACTTTGCTACACGGGACGTTCTGCGTGTAGCGAACTGCCGGGACCACAGAGTGCCCTAGGTCTCGTAGGGTCCTGTGCATCTACCGAAAGAAGCCCTGAAGTGTTCCACAGAAATCTGTGCTTTGGCGGAATTTGCAGTGCAGGCCGCCTTTCCACCTGACACACGCTGACTTCAGGTATGAGTGCCTAGAGAGACTAGCAAGCGGAGAGTTTTTCTCAGTACAGCTCAGACCAGGGCAATGTAGCCGACTTCCGTGGCGTGCTGGACTTGCCAGCACCGTGTTCCTGAATCCGTTGGTGAGCTGAAGAAATCTAGCTCCCCCCCCCCCCAACCCCCGCCAGGAGAGAATGCAGTGTGTTACGCTTCACTCGGCCTAGCCAGGGGCGCCCTGAAGGGCCTACGTGTCTGAGTGTGGCCCAGCAGGCCCAGGGGAGCCTGAGGGTACTCAGAGTTCTCGTAGGGACACGGGTGCTGACGCGAGGGGGCCAGGAGTCCTGACAGGATTAGTACCGTTACACGAGGGCGGGAGTGCGACTAAGGCCTCAAGGAAAAGGCCGCAAAACCACCCTTCTGGATGGCAAATCAGGGCCTTAGGTAGGGGGCTACGGCCCACGTTGGGATTGCCCCCTCTTCGCTCTAGAGCAGGGCAGGATATGCTCCCGCCCAGGGCCTGAAAGCACCCTCTTCCTTTCGAGAAAACTCAGTTTCTTCCAGAGCCATGCCTGCAGTGAGTACAAGTCGAGCAACCAGAGCGTTGTTCAGGAAGCTCCAAGGCCGCATGACTGGAGCTTTCAAGCCGGGAAGACCAGGCTTGCCTCAGAGGGCTGCCTTTTCCAAGTTTACGTGCAGAAGGAAGCATCTGTGGTTTCTCCCAAGTCCAAAGAGACCTGGCTGCTCGCTGGGTCCTTCGAGAATCATCTTCTCTGTGCAGGGTGCTCTGCGTGTAGCGAACTGCTTAAATGAAAGAATGCCTTAGGTGTCGTAGGCTCACGTGCATCTTCCAAATGCCTGCAGCGTTACCCTAGCAACTGTGCTCTAGAGGCACTTGGACGGCAAGCCGACTTACTCCTTGAGGTAGTCGAGGTATGAGGTCATCGAAAGGACTGTAAGCAAGACGTTTTGCTCAGTGCAGCTCCGACTACAGTAATGATGCAGGCTTCCATGGCCTGCCGCACAGGCTACCACAGTGTTCCTGAGGCTGTTGGCGTGCTGAGGAAATCCAGCTCCCCCGAGGCAGTGTGCAAGCCGCTGCCCTTCACTCGGCACTCACACGAGTATTCCAAAGTGCCTCCGGGTCTGAATGTTGCTCTTCAACTCAGGAGAGCCTCGGGGTCCTCAGTGTCCTTGTACGGAAACGGGTGCTGCCGGGAGGAGTCTAGGAGTCCTGGAAAGCTCCCAACCCTTCAACTGAAGCAGAAGAGAGAACTAAGGCCTCACGGAAGCTGCTGCACTCCTACCCTGCTGCGTGGCAAATCAGGGTGCTCCTTCGAAGCTAGGCCTCACTTGGAGTTTCCCCTTAGCTATACAGCAGGACAGGATGAGCTCTGACCGAGAAGCTTGGAGTACCCCGGTTCCGTGTGAAACCGTCTTTTCCCTCTCACAGCCATGCCTGCCGTGAGAAGAGGCCCGGCAACAGCAGCGTTTCTCAGGGAGCTTCAAGGCGCAATAGAGGATTCTTCAAGGTGCGAAAACAAGGCTAGTCCCGTCAGGCACCGGCTCCAGGATGACACGGAGCATAAGTCTCTGTGCTTTCTATCCAAGTCAAAAGCGACCTAGTACGTACTTGATTCAAGCGTTCTTCACAGGGTGCTCTGTGCGTACCAAACTGCCTAGACCAAGGAATGCCTTTGGTCTCCTAGGGTCCCTTGCATCTACGGAAAGCCTGAAGTGTTACACAGAGACCTGTGCTTTAGTGGAGGTTGGAAGGCAAGCCGCCTTTCCCCCTGAGATACGGTGACTTCAGGTATGAGTTCCTAGAAGGGCATGTAAGCAGAGAGTTTCTCCCAGTGTAGCTCAGACTAGGGCAACGAGGCCGACTTGCATGCTGTGCTGGACTTGCGAGAACCGTGTTCCTGAAGCCGTTGGTGAGCCGAGGAAATTTAGCTCCCCCAAGGTAGAGTGCGGCCTACCCTGGGGCACCCTGAAGGGCCTACCGGTCTGAGTGTGGCCCAGCAAGCGCAGGGGAGCCTGCGGGTACGCAGAGATCTTGTCCCGAAACGGACGCTGACGCGACGGGACCACGAGTCTCTAGACGCTTACTCCCGTTAAACTAACCCAGAACTGCGACTGAGGCCTCAGGGAAACTGCTACACGCCTACCCTTCTGGATGCAAAATCAAGAACTCACGTGGAGGCTAAAGGCCCACGTTGATATTCCCCTTAGCGCTAGAGCAGCGCCGGAAGAGCTCTCACCCAGGACCTGGAAGCACCCTCTTTCTTTCGAGAAAACTCATTTTCTTCCAGAGCCAAGTCTGCAGTGAGTACACGTCCGGCAAGCAAAGCATTCTTCGGGTAGCTTCAAGGCCGCATGAGCGAAGCCTTCAAAATGGGAAAACAAGGCTTTAGACGCCTCTCCGGATTGACACGCCGTCTAAGTACGTGTGGTTTCTGTCGAGTCAAAGGGACACAAGCTACCCACTGGGCCCGTCCCTGAATCAGCTACTCTACGCAGGGGGGTTCTGTGCGTAGCCAACCGCCTCAACTGAAGGACTGCCCTAGGTCGGCCTTGGGGCCTGAGCATCTTCCAAAATCCGGCCGTGTTACACGAAGAACGGTGCCCTAGTTGCAGTGGGAGCACTAGTGGAATGACTCCTTGCGGTGGGGTGACTTCAGATATGAGGTGCTAGGAATACTGAAAAGCAGAGGGATGTTCTCAGTGCGGCTCAGACGAGGGCGATGAGGCGGAAGGCCACGGCATGCTGCACTGGCTAGAACCGTCTTCCGCAAACTGCTGGCGAGCTGAGGAAATCTAGCTCTCCCAAGGGAGTGTGCAAAGGCTGCCGATCACTAGGCAGACACACAGGGGTGCTCCGAAGGGCTCCCTGGGCTGGACGTTGCTCGGGAGGCCCAGGGGTCCGTGGACTACGCAGTGTCCTTGTCCAGAGACACGGGCTGACGCGGAGGCGCCTAGGAAACCTGAGAAGCTTACCAGCGTTACACTAAGGACGAGCAACGACTACTGCCTCGTGGAAAGTGCTGCGCGCCTACCATTCTGCACGCAATTCAGGGCCTTCCCTTGAGGCTTCTGCTCAGTGCAGTTTTAAGGTAACTATAGGGCAGGGAGGACGAGCTCCCAAACAGGGACGGGAAGGCACCCCGTTTCTTTCATGGAAACTCTTTCTCTTCTCAGAGCCATGCCTGCACGGATGAGAATCCGGGCCACATCAGTGTTTTCCAGGTAGCTTCGAGGCCGCATAAAGGCAGCTTTCAAGGCGGGAAAGCAAGGCTTGTCTCAAACGGCCACTTCCAGGTTGACATGGAGCAGACTCTTCAGTGCTTTCTACCAAGTCAAAGAGACCTAGCTTCTCACGGAGTCCTTCCACGATCAACTTTTCTATGCAGGGTATTCTTCCTGAGGTGAACTGCCTAAACGAAAGAATGCGCTCGGTTTCTTGGGTCCTGCGAATCGTCCCAAAGCCTGCAGCTTTACACCAGAAACTGTGCTCTGGTTGCACTTGGACACCCCCAAGCCGACATTCTCCTTGAGGTAGGTTGACTTCAGGTATGAGGTACCTGGAAGGGATTGCAAGCAAAGTGCTCCTCTCAGTACAGCTCTGACTACGGTAATGAGGCACCCTTGCATGGCCTTCTGCAACCGCTACAAATATGTTCCTGAGGCTGTTGGTGAGCTGAGGCAATCTAGCTCCCCCGAGGCAGCGTGAAAGCTGCTGCCCTTCACTCGGCACGCACACGGGTACTCCGAGGTGTCTAGGGGTCTGAATGTTGCTCTTCAACTCAGGAGAGCCCGGGGGTACTCGGTGTCCTTGTACGGAAACGGGTGCTGCCGCGAGGAGTCTAGGAGACCCGAAAGGCTTACTACCGTTCAACTAAAGCAGAAGAGAGAGCTAAGGCCTCCTGGGAGCTGCTGCACTCCTCCCCTGCTGCCCGGCATATCAGGGCCCGTCTTCGAAGCTAGGCCTCACTTGGAGTTTCCCGTTAGCTATGGAACAGGACAGGATGAGCTCTGACCGAGAAACTGGAATACCCCGGTTGCTCGTGAAACCGTCTTTTCCCTCTCGCAGCCATGCCTGCCGTGAGAGGACGCCCGACAACAGCAGTGTCTTCCGGGGAGCTGCGAGGCGCATAACGGGACCTTTCAAGGTGCGAAAACAAGGCTAGTCCCATCAGGCAGCGGCTCCAGGAAGACACGCAGCGTAAGTGTCTGTGGTTTCTGTCCAGTCAAAGGAGACCTAGCGACATACTTGGCTCTTCCCTGATTCAACTTTGCTACACGGGACGTTCTGCGTGTAGCGAACTGCCGGGACCACAGAGTGCCCTAGGTCTCGTAGGGTCCTGTGCATCTACCGAAAGAAGCCCTGAAGTGTTCCACAGAAATCTGTGCTTTGGCGGAATTTGCAGTGCAGGCCGCCTTTCCACCTGACACACGCTGACTTCAGGTATGAGTGCCTAGAGAGACTAGCAAGCGGAGAGTTTTTCTCAGTACAGCTCAGACCAGGGCAATGTAGCCGACTTCCGTGGCGTGCTGGACTTGCCAGCACCGTGTTCCTGAATCCGTTGGTGAGCTGAAGAAATCTAGCTCCCCCCCCCCCCAACCCCCGCCAGGAGAGAATGCAGTGTGTTACGCTTCACTCGGCCTAGCCAGGGGCGCCCTGAAGGGCCTACGTGTCTGAGTGTGGCCCAGCAGGCCCAGGGGAGCCTGAGGGTACTCAGAGTTCTCGTAGGGACACGGGTGCTGACGCGAGGGGGCCAGGAGTCCTGACAGGATTAGTACCGTTACACGAGGGCGGGAGTGCGACTAAGGCCTCAAGGAAAAGGCCGCAAAACCACCCTTCTGGATGGCAAATCAGGGCCTTAGGTAGGGGGCTACGGCCCACGTTGGGATTGCCCCCTCTTCGCTCTAGAGCAGGGCAGGATATGCTCCCGCCCAGGGCCTGAAAGCACCCTCTTCCTTTCGAGAAAACTCAGTTTCTTCCAGAGCCATGCCTGCAGTGAGTACAAGTCGAGCAACCAGAGCGTTGTTCAGGAAGCTCCAAGGCCGCATGACTGGAGCTTTCAAGCCGGGAAGACCAGGCTTGCCTCAGAGGGCTGCCTTTTCCAAGTTTACGTGCAGAAGGAAGCATCTGTGGTTTCTCCCAAGTCCAAAGAGACCTGGCTGCTCGCTGGGTCCTTCGAGAATCATCTTCTCTGTGCAGGGTGCTCTGCGTGTAGCGAACTGCTTAAATGAAAGAATGCCTTAGGTGTCGTAGGCTCACGTGCATCTTCCAAATGCCTGCAGCGTTACCCTAGCAACTGTGCTCTAGAGGCACTTGGACGGCAAGCCGACTTACTCCTTGAGGTAGTCGAGGTATGAGGTCATCGAAAGGACTGTAAGCAAGACGTTTTGCTCAGTGCAGCTCCGACTACAGTAATGATGCAGGCTTCCATGGCCTGCCGCACAGGCTACCACAGTGTTCCTGAGGCTGTTGGCGTGCTGAGGAAATCCAGCTCCCCCGAGGCAGTGTGCAAGCCGCTGCCCTTCACTCGGCACTCACACGAGTATTCCAAAGTGCCTCCGGGTCTGAATGTTGCTCTTCAACTCAGGAGAGCCTCGGGGTCCTCAGTGTCCTTGTACGGAAACGGGTGCTGCCGGGAGGAGTCTAGGAGTCCTGGAAAGCTCCCAACCCTTCAACTGAAGCAGAAGAGAGAACTAAGGCCTCACGGAAGCTGCTGCACTCCTACCCTGCTGCGTGGCAAATCAGGGTGCTCCTTCGAAGCTAGGCCTCACTTGGAGTTTCCCCTTAGCTATACAGCAGGACAGGATGAGCTCTGACCGAGAAGCTTGGAGTACCCCGGTTCCGTGTGAAACCGTCTTTTCCCTCTCACAGCCATGCCTGCCGTGAGAAGAGGCCCGGCAACAGCAGCGTTTCTCAGGGAGCTTCAAGGCGCAATAGAGGATTCTTCAAGGTGCGAAAACAAGGCTAGTCCCGTCAGGCACCGGCTCCAGGATGACACGGAGCATAAGTCTCTGTGCTTTCTATCCAAGTCAAAAGCGACCTAGTACGTACTTGATTCAAGCGTTCTTCACAGGGTGCTCTGTGCGTACCAAACTGCCTAGACCAAGGAATGCCTTTGGTCTCCTAGGGTCCCTTGCATCTACGGAAAGCCTGAAGTGTTACACAGAGACCTGTGCTTTAGTGGAGGTTGGAAGGCAAGCCGCCTTTCCCCCTGAGATACGGTGACTTCAGGTATGAGTTCCTAGAAGGGCATGTAAGCAGAGAGTTTCTCCCAGTGTAGCTCAGACTAGGGCAACGAGGCCGACTTGCATGCTGTGCTGGACTTGCGAGAACCGTGTTCCTGAAGCCGTTGGTGAGCCGAGGAAATTTAGCTCCCCCAAGGTAGAGTGCGGCCTACCCTGGGGCACCCTGAAGGGCCTACCGGTCTGAGTGTGGCCCAGCAAGCGCAGGGGAGCCTGCGGGTACGCAGAGATCTTGTCCCGAAACGGACGCTGACGCGACGGGACCACGAGTCTCTAGACGCTTACTCCCGTTAAACTAACCCAGAACTGCGACTGAGGCCTCAGGGAAACTGCTACACGCCTACCCTTCTGGATGCAAAATCAAGAACTCACGTGGAGGCTAAAGGCCCACGTTGATATTCCCCTTAGCGCTAGAGCAGCGCCGGAAGAGCTCTCACCCAGGACCTGGAAGCACCCTCTTTCTTTCGAGAAAACTCATTTTCTTCCAGAGCCAAGTCTGCAGTGAGTACACGTCCGGCAAGCAAAGCATTCTTCGGGTAGCTTCAAGGCCGCATGAGCGAAGCCTTCAAAATGGGAAAACAAGGCTTTAGACGCCTCTCCGGATTGACACGCCGTCTAAGTACGTGTGGTTTCTGTCGAGTCAAAGGGACACAAGCTACCCACTGGGCCCGTCCCTGAATCAGCTACTCTACGCAGGGGGGTTCTGTGCGTAGCCAACCGCCTCAATGAAGGACTGCCCTAGGTCGGCCTTGGGGCCTGAGCATCTTCCAAAATCCGGCCGTGTTACACGAAGAACGGTGCCCTAGTTGCAGTGGGAGCACTAGTGGAATGACTCCTTGCGGTGGGGTGACTTCAGATATGAGGTGCTAGGAATACTGAAAAGCAGAGGGATGCTCTCAGTGCGGCTCAGACGAGGGCGATGAGGCGGAAGGCCACGGCATGCTGCACTGGCTAGAACCGTCTTCCGCAAACTGCTGGCGAGCTGAGGAAATCTAGCTCTCCCAAGGGAGTGTGCAAAGGCTGCCGATCACTAGGCAGACACACAGGGGTGCTCCGAAGGGCTCCCTGGGCTGGACGTTGCTCGGGAGGCCCAGGGGTCCGTGGACTACGCAGTGTCCTTGTCCAGAGACACGGGCTGACGCGGAGGCGCCTAGGAAACCTGAGAAGCTTACCAGCGTTACACTAAGGACGAGCAACGACTACTGCCTCGTGGAAAGTGCTGCGCGCCTACCATTCTGCACGCAATTCAGGGCCTTCCCTTGAGGCTTCTGCTCAGTGCAGTTTTAAGGTAACTATAGGGCAGGGAGGACGAGCTCCCAAACAGGGACGGGAAGGCACCCCGTTTCTTTCATGGAAACTCTTTCTCTTCTCAGAGCCATGCCTGCACGGATGAGAATCCGGGCCACATCAGTGTTTTCCAGGTAGCTTCGAGGCCGCATAAAGGCAGCTTTCAAGGCGGGAAAGCAAGGCTTGTCTCAAACGGCCACTTCCAGGTTGACATGGAGCAGACTCTTCAGTGCTTTCTACCAAGTCAAAGAGACCTAGCTTCTCACGGAGTCCTTCCACGATCAACTTTTCTATGCAGGGTATTCTTCCTGAGGTGAACTGCCTAAACGAAAGAATGCGCTCGGTTTCTTGGGTCCTGCGAATCGTCCCAAAGCCTGCAGCTTTACACCAGAAACTGTGCTCTGGTTGCACTTGGACACCCCCAAGCCGACATTCTCCTTGAGGTAGGTTGACTTCAGGTATGAGGACCTGGAAGGGATTGCAAGCAAAGTGCTCCTCTCAGTACAGCTCTGACTACGGTAATGAGGCACCCTTGCATGGCCTTCTGCAACCGCTACAAATATGTTCCTGAGGCTGTTGGTGAGCTGAGGCAATCTAGCTCCCCCGAGGCAGCGTGAAAGCTGCTGCCCTTCACTCGGCACGCACACGGGTACTCCGAGGTGTCTAGGGGTCTGAATGTTGCTCTTCAACTCAGGAGAGCCCGGGGGTACTCGGTGTCCTTGTACGGAAACGGGTGCTGCCGCGAGGAGTCTAGGAGACCCGAAAGGCTTACTACCGTTCAACTAAAGCAGAAGAGAGAGCTAAGGCCTCCTGGGAGCTGCTGCACTCCTCCCCTGCTGCCCGGCATATCAGGGCCCGTCTTCGAAGCTAGGCCTCACTTGGAGTTTCCCGTTAGCTATGGAACAGGACAGGATGAGCTCTGACCGAGAAACTGGAATACCCCGGTTGCTCGTGAAACCGTCTTTTCCCTCTCGCAGCCATGCCTGCCGTGAGAGGACGCCCGACAACAGCAGTGTCTTCCGGGGAGCTGCGAGGCGCATAACGGGACCTTTCAAGGTGCGAAAACAAGGCTAGTCCCATCAGGCAGCGGCTCCAGGAAGACACGCAGCGTAAGTGTCTGTGGTTTCTGTCCAGTCAAAGGAGACCTAGCGACATACTTGGCTCTTCCCTGATTCAACTTTGCTACACGGGACGTTCTGCGTGTAGCGAACTGCCGGGACCACAGAGTGCCCTAGGTCTCGTAGGGTCCTGTGCATCTACCGAAAGAAGCCCTGAAGTGTTCCACAGAAATCTGTGCTTTGGCGGAATTTGCAGTGCAGGCCGCCTTTCCACCTGACACACGCTGACTTCAGGTATGAGTGCCTAGAGAGACTAGCAAGCGGAGAGTTTTTCTCAGTACAGCTCAGACCAGGGCAATGTAGCCGACTTCCGTGGCGTGCTGGACTTGCCAGCACCGTGTTCCTGAATCCGTTGGTGAGCTGAAGAAATCTAGCTCCCCCCCCCCCCAACCCCCGCCAGGAGAGAATGCAGTGTGTTACGCTTCACTCGGCCTAGCCAGGGGCGCCCTGAAGGGCCTACGTGTCTGAGTGTGGCCCAGCAGGCCCAGGGGAGCCTGAGGGTACTCAGAGTTCTCGTAGGGACACGGGTGCTGACGCGAGGGGGCCAGGAGTCCTGACAGGATTAGTACCGTTACACGAGGGCGGGAGTGCGACTAAGGCCTCAAGGAAAAGGCCGCAAAACCACCCTTCTGGATGGCAAATCAGGGCCTTAGGTAGGGGGCTACGGCCCACGTTGGGATTGCCCCCTCTTCGCTCTAGAGCAGGGCAGGATATGCTCCCGCCCAGGGCCTGAAAGCACCCTCTTCCTTTCGAGAAAACTCAGTTTCTTCCAGAGCCATGCCTGCAGTGAGTACAAGTCGAGCAACCAGAGCGTTGTTCAGGAAGCTCCAAGGCCGCATGACTGGAGCTTTCAAGCCGGGAAGACCAGGCTTGCCTCAGAGGGCTGCCTTTTCCAAGTTTACGTGCAGAAGGAAGCATCTGTGGTTTCTCCCAAGTCCAAAGAGACCTGGCTGCTCGCTGGGTCCTTCGAGAATCATCTTCTCTGTGCAGGGTGCTCTGCGTGTAGCGAACTGCTTAAATGAAAGAATGCCTTAGGTGTCGTAGGCTCACGTGCATCTTCCAAATGCCTGCAGCGTTACCCTAGCAACTGTGCTCTAGAGGCACTTGGACGGCAAGCCGACTTACTCCTTGAGGTAGTCGAGGTATGAGGTCATCGAAAGGACTGTAAGCAAGACGTTTTGCTCAGTGCAGCTCCGACTACAGTAATGATGCAGGCTTCCATGGCCTGCCGCACAGGCTACCACAGTGTTCCTGAGGCTGTTGGCGTGCTGAGGAAATCCAGCTCCCCCGAGGCAGTGTGCAAGCCGCTGCCCTTCACTCGGCACTCACACGAGTATTCCAAAGTGCCTCCGGGTCTGAATGTTGCTCTTCAACTCAGGAGAGCCTCGGGGTCCTCAGTGTCCTTGTACGGAAACGGGTGCTGCCGGGAGGAGTCTAGGAGTCCTGGAAAGCTCCCAACCCTTCAACTGAAGCAGAAGAGAGAACTAAGGCCTCACGGAAGCTGCTGCACTCCTACCCTGCTGCGTGGCAAATCAGGGTGCTCCTTCGAAGCTAGGCCTCACTTGGAGTTTCCCCTTAGCTATACAGCAGGACAGGATGAGCTCTGACCGAGAAGCTTGGAGTACCCCGGTTCCGTGTGAAACCGTCTTTTCCCTCTCACAGCCATGCCTGCCGTGAGAAGAGGCCCGGCAACAGCAGCGTTTCTCAGGGAGCTTCAAGGCGCAATAGAGGATTCTTCAAGGTGCGAAAACAAGGCTAGTCCCGTCAGGCACCGGCTCCAGGATGACACGGAGCATAAGTCTCTGTGCTTTCTATCCAAGTCAAAAGCGACCTAGTACGTACTTGATTCAAGCGTTCTTCACAGGGTGCTCTGTGCGTACCAAACTGCCTAGACCAAGGAATGCCTTTGGTCTCCTAGGGTCCCTTGCATCTACGGAAAGCCTGAAGTGTTACACAGAGACCTGTGCTTTAGTGGAGGTTGGAAGGCAAGCCGCCTTTCCCCCTGAGATACGGTGACTTCAGGTATGAGTTCCTAGAAGGGCATGTAAGCAGAGAGTTTCTCCCAGTGTAGCTCAGACTAGGGCAACGAGGCCGACTTGCATGCTGTGCTGGACTTGCGAGAACCGTGTTCCTGAAGCCGTTGGTGAGCCGAGGAAATTTAGCTCCCCCAAGGTAGAGTGCGGCCTACCCTGGGGCACCCTGAAGGGCCTACCGGTCTGAGTGTGGCCCAGCAAGCGCAGGGGAGCCTGCGGGTACGCAGAGATCTTGTCCCGAAACGGACGCTGACGCGACGGGACCACGAGTCTCTAGACGCTTACTCCCGTTAAACTAACCCAGAACTGCGACTGAGGCCTCAGGGAAACTGCTACACGCCTACCCTTCTGGATGCAAAATCAAGAACTCACGTGGAGGCTAAAGGCCCACGTTGAGATTCCCCTTAGCGCTAGAGCAGCGCCGGAAGAGCTCTCACCCAGGACCTGGAAGCACCCTCTTTCTTTCGAGAAAACTCATTTTCTTCCAGAGCCAAGTCTGCAGTGAGTACACGTCCGGCAAGCAAAGCATTCTTTGGGTAGCTTCAAGGCCGCATGAGCGAAGCCTTCAAAATGGGAAAACAAGGCTTTAGACGCCTCTCCGGATTGACACGCCGTCTAAGTACGTGTGGTTTCTGTCGAGTCAAAGGGACACAAGCTACCCACTGGGCCCGTCCCTGAATCAGCTACTCTACGCAGGGGGGTTCTGTGCGTAGCCAACCGCCTCAATGAAGGACTGCCCTAGGTCGGCCTTGGGGCCTGAGCATCTTCCAAAATCCGGCCGTGTTACACGAAGAACGGTGCCCTAGTTGCAGTGGGAGCACTAGTGGAATGACTCCTTGCGGTGGGGTGACTTCAGATATGAGGTGCTAGGAATACTGAAAAGCAGAGGGATGCTCTCAGTGCGGCTCAGACGAGGGCGATGAGGCGGAAGGCCACGGCATGCTGCACTGGCTAGAACCGTCTTCCGCAAACTGCTGGCGAGCTGAGGAAATCTAGCTCTCCCAAGGGAGTGTGCAAAGGCTGCCGATCACTAGGCAGACACACAGGGGTGCTCCGAAGGGCTCCCTGGGCTGGACGTTGCTCGGGAGGCCCAGGGGTCCGTGGACTACGCAGTGTCCTTGTCCAGAGACACGGGCTGACGCGGAGGCGCCTAGGAAACCTGAGAAGCTTACCAGCGTTACACTAAGGACGAGCAACGACTACTGCCTCGTGGAAAGTGCTGCGCGCCTACCATTCTGCACGCAATTCAGGGCCTTCCCTTGAGGCTTCTGCTCAGTGCAGTTTTAAGGTAACTATAGGGCAGGGAGGACGAGCTCCCAAACAGGGACGGGAAGGCACCCCGTTTCTTTCATGGAAACTCTTTCTCTTCTCAGAGCCATGCCTGCACGGATGAGAATCCGGGCCACATCAGTGTTTTCCAGGTAGCTTCGAGGCCGCATAAAGGCAGCTTTCAAGGCGGGAAAGCAAGGCTTGTCTCAAACGGCCACTTCCAGGTTGACATGGAGCAGACTCTTCAGTGCTTTCTACCAAGTCAAAGAGACCTAGCTTCTCACGGAGTCCTTCCACGATCAACTTTTCTATGCAGGGTATTCTTCCTGAGGTGAACTGCCTAAACGAAAGAATGCGCTCGGTTTCTTGGGTCCTGCGAATCGTCCCAAAGCCTGCAGCTTTACACCAGAAACTGTGCTCTGGTTGCACTTGGACACCCCCAAGCCGACATTCTCCTTGAGGTAGGTTGACTTCAGGTATGAGGTACCTGGAAGGGATTGCAAGCAAAGTGCTCCTCTCAGTACAGCTCTGACTACGGTAATGAGGCACCCTTGCATGGCCTTCTGCAACCGCTACAAATATGTTCCTGAGGCTGTTGGTGAGCTGAGGCAATCTAGCTCCCCCGAGGCAGCGTGAAAGCTGCTGCCCTTCACTCGGCACGCACACGGGTACTCCGAGGTGTCTAGGGGTCTGAATGTTGCTCTTCAACTCAGGAGAGCCCGGGGGTACTCGGTGTCCTTGTACGGAAACGGGTGCTGCCGCGAGGAGTCTAGGAGACCCGAAAGGCTTACTACCGTTCAACTAAAGCAGAAGAGAGAGCTAAGGCCTCCTGGGAGCTGCTGCACTCCTCCCCTGCTGCCCGGCATATCAGGGCCCGTCTTCGAAGCTAGGCCTCACTTGGAGTTTCCCGTTAGCTATGGAACAGGACAGGATGAGCTCTGACCGAGAAACTGGAATACCCCGGTTGCTCGTGAAACCGTCTTTTCCCTCTCGCAGCCATGCCTGCCGTGAGAGGACGCCCGACAACAGCAGTGTCTTTCCGGGGAGCTGCGAGGCGCATAACGGGACCTTTCAAGGTGCGAAAACAAGGCTAGTCCCATCAGGCAGCGGCTCCAGGAAGACACGCAGCGTAAGTGTCTGTGGTTTCTGTCCAGTCAAAGGAGACCTAGCGACATACTTGGCTCTTCCCTGATTCAACTTTGCTACACGGGACGTTCTGCGTGTAGCGAACTGCCGGGACCACAGAGTGCCCTAGGTCTCGTAGGGTCCTGTGCATCTACCGAAAGAAGCCCTGAAGTGTTCCACAGAAATCTGTGCTTTGGCGGAATTTGCAGTGCAGGCCGCCTTTCCACCTGACACACGCTGACTTCAGGTATGAGTGCCTAGAGAGACTAGCAAGCGGAGAGTTTTTCTCAGTACAGCTCAGACCAGGGCAATGTAGCCGACTTCCGTGGCGTGCTGGACTTGCCAGCACCGTGTTCCTGAATCCGTTGGTGAGCTGAAGAAATCTAGCTCCCCCCCCCCCCAACCCCCGCCAGGAGAGAATGCAGTGTGTTACGCTTCACTCGGCCTAGCCAGGGGCGCCCTGAAGGGCCTACGTGTCTGAGTGTGGCCCAGCAGGCCCAGGGGAGCCTGAGGGTACTCAGAGTTCTCGTAGGGACACGGGTGCTGACGCGAGGGGGCCAGGAGTCCTGACAGGATTAGTACCGTTACACGAGGGCGGGAGTGCGACTAAGGCCTCAAGGAAAAGGCCGCAAAACCACCCTTCTGGATGGCAAATCAGGGCCTTAGGTAGGGGGCTACGGCCCACGTTGGGATTGCCCCCTCTTCGCTCTAGAGCAGGGCAGGATATGCTCCCGCCCAGGGCCTGAAAGCACCCTCTTCCTTTCGAGAAAACTCAGTTTCTTCCAGAGCCATGCCTGCAGTGAGTACAAGTCGAGCAACCAGAGCGTTGTTCAGGAAGCTCCAAGGCCGCATGACTGGAGCTTTCAAGCCGGGAAGACCAGGCTTGCCTCAGAGGGCTGCCTTTTCCAAGTTTACGTGCAGAAGGAAGCATCTGTGGTTTCTCCCAAGTCCAAAGAGACCTGGCTGCTCGCTGGGTCCTTCGAGAATCATCTTCTCTGTGCAGGGTGCTCTGCGTGTAGCGAACTGCTTAAATGAAAGAATGCCTTAGGTGTCGTAGGCTCACGTGCATCTTCCAAATGCCTGCAGCGTTACCCTAGCAACTGTGCTCTAGAGGCACTTGGACGGCAAGCCGACTTACTCCTTGAGGTAGTCGAGGTATGAGGTCATCGAAAGGACTGTAAGCAAGACGTTTTGCTCAGTGCAGCTCCGACTACAGTAATGATGCAGGCTTCCATGGCCTGCCGCACAGGCTACCACAGTGTTCCTGAGGCTGTTGGCGTGCTGAGGAAATCCAGCTCCCCCGAGGCAGTGTGCAAGCCGCTGCCCTTCACTCGGCACTCACACGAGTATTCCAAAGTGCCTCCGGGTCTGAATGTTGCTCTTCAACTCAGGAGAGCCTCGGGGTCCTCAGTGTCCTTGTACGGAAACGGGTGCTGCCGGGAGGAGTCTAGGAGTCCTGGAAAGCTCCCAACCCTTCAACTGAAGCAGAAGAGAGAACTAAGGCCTCACGGAAGCTGCTGCACTCCTACCCTGCTGCGTGGCAAATCAGGGTGCTCCTTCGAAGCTAGGCCTCACTTGGAGTTTCCCCTTAGCTATACAGCAGGACAGGATGAGCTCTGACCGAGAAGCTTGGAGTACCCCGGTTCCGTGTGAAACCGTCTTTTCCCTCTCACAGCCATGCCTGCCGTGAGAAGAGGCCCGGCAACAGCAGCGTTTCTCAGGGAGCTTCAAGGCGCAATAGAGGATTCTTCAAGGTGCGAAAACAAGGCTAGTCCCGTCAGGCACCGGCTCCAGGATGACACGGAGCATAAGTCTCTGTGCTTTCTATCCAAGTCAAAAGCGACCTAGTACGTACTTGATTCAAGCGTTCTTCACAGGGTGCTCTGTGCGTACCAAACTGCCTAGACCAAGGAATGCCTTTGGTCTCCTAGGGTCCCTTGCATCTACGGAAAGCCTGAAGTGTTACACAGAGACCTGTGCTTTAGTGGAGGTTGGAAGGCAAGCCGCCTTTCCCCCTGAGATACGGTGACTTCAGGTATGAGTTCCTAGAAGGGCATGTAAGCAGAGAGTTTCTCCCAGTGTAGCTCAGACTAGGGCAACGAGGCCGACTTGCATGCTGTGCTGGACTTGCGAGAACCGTGTTCCTGAAGCCGTTGGTGAGCCGAGGAAATTTAGCTCCCCCAAGGTAGAGTGCGGCCTACCCTGGGGCACCCTGCAGGGCCTACCGGTCTGAGTGTGGCCCAGCAAGCGCAGGGGAGCCTGCGGGTACGCAGAGATCTTGTCCCGAAACGGACGCTGACGCGACGGGACCACGAGTCTCTAGACGCTTACTCCCGTTAAACTAACCCAGAACTGCGACTGAGGCCTCAGGGAAACTGCTACACGCCTACCCTTCTGGACGCAAAATCAAGAACTCACGTGGAGGCTAAAGGCCCACGTTGAGATTCCCCTTAGCGCTAGAGCAGGGCCGGAAGAGCTCCCACCCAGGACCTGGAAGCACCCTCTTTCTTTCGAGAAAACTCATTTTCTTCCAGAGCCAAGTCTGCAGTGAGTACACGTCCGGCAAGCAAAGCATTCTTCGGGTAGCTTCAAGGCCGCATGAGCGAAGCCTTCAAAATGGGAAAACAAGGCTTTAGACGCCTCTCCGGATTGACACGCCGTCTAAGTACGTGTGGTTTCTGTCGAGTCAAAGGGACACAAGCTACCCACTGGGCCCGTCCCTGAATCAGCTACTCTACGCAGGGGGGTTCTGTGCGTAGCCAACCGCCTCAATGAAGGACTGCCCTAGGTCGGCCTTGGGGCCTGAGCATCTTCCAAAATCCGGCCGTGTTACACGAAGAACGGTGCCCTAGTTGCAGTGGGAGCACTAGTGGAATGACTCCTTGCGGTGGGGTGACTTCAGATATGAGGTGCTAGGAATACTGAAAAGCAGAGGGATGCTCTCAGTGCGGCTCAGACGAGGGCGATGAGGCGGAAGGCCACGGCATGCTGCACTGGCTAGAACCGTCTTCCGCAAACTGCTGGCGAGCTGAGGAAATCTAGCTCTCCCAAGGGAGTGTGCAAAGGCTGCCGATCACTAGGCAGACACACAGGGGTGCTCCGAAGGGCTCCCTGGGCTGGACGTTGCTCGGGAGGCCCAGGGGTCCGTGGACTACGCAGTGTCCTTGTCCAGAGACACGGGCTGACGCGGAGGCGCCTAGGAAACCTGAGAAGCTTACCAGCGTTACACTAAGGACGAGCAACGACTACTGCCTCGTGGAAAGTGCTGCGCGCCTACCATTCTGCACGCAATTCAGGGCCTTCCCTTGAGGCTTCTGCTCAGTGCAGTTTTAAGGTAACTATAGGGCAGGGAGGACGAGCTCCCAAACAGGGACGGGAAGGCACCCCGTTTCTTTCATGGAAACTCTTTCTCTTCTCAGAGCCATGCCTGCACGGATGAGAATCCGGGCCACATCAGTGTTTTCCAGGTAGCTTCGAGGCCGCATAAAGGCAGCTTTCAAGGCGGGAAAGCAAGGCTTGTCTCAAACGGCCACTTCCAGGTTGACATGGAGCAGACTCTTCAGTGCTTTCTACCAAGTCAAAGAGACCTAGCTTCTCACGGAGTCCTTCCACGATCAACTTTTCTATGCAGGGTATTCTTCCTGAGGTGAACTGCCTAAACGAAAGAATGCGCTCGGTTTCTTGGGTCCTGCGAATCGTCCCAAAGCCTGCAGCTTTACACCAGAAACTGTGCTCTGGTTGCACTTGGACACCCCCAAGCCGACATTCTCCTTGAGGTAGGTTGACTTCAGGTATGAGGTCCTGGAAGGGATTGCAAGCAAAGTGCTCCTCTCAGTACAGCTCTGACTACGGTAATGAGGCACCCTTGCATGGCCTTCTGCAACCGCTACAAATATGTTCCTGAGGCTGTTGGTGAGCTGAGGCAATCTAGCTCCCCCGAGGCAGCGTGAAAGCTGCTGCCCTTCACTCGGCACGCACACGGGTACTCCGAGGTGTCTAGGGGTCTGAATGTTGCTCTTCAACTCAGGAGAGCCCGGGGGTACTCGGTGTCCTTGTACGGAAACGGGTGCTGCCGCGAGGAGTCTAGGAGACCCGAAAGGCTTACTACCGTTCAACTAAAGCAGAAGAGAGAGCTAAGGCCTCCTGGGAGCTGCTGCACTCCTCCCCTGCTGCCCGGCATATCAGGGCCCGTCTTCGAAGCTAGGCCTCACTTGGAGTTTCCCGTTAGCTATGGAACAGGACAGGATGAGCTCTGACCGAGAAACTGGAATACCCCGGTTGCTCGTGAAACCGTCTTTTCCCTCTCGCAGCCATGCCTGCCGTGAGAGGACGCCCGACAACAGCAGTGTTTTCCGGGGAGCTGCGAGGCGCATAACGGGACCTTTCAAGGTGCGAAAACGAGGCTAGTCCCATCAGGCAGCGGCTCCAGGAAGACACGCAGCGTAAGTGTCTGTGGTTTCTGTCCAGTCAAAGGAGACCTAGCGACATACTTGGCTCTTCCCTGATTCAACTTTGCTACACGGGACGTTCTGCGTGTAGCGAACTGCCGGGACCACAGAGTGCCCTAGGTCTCGTAGGGTCCTGTGCATCTACCGAAAGAAGCCCTGAAGTGTTCCACAGAAATCTGTGCTTTGGCGGAATTTGCAGTGCAGGCCGCCTTTCCACCTGACACACGCTGACTTCAGGTATGAGTGCCTAGAGAGACTAGCAAGCGGAGAGTTTTTCTCAGTACAGCTCAGACCAGGGCAATGTAGCCGACTTCCGTGGCGTGCTGGACTTGCCAGCACCGTGTTCCTGAATCCGTTGGTGAGCTGAAGAAATCTAGCTCCCCTCCCCCCCCCCAACCCCCGCCAGGAGAGAATGCAGTGTGTTACGCTTCACTCGGCCTAGCCAGGGGCGCCCTGAAGGGCCTACGTGTCTGAGTGTGGCCCAGCAGGCCCAGGGGAGCCTGAGGGTACTCAGAGTTCTCGTAGGGACACGGGTGCTGACGCGAGGGGGCCAGGAGTCCTGACAGGATTAGTACCGTTACACGAGGGCAGGAGTGCGACTAAGGCCTCAAGGAAAAGGCCGCAAAACCACCCTTCTGGATGGCAAATCAGGGCCTTAGGTAGGGGGCTACGGCCCACGTTGGGATTGCCCCCTCTTCGCTCTAGAGCAGGGCAGGATATGCTCCCGCCCAGGGCCTGAAAGCACCCTCTTCCTTTCGAGAAAACTCAGTTTCTTCCAGAGCCATGCCTGCAGTGAGTACAAGTCGAGCAACCAGAGCGTTGTTCAGGAAGCTCCAAGGCCGCATGACTGGAGCTTTCAAGCCGGGAAGACCAGGCTTGCCTCAGAGGGCTGCCTTTTCCAAGTTTACGTGCAGAAGGAAGCATCTGTGGTTTCTCCCAAGTCCAAAGAGACCTGGCTGCTCGCTGGGTCCTTCGAGAATCATCTTCTCTGTGCAGGGTGCTCTGCGTGTAGCGAACTGCTTAAATGAAAGAATGCCTTAGGTGTCGTAGGCTCACGTGCATCTTCCAAATGCCTGCAGCGTTACCCTAGCAACTGTGCTCTAGAGGCACTTGGACGGCAAGCCGACTTACTCCTTGAGGTAGTCGAGATATGAGGTCATCGAAAGGACTGTAAGCAAGACGTTTTGCTCAGTGCAGCTCCGACTACAGTAATGATGCAGGCTTCCATGGCCTGCCGCACAGGCTACCACAGTGTTCCTGAGGCTGTTGGCGTGCTGAGGAAATCCAGCTCCCCCGAGGCAGTGTGCAAGCCGCTGCCCTTCACTCGGCACCCACACGAGTATTCCAAAGTGCCTCCGGGTCTGAATGTTGCTCTTCAACTCAGGAGAGCCTCGGGGTCCTCAGTGTCCTTGTACGGAAACGGGTGCTGCCGGGAGGAGTCTAGGAGTCCTGGAAAGCTCCCAACCCTTCAACTGAAGCAGAAGAGAGAACTAAGGCCTCACGGAAGCTGCTGCACTCCTACCCTGCTGCGTGGCAAATCAGGGTGCTCCTTCGAAGCTAGGCCTCACTTGGAGTTTCCCCTTAGCTATACAGCAGGACAGGATGAGCTCTGACCGAGAAGCTTGGAGTACCCCGGTTCCGTGTGAAACCGTCTTTTCCCTCTCACAGCCATGCCTGCCGTGAGAAGAGGCCCGGCAACAGCAGCGTTTCTCAGGGAGCTTCAAGGCGCAATAGAGGATTCTTCAAGGTGCGAAAACAAGGCTAGTCCCGTCAGGCACCGGCTCCAGGATGACACGGAGCATAAGTCTCTGTGCTTTCTATCCAAGTCAAAAGCGACCTAGTACGTACTTGATTCAAGCGTTCTTCACAGGGTGCTCTGTGCGTACCAAACTGCCTAGACCAAGGAATGCCTTTGGTCTCCTAGGGTCCCTTGCATCTACGGAAAGCCTGAAGTGTTACACAGAGACCTGTGCTTTAGTGGAGGTTGGAAGGCAAGCCGCCTTTCCCCCTGAGATACGGTGACTTCAGGTATGAGTTCCTAGAAGGGCATGTAAGCAGAGAGTTTCTCCCAGTGTAGCTCAGACTAGGGCAACGAGGCCGACTTGCATGCTGTGCTGGACTTGCGAGAACCGTGTTCCTGAAGCCGTTGGTGAGCCGAGGAAATTTAGCTCCCCCAAGGTAGAGTGCGGCCTACCCTGGGGCACCCTGCAGGGCCTACCGGTCTGAGTGTGGCCCAGCAAGCGCAGGGGAGCCTGCGGGTACGCAGAGATCTTGTCCCGAAACGGACGCTGACGCGACGGGACCACGAGTCTCTAGACGCTTACTCCCGTTAAACTAACCCAGAACTGCGACTGAGGCCTCAGGGAAACTGCTACACGCCTACCATTCTGGACGCAAAATCAAGAACTCACGTGGAGGCTAAAGGCCCACGTTGAGATTCCCCTTAGCGCTAGAGCAGGGCCGGAAGAGCTCCCACCCAGGACCTGGAAGCACCCTCTTTCTTTCGAGAAAACTCATTTTCTTCCAGAGCCAAGTCTGCAGTGAGTACACGTCCGGCAAGCAAAGCATTCTTCGGGTAGCTTCAAGGCCGCATGAGCGAAGCCTTCAAAATGGGAAAACAAGGCTTTAGACGCCTCTCCGGATTGACACGCCGTCTAAGTACGTGTGGTTTCTGTCGAGTCAAAGGGACACAAGCTACCCACTGGGCCCGTCCCTGAATCAGCTACTCTACGCAGGGGGGTTCTGTGCGTAGCCAACCGCCTCAATGAAGGACTGCCCTAGGTCGGCCTTGGGGCCTGAGCATCTTCCAAAATCCGGCCGTGTTACACGAAGAACGGTGCCCTAGTTGCAGTGGGAGCACTAGTGGAATGACTCCTTGCGGTGGGGTGACTTCAGATATGAGGTGCTAGGAATACTGAAAAGCAGAGGGATGCTCTCAGTGCGGCTCAGACGAGGGCGATGAGGCGGAAGGCCACGGCATGCTGCACTGGCTAGAACCGTCTTCCGCAAACTGCTGGCGAGCTGAGGAAATCTAGCTCTCCCAAGGGAGTGTGCAAAGGCTGCCGATCACTAGGCAGACACACAGGGGTGCTCCGAAGGGCTCCCTGGGCTGGACGTTGCTCGGGAGGCCCAGGGGTCCGTGGACTACGCAGTGTCCTTGTCCAGAGACACGGGCTGACGCGGAGGCGCCTAGGAAACCTGAGAAGCTTACCAGCGTTACACTAAGGACGAGCAACGACTACTGCCTCGTGGAAAGTGCTGCGCGCCTACCATTCTGCACGCAATTCAGGGCCTTCCCTTGAGGCTTCTGCTCAGTGCAGTTTTAAGGTAACTATAGGGCAGGGAGGACGAGCTCCCAAACAGGGACGGGAAGGCACCCCGTTTCTTTCATGGAAACTCTTTCTCTTCTCAGAGCCATGCCTGCACGGATGAGAATCCGGGCCACATCAGTGTTTTCCAGGTAGCTTCGAGGCCGCATAAAGGCAGCTTTCAAGGCGGGAAAGCAAGGCTTGTCTCAAACGGCCACTTCCAGGTTGACATGGAGCAGACTCTTCAGTGCTTTCTACCAAGTCAAAGAGACCTAGCTTCTCACGGAGTCCTTCCACGATCAACTTTTCTATGCAGGGTATTCTTCCTGAGGTGAACTGCCTAAACGAAAGAATGCGCTCGGTTTCTTGGGTCCTGCGAATCGTCCCAAAGCCTGCAGCTTTACACCAGAAACTGTGCTCTGGTTGCACTTGGACACCCCCAAGCCGACATTCTCCTTGAGGTAGGTTGACTTCAGGTATGAGGTCCTGGAAGGGATTGCAAGCAAAGTGCTCCTCTCAGTACAGCTCTGACTACGGTAATGAGGCACCCTTGCATGGCCTTCTGCAACCGCTACAAATATGTTCCTGAGGCTGTTGGTGAGCTGAGGCAATCTAGCTCCCCCGAGGCAGCGTGAAAGCTGCTGCCCTTCACTCGGCACGCACACGGGTACTCCGAGGTGTCTAGGGGTCTGAATGTTGCTCTTCAACTCAGGAGAGCCCGGGGGTACTCGGTGTCCTTGTACGGAAACGGGTGCTGCCGCGAGGAGTCTAGGAGACCCGAAAGGCTTACTACCGTTCAACTAAAGCAGAAGAGAGAGCTAAGGCCTCCTGGGAGCTGCTGCACTCCTCCCCTGCTGCCCGGCATATCAGGGCCCGTCTTCGAAGCTAGGCCTCACTTGGAGTTTCCCGTTAGCTATGGAACAGGACAGGATGAGCTCTGACCGAGAAACTGGAATACCCCGGTTGCTCGTGAAACCGTCTTTTCCCTCTCGCAGCCATGCCTGCCGTGAGAGGACGCCCGACAACAGCAGTGTTTTCCGGGGAGCTGCGAGGCGCATAACGGGACCTTTCAAGGTGCGAAAACGAGGCTAGTCCCATCAGGCAGCGGCTCCAGGAAGACACGCAGCGTAAGTGTCTGTGGTTTCTGTCCAGTCAAAGGAGACCTAGCGACATACTTGGCTCTTCCCTGATTCAACTTTGCTACACGGGACGTTCTGCGTGTAGCGAACTGCCGGGACCACAGAGTGCCCTAGGTCTCGTAGGGTCCTGTGCATCTACCGAAAGAAGCCCTGAAGTGTTCAACTGAAATCTGTGCTTTGGCGGAATTTGTAGTGCATGCCGCCTTTCCACGTGACACACGCTGACTTCAGGTGTGAGTGCCTAGATGGTCTAACAAGCGGAGAGATTTTCCCATTACTGCTCAGACCAGGGCCATGTGGCCGACTTCCGTGGCATGCTGGACTTGCCAGAACCGTGTTCCTGAATTCGTTGGTGAGCTGGCGAAATCTAGGTCTCCCCCCCCCGCCCCACCATGAGAGAGTGCAGTGTGTTACGCTTCACTTGGCCTAGCCAGGGGCACCCTGAAGGGCCTACGTGTCTGAGTGTGGCCCAGCAGGCCCAGGGGAGCCTGAGGGTAGTCCGAGTTCTCGTAAGGACACGGGTGCTGACGCGAGGGGGCCAGGAGTCCTGACAGGATTAGTACCGTTACACGAGGGCAGGAGTGTGACTAAGGCCTCAAGGAAAAGGCCCCAAAGCCACCCTTCTGGATGGCAAATCAGGGCCTTAGGTAGGGGCCTATGGCCCACGTTGTGATTCCCCGCCCCCTTCGCTCTTGATCAGGGCAGGTTATGCTCCTGCCCAGGGCCTGGAAGCACCCTCTTCTTTTCGAGAAAACTCAGTTTCTTCCAGAGCCATGCCTGCAGTGTGTACAAGTCCAGCAACCAGAGCGTTGTTCAAGAAGCTTCAAGGCCGCATGACATGCAGCGTAAGTGTCTGTGGTTTCTCTCAAGTGAAAAGAGAACTTGTGACATGCTTGCGTCTTCCCTGATTCAACTTTCGTACACAGGATTTTATGTGTTAGCAAACGGTATTTGTCTTTTTCTTTCTGAGTTAATTCACTTTGTATGACAGACTCTATGTCTATCAACCTCATTACAAATACCTCAATTTCCCTTCTTTTTATTTCTGAGTAATATTCCATTTTTTATATGTGCCACATCTTCTTTATGCATTCATCCGATGATGGGCAATTAGGTTGTTTCCATCTCTGGGCTATTGTAAATAGAGTTGCAATGAACATTTTGGTACATGACTCCTTTTGAATTTTGGTTTTCTCAGGGTATATGCCCAGTAGTGGGATTGCTGGCTCATATGTTAGTTGTATTTGTAGTTTTTAAAGGAACCTCCATATTGTTCTCCATAATGGCTGAACCAATTCATCTTCTACCAGCAGTGCAAGAGTGTTCCCTTTTCTCCACATCCTCTCCAGCATTTATTGTTTCTAGATTTTTTGATGATGGCCATTCTGACTGGTGTGAGATGATATCTCATTGTAGTTTTGATTTGTACTTCTCTAATGATTAATGATGCTGAGCATTCTTTCATGAGTTTGTTGTCAGTCTGTATATCTTCTTTGGAGAAATGTCTATTTAGGTCTTCTGCCCATTTTTGGTTTGGGTTCTTTGTTTTTTTTGTTATTGAGCTGCATGAGCTGCTTGTAAATTTTGGAGATTAATCCTTTGTCAGTTGCTTCATTTGCAAATATTTTCTCCCATTCTGAGGGCTGTGTTTTGGTCTTGTTTATGGTTTCCTTAACTGTGCAAAAGCTTTGAAGCTTCATTAGGTCCCATTTTTTAATTTTTGTTTTTATTTCCATTACTCTAGGAGGTGGATGAGAAAGGATCTTGCTGTGATTTATGTCAGAGTGTTCTGCCTATGTTTTCCTCTAAGAGTTTGATAGTTTCTGGTCTAACACTTAGGTCTTTAATCCATTTTGAGCTTATTTTTGTGTATGGTGTTAGGGAGTGATCTAATCTCATACTTTTACATGTATCTGTCCGTTTTTCCCAGTGCCACTTATTGAAGAGGCTGTCCTTTCTCCACTGTACATTCCCGCCACCTTTATCAAAGATAAGGTTTCCATATGTGCGTGGGTTTATCTCTGGGCTTTCTATCCTGTTCCATTGATCTCTGTTTCTGTTTTTGTGCCAGTAGCATACTGTCTTGATTACTGTAGCTTTGTAGTATAGTCTGAAGTCAGGGAGCCTGATTCCTCCAGGTCCATTTTTTGTTCTCAAGATTGCTTTGTCTATTCGAGGTCTTTCGTGTTTCCATATAAATTGCGAAATTTTTTGTTCTAGTTTTGTGAAAAATGCAAGTGGTAGTTTGATAGGGATTGCATTGAATCTATAGATTGCTTTGGGTAGCAGAGTCATTTTCACAATGTTGATTCTTCCAATTCAAGAACATGGTATATCTCTGCATCTGTTTGTATCATCTTTAATTTCTTTCATCAGTGTCTTATAATTTTGTGCATAGAGGTCTTTTGTTTCCTTAGGTAGGTTTATTCCTAGATATTTTATGATTTTTGTTGCAATAGTAGCCATCTCTTTGTTTTTTGGTGGGGGGGGCGGGGTACGCAGGCCTCTCACTGTTGTGGCCTCTCCCGTTGCGGAGCACAGGCTCCGGACGTGCAGGCTCAGTGGCCATGGTTCACGGGCCCAGCCTCTCTGCGGCATGTGGGATCTTCCCGGACCGGGGCACGAACCCGTGTCCCCTGCATCGGCAGGCGGACTCTCAACCACTGCGCCACCAGGGAAGCCCTGTTGCAATAGTAAATGGTAGTGTTTTCTTGATTTCAGTTTCAGATTTTTCATCATTAGTATATAGGAATGCCAGAGATTTCTGTGCATTAATTTTGTATTCTGCTACTTTCCCAAATTCATTGATTAGCTCTAGTAGTTTTCTGGTAGCATCTTTAGGATTCTCTATGTATAGTATCATGTCATCTGCAAACAGTGACAGCTTTACTTCTTCTTTTCCGATTTGGATTCCTTTTATTTCCTTTTCTTCTCTGATTGCTGTGGCTAAAACTTCCAAAATTATGTTGAATAACAGTGGTGAGTGTGGGCATCCTGTCTTGTTCCTCATCTTAGTGGAAATGCTTTCAGTTTTTCACTATTGAGGATGATGTTTGCTGTGGGCTTGTCATATATGGCCTTTGTTATGTTGAGCAAAGTTCCCTCTATGCCTACTTTCTGCAGGGTTTTATCATAAATGGGTGTTGAATTTTGTCAAAAGCTTTCTCTGCATCTACTGAGATGATCATATGGTTTTTCTCCTTCAATTTGTTAACATGGTTTATCACATTGATAGATTTGCGTATATTGAAGAATCCTTGCATTCCTGGAATAAACCCCACTTGATCATGGTGTATGATCCTTTTAATGTGCTATTGGATTCTGTTTGCTAGTATTTTGTTGAGGATTTTTGCATCTATGTTCATCAGTGATATTGGCCTGTAGTTTTCTTTCTTTGTGACATCCTTGTCTGGTTTTGGTATCAAGGTGATGGCGACCTCGTAGAACGAATTTGGGAGTGTTCCTTCCTCTGCTATATTTTGGAAGATTTTGAGATGGATAGGTTTTAGCTCTTCTCTAAATGTTTGATAGAATTCTCCTGTGAAGCCATCTGGTCCTGGGCTTTCGTTTGAAAAAATCTTCGTTGGAAGATTTTTAATCACAGTTTCAAATTCAGTGCTTGTGATTGGTCTGTTCTTATTTTCTATTTCTTCCTGATTCAGTCTTGGCAGGTTTGCATTTCTAAGAATTTGTCCATTTCTTCCAGATTGCCCATTTTATTGGCATAGAGCTGCTTGTAGTAATCTCTCGTGATCTTTTTTTTTTTCTGCAGTGTCAGTTGTTACTTCTCCTTCTTCATTCCTAATTCTATTGATTTGAGTCTTCTCGCTTTTTTTCTTGATGAGTTTGGCTAGTGGTTTATCTATTTTGTCAAGAACCAGTTTTTAGTTTTATTGATCTTTGCTATTGTTTCCTTCATTTCTTTTTCATTTATTTCTGATCTGATTTTTATGATTTCTTTCCTTCTTATAGCCTTGGGTTTTTTTGTTCTTCTTTCTAATTGCTTGAGGTGCAAGGTTATGTTGTTTATTCGAGATGTTTCCTGCTTCTTAAGGTGGGCTTGTATTGCCATAAACTTCCACCTTAGAACTGCTTTTGCTGCATCCCATAGATTTTGGGTCGTTGTGTCTCCAGTGTCATTTGTTTCTAGGTATTTTTTATTTCCTCTTTGATTTCTTCAGTGGTCACTTCATTATTAAGTAGTGTATTGTTTAGCCTCCATGTGTTTGTATTTTTTACAGATCTTTTCCTGTAATTGATATCTAGTCTCATGGCGTTGTGGTCGGAAAAGATACTTGATACAATTTTAATTTTCTTAAATTTACCAAGGCTTGATTTGTGACCCAAGATATGATCTATCCTGGAGAATGTTGCATGAGCACTTGAGAAAAATGTGTATTCTGTTGTTTTTGGATGGAGTGTCCTATAAATATCAATTAAGTCCATCTTGTTTAATGTATCATTTAAAGCTTGTGTTTCCTTATTTATTTTCATTTTGGATGATCTGTCCATGGGTGAAAGTGGGGTGTTAAAGTCCCCTACTATGAATGTCTTACTGTCGATTTCCCCTTTTATGGCTGTTAGTATTTGCTTTATGTATTGAGGTGCACCTATGTTGGGTGCATAAATATTTACAATTGTTATATTTTCTATTTGGATCGATCCCTTGATCATTATGTAGTGTCCTTCTTTTTCTCTTCTAATAGTAATTATTTTAAAGTCTATTTTGTCTGATATGAGAATTGCTACTCCACCTTTCTTTTGGTTTGCATTGGCATGGAATATCATTTTCCATCCCCTTACTTTCAGTCTGTATGTGTCTCTAGGTCTGAAGTGGGTCTCTTGTAGACAGCATATATAAGGGTCTTGTTTTTGTATCCATTCAGCCAATCTGTGTCTTTTGGTGGAAGCATTTAGTCCATTTACATTTAAGGTAATTAACGATATGCATGTTCCTATTCCCATTTTCTAAATTGTTTTGGGTTCGTTATTATAGCTCTTTTCCTTCTCTTGTGTTTCTTGTGTAGAGAATTTCCTTTAGCATTTGTTGTAAAGCTGGTTTGGTGGTGCTGAACTCTCACAGCTTTTGCTTGTCTGTAAATGTTTTAATTTCTCCATCAAATCTGAATGAAATCCTTGTTGTGTAGAGTAGTCTTCCTTGCAGGTTTTTTCTCCTTCATCACTTTCAGTATGTCCTGCCACTCCCTTCTCTCTTGTAGGGTTTCTGCTGAGAGATCAGCTGTTAACCTTATGGGGATTCCCTTGTGTGTTATTTTTCCCTTGCTGTTTTTCATATGCTTTCTTTGTATTTAATTATTGACAATTTGACTAATATGTGTCTTGGTGTATTTCTCCTTGTATTTATCCTGTATGGGACTCTCTGTTTTTCCTGGACTTGATTAACTATTTCCTTTCCCATATTAGGGAAATTTTCAACTATAATCTTTTCAAATATTTTCTCAGTCCCTTTCTTTTTCTCTTCTTCTCCTGGAACTCCTATAATTTGAATGTTGGTGCGTTTAATGTTTTACCAGAGGTCTCTGAGATTGTCCTCATTTCTTTTCATTCTTTTTTCTTTATTCTGCTCTGCAGTAGTTATTTCCACTATTTTATCTTCCAGGTCACTTATCCGTTCTTCTGACTCAATTATTCTGCTATTGAGCCCATCTAGAGTACTTTTAATTTCATTTATAGTGTTGTTCATCGTTGCTTGTTTCATCTTTATTTCTTCTAAGTCCTTGTTAACTGTTTCTTGCATTTTGTCCATTCTACTTCCAAGATTTTGGATCATCCTTACTATCATTATTCTGAATTCTTTTTCAGGTAGACTGCCTATTTCCTCTTCATTTGTTAGGTCTGGTGCATTTTTATCTTGCTCCTTTATCTGCTCTGTGTTTTTCTGTCTTCTCATTTTGCTTATCTTACTGTGTTTGGGGTCTCCTCTTTGCAGGCTGCAGGTTCATAGTTCCCGCTGTTTTTGATGTCTGTCTCCAGTGGTTAAGGTTGGTTCAGTGGTTTGTGTAGGCTTCCTGGTGGAGGGGACTAGTGCCTGTGTTGTGCTGGATGAGGCTGGATCTTGTCTCTCTGGTGGGCAGGTTCACGCCTGGTGGTGTGTTTTGGGGTGTCTGTGGCCTTATTATGATTTTAGGCAGCTTCTCTGCTAATGGGTCGGGTTGTATTCCTGTTTTGCTAGTTGTTTGGCATAGGTTGTCCAGCACTGTGGCTTGCTGGTCGTTGAGTGAAGCTGGGTGCTGGTGTTAAGATGGAGGTCTCTGGGAGATTTTCGCCATTTGATATTATGTGTAGCTGGGAGGTCTCTTGTTGACCAGTGTCCTGAAGTTGGCTCTCCTACCTCCGAGGCAGAGCCCTGACTCCTGGGCTGGAGCACCAAGAGCCTTTCATCCACACGGCTCAGAATAAAAGGGAGAAAAAGTAGAGAGAATTAGCAGAAGTATGAGGAAAGAAAGAAGAAAAGGAGGGAAGGAAGGAAAGAAGAAAGAAAGAAAGAAAGAAAGCAAAGAAGGTAGAAGGAAAGAAAAGAGGGAGGGAGGGAGGGAGGGTAGAAGGAAGGAAGGAAGGAGGGAAAGAAGGAAAAAAGACAGAAAGAAAGAAGATACAGTAAAATAAAAAAGTATAATAAAGTTATTGAATTAAAAAAATACTTATTTAGAAAATAAAGGGACGGATAGAACCTTAGGACAAATATTAGAAGCAAAGCTATGCAGACAAAATCTTACACAGAAGCATACACATACACCCTCACAAAAAGAGGTAAAGGCGAAAAAATCATAAATCTTGCTCTCAGAGACCACCTCCTCAATTTGGGATGATTCGTTGTCTAAAGGAGAGAAGGAAGGAAGGAAAGAAAAAAAGAAGGAATGAAGGTAAAGTATAATAAAGTTATTAAAATTAATTATTAAGAAAAAAATTTTTTAAAAAACCATGGATAAATAGAACCCTAGGACAAATGGTGGAAGCAAAACTATACAGACAAGATATCACACAGAAGCATACACATACACATTCACAAAAAGAGGAAAAGGGGAAAAAATCATAGATCTTGCTCTCGAAGCCCACCTCCTCAATTTGGGATGACTCGTTGTCTATTCATGTATTCCACAGATGCAGGGTACATAAAGTTGATGGTGAAGCTTTAATCCGCTGCTTCTGAGGCTACTGAGAGAGATTTTCCTTTCTCTTCTTTGTTCCCACAGCTCACAGGGGCTCAGATTTGGATTTAGCCCTGCCTCTATGTGTAGGTTGCTGGAGGGCGTCTGTTTTTTGCTCAGACAGGACGGGGTTAAAGGAGCCGCTGATTCGGGGGCTCTGGTGTACTCAGGCTTGGGAGGAGGGAGGGGCACTGCGTGCTGGGTGGGTCAGCGTGACTTTGCAGCAGCCTGAGGCCCGCTGTGCATTCTCCTGGAGAAGTTGTCCCTGGATCCCGGGAACCTGGCAGTGGCGGACTGCACAGGCTCCGCGGAAGAGGGGTGTGGATAGTGACCTGTGCTCACACACAGGCCCCTTGTTGGTGGCAGCAGCAGCCTTAGCATCTCCCACCCGTCCCTGGGGTCCGTGCTTTTAGCCGTGGCTTGCGCCCGTCTCTGGGGTCCGCTCTTTTAGTCGAGGCTCGCGCCCGTCTCTGGAGTTCCTTTAAGCAGCGCTCTTAAACCCCTCTCCTCGCGCACCAGGAAACAAAGAGGGAAGAAAAAGTCTCTTGCCTCTTCGGCAGGTACAGACTTTTCCCCGGATTCCCTCCCAGCTAGCCATGGTGCACTAACCCCTTCAGGCTATGTTCAAGCCGCCAACCCCTGTCCTCTCCCTGCGATCCGACTGAAACCAAAACTCGATCCTCAGCTCGCAAGCCCGCCCGCCCCAGCCGGTGAGCAGACAATCCTCTTAGCTGGTGAGCGCTGGTCGGCACCGATCTTCTGTGTGGGAATCTCCCCGCTTTGCCCTTCGCACCCATTGCTGTGCACTCCTCCGTGGCTCCGAAGCTCCCCACTCCGCCTCCCGCAGTCTCCGCCCATAAAGGGGCTTCCTAGTGTGTGGAAACTTTTCCTCCTTCACAGCTCCCTCCCACTGGTGCAGGTGCTGTCCCTATTCTTTTGTCTCTGTTTTTTCTTTTTTCTTTTACCCTACCCAGGTACGTGGGGAGTTTCTTGCCTTTTGGGAGGTCTGAGGTGTTCTGTCAGCCTTCAATAGGTGTTCTGTAGGAGTTGTTCCATGTGTAGATGTATTTCTGGTGTATCTGTGGGGAGGAAGGTGATCTCCGCATCTTACTCTTCCGCCGTCTTCAAGGGCCCCCCCTTCAGTCATATATTTATAGCAAGTTTTTAAGCATATTTTAAACAAGCTTTATAACAAAAGAGACTCATTAATAATGGCAATGCCAGTTGTCTACAACATAATATTTTTGTGAACCATAAACATATTTAAATACATATTTACTCGAATAAGCTATGGAGTCAATATCATTCCATGTGCTATTTTACTACAATATACTATAAAATAGTATCTCTGTGTTTACAAAGACATTACTATAACTACATGCTAGTTAAATTACATCTTTGTTGAAATATGTTTCCTAGACAAAGCTATGGATTCTCCAAACCCTGGTAAAAAACAAAAAAGGTTTCGAATAAAAAGTTTAAACTTCAAGAGACTTATTCTATAAGGAAGTTCATCAGATAAGTATGTTCTGCTGTCCTGAGCATTATCTAAGCCAGAAACGAGGGTTCTATGGTAACTCTGCTAGAAAAATAAGCCAAAACCATTTTCTCACATTTTTTATGTTGAAAAAATTTAAACCTATGGAAAAAAATTATAGTATTATGAAAACCTTTTTTCTAAAGCCAGCAATCAACACTTTGCCACTTTCTCAAGCCCGCTCCTCCCACTCCACTTCCTTCGCTCATTTACCACTTCTTTTTGGCTGAAACATTTGCATGATTTGCAAACATGATGACACTTCACACTTAAGTAATTCGGTATATATCTTGTAAGAAATAGGAGACATTTTTCTACATTTATTACAGTTATAATAAAACTATCACACTAAAAAATTTATAGTGGATATAATTTTATGTACAATATGGCCATATTCCAAGTTCCTCAATTGTCACCCAAATAGCCTTTTTAGCAGTTTTAGAATCAGCTTGTCAGTAGCTACAAACGTATTTGGGGAGACGATTTGGACTGTATTTAATCTTTAGCTAATTGGGGGAGAATAGGAATCTTGATCTTAGTAAGCCTTCTAATACATGTACACAGTATCTTTCCCAATTTATTTAGATGATATAGATGATTTTGAGCTGAGAAAGGACACACTCTACTGTATCATGATAGACTCCAGTGTGGTAATGGTGGAAGCAGGGACAATACAGGAGGCTATTCCAGCAATCCTAGTGTGAAATGGTGGTATTAAAGTTTTAGCAGTGGTGGCAATTTAAAAAGGTATGATATTGTATGTATTCTGAAGGTGGAACCAGTGGTGTGAGTGTGAGAGTGCTTGCTTCCATACAACCTTGCAAATAGGGTTCTGTCAAACTTTTTGGATGTTTGCCAATGTAATTATTTTAAAAGTGTTGTGTCTCAATGTAGCTTTTCTCAGAATTCTCTTCTCATGAGTGACATAGAGCATCACTTTGCAGTCCATTTGTATTTCTTTCTTCGTGTACTATATTCTGTAACACGTTTTCTACTATTTTGTTGATCTTTCATGTGTCAATGCCTACTAACCCTTCATATGTTATGGTGGTTAGCCCTTTACCTGTGATGAGTAACCCCAATTTATATTTAAACCTTGCTATGATTGTTTTCTTTGCCATAAACAAAGCTTTCATTTTCATAAAGAAGTATATGTCTTTTCTTATATAGTCAGTTTCTGCACAAATTGTAAAAGAATCTTCCATGTTATCTTCTAATACTTGATTCACTTTATTGTACATTTACACACTAATCCATTTGAAGCTTATTCTGCTGAATAGCAAAAAGTTCAACTTTCTTATCCCAGATGGCTACTAAATTATCCCTATAACATTTCTGGAAAAATCCAGCTTTTCCACATACTTTTGAGGTATCATCTTTATAACATTTAAGAAATTGTACATATTTGCATCTCTTTCTTTTCCTTTTTTTTACATCTTTATTGGAGTACAATGGCTTTACAATGGTGTGTTAGTTTCTGCTTTATAACAAAGTTAATCAGTTATACATATACATATGTTCCCATATCTCTTCCCTTTTGCATCTCCCTCCCTCCCACCCTCCCTATCCCACCCCTCCAGGTGGTCACAAAGCACCGAGCTGCTTTCACTGTGCTATGTGGCTGCTTCCCACTACCTATCTACCTTACGTTTGGTAGTGTATATATGTCTATGCCTCTCTCTCGCTTTGTCACAGCTTAACCTTCCCCCTCCCGATAGCCTCAAGTCCATTCTCTAGTAGGTCTGTGTCTTTACTCCTGTATTATCCCTAGGTTTTTCATGACAATTTTTTTTCTTAAATTCCACATATATGTGTTAGCATACGGTATTTGTCTTTCTCTTTCTGACTTCACTCTGTATGACAGACTCTAGGTTTATCCACCTCATAACAAATAGCTCAATTTCGTTTCTTTTTTATGGCTGAGTAATATTCCATTGTATATATGTGTCACATCTTCTTTATCTATTCATCCGATGATGGACACTTAGGTTGTTCCCATCTCCAGGCTACTGTAAATAGAGCTGAAATAAACATTTGATACACGACTCTTTTTGAATTATGGTTTACTATTGAGCTGCATGAGCTGCTTATAAATTTTGGAGATTAATCCTTTGTCACTTACTTCATGTGCAAATATTTTCTCCCATTCTGAGGGTTGTATTTTGGTCTTGTTTATGGTTTCTTTTGCTGTGCAAAAGCTTTGAAGTTTCATTAGGTCCCATTTGTTTATTGTTGTTTTTATTTCCATTACTCTAGGAGGTGGGTCAGAAAGGATCTTGCTGTGATTTATGTCATAGAGTGTTCTGCCTATGTTTTCCTCTAAGAGTTTGAAGCTTCTGGCCTTACATTTAGGTCTTAAATCCATTTTGAGCTTATTTTTGTGTATGGTGTTAGGGAGTGATCTAATCTCATATTTTTACATGTACCTGTCCAGTTTTCCCAGCACCACATATTGAAGAGGCTGTCCTTTCTTCACTGTACATTCCTGTCTCTTTATCAAAGATAAGGGGACCATATGTGCGTGGGATTATCGCTGAGATTTCTATCCTGTTCCATTGATCTATCTTTCTGTTTTTCTGCCAGTGCCGTACTGTCTTGATTACTGTAGCTTTGTAGTATAGTCTGAAGTCAGGGAGCCTGATTCCTCCAGCTCCATTTATCGTTCTCAAGATTGCTTTGGTTATTCAGGGTCTTTTGTGTTTCCATACAAATTGTGAAATTTTTTGTTCTAGTTCTGTGAAAAATGCCAGTGGTAGTTTGATAGGGATTGCACTGAATCTGTAGATTGCTTTGGGTAGTAGAGTCATTTTCACAATATTGATTCTTCCAATCCAAGAACATGGTATATCTCTGTATCTATTTGTATCATCTTTAATTTCTTTCATCAGTGTCTTATAATTTTGTGCATACAGGTCTTTTGTCTCCTTAGGTAGGTTTATTCCTAGATATTTTATGATTTTTGTTGCAATGGTAAATGAGAGTGTGTTCTTGATTTCAATTTCAGATTTCTCATCATTAGTATATAGGAATGCCAGAGATTTCTGTGCATTAATTTTGTATTCTGCTACTTTACCAAATTCATTGATTAGCTCCAGTAGTTTTCTGGTAGCACCTTTAGGATTCTCTATGTATAGTATCATGTCATCTGCAAACAGTGACAGCTTTACTTCTTCTTTTCCTAATCGGAAACCTTTTATTTCCTTTTTCTCTCTGATTGCTGTGGCTAAAACTTCCAAAACTATGTTGAATAAGAGTGGTGAGAGTGGGCAACCTTGTCTTGTTCCTCATCTTAGTGGAAATGCTTTCAGTTTTTCACCATTGAGGATGATGTTTGCTGTGGGCTTGTCATATATGGCCTTTATTATGTTGACGAAAGTTCCCTCTATGCCTACTTTCTTCGGGGTTTTTATCATAAATGGGTGTTAAATTTTGTCAAAAGCTTTCTCTGCATCTATTGAGATGATCATATGGTTTTTCTCCTTCAATTTGTTAATATGGTTTATCACATTGATTGTTCTGCATATATTGAAGAATCCCTGCATTCTGGGAATAGACCCCACTTGATCATGGGGTATGATCCTTTAAATGTGCTGTTGGATTCTGTTTGCTAGTATTTTGTTGAGGATTTTTGCATCTGTGTTCATCAGTGATATTGGCCTGTAATTTTCTTTCTTTGTGACATTCTTATCTGGTTTTGGTATCAAGGTGATGGTGGCCTCATAGAATGAGTTTGGGAGTGTTCCTCCCTCTGTTATATTTTGGAACAGTTTGAGAAAGATAGGTGTTAGCCCCTCTCTAAATGTTTGATAGAATTCACCTGTGAAGCCGTCTGGTCCTGGGCTTTTGTTTCTTGGAAGATTTTTAATGACAGTTTCAATTTCATTACTTGTGATTGGTCTGTTCATACTTTCTATTTCTTCCTGATTCAGTCTTGGGAGGTTGTGCACTTCTAAGAATTTGTCCATTTCTTCCAGGTTGTCCATTTTATTGGCATAGAGTTGCTTGTAGTAATCTCTCATGATCTTTTGTATTTCTGCAGTGTCAGTTGTTACTTCTTTTTCATTTCTAATTCTATTGATTTGAGTCTTCCCCCTTTTTACTTGAGTCTGGCTAATGGTTTATCAATTTTATTTATCTTCTCAAAGAACAAGCTTTTACTTTTATTCATCTTTGCTATCATTTCCTTCATTTCTTTTTCAGTTATTTCTGATCTGATTTTTATGATTTCTTTCCTTCTGCTAACTTTGGGGTTTTTTTGTTCTTCTTTCTCTTGTTGCTTTAGGTGCAAGGTTAGGTTGTTTATTCGAGATATTTCCTGTTTCTTAAGGTAGGATTCTATTGCTATAAACTTCCCTCTTAGAACTGCTTTTGCTGCATCCCATAGATTTTGGTTCGTTGTGTCTCCATTGTCATTTGTTTCTAGGTATTTTTTAATTTCCTCTTTGATTTCTTCACTGATCACTTCATTATTAAGTAGTGTATTGTTTAGCCTCCATGTGTTTGTATTTTTTACAGATCTTTTCCTGTAATTGATATCTAGCCTCATAGCATTGTGGTCAGAAAAGATACTTGAAACAATTTCAATTTTCTTAAATATTCCAAGGCTTGACTTGTGACCCAAGATATGATCTATCCTGGAGAATGTTCCATGAGCACTTGAGAAAAATGTGTATTCTGTTGTTTTGATGGAATGTCCTAAAAATATCAATTAAGTCCATCTTGTTTAATGTATCATTAAAAGCTTGTGTTTCCTTATTTATTTTCATTTAGGATGATCTGTCCATTGGTGAAAGTGGGGTGTTAAAGTCCCCTTCTGTGAATGTGTTATTGTCGATTTCCCCTTTTATGGCTATTACCATTTGCCTTATGTATTGTGGTGCTCCTATGTTGGGTGCATAAATATTTACAATTGTTATATCTTCCTCTTGGATCGATCCCTTTATCATTGTGTAGTTTCCTTCTTTGTCTCTTCTAATGGTCTTTATTTTAACGTCTATTTTGTCTGATATGAGAATTGCTACTCCAGCTTTCTTTTGATTTGCATTGGCATGGAATATCATTTTCCATCCCGTTACTTTCAGTCTATATGCAGCTCTCGGTCTGAAGTGGGTCACTTGTAGACAGCATATATATGGGTGTTGTTTTTGTATCCATTCAGCCAATCTGTGTCTTTTGGTGGGAGCATTTAGGTCATTTACATTTAAGGTAATTATTGATATGTATGTTCCTAATCCCATTTTCTTAATTGTTTTGGGTTCATTATTTTTGGTCTTTTCCTTCTCTTGTGTTTCTTGCCTAGAGAAGTTCCTTTAGCATTTGTTGTAAAGCTGGTTTGGTGGTGCTGAACTCTCTCAGCTTTTGCTTGTCTGTAAAGGTTTTAATTTCTCCATCAAATCTGAATGGGATCCTTGCTGGGTAGAGTAATCTTGGCTGCAGATTTTTCTCCTTCATGACTTTAAATATGTCCTTCCAGTCCCTTCTGGCTTGCAGGGTTTCTGCTGAAAGATCAGCTGTTAACCTTATAGGGATTCCCTTGTGTGTTATTTGTTGTTTTTCTCTTGCTGCTTTTAATATGTTTTCTTTGTATTTAATTTTTGACAGCTTGATTAATATGTGTCTTGGTGTATTTCTCCTCGGATTTATCCTGTATGGGACTCTCTGTGCTTCCTGGACTTGATTAACTATTTCCTTTCCCATATTAGGGAAGTTTTCAACTATAATCTCTTCAAATATTTTCTCAGTCCCTTTCTTTTTCTCTTCTCCTGGAACCCCTATAATTCGATTGTTGGTGTTTTTACTGTTTTCCCAGAGGTCTCTGAGACTTTCCTCAGTTCTTTTCATTCTTTTTCCTTTATTCTGCTCTGTAGTAGTTCTTCTGCCTCAATTCTTCTGCTATTGATCCCATCTAGAGTATTTATCATTTCATTTATTGTGTTGTTCATCCTTGTTTGTTTCATCTTTAGTTCTTCTAGGTCCTTTTTAAATGTTTCTTTCATTTTGTCCATTCTATTTCCAAGATTTTGGATCATCTTTACTATCATTATTCTGAATTCTTTTTCAGGTAGACTGCCTATTTTCTCTTCATTTGTTAGGTCTGGTGCATTTTTATCTTGCTCCTTCATCTGCTGTGTGTTTTTCTGTCTTCTCATTTTGCTTATCTTACTGTGTTTGGGGTCTCCTTTTTGCAGGCTGCAGGTTCGTAGTTCCCTTTGTGTTTGGTGTCTGTCCCCAGGTGCTAAGGTTGGTTCAGTGGGTTGTGTAGGCTTCTTAGTGGAGGAGAGTAGTGCCTGTGTTCTGGTGGATGAGGCTGGATCTTGGCTTTCTGGTGGGCAGGTCCCTGTCTGGTGGTGTGTTTTGGGGTGTCTGTGGACTTATTATGATTTTAGGCAGCCTCTCTGCTAATAGGTGGGGTTGTGTTCCTGTCTTGCTAGTTGTTTGGCATAGGATGTCCAGCACTGTGGCTTGCTGGTCGTTGAGTGAAGCTGGGTACTGGTGTTGATATGGAGGTCTCTGGGAGATTTTCACCATTTGATATTAAGTGGAGGTGGGAGGTCTCTTGTGGTCCAGTTTTCTGAAGTTGCCTCTCCCACCTCAGGGACACAGCACTGACTCCTGGCTGCAGCACTGAGAATGTTTCATCCACACAGCTCAGAATAAAAGGGAGAGAAAGTAGAGAGAATTAGTAGAAGTAGAAAGAAAGAAAGAAAGAAAGAATAGAGGGAGGGAGGGAGGGAGGAAGGAAGGAAAGAAGGAGTGAGGGAAGCAAGGAAAAAAGAAAGAAGATAAAGTAAAATATAATAAAGATAAAACATAATAAATTTATTAAAATAAAAAATAATTATTAAGAAAAGAAAATTTTTTTAAATGGATGGAAAAAACCCTAGGAGAAATGGTGGAAGCCAACGTATACATACAAAATCTCACACAGAAGCATACACACTCACAAAAAGTGGAAAAGGGGAAAAAATCATAAATCTTGGTCTCAAATTCCACCTCCTCAATTTAGGATGATTCATTGTCTAAATGAGGGAAGGAAGGAATGAAAGAAAGAAGGTAAAGTAAAATAAAATAAAGTTATTAAAGTAAAAAATAATTATTAAGAAAGAAAAAAAGGAAGGATAGAACCCTAGGACAAATGGTGGAAGCTAAGCTATTCGGACAAAGTCTCACAAAGAAACATACACACTCACAAAAAGAGGAAAAGGGGAAAAAATCATAAATCTTGCTCTCAACGTCCACCTCCTCAATTTGGGATGATTCGTTGTCTATTCATATATTCCACAGATGCAGGGTACATCAAGTGGATTGTGGAGCTTTATTCCGCTGTTTCTGAGGCTGCTGTGAGAGATTTCCCTTTCTCTTCTTTGTTCTCACAGCTCCGAGGATCTCAGGTTTGGATTTGGCTCCGCCTCTGCATGTAGGTTGCCAGAGGGTGTCTGTTCTTCCCTCAGACAGGACGGGGTTAAAGGAGCCGCTGATTCGGGGGCTCTGGCTCACTCAAGCCGGGGGGAGTGAGGGGCATGGAGCGTGGTGCGAGCCTGCAGTGGCAGAGGCTGGCACGATGTTGCAGCAGCTTGAGGCATGCCATGCATTCTCCCGGGGGAATTGTTCCTGGATCCCGGGACCCTGGCAGTTGCAGGCTGCACAGGCTCCCTGGAAGAGGGGTGTGGATAGTAACCTGTGCTCACACACAGGCTTCTTGGTGGTGGCAGCAGCAGCCTAGCATCTCATGCCTGTCTCTGGGGTCTGCGCTTTTAGCCACGGCTCATGCCCTTCTCTGGAGTTCCGTTAAGCAGCGCTCCTAATCTCCTCTCCTCGCACGCCAGGAAACAAAAAGGAAGAAAAGTCTCTTGCCTCTTCGGCAGGTCCAGACTGTTCCCCAGACTCCCTCCTGGCTAGCCGTGGTGCACTAACACCCTGCAGGCTGTGTTCACGCCGGCAACCCCAGTCCTCTCCCGGTGCTCCGACCAAAACCCAAGGCTCAACTCCCAGCCCCGCCTGCCCTGGTGGATGAGCAGACAAATCTCTCAGTCTGGTGAGTGCTGGTCGGCCCTGATCCTCTGTGCGAGAATCTCCCTGCTTTGCCCTCCGCACCCCTGTTGCTGCACTCTCCTCCACGGCTCTGAAGCTCTTCTCCTCTGTCACCCGCCATCTCTGCCCACGAAGGGGCTTCTAGTGTGTGGAAACCTTTCCTCCTTCACAGCTCCCTCCCACTGGTGCAGGTCCCATCCCTATCTTTTTGTCTCTGTTAATTCTTTTGCCCTACCCAGGTACATGGGGGGTTTCTTGCCTTTTGGGAGGTCTAAGGTCTTCTGCCAGCTGTCAGTCAATGTTCTGTAGGAGTTGTTCCACGTGTAGATGTATTTCTGGTGTATCTGTGGGGAGGAAGGTGATCTCTGCATCTTACTTTTCCACCATCTTCCTGGAAGCCTCCTGCATCAATTTCTAATTGTCTCTTTTGTTTCTTAGGTCAGTATGCTCCATCATGTAGTAAGACCACTGTTTTAATTATTGAGGTTTTAAAAAGGGTTTGAATATTTGGTAGGGCAGCTGCATCAAAACCGCTTAAACAGTTTCTGGCTATACATGCTTATTTAGTTGTCCATATTAACTTCTGAATCAAGATAACCAAGCTGAATCAATAAATATATTAAAAAAACCTAACACATGATGACCAAGTTACATTTATTTCAAGAATGCAGTCTGAGCTAACAATCAAAATCAGTGTAGTTCACCATACTAACAGAGTAAAGGATAGAAATCATGTGATCATATCATTACCTGCAAAACATTTTTAATAAAATTTAATAGAGATAATAAATACAGAAAAATATATTTGGACATGTAAATAATATTGTGCTAGTTATGTGAGTGACCCCAAAGCCTAAGACAAAATTGGGACCATGATAGATATGCTTTGTAACTTTTGTTTTAAACTTTCAAATGTAAATATAATAAAAATTAGTTCCCAACAGCACATTATGCCCATTAGTGTCATTTAAGGACATGACTATGGGGTACACCTAGGAGGAGTGGCAGCAAATGGATCCTGCTCAGAGGACCCTGTACAGAGATGTAAGTAATACTAGAGAACTACAGCCACCTCATTTCAGTGAGTAAATATGTAAATATAACTAACCCACATAATTCTCTACATAATTCAATGTAGTTTACTTAAAAATATTTTTGTCACCTAGATTGAGGTCTAATTTATACAAAATAAAATTCAGTAGTTTTTTTTTAAATTCAGTAGTTTTGAGTGTATAATTCAATGAGTTTTGACAAGTGTATCATTTTTTTATCTATCACCATGACACAGAATATTTTCTTCATCCTAAAAAGTTTTATTGTATGCCTCCCACCATTACATCTTTTGTCCTGGCAGCCACTAGTCTGCTTTCTATCACAATAGTTTTGCCTTTCCAGAAGTCTCTACAAATGGAATCACAAAAAAAGTATTTACTCTCTTGTGTCTGACTTCTTTTACTTGCCATAGTGCTTTTGAGGCTTACCCACTTTGCTGTATTTATCAGTAAGTGTTTTTTGTTTTGTTTTGTTTTTTAATCTAAGCAATACTCTGTTGTATGGCCATTCCACATTTGCTTATTTATTCAGCACTTGCTAGACTGGATTATTTCACGTTTTTAGCTTTTGTGAATAAAACTGTTGTAACATTCAGTTCTAAGCTTTAGTGTGGAAATTTTTAATTTCTCTTGCATAAATATGGAGGACTTAGTTTGCTGTATCTTGTATTAAGGGTATATTTAACTTATATGAAACTGCCATGTATTTCCAAAGTGGCTATGTCACTTTGCATTCCCATCAGGGATGTATTAGAATTTTAGTGGCTGCACATTTCTTGCAATGAATGGAATTATCAATTTTATTTTTAACAAATATAGAGTTCTTACTGGATTTTATCTTTCATATCCCTGACAGGTACTGATGTTGAACATTTTCCACATGCTTTATGGTCTTTAATAACTCTAGTTTTTGCCAAGTGCTGATTGATATATTGGCCTATTTTTGCTTTTAAGTTAAAGAATGTTATATATATTATATATATATATATATCTTTTATCAAGATAAATATATTGTAAATATTTCTCCATACCTATAACCCTCATCGTCCACTGCCCCAAGGCTGAGGATTCCCTTCTTGATTCTTTTTTTTCATGGTATGCAGGCCTCTCACTGTTGTGGCCTCTCGCGTTGTGGAGCACAGGCTCCGGAAGTGCAGGCTCAGCAGCCATGGCTCACGGGCCCAGCCACTCCACGGAATGTGGAATCTTCCCGGCCTGGGGCACGAACTCGTGTCCCCTGCATCGGCAGGCAGACTCTCAACCACTGCGCCATCAGGGAAGCCCCCTTCTTGATTCTTTAACAGTGTTTTTGAGAAGAAGTCTTAAATTTTGAACAATTCCAATATTTAATCATCGTTTTTTTATACTTCATACTTTTTGTGCTCTTTTTAAGAAGTTTTTGCCTTACTGAAGCTTAAGATTTTCTCCTAGATCGCCTTCTTGAAGTTTTATAGTTGTAAAGTGTTACATTTATTTCTATAATCTATTTCCATTTAATTGCTGTATATGGTATGAAGCAAGAGTTTGTCATTTTAAAATATATATTCAATAATACCTTTGCAATTTCCTCAAAAGGTTATCCTTTCCCAGAATGAATTGCCTTGTATCTTTTCAGAGAATAAATTGTGGGTCTGTTTCTGGACTTCATATTTGTTCCATTGATCTATATATTTATCTTCACACAAATGCCACACTCTTGATCAATACACATTTGTATTAAGTTTTGAAATTAAGCAGGTAAAGTTCTTCTTGTTTGTTTTGCTATTATGATTTTTTTAACTTTTTCATGTAAATTTTAGAATCATTTGTCATTTTCTCTAAAATCCCTGTTCAGATTCCAATTAGGAGTATTACTTTGACACTATAGATCAATTTGAAGAGAAATTGTACCATCACAATATTGAGTTTTCTGATCCAGGGAGATTTATTTAGATCAACTTTAACTTTTCTTGTGATTGTTTGTTTGTAGAATATAGAGTTATAGATGTTTTGGAGACTATTATATATCTTACATATAATATATGACAATGTCACTGGAGATTATAAACTTCTTACTTTGTTTTTATTCTGTTTAATAATAATAATATTAGCTTTATTAAACTAAGATGACCAGTATAATATTGAATGCAAGTGGTAAGAGAGAACATCTAAAGTATCTGTACCATTTTGCATTTCCATTAACAGTGTGAGAGTTCCATTGTCTTACATCCTCATCAGCAAGTTTGTTAAGGATTTTTTGTATCTAGGCTTTAAAGGGATATTTATATATTCCTTTTTTTGTAATATCGTCTGATTCTTACTTCATGGTAACACTCACCACAGAAAATGCATTGGGAAGTGTCACCCCATTTTCTATTTTCTAAGTGTTAGTGTATAATTGACATTATTTCTTGTTAACAGTTTTGTAGAATTCACCATTAAAGCCATCATGGCCTGAAGTTTTCTTTGTGGAAACATGAAACAGTGGTCTTGGTACATGATTTCCATTATGAATTAAATTTCTTTGATATAGTGCTATTCAACTTATCCATTTCTTGAGTGAACTTTTGTACATTATTCTGTTTAAGGAACTTGTGCATTTCATCTTTGTAACTAAAATTTTAGCATAATTGACTATAATATACCTATTATCCATTTATTATCTCTAGGATCTGTAGTGAGACCCCATATTTCATTCTTACTTTAAGTAATTTGGGTCTTCCTTCATGTTTTCCTATCAGTCTGGCTAGATGTTTATTAAGTGTATCAATATTTTTGAAGAACCAGGTTTTGGTTTTATTGATTTTTCTCTATTTTTCTGTCTTTTTAGTTTATAATTTTTAGTGCTTGTCTTTTCCATTTCTCATCTTCTATTAATTTGAGTTTATTATATTCTTTAGCTTTTTAAAATAGAGGCTAGATCAGTTATTTACATATTTCTTCTTTGTTAATATAAGCAACGGAATATTATACACTTTTGTCAGGCATTCCTTTAGCTGTATCCCAAATATTTTGGTATGTTCTTTTCATTTTTATTTAGGTCAAGATATTTATTTTTTCTATCTGGTGTCTTCTCTAATTCATTGTTTATACAGATGTGTGCTGTTTATTTTACAAATATTTGAGCATTCCCCAAGTTACTTCTGTTACTAATTTCTAAAGAAAAACTATCAATCTCCTCTTTTGGAACCCTTTGGCTTAAGAGCTAGGTCCACATGATACTTTTCTTCATTTTCTTTCTTGCCTCCCTTTGTGTGAATAATACTTACCTTGACCCGTGTTAAAGCTTCTATTCTGGGAAACTTGTTGCCCAGTGGCTGAACCAGTTTTTTGGAGGCTTTCTCAGAGGCACAAAAGAAAAATTTCTCAGATAGTCTGGCAGCATCAATTGCACAAACCAGTCAGTCTGACCCTGGGTGACTATCTTATTACCTGGATGCTCATATTTTTCATTGTAATCCCAGATCAGTGTTACAGTGATCCTAAGGAAGTTTTAGCTTCCCCTATTGCTATCCACGATGCTTATCAGATAATAGAATCATGTCAGGTACCCTGCTGTTTAATAATGGATGCCAAGACCCACTTCAAAAAGAGCTGATCAGTCTTTACATATTCTTCTTCCTACTCATGTTGTGGTGAGGATGGTGGCTTGGGGCATGGTGGCTTGGAGAATAGTCTTGATCACTTAGTGACTGGGTGATGCCCATTCCTTGTCATCCAGCAAAACTTGTAAGGCTAATTTTTTTTTTTAAACATCTTTATTGGGGTATAATTGCTTTACAATGGTGTGTTAGTTTCTGCTTTATAACAAAGTGAATCAGCTATACATATACATATGTCCCCATATGTCTTCCCTCTTGCGTCTCCCTCCCTCCCACTCTCCCCATCCCACCCTTCCAGGCTGTCACAAAGCACCGAGCTAATATCCCTGTGCCTTGCGGCTGCTTCCCCCCAGCTATCTACCTTACTACGTTTGTTAGTGTGTATATGTCCATGACTCTCTCTCGCCCTGTCAAAACTCACCCTTCCCCCTCCCCATATCCTCAAGTCCGTTCTCCAGTAGGTCTGCGTCTTTATTCCTGTCTTACCCCTAGGTTCTTCATGACATTTTTCCCCCTTACATTCCATATATATGTGTTAGCATACGGTATTTGTCTTTTTCTTTCTGACTTACTTCACTCTGTATGACAGACTCTAGGTCTATCCATCTCATTACAAATAGCTCAATTTCATTTCTTTTTAAGGCTGAGTAATATTCCATTGTGTATATGTGCCACATCTTCTTTACCCATTCATCCGATGATGGGCGCTTAGGTTGTTTCCATCTCCGGGTTATTGTAAATAGAGCTGCAATGAACATTTTGGTACATGACTCTTTTTGAATTTTGGTTTTCTCAGGGTATATGCCCAGTAGTGGGATTGCTGGGTCATATGGTAATTCTATTTGTATTTTTTTTTTTTTTTTTTTTTTTTTTTTGCGGTACGCGGGCCTCTCACTGTTGTGGCCCCTCCTGTTGTGGAGCACAGGCTCCAGACGCGCAGGCTCAGTGGCCATGGCTCACGGGCCCAGCCGCTCCGCGGCACGTGGGATCTTCCCGGACCGGGGCACGAACCCGTGTCCCCTGCATCGGCAGGCGGACTCTCAACCACCGCGCCACCAGGGAAGCCCCTATTTGTAGTTTTTAAGGAACCTCCATACTGTTCTCCATAGTGGCTGAACCAATTCACATTCCCACCAGCAGTGCAAGAGTGTCCCCTTTTCTCCACACCCTCTCCAGCATTTATTGTTTCCAGATTTTTTGATGATGGCCATTCTGACTGGTGTGAGATGATATCTCATTGTAGTTTTGATTTGCATTTCTCTAATGATTAATGATGTTGAGCATTCTTTCATGTGTTTGTTGGCATTCTGTATATCTTCTTTGGAGAAATGTCTGTTTAGGTCTTCTGCCCATTTTTGGATGGGGTTGTTTGTTTTTTTGTTATTGAGCTGCATGAGCTGCTTGTAAATTTTGGAGATTAATCCTTTGTCAGTTGCTTCATTTGCAAATGTTTTCTCCCATTCTGAGGGTTGTCTTTTGGTCTTGGTTATGGTTTCCTTTGCTGTGCAAAAGCTTTGAAGTTTCATTAGGTCCCATTTGTTTATTTTTGTTTTTATTTCCATTACTCTAGGAGGTGGGTCAGAAAGGATCTTGCTGTGATTTATGTCATAGAGTGTTCTTCCTATGTTTTCTTCTAAGAGTTTGATAGTTTCTGGCCTTACATTTAGGTCTTTAATCCATTTTGAGCTTATTTTTGTGTATGGTGTTAGGGAGTGATCTAATCTCATACTTTTACATGTACCTGTCCAGTTTTCCCAGCACCATTTAATGAAGAGGCTGTCCTTTCTCCACTGTACATTCCTGCCTCCTTTATCAAAGATAAGGTGTCCATATATGCATGGGTTTATCTCTGGGCTTTCTATCCTGTTCCACTGATCTATCTTTCTGTTTTTGTGCCAGTACCATACTGTCTTGATTACTGTTGCTTTGTAATATAGTCTGAAGTCAGGGAGCCTGATTCCTCCAGCTTCTTTTTTTGTTCTCAAGATTGCTTTGTCTATTCGGGGTCTTTTGTGTTTCCATACAAATTGCGAAATTTTTTGTTCTAGTTCTGTGAAAAATGCCAGTGGTAATTTGATAGGGATTGCATTGAATCTGTAGATTGCTTTGGGTAGTAGAGTCATTTTCACAATGTTGATTCTTCCCATCCAAGAACATGGTATATCTCTCCATCTATTTGTATCATCTTTAATTTCTTCCATCAGTGTCTTATAATTTTCTGTATACAGGTCTTTCGTCTCCTTAGGTAGGTTTATTCCTAGATATTTTATTCTTTTTGTTGCAATGGTAAATGGGAGTGTTTTCTTGATTTCACTTTCAGATTTTTCATCATTAGTATATAGGAATGCCAGAGATTTCTGTGCATTAATTTTGTATCCTGCTACTTTACCAAATTCATTGATTAGCTCTAGTAGTTTTCTGGTAGCATCTTTAGGATTCTCTATGTATAGTATCATGTCATCTGCAAACAGTGACAGCTTTACTTCTTCTTTTCCGATTTGGATTCCTTTTATTTCCTTTTCTTCTCTGATTGCTGTGGCTAAAACTTCCAAAACTATGTTGAATAAGAGTGGTGAGAGTGGGCAACCTTGTCTTGTTCCTGATCTTAGTGGAAATGCTTTCAGTTTTTCACCATTGAGGATGATGTTTGCTGTGGGCTTTTCATATATGGCCTTTATTATGTTGACGAAAGTTCCCTCTATGCCTACTTTCTGCAGGGTTTTTATCATAAATGGGTGTTGAATTTTGTCGAAAGCTTTCTCTGCATCTATTGAGATGATCATATGGTTTTTCTCCTTCAATTTGTTAATATGGTTTATCACATTGATAGATTTGCGTATATTGAAGAATCCTTGCATTCCTGGAATAAACCCCACTTGATCATGGTGTATGATCCTTTTAATGTGCTGTTGGATTCTGTTTGCTAGTACTTTGTTGAGGATTTTTGCATCTATGTTCATCAGTGATATTGGCCTGTAGTTTTCTTTCTTTGTGACATCCTTGTCTGGTTTTGGTATCAAGGTGATGGTGGCCTCGTAGAAGGAATTTGGGAGTGTTCCTCCCTCTGCTATATTTTGGAAGAGTTTGAGAAAGATAGGTGTTAGCTCTTCTCTAAACGTTTGATCGAATTCACCTGTGAAGCCATCTGGTCCTGGGCTTTTGTTTGTTGGAAGGTTTTTAATCACAGTTTCAATTTCATTACTTGTGATTGGTCTGTTCATATTTTCTATTTCTTCCTGATTCAGTCTTGGCAGGTTGTGCATTTCTAAGAATTTGTCCATTTCTTCCAGATTGTCCATTTTATTGGCATAGAGTTGCTTGTAGTAATCTCTCATGATTTTTTTTATTTCTGCAGTGTCAGTTGTTACTTCTCCTTTTTCATTTCTAATTCTATTGATTTGAGTCTTCTCCCTTTTTTTCTTGATGAGTCTGGCTAGTGGTTTATCTATTTTGTTTATCTTCTCAAAGAACCAGCTTTTAGTTTTATTGATCTTTGCTATCGTTTCCTTCATTTCTTTTTCATTTATTTCTGATCTGATTTTTATGATTTCTTTCCTTCTGCTAGCTTTGGGGTTTTTTTGTTCTTCTTTCTCTAATTGCTTGAGGTGCAAGGTTAGGTTGTTTATTTGAGATGTTTCCTGCCTCTTAAGATGGGCTTGTATTGCTATAAACTTCCCCCTTAGAACTGCTTTTGCTGCATCCCATAGGTTTTGGGTCGTTGTGTCTCCAGTGTCATTTGTTTCTAGGTATTTTTTTATTTCCTCTTTGATTTCTTCAGTTGTCACTTCATTATTAAGTAGTGTATTGTTTAGCCTCCATCTGTTTGTATTTTTTACAGATCTTTTCCTGTAATTGATATCTAGTCTCATGGTGTTGTGGTCAGAAAAGATACTTGATACAATTTCAGTTTTCTTAAATTTACCAAGGCTTGATTTGTGACCCAAGATATGATCTATCCTGGAGAATGTTCCATGAGCACTTGAGAAAAATGTGTATTCTGTTGTTTTTGGATGGAGTGTCCTATAAATATCAATTAAGTCCATCTTGTTTAATGTATCATTTAAAGCTTGTGTTTCCTTATTTATTTTCATTTTGGATGATCTGTCCATGGGTGAAAGTGGCATGTTAAAGTCCCTTACTATGAATGTGTTACTGTTGATCTCCCCTTTTATGGTTGTTAGTATTTGCCTTATGTATTGAGGTGCTCCTATGTTGGGTGCATAAATATTTACAATTGTTATATCTTCTTCTTGGATCGATCCCTTGATCATTATGTAGTGTCCTTCTTTGTCCCTTTTAATAGTCCTTATTTTAAAGTCTATTTTGTCTGATATGAGAATTGCTACTCCAGCTTTCTTTTGGTTTCCATTTGCATGGAATATCTTTTTCCATCCCCTTACTTTCAGTCTGTATGTGTCTCTAGGTCTGAAGTGGGTCTCTTGTAGACAGCATATATAAGGGTCTTGTTTTTGTATCCATTCAGCCAATCTGTGTCTTTTGGTGGGAGCATTTAGTCCATTTACATTTAAGGTAATTATCAATATGTATGTTCCTATTCCCATTTTCTATATTGTTTTGGGTTCGCTACTATAGGTCGTTTCCTTCTCTTGTGTTTCTTGTCTAGAGAAGTTCCTTTAGCATTTGTTGTAAAGCTGGTTTGTTGGTGCTGAACTCTCTCAGCTTTTGCTTGTCTGTAAAGGTTTTAATTTCTCCATCAAATGTGAATGAGATCCTTGCTGGGTAGAGTAGTCTTGGTTGCAGGCTATTCTCCTTCAGCACTTTCAGTATGTCCTGCCACTCCCTTCTGGCTTGTAGGGTTTCTGCTGAGAGATCAGCTGTTAACCTTACGGGGATTCCCTTGTGTGTTATTTGTTGTTTTTCCCTTGCTGCTTTTAGTATGCTTTCTTTGTATTTAATTTTTGACAGTTTGATTAATATGTGTCTTGGCGTATTTCTCCTTGTATTTATCCTGTATGGGACTCTCTGTGTTTCCTGGACTTGATTAACTATTTCCTTTCCCATATTAGGGAAGTTTTCAACTATAATCTCTTCAAATATTTTCTCAGTCCCTTTCTTTCTTTCTTCTTCTTCTGGAACCCCTATAATTCGAATGTTGGTGCATTTCATGTTGTCCCAGAGGTCTCTGAGACTGTCCTCAGTTCTTTCCATTCTTTTTTCTTTATTCTGCTCTGCAGTAGTTATTTCCACTACTTTATCTTCCAGGTCACTTATCCGTTCTTCTGCCTCAGTTATTCTGCTATTGATCCTATCTAGAGTGCTTTTAATTTCATTTATTGCATTGTTCATCGTTGCTTGTTTCATCTTTAGTTCTTGTAGGTCCTTGTTAACTGTTTCTTGCATTTTGTCCATTCTACTTCCAAGATTTTGGATCATCCTTACTATCATTATTCTGAATTCCTTTTCATGTAGATTGCCTATTTCCTCTTCATTTGTTAGGTCTGGTGGGTTTTTATCTTGCTCCTTCATCTGCTGTGTGTTTTTCTGTCTTCTCATTTTGCTTATCTTACTGTGTTTGGGGTCTCCTTTTTGCAGGCTGCACGTTCGTAGTTCCCTTTGTTTTTGATGTCTGTCTCCAGTGGCTAAGGTTGTTTCAGTGGGTTGTGTAGGCTTCCTGGTGGAGGGGACTAGTGCCTGTGTTGTGCTGGATGAGGCTGGATCTTGTCTCTCTAGTGGGCAGGTTCACGTCTGGTGGTGTGTTTTGGCGTGTCTGTGGCCTTATTATGATTTTAGACAGCCTCTGCTAATGGGTGGGGTTGTGTTCCTGTTTTGCTAGTTGTTTGGCATAGGTTGTCCAGCACTGTGGCTTGCTGGTCGTTGAGTGAAGCTGGGTGCTGGTGTTAAGATGGAGGTCTCTGGGAGATTTCCACCGTTTAATATTATGTGGAGCTGGGAGGTCTCTTGTTGACCAGTGTCCTGAAGTTGGCTCTCCTACCTCAGAGGCAGAGCCCTGACTCCTGGGCTGGAGCACCAAGAGCCTTTCATCCACACGGCTCAGAATAAAAGCGAGAAAAAGTAGAGAGAATTAGTAGAAATATGAGGAAAGAAAGAGGGAAAGGAGGAAAGGAAGGAAGGAAGAAAGAAGCAAAGAAGGAAAGAAAGGAGGGAGGGAGGGAGGGAGGAAGGAAGGAAGGAAGGAGGGAAAGAAGGAAAAACGACAGAAAGAAAGAAGATACAGTAAAAATAAAATAAAGTATAATATAGTTATTGAATTAAAAAATATTTAGAAAAAAAAAAAAGGGACAGATAGAACCTTAGGACAAATGTTGGAAGCAAAGCTATACAGAGAAAATCTTACACAGAAGCATACACATACACCTTCACAAAAAGAGGTAAAGGGGGACAAATCATAAATCTTGCTCTCAGAGACCACCTCCTCAATTTGGGGTGATTCGTTGTCTAAAGGAGGGAAGGAAGGAAGGAAAGAAAGAAAGAACGAGGGTAAAGTATAATCAAGTTATTACAATTAAACAGTTATTAAGAAAAAGAATTTTTAAAAAAAATCATGGACGGATAGAGCCCTAGGACAAATGGTGGAAGCAAGAGTATACAGACAAGATCTCACACAGAAGCATACACGTACACATTCACAAAAAGAGGAAAAGGGGAAAAAAAATCATAGATCTCGCTCCTAAATTCCACCTCTTCATTTTGGGATCATTCCTTGTCTATTCAGGTATTCCACAGATGCAGGGTATATCAAGTTGATTGTGGAGCTTTAATCCGCTGCTTCTGTGGCTGCTGGGAGAGATTTCCCTTTCTCTTCTTTGTTCTCACAGCTCACAGGAGCTCAGCTTTGGATTTGGCCCTGCCTCTGCGTGTAGGTTGCTGGAGGGCGTCTGTTTTTTCGCTCAGACAGGACGGGGTTAAAGGAGCCGCTGATTCGGGGTCTCCGGCTCACTCAGACCGGGGGTTGGGGGATGGGGAAGGAGGGGCACTGCGTGCGGGGCGTGCCTGTGGCGGCAGAGGCGGCGTGACGTTGTGGCAGAGGCCGGCGTGACGTTGCACCAGCCTGAGGCCCGCCGTGCGTTGTCCCGGGGAAGTTGTCCCTGGATCCCGGGAACCTGGCAGTGGCGGGCTGCACAGGCTCCACGGAAGAGGGGTGTGGAGAGTGACCTGTGCTCGCACACAGGCCCCTTGGTGGTGGCAGCAGCAGCCTTAGCATCTCCCGCCCGTCTCTGGGGTCCGCGGTTTTAGCCGCGGCTTGCGCCCGTCTCTGGGGTTTGCGCTTTCAGCCGCGGCTCGTGCCCGTCTCCGGCGTTTGTGCTTTTAGCTGCGGCTCGCGCCCGTCTCTGGGGTTCACGCTTTTAGCCGCGGCTCGTGCCCGTCTCTGGGGTTCGCGCTTTTAACCCGGCTCGCGCCCGTCTCTGGAGATCCTTTAAGCAGCGCTCTTAAACCCCTCTCCTCGCGCACCAGGAAACAAAGAGGGAAGAAAAAGTCTCTTGCCTCTTCGGCAGGGGCAGGCTTTTCCCCGAACTCCCTCCCGGCTAGTCATGGTGCACTAACCCCTTCAGGCTATGTTCAAGCCGCCAACCCCAGTCCTCTCCCTGAGCTCCGTCCAAAACCAAAACCCGAGCCTCAGCTCGCAGCCCCGCCCGCTCCGGCAGGTGAGCAGACAAGCCTCTCGGGTTGGTGAGTGCCGGTCGGCACCGATCATCTGTGCAGGAATCTCCCCGCTTTGCCCTCCGCACCCGTCGCTGTGCACTACTCCGCGGTCCCGAAACCCCCCCCTCCGCCTCCCGCAGTCTCCGCCTGTGGAGGGGCTTCCTAGTGTGTGGAAACTTTTCCTCCTTCACAGCTCCCTCCCACTGGTGCAGGTGCTGTCGTTATTCTTTTGTCTCTGTTTTTTCTTTTTTTCTTTTGCCCTACCCAGGTACGTGGGGAATTTCTTGCCTTTTGGGAGGTCTGAGGTCTTCTGCCAGCCTTCAGTAGGAGGTCTGTAGGAGTTGTTCCACGTGTGGATGTATTTCTGGTGTATCCGTGGGGAGGAAGGCGATCTCCGCGTCTTACTCTTCCGCCATCTTCCACCAGCCCCCCGTAAGGCTAATTTATGTGCTAGCCTGATGAGTCAAATTTCAATAGTCTCAATGGAGTTTTGCCAGAACCTCTAATTTCTCTTTTCCCATTCATTTTAAGAATGAACCTCACTTCATCTCTGAGTAACTAAACTTCCCTTGATCACCAGAGAGTATTTTCTATAGTTACCACCATGGATCAGAGGAAAAATGCATTCTCTTTCTGGTAATGTAGAAGGGTGAACAAGCAACCATGGATTCTTTTTTAACTTTGTGGCATCCTCCCTCCTTATTCTCTAACTATTGATACAACTCACCAGGTGTCTCCTGGATGATAGTTAAAAACTACTTGTCCCCTTGTCACTAAACAGTTCAGCAACAAGATGCAGGTCTGCTTGTCAGACTCCTATTCCATACCTAGGTAGTTGGCCTGCCAAAAAGGCATTGCAATCTTATCATCCTCTGGGACAGAGGGGTTAAAAGTCTGACCTAGTCAATCTATCAGGAGTAGGTGGGGCCAAAGTGCCGTTAAGTGTGACCTCTTTTCCCTCAAAAAAAATGGACCAAGTTTTGAAAAAGTTACCATTTTTGTATCAGGAGAATTCTTTACTTTGTAAAAGACAACACTTTTTCCTTTGTCAGAGGGATTCAGTATTATGAGTCCATCTACATTGTTTCAAGAAATTTTGCAAGTAAAATTGAAGCAGGCCCTTGAATTTTGTTGGGGCTTATCAACCTTGGCTTACTCCAGCAGCTAAGGTCACTGAGATGATTTTTAAATTGCTTATCAACACGATAACACTTTATAAGCATTTTCAGTTCAAACATATTAACATATGAATTCTAATTACACATTTTTACGACAATACATACAATTAGCTCAGAGACTCACTCACAACATAATTTAACTTATTTTTTTCTCTTCACTATAAATTTTGCCCAAACGCTATTAGACATTTTTCAACAGAAACATAGACCAATGAGTTTTCTGAGGCACTCCAGGAGTTACTCAGCAGCTGCCAGAAGAATATCTTATCTTCGCAACTAGAGCCCACAGGGTGGGGTGGGAGGTGAACAGAGGGAGCAGCTCCCACTAGGAAGCATAGTTTTGTATTTACTTTTGGTTTTAAGTAGAAATTTCCTAAGCCTCAATAAATGAACTATTTTAGGACAATGTTTTGAACTCAAAATGTGCAATATTTTATTTGGACCTTAAGGATTTTATGAAAACCCAAGCATAAAAGAGATCTCAAGGGGGGTTGATTTTTTTCTTTTTAAGGCTATAGCAAGTTAGGATCATACAGTGACACATATATGTATATATTCAGATTAATACAAAAATTTTATTGCTAAGTTTCTAACATCTGAGGTACTTTTCTTGGTGCTAAGGGTAAACAAATAACCAGTAGTTTTCATCTTATTTTTGTTTTGACATATATGTACTTTAAATAATTAGAGCTCTGAAGATCAAAACTTATAAAGGGAAACTTTGCTCACCTGTTAATGAAGTGTCCAGAAATTGAAATGAATTCTATCCTGCAATCCCTTGGAGGGAAAATAATTAGAAAATGTTGAAAAGAGAGCATGAGAATTCTGGCAAGTCTGCATAGACCCTATGGGAATAAAAGACATGCTCCCTCCAGGACATATGCCATGTTTCATTTCTTTGTTTTTACTGTATGTAACATAAAATTTACCATTTTTGAGTGTACAGTTCAGTGACATTAAGTACACTCACAGTGTTATACAACCATCACTACTACCCATTTTTGGAAATTGCTCATCTCAAACAGAAAGTCTGTACCCATTAAGTAACTATTCCCAATTCATTCCTTCTCTAGCTTAGAAGTTAAACTTCTCATATTAAAAAAAATTCAAAATAGTACTTTTAGAGGACTTCAGAGGCAGGTAAAAGACTTTACATTCATGCTCTTACTATTTTCATCATCCAGGTGAAAAAAGTTTAGATATCTCAGGTGATGTGTGGTGTGCACACCCGTATGTATCAGTAATCTGTATTCTACTTTCTGCTTTTATTAGTTCTAGGTACTTAATATAAGTGAAACCATATGTTATCTATCATTTTGTATCTGGCTTATTTCACTTAGCATGATGTTTCAAAGTTCATCCATGTTCTAGCAAGTAACAGAATTTCATTCTTTTTTAAGGCTGAGTAACATTCTGTGGTATATGTGTATCACATTTTGTTTATCCATTCACCCATTGCTGGACACTTGGGTTGCTTTCAACTTTGGTCTATTGTGAATAATGCTGTCATGGACATTGGTGTACAGGTATCTGTGTGAATTTCTGCTTTTAATTATTTTGGGTATATACCTAGAAATGGAATCATACGATAATTCTATGTTTAACTTGTTGAGGAACCACCAAACTGTCTTCCGACACAGGCTGTACCATTTCACATTCCCCCCAGCAATGCACAAGGGTTCCAATTTCCCCCCACCAACACTTGCTATTTTACATTTTTTCAATAATAGCCATCCTAAATTGGTGTGAATTGGCTTTTAATTGTGACATATATTTGCATCTCCCTAATGACTAGTGATGTGGAGCATATTTTCTTGCACTTATATGCCATTTGTGTATCTCCTTTGGCAAAAACATCTAATTCAAATTCTTTGCCCAGGGCTTCCCTGGTGGCAGAGTGGTTAAGTCCAATGCAGGGGACACTTGTTTGAGCCCTGGTCCAGGAGGATACCACATGCCGCGGAGCAACTAAACCAGTGTGTCACAACTACTGAGCCTGCACTCTAGAGCTTGCAAGCCACAACTACTGAAGCCCGTGAGCCACAACTACTGAAGTCCGCATGCTTAGAGCCTGTGCTTTGCAACAAGAGAAGTCACTGCAATAAGAAGCCTGCACACCATAATGAAGAGTAGCCCCCACTCGCGGCAACTAGAGAAAGCCCGTGTGCAGCAACGAAATAAATAAATTTTAAAAAATCCTTTGCCCATTTCTTAGGTTGATTGTCTTATCGTTGTTTTTGATTGTAGTTCTTTATATATTCTGGATACTAAACTTCTATCAGATATATGATTTGCCAATATTTTCTCTCATTCTGTGGGTTGTCTTTTCACTCTCTTAATAGTATCCTTTGATTCACAAAATTTTAAAATTTTGATTAAATCCAATTTATCTACACTTTACTTTTGTTGTCTTATCTCTTTGTACCGTATCCAAAACATTCCCCCAACCAATGTCATGAAGATTTTTCCCTTCTAAGACACGTATAGTTTTAGCTCTTGCATTTAGGTCTTTGATTCATTTTGAGTTAATTTTTGTATATGGTGTAACATAAGGATCCAATGTATTCATTTACATGTGGATATGCAGGTTTTCTAGCACTTTTTGTTGAAAAGACTCTCCTTACTCCAATTGAATAGTCTTGGTAACCTTTTTGAAAATAAATTAGCCATATAAATGAGGATTTAATTCTGAGCTCTATATTCTATTCCACTGGTCCATATGTCTATCTTATGCCAGTACTCCTTTGATTTCTGTAGCTTTGAAGTAAGTTTTGAAATCAACAAGTGTGAGATCTCCAACTTTGTTACTTTGAAGATTGCTTTGACTATTCATGGTCCTTTGAGATTCCATATGAATTTTAGGATGGGTTTTTCTATTTCTGCAAAAAAGTCACTGGGATTTTGCGAGAGATTGTCTTGAATCTGTAGTCAGCTTTGGGAGTATTTCCAACTTAATGCTATTAAATATTCTGACCTGTGGATATAGGATGTCTTTCCATTTATTTATATCTTCTTTAATTTCTTTCAGCAACATTTTGTAGTTTTCAGTGTACAAGTCTTTCACCTTCTTCATTAAATTTATTCCTACATATTTTATTCTTTTTGATGCTATTGTAAATTGAATTGGTTCCTTATTCCTTTTCAGCTTGTTCATTGTTAGTATTTAGAAATGCATCTGATTTTTGTATGTTTATTTTGTATCCTGAAACTTGTCGAATTTATTAGCTCTAATAGGTTCTTGTAATGGAATATTTATGGTCTTATACATAATGATCATGTTTTCTGTGAACAGAGATAATTTTACTTTTTCATTTCCAATTTGGCCTTGTTATTTCTTTTCTTATCCATTTGCTATAGCCAGAACATCAAATACTATGCTGAGTAGAAGTGCCAAAAGCAGGCATCTTTGCCCTATTTCTGATCTCATGGAAAAGTCTTTCACCATCAAATATGATGTCAGCTGTGAATATTTCATATATGGTCTTTATGATGTTGAGGAAGTTTCCTTTTATTCCTCATTTATTACGAATTTTAATCATGAGAGGGTGTTGACTTTTGTCAAATGTCTTTATACATCAATTGTGTTCATTTTTTCCCTTCCTTCAGGGAATATGGTGTATTAAACTGATTGACTTTAATAAGGAAACATCCATGCATTCTGGGAATAGATCTTTCTTGGTCATGATACTTTTAATAGGTTGCTGAATTCAGTTGGCCAGTATTTTCTTTTTTTTTTGCAGTATGCAGGCCTCTCACTGTTGTGGCCTCTCCCGTTGTGGAGCACAGGCTCCAGACGCACAGGCTCAGCAGCCATGGCTGACAGGCCTAGCCGCTCCATGGCATGTGGGATCTTCCTGGACCAGTGCACGAACCCATGTCCCCTGCATCAGCGGGCAGACTCTCAACCACTGTGCCACCAGGGAAGCCCTGATCAGTATTTTCTTGAGGATTTTTGCATCAGTATACATAAGCGAAATTGGTCTGTAATTTTTTATGCTGTCTTTTTAAAAACATTTAAACAGACGCCCTCCAGCGACCTACACGCAGAGGCAGGGCCAAATCCAAAGCTGAGATCCTGGGAGCTGTGAGAACGAAAAAGAGAAAGGGAAATCTCTCACAGCAGCCTCAAAAACAGCGGATTAAGGCTCCACAATCAACTTGATGTACCCTGCATCTGTGGAATACATGAATGGACAACGAATCATCCCAAATTGAGAAGGTGGACGTTGAGAGCAAGATTTATGATTTTTCCCCCTTTTCCTGTTTTTGTGTGCATGTGTATGCTTCTGTGTGAGAGTTTATCTGTATAGCTTTGCTTCCACCATTTGTCCTACGGTTCTATCAGTCCATTTCTTTTTTTAAATTTTTTTCTTTACAATAATTTTTATTTTAATAACTTTATTATATTTTATCTTACTTTATTATATTTTACTATATCTTCTTTCTTTCATTCTTTTTTCCTTCCTTCCCTCCTTCCTTCCTTCCTCCATCCCTCCCTCCTTTATTTCTTTCTTTCTACTTCTACTAATTCTTTCTTTCTACTTTTTCTCTCTTTTATTCTGAGCCGTGTGGATGAAAGGCTCTTGGTGCTGCAGCCAGGAGTCACTGCTGTGCCTCTGAGGTGGGAGAGCCAACTTCAGGACACTGGTCCACAAGAGACCTCCCAGCTCCACATAATATCAAAAGGTGAAAATCTCCTAGAGATCTCCGCCTCAACACCAGCACCCAGCTTCTCTCAACGACCAGCAAGCTATCGTGCTGGACACCCTATGCCAAACAACCAGCAAGACAGGAACATAGCCCCATCCATCAGCAGAGAGACTGCCTAAAATCATAATAAGTCCACAGACACCACAAAACATACCACCAAATGTGGACCTGCCCACCAGAAAGACAAGATCCAGGCTCATCCACCAGAATACAGGCACTAGTCCCCTCCACCAGGAAGCCTACACAACTCACTGAACCAACATTAGCCACTGGGGACAGACCCCAAAAACAACGGGAACTACAAACCTGCAGCCTGCAAAAAGGAGACCCCAAACAGAGTAAGATAAGCAAAATGAGAAGACAGAAAAACAGACAGCAGATGAAGGAGCAAGATAAAAACGCACCAGACCTAAAAAATGAAGAGAAAATAGGCAGTCTACCTGAAAAAGAATTCAGAATAATAACAGTAAAGATGATCCAAAATCTTGGAAATAGAATAGACAAAATGTAAGAAACGTTTAACAAGGACCTAGAAGAACTAAAGATGAAACAAACAATGATGAACGAATGAAATAAAAAATACTCTAGATGGGATCAATAGGAGAATAACTGAGGCATAAGAATTGATAAGTGACCTGGAAGATAAAATAGTGGAAATAACTACTGCAGAGCTGAATAAAGAAAAAAGAATGAAAAAAACTGAGGACAGTCTCAGAGACTTCTGGGACAACAGTAAACGCACCAACATTCGAATTATAGGGGTTCCAGAAGAAGAAGAGAAAAAGAAAGGGACTGAGAAAATATTTGAAGAGATTATAGTTGAAAACTTCCCTAATATGGGAAAGGAAATAGTTAATCAAGTCCAGGAAGCACAGAGAGTCCCATACAGGATAAATCCGAGGAGAAATATCCCAAGACATATATTAATCAAACTGTCAAAAATTAAATACAAAGAAAACATATTAAAAGCAGCAAGGGAAAAACAACAAATAACACACAAGGGAATCCCCATAAGTATAACAGCTGATCTTTCAGCAGAAACTCTGTAAACCAGAAGGGACTGGCAAAACATATAAAATGTGATGAAGGAGAAAAACCTGCAAACAAGATTACTCTACCCAGCAATGATCTCATTCAGATTTGATGGAGAAATTAAAACCTTTACAGATAAGCAAAAGCTGAGAGAGTTCAGCCCCACCAAACCAGCTTTACAACAAATGCTAAAGGAACTTCTCTAGGCAAGAAATACAAGAAAAGGAAAAGACCTACAATAATGAACCCCAAAAAATTAAGAAAATGGGAATAGGAACATACATATCAATAATTACCTTAAATGTGAATGGACTAAATGCTCCCACCAAAAGAAACAGATTGGCTGAATGGATACAAAAACAACACCCATATATATGCTGTCTACAAGAGACCCACTTCAGACCTAGAGCTGCATAAAGACTGAAAGTAAGGGGATGGAAAATGATATTCCATGCAAATGCAAAGCAAAAGAAAGGTGGAGTAGCAATTCTCATATCAGACAAAGTAGACTTTAAAATAAAGACTATTACAAGAGACAAAGAAGGACACTACATAATGATCAAGGGATCAATCCAAGAGGAATATATAACAATTATAAATATTTATGCACCCAACATAGGAGCACCACAATACATAAGGCAAATGCTAATAGCCATAAAAGGGGAAATCAACAGTAACACATTCATAGAAGGGGACTTTAACACCCCACTTTCACCAATGGACAGATCATCCAAAATGAAAATAAATAAGGAAATACAAGCTTTAAATAATGCATTAAGCAAGATGGACTTAATTGATATTTATAGGACATTCCATCCAAAAACAACAGAATACACATTTTTCTCAAGTGCTCATGGAACATTCTCCAGGATATATCATATCTTGGTTCACAAGTCAAGCCTTGGTAAATTTAAGAAAATTGAAATTGTTTCAAGTATCTTTTCTGACCACAACACGATGAGACTAGATATTAATTAGAGGAAAAGATCTGTAAAAAATACAAACACGTGGAGGCTAAACAATACATTAGTTAATAACGAAGTGATCACTGAAGAAATCAAAGAAGAAATTTAAAAATACCTAGAAACAAATGACAATGGAGACACGATGACCCAAAATCTATGGGATGCAGCAAAAGCAGTTCTAAGAGGGAAGTTTATAACAAAAGAATCCTACCTTAAGAAACAGGAAACATCTCGAATAAAAAACCTAACCTTGAACCTAAAGCAATTAGAGAAAGAAGAACAGACAACCCCCAAAGTTAGCAGAAGGAAAGATATCATAAACATTAGAAGAGAAATAAATGAAAAAGAAATGAAGGAAACGATAGCAAAGGTCAATAAAACTAATAGCTGGTTCTTTCAGAAGATAAACAAAATTGATAAACCATTAACCAGACTCGTCAGGAAAAAAAGGAAGATGACTCAAATCAATAGAATCAGAAATGAAAAAGGAGAAGTAACAACTGACACTGCAGAAATAAAAAAGATCATGAGAGATTACTACAAGAAACTCTATGCCAATAAAATGGACAACCTGGAGGAAATGGACAAATTCTTAGAAATGCAAACCTGCCAAGACTGAATCAGGAAGAAATAGAAAATATGAACAGACCAATCACAAGTACTGAAATTGAAACTATCATTAAAAATCTTCCTACAAACAAAAGCCCAGGACCAGATGGCTTCACAGGCGAATTCTATCAAACATTTAGAGAAGAGCTAACACCTATCCTTCTCAGCTCTTCCAAAATATAGCAGAGGGAGGAACACTCCCAAACTCATTCTACGAGGTCACCATCACCTTGATACCAAAACCAGACAAGTATGTCACAAAGAAAGAAAACTACAGGCTAATATCACTGATGAACATAGATGCAAAAATCCTCAACAAAATACTAGCAAACAGAATCCAACAGCACACTAAAAGGATCATACACCATGATCAAGTGGGATTTATTCCAGGAATGCAAGGATTCTTCAATATACACAAATCAATCAATGTGATAAACCATATTAACAAATTGAAGGAGAAAAATCATATGATCATCTAAATAGATGCAGAGAAAGCTTTCGACACAATTCAATGCCCATTTATGATAAAAATCCTGCAGAAAGTAGGCATACAGGGAACTTTCCTCAACATAATAAAGGCCATATATGACAAACCCACAGCCAACATCGTCCTCAATGGTGAAAAACTGAAAGCATTTCCACTAAGATCAGGAACAAGACAGAATTGCCCACTCTCACCACTCTTTTTTTTTTTAAACATCTTTATTGGGGTATAATTGCTTTACAATGGTGTGTTAGTTTCTGCCCCATAACAAAGTGAATCAGTTATACATATACATATGTTCCCATATGTCTTCCCTCTTGCATCTCCCTCCCTCCCACCCTCCCTATCCCACCCCTCCAGGCTGCCACAAAGCACCAAGCTGATATCCCTGTGCCACGCGGCTGCTGCCAACTAGCTATCTACTTTACTACGTTTGTTACTGTGTATATGTCCATGACTCTCTCTTGCCCTATCAGAGGTCACCCTTCCCCCTCCGAGCTCACCCTTCCCCCTCCCCATATCCTCAAGTCTGTTCTCCACTAGGTCTGCGTCTTTATTCCTGTCTTACCCCTAGGTTCTTCATGACATTTTTTCCCCTTACATTCCATATATATGTGTTAGCATATGGTATTTGTCTTTTTCTTTCTGACTTACTTCACTCTGTATGACAGACTCTAGGTCTGTTCATCTCATTACAAATAGCTCAATTTCGTTTCTTTTTAAGGCTGAGTAATATTCCATTGTATATATGTGCCATATATTCTTTATCCATTCATCCAATGATGGGCACTTAGGTTGTTTCCATCTCCGGGCTATTGTAAATAGAGCTGCAATGAATATTTTGGTACATGACTCCTTTTGAATTTTGGTTTTCTCAGGGTATATGCCCAGTAGTGGGATTGCTGGGTCATATGGTAATTCTATTTGTAGTTTTTTAAGGAACCTCCATACTGTTCTCCATAGTGGCTGAACCAATTCACATTCCCACCAGCAGTGCAAGAGTGTTCCCTTTTCTCCACACCCTCTCCAGCATTTATTGTTTCTAGATTTTTTGATGATGGCCATTCTGACTGGTGTGAGATGACATCTCATTGTAGTTTCGATTTGCATTTCTCTAATGATTAATGATGTTGAGCATTCTTTCATGTGTTTGTTGGCATTCTGTATATCTTCTTTGGAGAAATGTCTATTTAGGTCTTCTGCTCATTTTTGGATTGGGTTGCTTGGTTTTTTGATATTGAGCTGTATAGGCTGCTTGTAAATTTTGGAGGTTAATCCTTTGTAAATTGCTTCATTTGCAAATATTTTCTCCCATTCTGAGGGCTGTGTTTTGGTCTTGTTTATGGTTTCCTTTGCTGTGCAAAAGCTTTGAAGTTTCATTAGGTCCCATTTGTTTATTGTTGTTTTTATTTCCATTACTCTAGGAGGTGGGTCAGAAAGGATCTTGTCTATTCAGGTATTCCACAGATACAGGGTATATCAAGTTGATTGTGGAGCTTTAATCCGCTGCTTCTGAGGTTGCTGGGAGAGATCTCCCTTTCTCCTCCTTGCTCTCACAGCTCACAGGAGCTCAGCTTTGGATTTGGCCCTGCCTCTGAGTGTAGGTCACTGGAGGGCGTCTGTTTTTTGCTCAGACAGGATGGGGTTAAAGGAGCTGCTGATTCGGGGGCTCTGGTGCAGTCAGGCCGGAGGGGGGGGAGGGAGGGGCACTGCATGCAGGGCGGGCCTGCGGCAGCAGAGGCTGGCGTGACGTTGCTCCAGCCTGAGGAACGCCGTGCGTTCTCCCGGGTAAGTTGTCCCTGGATCCCGGGAACCTGGCAGTGGCGGGCTGCACAGGCTCCACGGAGGAGGGGTGTGGAGAGTGACCTGTGCTCGCACACAAGCTCCTTGTTGGTGGCAGCATCAGCCTTAGCGTCTCCCACCTGTCTCTGTGGTCCATGCTTTTAGCTGCAGCTCGCGCCCGTCTCTGGGGTCCGCGCATTTCACTGCAGCTCGCGCCCGTCTCTGGAGTTCCTTAAAGCAGTGCTCTTAAACCCCTCTCCTTGCGCACCAGGAAACAAAGAGGGAAGAAAAAGTCTCTTGCCTCTTTGGCAGGTGCAGACTTTTCCCGGGGCTCCCTCCCGGCTAGCCCTGGTGCACTAAACCCTTCAGGCTATGTTCAAGCCACCAACCCCAGTCCTCTCCCTGCGCTCTGTCCAAAACCGAAACCGGAGCCTCAGCGCGCAGCCCCGCCCGCCCCGGCAGGTGAGCAGACAAGCTTCTAGGGCTGGTGAGTGCCAGTTGGCACTGATCCTCTGGGCGGGAACCCCCCTGCTTTGCCCTCTGCACCCCTGTTGCTGTGCACTCCTCCACGGTCCCGAAGCACCCCCCTCCGCCTCCCACAGTCTCCGCCCGCGAAGGGGCTTCCTAGTGTGTGGAAACTTTTCCTCCTTCATAGCTCCCTCCCACTGGTGCAGGTGCCATCCCTATTCTTTTGTCTCTGTATTTTCTTTTTTTCTTTTGCTCTACCCAGGTATGTGCGGGAGTTTCTTGCCTTTTGGGAGGTCTGAGGTCTTCTGCCAGCCTTCAGCAGGTGTTCTGTAGGAGTTGTTCCACGTGTAGATGTATTTCTGGTGTATCTGTTGGGAGGAAGGTGATCTCCGCATCTTACTCTTCCGCCATCTTCAAGGTCCCCCTCACCACTCTTATTCAACATAGTTTTGGAAGTTTTAGCCACAGCAATCAGAGAAGAAAAGGAAATAAAAGGAAACAAAACTGGAAAAGAAGAAGTAAAGCTGTCACTGTTTGCATATGACATGATACTATACATAGAGAATCCTAAAGATGCTACCAGAAAACGACTGGAGCTAATCAATGAATTTGGTAAAGTAGCAGGATACAAAATTAATGCACAGAAATCTCTGGCATTCCTATACACTAATGATGAGAAATCTGAAATTGAAATCAAGAAAACACTCCCATTTACCATTGCAACAAAAAGAATAAAATATCTAGGAATAAACCTACCTAAGGAGATGAAAGACCTGTATGCAGAAAATTATAAGACACTGATGAAAGAAATTAAAGATGATACAAATAGATGGAGAGATATACCATGTTCTTGGATTGGAAGAATCAACATTGTGAAAATGACTCTACTACCCAAAGCAATCTACAGATTCAGTGCAATCCCTATCAACCTACCACTGCCATTTTTGACAGAACTAGAACAAAAATTTCACAATTTGTATGGAAACACAAAAGACCCCGAATAGCCAAAGCAGTCTTGGGAACGAAAAATGGGGCTGGAGGAATCAGGTTCCCTGACTTCAGGCTTTACTACAAAGCTACAGTAATCAAGACAGTATGGTACTGGCACAAAAACAGAAAGATAGATCAATGGAACAGGATAGAAAGCCCAGAGATAAACCCACGCACATATGGACACCTTGTCTTTGATAAAGGAGGCAGGAATGTACAGTGGAGAAAAGACAGCCTCTTCAAGAAGTGGTGCTGGGAAAACTGGACAGGTACATGTAAAAGTGTGAGATTAGATCACTCCCTCACACCATACAAAAAAATAGGCTTTTTAGGATTAAAGACCTAAATGTAAAGCCAGAAACTATCTAACTCTTAGAGGAAAACATAGGAAGAACACTCTATGACATAAATCACAGCAAGATCCTTTTTGACCCACCTCCTAGAGGAATGGAAATAAAAACAAAAATAAACAAATGGGACCTAATGAAACTTCAAAGCTTTTGCACAGCAAAGGAAACCATAACCAAGACCAAAAGACAACCCTCAGAATGGGAGAAAATATTTGCAAATGAAGTAAGTGACAAAGGTTTAATCTCCAAAATTCATAAGCAGCTCATGCAGCTCAATACCGAAAAAAAAGCAAGCCAATCCAAAAATGAGCAGAAGACGTAAATAGACATTTCTCCAAAGAAGATATACAGAATGCCAACAAACATATGAAAGAATGCTAAGCATCATTAATCATTAGAGATATGCAAATCAAAACTACAATGAGATATCATTTCACACCAGTCAGAATGGACATCATTAAAAAATCTAGAAACAATAAATGCTGGAAAGGGTGTGGAGAAAAGAGAACACTCTTGCACTGCTGGTGAGAATGTGAATTGGTACAGCCACTATGGAGAACAGTATGGAGGTTCCTTAAAATACTACAAATAGAACTACCATAAGACCCAGCAATCCCACTACTGGGCATATACCCTGAGAAACCCATAATTCAAAAAGAATCATGTATCAAATTGTTCATCGCAGCTCTATTTACAATAGCCCGGAGATGGAAACAACCTAAGTGTCCATCATTGGATGAATGGATAAAGAATATATGGCACATATATACAATGGAATATTACTCAGCCGTATAAAGAAACGAAAGTGAGCTATTTGTAATGAGGTGGATAGACCTAGAATCTGTCATACACAGTGAACTAAGTCAGAAAGAGAAAGACAAATACTGTATGCTAACACATATATATGGAATTTAAGAAAAAAATGTCATGAAGAACCTAGGGGCAAGACAGGAATAAAGATACAGACCTACTAGAGAATGGACTTGAAGATATGGGGAGGGGGAAGGTTAAGCTGTGACAAAACGAGAGAGAGGCATGGACATATATACACTACGAAACATAAGGTAGATAGGTAGTGGGAAGCAGCCACATAGCACAGGGAAAGCAGCTCGGTGCTTTGTGACCACCTGGAGGGGTGGTATAGTGAGGGTGGGAGGGAGGGAGATGCAAGAGGGAAGAGATATGGGAACATATGTATATGTATAACTGATTCACTTTGTTATAAAGCAGAAACTAACACACCATTGTAAAGCAATTATACTCCAATAAAGATGTTAAAGAAAAAAAAAAGAAGAGAAAGTGTCCCTGTGGAAGAACAGATGTTGGACTTACTAGACTTTAAACCAAATGTCTTAATATGGTAAAAGAGCTAAAGGAAGCCATGGACAAAAGAATCAATAAAACTGGGAACAAAATGTATGAAGAAATTACAGAATATAAACATGGAAATAGAAACTATAAAAGGAACCAAATAGAAATTCTGGACATGAAAAGTACAATAATCAAAAATGAACAAGCCACTAGAGGCTTTCAAACAACAAATGTGAGGAGGCAGAATCAAGAATAAACACACTTGAAGACAGGACATTTTAAATTCTTCAGTCTGAGGACCAGAAAGAAAAACGAATAAACAAAAGTGAGTAGTACCTAAGAAACCCGTGGAACACACATATAAACGTATACATAATGGGAGTGCCAGAAAGAAAGGAGAAAAAGAAAGAGGGATAAAGAATATTTGAATAATGGCTGAGACATTCCAAATTTTGTAAAAGACCTGAAACTACACATCCAAGATGCTCAATCAAGTCCCAAGTAAGATAAACACAAAGAGATACACACCAAGACACATTATACTCAAATTGTCAAAAGCCAAAACCATAGCCAAAGAGAGAATCTAGAAACAGCAAGAGAGAAGTAACTTGTCAAGTACAGGGGATCCTCAATAAAATTAACAACAAATTTCCCATCAGAAACCATGGAAGCCAGAGAGCAGTGCGAAGACATATGTAAAGTGCTCAAAGAAGTAAACCATCAATCAATAATTCTATATCCAACAAAATTGTTCTTCAGAAATGGGGGATAAATAAGATATTCCAGGATAAACAGAAGAATAGGGAGTTTGTTTTCTCTACACCAGTCCTAAAAAATGTTAAAAGGAGTCCTTCAGGCTGAAATAAAAGGACACTAGACATTAACTCAAAGCCAAATGATGAAATAAAGAATACTGATAAAGATAGTTAAATAAGTAAATATAAAAGCCACTGTTGTATTTTGGGTTGTAACTTTTTTTTGTATGTGATTTAAAAGACAAATGAATAAAACAGTAATTACAAAATCTGTCAATGGGCAGAATGTATAAAGATGTATGTTGTGACAATAAAAACATAAAGTGGAAGGGACTGAGCTGTAAAGGAGTTCAATTGTATACTACTGAGACTAATTTGTAGACTATTGAACTAAATTGGTATTAATTCAAAATATATTGTTAAAATTTAAGATATTAACTGTAATTGCCAGAATAACCACTAAGAATATAAGTGTAAAATACACAGAAAAAGGCAATGAGAACAGAATCAAAACAGTACACTAAATAAGACTGATTAAGCTCAAAAGAAGACCTAATGGAGGAAGTTAGGAACAAAAAAGATACAGAAAACAAATAAAATGGCAGACTGATTTGCTTATCAGTAATTACATTAAATGTAAATGAATCATAATCTCTAGTTCTTTATCTAGCAGAAAAGATAAAGAAAACAAGATCCAACAAGATCTAAAGAAAACAAGATATACTCTTCTAGTTACTCATTTTAGATCTAAGGACATATATAACTTGAAAATGAAAGAATAGAAAAAATATCCATGCAAATATTAGTCAAAAGAGATCAAATGTGGCTATACAAACAGAAAAGATAGACTTTAGGTCAAAAAGTGTTACAAGAGACAAAGAAGAACATTATATAATGGTAAAAGAGTCAATTCACCAAGAATATGTCACAATTATAAATACATATGCACCAAATATTATGAAGCAAACACTGACAGAATTGATGGGGAAAATGACAGGTCTACACTAATATTAGGAGACTTAAACACTGTATTAAACAACCAGACAAAAGATCAACAAGGAAATAGAGGATTTGAACAACATTATAGACCAATTAGATACAACAAACATATACAGAATATACCACCCAACGACAGCAGAATACACATTTTTGCAAGTGTACATAGAACATTTTCCATGATATACCATGTTAGGACACAAAACAAGTCTTAATAAAATTTGAAAGAAAATCATACAAAGTATCTTTTCTGATTACAAAGGAAAGAAACAAGAAATCAACATCAAAAGGAAAATTGGGATATTCTCAAATATATAGGAATTAAACACACTCTTTAACAACCAACTGGTCAAAGAAGAAATCACAAGAGAAATTGTAAAATATCTTGAGACATATGAAAATGGAAACAACATACTAAAACTTATGAAATACTGCAAAAGCAGTACTGAGAGAAATTTATAGCTGAAAAGCCTTACATTAAAAAAAGTCTCAAATTAACAACCAAACTTCACACCTGAAGTAACCAGAAAAAGAAGCAAAAGTCAAAGCAAATGCTAGCAGAAGGAAGGAAATAATAAAGATTGGAGCAGTGATAAACACAATGGAGAATAGAAAACAATAGAAAAAAATGAGTAAAAATTAGTGTTGGTTCTTCTTAAAGTTCAACAAAATCAACAAACTTTTAACTATATTAAGAGAAAAAGACTCAGATAACTAAAATCAGAAGATACTAAATTTACAGAAATTAAAAGAATTCTGAGAGTACTATGAACAATTGTATGCTAACAAATTGAAAAACCTAGATGAAATGGACAAATTCCTAGAAACAGACATCTACCAAGATGGAATTATGAAGAAACAGAAAATCTGAAGAGACCTATAAGTATTATAAAAATATTGAATCAGTAATCAGACTAAATCAAATTAAATCAAGTTGAATTAATAATCAAGTCAAAAACTTTCAAACAAAGAAAAGCCCAGGACCAGATGGCTACACTAGTGAATTTCACTAAACATTGAAAAAGTTACACTAACCCCTCTCAAACTCTTCCTAAAAAATTAAAGAGGACGGAACATTTCCTAACTCATTCTAAGAGGTCAGCATTGCCCTCATATCAAAGCCAGACAAATACAGTATAAGGAAAGTACAGACCAACATTTCATATGCATGTTGATGCACAAATTCTTAAGAAAATACTATCAAACCAAATTGAGCAACTTATTAAAAGTATTATGCACCATGACCAAATGGGATTTAATTTTATAATGCAAGGATGGTTCAAGATATAAAAATCAATGTAATACACCACATTAACAGGACAAAGAAAAAAAAATCACATGATCATCTAAATTGCTATATAAAAAGGATTTGATAATATTTGAAATCCTTTAATAATATAAAAACTCAACAAACTAGAACTAGAAGGGAACTACATCAAGAAAACAAAAGCCATATATGAAAACCCACAGCCAGTATCATACTCAATGGTGAAAGACTGAAAGCTTTTCCTCTAAGATAAGAAACATGACAAGGATACCCTTGCCACTTCCATTAAATTGACAATACTTCTATTAACCAGTACTGTGAGTCCTAGCCAGAGTAATTAGGCAACAAAAAGAAATAAAAAGCATGAAAATTGGAAAGGAAGTAGTTAAGTTATCACTCTTCACAGGCAACATGAACTTATAAGTGGAAAATCCTAAAAATTCCACATTAAACTAATTAGAACTAATAAAAAGTTAGCAAATTCAGTGTGAAGAATACAAAATTAACATGCAGAAATCAGTTGTGTTTCAATACACTGGCAATGAACAATTGAAGTGGAAATTTAAAAAATTAAATTTAGGGGCTTCCCTGGTGGCGCAGTGGTTGGGAGTCCACCTGCCGATGCAGGGGACGTGGGTTCATGCTTCCGGTCTAGGAAGATCCCACATGCCGTGGAGCGGCTGGGCCCGCCGCTGAGCCTGTGCTTCTGGAGCCTGTGCTCCACAATGGGAGAGGTCACAACAGTGAGAGGCCCACGTACCTCAAAAAAAAATTAAAATTTAAAAGTAATTCCACTTACAGTAGCATCAAAAAAATAAAATTAAAATATGTAGGAATAAACAACCAAGGTGGTGAAAACTTGTAGACTGAAAACTACAAGGTGGCTGAAAGATGTTAAAGAAAACACAAATAAATAGAAAGATATCCCATGTTCATAGCTTTGAGGACTTACTACAGGCATACCTCGGAAACATTGCAGGTTCAGTTCCTGACCACCATAATAAAGTAAACATTGCAATAAAGTGAGTCATATGGATTTTTTGGTTTCCCAGTGCATAAAAACTATGTTTACACTGTATAGTAAGTGTGCAATAGCAGTATGTCTAAAAAATATACATACTTTAATTTAAAAAATTTTACTGCTAAAAAATGCTAACCATCATCTGAGCCTTCAGCAAGTGGTAGAAGTAATGTCAAAGATCACTGGTCACAGATGACCACAACAAATACAATAATAATGAAAAAGTTTGAAATATTGTGGGAATAACCAAAATGTGACAGAGACATGAAGTGAGCAAATGCTGTTTAAACATGGTGCTAACAGACTTGCTAATAGACTTGCTCAATGCAGGATTGCCAAAGTGCAATAAAACAAGACATGGCTGTATTGTTAAGGTGACAATACTACTCAAAGCTATCTACAGATTCAATATAATCCTTATCAAATTCCCAATTAAGGCAAGAGATAGATGGCCACCAGGCTGAGCAGCTGGAATCTGTCCCCTGTGGACAAGTACTCCAAGATAAAGATAATGGCAGGAGCAAGGAAGAGCTGAATCCTGCTTGGATAAAAGATAAAGAAACCACATATTTCTCATATTTCTCATCCTTGAGGTCAAGGAAACCTCCCCGACTACATATGTTCAGAAATACACCCTTGGGGGGTCAAGAAGGGAGGGAGTGCCACCCCATAATAGGTGGTGTCAACCTCCCCATAGGCCTCTGTGCTGGAATCCATCTTGGCAAAAAGATGCGCATGCATGTTGGACAGGGCCCTAGGAAAAGAAATGAGATAAATGGCCAAAGGTAAACAAAGACCCAGAAGAACTGCCCCATATAAGTGATTTGAAAAACTTTTCTGGTGTGCTCCTCCTCATTAGGGAGGACGCCCACACCATTTCTCTCCAGGTATGTATCTCTGCCTTGCTTCTGTTTTAAATAAACAAACTGTTTCTCTGTGTGTTCTCCCACATGTTGTGTTGTGTCTCTAACAATAAACTTTTTTTTCTGTTTTTACAGTTTTTGCCTCCTTAAGAAATTCATTTTTCAATGGGGGCAAGAATCAGGGCAACTTTGCTTCTAGCCTCTAGCCCCTGGTGGACTGGTGGCTAGGATTCCTGGTTTTCACCCAGGCTACCCAGGTTCAATTCCTGGGCAGGGAACTAAGATTTCACTTTAAGCCGCCACTCACTGCTGTCTCCTCAAGATCACAATGACTGTTTTTTGCAGAAATAGAAAAATTAATCCTAAAATTCATATGAAATCTCCTAGGTTCATCTCCTAGAATTCATATGAACCCTGAATAGCCAAAATAATCTTGAAAAACAACAAGTTGGAGATCTCATACTTGCTGATTTCTAAACTTACTACAAAGCTATTGTAATCAAAATAGTGTGGTTCTGTCATTAAGTCAGACAAGTAGACCAATGGAATGAAATGGATATCCCAGAAATAAACCCTTGCACACATGGTCAAATATTTTTGACAAGGAAGCCAAGAGCATTTAATGGGACAAGAACAGTCTTTTCAATGGATGGTGTTGTGAAAACTGGATATTCACATACAAAAATAAAAATGAAATTGGTCCCTTATCTTATATACAAACATTAACTCAAAATGAATCAGAGACTTAAATGTAAGCTCAAAAGCTATACAACTCTTAGAACAAAACGGGGAAATCATGACATTGGCATTGGCAATGATTTTTTGAATATGATACCAAATGCACAGGCAGCAAAAGAAAAAATTATTGGAATTCATAAAAATCAACAAGTTTTGTACATAAGCATTATCAACAGTAAAAAGGCAACCCATGGAATCAGAGAATATATTTGCAAATCATGTATTTGATAACGGATTGATAGCCAGACATATAAGGAATTCTCAAAACTCATTAACAGAAAACAATCTTATTCAAAATGGGCAAAAGACTTGAATAGCCATTTCTCCAATGATGATATACAAATGGTCAATAAGCAAGTGAAAAGATTTTCCATATCATTAGTCTTAAGGAATACAAATTAAAACCACAATGAGATAACACTTCATACTCATTAGTATGGTAATTATTCAAAAACAAAACAAAACAAAACAAAAAACCACTGGAAGATAACAAGTGTTGATGAGGATGTGGAGAAATTGGAATGTTTGTACATTGCTGCAAAGGTGTAGCTACTGTAGGAAAAAATATAGTCGGTCCTCAAAAAATTAAACAGCATTACCACATGATCCAGAAATTCCACTTCTGGGCATATACCTAAAAGAATTGAAAGCAAGAACTTGAATATTTATATACTCATGTTCACAGCAGCATTATTCATAACAGCCAAAATGTGGAAGCAAACCAAGTGTCCATTAACTGATAAACGGCTAAACAAAATATGATATACACATACAATCGAGTATATTCAGAATGAAATTTTGAGACCTGCTGCCACATGGATGAATCTTAAAGACACTATGCTAGGTGAAATAACCAATCATAAAAGGACAAATATTGTATGATTTTACTTATACAAGGTACCTAGAGTCGTCAAATTCATAGAATCAGAAAGTAGAATGGTGATGTCCTGGGCCTGGGTTGCTCTTCTCCACTTGAAGCTCTATACTCATTAAATAATAACTCTCCATTTTTACACTCACCTTCCATGGAAGCCACAGTCCCTTGACCGGAATCAAGAGAGCAACATCCAAACGCAGAGGCACAGGGCCAGGTCTGGGGCTCCCCACCTGGTTTCTGCTTCTAAGGACAAGTTCTGGGGACTGGGGATAAGTGGGGAGAGCCCAGAGAACTAGGTATGATCTGCTGGGTTTGTAGTCCCTGCCCTTTTCCAGTACCACTTTTCTTCTTCACCCTCTATAGTCCCATTCTCACTAATTTCCCTATATCCACACTGATTCCTCCAACACACAAGTATGCACGTACGCATGCATATAAACACCCTCGTCTTCTCCACTTTCCCAGTGGGATCTCAGGGCTCTGGGCAGTTGCAGGAGGAGTTGGAGGTAGAGGGAGTCTAGAGGTCTCTCATTCTTCCCCCCACAGTTCCCTTCCATGATGGTGGGGTTTTAAAAGAAGCCTCACTTAGAGGGGGAGGCAGAGAAAGGGATGTGTTGGGAGGAGTGAAATGCATGAAGAGCTCTGGGATAAGGGCAGGGAGTAGACTCTCCTCTTTTCGCCCATATCAGGCAATTTAGAGAAAGTGCCAAACAACTAAGTGATGCACCTTTTCACGTCTCTGCCTGACAAACCCCTTCACATGCCCCGGTTATCCTGGAGATCTGATCCCTGCAGGATTTTTTTCCTACGTCCTGGGAAAGACAGGGTGTAGGGTACATATCTCTTCCATTATATAAATGCTAAATAACTCAGAATGATTCTCCAAAGAGCTAAGGCCAACTTATATCCCACCAGACTTCTAAATAGCCTCCTTTCTGGTGGTACATAACAGGATTTTGGTATTCTTTCTCACTAGTTCTTGCTCTTGCTCTCCATTTCTTTGATTATCATTGTCTTGGTCTAGTTAAACTGGGAGAGATGAACATTTTCATATATTGAACTTTTTAAAAAATAAGAAGTAGTGACTTTATAAAGGAAAGAAGTGCACATTGCTTTGCATTCTTTATTACTGAAATTTCCTTAACAATCTAGCTGATACAAAAGAGGAACTAGTTCAAACTAGTTCAAGTCTGACTTGTTCTCTTTGAGCAAATCAAAGGAAAATTGTTAAAGGCCTCAAGTTATATACAGTTATTTTCTATAACTGTAACAAAATCTCCTATACAGGGACTTCCCTGGTCGTCCAGTGGTAGAGAGTCTGCTTTACAGTGCAGGGGATGCGGGTTCGATCCCTGGTCAGGGAACTAGGATCCCACATGCTGCGGGGCTACTGAGCCCGCACACCTCGACTAGAGCCAGCGTGCCACAAACTACAGAGCCCACATGCTCTGGAACCCGCGTGCCACAGATAGAGGGAAGCTCGTGCACCACAACGAATATCCCATGTGCTACAACTAAGACCCAATGGAGTCAAAAATAAATTAAATAAATAGGTAAATAATAAATAAATCTTAAAAAAATCTCCCATACAGGGCTCTTGCTTTTCCTGCCTAGGGGCTTACTCCTCCATTCATCGCATGGTTTTCTTCTTCACGTGGTTTCCTCCATGTCATCCTTCAAATCTCAGTTTAAGTGCCACCTCTTCAGAGAAACCTTCTCCAACTACCTTGAGAATTCCCGTCCTTGTCTTCTGCTCCCAACATGGTCCTTATCTCCACCTATAGACTCTAAGTTCCAGGAAGGCAAGCTATGTCCTGTGTATAACCAGGACTCAGCTTTTTAGTAGTATCTGGCAGATGTAGATAGTTTTTCTTTACTGAGGGAATATTTTTAAATACACATCATCAGTGAAACAGAGACAAGATCCCTGTCCTCAGGAAGCTGACCTTCTGTTGCAATAGACACAATTAGGAAATTTTATGAAGTGAAAGAACTAAGGGAAAAAGAAAGATAAGAGTAACTAAGGAGTGTAATGCTACTATGAACACTCGCCAACTCAATTAGCTTTACTTCTATGAAAATATATTTCCTGAAATAACTAGAAACCTGGAGGTAAGTCACTCAGGATTTGGTAATTCAATGAACTAATGACAACAAGACTCTTACATCTACTCATCATGTTGGCTTAACCTTAGAGCTCTTTTTATGGTTATGAGAGACTACACTACAGTCTATAATAATGACTAAATGAAGCAAAGGACAGTTTATTTCTTTTGAGTATTTTTCTGTAATAAAGAGTCCGACACCATTTTTTAATGTTTGATGACAGCTTTTAAGCTTCACCTCTCCCTCTACCCTTTGTGCCCACATCTAGGTAAGCTGATAAGAAAGCCTGAGTGATTCTTTTTGGTACTGGCAGCAAAATGTACCCTACTGAGGCTTGGAAATTTTCACCCAAACCCACTCTCTAACCGCCAATAATAACCCAGGCTGGTCTCCTTTCCTTGCTCTCTCAAGCCATTTTAGATCTTGAGAGGCCTGTTCTTTTCTCCCCAAGGACCTCATTTATGTAAGTAATAAACTTTTCATACAATCTTGGTGTGTCTGTGACATCATTGATCTTTACATCCAAATCAGTATTTGGATGGGGGACCATCTGTCTCTGCAGACCATACCACTGTCTGTGAGGAAAAGATTTCTGAGAACTCTCTAGAGCCTGTTGCTCATAGTTGATTGCCCGAATCAAGTCACATTTTCACATGTAAGAAAATATCTGTTAAAGGAAAGGAGGTCAACATGATTGGCTTTAGACCAATGACTATTAAAGCCTTAGGCAAGGTCTTGATCCCCAAACCTTGTGCAAAATGAAGCAATAGCTTCCTCCAGTGGAACAGTCATTCCCAGATAGTTCCAGGCTCAAAATTAAATTGGCCCCTTTGGATTGAGTAAGCTGTGAACATTCTTGGACAATTAAGGCAGAAGGAGATTGTTTGGGGAAGAGATCTCCTGGGCTCTCTTTCCTCAGAGAATTGTAGTTTAAGTGATGGAGAATAAATATGCTGCTATTCATTCCCAAGCTGTGGAATGGTCACATGGGTCTATTGAGAAATATTTACGTATATAGACACAAAAGTGTGGTGTTAATAAAACAAAAACTTAACTTTTGACAGATGGTTTTATGATTATTTTATCAATCTGTCTAAAAGTCCTTCACACTGTATATAGGCATTGAAACAAATGTTTAACTGACTCTAAATTCAGGGTTTATTTCCAAATCTTACCTAGACGAGGAAGGCATCTAACTCAGATAGTCCTAGTGGCAGAATTCCCCATCTTATAAAGAGCTATCAGATTTCTAGAAAAATATCCGTAAGTGAGAGACCAAGATTGACGAATGTACTAAGAAAATATAAATGTATATGTTGTATTTATGTTTTTATAACTGTATAGGGAAGGCATAATGTTAAGTCTGTACTTGAACAAAACAACTATTTGGGATGCATAGAAACAATAACATCACAATTTTAAAAAGGGGAAAAAAGAAAAGATAACATTCCCCCGTGGTCACATAATTTTAATCAGAAACTATACAATTCAAATGTGCAAGGACTTGCAAAAAAATTCAGATCTAAAAATACTGTGAATAAATAACTAACTGCCCAGTTTTACCTCTTGAATAGGAAGTCCTAGTCTATGAAAACAGGGACAACTAGTAATCCCCAGAACAAAAAGAAATAATATTTGAGGTAGATAACTAATCATCCACCATTGACTAGGCAAGTACAAGTTTTAGAATTCAACTTAATTTACTAAAGTTTTAAAAGTATGTATTTTAACTTAAAATTTCAATAAAAGTAGAAATAAGTAAATAATAATTTCAATAAAAGTTATCTAGTATACACTAAATTAGAAATATCTGTATTTATGAGTCAGGAATATTTCATTGACTTTCCTTTACATTTAACATGTATATTGATGATATAAATTGTGACAGTGTGGATTCAGATCTTTGGGGGGTGTGTGTGTATGTGTGTGTGTGTGTGTCCAAAAATCGTTAAAATAAAAGTGTAAATGAAAAGGTATGAAAAAGGAGTCCAACTGCAAGTTGATCCTATACAAAGAATATATAAAATGTGATTCTGAGACAAGTTGGGGCCATTTCTTGGCATTTTACTCTGTTGCAGTTACCTTTTTTAAAACTTTTAAAACTTCACTTAGAACTAGTAGCCAATCATTCTGCTTCAATTCACATTTTAGTTTATGTCTGAAAATAATTTTTGCCATTTTGCTGCAAGAGTATTTTTCTATTTGCTAGTTCTAGGGTATCATTCTAATTCTAAAGCACTAACATTAGCATAAAACAATGACAAAATATTCAATCATTTTTTTCCCTCCTGAAAACTGCTATGCTATCTAAACTGAAAATAGAACATCCAGGTAAGCTTTTTCTGTAAAAAGGATAAAAACACATCACAAGGGGGACCTTGAAGATGGCGGAAGAGTAAGACACAGAGATCGCCTTCCTCCCCACGGATACACCAGAAATACATCTACACGTGGAACAACTCCTACAGAACACCTACTGAAGGCTGGCAGAAGACCTCAGACCTCCCAAAAGGCAAGAAACTCCCCACGTACCTGGGTAGGGCAAAAGAAAAAAAGAAAAAACAGAGACAAAAGAATAAGGACGGCACCTGCACCAGTGGGAGGGAGCTGTGAAGGAGGAAAAGTTTCCACACACTAGGAAGCCCCTCCGCGGGCGGAGACTGCGGGAGGCGGAGGGGGGAGCTTCGGGACCACGGAGTAGAGCACAGCGACGGGTGCGGAGGGCAAAGCGGGGAGATTACTGCACAGACGATCGGTGCCGACCGGCACTCACTAACCCGAGAGGCTTGTCTGCTCACCCGCCGGGGCGGGCGGGGCTGCGAGCTGAGGCTCGGGTTTCGGTTTTGGACGGAGTGCAGGGAGAGGACTGGGGTTGGCGGCTTGAACATAGGCTGAAGGGGTTAGTGCACCACGACTAGCCGGGAGGGAGTTCGGGGAAAAGCCTGCACCTGCCGAAGAGGCAAGAGACTTTTTCTTCCCTCTTTGTTTCCTGGTGCGCGAGGAGAGGGGTTTAAGAGCGCTGCTTAAAGGAACTCCAGAGACGGGCATGAGCCGTGGCTAAAAGCGCGAACCCCAGAGACGGGCGCGAGCCGTGGCTAAAAGCGCGAACCACAGAGACGGGCGGGAGACGCTAAGGCTGCTGCTGCCGCCACCAAGGGGCCTGTGTGCGAGCACAGGTCACTCTCCACACCCCTCTTCCGCGGAGCCTGTGCAGCCCGCCACTGCCAGGTTCCCGGGATCCAGGGACAACTTCCCCGGGAGTACGCACGGCAGGTCTCAGGCTGGAGCAACATCACGCCGGCCTCTGCCTCAACGTCACGCCGCCTCTGCCGCCGCAGGCCCACCCTGCACGCAGTGCCCCTCCTTCCCCCATCCCCCAACCCCCGGCCTGAGTGAGCCGGAGCTCCCGAATCAGCAACTCCTTTAACCCCGTCCTGTTTGAGCAAAAAACAGACGCCCTCCAGCGACCTACACGCAGAGGCAGGGCCAAATCCAAAGCTGAGCTCCTGTGAGCTGTGAGAACAAAGAAGAGAAAGGGAAATCTCTCCCAGCAGCCACAGAAGCAGTGGATTAAAGCTCCACAATCAACTTGATATACCCTGCATCTGTGGAATACCTGAATAGACAAGGAATGATCCCAAATTGAAGAGGTGGAATTTAGGAGCGAGATCTATGATTTTTTCCCCTTTTCCTCTTTTTGTGAATGTGTACGTGTATGCTTCTGTGTGAGATCTTGTCTGTATACTCTTGCTTCCACCATTTGTCCTAGGGCTCTATCCGTCCATGGTTTTTCAAAAATTTTTTTTTCTTAATAAGTAATTTTAATTGTAATAACTTGATTATACTTTACCTTCGTTCTTTCTTTCTTTCCTTCCTTCCTTCCCTCCTTTAGACAACGAATCACCCCAAATTGAGGAGGTGGTCTCTGAGAGCAAGATTTATGATTTTTCCCCCTTTACCTCTTTTTGTGAACGTGTATGTGTATGCTTCTGTGTAAGATTTTCTCTGTATAGCTTTGCTTCCAACATTTGTTCTAGGGTTCTATCCGTCCCTTCTTTTTTTTTTAATATTTTTAATTCAATAACTATAATATCCTTTATTTTATTTTTACTGTATGTTCTTTCTTTCTGTCTTTTTTCCTTCTTTCCCTCCTTCCTTCCTTCCATCCTTCCTCCCTCCCTCCCTCCCTCCTTTCTTTCCTTCTTTGCTTCTTTCTTCCTTCCTTCCTTTCCTCCTTTCCTTCTTTCTTTCCTCATACTTCTACTAATTCTCTCTACTTTTTCTCCATTTTATTCTGAGCCATGTAGATGAAAGGCTCTTGGTGCTCCAGCCCATGAGTCAGGGCTCTGCCTCTGAGGTAGGAGAGCCAACTTCAGGACACTGGTCAACAAGAGACCTCCCAGCTCCACATAATATTAAACAGTGGAAATCTCCCAGAGACCTCCATCTTAACACCAGCACCCAGCTTCACTCAACGACCAGCAAGCCACAGTGCTGGACAACCTATGCCAAACAACTAGCAAAACAGGAACACAACCCCACCCATTAGCAGAGAGGCTGTCTAAAATCATAATAAGGCCACAGACACCCCAAAACACACCACCAGACATGAACCTGCCCACTAGAGAGACAAGATCCAGCCTCATCCAGCACAACAGAGGCACTAGTCCCCTCCACCAGGAAGCCTACACAACCCACTGAAACAACCTTAGCCACTTGAGACAGACATCAAAAACAACGGGAACTACGAACGTGCAGCCTGCAAAAAGGAGACCCCAAACACATTAAGATAAGCAAAATGAGAAGACAGAAAAACACACAGCAGATGAAGGAGCAAGATAAAAACCCACCAGACCTAACAAATGAAGAGGAAATAGGCAATCTACCTGAAAAAAAATTCAGAATAATGATAGTAAGGATGATCCGAAATCTTGGAAGTAGAATGGACAAAATGCAAGAAACAGTTAACAAGGACTAGAAGAACTAAAGATGAAACAAGCAACGATGAACAATGCAATAAATGAAATTAAAAGTACTCTAGATGGGATCAATAGCAGAAAAACTGAGGCAGAAGAACGGATAAGTGACCTGGAAGATAAAGTAGTGGAAATAACTACTGCAGAGCAGAATAAAGAAAAAAGAATGAAAAGAACTGAGGACAGTCTCAGAGACCTCTGGGACAACATGAAACGCACCAACATTCGAATTATAGGGGTTCCAGAAGAAGAAGAAAAAAGGAAAGGGACTGAGAAAATATTTGAAGAGATTATAGTTGAAAACTTCCCTAATATGGGAAAGGAAATAGTTAATCAAGTCCAGGAAGCACAGAGAGTCCCATACAGGATAAATACAAGGAGAAACACGCCAAGACACATATTAATCAAACTGTCAAAAATTAAATACAAAGAAAGCATATTAAAAGCAGCAAGGGAAAAACAACAAATAACACACAAGGGAATCCCCATAAGGTTAACAGCTGATCTCTCAGCAGAAACCCTACAAGCCAGAAGGGAGTGGCAGGACATACTGAAAGTGATGAAGGAGAAAAACCTGAAACCAAGACTACTCTACCCAGCAAGGATCTCATTCACATTTGATGGAGAAATTAAAACCTTTACAGACAAGCAAAAGCTGAGAGAGTTCAGCACCACCAAACCAGCTTTACAACAAATGCTAAAGGAACTTCTCTAGACAAGAAACACAAGAGAAGGAAACGACCTATAATAATGAACCCAAAACAATATAGAAAATGGGAATAGGAACATACATATCAATAATTACCTTAAATGTAAATGGCCTAAATGCTCCCACCAAAAGACACAGATTGGCTGAATGGATACAAAAACAAGACCCTTATATATGCTGTCTACAAGAGACCCACTTCAGACCTAGAGACACATACAGACTGAAAGTAAGGGGATGGAAAAAGATATTCCATGCAAATGGAAACCAAAAGAAAGCTGGAGTAGCAATTCTCATAACAGACAAAATAGACTTAAAAATAAGGACTATTAAAAGGGACAAAGAAGGACACTACATAATGATCAAGGGATCGATCCAAGAAGAAGATATAACAATTGTAAATATTTATGCACCCAACATAGGAGCACCTCAATACATAAAACAAATACTAACAGCCAAAAAAGGGGAGATCGACAGTAACACATTCATAGTAGGGGACTTTAACACCCCACTTTCACCCATGGACAGATCATCCAAAATGAAAATAAATAAGGAAATACAAGCTTTAAATGATACATTAAACAAGATGGACTTAATTGATATTTATAGGACACTCCATCCAAAAACAACAGAATACACATTTTTCTCAAGTGCTCATGGAACATTCTCCAGGAAAGATCATATCTTGGGTCACAAATCAAGCCTTGGTAAATTTAAGAAAACTGAAATTGTATCAAGTATCTTTTCTGACCACAACGCCATGAGACTAGATATCAATTACAGGAAAAGATCTGTAAAAAATACAAACACATGGAGGCTAAACAATACACTACTTAATAACGAAGTGATCACTGAAGAAATCAAAGAGGAAATAAAAAAATACCTAGAAACAAATGACAATGGAGACACAACGACCCAAAACCTATGGGATGCAGCAAAAGCAGTTCTAAGGGAGAAGTTTATAGCAATACAAGCCCACCTTAAGAAGCAGGAAACATCTCGAATAAACAACCTAACCTTGCACCTCAAGCAATTAGAGAAAGAAGAACAAAAAAACCCCAAAGCTAGCAGAAGGAAAGAAATCATAAAAATCAGATCAGAAATAAATGAAAAAGAAATGAAGGAAACGATAGCAAAGATCAATAAAACTAAAAGCTGGTTCTTTGAGAAGATAAACAAAATAGATAAACCACTAGCCAGACTCATCAAGAAAAAAAGGGAGAAGACTCAAATCAATAGGATTAGAAATGAGAAAGGAGAAGTAACAACTGACACTGCAGAAATAAAAAAAATCATGAGAGATTACTACAAGGAACTCTATGCCAATAAAATGGACAACCTGGAAGAAATGGACAAATTCTTAGAAATGCACAACCTGCCAAGACTGAATCAGGAAGAAATAGAAAATATGAACAGACAAATCACAAGCACTGAAATTGAAACTGTGATTAAAAATCTTCCAACAAACAAAAGCCCAGGACCAGATGGCTTCACAGGTGAATTCTATCAACCGTTTAGAGAAGAGCTAACACCTATCCTTCTCGAACTCTTCCAAAATATAGCCGAGGGAGGAACACTCCCAAGTTCCTTCTACGAGGCCACCATCACCTTGATACTAAAACCAGACAAGGATGTCACAAAAAAAAGAAAACTACAGTATCACTGATGAACATAGATGCAAAAATCCTCAACAAAATACTAGCAAACAGAATCCAACAGCACATTAAAAGGATCATACACCATGACCAAGTGGGGTTTATTCCAGGAATGCAAGGATTCTTCAATATACGCAAATCTATCAACGTGATAAACCATATTAACAAATTGAAGGAGAAAAACCATATGATCATCTCAATAGATGCAGAGAAAGCTTTCGACAAAATTCAACACCCATTTATGATAAAAACCCTCCAGAAAGTAGGCATAGAGGGAACTTTCCTCAACAAAATAAAGGCCATATATGACAAGCCCACAGCAAACATCATCTTCAATGGTGAAAAACTGAAAGCATTTCCACTAAGATCAGGAACAAGACAAGGTTGCCCACTCTCACCACTCTTATTCAACATTGTTTTGGAAGTTTTAGCCACAGCAATCAGAGAAGAAAAGGAAATAAAAGGAATCCAAATCGGAAAAGAAGAAGTAAAGCTGTCACTGTTTGCAGATGACATGATACTATACATAGAGAATCCTAAAGATGCTACCAGAAAACTACTAGAGCTAATCAATGAATTTGGTAAAGTAGCAGGATACAAAATTAATGCACAGAAATCTCTGGCATTCCTATACACTAATGATGAAAAATCTGAAAGTGAAATCAAGAAAACACTCCCATTTACCATTGCAACAAAAAGAATAAAATATCTAGGAATAAACCTACCTAAGGAGACGAAAGACCTGTATGCAGAAAATTATAAGACACTGATGAAAGAAATTAAAGATGATACAAATAGATGGAGAGATATACCATGTTCTTGGATGGGAAGAATCAACATTGTGAAAATGACTCTACTACCCAAAGCAATCTACAGATTCAATGCAATCCCTATCAAACTACCACTGGCATTTTTCACAGACTAGAACAAAAAATTTCGCAATTTGTTTGGAAACACAAAAGACCCTGAATAGCCAAAGCAAACTTGAGAACGAAAAAAGGAGCTGGAGGAATCAGGCTCCCTGACTTCAGACTACACTACAAAGCAACAGTAATCAAGACAGTATGGTACTGGCACAAAAACAGAAAGATAGATCAGTGGAACAGGATAGAAAGCCCAGAGATAAACCCACGCACATATGGACACCTTATCTTTGATAAAGGAGGCAGGAATGTACAGTGGAGAAAGGACAGCCTCTTCAATAAATGGTGCTGGGAAAACTGGACAGGTACATGTAAAAGTATGAGATTAGATCACTCCCTAACACCATACACAAAAATAAGCTCAAAATGGATTAAAGACCTAAATGTAAGGCCAGAAACTATCAAACTCTTAGAGGAAAACATAGGAAGAACACTCTATGACATAAATCACAGCAAGATCCTTTCTGACCCACCTCCTAGAGTATTGGAAATAAAAACAAAAATAAACAAATGGGACCTAATGAAACTTCAAAGCTTTTGCACAGCAAAGGAAACCATAACCAAGACCAAAAGACAACCCTCAGAATGGGAGAAAACATTTGCAAATGAAGCAACTGACAAAGGATTAATCTCCAAAATTTACAAGCAGCTCATGCAGCTCAATAACAAAAAAACAAACAACCCCATCCAAAAATGGGCAGAAGACCTAAATAGACATTTCTCCAAAGAAGATATACAGAATGCCAACAAACACATGAAAGAATGCTCAACATCATTAATCATTAGAGAAATGCAAATCAAAACTACAATGAGATATCATCTCACACCAGTCAGAATGGCCATCATCAAAAAATCTAGAAACAATAAATGCTGGAGAGGGTGTGGAGAAAAGGGGACACTCTTGCACTGCTGGTGGGAATGTGAATTGGTTCAGCCACTATGGAGAATAGTATGGAGGTTCCTTAAGAAACTACAAATAGAATTACCATATGACCCAGCAATCCCACTACTGGGCATATACCCTGAGAAAACCAAAATTCAAAAAGAGTCATGTACCAAAATGTTCATTGCAGCTCTATTTACAATAGCCCGGAGATGGAAACAACCTAAGCGTCCATCATCGGATGAATGGATAAAGAAGATGTGGCACATATACACAATGGAATATTACTCAGCCTTAAAAAGAAATGAAATTGAGCTATTTGTAATGAGATGGATAGACCTAGAGTCTGTCATACAGAGTGAAGTAAGTCAGAAAGAAAAAGACAAATACCGTATGCTAACACATATGTATGGAATTTAAGGGAAAAAAATGTCATGAAGAACCTAGGGGTAAGACAGGAATAAAGACGCAGACCTACTGGAGAATGGACTTGAGGATATCGGGAGGGGGAAGGGTGAGTTTTGACAGTTCAAGAGAGAGTCATGGACATATACACACTAACAAACGTAGTAAGGTAGATAGCTAGGGGGAAGCAGCCGCAAGGCACAGGGATATTAGCTCGGTGCTTTGTGACAGCCTGGAGGGGTGGGATGGGGAGAGTGGGAGGGAGGGAGACGCAAGAGGGAAGACACATGGGAGCATATGTATATGTATAGCTGATTCACTTTGTTATAAAGCAGAAACTAACACACCATTGTAAAGCGATTATACCCCAATAAGGATGTTAAAAAAAAAAAAAAGTGTAAAAAAAAAAACAAAAACAAAAAATTAATATATTTTTAAAATTATTAAAATAAAAAAATATTTAAAAAGGAAAGAAAAAGAGAAGGAAGAGAGCAACCAAACTAATAAACAAATCCACCAAAGATAATAAGTGCTAAAATCTATACTAAGGGAAACCTAAAAATCAGAAGCAAATCAGTCACAGAAAGCAAACCCCAAGTCTACAGTTGCTACCAAAGTCCACTGCCTAAGTTTTGGGATGATTCATTGTCTATTCAGGTATTCCATAGATGCAGGGTACATCAAGTTGATTGCGGAGATTTAATCTGCTGCTCCTGAGGCTGCATGGAGGAATTTCCTTTTCTCTTGTTTGCAGAGCTCCTGGGGCTTAACTTTGGTTTTGGTCCTACCTCTGCATGTAGGTTGCCCTCAGGCATTTGTTCCCGCCCAGACAGGATGGGGTTAAAGCAGAGGCTGATTAGGGGGCTCTGGGTCACTCATGTTGTGGTGGGAGGGGTACGGTAATTATAATTAGAATGTGGGGTGAGCCTGCGGCGGCAGAGGCCAACATGACATTGCAACAGTCTGAGGCACACCGTGTGTTCTCCTGGGGTACTTGTCCCTGGATCATGGGGCCCTGGCAGTGGTGTGCTGCACAGCTACCCAGGGTGGTGTGGATAGTGACCTGTGCTTGCACACAGGATTCTTGGTGGCTGCAGCAGCAGTGTTAGCATTTCATGCCAGTGTCTGGGGTCCAAGCTGATAGCCACAGCTTGTGCCCATCTCTGGAGCTCGTTTAGGCAGTTCTCTGTCTTCTGTGGGCACACAGGGAAGGAATCCCCTTTCCTCATGCACCCTGAAACAATGGTCTCTTGCCCCTTAGTCAGGTCTAGACTTTTTCCCGTATTCCCTCCTGGCTAGCTGTGGTGCACTAGCCCCCTTCAGGCTCTGTTCATGCAGCCAACCCCAGTCCTCTCCCTCGGGTTTGACCTCCAAAGCCCAAGCCTCAGCTCCCAGCCACCGCCCCCCCGAGTGGGTGAGCAGACAAGCCTCTCAGGCTGGTGAATGCTGGTTGGCACTGATCCTCTGTGCAGGAATATCTCTGCTTTGCCCTCTGCACCCTTATTGCTGCGCTCTCCTCCATGGCTCTGAAGCTTTCCCCCTGCCCCCCCATCCCCGTCCCTGCCAGTGAAGGGGCTTCCTAGTGTGTGGAAACTTTTCCTCCTTCACAGTTCCCTCCCAGAGGTGCAGGTCCTATCTCTATTCTTTTGTCTCTGTTTTTTCTTTTTTCTTTTGCCCTACCTAGGTACGTGGGGATTTTCCTGCCTTTTGGGAAGTCTGAGGTCATCTGCCAGCATGCAGTAGGTGTTCTGTAGAAGTTGTTCCAAATCTAGATGTATTTTTGATGTATTCGTGGGGAGGAAGGTGATCTAAACGTCTTACTCCTCTGCCACCTTGAAGGTCCCCTTGTACGTTTCAATATTGTTAAGAAGTCAGTTCCAACTAACTTGATCAATAATTTCAACTCAATTTCAGTCAGAATCACAGCAACTTATGTTGTAGACACCAAAAACTTGATTCTAAAGTTTACATCGAAATGGAAAAGATCCAGAATAGCCAACTCAATATTTAAGAACAAAGTCATAGAACTGACAATACCTGACTTCAAAAATTATTATAAAGCTACAGGGTCAAACCAGTGTGATACAGGAGAAAGAATCAACAGAAAGATTATTAAAGCTGAATAGAGAGCCCAGAAATATATTCACACAAATATTATCTACCAATCTTTGACAAAGAAGCAAAGACAATTCAATGAAGAAAAGATAGTCTTTTCAACAAATGTGCTAGAACAATTAGACATTCATGTGCAAAAATAAATAAATGTAGACACAGACCTTATACTTTTCACAAATATTAACTCAAAATGGATGATAAATTTAAAACTAAAATGCAAAACTATAAAACTTTTAGAAGATAACACAGAATAAAATGTCTAGGTAACCCTGAGCTTGGCAATGAAATTTTAGATAACATCAAAAGCACAAACCATGAATGAATCGTTTGAATTCATCAAAGTTAAAAACTTCTGTGAGAGAATGGAAAGACAAGTCACAGACTGAGAGAAAATATTTGCAAAAGACAGATCTACTAAAGAAATTTTATGTAAAATATACAAATAACAATTCAAATGTAATATCTTCACAAAGGAAGATCCACTTATGGCAAATAGGCATATAAAAAGAATTCCAGCATCAGATGTTATTACAGAATTGCAAATTATGATATACCACTACACTCCTATTAGAATGTACAACAGCCAAAACACTGACAACACCTACTGCTGGTGAGGATATGGAGCAAGAGAAGTTTCATTCATTGCGGGTGAGAATGCAAAATGATACACCCACTTTTGGAAGATAGTTTGGCAGTTTTATAAAGCTGAACATAATTTCCACTATACAAGCCAGATTAGTAATTGATCACAATTATTAATTGATAATGATTTCCTCATTTGGGGTTGTACATACTTTCAAGTATTACTTGTATAATTTTGAACAACTAGCTTACTTCCTCCTCCTCCCTGCTGCTGATCACAGAATTTACTCTTTTATGTTAATACTGGCTCCATTTTCTAATATTTGTTCTATTTCACAGTCGTATTCATAACAGATAGTTGTGTGTAACTTCAATGCTCCTGGCAGCTTGATTTTAAAAGGTACACTTCTGGAGGGGCAGTAAATTCTCCCTAACCCTCCTCCCCAAGGTTCCCAGCCCTAGCCACACGTCTTTTACGGTATGTTAAAAAGAAATTCAAACATTCAGAATAATAGAAATAGTAAAATGAGCATCATGTACACAGATTTAACGATTCTTAACATTTTGCCATATTTGTTTCCTCAAACTGTTTTGATGAATTTTTCAAAAGTAAATTACAAATACATGATTTCATAATTGTAAATATTTCAGTATGTACCTTTAAAAAATAAGAGCAATTTCCTACATCGTCCAAATATTATCACACTAACCAAAGTAATGTTAATTTTCCTTAATATTTCTTATACCTAGTCCATATTTATATTTCCCAAATTGTTGTCTATTGCACTGTTATTTTTTTCCAACCACGATCCGATGGAACACCACACTGCAATATGTTGTTATGTCATAAAATCTAACTCATACCACTGCGAATTCAGGCAAAGTCGCCACGAATCAGCTCCAAACGTTAAGACTTTCAGTTTACTAACCAAGCGGAAATGCTTCAAAAATTACTTCCTACGCTCTCAAAGACTTATGGGAAATGTAGTCTTGAATGTTATGGGCCCACATCTCAGGCCTCAGGGAATGGGTTTTCAGAGCTCACTCTGCGCATGTGCACGTCCCGACCCGCCTGCTGCCGTAAGACCTCTCCGGCCTAAAAGGAGCCAGGTCTTCCCGTCTTTGGGTTGGTGCTGAAGCCAAGGCTGCCCACTGGAGGTGAGAGCACGGGGTCCGGTTCCGCGCGGCTTGGGGTCCTGCTGGGTCCGGTAGGCTTGTGTGCGGGGGACGGGAGCGGGAAGTCCCGGGAACCTCTAGGCGGGCCCGCCCCTCCCCCAGCCCGCTAGCCCGGGCAGGTCCGGCCCTGCCTGCTCCAGGAGTGCAGGTGAGGCTGAGTCCATGTCTAGAGGAGGTGTTTGGTGCCGGCCAGGCGCGGGCGGAGAATGCAACTTTATAACGTTCACGATGAACAGGAGGCTACTAATAGTAGCTTGTGCAGTTATTCTGAGAATTAAATAAGGTGTCATCTACAAAACATTTTGTCAAGTGATTGTAATAATCACTGTGTAAGCTGCTGTCATAAGACACTTTGTTCCCTTTGTTTGGTATTTCGTTTAACCCTCACAACAAGTCTACTTGTCTTTATAAACACTCCATTTTTTAAAAATGAAAGGAATTTAGTGTGTGCGGAATGATATAGCCCAGGATACAAGCTGGTAGATGAGAGTTAGGATGCAAATACAAATAGATTTTACTCCCTATCTCTTGCTCCTTCTGATATCCTCCCTGCCTCAGACCCAGAATTGCAACCTGTGGAGTAGCTCCTGGCAGCCTGTCCTCAAATTCCCAGGGACATGATTGTGAAGTGAATGCAGACAGAATGTCGCCATGTGGGAAATATTTACTGGGATTTGTGGATTCTCAGAATGAGGCCCTTGAACCTTACTGAACTGTCCAGGCTGTTTCCATTCTCAAAAGAATAGTCTGATAATGTAACGCAGTGCTGGCCAGTAGAAAGATAATGCAAACCAAATGTAATTAAATTTTTTTCAGTAGTAGCCGTAAAAATTAAAAAGGTGAAGTTAATTTTACTGGTGTATTTAATTAAGTACATCCAAAATATTATTTAGACTTGTGTCACTAGCCACACTTCGGGTGTAGTAGTTGAACGCAGCTAATGGCTCCATACTAGTTAGTACATTTCTAGTGAATGCCCAAAGAGATTTTGAGTGTTAGGTGAAGGTTTCAAATAAAGTGAATTTGTTTCTCTGCCCTCTGGGGCAAAGTAGCTCTTTTAAAGCAGGAAAGAACAAATGCCACTTGGAAGAACAGCTCTTCTGACAGAGCTTCAGAGCAGAGGCAAAAAGTTCTAGAAAGGAGAGGGTTCTGAGTTGCTCCACCAGAAGCAGTTCTTGATCCTTGTATAGCATGAGTCAGATTTGGTCAGTCAGACTTGATGATGATGTTGCATCTAGAAGCCATCACAGACTGTGACAGTGGACACTTGTGGACCAACTTGCAGAAGGTGGTAATCTGGGATTGAGAGGTATGGGTGACTGTCAAGCTACACAGGAAAAGGCACTTTACTGGATGGCTGGTAAGGACATGATGTCCAGGGAAGGTATAAGCAGCCAGAGTTGATGAAATCCTAAACAGCACCCCATTTCCTTCATTTTCCCCTCACTCTTTTCAGATTCTGAGCTGCTCTCACACCATGAGCATTAGATGCCACATTTGGTGATGGACGTTAACATAGAGAATTTTTTCTATGTATTTGAACATAGAGAATAATAAAATGGTAGTAGAAGAAGGTTTTCTATATTGGACACTTTTGGAAGCCCCAAAATACTGAAATGAGTGTTTTTTGTAGAGTCACCAGGGCAGAACCAAGCACAATGATATTTACTTACACAGGTAAGTACTATAAGCATCTTACCAAAATATCTTTTTTTTTAGAAATAGTAACTATTTTAGAACAAAGGTTTAAAAAACATATTTCTTGCATAGAGCATTCCATCTTTATTTCAGCTCTAACTCAAGTTGTAAACTCAACAAGAACTTGATTAACAATCCAGCCTGAGTAGTTTTTTGACAACATTATTATTATTATTATTATTATTATTTTTTGCGGTACGTGGGCCTCTTACTGCCGTGACCTCTCCCGTTGTGGAGCACAGGCTCTGGACGTGCAGGCTCAGCGGCCATGGCTCATGAGCCCAGCCGCTCCACAGCATGTGGGACCCTCCCGGACCGGGGCACGAACCTGTGTCCCCTGCATCGGCAGGCAGACTCTCAACCACTGTGCCACCAGGGAAGCCTGACAACATTATTTTTAATGAAGGTAGAGGATGTCACTCCTGGTGTACCTGAATTTGTTTAACCAATCCTCTGTTGTTTTACTTTTGTTGTTGTTGTTTTTATTGTTGTTTATTATTAGAAGGGAATATAAATTGTTAATTCATTGATATAAAGCAGTTTACCTTACTCAGTGAAAATGCAAGGTTAAGACCAACATAATCATATCAGAGATGCACATGTTCAGGTGGTGCTACCTTTCTATGGTCTTTCATGTCCCTTCTCAAGAATGTTGAAAGGAACATTCTCCCATGGGGAAGCCTTTTCTCCAGCTGGTGTTATGAGATTGTTAGGCAGATGAATATAGGAGTTGTAAGGCAGAGTAGGTTTTTCATGACCCCGTTTCTTTTTCCTCTTCCCCAGCTGAACCTTCACAGTTCTTTACATTTTTCCAGAAGCAGTAGAAAATGAACATAGCTCAGGTGAGTTCAGTTTTAATAACCTGTTTGTTTTGCAATGGATTTTTTTTTTTTTTTTAAACATCTTTATTGGGGTATAATTGCTTTACAATGGTGTGTTAGTTTCTGCTTTATAACAAAGTGAATCAGCTATACATATACATATGTTCCCATATGTCTTCCCTCTTGCGTCTCCCTCCCTCCCACTCTCCCCATCCCACCCTTCCAGGCTGTCACAAAGCACCGAGCTAATATCCCTGTGCCTTGCGGCTGCTTCCCCCCAGCTATCTACCTTACTACGTTTGTTAGTGTGTATATGTCCATGACTCTCTCTCGCCCTATCAAAACTCACCCCTCCCCCTCCCCATACCCTCAAGTCCGTTCTCCAGTAGGTCTGCGTCTTTATTCCTATCTTACCCCTAGGTTCTTCATGACATTTTTTTCCCTTAAATTCCATATATATGTGTTAGCATACGGTATTTGTCTTTTTCTTTCTGACTTACTTCACTCTGTATGACAGACTCTAGGTCTATCCATCTCATTACAAATAGCTCAATTTCATTTCTTTTTAAGGCTGAGTAATATTCCATTGTGTATATGTGCCACATCTTCTTTATCCATTCATCCGATGATGGGCGCTTAGGTTGTTTCCATGTCCTGGCTATTGTAAATAGAGCTGCAATGAACATTTTGGTACATGACTCTTTTTGAATTTTGGTTTTCTCAGGGTATATGCCAAGTAGTGGGATTGCTGGGTCATATGGTAATTCTATCTGTAGTTTTTTAAGGAACCTCCATACTGTTCTCCACAGTGGCTGAACCAATTCACATTCCCACCAGCAGTGCAAGAGTGTCCCCTTTTCTCCACACCCTCTCCAGCATTTATTGTTTCTAGATTTTTTGATGATGGCCATTCTGACTGGTGTGAGATGATATCTCATTGTAGTTTTGATTTGCATTTCTCTAATGATTAATGATGTTGAGCATTCTTTCATGTGTTTGTTGGCATTCTGTATATCTTCTTTGGAGAAATGTCTATTTAGGTCTTCTGCCCATTTTTGGATGGGGTTGTTTGTTTTTTTGTTATTGAGCTGCATGAGCTGCTTGTAAATTTTGGAGATTAATCCTTTGTCAGATGCTTCATTTGCAAATGTTTTCTCCCATTCTGAGGGTTGTCTTTTGGTCTTGGTTATGGTTTCCTTTGCTGTGCAAAAGCTTTGAAGTTTCATTAGGTCCCATTTGTTTATTTTTGTTTTTATTTCCATTACTCTAGGAGGTGGGTCAGAAAGGATCTTGCTGTGATTTATGTCATAGAGTGTTCTTCCTATGTTTTCTTCTAAGAGTTTGATAGTTTCTGGCCTTACATTTAGGTCTTTAATCCATTTTGAGCTTATTTTTGTGTATGGTGTTAGGGAGTGATCTAATCTCATACTTTTACATGTACCTGTCCAGTTTTCCCAGCACCATTTATTGAAGAGGCTGTCCTTTCTCCACTGTACATTCCTGCCTCCTTTATCAAAGATAAGGTGTCCATATGTGCGTGGGTTTATCTCTGGGCTTTCTATCCTGTACCACTGATCTATCTTTCTGTTTTTGTGCCAGTACCATACTGTCTTGATTACTGTTGCTTTGTAATATAGTCTGAAGTCAGGGAGCCTTATTCCTCCAGCTCCTTTTTTCGTTCTCAAGATTGCTTTGGCTATTCGGGGTCTTTTGTGTTTCCATACAAATTGCGAAATTTTTTGTTCTAGTTCTGTGAAAAATGCCAGTGGTAGTTTGATAGGGATTGCATTGAATCTGTAGATTGCTTTGGGTAGTAGAGTCATTTTCACAATGTTGATTCTTCCCATCCAAGAACATGGTATATCTCTCCATCTATTTGTATCATCTTTAATTTCTTTCATCAGTGTCTTATAATTTTCTGCATACAGGTCTTTCGTATCCTTAGGTAGGTTTATTCCTAGATATTTTATTCTTTTTGTTGCAATGGTAAATGGGAGTGTTTTCTTGATTTCACTTTCAGATTTTTCATCATTAGTGTATAGGAATGCCAGAGATTTCTGTGCATTAATTTTGTATCCTGCTACTTCACCAAATTCATTGATTAGCTCTAGTAGTTTTCTGGTAGCATCTTTAGGATTCTGTATGTATAGTATCATGTCATCTGCAAACAGTGACAGCTTTACTTCTTCTTTTCCGATTTGGATTCCTTTTATTTCCTTTTCTTCTCTGATTGCTGTGGCTAAAACTTCCAAAACTATGTTGAATAAGAGTGGTGAGAGTGGGCAACCTTGTCTTGTTCCTGATCTTAGTGGAAATGCTTTCAGTTTTTCACCATTGAGGATGATGTTTGCTGTGGGCTTGTCATATATGGCTTTTATTATGTTTAGGAAAGTTCCCTCTATGCCTACTTTCTGGAGGGTTTTTATCATAAATGGGTGTTGAATTTTGTCGAAAGCTTTCTCTGCATCTATTGAGATGATCATATGGTTTTTCTCCTTCAATTTGTTAATATGGTTTATCACATTGATAGATTTGCGTATATTGAAGAATCCTTGCATTCCTGGAATAAACCCCACTTGATCATGGTGTATGATCCTTTTAATGTGCTGTTGGATTCTGTTTGCTAGTATTTTGTTGAGGATTTTTGCATCTACGTTCATCAGTGATATTGGCCTGTAGTTTTCTGTCTTTGTGACATCCTTGTCTGGTTTTGGTATCAAGGTGATGGTGGCTTCGTAGAAGGAATTTGGGAGTGTTCCTCCCTCTGCTATATTTTGGAAGAGTTTGAGAAGGATAGGTGTTAGCTCTTCTCTAAACGTTTGATCGAATTCACCTGTGAAGCCATCTGGTCCTGGGCTTTTGTTTGTTGGAAGGTTTTTAATCACAGTTTCAATTTCAGTGCTTGTGATTGGTCTGTTCATATTTTCTATTTCTTCCTGATTCAGTCTTGGCAGGTTGTGCATTTCTAAGAATTTGTCCATTTCTTCCAGATTGTCCATTTTATTGGCATAGAGTTGCTTGTAGTAATCTCTCATGATTTTTTTTATTTCTGCAGTGTCAGTTGTTACTTCTCCTTTTTCATTTCTAATTCTATTGATTTGAGTCTTCTCCCTTTTTTTCTTGATGAGTCTGGCTAGTGGTTTATCTATTTTGTTTATCTTCTCAAAGAACCAGCTTTTAGTTTTATTGATCTTTGCTATTGTTTCCTTCATTTCTTTTTCATTTATTTCTGATCTGATTTTTATGATTTCTTTCCTTCTGCTAGCTTTGGGGTTTTTTTGTTCTTCTTTCTCTAATTGCTTGAGGTGCAAGGTTAGGTTGTTTATTCGAGATGTTTCCTGCTTCTTAAGGTGGGCTTGTATTGCTATAAACTTCTCCCTTAGAACTGCTTTTGCTGCATCCCATAGGTTTTGGGTCGTTGTGTCTCCATTGTCATTTGTTTCTAGGTATTTTTTTATTTCCTCTTTGATTTCTTCAGTGATCACTTCATTATTAAGTAGTGTATTGTTTAGCTTCCATGTGTTTGTATTTTTTAAAGATCTTTTCCTGTAATTGATATCTAGTCTCATGGCGTTGTGGTCGGAAAAGATACTTGATACAATTTCAGTTTTCTTAAATTTACCAAGGCTTGATTTGTGACCCAAGATATGATCTTTCCTGGAGAATGTTCCATGAGCACTTGAGAAAAATGTGTATTCTGTTGTTTTTGGATGGAGTGTCCTATAAATATCAATTAAGTCCATCTTGTTTAATGTATCATTTAAAGCTTGTGTTTCCTTATTTATTTTCATTTTGGATGATCTGTCCATGGATGAAAGTGGGGTGTTAAAGTCCCCTACTATGAATGTGTTACTGTCGATCTCCCCTTTTATGGTTGTTAGTATTTGCCTTATGTATTGAGGTGCTCCTATGTTGGGTGCATAAATATTTACAATTGTTATATCTTCTTCTTGGATCGATCCCTTGATCATTATGTAGTGTCCTTCTTTGTCCCTTTTAATAGTCCTTATTTTAAAGTCTATTTTGTCTGATATGAGAATTGCTACTCCAGCTTTCTTTTGGTTTCCATTTGCATGGAATATCTTTTTCCATCCCCTTACTTTCAGTCTGTATGTGTCTCTAGTTCTGAAGTGGGTCTCTTGTAGACAGCATATATAAGGGTCTTGTTTTTGTATCCATTCAGCCAATCTGTGTCTTTTGGTGGGAGCATTTAGTCCATTTACATTTAAGGTAATTATCGATATGTATGTTCCTGTTTCCATTTTATATATTGTTTTGGGTTCGCTACTATAGGTCATTTCCTTCTCTTGTGTTTCGTGTCTAGAGAAGTTCCTTTAGCATTTGTTGTAAAGCTGGTTTGGTGGTGCTGAACTCTCTCAGCTTTTGCTTGTCTGTAAAGGTTTTAATTTCTCCATCAAATGTGAATGAGATCCTTGCTGGGTAGAGTAGTCTTGGTTGCAGGCTATTCTCCTTCAGCACTTTCAGTATGTCCTGCCACTCCCTTCTGGCTTGTAGGGTTTCTGCTGAGAGATCAGCTGTTAACCTTACGGGGATTCCCTTGTGTGTTATTTGTTGTTTTTCCCTTGCTGCTTTTAATATGCTTTCTTTGTATTTAATTTTTGACAGTTTGATTAATATGTGTCTTGGCGTATTTCTCCTTGTATTTATCCTGTATGGGACCCTCTGTGCTTCCTGGACTTGATTAACTATTTCCTTTCCCATATTAGGGAAGTTTTCAACTATAATCTCTTCAAATATTTTCTCAGTCCCTTTCTTTCTTTCTTCTTCTTCTGGAACCCCTATAATTCGAATGTTGGTGTGTTTCATGTTGTCCCAGAGGTCTCTGAGACTGTCCTCAGTTCTTTTCATTCTTTTTTCTTTATTCTGCTCTGCAGTAGTTATTTCCACTACTTTATCTTCCAGGTCACTTATCCGTTCTTCTGCCTCAGTTATTCTGCTATTGATCCTATCTAGAGTGATTTTAATTTCATTTATTGCATTGTTCATCGTTGCTTGTTTCATCTTTAGTTCTTGTAGGTCCTTCTTAACTGTTTCTTGCATTTTGTCCATTCTACTTCCAAGATTTCGGATCATCCTTACTATCATTATTCTGAATTCTTTTTCAGGTAGATTGCCTATTTCCTCTTCATTTGTTAGGTCTGGTGGGTTTTTATCTTGCTCCTTCATCTGCTGTGTGTTTTTCTGTCTTCTCATTTTGCTTATCTTACTGTGTTTGGGGTCTCCTTTTTGCAGGCTGCACGTTCGTAGTTCCCGTTGTTTTTGATGTCTGTCTCCAGTGGCTAAGGTTGTTTCAGTGGGTTGTGTAGGCTTCCTGGTGGAGGGGACTAGTGCCTGCGTTGTGCTGGATGAGGCTGGATCTTGTCTCTCTAGTGGGCAGGTTCACGTCTGGTGGTGTGTTTTGGGGTGTCTGTGGCCTTATTATGATTTTAGGCAGCCTCTCTGCTAATGGGTGGGGTTGTGTTCCTGTTTTGCTAGTTGTTTGGCATAGGTTGTCCAGCACTGTGGCTTGCTGGTCGTTGAGTGAAGCTGGGTGCTGGTGTTAAGATGGAGGTCTCTGGGATATTTCCACCGTTTAATATTATGTGGAGCTGGGAGGTCTCTTGTTGACCAGTGTCCTGAAGTTGGCTCTCCTACCTCAGAGGCAGAGCCCTGACTCCTGGCTGGAGCACCAAGAGCCTTTCATCCACACAGCTCAGAATAAAAGGGAGAAAAAGTAGGGAGAATTAGTAGAAGTATGAGTAAAGAAAGAAGGAAAGGAGGAAAGGAAGGAAGGAAGAAAGAAGCAACGAAGGAAAGAACGGAGGGAGGGAGGGAGGGAGGAAGGAAGGAAGGAAGGAGGGAAAGAAGGAAAAAAGACAGAAAGAAAGATGATACAGTAAAAATAAAATAAAGTATAATATAGTTATTGAATTAAAAAATATTTAGAAAAAAAAAGAAAAAAAAAAAAAAGGGACGGATAGAACCTTAGGACAAATGTTGGAAGCAAAGCTATACAGAGAAAATCTTACACAGAAGCATACACATACACCTTCACAAAAAGAGGTAAAGGGGGAAAAATCATAAATCCTGCTCCCTGAGACCACCTCCTCAATTTGGGGTGATTCGTTGTCTAAAGGAGGGAAGGAAGGAAGGAAAGAAAGAAAGAACGAAGGTAAAGTATAATAAAGTTATTACAATTAAACTTAATTATTAAGAAAAAGAATTTTTAAAAAAAAAGTCATGGACGGATAGAGCCCTAGGACAAATGGTGGAAGCAAGAGTATACAGACAGGATCTCACACAGAAGCATACACGTACACATTCACAAAAAGAGGAAAAGGGAAAAAAATCATAGATCTCGCTCCTAAATTCCACCTCTTCAATTTGGGATCATTCCTTGTCTATTCAGGTATTCCACAGATGCAGGGTATATCAAGTTGATTGTGGAGCTTTAATCCGCTGCTTCTGTGGCTGCTGGGAGAGATTTCCCTTTCTCTTCTTTGTTCTCACAGCTCACAGGAGCTCAGCTTTGGATTTGGCCCTGCCTCTTGCGTGTAGGTCGCTGGAGGGCGTCTGTTTTTTCGCTCAGACAGGACGGGGTTAAAGGAGCCGCTGATTCGGGGTCTCCGGCTCACTCAGGCCGGGGGTTGGGGGATGGGGGTAGGAGGGGCACTACGTGCGGGGCGGGCCTGCGGCTGCAGAGGCAGCGTGACGTTGCGGCAGAGGCCGGCGTGATGTTGCACCAGCCTGAGACCCGCCGTGCGTACTCCCGGGGAAGTTGTCCCTGGACCCCGGGAACCTGGCAGTGGCGGGCTGCACAGGCTCCGCGGAAGAGGGGTGTGGAGAGTGACCTGTGCTCGCACACAGGCCCCTTGGTGGCGGCAGCAGCAGCCTTAGCGTCTCCCGCCCGTCTCTGGGGTCCGCGGTTTTAGCCGCGGCTCGCGCCCGTCTCTGGGGTTTGCGCTTTCAGCCGCGGCTCGCGCCCGTCTCGGGGGCTCGCGCCCTCAGCCGCGGCTCGCGCCCGTCTCTGGGGTTCGCGCTTTTAGCCGCGGCTCGCGCCCGTCTCTGGAGTTCCTTTAAGCAGCGCTCTTAAACCCCTCTCCTCGCGCACCAGGAAACAAAGAGGGAAGAAAAAGTCTCTTGCCTCTTCGGCCGGTGCAGGCTTTTCCCCGAACTCCCTCCCGGCTAGTCGTGGTGCACTAACCCCTTCAGGCTATGTTCAAGCCGCCAACCCCAGTCCTCTCCCTGAGCTCCTGTCCAAAACCAAAACCCGAGCCTCAGCTCGCAGCCCCGCCCGCCCCGGCGGGTGAGCAGACAAGCCACTCGGGCTGGTGAGTGCCGGTCAGCACCGATCGTCTGTGCAGGAATCTCCCCGCTTTGCCCTCCGCACCCGTCGCTGTGCACTACTCCGCGGTCCCGAAACTCCCCCCTCTGCCTCCCGCAGTCTCCGCCCGCGGAGGGGCTTCCTAGTGTGTGGAAACTTTTCCTCCTTCACAGCTCCCTCCCACTGGTGCAGGTGCCGTCCTTATTCTTTTGTCTCTGTTTTTTCTTTTGCCCTACCCAGTTACGTGGGGAGTTTCTTGCCTTTTGGGAGGTCTGAGGTCTTCTGCCAGCCTTCAGTAGGAGTTCTGTAGGAGTTGTTCCACGTGTGGATGTATTTCTGGTGTATCCATGGGGAGGAAGGCGATCTCCGCGTCTTACTCTTCCGCCATCTTCAAGGTCCCCCCCTGCAATGGATTTTATAAGGGTTTAAGTGTCTATACATTAACATGGAAAAGTAGAAATAGAAATGAATCAGATGTATTCAGGGAACGTGTAGAAATACAGTTGACCCTTGAACAACACAGATTTGAACTGCACAGATCCAGTTATATGTGGATTGGTTTTTTTTTGTTTTTAACGATAAACTATGGTACTACATGATCTGTAGTTGGTTGAATCCAGGGAGGTGGAACCGCAGATAAGGAGAAACCGTGTATACAGAGGACTGACTATAAGTTATATGCAGATTTTCAACTCTGCAGAGTGCAGGTGCCCCTAACCACCGAGTTGTTCAAGGGTCAACTGTACAGATGCATAACAAAGCAAAGAGCAAAGGTGGTATTGGATATAAGCAGATCCTCTGATATTACAAATTTATCAAATTGGAGCTCCAAATTTATTTCTGAGGTTTTTGGTAGCCATGTCAGAGTGTCAGACAGACAACACTTTTTTAAAGGTTCACATTGGTGGGAAGATAAAGCCAACTGATTCCTCATAGAAAGTAAAGGCAGTCGAAGATAAAAACATATCTTTGTTATTCTTCAAATAGGTGATTTAGTTAACAGCTTCCTGGTGATAACCCTAGGATTGATAGAATGTTGCCTCCACATGTTCTTCAATAAAAGTAGAAGGCATAAAGCTAAATGAGAACTCGGTTAGTACTGTTTTTCAGAAACTCAGACATGGGTTGAATTAGACATTTTTCTGATGAATCAACTGAATATTCTTAAATTTACTCTCCATAAATATCTCAAGTACCCATGATATTCAGATTTTTCAGCAGACAGTTTAAAATTCTGTTCTCTTTCAAATGTTTCAGCGCTTCCCATTCACACTTCAATTTTCTGCATGATGCCTTGGTTCCTCTCACCACTTGCCTGTGATCTCCAGTGACCAGACACTTGATTATAATCAAATCCATTGAGTTTTGTCTAATCATTTCCCTTGGACTTCTCTGTAGTGCTTGCATCTACTTCTCACATTATCATTCTGGAAAGTTTCTCTGTTAGTGTCTGACACCCTCCACTGGCTCTTTCCTTCCCCTGCTAATGTCTTCATGGAGTCATCTTGTTTTCCATGTCCTTTTACATGGCTTATCCCATTTCCATGCTTGGCCCTTTAATCTTCTCTTTTGTCTCAGAATGATTTCATCCTCTCTCATTTTTTTAAAAAAACAGCTTAATTGAGATTCAAATCATATACCATACAATTCACCCTTATTTAAAGTATAAAAAACCTCATTTTTTTAGTATGCTCACAGATGTGTGCACACATCACAATCAGTTTTAGGACATTTCCATTACCTTAAAAAGCAACTGTATACACTATAGTGTATATACACTACATACAACTATCCCCCTCCTGTAATCCCATTACACCCCTTACCCCCAGGCCACAAGCAACCACTAACTTACTTTCTGTCTCTACAGATTTGCTCAATGACTTCCTGTATTATTTCTTATAGGGCCGTTTTGCCTGTGACAAATTCTGGTTTTTCTTATCTGGAAAGTTTTAATTTTTCCATTTTTGCTGGGTGTAGAATTCTTGGTTGACAGCCTTTTTCTTTCAGCACTTTGAATATGTCATACCACTGCCTTCTGTCATCCATGGATTCTGATTAGTAATCAGCTTTTACTACTCTTGTACATGATGAGTCACTTCTTTCTTAATGCTTTTCAATATTGAGTTCTTGTCTTTTTGACAGTTTGATTATCCTGTGTCCAGGTGTGGATCTCTTACTCGAGGTTTATACTACTTGGAGTTTGTTGAGTGTCTTGGATATGTAGATTATTGTTTTTCATCAGATTTGGAGACTTCTTGGTCAATATTTTTTTCAAGTGTTCTTTCAGACTTTTCTCTCCTCTCTGTCTGGGACTCTCATTATGCATATGTTTGTAAACTTGATGCTACCCCATAGTTTATTTTTTTATCTTTGTTTTATCTTTGTTTCTCATATTGTAGAATTTCAATAGGCATATTGTGCAGTTTGTTCATACTTACTTTCACCTGCTCAGATCTTCTGTTGAACCCTTCTAGTGAAAGTTTTGTTTCAGTTTTTATACTTTTCAACTCTTCAGCTTCTGTTTAGTCTTTTTTATTTATCATTTCTGTTTCTTTACTGATATTCTTTAAGTAGTGAAATATAGTTCACATACTTTTCCTTTGGTCCTTAGACATTATTTCCTTTACTAGGTCTTTGGCCATATTTAAAATAGCTAATTTAAAGTCATTGCCTAGTAAGTCTAACATCTTCCTCAGGAGCAGTTTCTATTGATTAAACTTTTTCCTGCATGTGTGTCTTACTTTCTTATTGTATTGATAATTGGACATTTTAAATAAAATAGCAACCTCAGGAATCTGAGTTTCTCCCCTCCATTGTGGTCATTGTTGAAATGTATTTGCTTAGTGACTTTTGTGAGCTAATTATGTACAGCCTGTATTTCTTGTCATCTGTGGCTGTTGAAGTCTCTATAGAAATTCCTTAAATGCCTGGAACCAGGAGGTCTCCCAGTTTTTGCTAAGGGGCTCTGTGCATGTCGGGGCATTCTTTCAACAGTCAGACAGGCAGTTTACAACTCTGTATCAGCCTTCACTTCCTTCTTACACCAAACCTCAAGATTACCTAGAGGTGAGAGCTTAGGGCCTTCTCACATCTTTCTGGAGCATGCTCATAGCCCTGGGCATATGCACAGTTCTGTGCATGTATGTGCCCTTTTAGATTCTCAGGAATATATGGGAGTTTTTCAGAACCTTTATAGACATCTCATTCCTCAGCTTTTCCTTTTAAGCTTTTTGATTAGGCCATTGGTTGCCCCAACTGTTAAACACTGCCTCAGGTAGCCACTAAGTTAAACAAATGCCTTTAAATGTTTTTGACAAATGCCTCTGAGATAAGACTTTTCATACTATGTGAGCTCTGAGTTAGCTCAAATAAAGACATACTTGCAAGTGAGGTCTTTCAGGAAACCTCCAAACAGAAGCAAGTAATGAGTTTTCTTGGAGTGAGGCTTTGACAGAACTCCAACCCAGTTCTGCTGCTCCTGTGGTTGCCAGGCTGCTAATTTTAACTGTGATTGCAGACTGTTCGTTCTTAAACTACTTCAGAGATGGCGAGAGATGAATGGAAACAGGGTAAGTTAGAAGAACACAATATCACTTTCTTAGTGTGCTTCAGCCTTTTTTTCCCTTTGTATAAATGATCTGTAGATTGCCTTTATTAACTTCTACAATTTTTGCCATTTTTTTCATTGCTTTTATGGAGGAGAAAATTTTCTTGGATCCCACTTCATCATTTTCACTTATGTCACTTGTTAGCTTATTTTTTTGAATTCAGCTGAGTTTTATTTTTTAATTTGTCTTCGAAGCAGAGAGGCAGAGATAAGGCAGAGGGAGAGAGGAAGAGGGAGAGATGGAGGGAGAGGGAGAGGGAGGGAGAGAGAGAGAGGGACAGAGTGATGGAGGGAGCGAAAGATGTCTCTCCCTCTCTCCCTCTCTCCCTCCCTCAGATATTAAAGAGATTGGCAAAAATGAAGACAGTGATACTTTTCTCATTAATTTTTTTCATTTTGGGAAATACAGTTAACTTGTCTTTATTTTTCTTTTAGATTAAAAAAAATTTATGAGAAGTGTTTCTGTTCTTTTATTCATTTATTTTATTGATAGTTACCAACTGCTAACATTGAGCTTCACACAGGAGGTAATTACTAAGTAACACTGAAGACATGAATGAACAAATAATTGCATAAATAACACTGGGGAAAGGCTATTTCTGTCCTTTTACCTCTTAATCTAGTTCTGTTTCTTCCTTTTTTTTTTTTTTTTTTGCGGTACGCGGGCCCCTCACTGCTGTGGCCTCTCCCGCTGTGGAGCACAGGCTCCGGACGCGCAGGCTCAGTGGCCATGGCTCATGGGCCTAGCCGCTCCGCAGCATGTGGGATCCTCCCGGACCGGGGCACAAACCCGTGTCCCCTGCATCGGCAGGTGGACTCTCAACCACTGCGCCACCAGGGAAGCCCTCTTCCTATTTTTAATTGTGATAAGAACACTTAACATGAGATCGACACTTTTTTTTGCGATGTGCGGGCCTCTCACTGCCGCAGCCTCTCCCGTTGTGGAACACACGCTCCGGACACGCAGGCTCAGCGGCCATGGCCCACAGGCCCAGCCGCCCCACAGCATGTGGGATCCTCCCGGACCGGAACACGAACCCGTGTCCCCTGCATCAGCAGGCAGACTCTCAACCACTGCACCACCAGGGAAGCCTGAGATCAACCCTTTTAATACACTTTACGTGTACAATACAGTATTGTTAACTATAGGCACAACGTTGTACAGCAGATCTCTAGAACTTAATGATTTTGTATAACTGAAACTTCATACCCATTGAATTAGCTACTTACTATTTCTCCCTCCTGCCAGCCTCTTTGAAGTCTTTTGCTGTGGAAACTTTCCTTTTTCTCAGTTTCTAAGACTCTGTTCTCTCATAATTACTTTCCAGAAAACTTCTCCTCTGGCTTTGTGACCTCTACTTTTTCTGCCAGCCTCTTTAATATTCATGGTTTCTCAAATGCTGTTTTTTGATACTTTTCTTCCTCAATCTGTACGTGCTCAAGTTGTTGTCTGATTGCCTCGGATAACTTCAGTTACCACCTAAATTGCTAGTAGTTCCTTAAAGCTTGTCTTCATCCTTGACCTCCCTTCTGTGTTCTAAAACTATGTGTATACTCGCTTAAGGGACTGTTCCAGCTTTATGTTTCACAGACCCTTTAGTAGCAACATGAACAGATCTATCTCACTAAAACTTCTAACACATTTCTTTCCCTTTATTTCCCAAATATCAGTGTTTGGAACCAGCATTAAGGAAGCTGCTCATACTGCTAGATGGGTAGCTACACAAGAAAGTAGTTATCAGATTGGTTGCTGTTTCTGCTGTCTGATTATATCCCTATTCCTATATCTGTTACTTCAGTGTTGATAGTGTTCTTTCACACCCATCCTTGGTACGTTGTTCTTCACTCTTCATGAGTTCTATACAATTATTTATACATAAATTCCATCATGTCTAATATCTCTACAACTTATGTATATCTCTAACGTGTCTCCCATTATTTACAGTGATGATGTCCAAAGAGAGATGGACATTCTAGAATTATCTAGAATACCCAGTATAATCCCTTGGGATATAGAAGAAGAGTTGTAATAAGTCTCTTTATATTGAGTTTTTTTAATCTTAAAAAAATCTGTAATTTGTAAATATATATAAATGAATTAAGTTAAAAATGAATTGCTAAAATCTTTTTAACTAATTGGGTAACTCCAAAGTTAGAGACAAACTAGGTCAAAAATAAGCGTTCTTTATAATGATTTGGTTTAAAGCCTTAAAACTAAACAGGAGAAATAATAATTTTCAACTAATTTTGAACTTTTGAACAAAATTTGTTGTTACAGGGATCAGTGTCATTCGAAGATGTGACTGTGGAGTTCACCCAGGATGAATGGCAGTATGTAGGCCCTGCTCTGAGGACCCTGTACAAAGATGTGATGCTGGAGAACTACAGCCACCTCGTCTCATTGGGTGAGCAGACCTTACCATGTGACTCCCTCTGGAATATTTTCTTTTTTTTTTAAATTATCAAAACACATGAACCATTTATAGAGATTGTTGTTCAGGCTTTGATTAAGAAGTTTAAGGTAACTGAGACCTTTACAGAAACAGAAACACTGTGTCATTACTTTCCCTTTGAAAACTTCAAATGAGCACATTCATTTTGCTTCACCTTCAGAAATGCCCATGGTTCTGGTCTATATATAGCTTTAGTTGTTACATTTGCAGGGTACTGCATTATCAAACCCCAGGTGATCTTCAAGTTGGAGCACGGTGAAGAGCCCTGGCCCTCAGAGGAAGAATTCCTAAACCAGAAGTATCCAGGTGAGTGAGCGTTGACACAAGGAAGTACCTGGGGTAGTTAGACTTTAGAAGGGACCACTTTTTAAAGTTTATTTTCTTTTCTTTTAAACAGCTTTACTAAGATACAGTTCAATATACAATTGTATATATCATACAATCCACCCATTTAAAGTGTACAGTTCACTGGCTCTTAATAGACTCACAGATATGTATAAACATCACCACAGGGCTTCCCTGGTGGCGCAGTGTTTGAGGGTCCGCCTGCTGATGCAGGGGACACAGGTTTGTGCGCTGGTCCGGGAAAATCCCACATGCTGCGGAGTGGCTAGGCCCTTGAGCCATGGCCGCTGAGCCTGCGCGTCTGGAGCCTGTGCTCCGCAATGGGAGAGGCCACAACAGTGAGAGGCCTGCGTACCGCAAAAAAAAAAAAAGAAAAGAAAAAAAAACCCATCACCACAGTCAGTTTTCTTCACCTCAAAAGGAAACCCTATACCCTTCAGCTATGACCTCCCTCTCTCCCTGTCCCCTTCAGCCCTAGCAACCACTAATCTACTTTCTGTCTGTAGATTTGTTTATTCTGGACATTTCATATAAATGGAATCACACATTATATGGTATTTTGTGATTGGCTTCTTTCACTTAGCATTACAAGGTTCATGTTGTAGCTTGTATCAGTACTTAATCCTTTTTATGGCAAAATAATATAACATTGTCAGGATATACCACATCTGTTTGTCCATTCATCAGTCAGTGGACATTTGGGATCCTGCCTTTTTGCTATTATTGAGTAATGCTGATATAAACATTTATTAACAAGTGTTTTCATGGGCATATGTTTTTATTTCTCTTGAGTTTATACCTAGGAGTAGAATTGCTGGGTTATATGGTAACTCTGAAGAACTACCAGACTTTTCTAAAGTGGCTGCACCATTTTCCATTCCTGATGATAGCATGTGAGGGTTCTAATTTCTCCACATCTCCACCAACACTTATTTTTGTTCTAGCCATCCCAATGGATGTGAAGTGGTATGTTATTAAGGTTTTGATTTGCAATTCTGTATTAGTCAGCTGGGCTGGCATGACAAAATACCATAGCTTAAACAAAAGAAATTTATTTCTCACTGTTCTGGAGACTGGAAGTACAAGATCAAGGTGGCAATAGGGTTGATTTTTTTTGTGAGGTCTCTCTTCCTGGCTTGCAGATGACCTTCTCACTGTGTCCTCACATGGCCTTTCCTCTGTGCATGCATGGAGAGAGAGAGAGCTCTGATGTCTCTTCCTTTTCTTATAAGAACACAAGTCCTATAGAATTAGGACCCCACCCTTATGAACTCATTTAACCTTAATTACCTCCCTAAAGGCCTTATCTCCAAATACAGTTACATTGGGGTTAGGGCTTCAACATATTGAACAAATTGTCCATAACAATTTCCGTGATCACTAATTCTGTCAAGCATCTTTTCATGTGCTTAATGACCTTTGTCTAAACTAATAATTCCAGGAATTTCAAAAGTTATAATTTCAAAATAATTCCTGGAGTAAAAAAATAAAATCACCTTAAATGTATTTATTGAAAGTTTATTTATTAAAAGTTTGTGAAGCCATTTTTTTTAACACCTTTATTGGAGTATATTTTCTTTACAATGTTGTGTTAGTTTCTGCTGTACAACAAAGTGAATCAGTTATATGTATACATATATCCTCATATCCCCTCCCTCTTGCATCTCCCTCCCACCCTCCCTATCCCACCCCTCTAGATGGTCACAAAGCACTGAGTTGATATCCCTGTGCGATGCAGCTGCTTCCCACTAGCTATCTGTTTTACATTTGGTAGTGCACATATGTCAAGGCTACTCTCTCACTTCGTCCCAGCTTTCCCTTCCCCCTCCCCGTGTCCTCAAGTCCATTATCTATATCTGCGTTTTTATTCCTGTCCTGCCCCTAGGTTCATTAGAACCTTTTTTTTAAGATTCCATATATATGTGTTAGCATACAGTATTTGTTTTTCTCTTTCTGACTTACTTCACTCTGTATGACAGATTTTAGGTCCATCCACCTCACTATAGGTAACTCAATTTCATTTCTTTTTATGGCTGAGTAATATTCCATTGTATATATGTACCACATCTTCTTTATCCATTGTGAAGCCATTTAAATAGCCATAACATAAAGATTGACATTATTTAGATGAAGAATATCTCCCAGTCACTAAATGTAAATGATTGGATCATACTGATTGGCTAAAAAAGTTGTCCCTAAATAAGTATCTTAGAAAGATTGTAATAAAAAAATGATAAAGTTATTCAGTCAATAAAAATAATTCAGAGTTTCATATTCTATTATTGAAGTTTGAATTTAGGCAATAAATACATTAACTTAAAAGAAAGTCCTCTAGCTCAGGAGCACAGGTTAAAATAAATCTTTAAGAATTGGAGTGACTGCACCAAAGAATACTATATCAGTGATCATAAAACACAAAATAGGGGGCTTCCCTGGTGGCGCAGTGGTTGAGAGTCCGCCTGCCGATGAGGGGGACGTGGGTTCATGCCCTGGTCCAGGAGGATCCCACATGCCACGGAGCGGCTAGGCCCGTGAGCCATGGCCACTGAGTCTGCATGTCCAGAGCCTGTGCTCCACAGCGGGAGAGGCCACAGCAGTGAGAGGCCTGCGTACCGCAGAAAAAACAAAACAAAACAAAACAAAAAAACAACACAAAATAATGGAGTTCTAAGAACTTAAAATTCACTAGGAGTAGGATATTATATCTCATTAAATAATAAGATACTGTGGACATTAAAATGTATGCCTATAGAAGATATAAATGATAATTTTATTAAAATGAAACATTTGTGTATATGTATGCTGAAATCAAATAACAAACCTTTCAGCTTCCCGTAGAATATAATCATAAGATAGTGAAAATATAGTTAGTCTAAAAAGTAAATACCAATAAATCGAACAAGTTAAAATTACCACAGATAATATTTTCTCTACATAGTTTGATAAATCTAGAAATTGATAAAATGAGTAAAAAAAAATTCTTTGGACGTGAAAATTAAAAAAAATATCTGTTTAAATAATAGTACATAAAAGAAAACCAAATCCAAAATTGCATGACATTTATAAAATAGTAGTAAATGTTACATGTTAGAAACCTTATGAGATAGCTAAATAGTTAACAGGTAAATTTTTAGTCTCATATTTATGTTAATAAATTAAGCAAAAACAATAACAAAAATATACTAATGAAAACAGAACTTAAAAGTGAAGTTAAAAGTTAATAAACTGGGGACTTCCCTGGTGGTCCAGTGGTAAAGAATCTGCTTTACAATGCAGGGGACACAGGTTCAATCCCTGGTTGGGGAACTAAGATCCCACATGCCATGGGGCAACTAAGCCCATGCGCTACAACTACTGAGGCCACGCACCTCAACTAGAGAGCCTGAATGCCACTAACTACAGAGTCCACGTGCTCTGGAGCCCACATGCCACAACTAGAGAGAGAACCCGCATGCCACAATGAAAGATCCCACATGCTGCAACCAAAGATCCCGCATGCTGCAACGAAATATCCCGCATGCTACAATGAAAGTCCACATGCCACAATGAAGATCCCGCATACCACAACTAAGCAAAATAAAACAAAAAAACGACATAGCCAAAAATATTAATAAACTGGAAAACTGAAATTGTAGAATGGTTCTTAGAATAAAAATCAAATAGATTAAACTTTAGCTAACCCTAACAAAGACAAAGGAAAGGAAGAACTGAATAAGTTCAAGTGGGGGTATATTAGTAAAGATTTAATGCAATATCAAACTAAATCCCATTCATAATGAAGAGTGATGTGGGAAGGACTTGCTCTTCCAGATATCAAGGCTTTATGTAAATCTCAGGGTAGTTAAGTATTATGGAGCCGAGAGTGGGATAGTTTAATAAATTAGTGAAACAGAAGAGAAAGCTCAAGAAAAAAATGTACTTTATATACAGCTGGTCTTTGACAGGTGGCACTACCCCACAGAAAAGTGGAGAAAGAATCCCAAGGTGACCTTATGGATCAAATCAAAAAACTGCATTAAGGTGGCTTAAAAACCTGATTATCAAAGCAAAACTAAAAATATTCTATATGATAAGGAAAACATGTTTATGACTCTGTTTAAGGAAGGCATTAATAAGATATGAAAAGCATTAACCAAGGAAAAGATGGAGTAAATGTATTCTTTCCTACTGCATCCACTAAGTACAATTAAATATGTATATTTACATATACATATGTATGCATATGCATACATATGTATGCATATATATAGTACATATATATATAACAGATATAAGATGCTTAAAGTTTTTTTTTTTTTTTTTTTTTTTAATTTATTTATTTTTGGCTGTGTTGGGTCTTTATTTCTGTGCGAGGGCTTTCTCTAGTTGTGGCAAGCGGGGGCCACTCTTCATCATGGTGCGCGGGCCTCTCAGTATCGCGGCCTCTCTTGTTGCGGAGCACAGGCTCCAGACACGCAGGCTCAGTAGTTGTGGCTCACGGGCCTAGTTGCTCCGTGGCATGTGGGATCTTCCCAGACCGGGGCTCGAACCCGTGTCCCCTGCATTGGCAGGCAGACTCTCAACCACTGCGCCGCCAGGGAAGCCCCTTAAAGTTTTAAGGAAGAATGAAGATGGCATCTTAACAATATAGAGTCTTCCAATTGATAGACAACATATTTATTTAGGCTTTATTTAGGATTTCTTTGAATTCTTTTATCACTGTTTTTGCAGCATACAGATACCAAGTTTTTTGGGGTTTTGTTTTTTTAGTGCTATGGTAAATCGTGTTATTTACCTGGTTTCACATTTTAATTGACCATTGTTTGTATGTGATTGGATTTTGTATATTGGCTTTATATTTTGCCCTTGCAAAACTTATTAGTTCAAGGAGCTTTTTAAAAGATCTTCATGTGATTTTTCTGTGTAGACTTACTCAGTATCTTCATTTTTATTCTTGCCTTATTGCATTGTTTGAGTAGAAGTGCTAAGAGTAAACACCCTTGTCTTTTTCCCAATCTTAGGGTTAAAGTGTTCACTCTCTCACTCTTAAGTATGATGTCAGCTGCAGGCTTTTTATAGATTCCCTTTATTAGGTTAATGAATGGATTTTGAATATTGTGAAATTTTTTTGCCAGAATTTGTATGATTTTGTAGTTTTAATTCCATAGAGGATTAATATAATGGATTAGATTGATTGGTTTTTTAAAAAACATGCCAACAGTTTGCATTCTTGGGATGAATGCCACTTGATCCTGATTTATTATTTTTATATATTGCTGTTCTTTTGGCTACTTTTTTTTTTTCTGGACTTTTGCACTGATGTCATTAGGGATATATTGGTCACTAGGTTTCTTTTCTTGAATTATTTTGTTTGGTTTTGCTGTGAGGATAGTACAGGCCTCAAAATATTTAGGAAACATTCCCATATCTTGTATTTTCTAGAAGAGACTATATAAAATTGGTATTATTTCTTTTTTAAATGTTTGGTGGTACTCACTAGTTAAAACAGTCTGATCCTAGAGCTGTTTCTTGGAAGTATATGTTTTTTTGACCATATATTCAGTTTCTTAATTACTGATCTATTTGGGTTATTTCATTTTTCTTGAGTGAGTTTAGTTGTTTTATTTTTCAAGACGTTTGTCTGTTTCATGTAAGTTGTCAAATTTATAGGCATAGAGTTTCTCTTAATCTTTTATTATCTCTTCAATGTCTGTTGTGTCGGTAGTTATATCCCCTTCTGCATTCTTTCTGTTATTGATAATGTATGTCTTTTTTCTTCTTTTGGTTTTTATCATTAAAAAAATGTTTAAATAAATAAGCTTTGGTTTGATTGATTTTTCTCTGTTGTTTTCCATTTTATTGTTTTCTCTAATCTTTATTATTTTTTCTTTTGCTTTCTTTAGATTCACCTTCTCTTTGTCTAGTTTCTTAAAGTAGAAGCTTAGGTAATTGTTGGAGGGCTTTCTTTTCTCATATAAAATTTTTAAGCTATAAATTTATTTCTGAGTACTACTTTAGCTGCATCCCACAAATTTCTATATGTTTTTGACAGTTTTGTTTTCATATATGTAAAATACTTTAATTTTCTGTGAGACTTCCTCTTTGACCTATGGGTTAATTAGAAGCTTATGAATTTACAAATATTTTGTATTTCTCCAGATAATTTTGTGTTACTGATTTCTAGTATGATGATTTCTCTATGGCTTGAGATTATACTGTATGTGACTTCTTTTATATTTGTGAATATTTGTCTTACAGTCCAGAATATGGTCTATCTTCATGAATGCTTCATAAACATTTGAGAATAATGTGAATTCACCTGTTTTTAACTATGCTGTATTCTTGAGTTTGAGGGTGTAATTTTTACAAGTCCTACTTCATCTTTTCTAGCTGTAATATTGGGCCTACCATATATTCCTGCTTCTTTTCTTGTTTCTGTTCTTTATTTTCCTTCTCTCCTTCGTGTACCTGCTATGAGTTGCTACCAGTGCCCTAAAACAACAGATTTGTTGCTCTTGACTTTGCAGAGTCCATAGAGTCAGTAGGAATATGGTTCCAGGCAGAATTTTGGTGGTGGTTGCTGTTACCATCTCATAGAGTGTCCCATGAATTGAACTTTCTCAGAATTCATGATCTTTCTTGTGAGCTGTTGGTTTGGCTCATAGAGGAAAATTTTGGAAGAGTGTGCGAATCCTTTATATCTGTAGCAGAACCATAGGGAAGAGTGTTCCTTTTTCTTTTTGGCTTGAGTAGGGTGAATATTGTCAAAAAGTTTTCTGTTCTGTGGGACCACCTTTTTCTCAAATGTTTGACTGAGAAGGAACAGATTTTTCTTGAAGCTCTTATTATCTCCCCCTATTGTTGACTTTGTTTTTTAGGCTCCTCCAGCACAACAGTACCCCATATAAGGTATATGGGAAGCAGAAAGAAAAGCCTTGGAATTCTTTGCCATGTCATTTCTAAAGTTCACCTCTGTTCCATTTTGTAGCATCTTCATTTGTTTGTTTGTATGTTTTTTTTTTTTTTGTCCAGGAAATTTTAATTGTAAGAGGGTGGACCTTGGAAAAATGAGGCTTCTCCATCTCAGCCAGCACTGGAAATAATATCTTTTTTTTTTTTTTTTTAATAACATGGATGAGGAGAGATTGAGTGTATGTGTCTGTCTTTCTCTGGAATTATTAATCTTTGGAAATATGACTAGAAACAATAGATATAATAAATAACAAAACATATGACCTTAAGCTTCTCTCCATAAGAAATGTAGGGTTCATAAGATGTTTTCAATTTTTCTCATTTTAGGATGTTACAGAGTTGATGTCCATATTGAGGAGAACCAGGAAAAACAAGAGAAACCTCTGTGGCAAGTAGTATTCACTGATAACAAAATATTGAGTAAAGAAGAGCAGAAAGCTTTAGAGAAACCATTTCATCTTAGTATAACTCCAGATTTTTCAGGAAAAATGCCCTCTAAACATGACTCATGTAGAATGAATTTGCTGGTTGTTTCTGAATTAATTCTTAGTGATAGGAATTATTCACGAAACAAGACTGACTACATAAATGTATGTGAGAAGTTGCAGCTGGATATTCAGCGTGAGAAACCTCATACTGGAGAGCAGTGTTACAAATATAATGAAAATATGAAAGCTCTCAGTTATGTGAAAGATCATCATAAATTTCAAACTCTGGAGCAATCTTTTGAATGTAATGAATATGGAAAAGTCTTACATGATAAGACCATCTGTGTTACAGCTAAGAGTTCAGTAAAAGGAGAGGAATCCTGTAAGGATAATGAATTTAGGGGAAATTGTGATAAAGCAGCTCTTTTTAACCACATGAGAACTGGCACAAGGAAGAAATGCTTTGATCTTAATGAATGTGGTAAATCCTGTGAATACAATGAGGTTCACATGGCTTTGGCACACTATGAATGTAATGAAAGTGGGAATAACTTCAGTAGGAATTCACCCCTCACTCAGCCTCAGAGAACTGTTACAGGACAAGGTGCCTTTGAAAGCAGTAAGTGTGAAGAAAACTTGAGCCAGAGCTCAGGCCGTATAGTACATCAGAAGACACAAACTAGAGATACATTCTGTGTTTATAATGGATTTACAAACACCTTCTACCAGAAGTTAGACTTTACAGTACATCAGAGAATTCACAAAGAAGAGAAATTCTATCAATGTGATAAATATGAGAAATCCTCCCATCAGAACTCAGCCCTCAGTGTACATCAGCAGTGTGACACAGGAGAGAAGTCATTTGAACTTACTGAATGCAGGAAATCATTTTACCAGAAAGCACACCTCATTCAGCATCAGAGGACCCACCCAGGGGAGAAACCTTATGAATGTGAGGAATGTGGGAAATCCTTTTGTTCATATTCACATCCTATTCATTATCCTGGAACTCATATGGGAGTCAATCTGTATGAATGTAATGAATGTGGGAAAACTGTCGCTGATAATTCAACCCTCAGAGCACATCAGAGAATTCACACAGAGGAGAAACCCTTCAATTGTAATGACTGTGAGAGGTCTTTTGCCCATAATTCAGCCTGCAGAGCACATCAGAGAATTCACACAGGTGAGAAACCATATGAGTGTAATGACTGTGAGAAAACTTTTGCCCATAATTCCACCCTCAGAGCACATCAGAAAATTCACACTGGGGTGAAACTCTACAAATGTAATGAATGTGGGAAAACTTTTTCCCAGAAGACACGTCTTAGTACACATCAGAGGATTCACACAGGTGAGAAACCCTATGGATGTAGTGAATGTGGGAAAACCTTCTCCCAGAAATCATACCTCAGTGGACACGAGAGAATTCACAAAGGGGAAAAACCTTATGAATGTAATGAATGTGGGAAAACTTTTGTCTATAAGGCAGCCCTCATTGTCCATCAAAGAATTCACACAGGAGAAAAACCCTATGAATGTAATGAATGTGGGAAAACTTTCTCCCAGAGGACACACCTGTATGCACATCAGAGAACTCACACAGGGGAGAAACCTTATGAATGTAAGGAATGTGGGAAAACTTTTGCAGATAATTCAGCCCTCAGGGCACATCAGAGAATTCACAAAGGGGAGAAACCCTATGAATGTAGTGAATGTGGGAAAACTTTCTCCAAGACATCACACCTCAGAGCACATCTGAGGACTCGCACAGGGGAGAAACCCTATGAATGTAATGAATGTGGGAAAACTTTCTCCCAGAAGTCGTATGTTAGTGCACATCAGAGAATTCACACAGGGGAGAAACCTTACGAATGTATCATATGTGGGAAACCTTTTGCCCATAATTCAACCCTCAGAGTACATCAGAGAATTCACACAGGTGTAAAATCCTACAAATGTAATGAATGTGGGAAAACTTTCTCTCAGAAGTCACACCTTAGTGCACATCAGAGAATTCACACAGGAGAGAAACCCTATGAGTGTAATGAATGTGGGAAAGCTTTTGCCCAAAATTCAACTCTTGGAGTACACCTGAGAATTCACACAGGTGAGAAACCCTACAAATGTTATGAATGTGGAAAAACCTTTGTCCGTAAGGCAGCTCTTAGAGTACATCACACCAGAATGCACTCCAGAGAGAAAACCCTTGCATGTAATGAATTTGGGATGTGCTAAGGGAAGTTACACCTTATTAGTTAACACAGTAGAAAAGCTCAAGTCACATAGACTGGCAAATTATTTTCCTTAACTGTTTACTTTTCCACTGAGCACATAGCTTGTCTTCGTTTCCCAATTTTTCCTTCGTCTGGGTGGGGCTGGTCATGGAGTATGATGCTATTACATTTAAGTAATAAATGGCCTTAATAAGTCACCTTACATTCTTCCTATCCTGTGTTATACTGGAATTGAGAGATTTCCATGGCAGACTTGGGTGCTGTGTATTAAATATGGCAGAGCACAAGGTGAAAGAAGCTAGAGTCAATAACTGAGTGAAACAATTCTCCACTGACAGATCTTCACCAATTGTTTTTTTGTTGTTTTTTTAAGCCAGAATTAAGTTTTTATTCTGTTGAGCTCTTAAAGATTTTGGCCTGTTGGTTAAATGCATATAGCTTAGCCAACTGTTGAGTTGGATGAAACCAATGAATATAATAAATGTCAGAAGACCTTTAAGAATTTAACCTATAGGTTTGTATCAGAGATTTTTCATGGGGAAGAAAACTTCTGTCAATATCCTAAATGATCAGAGGCTTCAATAAAAATCAGAAATCTCAGGGAAAAACACAAAAGTCTTTTCTGCAGAGTAAACTTCTTTAAACATCAAATAGTTAAGATTAGACTAAAATCTTATATTTTGATAAATGACATTTTTTAACAATTACTGAGTTTGCTTCAGATAAATTTTTTCTGAGGGAATGTATGAGTTTCAGAATTGAAAATAAAATTCTCAGAACTGATGTACCAAAATTTGTGTTTTATATGTAATATCAAGTTTTATAGAAACTGTAAGAATATATTTTCCTGTACACAAACTCATTATGGAATGTGAAGTTTTTGAGATGGAGGGATAACTTGAATTCTGTGGACAACACCAATAAATATTTGACTAGTCTCAGAGCTATGTGGTACATCTGTATGAGTCTGTGTAACAGAGGATTCATTATTGCTGGTGAGTTCTAGTAGAAGGCAGTAGCCAAACCTGCTCTGGACCTGTCCCTTTCCTTTTTTTGAGTGACAGTCTATGTCCTTCTGTTGGCTTTGCTCTAAAAGCTTGATGCCATATATATGTATCTAATATAGCCTGCCTGCTATGTCTGAATATTAGTCAGGTCTTGTTTTTCTGGGACATCCATCAGATTTCTCAAGCATTCTTGTGTGTTTAGGGGGAGGGGTGGGTGTTGATTCTTAAAAGGTTTGGGGGCCTACATTTTATGCCACTCTTGTGGTTCATTTTGTAATTATAAAGCAAGTCCTCTTATATGCATGTAGCCTGAGCATCCTGTCTAGGGTGTTTTTCCAATCTCAAGATGCTTGCTCACACTGCAGCATTGCAAACCATTGATATTTTTGGAATTGGAATGAGAATAGGGACTACTTCCATGTCACGCACTGCACTGGTATTGAAAAGCAGACTCACTTTTGGGGAAACAATATATTATATGTGCTATAGTCTTGGCCAAGAAAATATTTGATCAATCTGCTGTCATTTCAAGCTGCATGGTTTGGTCAGCACAGAAAAGAAAGTAAATGAAATCCTCATTTAAAAACCTGAACCACTAAGAATTTCTACCATGGGCATGTTGCTTTCTGCAAATATTATCTGGTAGATTGAGCATGAGGACAATAAGTTTATTCCCTGAATTTTCTATTCCATATATGTTAATACTTTGTGAGGGAAAATGATGGTATATCTTTAGCATTAATTGGATAATAGACATTTCTTTGACACTGCGTTGCTATCACTTAACTTAGTGGCATCATTGTCAAAGAAAAGATCCAGGATCAAGAGTCCACCATTGGATGAGTGCTGTATCATACCACCAGGGCTAGCACACAAGAGATTGGACCAGCACTCGTGGTGGCAGGAGAGGTCTAGCCACTAAGAGAATATGTTTGCCCCTCCTCAGTCTCTGACACCTTGATGCAACTTTAGCTTATTTCACAATGCCAAAAAGGGAAATAATAGTCAAAAAGCATATCTTTCTACATGCTTGATTTTTTCAGAAAATTATAGACAAAAAAATTAACCTGGAGCATTTTTTAAGAAATTTAAAATTAACTTCAAATAGTTCTAGATATAAAGAAAAGTTACAGGGATAGTTCCTATATACTGCTCACCCAATTCCTATTATTAATATTTTATATTACTCTGGTACATTTGTCATAACCCAGTAACATTGATACATTATTAACTAAACACTAATTTTTCAGATTTCACTGATTTTTCCCCTAATGTGTTTGTATTCCAAGATCCCATTCAGGATACCACATTACATTTAATTGTCATGTCTCTTTAGCTTCCACCGGTTTATGACTGTTTCTTAGACCTTCCATGTTTTTGTTACCTTGACAGTTTTGAGGAGTACTTGTCAAGTATTTTGTAGGATATCCCTCAGTTTTGGCTTCTGATAGCTCTATATTTGTATTGCTGTTACAAGTTTTTTGTTGGAAGACCACAGAGATAAAATGTCATTCTCATCATATTAAAAATATATGCTATCAACATGAATAATCACTGAAAAGGCTAATCCTGATCACCTGGTTGAGGTAGTGTCCCTAAACTTAAAAGCATCTGTAGCAAGCATCATACATGCTACTTGGTAAAAATGTCTTTTATGAATTATTAGTCTGTCAATTGTATATAAAATAAGATCAGAATCCTTTTTATATGTTTTTGATTTTCATGTTAGGAACAATATAAATGCAGATTGGTTAAAAGTGATAACACCCAGAAAAAGAGCCTCAAGCTGATTCAGTTCACAGTCCACATTTTTGGTTTTTAGTGTTTACTGAAGTATGAATGAATCATTGCCCTTTTCTTTGCTCCTCAGGACTTCGGGATTTTATTTGTCTTAATATCTCATCATGAGAGTGATGCCACACTCTTCTTACCTCCTAATTACAGGAGTTAAGACTGAGTAACGAATGGACTGAAAGAAAGTTTGTCTGCATTTCATGAACCAGTTAACCCAGAGGTTATTTATATTAACCCAGATAATGTCGGGAGATACAACGAATGACCAGCCATGGTAACTAAGAAATCTACGATGATAGAAGAAATAAGTCAGGCTTGAGAACAAGATGGGATATCAAAAACCAACTGCTGGTATACAGTTTCCGAAAAGCACTGATAAATTTTGTGGTGCTAGTAAGATTTAAAAGGAATGGCCATGTTATAATTAGAAAGTTAAGTTTAGACATGTAGGCTATAGGTGGATGACATAATGAGATAGATGTAGGAGCAGATGGTGACTCCCAGATAGTTGCTTAATAGTAAACTATGGAAAGATTATAGAGGAGCAAGAGTTACTAACGAAGCAAGGATATGTGGCCATATGTTATTGCACACATACAATGGGTATTGTGTTGGGAGGTGGAGATATTGAATAATATCCTCTGAGCTGAGAAGGAACTTTGAGACCAAAAAACGCAGTAGGCAGTTCCATACAATGCAATTATGAAGTTTACTGTAGGTAACTTACAGGTAGAAAGGATGGGGTGGACGGAAAATCCAGAGGCATTTGCAGCTGCACTGTGTACCACCAAAAGGGATACAGGGAAATTTAATAGAATCTGACTACCAAGTGAGAAACATGTCCACACAAACTGGAACCAGCGGTTTTTCCTCCCCCTGGGTGGGGGGGTCTCATGACCATTAATCATCTGCATCAGTAAAAGGCATTCTTCTAGTTTTCATATCAGATGAGGCACGGGTAAAAGTTTATAGGGAACTCATCTGACTTAGGCACGTTCCTTGTGAGTTAGGCTAAAGCTCAGCCACATGGAAAAGGAAGGGGGTGGGACTGCAGGCCTAAGATGGAGCTGACAAAATGGAGTCAGTGTGGCTCAGCCACATATTTCATACCTAACATCTATATGACCTGCACAATCTTATCCACTATTCTTCTGCAAATACCCTAGGGCCAGATGTCAGGAGGTAGCCTGCATGCCTATACCTCAACAGCAATATACACAACACCAAGTACAAAGGATCCCTGCTAGATAAAGAATAATGCCTAACAGGGCAGTTCCCCATTTGCCAGGAAAGGAGGTCAACCAACAGGTGAAGGTGTATGCAAAAGAAATGTCTACGTGATTATGGTTAGGTAGCAGTCCAGTCTCCATGTGCCAGGATCACCCCAGGTTTTGACACTTTTCCTGGAGGAAAATACCAGACATTTTGTCCCTTTATTTCAGAAGTTTGCTGGGAGATATATGTGAGAACTTAAGTAGGAGCCCATAAGGGGAGCCCTACTTTAGTCCCCCATCTGGTTTCTGTGGGAGAGATCACCTTGGTTATGGCTGGGCCTTCACTTAGAAAGGTTGAGGAAATATTGATAGTATGCTGCAGACTAGCCCTTCCCTCCAAGGTATAAGGATGGATGCTAAGACACTTGGAAGGAGGATATCATTTAAGTCTCCAACCTTAGATAGTCTCCCCAAGTGGGAGGTCCTGTGGCACTCTGTTTTTTGGGTTTTTTTTTTGCGGTACGCGGACCTCTCACTGTTGTGGCCTCTCCCGTTGCGGAGCACAGGCTCCGGATGCGCAGGCTCAGCGGCCATGGCTCACGGATCCAGCCGCTCCGCGGCATGTGGGATCTTCCTGGACCGCGGCACGAACCCGCGTCCCGTGCATCGGCAGGCGTACTCTTAAACACTGCGCCACCAGGGAAGCCCCTGTGGCACTCTTTTAAGACCTGCATCCTGTTGGATGAGTCTCAGTCCTCCTAAGACTTTTACAGTAGCTTGCAGAGCAGGTGTAGTCGGTCTCTCACAAGCAGATATGTGGCCTGTGGTGGGCTCAGTGTTTAACAGCCAGATGGCCTCTAATAGTCTTGGAGGTCATCCCCTTAAAGACCCATCTGGAGAAAACTTCAATGTCTCTTTCAGTAACCCATTCATTCTTAATACCAACCCTGCAGCTGTGGGGTTATATGACAGATGAAAGGTTCATAAAATCTCGCAGGCTTTAGCCCGTTCTTGTATGTCATGTCCAGTGAAATGGGTCCCTTGGTTGCTTTCAATGCAAGTGGGTAGTACTTTCCACTGTAATACTTTCCAACTTGGTCAAACCCCTAATAGTGGTTACTTGATTTGCCCTTTTACTGGCAAAAGTCTGTGTCAGCCCAATTGCTGGGTCCACACAGGTCAATGCATTCTTGTGTCCTTCTGTTAAGGGCAGGGGCCAATATCGTCCACTTGCCATCTGGTCACTGGCCTAGTAGCTCATCCGATATGACCAAAGGTGTGTCTCAGGGGTTGTCACTGCAGGTACAATGATGGAAGTTCCTATCTACTGCCTGTAGGTCACTGTATTTTAAAGGCAGGTGTAACCTTTTGGCTTCCCAAGTGGTACTGAGGCCTCGATGTCCTGACTTCCCATGAAGCCACTGCCACATCTGAGAGTCTGTGACCCTTCCAGAACAGCTGTCACCATGGCTAAGGCATCTGATTCTTGATTCTCAGGCAGTGTAGTTAGAGAATGTGCCGAGACATACCATATCATGATGGTGGTACCAGGTTGTGTGCACATGTCCCAGTTTGTCTGTATCAGTTCACCACAGGGTCCATCTCAAGATAGTCAAGCTTTTCTGATGCCATTGTGGCATCCATGGTCAGACCCTCCTGTACAGCCCAGCTGTCTGTGGCTATGTAAAGGGGCATAGACTTGTGAGTGATCACAATCCTTACCACCCTCAGTTCATCCATGATTGCTGTGCTTAGTACCTTCAAACCAAGTGATGTCAGAATCCAGGAAAACTGTTGAAGCATGTCTAGTGAGGGTATTGCCTCAACTGCTGCCATTGGTGAACCATGTCTCCAGAGGAAGACATGGGGTCCTGGTTCCCTCTCTGACTTGGCTGAGAGGGGGAGCGATGGGTGATGTCTAAGGAGCCACATCCGAATCTACATAAGACACTGGCCCATGGAGAGCATGTAATTCTTCAGACAGCAGGCTTGAGTTGTACACACTACGTTGTTGCAGGTATGTGTGCCACTTTTGCAGTGCAATTACTTGGGCACAAGCACTTTTTGGTTTGGGGAATGTCCTTAATCCATCCACTTGATGGGAGGGAAGTTCCAACAGACTCTGATAAGTCCATGATGAAGCCTTCTGTTTGCTGCAGGGCAGGTAGATTGTTTTTCAATAGGACTATACCTCACTTGGGCTTTTGTAGATTCTGATGGAATCTACAAAAAACTAAAAACTAATAAGCTACAAGTTATTCTTAACTAATAAGTGGATAAAGTCTCTACTATTAACAAGTTAATCAAGGTTGAAGGGTAATAGCAAATGTCTCCCTATATACTAGTAGTTGTAATCTAAAATTGTAATTTAAAAATTACAATTTACAGTAGCACTGAAAACTATCAGATACTTATGTAAGTATATTATGTAAATATGTAAGATATTTCTACTGAAAACTACAGAAAAAATTGCTAAGAGTAATTAAAGAAGACATAAATATTGAGATATACCATGTTTTTTGGTCAGAAGACTCAATATTAAGATTTCAAATCTCCCAAATTATATATTATTATATGTATATAATACATACATTCAGTCCCATCCAATGACTGTATTACATACTTTCATCCAATCAAAAGCCCAGGTGACCCTTTCATAAAAATTGACAAGTTCATAGTAAAATTTGTATAGAAATGCAAAGGACCTAGATTGGTCAAAACTACTTTGAAATGAAAAATGAAATGAAAAGTAAAGTTAGAGAATTAACATGACCTGATTTTGAGGCTGCTTGTAAAGCTATAGTAATCAAGACAGTGTGGTATTTGTGTAAAGATGAACAAGTAGAACATGAAATAGAATTGAGTCCAGAAATAAGCCTGCACATATGTGGACAACTATCTTTTTAAACTTTAGTCCCTACCTTGCAGTATATTTAAAAATGAATTCAAAATAGGTCATAGATCTCAATGTAAAAACTAAAACTAAAAAATTTCTAGCAGAAAACATTTTTTTTTCCTAATGTAAGGCAAACATGTCTTAGATATAATACCTAAAGAATAATACATAAAATAATTTAGAAACTGGACTTTGTCAAAATTATAAAGCCTCTGCTCTTCAAAAGACACTATTACATGAATGAAAAGCCACAGCCTAATAAAAATATTTTCAAAATTTATATCTGATAAAGGACTTGTATTCTTATTAAGAAAACAACCCAATTTAAAAAAATATGGACAAAAGATTAGAAAAGATAATTCATTAAAGCAGATATACAGATAGGAAATAAGACTGTGAAAAGATGCATGTAAACATTAATTTTTAGGGAAATGTAACCCAAAAGCTCAGTGACATATTACCACATACCTATTTGAATGGCAGGGATTAAAAAGAATGACTATATTGACTGCTGAAAAAGTTGCACAGAAGCTGGAATTCTCATATATTGCTGATGTTAATTTTTAAATTGGCATAGTTTTAAATTGGTAAATTTAAAAATGGTACAGTAGGGCCACTTTGAATGTTATCTTGGTAGTTTCCTAAGAAGATTAACATATGCCCACAATTTGTTCCAGACATTCCATTCCTAGGTACTTACCCAAGTGAAAAAAAAATGCATATATCTATACAGAGACTTGTACATGAATATTCATAGCCATTTTATTTTTACTAGGAAAAACTGGAATGAACCCAAATGTCCATCAACTGGTGAATGTGAAAATTGTGGTATATCCATAATATGTAATATGTCCATAATATGTAATAATGCAATGTACTACTGACCAGTAAATATGAATGGACTGATGATGATACAGCCTGCAACAGGATGAATCTCAAAATAATCACAGTGAGTGAAAGAAGCCAGATAAGCAAGAGTATGTAATCATGATTTTACTTATATAGAATGCCAGAAAATGCAAGCAAATCTATAATGATGGAAAATTAGTCAATGATTGCCTAGTGTGGTAGGGAGGAATAGAAGAGAAGCATTGCCAAGGAAGGATTGCCTGGAAGATTTTGGGGGTGATGTATAGTTTTACGATCTCTATTTTTGGTGATAGTTTTTTGTGTTTATGCATATGTCAAATATCATCTGTACTGTACACTTCATATGCAGTTTGGTGTACATATTTATACCTCAATTCTCTTTAGAAATGAAAGACTAATTGAAATTACTCATTGAACTCAACCTATGTTATTTTCTTTTTTTTTTTTTTTTTTAAACATCTTTATTGGGGTATAATTGCTTTACAATGGTGTGTTAGTTTCTGCTTTATAACAAAGTGAATCAGCTATACATATACATATGTTCCCATATGTCTTCCCTCTTGCGTCTCCCTCCCTCCCACTCTCCCCATCCCACCCTTCCAGGCTGTCACAAAGCACCGAGCTAATATCCCTGTGCCTTGCGGCTGCTTCCCCCCAGCTATCTACCTTACTACGTTTGTTAGTGTGTATATGTCCATGACTCTCTCTTGCCCTGTCAAAACTCACCCCTCCCCCTCCCCATACCCTCAAGTCCGTTCTCCAGTAGGTCTGCGTCTTTATTCCTATCTTACCCCTAGGTTCTTCATGACATTTTTTTCCCTTAAATTCCATATATATGTGTTAGCATACGGTATTTGTCTTTTTCTTTCTGACTTACTTCACTCTGTATGACAGACTCTAGGTCTATCCATCTCATTACAAATAGCTCAATTTCATTTCTTTTTAAGGCTGAGTAATATTCCATTGTGTATATGTGCCACATCTTCTTTATCCATTCATCCGATGATGGGCGCTTAGGTTGTTTCCATGTCCTGGCTATTGTAAATAGAGCTGCAGTGAACATTTTGGTACATGACTCTTTTTGAATTTTGGTTTTCTCAGGGTATATGCCAAGTAGTGGGATTGCTGGGTCATATGGTAATTCTATTTGTAGATTTTTAAGGAACCTCCATACTGTTCTCCACAGTGGCTGAACCAATTCACATTCCCACCAGCAGTGCAAGAGTGTCCCCTTTTCTCCACACCCTCTCCAGCATTTATTGTTTCTAGATTTTTTGATGATGGCCATTCTGACTGGTGTGAGATGATATCTCATTGTAGTTTTGATTTGCATTTCTCTAATGATTAATGATGTTGAGCATTCTTTCATGTGTTTGTTGGCATTCTGTATATCTTCTTTGGAGAAATGTCTATTTAGGTCTTCTGCCCATTTTTGGATGGGGTTGTTTGTTTTTTTGTTATTGAGCTGCATGAGCTGCTTGTAAATTTTGGAGATTAATCCTTTGTCAGTTGCTTCATTTGCAAATGTTTTCTCCCATTCTGAGGGTTGTCTTTTGGTCTTGGTTATGGTTTCCTTTGCTGTGCAAAAGCTTTGAAGTTTCATTAGGTCCCATTTGTTTATTTTTGTTTTTATTTCCATTACTCTAGGAGGTGGGTCAGAAAGGATCTTGCTGTGATTTATGTCATAGAGTGTTCTTCCTATGTTTTCTTCTAAGAGTTTGATAGTTTCTGGCCTTACATTTAGGTCTTTAATCCATTTTGAGCTTATTTTTGTGTATGGTGTTAGGGAGTGATCTAATCTCATACTTTTACATGTACCTGTCCAGTTTTCCCAGCACCATTTATTGAAGAGGCTGTCCTTTCTCCACTGTACATTCCTGCCTCCTTTATCAAAGATAAGGTGTCCATATGTGCGTGGGTTTATCTCTGGGCTTTCTATCCTGTTCCACTGATCTATCTTTCTGTTTTTGTGCCAGTACCATACTGTCTTGATTACTGTTGCTTTGTAATATAGTCTGAAGTCAGGGAGCCTTATTCCTCCAGCTCCTTTTATCGTTCTCAAGATTGCTTTGGCTATTCGGGGTCTTTTGTGTTTCCATACAAATTGCGAAATTTTTTGTTCTAGTTCTGTGAAAAATGCCAGTGGTAGTTTGATAGGGATTGCATTGAATCTGTAGATTGCTTTGGGTAGTAGAGTCATTTTCACAATGTTGATTCTTCCCATCCAAGAACATGGTATATCTCTCCATCTATTTGTATCATCTTTAATTTCTTTCATCAGTGTCTTATAATTTTCTGCATACAGGTCTTTCGTATCCTTAGGTAGGTTTATTCCTAGATATTTTATTCTTTTTGTTGCAATGGTAAATGGGAGTGTTTTCTTGATTTCACTTTCATATTTTTCATCATTAGTATATAGGAATGCCAGAGATTTCTGTGCATTAATTTTGTATCCTGCTACTTTACCAAATTCATTGATTAGCTCTAGTAGTTTTCTGGCAGCATCTTTAGGATTCTCTATGTATAGTATCATGTCATCTGCAAACAGTGACAGCTTTACTTCTTCTTTTCCGATTTGGATTCCTTTTATTTCCTTTTCTTCTCTGATTGCTGTGGCTAAAACTTCCAAAACTATGTTGAATAAGAGTGGTGAGAGTGGGCAACCTTGTCTTGTTCCTGATCTTAGTGGAAATGCTTTCATTTTTTCACCATTGAGGATGATGTTTGCTGTGGGCTTGTCATATATGGCTTTTATTATGTTTAGGAAAGTTCCCTCTATGCCTACTTTCTGGAGGGTTTTTATCATAAATGGGTGTTGAATTTTGTCGAAAGCTTTCTCTGCATCTATTGAGATGATCATATGGTTTTTCTCCTTCAATTTGTTAATATGGTTTATCACATTGATAGATTTGCGTATATTGAAGAATCCTTGCATTCCTGGAATAAACCCCACTTGATCATGGTGTATGATCCTTTTAATGTGCTGTTGGATTCTGTTTGCTAGTATTTTGTTGAGGATTTTTGCATCTATGTTCATCAGTGATATTGGCCTGTAGTTTTCTTTCTTTGTGACATCCTTGTCTGGTTTTGGTATCAAGGTGATGGTGGCTTCGTAGAAGGAATTTGGGAGTGTTCCTCCCTCTGCTATATTTTGGAAGAGTTTGAGAAGGATAGGTGTTAGCTCTTCTCTAAACGTTTGATCGAATTCACCTGTGAAGCCATCTGGTCCTGGGCTTTTGTTTGTTGGAAGGTTTTTAATCACAGTTTCAATTTCAGTGCTTGTGATTGGTCTGTTCATATTTTCTATTTCTTCCTGATTCAGTCTTGGCAGGTTGTGCATTTCTAAGAATTTGTCCATTTCTTCCAGATTGTCCATTTTATTGGCATAGAGTTGCTTGTAGTAATCTCTCATGATTTTTTTTATTTCTGCAGTGTCAGTTGTTACTTCTCCTTTTTCATTTCTAATTCTATTGATTTGAGTCTTCTCCCTTTTTTTCTTGATGAGTCTGGCTAGTGGTTTATCTATTTTGTTTATCTTCTCAAAGAACCAGCTTTTAGTTTTATTGATCTTTGCTATCGTTTCCTTCATTTCTTTTTCATTTATTTCTGATCTGATTTTTATGATTTCTTTCCTTCTGCTAGCTTTGGGGTTTTTTTGTTCTTCTTTCTCTAATTGCTTGAGGTGCAAGGTTAGGTTGTTTATTCGAGATGTTTCCTGCTTCTTAAGGTGGGCTTGTATTGCTATAAACTTCTCCCTTAGAACTGCTTTTGCTGCATCCCATAGGTTTTGGGTCGTTGTGTCTCCATTGTCATTTGTTTCTAGGTATTTTTTTATTTCCTCTTTGATTTCTTCAGTGATCACTTCATTATTAAGTAGTGTATTGTTTAGCTTCCATGTGTTTGTATTTTTTAAAGATCTTTTCCTGTAATTGATATCTAGTCTCATGGCGTTGTGGTCGGAAAAGATACTTGATACAATTTCAGTTTTCTTAAATTTACCAAGGCTTGATTTGTGACCCAAGATATGATCTATCCTGGAGAATGTTCCATGAGCACTTGAGAAAAATGTGTATTCTGTTGTTTTTGGATGGAGTGTCCTATAAATATCAATTAAGTCCATCTTGTTTAATGTATCATTTAAAGCTTGTGTTTCCTTATTTATTTTCATTTTGGATGATCTGTCCATGGGTGAAAGTGGGGTGTTAAAGTCCCCTACTATGAATGTGTTACTGTCGATCTCCCCTTTTATGGTTGTTAGTATTTGCCTTATGTATTGAGGTGCTCCTATGTTGGGTGCATAAATATTTACAATTGTTATATCTTCTTCTTGGATCGATCCCTTGATCATTATGTAGTGTCCTTCTTTGTCCCTTTTAATAGTCCTTATTTTAAAGTCTATTTTGTCTGATATGAGAATTGCTACTCCAGCTTTCTTTTGGTTTCCATTTGCATGGAATATCTTTTTCCATCCCCTTACTTTCAGTCTGTATGTGTCTCTAGTTCTGAAGTGGGTCTCTTGTAGACAGCATATATAAGGGTCTTGTTTTTGTATCCATTCAGCCAATCTGTGTCTTTTGGTGGGAGCATTTAGTCCATTTACATTTAAGGTAATTATCGATATGTATGTTCCTGTTTCCATTTTATATATTGTTTTGGGTTCGCTACTATAGGTCATTTCCTTCTCTTGTGTTTCGTGTCTAGAGAAGTTCCTTTAGCATTTGTTGTAAAGCTGGTTTGGTGGTGCTGAACTCTCTCAGCTTTTGCTTGTCTGTAAAGGTTTTAATTTCTCCATCAAATGTGAATGAGATCCTTGCTGGGTAGAGTAGTCTTGGTTGCAGGCTATTCTCCTTCAGCACTTTCAGTATGTCCTGCCACTCCCTTCTGGCTTGTAGGGTTTCTGCTGAGAGATCAGCTGTTAACCTTATGGGGATTCCCTTGTGTGTTATTTGTTGTTTTTCCCTTGCTGCTTTTAGTATGCTTTCTTTGTATTTAATTTTTTTTTTTTTTTTTTTTTTTTTTTTTTTTTTTTTTTTTTTTTTTTTTAAACATCTTTATTGGGGTATAATTGCTTTACAATGGTGTGTTAGTTTCTGATTCACAACAAAGTGAATCAGCTATACATATACATATGTTCCCATATGTCTTCCCTCTTGCGTCTCCCTCCCTCCCACTCTCCCCTTCCCACCCTTCCAGGCTGTCACAAAGCACCGAGCTAATATCCCTGTGCCTTGCGGCTGCTTCCCCCCAGCTATCTACCTTACTACGTTTGTTAGTGTGTATATGTCCATGACTCTCTCTCGCCCTGTCAAAACTCACCCTTCCCCCTCCCCATATCCTTAAGTCCGTTCTCCAGTAGGTCTGCGTCTTTATTCCTATCTTACCCCTAGGTTCTTCATGACATTTTTTTCCCTTAAATTCCATATATATGTGTTAGCATACGGTATTTGTCTTTTTCTTTCTGACTTACTTCACTCTGTATGACAGATTCTAGGTCTATCCATCTCATTACAAATAGCTCAATTTCATTTCTTTTTAAGGCTGAGTAATATTCCATTGTGTATATGTGCCACATCTTCTTTATCCATTCATCCGATGATGGGCGCTTAGGTTGTTTCCATGTCCTGGCTATTGTAAATAGAGCTGCAATGAACATTTTGGTACATGACTCTCTTTGAATTTTGGTTTTCTCAGGGTATATGCCAAGTAGTGGGATTGCTGGGTCATATGGTAATTCTATTTGTAGTTTTTTAAGGAACCTCCATACTGTTCTCCACAGTGGCTGAACCAATTCACATTCCCACCAGCAGTGCAAGAGTGTCCCCTTTTCTCCACACCCTCTCCAGCATTTATTGTTTCTTGATTTTTTGATGATGGCCATTCTGACTGGTGTGAGATGATATCTCATTGTAGTTTTGATTTGCATTTCTCTAATGATTAATGATGTTGAGCATTCTTTCATGTGTTTGTTGGCATTCTGTATATCTTCTTTGGAGAAATGTCTATTTAGGTCTTCTGCCCATTTTTGGATGGGGTTGTTTGTATTTTTGTTATTGAGCTGCATGAGCTGCTTGTAAATTTTGGAGATTAATCCTTTGTCAGTTGCTTCATTTGCAAATGTTTTCTCCCATTCTGAGGGTTGTCTTTTGGTCTTGGTTATGGTTTCCTTTGCTGTGCAAAAGCTTTGAAGTTTCATTAGGTCCCATTTGTTTATTTTTGTTTTTATTTCCATTACTCTAGGAGGTGGGTCAGAAAGGATCTTGCTGTGATTTATGTCATAGAGTGTTCTTCCTATGTTTTCTTCTAAGAGTTTGATAGTTTCTGGCCTTACATTTAGGTCTTTAATCCATTTTGAGCTTATTTTTGTGTATGGTGTTAGGGAGTGATCTAATCTCATACTTTTACATGTACCTGTCCAGTTTTCCCAGCACCATTTATTGAAGAGGCTGTCCTTTCTCCACTGTACATTCCTGCCTCCTTTATCAAAGATAAGGTGTCCATATGTGCGTGGGTTTATCTCTGGGCTTTCTATCCTGTTCCACTGATCTATCTTTCTGTTTTTGTGCCAGTACCATACTGTCTTGATTACTGTTGCTTTGTAATATAGTCTGAAGTCAGGGAGCCTTATTCCTCCAGCTCCTTTTTTCGTTCTAAAGATTGCTTTGGCTATTCGGGGTCTTTTGTGTTTCCATACAAATTGCAAAATTTTTTGTTCTAGTTCTGTGAAAAATGCCAGTGGTAGTTTGATAGGGATTGCATTGAATCTGTAGATTGCTTTGGGTAGTAGAGTCATTTTCACAATGTTGATTCTTCCCATCCAAGAACATGGTATATCTCTCCATCTATTTGTATCATCTTTAATTTCTTTCATCAGTGTCTTATAATTTTCTGCATACAGGTCTTTCGTATCCTTAGGTAGGTTTATTCCTAGATATTTTATTCTTTTTGTTGCAATGGTAAATGGGAGTGTTTTCTTGATTTCACTTTCAGATTTTTCATCATTAGTATATAGGAATGCCAGAGATTTCTGTGCATTAATTTTGTATCCTGCTACTTTACCAAATTCATTGATTAGCTCTAGTAGTTTTCTGGTAGCATCTTTAGGATTCTCTATGTATAGTATCATGTCATCTGCAAACAGTGACAGCTTTACTTCTTCTTTTCCAATTTGGATTCCTTTTATTTCCTTTTCTTCTCTGATTGCTGTGGCTAAAACTTCCAAAACTATGTTGAATAAGAGTGGTGAGAGTGGGCAACCTTGTCTTGTTCCTGATTTTAGTGGAAATGCTTTCAGTTTTTCACCATTGAGGATGATGTTTGCTGTGGGCTTGTCATATATGGCTTTTATTATGTTTAGGAAAGTTCCCTCTATGCCTACTTTCTGGAGGGTTTTTATCATAAATGGGTGTTGAATTTTGTCGAAAGCTTTCTCTGCATCTATTGAGATGATCATATGGTTTTTCTCCTTCAATTTGTTAATATAGTTTATCACATTGATAGATTTGCGTATATTGAAGAATCCTTGCATTCCTGGAATAAACCCCACTTGATCATGGTGTATGACCCTTTTAATGTGCTGTTGGATTCTGTTTGCTAGTATTTTGTTGAGGATTTTTGCATCTATGTTCATCAGTGATATTGGCCTGTAGTTTTCTTTCTTTGTGACATCCTTGTCTGGTTTTGGTATCAAGGTGATGGTGGCTTCGTAGAAGGAATTTGGGAGTGTTCCTCCCTCTGCTATATTTTGGAAGAGTTTGAGAAGGATAGGTGTTAGCTCTTCTCTAAACGTTTGATCGAATTCACCTGTGAAGCCATCTGGTCCTGGGCTTTTGTTTGTTGGAAGGTTTTTAATCACAGTTTCAATTTCAGTGCTTGTGATTGGTCTGTTCATATTTTCTATTTCTTCCTGATTCAGTCTTGGCAGGTTGTGCATTTCTAAGAATTTGTCCATTTCTTCCAGATTGTCCATTTTATTGGCATAGAGTTGCTTGTAGTAATCTCTCATGATTTTTTTTATTTCTGCAGTGTCAGTTGTTACTTCTCCTTTTTCATTTCTAATTCTATTGATTTGAGTCTTCTCCCTTTTTTTCTTGATGAGTCTGGCTAGTGGTTTATCTATTTTGTTTATCTTCTCAAAGAACCAGCTTTTAGTTTTATTGATCTTTGCTATCGTTTCCTTCATTTCTTTTTCATTTATTTCTGATCTGATTTTTATGATTTCTTTCCTTCTGCTAGCTTTGGGGTTTTTTTGTTCTTCTTTCTCTAATTGCTTGAGGTGCAAGGTTAGGTTGTTTATTCGAGATGTTTCCTGCTTCTTAAGGTGGGCTTGTATTGCTATAAACTTCTCCCTTAGAACTGCTTTTGCTGCATCCCATAGGTTTTGGGTCGTTGTGTCTCCATTGTCATTTGTTTCTAGGTATTTTTTTATTTCCTCTTTGATTTCTTCAGTGATCACTTCATTATTAAGTAGTGTATTGTTTAGCTTCCATGTGTTTGTATTTTTTAAAGATCTTTTCCTGTAATTGATATCTAGTCTCATGGCGTTGTGGTCGGAAAAGATACTTGATACAATTTCAGTTTTCTTAAATTTACCAAGGCTTGATTTGTGACCCAAGATATGATCTATCCTGGAGAATGTTCCATGAGCACTTGAGAAAAATGTGTATTCTGTTGTTTTTGGATGGAGTGTCCTATAAATATCAATTAAGTCCATCTTGTTTAATGTATCATTTAAAGCTTGTGTTTCCTTATTTATTTTCATTTTGGATGATCTGTCCATGGGTGAAAGTGGGGTGTTAAAGTCCCCTACTATGAATGTGTTACTGTCGATCTCCCCTTTTATGGTTGTTAGTATTTGCCTTATGTATTGAGGTGCTCCTATGTTGGGTGCATAAATATTTACAATTGTTATATCTTCTTCTTGGATCGATCCCTTGATCATTATGTAGTGTCCTTCTTTGTCCCTTTTAATAGTCCTTATTTTAAAGTCTATTTTGTCTGATATGAGAATTGCTACTCCAGCTTTCTTTTGGTTTCCATTTGCATGGAATATCTTTTTCCATCCCCTTACTTTCAGTCTGTATGTGTCTCTAGTTCTGAAGTGGGTCTCTTGTAGACAGCATATATAAGGGTCTTGTTTTTGTATCCATTCAGCCAATCTGTGTCTTTTGGTGGGAGCATTTAGTCCATTTACATTTAAGGTAATTATCGATATGTATGTTCCTGTTTCCATTTTATATATTGTTTTGGGTTCGCTACTATAGGTCATTTCCTTCTCTTGTGTTTCGTGTCTAGAGAAGTTCCTTTAGCATTTGTTGTAAAGCTGGTTTGGTGGTGCTGAACTCTCTCAGCTTTTGCTTGTCTGTAAAGGTTTTAATTTCTCCATCAAATGTGAATGAGATCCTTGCTGGGTAGAGTAGTCTTGGTTGCAGGCTATTCTCCTTCAGCACTTTCAGTATGTCCTGCCACTCCCTTCTGGCTTGTAGGGTTTCTGCTGAGAGATCAGCTGTTAACCTTATGGGGATTCCCTTGTGTGTTATTTGTTGTTTTTCCCTTGCTGCTTTTAGTATGCTTTCTTTGTATTTAATTTTTGACAGTTTGATTAATATGTGTCTTGGCGTGTTTCTCCTTGTATTTATCCTGTATGGGACCCTCTGTGCTTCCTGGACTTGATTAACTATTTCCTTTCCCATATTAGGGAAGTTTTCAACTATAATCTCTTCAAATATTTTCTCAGTCCCTTTCTTTCTTTCTTCTTCTTCTGGAACCCCTATAATTCGAATGTTGGTGCGTTTCATGTTGTCCCAGAGGTCTCTGAGACTGTCCTCAGTTCTTTTCATTCTTTTTTCTTTATTCTGCTCTGCAGTAGTTATTTCCACTACTTTATCTTCCAGGTCACTTATCCGTTCTTCTGCCTCAGTTATTCTGCTATTGATCCTATCTAGAGTGATTTTAATTTCATTTATTGCATTGTTCATCGTTGCTTGTTTCATCTTTAGTTCTTGTAGGTCCTTGTTAACTGTTTCTTGCATTTTGTCCATTCTACTTCCAAGATTTCGGATCATCCTTACTATCATTATTCTGAATTCTTTTTCAGGTAGATTGCCTATTTCCTCTTCATTTGTTAGGTCTGGTGGGTTTTTATCTTGCTCCTTCATCTGCTGTGTGTTTTTCTGTCTTCTCATTTTGCTTATCTTACTGTGTTTGGGGTCTCCTTTTTGCAGGCTGCACTTTCGTAGTTCCCGTTGTTTTTGATGTCTGTCTCCAGTGGCTTAAGTTGTTTCAGTGGGTTGTGTAGGCTTCCTGGTGGAGGGGACTAGTGCCTGTGTTGTGCTGGATGAGGCTGGATCTTGTCTCTCTAGTGGGCAGGTTCACGTCTGGTGGTGTGTTTTGGGGTGTCTGTGGCCTTATTATGATTTTAGGCAGCCTCTCTGCTAATGGGTGGGGTTGTGTTCCTGTTTTGCTAGTTGTTTGGCATAGGTTGTCCAGCACTGTGGCTTGCTGGTCGTTGAGTGAAGCTGGGTGCTGGTGTTAAGATGGAGGTCTCTGGGATATTTCCACCGTTTAATATTATGTGGAGCTGGGAGGTCTCTTGTTGACCAGTGTCCTGAAGTTGGCTCTCCTACCTCAGAGGCAGAGCCCTGACTCCTGGCTGGAGCACCAAGAGCCTTTCATCCACACAGCTCAGAATAAAAGGGAGAAAAAGTAGGGAGAATTAGTAGAAGTATGAGTAAAGAAAGAAGGAAAGGAGGAAAGGAAGGAAGGAAGAAAGAAGGAAAGAAAGGAGGGAGGGAGGGAAGGAGGGAGGAAGGAAGGAAGGAGGGAAAGAAGGAAAAAGGACAGAAAGAAAGATGATACAGTAAAAATAAAATAAAGTATAATATAGTTATTGAATTAAAAAATATTTAGAAAAAAAAAAAAAAGGGACGGATAGAACCTTAGGACAAATGTTGGAAGCAAAGCTATACAGAGAAAATCTTACACAGAAGCATACACATACACCTTCACAAAAAGAGGTAAAGGGGGAAAAATCATAAATCCTGCTCCCTGAGACCACCTCCTCAATTTGGGGTGATTCGTTGTCTAAAGGAGGGAAGGAAGGAAAGAAAGAAAGAACGAAGGTAAAGTATAATAAAGTTATTACAATTAAACTTAATTATTAAGAAAAAGAATTTTTAAAAAAAAGTCATGGACGGATAGAGCCCTAGGACAAATGGTGGAAGCAAGAGTATACAGACAGGATCTCACACAGAAGCATACACGTACACATTCACAAAAAGAGGAAAAGGGAAAAAAATCATAGATCTCGCTCCTAAATTCCACCTCTTCAATTTGGGATCATTCCTTGTCTATTCAGGTATTCCACAGATGCAGGGTATATCAAGTTGATTGTGGAGCTTTAATCCGCTGCTTCTGTGGCTGCTGGGAGAGATTTCCCTTTCTCTTCTTTGTTCTCACAGCTCACAGGAGCTCAGCTTTGGATTTGGCCCTGCCTCTGCGTGTAGGTCGCTGGAGGGCGTCTGTTTTTTCGCTCAGACAGGACGGGGTTAAAGGAGCCGCTGATTCGGGGCCTCCGGCTCACTCAGGCCGGGGGTTGGGCGATGGGGGTAGGAGGGGCACTACGTGCGGGGCGGGCCTGCGGCTGCAGAGGCAGCGTGACGTTGCGGCAGAGGCCGGCGTGATGTTGCACCAGCCTGAGACCCGCCGTGCGTACTCCCGGGGAAGTTGTCCCTGGATCCCGGGAACCTGGCAGTGGCGGGCTGCACAGGCTCCGCGGAAGAGGGGTGTGGAGAGTGACCTGTGCTCGCACACAGGCCCCTTGGTGGCGGCAGCAGCAGCCTTAGCGTCTCCCGCCCGTCTCTGGGGTCCGCGGTTTTAGCCGCGGCTCGCGCCCATCTCTGGGGTTTGCGCTTTCAGCCGCGGCTCGCGCCTGTCTCGGGGGCTCGCGCCCTCAGCCGCGGCTCGCGCCCGTCTCTGGGGTTCGCGCTTTTAGCCGCGGCTCGCGCCCGTCTCTGGAGTTCCTTTAAGCAGCGCTCTTAAACCCCTCTCCTCGCGCACCAGGAAACAAAGAGGGAAGAAAAAGTCTCTTGCCTCTTCGGCCGGTGCAGGCTTTTCCCCGAACTCCCTCCCGGCTAGTCGTGGTGCACTAACCCCTTCAGGCTATGTTCAAGCCGCCAACCCCAGTCCTCTCCCTGAGCTCCGTCCAAAACCAAAACCCGAGCCTCAGCTCGCAGCCCCGCCCGCCCCGGCGGGTGAGCAGACAAGCCACTCGGGCTGGTGAGTGCCGGTCAGCACCGATCGTCTGTGCAGGAATCTCCCCGCTTTGCCCTCCGCACCCGTCGCTGTGCACTACTCCGCGGTCCCGAAACTCCCCCCTCTGCCTCCCGCAGTCTCCGCCCGCGGAGGGGCTTCCTAGTGTGTGGAAACTTTTCCTCCTTCACAGCTCCCTCCCACTGGTGCAGGTGCCGTCCTTATTCTTTTGTCTCTGTTTTTTCTTTTGCCCTACCCAGTTACGTGGGGAGTTTCTTGCCTTTTGGGAGGTCTGAGGTCTTCTGCCAGCCTTCAGTAGGAGTTCTGTAGGAGTTGTTCCACGTGTGGATGTATTTCTGGTGTATCCGTGGGGAGGAAGGCGATCTCCGCGTCTTACTCTTCCGCCATCTTCAAGGTCCCCCCTATGTTATTTTCTTTTCAAGGGTTTCAGACAAGATGGGTGGGGTAAGGGGCAGTGGCAATCATAACTGTGATGGCTAAGTTGGCCCAAAGATCTATTTGAATTCAGTCAAAATGAAGATATGAAAAATCACTTCACTTAAGAGTAATTTCTCTTTTTAACTTCTAATGTAAACAATTATGGATATGCCCTTTCCCTCTCTTTTGCCTTTTGATCTTAGAAATTAGGCAATCTCTGAATATTAACCTTCATTAGCGTGACAGGAAAATGTCCTGTGGGGTCTGAACAAACTGTGGAACTTACCGCCTAGGTCTAATAACTTTCCCAGCTTCTTTCTCCTGGACACTGTGCTACCACACAGAGTCATTGCAGACATAGGGAAATTGATACTTCCTCTTAAAGCTATCAAGGGACTGAAGAATTGTCTCTTTTTTATAGATTGAGGTATAATTGACATATAACATTTTCAGATGTACAGCATGATTCGATATTTGCATATATTGTGAAGTGATCACCACAATAAGTCTAGTTAACATCCATCACTGTTCATAGTTGTAAATTTTTTTCTTGTGATGAAGACTTCTAAGATCCACTTGTTTAGCAACTTTCAAATACACAATACATATCATCAACTATAGTCACCATGCTATAAATTATATCTTTATTAATTTCTCCTACCCTCCACCCCCTGCCTCTGGCAACTACCAATCTGTAGTCTGTATCTATATGCTTAGTTTTTGTTGTTTAAGATTCTTTTTATTTTAAATTCTACATATAAATGATATCATAGGGTATTTGTCTTTCACTGTCTCATTTATTTCACTTAGCCTAATGCTCTCAAGGTCCATCCATGTTGTTGCAAATGGCAAGATTTCATTCTTTTTATGACTGATAATATTCTATTGTGTGTATATATATTCTTTATCCATTCATCCATTCATCTATATATTCTTTATCCATTCACCTCCATATCTTGACTTTCTAAAATAATGCTGCTGTGAACATGTTGGTGCATATATCTTTTCAAGTTAGCGTTTTTGTTTTCTTCAGATATATACCCAGAAGTGAAATTGCCTGATTATATGGTAGTTTAACTTTTATTTTTTTATTTATTTATTTTTTATGATTAATTCTGTCCCACAATTTTTTTTAAAACATCTTTATTGGGGTATAATTGCTTTACAATGGTGTGTTAGTTTCTGCTTTATAACAAAGTGAATCAGTTATACATATACATATGTTCCCATATGTCTTCCCTCTTGCGTCTCCCTCCCTCCCACTCTCCCTATCCCACCCCTCCAGGCTGTCACAAAGCACCGAGCTAATATCCCTATGCCTTGCGGCTGCTTCCCCCTAACTATCTACCTTACTACGTTTGTTAGTGTGTATATGTCCATGACTCTCTCTCGCCCTGTCAAAGCTCACCCTTCCCCCTCCCCATATCCTCAAGTCCGTTCTCCAGTAGGTCTGTGTCTTTATTCCTGTCTTACCCCTAGGTTCTTCATGACATTTTTCTCCCCTTAAATTCCATATATATGTGTTAGCATACGGTATTTGTCTTTTTCTTTCTGACTTACTTCACTCTGTATGACAGACTCTAGGTCTATCCATCTCATTACAAATAGCTCAATTTCATTTCTTTTTAAGGCTGAGTAATATTCCATTGTATATATGTGCCACATCTTCTTTATCCATTCATCCGATGATGGGCACTTAAGTAGTTTCCATCTCCGGCCTATTGTAAATAGAGCTGCAATGAACATTTTGGTACATGACTCTTTTCGAATTTTGGTTTTCTCAGGGTATATGCCCAGTAGTGGGATTGCTGGGTCATATGGTAATTCTATTTGTAATTTTTTAAGGAACCTCCATACTGTTCTCCATAGTGGCTGAACCAATTCACATTCCCACCATCAGTGCAAGAGTGTTCCCTTTTCTCCACACCCTCTCCAGCATTTATTGTTTCTAGATTTTTTGATGATGGCCATTCTGATTGGTGTGAGATGATATCTCATTGTAGTTTTGATTTGCATTTCTCTAATGATTAATGATGTTGAGCATTCTTTCATGTGTTTGTTGGCATTCTGTATATCTTCTTTGGAGAAATGTCTATTTAGGTCTTCTGCCCATTTTTGGATTGAGTTGTTTGTTTTTTTTGTTATTGAGCTGCTTGTAAATTTTGGAGATTAATCCTTTGTCAGTTGCTTCATTTGCAAATATTTTCTCCCATTCTGAGGGTTGTCTTTTGGTCTTGATTATGGTTTCCTTTGCTGTGCAAAAGCTTTGAAGTTTCATTTGGTCCCATTTGTTTATTTTTCTTTTCATTTCCATTACTCTAGGAGGTGGGTCAGAAAGGATCTTGCTGTGATTTATGTCATAGAGTGTTCTTCCTATGTTTTCCTCTAAGAGTTTGATAGTTTCTGGCCTTACATTTAGGTCTTTAATCCATTTTGAGCTTATTTTTGTGTATGGTGTTAGGGAGTGTTCTAATCTCATACTTTTACATGTACCTGTCCAGTTTTCCCAGCACCATTTATTGAAAAGGCTGTCCTTTCTCCACTGTACATTCCTGCCACCTTTATCAAAGATAAGGTGTCCATATGTGCGTGGGTTTATCTCTGGGCTTTCTATCCTGTTCCATTGATCTATCTTTCTGTTTTTGTGCCAGTACCATACTGTCTTGATTACTGTTGCTTTGTAGTATAGTCTGAAGTCAGGGAGCCTGATTCCTCCACCTCCTTTTTTCGTTCTCAAGATTGCTTTGGCCATTCGGAGTCTTTTGTGTTTCCATACAAATTGCAAAATTTTTTGTTCTAGTTTTTTTATTTTTTGAGGAACCTCTATGCTGTTTTCCATAGTGGCTGCACTAATTTACATTCTCACCAAGAGTGCACAAGTGTTCCCTTTTCTCCATAACCTCATCCATACTTATTATTATACTTCTTGTCTTTTGGATAATAGCCGTTTTAACAGGTTTGAGATGGTATTTCAGTATAATTTTGATTTGCATTTCCCTGATGATTAGTTATGTTGAGCATCTCTTCATGTACCTGTGGGCCATCTGTATGATTTCTTTGGAAAAATGTCTATTAAATTCTGTGCATTTTTCCTTGAGATTGTTCTTTGGCTAAATAGTTGTATGAGTTCTTTATATATTTTGAATATTAACCCTGTATCAAATATATGATTTGTAATTATTTTGTCCCATTTAGTATGTTGCCTTTTCATTTTGTTAATGATTTCCTTAGCTGTGAAGTTTTTAGTTTTATGTAGTCCTATTTACTTATTTTTGCTTTTGTTGTATTTTCTTTTGGAGTCAGATCCAAAAACTCATTGCCAAGACTGAGCTCAAGGAGCTTAACACCTAAGTTTACATCTTTTAGATTTATGGATTCAGATTTACATTCAATTCTTTAATCCATTTTTAGTTATTTTTGTGTATGGTGTAAGATAGTGGTCTAGTTACATCCTTTTGCATGAGGCTGTCCAGTTTTCCCAACACCATTTATTTATTTGATCTTTCCTTTAAAATTTTTAAAAATTTATTTATTTTTAATTGAAGTATAGTTGATTTACAATATTATGTTAGTTTCAAGTGTACAGCACAGTGATACTGTATTTTTGCAGATTATATTCCATTATAGGTTAGGACAAGATAATGGGTATAATTCCATGTACTGTACAATGTATCCTTGTTGCTTATATATTTTATACATAGTAGTTTGTATCTGTTAATCCCATATCCCTAATTTGTCCCTCCCTGTTTCCTTCTCCCTTTTGGTAACCATAAGTTTGTTTTATACATCTGTGACTCTGTTTCTGTTTTGTATATACATTTATTTATACTAATTTTTAGATTCCACATATAGTGATATCATACAGTATTTGTCTTTCTCTGTCTGACTTATTTCACTGAGCATAATATTCTCTAGGTCGACCCATGTTGCTGAAAATGGCAGAATTTCATTCTTTTTATGGATGAGTAATACTCCATTATATATATATTTCACATCTTCTTTATTCGTCTGTTGATGGGCACTTGGGTTGCTTCCATGTCTTCACCATTGTAAATATTGCTGCAATGAACATTAGGGTGCAAGTATCTTTTTGAATTCGTGTTTTCATTTTTTCCAGATATATACCAGGAGTGAAACTGCTGGATAATATGGTAGTTCTATTTTTAGGTTTTTGAGAAAACTTCATAATGTTTTCCATAGAGCTAAACTGATTTACATTCCCAAAAAAGTGCACAGGGCTCCCTTTTCTCCACATCCTCTCCAACATTTGTTCTTTGTAGACTTTTTTTTGTTTGTTTTAAACATCTTTATTGCAGTGTAATTGCTTTCCAATGTTGTGTTAGTTTCTGCTGTATAACAAAGTGAATCAGCTATATGTATACATGTATCCGCATATCCTCTCACTCTTGTGTCTCCCTCTCATCCTCCATATCCCACCCCTGTATGTGGTCACAAAGCACCTAGATGATCTCCCTGTGCTATGCGGCTGCTTCCCACTAGCTATCTATTTTACATTTGGTAGTGTATATATGTCAATGCCACTCTCTCATTTCATCCCAGCTTACCCTTCCCCCCCCCGTCTCCTCAAGTCCATTCTCTACATCTGTGTCTTTATTTCTGTCCTGCCCCTAGGTTATTTAGAACCATTCTTTTTTTAAAGATTTTTTTTAGATTCCATATATACGTTGTTAGCATATGGTAGTTGTTTTTCTCTTCGCTCTGTATGACAGACTCTAGGTCCATTCATCTCACTACAAATAACTCAATTTCATTTCATTTTATAGTTGAGTAATAATCCATTGTACATATTTGCCACATCTTCTTAATCCATTCACCTGTTGATGGACACTTAGGTTGCTTCCATGTCCTGGCTATTGTAAATAGTGCTGCAGTGAACATTGGGTACATGACTCTTTTTGAGTTATGCTTTTCTCAGGGTATATGTCCAATTGTGGGATTTCTGGGTCATATGGTAGTTCTATTTTTAGGTCTTTTAAGGAACTTCCATACTGTTCTCCATGTGGCTCTATCAATTTACATTCCTACTCACAGTGCAAGAGGGTTCCCTTTTCTCCACACCCTCACCAGCATTTATTGTTTGTAGATTTTTTGATGATGGCCATTCTGACCAGTGTGAGGTGATATCTCATTATTGTTTTGACTTGCATTTCTCTAATGATTAGTGATGTTGAGCATCCTTTCATGTGTTTGCTGGCAAATCTATATATCTTCTTTGGAGAAATGTCTGTTTAGGGCTTACGCCCCTTTTTGGATTAGGTTGTTTGTTTTTTTGATATTGAGCTGCATGAGCTGCTTGTATATTTTGGAGATTAATCCTTTGTCAGTTGCTTCACTAGCAAATATTTTCTCCCATTCTTAGGCCTGTCTTTTGGTCTTGTTTATGGTTTCCTTTGCTATGCAAAAGCTTTGAAGTTTCGTTAGGTCCCATTGGTTTATTTTTGTTTTTATGTCCATTTCTCTAGGAGGTGGGTCAAAAAGGATCTTGCTGTGATTTATGTCACAGAGTGTTCTGCCTATGATTTCCTCTAAGAGATTGATAGTGTCTGGCCTTACATTTAGGTCTTTAGTCCATTTTGAGTTTCTTTTTGTGTATGTTGTTAGGGAGTGTTCCAATTTCATTCTTTTACATATAGCTCTCCAGTTTTCCCAGCACCACTTATTGAAGTGTCTATCTTTTTTCATTGTATATTCTTGCCTCCTTTATCGAAGATAATGTGACCATATGTGTGTGGGTTTATCTCTGGGCTTTCTATCCTGTTGCATTGATATATATTTCTGTTCTTCTGCGGCTACCATATTATCTTGATTATTGTAGCTTTGTAGTATAGTCTGAAGTCAGGGAGCCTGATTCCTCCAGCTCTGTTTTTCTTTCTCAAGATTGCTTTGGCTATTCGGGGTCTTTTGTGTATCCATACAAATTGTGAAATTTTTTGTTCTAGTTCTGTGACAAATGCCATTGGTATTTTGATAGGGATTGCATTAAATCTGTAGATTGCTTTGGGTATTATAGTCATTTTCTCAGTGTTGATTTTTCCAATCCAAGAACATGATATATCTCTCCATCTGTTTGTATCATCTTTAATTACTTTCATCAGTGTCTTATAGTTTTCTGCATACAGGTCTTTTGTCTCCTTAGGTAGGTTTATTTCTAGGTATTTTATTCTTTTTGTTATAATGGTAAATGGGAGTGTTTCCTTAATATCTGTTTCAGATTTTTCATCATTAGTGTATAGGAATGCAAGAGATTTCTGTGTATTAATTTATTATCCTGTTTACCAAATTCATTGATTAGCTCAACTAGTTTTCTGGTAGCATCTTTAGGATTCTCTATGTGTAGTATCATGTCATATGCAAAGAGTGACAGTTTTACTTCTTGTTTTCCAGTTTGGATTCCTTTTATTTCTTTTTCTTCTCTGACTGCTGTGGCTAAAACTTCCAAAACTATATTGAATAATAGTGGTGAGAGTGGGCAACCTTGTCCTCTTCCTCATCTTAGTGGAAATTGTTTCGATTTTTCACCATTGAAAATGATGTTGGCTGTGGGTTTGTCATATATGGCCTTTATTATGTTGAGGTAAATTCCCTCTCTGCCTACTTTCTTTAGGGCTTTTATCACAAATGGTGTTGAATTTTGTTGAAAGCTTTTTCTGCATCTATTTAGATTACCAGATGACTTTTTTCCTTCCATTTGTTAATATTGTGTATCACATTGATTGATTTTCATATATTGAAGAATCCTTGCATTCCTGGGATAAACCCCACTTGATTGTTGTTTATAATTCTTTTAATGTGGTGTTGGATTCTGTTAGTATTTTATTGAGGATTTTTGCATCTATGTTCATCAGTGATATTCGCCTATAATTTTCTTTTTTCTGTGTGACATCTTTGTCTGGTGTTGGTATGAGGGTGATGATGATCTCGTAGAATGATTTTGGGAGTGTTCCTCCCTCTTCAATGTTTTGGAATATTTTGAGAAGGATAGGTTTCAGCTCTTCTCTAAATGTTTGATAGAATAGACCTGTGACACCATCTTGTCCTGGGGTTTTGTTTTTGGAAGATTTTTAATCACAGTTTCAATTTCAGTGGTTGTGATTTTTCTGTTTATATTTTCTATTTCTTCCAGGTTCAGTCTCGGAAGGTTGTGCTTTTCTAAGAATTTGTCCATTTCTTCCAGGTTGTCCATTTTATTGGCATATAGTTGCTTGTAGTAATCGGTCATGATCCTTTGTATTTCTGCAGTATCAGTTGCTACTCCTCCTTTTTCATTTCTAATTTTGTTGATTTGAGTCTTCTCCCTTCTTTTCCTTGACGAGTCTGGCTAATGGTTTATCAATTTTGTTTATCTTCTCAAAGAACCAGCTTTTAGGTTTATTGATCGTTGCTATTGTTTCCTTCATTTCTTTCTCATTTATTTCTTATCTTATCATTATGATTTCTTTTGTTCTTACATTGGGTTTATTTTATTCTTTCTCCAATTGCTTTAGGTTTAATGTTAGGTTGTTTATTTGAGATTTTTCTTGTTTCTGAGGTAGGATTGTATTACTATAAACTTTCCTCTTGGAACTGCTTTTGCTGCATCCCATAAGTTTTGGGTCATTGTATTTTCATTGTCCGTTATTTCCAGGTATTTTTTGATTTCTTCAGTGATCTCTTGGTTATTTAGAAGTGTATTGTTTAGCCTCCGTGAGTTTGTGTTTTTTCCAGTTTTTTCCCCTGTAATTGATATCTAGTCTCATATTGTTGTGGTCAGAAAAGCTACTTGATAAGATTTCAATTTTCTTAAATCTACCAAGGTTTGATTTGTGGCCCAAAATATGATCTATCCTAGAGAATGTTCCATGAGCACTTGAGAAAAAAGTGTATTCTGTCATTTGTGAAAGGAATGTCCTATAAATATCAATTAAGTCCATCTCGTTTAATGTGTTATTTAAAGCTTGTGTTTCCTTATTTATTTTCATTTTGAATGATCTGTCCATTGGTGAAAGTGGGGTGTTAAAGTCCCCTACTACGATTGTGTTATGGTCAATTTCACCTTTTATGTCTGTTAGCATTTGCCTTATGTACTGAGGTGCTCCTATGTTGGGTGCATAAATATTTACAATTGTTATATCTTCTTCTTGGATCAATCCCTTGATCATTACGTAGTGTCCTTCTTTGTCTCTTGTAATAGTCTTTATTTTAAAGTCTATTTTGTCTGATATGAGATTTGCTACTCCAGCTTTCTTTTGATTTCCATTTGCATGGAATATCTTTTTCCATTCCCTCACTCTCAGTCTGTATGTGTCCCTAGGTCTGAAGTGGGTCTCTTGTAGACAGCCTATATACAGGTCTTGTATTTTATCCATTCAGCCAGTCTAATGCTTTTGGTTGGAGCATTTAATCCATTTACATTTAATGGAATTATCCTTATGTATGTTGTTATTAGAATTTTCTTAATTGTTTTGGGTTTGTTATTGTAGGTCTTTTCCTTCTCTTGTGTTTCCTGCCTAGAGAAGTTCCTTTAGCATTTGTTGTAAAACTGGTTTGGTGGTTCTGAATTCTCTTAGCTTTTTCTTCTCTGTAAAGGTTTTAATTTCTCCATGAAATCTGATTGAGATCCTTGCTGGGTAGAATAACCTTGGTTGTAATTTTTTCCCTTTCATCACTTTAAATATATCTTGCCACTCCTTTCTGGCTTGCAGAGTTACTGGTGAAAGATCAGCTGTTAACCTTATGGGGATCCCCTTGTATGTTATTTGTTGTTTTTCCCTTGCTGCTTTTAATATTTTTTCTTTGTATTTAATTTTTGATTGTTTGATTAATATGTGTCTTGTCATGTTTCTCCTTGGATTGATCCTATATGGAACTCTCTGCTCTTCCTGGATTTGAATATTTCCTTTCCCACATTAGGGAAGTTTTCAGCTATAATCTCTTCAAATATTTTCTCTCTCTCTTTCTTTTTTCTCTTCTTCTTCTGGGACCCCTATAATTCAAATATTCATGTACTTAGTGTTGTCCCAGAGGTCTGTGAGACTGTCCGCAATTTTTTTCATTCTTTTTTCTTTATTCTGCTCCTCAGTTGTTGTTTCCACTATTTTATCTTCCAGGTCACTTATCTGTTCCTCTGCCTCATTTATTCTGCTATTGATTCCTTCCAGAGAATTTTTAATGTCATTTATTGTGTTGTTCATCATTGTTTGTTTGCTCTTTAGTTCTTCTGGGTCCTTGTTAAATATTTCTTGTATTTTCTCCATTCTATTTCCAAAATTTTGGATCATCTTTACTGTCATTACTCTGAATTCTTTTTCAGGTAGACTGCCTATTTCTTCTTCATTTGTTTAGTCTGATGGCTTTTTACTTTTCTCCTTCATCTGCTGCCTATTTCTCTATCTTCTCATTTTGCTTTTCTTACTGTGTTTGTGGTCTCCTTTTAGCAGGCTGCAGGTTCATAGTTCACATTGTTTCTGGTGTCTGCTCGCAGTGGGTAAGGTTAGTTCAGTGGCTTGTGTAGGCTTTCTGATGGGGGGGGTGACTGGTGCCTTTGTTCTGGTGGATGAAGCTGCATCTTTTCTTTCTGGTGGGCAGGACCACATATGGTGGTGTGTTTTGTGGTGCTGGTGAAGTTATTATGATTTTAGACAGCCTCTCTTCTAATGGGTGGGTTTCTGTTCCTGTCTTGCCAATTCTTTGGCATGGGGTGTCGAGCTTTGGAGCTTGCTCATCATTGAGTTGAGCTGGGTCTTAGTGTTGAGATGGAGATCTCTGGGAGAGTTCTCGCCAATTGATATTACATGGGGCTGGGAAGTATCTGGTGTCCAGTGTCCTGAACTCATCTCTCCCACCTCAGGGGCTCTGGCCCGACACCTGGCTGGAGCACCAATACTCTGTCAGCCACACGGCCAGGTACGTGGGGAGTTTCTAGCCTTTTGGGAAGTCTGAGGTCTTCTGCCAGTGTTCAGCAGGTGTTCTGTAGGAGTTGTCCCACATGTGGATGTATTTTTGATATATTTGTGGGGAGGAAGATGATCTCCACATCTTTCTCCTCTGCTGTCTTGAAGGTCCTTGCCTATTTGTAGACTTTTTGATGATAGCCATTCTGAAGAATGTGGGGTGAATCTCATTATAGTTTTGACTTGCATTTCTCTAATAGTGATATTTGAGCATCTTTTCATGTGTCTATTGCCATCTGTATGTCTTTTTTGGAGATGTCAATTCAGGCCTTCTACCTATTTTTTGATTTGTTTGTTTTTTTGATATTGAGTTGTATGACCTGTTTATCTATTTTTCATTTTAACCTCCTGTCAGCTGCATTATTTGAAAATATTTCCTCCCATTCCATAGACTGTCCTTTAATTTTATCAATGGTTTCCTTTGCTGTACAAAGCTTTTAAGTTTCATTAGGTCTGATTTGTTTATTTTTTCTTTTCTTTATTTTGTTTTAGGAGACAGATTCAAAAAAATATTGTCACAATTTATGTCAAAGAGTGTTCTGCCTATGTTCTCTTCTAGGAGTTTTATAGTGTCAGGTCTTTATTCCAATTTGAGTTTATTTTTGTATATGGTGTTAGAGACTGTTCTAATTTCATTCTTTTACATGTAGTTGTCCAGTTTTCCCAGCACCACTTCTTGAAGAGACTCTCTTTTCTCCATTGCATATTCTTGCCTCCTTTGTCATAGATTAATTGACCATAGGTGTGTGTGTATTTCTAACTGTTGAACATTGATCTATGTGTCTGTCTTTGTGCCAGTACCATTCTGTTTTGATTACTGTAGCTCTGCAGTATAGTCTGAAGTCTGGGAGGGTTATACCTCCAGCTTTGTTCTTTTTTCTGAGGATTGCTTTGGCAATGCAGAATCTTTTGTGTTTCCATATAAATTTTGAGATTTATTTGTCCTAGTTCTGTGAAAACTGTCCTGGGTGTTTTGATAGGGATTGCATTAAATTGCTTTGGGTAGTATGGCCATTTTCATAACATTAATTCTTCCAGTCCAAGAACATAGTATATCTTTCCATTTATTTGAATCATCTTTAATTTCATTCATTACTGTTTTATATTCTTCAAAGTCTAGGTCTTTCACCTTCTTGGTAAAGTGTATTCCTGGATTTTTTTTTTGATGCAACTTTAAACAGGGTTTTTTTAACTTTCTCTTTCTGATACAGTAAGTTCCCTAGATATGAATCTTCAAGTTGCAACTTTCAAAGATGTAAACGTGTGTTCACATGTCCAATCATGTAAGTTAGTTCATGTGTCTGGTGTACATTGTCACATGTATGCATCCTCTACAAGTAGTTGTGCTTTTGTGTAATGTAGTGTAAGATTCAAAATGTGGGTGGGATAGGAAAGTGGGAGGGAGACACAAGAGGAAGGGGATATGGGGATATATGTATGCATATGGCTGATTCACTTTGTTGTGCATTGGAAACTAGCACAACATTGTGAAGCAATTACATGCCAATAAGTATGTTAAAAATAAAGAAAAGAAAAGAATTGACACTAAAAAGAAAAAAGTTATCTTTACTTTTGTGTTTGTTTTTTATGTATTATTTGTGTAAAAATTATAAACTTATTACAGTACAGTACTATATAGCCAATTGTGTTAGTGGAGTACATAGGCTAACATTGTTGGACTTCTGAACAAATAGGACTTACGAATGTGCTCTCAGAATGAAACTCATTATTATGTAGGGGATTTGCTGTATTTCATTATTAGTGTATAGAAACACAATAGATTTCTGTGTATCAATCTTGTATCCTGCAACCTTGCTGAAGTCATTTATTAGTTCTGACAGTTTCAAGGTGGACAGATACTCTCTATATAGAGTATCATGTCATCTGCAAATAGTGACAGTTTACCTTTCCCTTTCAATTTAGATACCATTTTATTTCTTTTTCTTGCCTGATGGCTGTGGCTAGAAGTTCCAATACTATGTTAAGTAGAAGTGGTGAGAGGGGGCACCCTTGTCTTGGTCCTGAGTTTGCAGGCAGGCTTTCAGCTTTTCATGGTTGAGTGTTACATTGGCTGTGGGTTTGTCATAAATGGCCTTTATTATGTTCAGATATGTTCCCTCTATATCCACTTTGCTGAGAGTTTTTATTATGACTGGATGTTAAATTTTATCAAATGCTTTTTCTGTGTCTATTGAGATGATGATGTGGTGTTTGTCTTTTCTTCTGTTAATGTAGTATATCACATTGATTGATTTACATATGTTGAACCATCCTTGTGACTCTGGAATGAATACAAATTGATCATGGTATATGATCCTTTTTACGTATTGTTGGATTTGGTTTGCTGATATTTTGTTGAGGATTTTTGCATCTATATTCATCAGTGATATTGGCCTGTAATTTTCTTTTCTTGTAGTACCTTTTTCTGGTTTTGGTATCAGGGTGATGGTGGCTTCATAGGATGAATTTGAGAGTATTCCTTCTTCCTCAATCTTCTGGAATAGTTTGAGATGGATCAGTATAAGTTTTTCTTTATATATTCAGTAGAATTCCCCTGTGAAGCCATCTGGTCCTGGACTTTTGTTTGCTGGGAGTCTTTCTTTTTAATTACAGATTTAATTTCACTTATAGTGATAGGTCTGTTTAAATTGTCTGTTTCTTCTTTACTCAGTGTTGGCAGGCTGTATGTTTCTAGAAATTTGTCTGTTTCTTCTAGGTTGTCCAATTTGTTGGCATATAACTGTTCATAGTATTCTCTTATGATTTTCTGTATCTCTGTGGTATCAGTTGTTATTTCTGCTCTTTCATTTCTTATTTTATTTGTGTCCTTTGTCTTTTCTTGGTAATCCTGGCCAAAGATTTTACCAATTTTATTTATCTTTTCAAAAAAACAGCTCTTGGTTTCATTGATCATTTCTAATTTTTAAAAATCTCTGTTTTATTTATTTCCTTTCTGATCTTTATTATTTCCCTCCTCTTGCTGACTTTGAGGTTTGTTTGCTCATTTTCTAATTCTTTTATGTGGTAAGTAAGATTGTTTATTTGAGATTTTTCTTGTTTCTTGTTGGAGGCCTGTATTACTATGAATTCTCCTCTTAGAACTGCTTTTGCTGCATTCCACAGATTTTGGAGTGTTGTGCTTCCATTTTCACTTTCTTCAAGGTATTTTCTGATTTCCTCATTGCTCCATTGGTTTTTTTAGTAGCATGTCATTTAGTCTTCATGTGTTTGTTCTTTTCCTTTTTTTTTTTTTCTGTAGTCGATTTCTGGTTTTATACCATTGTGGTCAGAAAAAGCGCTTGGTATAATTTCTATCCTCTTAAATTTGTTGAGGCTTGTTTTGTGACTTAGTATGTGATCTATCCTGGAAAGCGTTCTATTCTTACTTGAAAAAAAATGAGCATTCTCCCTTTTCTGGTTGTAGTGTCCTGTAGGTATCTATTAAGTTCAAGTCGTCTATTGTGTCCTTTAGGACCTTGGTTGCTTTATTGATTTTCTGTCTGGATGATCTTTCCAATGATGTAAGTGGGGTGTTAAAGTCTCCTACTATTGTTGTATTACTGTCAATTTCTCCCTTTACTTCTGATCAACACCTTTCTTTAAGGGACTTTTCTTTTTCTAGTGTATATTCTTGTCTCCTTTCTTATAAGTTATTTGACCATAGATATGTGGATTTATTTCTGTGCTCTCTATTCTGTTCCACTGATATATGTTCCTGTTTTTCTGGCAATACCATTTTGTTTTGATTACTATAGCTTGGTAATACAGTTTGAAGTTGGGAAGTTTGATGCCTCCAACTTTGTTTTTCTTTCTCAAGATTGTTTTGGCTATCTTGGGTCATTTGTGGTTCCATACAAGTTTTAGGATTGTTTGTCTATATCTGTAAAAAAGTCCATGGGAATTTTGATAGAGATTGCATTGAATCTGTGGATTGTTTGGGGTATTATAGACCTTTTAACAACATTAATTCTTCCAATCCATGAGAATGGACTATCTTTCCATTTACTCATGTCTTTTTAAATTTCTTTCATCAATGTCATAATTTTCAGCATATGATCTTTCACCTCCTTGGTTAAATTTATCCTTAGGTACTTTATTTATTTTGATGCAATTGTAAATGGGATTGTTTTGTTAATTTCTCTTTCTGATAGTTTGTTTTTAGTGTACAGAAAAGCAACATATATTTGTATATTGACCTTGTGTCTTGCAACTTTACTAAATTCATTTATTAGTTCTAACAATTATTTTGGTGGTGAAATTGTGTCTTAAGTACTGAAGGAATCACTAAACTGGACATACAGTCTCAAAGACAGGTATTGAATTATTGTTTACCTGTGTCTGGTGAATGTTTCTTCTAGAGCAAGTCTTCTTTATTATTCCTAATCTAGAGATTTACTTTGAGCCACTTTATTTATTCTTTATTGCTAATGGTATTTATTTTTTTTTATTGCTGATGGCCATAAACTATGGAACTATGAAAATAACTAATGGGCCAATTGTAAAAATCTCCAGATACCTCCTTATTTTAATCATATATTGGAAAGACACATAGGGGTGAGTTACAATTCTTCCTGAGGCAAAATTTTTCTCCAGCTGCGAACCTGTGAAACCAAACAAGTTATGTGCTTTAAAAATATAATATTGAAACAGGCGTAGGATGGGCATTCCCATTCCAAAAGGGAGAAACAGGAAAAAAGGATGGGGTGATGTGTCCCAAGCAAGTCCAAAATCTAGGAAGGCAAACTCCATGAGTGTTAAGGCTCTAGAAGAATCTTCTTTGGCTTAATGCTCTGCTTCCCAGACCCACTGAGGTAGCAATATTACCCTCACAGCTGGCTGGTCACTGCCCACATCAAAGCTCTCTGCAGTGGCTCCACCCATTCCATGGCTCTCTGCTGGGGCCTTGTCCATGCCATGGCTCTGTCAAGTGGTGATACTGCTAATAGCACTTCAGGGGGCCCCACCTTCATGCCTTTGCTTGGAGGCCATCTTCTCTGTTGAAACCTAAACAGTGGCCCCAATTTTCTCTGAAATACTTTTTTGGTCCTTTTTCCTTTTTTATTAAGTGTAGCACATATTCACAACCTTCCATCCTGTTTTTTCTCTGTTTCCTTGAGTCCCAGTTTGTAGTGTTTCTGCTAGTATAATCCCATCTCTATTCCTGGATTCAGCTGAGTTGGCTGATTAACTCCATGGTTCACACCCACACTAATCTCCTTATCAATTATCTGCCAAAACCTTAATTTTCTCTTTAGAACAGCTTTCTCATTTTTTGCAAATTAGATAGGATGAGAATTTTCCAGATTTTAAAATTTTGGTTCCTTTTTGCTTAAAGTTTGTCTTCACTCATCTCTTTCCTCTCACATTTTACTTTAAGCAGTCAGGGAAAACCAAACCACTCCTTTAATACTCTGCTTAGAAATCTCCTCAGCTAAATATTCAATTTCGCCACAAGCAAGTTCTACCTTCCACAAAACCCTAGAACATAAAAATAATTCAGCCAAGCTTCTTGCCACTTGTTAACAAGGATATTCCTTTCTGAATCATCCAATAACATGTTTTTCATTTACATCTAAGACCTCATCAGAATATCTTTTACTGTCAATTTCTACCAACATTCTGTACACATTTATTTATGTATTCACTAAAAATATGAAAGTTTTCACTACAGCTCTCCTCTTTTTTTTTCTGAGCACTCAGCAGGATTGTCTTTAAAAGTCCCTTCATGGCAATATCAAAAATTTCTGGCATAGACTTCAAAACTCTTCCAGCCTCTGCCCATTAGCCTGTTTCAAAGGCACTTCCACATTTTTAGGTATTTGTTATAGTACCATCCCACTTCTTCGTACTGACTTCTGAGTTAGTTTTGGCTGCCTAAACAGAATACAATAGACTAGTTGGTTAAAAAAACATAAATTTGTTTCTCACAGTTCTGAAGGCTAGAAGTCCAAGATCAAGGTGTTAGCTGATCTGGCAGCTGGTGACAACCCACCTCCTAGCTTGTAAATGTCAATCTTCTTGTTGTACACTTACATGGCAAAGAGCAAAGAGAGATAAAACAAGCTCTGTCATGTCTCTTCTTATAAGGATATTAATCTCATTCATGAGGCTCCACATGTTTGACTTAATTATCTCCCAAATACCCTGACCACCTAATACCATCACTTTGTAGGTTAAGATTTCAACATATAAATTTGGGGAGATGAGTACAAAAACATTCCGTCCACAGTACTTCCCAAAAGTCTAATTAAGCAACTTGGTTGTATTGTTGAAGATATCAGCCTTCTGCAAATTGCATTTAAGATGCCAAGAATAGAAGGCTTTGGCCATAGGACCTGGCTGGAAAATATTGGCCCCACTGGACTGTACTCAAGTTTCTCTTCAATGTAACCAAAGAATTGTTTAGAATGGTTCTTATAGAGGAAAATCTTCTGAATGTTTGATGCATATGAGAAATTATTATTGTTCCTCTGTTGGTAAAAAAAAAAAGGAAATTGTTGGAACAAATAATTGGATTATTGAGATCTATGAACTAACATAGAATTAATGATTCTTGGTATGAGTAAGCTTAGTTTTTTTCCAAGTGAGAAAGCAACCCCCTTCCCCAAACTCCCTCACATGTCCTTAAAATATGCCAACAATCTGGATGTCTACTGTCCAAATGGGGATTGTTTCTCTTGAATTCTCTGTATCTAATTTGGAACAAAATATAGGCCATTTTTATTATATTCTGCATTTACATCCTGATTTCTTAACTTCCTAGTCTCCTAATTCTATATTTTCTAAAAGAAGTAACCACATTCTCCTCTAAGCTATGGTAGTTAATCTAAGAAGCTACTTATCCTAGTTGTGCTGATACCAATAGGGTTTTTTGTATCACTTTTTAATTTTTTTTTTGCTTGTGGGCACTGTTTTCAATGGCTTGACTTTTGAAACCCGTATTGATTTTATACCTTTAAGAGACTTTTTCTGTATTTGTATATACATATATTTTAATATGTCATATATTATGTTTTTGAAGTCATATGAACTTTAATAATTGAATCACCAGAATTGCAGTGGTGTCTAGTATGTTGTGTGTTAAAGCATGCTTAATGTCTTTCTAAGAGAGAGCCTCAGAGACCTAAGGACATTTATCCATGCAGAACCCCATGAAGTCTGAATATATGAATTTGTCATACTCTCAAAAATAATCCTGTACAGGGTAATCTGTTAAGGAGACAAGGGACCTCCATGTACATTTTTTGAAACTTCATGTGAGTCTATAATTACTTCAAAATAAAAAGTTTAAAGAAGAACTCTCAAAAGAAATATGCTGATAAGTGTGAGACTCAATAAGTTTGGAACATTCATCAGAAATATGCTGATTAGGCTTTCTGTGGTTGCCCTTGTTTGTTACTTAACTTGATTCAAAATCCACCTCATGCCAATTATGACAACTAACATATCAGTTACATAGTTTATTGGAACAGTAAAATTAACATTTGAGAGATATACAACATAAGATGAACAATAGCATTTTTATATTCTTAGCTTATCTGAAAAAATAATTTTTTAGGGTTAGTTGAAGATGTGGAAAGAGAGGTATACTTGAAAGTAAGTGCTCTCATCTGTCACCTCTGCTTCTGCTTCCTGTGTTCACAATGAAGAAGCAATCAATGAAGAATTTGAAAGAGCATGTATCCCAGTTCTATGTATCCGTCTCCTCCCATTGATGTGCAGTTTTTCCTCTGTTATAAATCAAGTGTCAATGAACCCAATAGATGGACCAGTTACTAAGCTTCTATTCTTCCCCAGTGATCTTTTCTGTTTATCATTACATCTACATCATGCTGTCTTGATGACTAGTTTTATGAACCTTGATTGGTAGTATGGCAAGTATGGCAATTCCTCCCATCTTCTTATTTTTTTTTTAATTCTACAGAGGATTTTTTTTAAACATCTTTATTGGGGTATAATTGCTTTACAATGGTGTGTTAGTTTCTGCTTTATAACAAAATGAATCAGCTATACATATACATATGTTCCCATATGTCTTCCCTCTTGCGTCTCCCTCCCTCCCACTCTCCCCATCCCACCCCTCCAGGCTGTCACAAAGCACCGAGCTAATATCCCTGTGCCTTGCGGCTGCTTCCCCCTAGCTATCTACCTTACTACGTTTGTTAGTGTGTATATGTCCATGACACTCTCTCGCCCTGTCAAAACTCACCCTTCCCCCTCCCCATATCCTCAAGTCCGTTCTCCAGTAGGTGTGCGTCTTTATTCCTGTCTTACCCCTAGGTTCTTCATGACATTTTTTTCCCTTAAATTCCATATATGTGTGTTAGCATACGGTATTTGTCTTTTTCTTTCTGACTTACTTCACTCTGTATGACAGACTCTAGGTCTATCCATCTCATTACAAATAGCTCAATTTCATTTCTTTTTAAGGCTGAGTAATATTCCATTGTGTATATGTGCCACATCTTCTTTGTCCATTCATCCGATGATGGGCGCTTAGGTTGTTTCCATCTCCGGGCTATTGTAAATAGAGCTGCAATGAACATTTTGGTACATGACTCTTTTTGAATTTTGGTTTTCTCAGGGTATATGCCCAGTAGTGGGATTGCTGGGTCATATGGTAATTCTATTTGTAGTTTTTTAAGGAACCTCCATACTGTTCTCCATAGTGGCTGAACCAATCCACATTCCCACCAGCAGTGCAAGAGTGTCCCCTTTTCTCCACACCCTCTCCAGCATTTACTGTTTCTAGATTTTTTGATGATGGCCATTCTGATTGGTGTGAGATGATATCTCATTGTAGTTTTGATTTGCATTTCTCTAATGATTAATGATGTTGAGCATTCTTTCATGTGTTTGTTGGCATTCTGTATATCTTCTTTGGAGAAATGTCTATTTAGGTCTTCTGCCCATTTTTGGATGGGGTTGTTTGTTTTTTTGTTATTGAGCTGCATGAGCTGCTTGTAAATTTTGGAGATTAATCCTTTGTCAGTTGCTTCATTTGCAAATGTTTTCTCCCATTCTGAGGGTTGTCTTTTGGTCTTGATTATGGTTTCCTTTGCTGTGCAAAAGCTTTGAAGTTTCATTAGGTCCCATTTGTTTATTTTTATTTCCATTACTCTAGGAGGTGGGTCAGAAAGGATCTTGCTGTGATTTATGTCATAGAGTGTTCTTCCTATGTTTTCCTCTAAGAGTTTGATAGTTTCTGGCCTTACATTTAGGTCTTTAATCCATTTTGAGCTTATTTTTGTGTATGGTGTTAGGGAGTGATCTAATCTCATACTTTTACATGTACCTGTCCAGTTTTCCCAGCACCATTTATTGAAGGGCTGTCCTTTCTCCACTGTACATTCCTGCCTCCTTTATCAAAGATAAGGTGTCCATATGTGCGTGGGTTTATCTCTGGGCTTTCTATCCTGTTCCACTGATCTATCTTTCTGTTTTTGTGCCAGTACCATACTGTCTTGATTACTGTTGCTTTGTAGTGTAGTCTGAAGCCAGGGAGCCTGATTCCTCCAGCTCCTTTTTTCGTTCTCAAGATTGCTTTGGCTATTCGGGGTCTTTTGTATTTCCATACAAATTGCGAAATTTTTTGTTCTAGTTCTGTGAAAAATGCCAGTGTTAGTTTGATAGGGATTGCATTGAATCTGTAGATTGCTTTGGGTAGTAGAGTCATTTTCACAATGTTGATTCTTCCCGTCCAAGAACATGGTATATCTCTCCATCTATTTGTATCATCTTTAATTTCTTTCATCAGTGTCTTATAATTTTCTGCATACAGGTCTTTTGTCTCCTTAGGTAGGTTTATTCCTAGATATTTTATTCTTTTGGTTGCAATGGTAAATGGGAGTGTTTTCTTGATTTCACTTTCAGATTTTTCATCATTAGTATATAGGAATGCCAGAGATTTCTGTGCATTAATTTTGTATCCTGCTACTTTACCAAATTCATTGATTAGCTCTAGTAGTTTTCTGGTAGCATCTTTAGGATTCTGTATGTATAGTATCATGTCATCTGCAAACAGTGACAGCTTTACTTCTTCTTTTCCGATTTGGATTCCTTTTATTTCCTTTTCTTCTCTGATTGCTGTGGCTAAAACTTCCAAAACTATGTTGAATAAGAGTGGTGAGAGTGTGCAACCTTTTCTTGTTCCTGATCTTAGTGGAAATGCTTTCAGTTTTTCACCATTGAGGATGATGTTGACTGTGGGCTTGTCAAATATGGCCTTTATTATGTTGAGGAAATTTCCCTCTATGCCTACTTTCTGCAGGGTTTTTATCATAAATGGGTGTTAAATTTTGTCAAAAGCTTTCTCTGCATCTATTGAGATGATCATATGGTTTTTCTCCTTCAATTTGTTAATATGGTTTATCACATTGATAGATTTGCATATATTGAAGAATCCTTGCATACCTGGAATGAACCCCACTTGATCATGGTGTATGATCCTTTTAATGTGCTGTTGGATTCTGTTTGCTAGTATTTTGTTGAGGATTTTTGCATCTATGTTCATCAGTGATATTGGCCTGTAATTTTCTTTCTTTGTGACATCCTTGTCTGGTTTTGGTATCAAGGTGATGGTGGCCTCGTAGAAGGAATTTGGGAGTGTTCCTCCCTCTGCAATATTTTGGAAGAGTTTGAGAAGGATAGGTGTTAGCTCTTCTCTAAATGTTTGCTAGAATTCACCTGTGAAGCCATCTGGTCCTGGGCTTTTGTTTGTTGGAAGATTTTAAATCACAGTTCCAATTTCAGTGCTTGTGATTAGTCTGTTCATAGTTTCTTTTTCTTCCTGATTCAGTCTTGGCAAGTTGTGCATTTCTAAGAATTTGTCCATTTCTTCCAGGTTGTCCACTTTATTGGCATAGAGTTGCTTGTAGTAATCTCTCATGATCTTTTGTATTTCTGCAGTGTCAGTTGTTACTTCTCCTTTTTCATTTCTAATTCTATTGATTTGAGTCTTCTCCCTTTTTTTCCTGATGAGTCTGGATAATGTTTTACCTATTTTGTTTATCTTCTCAAAGAACCAGCTTTTAGTTTTATTGATCTTTGTTATCATTTCCTTTATTTCTTTTTCATTTATTTCTGACCTGATTTTTATGATTGCTTTTTTTCTGCTAAGTTTGGGGATTTTTTTTGTTCTTCCTTCTCTAATTGCTTTAGGTGCACGGTTAGGTTGTTTATTCGAGATGTTTCCTGCTTCTTAAGATGGGCTTGTATCGCTATAAACTTCCCTCTTCAAACTGCTTTTGCTGCATCCCATAGGTTTTGGGTTGTTGTGTCTCCATTGTTATTTGTTTCTAGGTATTTTCAAATTTCCTCCTTGATTTCTTCAGTGATCACTTCGTTATTAAGTAGTGTATTGTTTAGCCTCCATGTGTGTATTTTTTACAGATCTTTACCTGTAATTGATATCTAGTCTCATGTCGTTATGGTCGGAAAAGATACTTGATACAATTTTAATTTTCTTAAATTTACCAAGGCTTGAATTGTGACTCAAGATATGATCTATCCTGGAGAATATTCCGTGAGCACTTGAGAGAAATGTGTATTCTGTTGTTTTTGGATGGAGTGTCCTATAAATATCAATTAAGTCCATCTTGTTTAATGTATCATTTAAAGCTTGTGTTTTCTTATTTATATTCATTTTGGATGATCTGTTCATTGGTGAAAGTGGGGTGTTAAAGTCCCCTACTATGCATGTGTTACTGTCGATTTCCCCTTTTATGCCTGTTAGTATTTGCCTTATTTATTGAGGTGCTCCTATGTTGGGTGCATAAATATTTACAATTGTTATATCTTCTTCTTGGATCGATCCCTTGATCATTATGTAGTGTCCTTCTTTGGCTCTTCTAATAGTCTTTATTTTAAAGTCTATTTGTCTGATATGAGAATTGCTACTCCAGCTTTCTTTTGGTTTCCATTTGCATGGAATATCTTTTTCCATCCCCTTACTTTCAGTGTGTATGTGTCTCTAGGTCTGAATTGGGTCTCTTGTAGACAGTGTATATATGGGTCTTTGTTTTGTATCCATTCAGCCAATCTGTGTCTCTAGGTGGGAGCATTTAGTCCATTTACATTTAAGGTAATTGTTGGTATGTATGTTCCTATTCCCATTTTCTAAATTGTTTTGCGTTTGTTATTATAGGTCTTTTCCTTCTCTTGTGTTTCTTGCCTAAAGAAGTTCCTTTAGCATTTGTTGTAAAGTTGGTTTGGTGGTGCTGAACTCTCTCAGCTTTCGCTTGTCTGTAAAGGTCTTAATTTCTCCATCAAATCTGAATGAGATCCTTGCTGGATGGAGTAATCTTGGTTGCAGGTTTTTCTCCTTCATCACTTTCAGTATATCCTGCCACTCCTTTCTGGCGTGCAGAGTTTCTGCTGAGAGACAGCTGTTATCCTTATGGGGATTCCCTTGTGTGTTATTTGTTGTTTTTCCCTTGCTGCTTTTAATATGCTTCCTTTGTATTTAATTTTTGACAGTTTGATTAATATGTGTCTTGGCGTATTTCTCCTTGGATTTATACTGTATGGGACTGTGTGTGCTTCCTGGACTTGATTAACTATTTCCTTTCCCATATTAGGGAAGTTTTCAACTATAATCTCTTCAAATATTTTCTCAGTCCCTTTCTTTTTCTCTTCTTCTTCTGGAACCCCTATAATTCGAATGTTGGTGTGTTTAATGTTGTCCCAGAGATCTCTGAGACTGTCCTCAGTTCTTTTCATTCTTTTTTCTTTTTTCTGCTCTGCAGTAGTTATTTCCACTATTTTATCTTCCAGGTCACTTATCCGTTCTTCTGCCTCAGTTATTCTGCTATTGATCCCATCTAGAGTCTTTTTCATTTCATTTATTGTGTTGTTCATCATTGTTTGTTTCATCTTTAGTTCTTCTAGTCCTTGTTAAATGTTTCTTGCATTTTGTCCATTCTATTTCCAAGATTTTGGATCATCTTTATTATCATTATTCTGAATTCTTTTTCACGTAGACTGCCTATTTGCTCTTCATTTGTTAGATGTGGTGCGTTTTTATCTTGCTCCTTCATCTACTGTATGTTTTTCTGTCTTCTCATTTTATCTTACTGTGTTTGAGGTCTCCTTTTTGCAAGCTTCAGGTTCGTAGTTCCCGTTGTTTTTGATGTCTGTCCCCTGTGGCTAAGGTTGGTTCATTGGGTTGTGTAGGCTTCCTGGTGGAGGGGACTAGTGCCTGTGTTCTGTTGGATGAGTCTGGATCTTGTCTGTCTAGTGGGCAGGTCCACGTCTGGTGCTGTGTTTTGGGGTGTCTGTGGACTTATTATGATTTTATGCAGCCTCCCTGCTAATGGGTGGAGTTGTGTTCCCCCCACCCATGTTGTTTGGCATAGGTTGTCCAGCACTGTAGCTTGCTGGTCGTTGAGTGAAGCTGGGTGCTTGTGTTGAGATGGAGATCTCTGGGAGATTTTCTCCATTTGATATTATTTGGAGCTGGGAGGTCTCTTGTTGACCAATGTCCTGAAGTTTGCTCTCCCACCTCAGAGGAACAGCACTGACTCCTGGCTGGAGCACCAAGAGCCTTTCATCCACACGGCTCAGAATAAAAGGGAGAAAAAGTAGAGAGAAAGAATTAGAAGAAGTAGGAAGAAAGAAAGAAAGAAAGAAAGAAAGAAAGAAAGAAAGAAAGAAGGGAAGGAAGGAAGGCAGAAAGAATGAAAGAAAGAAGAAATGAAGGAAAGAAGGAAAGAAAGAAAGAAAGGAGGGAGGGAGGGAGGGAGGAAGGAGGGAAGGAAGGAAAAAAGAAAGAAAGAAAGAAGATACAGTAAAATAAAATAAAGTAAAATATAATAAAGTTATTAAATTAAAAAATAATCATTTAGAAAGAAGAAAGGGATGGATAGAACCTCAGGACAAATGGTGGAAGCAAGGCTATACAGACAAAATCTCACACAGAAGCATACACATAGACACTCACAAAAAGAGGAAAAGGGGAAAAAATCATAAATCTTGCTCTCGAAGTCCACCTCCTCAATTTGCGATGATTCGTTGTCTATTCATGTATTCCAGAGATTCAGCGTACATCAAGTTGATTGTGGAGCTTTAATCCGCTGTTTCTGAGGCTGCTGGGAGAGATTTCCCTTTCTCTTCTTTATTCTCACAGCTCCCAGGGGCTCAGCTTTGGATTTGGCCCTGCCTCTGCGTGTAGGTTGCTGGAGGGCATCTGTTTTCTGCTCAGACAGGACCAGGTTAAAGGAGCCGCTGATTCAGGGGCTCTGGCTCACTCAGGCGGGCGGGGAGGGAGGGGCTCGGAGTGTGGGGTGACTCTGTGGCAGCAGAGGCTGGCAGGCTGTTGCAACAGCCTGAGGCATGCCGTGTGTTCTCCCAGGGGAGTTGTCCCTGGATCCCGGGAACTTGGCAGTGGCGGGCTGCACAGGCTCCCGGAAGAGGGGTGTGGATAGTGACCTGTGCTCGCACACAGGCCCCTTGGTGGCAGCAGCAGCAGCCTTAGCGTCTGCCACCCGTCTCTGGGGTCCACGCTTTTAACCGCGGCTCGCGCCCATCTCTGGTGTTCGCACTTTTAGCCGTGGCTCGCGCCCGTGTCTGGAGTTCCTTTAAGCAGTGCTCTTAAACCCCTCTTCTCGTGCACCAGGAAACAAAAAGGGAAGAAAAAGTCTCTTGCCTTTTCGGCAGCTCCAGAGCTTTTCCCAGACTCCCTCCTGGCTATCCGTGGTGCACTAACACCTAGTCCTCTCCCTGCGCTCCGACCGAAACCCGAGCCTCAACTCCCAGCCCCGCCCGCCCCGGTGGGTGAGCAGACAAATCTCTTGGGCTGGTGAGTGCCGGTCAGCACCTATCCTCTGTGTTGGAATCTCCCCGCTTTGCCCTCCACACCCCTGTTGCTGTGCTCTCCTCCGTGGCTCCGAAGCTCCCCACTCCGCCTCCCACAGTCTCTTCCTGCGGAGGGGCTTCCTATTGCGTGGAAACCTTTCCTCCTTCACAGCTCTCTCCCACTTGTGCAGGTCCGGTCCCTATTCTTTTGTCTCTGTTTTTTCTTTTGCCCTACCCAGGTACGTGGGGGAGTTTCTTGCCTTTTGGGAAGTCTGAGGTCTTCTGCCAGCATTCAGTAGGTGTTCTGTAGGAGTTGCTCCACGTGTAGATGTATTTCTGGTGTATCTGTGGGGAGGGAGGTGATCTCTGCATCTTACTCTTCCGCCATCTTTCCCTCCACCCTCTGAAACTCTTTCGGAAAGGTCCTTTAGTATGCATTCTTCTGCCACTTGCCTCCTTTTTCTTCAGATTCCAGGTGTGTTAATCCTATTCTGTATGTTATTCATTTCCTCTGCTGTATGGTATTCTAATGTAGGCATATCCATAGATTATCAACTGTCAGGTTATTTATTTACTTATATGTTTATTTTTTATCATATAAAGAGGGATGCCATAAGCTTTCTTGTACAAAATGGCCAAAAGTATCCCTCTGCAATAAATGTATCTATTGTCAGTTATTTTATTTTGTTTCAATTAAGCATAGAATTTGAGAGAGTATGGAGGGGCTGGGGAAAGTGTGTTAAGGCAATGGAGGGAACATACAGGTGAATGCTAACTATCATAACAGACGGAAGTCATGCCTGTTCTATACATGTCTCTATGGACACATCCCAGAAAGTCTCTCTGGGGTGTTTATTTAAGGATATGCAGGGTAAAAGGAATATTTATTATCTGTTGCTTGTAACATTACAGGGAAAGAAGAGTACAGCCATTTTAGAAAAGGACATAGGGAACAGCATAAGCAAGTGGGCTTGACAGGTCCAGTAAAACAAAGTGCCTAAAGGCTTGGGCTTCTGAGACAATAACCAGAGACCCACAGGAGTAAAAGATTAGCTCTCGCTCTGTTGCACGGATGTAGGTACATAGTTTCCAAAGGAAAAAAGTGGGAGTATAAATCCACCACACAGCAGAATTACTGAACTCCCAGTTCCCTGAAAGATATAGATGAAGGCCTGACACACATTCCTAAGGTGCTTTTGAAAGAAGCAGACCCCCACCAGATGAAAATTGCTGACTGCAAGCACGTAGACCCCAGATCAGTTGAAACCAAAAGATTGATGATACTTGAAACTTCAACTTGATGCCAACCAATCCGAGAATTGAGCACAACTGATCAAGCACCATGTGGTCCCCTTCATCACCCTTCCTTTAAACCCCTTCCCTGAAAGTCCTCAGTGAGTTGGCACTCTTTTATGCCTTCTCCCTTGTGCACAAGCTATCCTTCTAATAAAAATTTTGCTTGCCTAAGAATCTTGTGGGGGCTATATTCTTTTCTATGGTACTGCTGTCCAAGAATCTGAAGAGGACCTGGAAACACTGTTCACTTAATGGCTTAAAACCACACAAATTTATTATGTCACAGTTTCTTTGGCTCATAAGTCTGGACACAGTTTAGCTGGGCCATCTGCAAGACTACAGTTAAGGTGCTGGCCAGGGCAGATGTCTTGTCTGAAGGCTCAAATTGGGAAGAGATTAAATTCCAAGCTCACATAGTTTTTGTTGCTAGAATTCACTTCCTTATGGCTATTGGACTAAAGAATTCAATTTCTTCCTGGCTGTTTGCCAAAGGTTGTCCTCAGCTGCTTGCCACTATTGACCTATCAACAAGGTTGCTGAATTCATCAAAGTCTCTTCATAAGACTGAGGTCACAATCCTATGTAATGGTCATGAAAGTAATATCACATCACACTTGCAATGTTATCTAGGTTAAAAACAAGATGTAGGTTCCCCTTCCACTCAAAGGGAGGGAACCACACATGTTTGTGAACAACATGAGGCAGGGATCATGGAGACTACCTAAGAATCTGTCTGCCACAAGGGTTTTTCTTTTCTTTCTTTTTCTTTTTTGTTGTTGTTTTTATCAGTTTCCAGCAATGTATAACGTTTTGCTTTGTTCAACAGCTTCTCAAAATTTAGAATTGTCAGAATTTGCCAAATTGTTGGGTAGGCAATGCCACCTCATTTTAATTTTAAAAATTAGAAATGCAGTGAGGCTCGTTTATGTGCCTTTTTGATAAATTGCCAACTTCTGTCTTCCACTTCATGTTATATTTGTTTGAGTGTCTTTCTCATTGATATTAGAAATTCTTTATATTTTCTGAGTATTCTTTGTGGCATCTGGAACATTGCAAATACTTTCTGCCAGTCTGAAACTCATATCATCATTTTGTTGTTTTCTTTAGGGAAGCCCTTTTGCCTTTCTCTGGAAAGATGTGGAAGAGTTCAATTATCCCCTCCTATTGGGCTTTATTTTCAGACAATATTCATGATGAAATTCTCATATATTTTACCAAATGACTGAAATATTTGTGTTTTTTAAAAAGTCTTTAATTCCTCTGGGATTACTTTATTGTAAAGTGTAAAGTATAGATCATAGTGTTTCCATGTGGATATCTGTTTGATCTACTTCTGTTAAAATATTCATCTTTCTAAATTGCTCTGCTATACAACCTCTCTCAATTTTTTCTTTTCAATTTCATTAGGTTATTTATCTCTACCTTGCCAATACAAAACTGTTTTAATTTATTTTTATCATAAATTTTAATATCCAGTAATGTTTCTTTATATAATTACTGTATGAGTGTTTCTTGTGGGGTTTTGGGGTGGGGGGAGGGGAGATTTGTTCTATGATAAATCTTCTGTCAGAGTATAAAAATCCTCAGGAAATCTCAGCATATGAAGATCCTAGGGAAATAGTCCAAGTTTTTGCTGGAATCACACTGATAATTTGGGTAGAATGGACTTTTTGAAAATGATTTTTGACTCTTCATATTGATACTTTTAGTATGAATCTCAATTTATTTAATTTCTTTTTCTCTTTTATCAAAATATTCACCTTTAAAATGGTGAGACGGTGGTATCCATCAGCCTGGGTAAATTAAATTTTTTACAGTAGTAACTTGTGACTATAAAATATGTTCTATCTTTGGTCAGTTTGACCCCAAGTTCATAGTATTTCAAGTTGCTATAAACAATTTATTATTATTTAATAATTATTTATTAGTATTATTTTAAATTAATACTAATTTATTAGTAGCATTTTAAATTAAACAGTACTTTATTTTTATCAGTTACCTAATTACCAAGTACCTTAATCCTATGATTTAAATTATGTCTTCTCTCCTCACTGACGTGTGTTCCCTCTGTAAACAAACAAACATGTGACTGTAAATGCTAAGTATGTTTCTGAGGCCTCCATTTTTTTCCCTATGGGATATTTTGTCTCTTACTGCACCTATACCATGCTGTCTTAAATGATACTAACTTTCTGACCTTGATTGGTAGTAAGGTACATCCTCCTAGTGTATTTTTTTCCTCTTTGGTTATATTATGAGTTTTCTTGTACTCATATTCTTTCTTTCAAGTAAACATGAAAATCTGTTTGTCAGTGTCCTCATTCAACTTGTTGGATATTTTAAGAGAAAAGGCATTGACTATATAGATCAAATTGAGATGTGAGATGCTTCATACATGGATTCATCTTACTCATGAACATGGACCTGATATCCATTTAGTTATGCACATTGACAGGTTGAAAGGACAGTTTTAGGGCATCTATATTCATCTAAAGATACTTGCCTGTAATTTTATTTTTTGATAGTGTCTTAGTCTGGCTTTGGTATCAGGGTGATGACTTTAGGAATGTTCCCTCCTCTTCAACCTTTCAGAAGACTTTGAGAAAGATTGGTATAAGTTCTTTGTGTGTTTGGTAGTATTCCCCAGTGAAGCCATCACTTCCGGGAGTTTTGTTTTCTGGGAGTTTTCTTATTACAGATTCTATTTCACTTCTAGAGAACAGTCTGTTCAAATTATATATTTCTTCTTGATTCAGTTTTAGTGGGCTCTACATTTCTAGACACTTGTCCATTTCTTCTAGGTTGTCCAATTTGTTGGGTTATAATTGTTCATAGTATTTGCTTATAGTTTTGTTTTTGTAATTTCTGCAAGATCAGTTGTTATTTCTCCTCTTTCATTCCTTATGTTGATTATTTTGGTCCTCTTCTTCTTAGTGAATCTGCCTAGAGGTTTGTTTATTTTGTTTATCCTTTCTAGAAAACAGTTCTTAGTTTTATTGATTCTTCTATTTTTTTTAATCTCTATTTTGTTTATTTCCTTTCTGATTGTTTTTATTTCCTTCCTTCTGCTGACTGTAGTTTTGTTTGTTCTTTTTTTTTCTCATTCTTTCAGGTGGTAGGTTAGATTGTTTATTTGAGAGTTTTCCTGTTTTGTTTTGTTTTGTTTTTTTTCCCCAGGAAGGCCTGTATTGCTCTGAACTTCCCTTGTAGGACTGCATCCCATAGATTTTGTATGGTTGTGTTTTCATTGTTATTTGTCTCAAGATATTTTAAAATTTCCTCTTTGGTTTCATCATTGACCCATTGGTTTTTTAGTAGCATGTTGTTTAGTCTCCACGTAATCATTTTGTTTTCTTGTTTCTCTTTTTGTGGTTGATTTCTACTTTCATGCTGTTGTGGTCAGAAAAGATGCTTGAAATAATTTCTAGCCTCTTAAATTTTTTGAGGCTTATTTTGTGTCCTAGTATGTGGTCTATCTTAGAGAGCGTTCCATGTGCATTTGAAAAGGTGTATTCTGGTTTTGGGGGATGTAGTGTCCTGAAAATATCAATAAAATCTAACTGTTCTATTGTGTCATTTGTGATCTCTGTTGCCTTATTGATTTTCTGTGTGGAAGAGCTGTCCATTGATGTCAGCAGGATGTTAAAAGCTCCTACTATTATTGTATTCCCATCAGTTTCTCCCTTTATGTCTGTTAGTATTTGTTTTATGTATTTAGGTCCTCCTATATTGAATGCATATATGTTAACGAGTGTAATATCCTCTTCCTGTATTGATCCTTTTATCATCATATAGTGTCCTTCTTTATCTTTATGACCTTTGTTTTAAAGTCTATTTTGTCTGACATGAGTGCTGCTATCCCCTGCTTTCTTGTCATTTTCATATGCATAAAATATCTTTTTCTGTCTCCTCACTTTCAATCTCTGTGTGTCCTTCATCTTAAAGTAAGTCTCTTGGACCACATTGTAGGCTATTGTTTTATTATCTAATCTCCCACTCTATGTTTTTTTTGATTGGTGCATTCTGTGACATTAAAGGTAATTATTGATAGTTGTGTATATATTATTTAAACCTTGTTTTCCAGTTGATTTTTTATTTCTTCTTTGTTCCTTTATTTTTCTCTTTGTTTTTCCTTTTGTGGTTTGATGGTTTTCTTCTGTATAATGCCTGAATTGTTTTCTTTTTGTTTTTTTGTGAATTTATTGTATGTTTTTGATTTGTGGTAACCCTGGTTTTCAAGTATTTTAACCCATTTCTCTAGCTACTTGTTTTAAACTGGTAGTTGTATAAATTCAAAAACATACTAAAAACAATCTACGTTTTCTTACTCCCCTCTCCCACATTTTATGATTTTGATGTCCTCTTTTACATCTTCATGTTTATGCTTTCACTGTTCATTGAGGTTATAATCACTTTCACAAATTGTTTTTGATTTTTTAAAATTTACATACTGACTTATATAAGAGGTTTACTTTCCTATTATGTTTTCTTTCCTGTAGATTCTTGCTTCTCTTCTATTTATATAAGACATTTCAATATTTCTTTTATATAGGTTTAGTATTGCTGTATTCTTTTAGTTTTTTCTTATCTGAGAAATTCTTTATCTCCTTATATTCTGAATGATAATCTTGCTGAGTAAAGTATCCTAGGTTTCAAGGTTTTCCCTTTCAGGACTTTGAATATAACTTTCCCCTTTCTTCTGGCCTGCAATGGTCCTGTAGAGAAATCAGGTGATAGTCATATGGGGATTCCCTCATGACTAACTCTTCATTTTTCTCTTGCTGCTTTTAGAATTTTCTCTTTAACTTTTTCCGTTTATAATATGGCTTGGTTAAATATAATTTGACCCAATCTGTTTGGGTTCATCTTGTAACCTCTGGGTTCCTGTACCTCAATATGTTTCCTTCTTTAGGTTTGGGAAGTTTTCAGCCATAACTTCTTCAAATACACTTTCAATCACCTTTTCTCTGTCTTCTCCTTCTGTGATCCCTATTATGTGTAGATAGGCATGCTTTATATTATCCCATAAATCTCGTATGTTGCTTTCTTTTTTTATTTGTTTTTCTGTCTGCTGTTCTGATTGAGTAATTTCTATTTTTCTATCTTCCAGATCCCTTATTCATTCTTCTGCATTATTTAGTTTGCTATTTATTGCCTTTAACTCAGTTTCATCTCAGCAAATATTTTCTAATTTTGATTGGCTCCTCTTTATAATTTGTAGTTCCTTGTTACAGCCATTTGTACTTCTATTGATAACCTTTCTTAATTCCTCAGTCTTTTTATTAGCTCCTTTTTGAACTTGGGGTCTAGTAGTCTATAGAGGTCAGTTTTATTGTTTGTTCTTTCAGGGGAATTCTCTTCTTTTAATTGGGACTGTTTCCTCTGCTTCTTCATTTTACTTATATTTCTCCAACTTTATAACTTTAGGGGAAATAGTTATCTACTGTGATCTTCAAGGGCTGTTTTTATGTGGGAGCATACCTGTGTAGCCTGTGTGAGTCTAATATTTTGGTGCAAGGGCTGTTTTTAGTACTGATGGCTGCCACGTCTTTCCTCAGTGTGTGCTGACCATTATCCCCTTGATAGGGAGTGTGACCAGTGTTGTGGTGACCACAGTCTACACTGGATGTTGAGCATGGCCTCCTCTTTGCTCTTTGGCTGTCACAGCCCTGTCTGGGGCAGGGTCTGCTCCTGAGTTGTTGGATTAGAAGCCTCCAGATCTGGTTTTAATCTGTAATTTGAGGTAGGTGGGACTGGAACACTCCCACTGGGAGAGGAGCCACTGAGTATTCCTCCACAGGGGCTCTCCACCACAAAGTGAACTCTGTGGTGTCATCTGTCACCCATTGCATGCACTCACAAAGTACATTGCGGTTGGCACTGCCCTCAGCCTTGGGAATGCTTGCAATTGGCCCAGATGTCTCTTAGGCACTGAGTTCACAAAGCCACTGACACAGATTCACTGAAGTTCAGCACCCAGGCCTGCCATAGTCATGCACCTGGACCTGGGGTAGGAACTGTGTGGATCAGCTCAGACCCCAGCCCCACCTTTGCATGCACATACCCACAAAGTTCGCCACTGCTAACACTGGACCCAGCCCCGCCATTGAATCACAGGTGCTGCACTTACAAAGCCACTAGCAGTATCCACCAAATTGTCACAGCCACCAGGAATTGGCTCAGATTTCAGCCCCCCTCTGCATGTGGGTAACCTGCCAGTGCTTGCTTGCTCTCAGAGCTCATAGAGGCAGAGCCTTGCCCACTGTGAGCATGCTGAGAAGGAGGCTTCTATGGTGTGGCCCCACCCCTCCCCTCACTATTTAACAATGGGGCTTCTATTGTGGACACAGGCTCCATTCTTTGCACACACCTGGTTGCAGCCAGGACCACACTCCAGTCCCTTCAGGCTCTCTCTGTTCATCCAACCTCAGTCCTCTCCCCAAGTCTGTGGGCTGAAGCCTGAATTTCAGCACCCAGTCCTTGTGCACACCAGCAGACATGCATCTGATGCTGGGACATGAAGTGAGGTGACCAGGGCCTCTGCGCTGGTCTCTCTCTGTTCTGCTGCTGCACTCTCCTCTGAGCCTCTGAAGTTCCCTATCTGTCCTGGCTGATCTCTGAGACAGTGAAGGGGGTTTCCAGGGTGAGTGAACCTTTCCTCTTTCACGGCTCCCTCCTAAGGGAGCAGATTTCATACCAATTCCTTTTCTTCCTTTCATTCTACAAAGTTATATGTGATCTTTCTTGCAGCTTTAGTTGTATGAGATCTGTCAATGTGCAGTAGGTATTCTGTGACGGTTATTCCATGTGTAGATGTATTTTTGATGTATTTGTGGGAGGAGATGAGCTCCACGTCCTTCTATTCTGCCATCTTGATCTTCATCTCCCATGGTATTAACTTTTAAAGAAAGTTTGTCTCTAATTTATCCATTGGAATTCAATGCAGCTATCTTATATATAACATCTTTTTAAAGTCACTATTTTCATTGAGTGTGTGGGAACTGATCTAATTGCTATGATACTCATCTTTTACACAGTATGAAAAGTTCTGATTATTATGTGGAGAAGAAGTGAGCCAGTACAATTTTTCAAAAATTAACTGGGCTATCCCCACTCTGTTTGTGGGTCCTGATTGATGTCTCTACAATTGCTTAGAAAATATGAACATCTTAGAAAATTACTCTCTTTCGATATCTGTATCTCTGGCCAACAACTTTGATCATAAAATGATGGACCATCTTTTATGGTGTTCAGAAACAAAAAGGCTTTGGGGAAAAAGATACTGTTCTTAAGGCCTTGAGGGTCAAATCCATATCCAGAGGAGATCCCTAGTGACAGAGCCCCCTGAGTAGTCCTGTAGAAGTCAATGTTCACTGATCTTTTTTGTTTTTATCACAAGATTTGAGCTGTTACAGGAAACAAACAAAATAGAACCAAGACAGAGGAATACAGGGTTGGAAAGGTAATGCCCAATCCTACAGGTACTGTTTGTGCCATGGATACAGCTATAACTGAAACCTGTTCTTGATCATTACTATTAGGTGAGCTAAAGCCAGGTTTGAATTGTGTCCTTGTCATTTACATCCTAAAGAGTCCTGGCTATGTTCACTGAATGTGTTTATTCTCTGAAAATTCAAGGACATTTATATGATGACCTGTTATTTACATTTTCAATAATATAAATTTCAGTTTCAAGAAAAGGAAACAAACTCTAAAAGTTTTCTTTCTCTTAAAAATTATTCCAAGATTAAAGAAATAAAAAAACTAAACAAAATAAGTACATTGGATTTATATCTAGTCTAGTCTATATACCATCTAGTCCAGTATTAGGCTAGCAAACATAGTCTCCAGAGTAGAAAAATAATTGCTTTTTGCCCACTGAATAAGTTATCAGTATTACTGATGGCTTACATGTTTTCACAATTTTCTCCAAATAGATTGGCTTGGTCTTCTGCTGCAGGTTACTATATATTTATTTTTCAAATCCCTGTCTTATTTTATCCATTCTGTTTCAGTTATAAAAAGGCAATTATTGTCTTACCATGAATTTTGCTACATTTAATCTATAAACCTATTATCTAACATCTTTCACAAAATAAGTTGGCTTTTCTCCCACTTCCCCCCCCCATCTCAAAATAATCTTTTGGAGATCATAGGTCAGATAGTCTTAATGCTGAAAGGATTATAAGAACAATTGCTTTATTCTGCATTCATCTTTGTGAATACAAAAGCCTAAATCTCTAAAGCACTTTGTGTGTATGCTTAACATTATGTTCCTGGTTTATTATTATTATTTCATTGTTAGCTCTGAAATTCAAACTTAACAAAGTATCGAATTGAAGAGTATTACACAGAAAACTACCATTAAAATAGTATTTATATTTTAAAAATAAAAAGTACTTATTTTAATTGTATTTCTTCACTTTATTTTGCAGATCAGTACACATTTTATTTCTTTTGAAATGAATGTACTTATCAATTCAAGGGAAATAACTCTCAAATTAGGTACTATCCATGTATACATCTTTTGGTGAACTTAAGTTGAAAATTTTGTACTGAATTTCAAAGGATTGTGTTTTTATCTAGGGGTGCAGATATCTCTTTGAAACAGTGATTTCATTTTTTTGGATAGATGTCCCAGAAGTGGGATTGCTGCATATGGTAGTTCCATTTTTAATTTCTTGAGGAAACTCAATACTGTTTTCCATAGAGGCTGTACTAGTTTGCATTCCCACCAACAGTATACAGGAGATCCCTTTTCTACACATCCTCACCAGCATTTGTTATCTCTTGTCTTTTTGATAATAAACATCCTAAAATGTATGAGGTCATATCACACTGTGGTTTTGATCATATTTCCCTGATGATTAGTGATGTTGAGCACCTTTTCATGTAGCTGTTGGCCATTTGTATATCTTCTTTGGAAAATATATATTCAGGTCCTTTGCCCATATTTTAATTGGGTTGTTTGTTTTGTTGCTATTGAGTCATGTACATTCCATGTATATTTTACGTATTAACTTCTTATTGGATATGTGGTTTGCAAATATTTTCTCCCATTCCATAGGTTGCCTTTTCATTTTGTTAATGATTTTCTTTGCTGTGCAGAAGCATTTTTGTTTGATGCTTATTTTTCCTTTTTGTTGTCTTTCTTTTGTTGTCAAATCCAAATAATCATTGTTAAAACGATTGTCATAAAATTTACCCCCTATGTTTTTTTCTAGGAGTTTTCCAGTTTCAGATCATATATTCAGATCTTTAATCCATTTTTTTTTTTTTTTTTTTTTTGCGTTACGCGGGCTTCTCACTGTTGTGGCCTCTCCCGTTGCGGATCACAGGCTCCAGATGCGCAGGCTCAGCGGCCATGGCTCACAGGCCCAGCCGCTCCGTGGCATGTGGGATCTTCCCGGCCCAGGGCACGAACCCACGTCCTCTGCATCGGCAGGCGGACTCTCAAACCACTGTGCCACCAGGGAAGCCCCTTTAATCCATTTTGAGTTGATTTTTTTATGGTGGAAGATAGAGGTCCAGTTTCATTCTTTTGCGATTGCTGTCCAGTTTTCCCAGCACCATATATTGAAGAGACTATCCTATTTCCTTTGTATATTCTTGGCTACTTTATCAAAAATCAATTGACCATATATTATATTTCTGGGATATCTATTCTGTTACATTCATGTATATGTCTATTTTTATGCCAATGCAATACTCTTGATTACTATGGCTTTATAATATAGATTGAATCAAGAAGTATGATGTCTCCAGCTTCTCCATTCTTTCTCAAGTTTGCTTTGGCTATTTGAGATGTTTTTGGTTCTATACAAATTTTAGGATTATTTGTTATATTTCTATAAAAATGCCATTGGAACTTTGGTAGTGATTGCATTGAATCTGTAGATCACTTTGGTTAATGTGGACATTTTAACAATATTAATTCTTCCAATCTAAGAACAGGGATTAACTTTCCCATTTATTTATGTCTTCTTCAGTTTCCCTTCAATGTCCTATAGTTTTCAGCATATATTTTGCCTCCTTGGTTAACTTATTCCTAAGAATTTTATGATTTTTGATGTTATTGTAAATGAGATTGTTTTCTTAATTTCTCTTTCTGACTGTTATTAATTTATTAATATGCAATTAAGTTTTTGTATGTTGATTTGTCATCCTGCAAATTTACTGAATTCATTTATTAGTTTTAACAGTATTTTGGTGGAGTCTTTTGGGTTTTCTATATATAATATACTGTCTGCAGATAGGAACAATTTTACTTCTTTCTGATTTGGATGGCTTTTCTTTTCTTTTCTTGTTTAATTATGTTGGCTAGGACTTTCAGTGCTATGCTGCATAAAAGTAGTGAGAGTGGGCATCCTTGCCTTGTTCTTGATATTAGAAAAAAAGCTTTTAGCTTTTCACCATTGAGTATGATGTTAGCTGTGATTTTGTCATATATGACTTTATTATGTTGAGGTACATTCCTCTATACCCAGTTTTTTTTTAGAGTTTATCATGAAAGAATATTGAATTTTGTCAATTTCTCTGCATCTATTGAGATGGTCTCATGATTTTTATCCTTCATTTTGTTAATGTGTATATCTCATTGATTGATTTGCAGATATTGAACTATCCTTGAATTCCTGGACTAAATTTCACTTGATCATTATTCATGATCCTTTAAATGTACTGTTGAATACAATTTGCTAAATTTTGATGTTTTTTACATCAAGTTTATCAGAGATATTATCCTATAATTTTCTTTTCTTGTAATTCCTTGTCTGACTTTGGTGTTAGGGTAATGCTGCTCTCATAAAATGAATGTGTTAAAATGGAAGTGTTCCCTCCACTTTAGGTTTTTGGAAGTGTTTGAGAAGGATTGGTATTACTTCTTAAATGTTTGATAGAATTCATCAGTGAAGCCATCTAGTCCTGAACTTTTCTTATTGGGAGATTTTTGATTACCAGTTCAATCTCCTTACTAGTAATTCATGTGTTCAAAATTTTCTATTTCTTTATGATTCAGTCTTGGAGAGTTGTATGTGTCTAGCAATTTATCCATTTCTTTTAGGTTGTCAAATTTGTTGGTGTATAATTGTTCATAGTAGTCTCTCATGATCCTTTGTATTTGAGTGATATCAGTTGTAATGTCTCCTCTGTCATTTATAGTGTTATTTATTCATATCTTCTATCTCTCTCTCTCTCTCTCTCTCCCCCTCTCTTGTTTTCTTTTAGTTAGTCTAGCTAAAGTTTAGTCTCTCTTGTTTGTCTTTTCAAAAAAACCAATTCTTAGTTATAATGATCTTGTCTATTTTCTTCTTAGTTTTGTTCCATTTATTTCTGATTTAATCTTTGTTATTCCTTTCTTCTACTAACTTTGGACCTAGTTTGTTCTTCTTCTAGTTCCTTAATGTATAAAGTTAGGTCATTTAACTGAGATTTTGTTTCTCTTACTGTAGGTTTCTTAATGTACCAACTTCCCTCTTACAATTTCTTTCATTGCATCACATAAGTTTTGATATGTTGTGTTTCTATTCTCATTGCCTCAAGATATAGTTTGATTTTTCTTTTGTTTTTTTATTTGACCCATTGTTTGTTCAAGAGCAAATTGTTTAATCTTCACATATTTATGAGTTTTCCAGTTTTCTTCTTATAACTAATTTCTAATTTCATACCATCTTTTCACAGATGCCTTTCTTTGATTCTTTATAAGAACCCCCAAATCTTGAGATTCCCCACTTAATATTTCTTTCATGATATTAATATAAAATAAATGCATTAAATAATTAGATTATTGGCAGAGACATTAGATTATCATTCATTAATTTTACTAACTTGGTAAATATTTATTAAAGCTGGCATAAGCCAGAAATTGGGCAAGTTGTTGAGAATTTAAAGATGAAGACAGAGCTCTTGGCCTAGTGTAGTTCTCATTTTAGTGATGATTATATTAAGGCAAATTCTATCCAAATATCGGGTTTCCCTCTCTTCAGTATTCTGGCTGTTATACTGATGATTGTTTTCTTTTACAGAGAAGCTACACTGGAACCCTGTTATAACATTATTTATTGACCATGAATAATGAATTGAGTATTGATTAATTAGTCAATTAATTTCTTTACAATTAATTTTGTAAAGCAAAGTTTACTATTAGCAAAACTGAAGCCCACTAAATGGAGATTGGTTACTAGAATGTCAAAAGGACTTATCATTTTTCCTCATAATAAGTGATACAATTCCATGTGTAATGGAAACTATTTTGATGACTATTACATAACTTTTTATTGTTTTTAATGCTACTTAAAAACATAGTGCAACAAAGTGTAATTGTGTTGGCACCTCTACTTTCTGGTTACTCCTTGCAGTTTCCTGATTGTCTCCAACTATGCTTTTTTTTTTTTTTTTTTTTTTTGCGGTACGCGGGCCTCTCACTACTGTGGCCTCTCCCGCTGCGGAGCACAGGTTCCGGACGCGCAGGCCCAGCCGCCATGGCTCACGGGCCCGGCCGCTCCGCGGCATGCGGGATCTTCCCGGACCGGGGCACGAACCCACGTCCCCTGCATCAGCAGGCGGACTCCCAACCACTGCACCACCAGGGAAGCCCCCAACTATGCTTTTGACTCCTTTAAACTGTGGATGATCTGCTTAGATTCTCTCTTTCCACTCTGTCCTTCTTGATTACATATCTACTGTAATCTAATATGTCCATTCCCTACCTTGCCAGCTCAGTTACTTCTTATTTTACTTTTCATAGCAATTATCTTTATCTGAAATTATCTTGTTTGTACATTTAACTTATTTTCTGTCTTCCACACTAAAATATAAGCTCCATTAGAGGGTCCTTGTCTGTCTTGTTCATTACTATATCTCCAGCACATAATAGATGCTCAAAAACTATTGGTTGAGTGAGTGAATGGAGGAACGAATGAGTCAGAAAAGAATTTTCTCTGAAGGATACAGATAGAAAATACAGATCATGGCTTCAGGATACTCACTATCCAGTTGAGGACACAAGATGTCTACATATGAAAGTGTGACTAGGGTGTGATTTTCATAACTGACAGGGGACTGCTGTGGATGATCAGGGGAGAGAGCCATCACTGGGCATGGGCCTAATCAGAAACAGTTTCATAGAGTACATATAACTTGCTTCTCATGGAGACTTCTCCCACAAAGCTTCCTGAAATCTGGGATCTATAAATGAAGGGTTATTTCTGCTTGAGAGACCAAGTAGGACTGTACAGAGGAAATGTTCTCTATGACCCTACCCTACCAACCTCTCTAAGTGCACTCCAATTCCTCACATCTAACTCTTGCCTGAGGGCTTTTGAGTTTGCTGCCTCATTGACCTGGAGTGTTCTTCCCATAGATAAAAGAGTTGACCCTTTATCTTCTAAATCTCACCCTAGATTACACTCTCTGAGAATACTGGTTACATGAAAATTTCTTGTCTGTGTTTTAAAAATCTTTATAACTAGAATGGAAGCTCCATGGAACACTGATCATCTGTGTCTTGTGCTTTGCATTATTCCTGATACCTAACACAGTGCTGGGAACTGTGTTTTTAATAAATGAATGAATAAATGATTTCAAAGAATGGACTTTGGAAAAAGTGGTGCAGGCAGGAGGAGATTAATGTTACAAAGATGAGGACATACCAGGAGATTAGAGGGCAGAAGTCAAAGCTTGTAGATAAGAAACAACTTGAGTAGACTGCAATATAAGGAACAAGAAGTTTAAAATTAATTTAATAATTTGTTTGCAATTCCATTTGGAATACATATGACTTTGACTCTTAATTTTTAACATTGCTTTTCTCACATTTTGTAAAAATTTTATAACATGTAACAAAAATTGGTTGCTTTAATTAATACATACAAAATTAACATTGGCATATAAGTTAAATAATATAGTTTAAGTAATGGTATAATATATAAATTTTCATTGCTTATTTCATGAACTTTGCAAGAAAATATGTTGATGTATAATTCAAACTATTAATGGCAGTATCAAGAGACAAACCTTATCTTCCATTTGATGTTCTATAGCTCCCACTGTTCAGTAGTCTACTGAGATAGATTACATATATATTTCTATACTTAAATAAGGATATACCTTATACCTATATAAGAATATATTTTAGTTTGGCAGAAATTTTTCCTTAAAGCTGTACCATAAATATCTTGTAATTGTATCTGATTATCCTCTAACATATTCTTTATTACTGATCTGTTACTGATCTTTATTCACCAGCACACAAAAAGATATTTGTACATTTGCCAAATTTGATATCATAAAGCCTGACTATAATATTGCTCTGTGATTACACCACACATCACACTGGGTTATAGGAAATCTTTCTGATAATTTTTATGTCAACTCTCCAAGGATGGGATGGAATCCAAAGCACAGCTGCTATGATGCAAATATGCATAAGTGGTCACTCATTACTAGTGATAAGCCATTATAAAGAAGTAATATTTCTTTTAAATTAAAAAGCCACCCAAATTAATGTAACTTTTAGTACTAAAACTTATCATCAAAAGAAGGCATACAGATAACATATAGAACATAAAAAAAGTCTAGCCAAATTAACAATCCAAAAATATAAAGTAAAATGAAACAAAGATACTATCTTCCATAAAATAAATATGTAGAAAATTAATAAAAGTTAAAACTCAGTGTTAGAAATGGCTTGAGGTAATGTCCATTTTACCCTTTCAGAGGGAATGTGACAAATTTTAGGAAGTCAGTTTGACAAGATTATCAAATGTTTAAAATATGTACATAATTTCATTAAGAACTTTTACTTGGTGATTTATCACTGAGGAAAAAATCTTGACATCACAAAAAGCATGAATATTTTATACAGTCATGCATACAATAGTGAAAAAGTATAAACAGCCTACAAGTCCATAGTCCACACAATGAAATGCCTCAATGCCATTAAAAATATCTTGAAGTATGTTTAATAATATATAAAACTGATCATTTATTGAGTGTACAATATATATATATATGCATAGAAAGTTTTTTCTGTTTATCCTGAATTTCTAAATTATGTATTATATGCATGGATTATTTTATAATCAGAAAAAGTAGACTACTATTATTTAAATTTAGAGCATCGTTCATGTACCTCAAATAGCCCAAAAAATACAGTATATCTAAATTTAGATCAAAATTTCATAAAGTAAATTTCAGAAAACTTTTGTTAATGCACATTACTGGGATTCTTACTGCATTTGTTCATTTGAATTATATTAATCATTCCTGGATTTATGCAGGGCTTGGTTTGTGTGACTCATGGATTTTATATAAACAATTTATGGTAAAAACTTAATATTTTGACCCAAGGGAAAAAGTTATTTTCTGGTATCAAAATTGTTCTTTGTTTGCAAATTTTAAAACTATAAAATGTAGTTTTTGTAGTGCATAAAAATGTCACCATTTATTTCAAATAGAAAATAAAACATTTAATATACATGCACTTTATATCAATTTTCAACTCTTAAAAGTGGGAAAAAATTATGACCCAGGAAAAAATTGGGACAGTATTAGCTTAAAAATAAAATTGCTCATTCATATTAAATAGGCTAATTAATTAATTCATATAATTAGGCTGCTTTTAAACAAACTATATTTGACTTGATGAAAATATATCTTATATGATATTGTCGGGGGACAAAATTTTCTACCCCAGGGAGATCTTCAAGATGGCAGAGGAGTAAGATGTGGAGATCACCTTCCTCCCCACAAATACATCAAAAATACATCTACATGTGGAACAACTCCTACAGAACACCTACTGAACACTGGCAGAAGACCTCAGACTTCCCAAAATGCAAGAAACTCCCCACATACCTGGGTAGGGCAGAAGAAAAAAGACAACAGAGACAAAAGAATAGGGATGAGACCTGCACCTCTGGGAAGGAGCTGTGAAGGAAGAAAAGTTTACACACACTAGGGAGCCCCTTCACTGGCAGGGACAGGGGGTGGGCTGGGGGGAAGCCTTGGAGCCATGGAGGAGAGTGCAGCAACAGGGGTGCAGAGGACAAAGCAGAGAGATTCCTGCACAGAGGAGCAGTGCCAGCCATTGCTCACCAACCTGAGAAGCTTGTCTGCTCACACGCTGGGGCAGGTGGGGACTGGGAGCTGAGGCTCAGGCTTCAGAGGTCAGATCCCAGGGAGAGGACTGAGGTTGGCTGAGTGAAGACAGCCTGAAGGGGGATAATGCACCACAGCTAGCCAGGAGGGAGTCTGGGAAAAAGTCTGGACCTGCCGAAGAGGCAATGTTTCAGGGTGTGCGAGGAGCAGAGATTCCTTCCCTGTGTATCCACAGAAGGCAGAGCACCGCCTAAGTGAGCTCCAGAGATGGGCATGAGGCAGGGCTATCAGCTCAGATCCCAGAGATGGACATGAAAGGCTAACGCTGCTGCTGCCACCACCACTGCAACCAAGAATCCTGTGTGCGAGCACAGGTCACTACCCGCACCCCCCTGGGAGCCTGTGCAGCATGTCACTGCCAGGGTCCCAAGATATAGGGACAACTTCCCCAGGAAAACACACGGCATGCCTCAGGCTCTTACAATGTCGTGTTGGCCTCTGCTGCTGCAGGCTCACCCCACATTCCAATTATGACTACCGTACCCCTCCCTCTCTCCAGCCTGAGTGAGCAAGACAGCCCTAATCAGCTGCTGCTTTAACCCTCTCCTGTCTGGGTGAGGAACAGGTGCCTGAGGGCAACCTACATGCAGAGGTGAGGCCAAAACCAAAGCTAAATCCAGGAACTGGGTGAACAAAGAAGAGAAATGGAAATTCCTCCATGCAGCCTCAGGAGAAGCAATTAAATACCCACAGTCAAATTGACAAACCTGTATCTATGGAATACCTGAACAGACAATGAATGTTCCCAAAATTGAGGCAGTGGATTTTGGGAACAACTGTAGACTTGGGGTTTGCATTCTGTGACTGATTAGTTTCTGATTTTTACGTATAACTTAACTTAGTTTTTAGTCCTTTATCACTGGTGGATTTGTTTATTGGCTTTGTTGCTCTCTTTCTTTTTTAATTTTCTTAATTTTTATTCTATTATTATGTTTTCTTTCTTCCTTTCCTTCTGACCCATGTGGCTGGCAGGGTCTTGGTGTTTTGGCCAGGTGTCAGGCCTGAGCCTATGAGGTTGGAGAGCTTAGTTCAGCACATTGGACCACCAGAGACCTCCCAGACCCACATAATATCATTTGGCAAGAGCTCTTGCAGAGATCTCTGTCTCAACACTAAGACCCAGAACCACCCAATGGCCAGCAAGCTCCAGTGCTGGACGTCCCATGTCAAACAACTAGCAAGACAGGAACACAACCCCACCCATTAGAAGAGAGTCTGCCTAAAGTCATACTAAGTTCACAGACACCCCAAAACACACCACCGGATATGGCCCTTCCCACCAGAAAGACAAGATCCAGCCCCACCATCAGAACACAGGCACAAGTCCCCTCCACCGGGAAGCATACACAAACCACTCAACCAACCTCACCCACTGGGGACAGACACCAAAAACAATAGGAAATACAAACCTGCAGCCTGCAGAAAGGCGACCCCAAACACAGTAAGTTAAACAAAATGAGAAGACAGAGAAATATGCAGCAGATGAAGGACCAAGGTAAAACCCACAAGACCAAACAAATGAAGAGTAAATAGGCAGTCTACCTGAAAAAGAATTCAGAATAATGATAGTAAAGATGATCCAAAATCTTGGAAATAGAATGGAGAAAATAAAAGAAATGTTTAACAAGGACTTAGAAGAACTAAAGAGCAAACAAACAATGATGAACAACACAATAAATGAGATTAAAAATTCTCTAGAAGGGGGCTTCCCTGGTGGCACAGTGGTTGAGAGTCCACCTGCCAATGCAGGAGTCACGGGTTCATGCCCCGGTCCAGGAAGATCCCACATGCCGCGGAGCGGCTGGGCCCGTGAGTCATGGCTGCTGAGCCTGTGTGTCCGGAGCCTGTGCTCCGCAACGGGAGAGGCCACAACAGTGAGAGGCCCGCGTACCGCAAAAAAAAAAACACAAAAAAAACAGACTATAGTGGTAGCTCTAACTTCTTTTCAATTCAAACCTCTGAACTTCCAATTCCCCTTTTTGCTCCACCCTCTGGCACCTCAGTATTGTTAAGGAAAAAATTGCTGCCTGCCATATCTGTAAACAAAGGATATTGCAGCCATCAAGACACAACATTAGAGGCTCACCCCACTGGTGCACTCTGAGGAGACTCAGGATGAGAAAGCACAGGATACTGGCCCCAGGTAGCTGAAGTGCATATCAAAGGAATAATTTCAGTGAGCCCAGACTCTTACATCTTCTCATACATAGGAAGGTGCTAAATTCCTTAACTTGAGATGTCTGGCTTTCTTTAATTAACAGTAATCTTTTGATGTTCCAATTACCTGGTCTTTGTTGCAAAAACTCGTATGTATCCTGGCTCCTCGCTTACCTCTTCAGAGTGGTGACTTAGAGTGGTCTGAGAGTCCTGTCTCCTGGGCTTGAAGTCTGCAAAAAGTCTGTCGAATAAAATATAACTCTCAGCTTTTAGGTTGTGTATTTTTTTTCAGACAACAGTTTTGACATAGATACCAACTCCACGTAATGACAGAGTTATTGTTAATAATCCTTGAGAGCAGGCATTTACATTCTTGTTTCTTGGTGCTCTTTGAATGGTATTTTACTGTGAAGTTGCTTAAGCCATTTCACTACTAATCCTGAGTCAACTTGGTGGTGTGTTCTGAGTCCTGATGTTACAGGTTACAGGTCCACCGGATCTACTCTGGGATCCTTAGCCCATGTGGCGACCCTTTGTCTTGGCCACTGTGTTCTTTTTCTTCTCAGATTTGCACAACCAATAATGAAACTGGTGCTGAGTCTGGAACAGCACAAGTTTTATTCAATGACCAAAGAATGGAGAAGTGAGAATTTAGTTTGCAAATCAACTCTCAACTTAATTTGGGCAGAAACACCATATATATTGGAGGGTTGAGGTAAAAAGGAGGAAATTGAAAAGAGAGGGAGGAATATTGATGACTTATCCAAGAAGAGGGGTGTGGTTTGGACCCAGAACTGATGCAACGCTCTTTCTCTGTCCTTGTATGGACATTTCCAGCTGTCGTCATGGCAACTGCACTGGTGGGTATGTCATTTAACATGCTAACGCATTATATTGAGTGTATAATGAGGCTCAAAGCCTACTGGAATTAAACTCTTCCACCATCTTGGTCCTACTTCTAACCAGTTCTTGTTTTTCTCTTTGCAGCTTCCTCCTGAAACTTAGATAAGAGAAATTGTTTTCCATTCAAGGGAGGGATAGGGGAATGATTCTGCGGCAACAGCCTTGGTAACACTGAGTCATGTTGTTGTGGACACATTACTATATGCTTTTCTCAATAATAAAAGAGTACACCCAAAGAGTAAATTTTGTTGTATGAAAAAGGAGTTAAATTTGCCAACTTATTGACTTGTATTTCTTTTGTTCAAGAGGTAGATTGGGTTTGAGAACAAAGATTTACCTGTGTTGGCTCAGGCACTCCTCAGCCATGTGAGGATTACATACTCAGATTCATCAGTTCAGTCTGATAAATTGTACTTAAATACTGTAATGATACATTTAGCTGATGAAATCTTTTTCTCACACTTGTTGTGTTAAGCTTTTACACCGAATGGGATTTTTTTTTTTTTTTTTTTTTGCAGTACGTGGGCCTATCACTGTTGTGGTCTCTCCCGTTGTGGAGCACAGGCTCTGGACGCACAGCCTCAGTGGCCATGGCTCACAGGCCCAGCCGCTCCATGGCATGTGGGATCTTCCCAGGCCGGGGTACGAACCCATGTCCCCTGCATCGGCAGGCGGACTCTCAACCACTGCACCACCAGGGAAGCCCCTGGATGGGATTTTTAAATTTTTTTTAAACATCTTTATTGCGGTATAATTGCTTTAAAATGGTGTGTTAGTTTCTGCTTTATAACAAAGTGAATCAGCTATACATATACATATGTTCCCATATGTCTTCCCTCTTGTGTCTCCCTCCCTCCCACTCTCCCCATCCCACCCTTCCAGGCTGTCAAAAAGCACCGAGTTAATATCCCTGTGCCTTGCGGCTGCTTCCCCCCAGCTATCTACCTTACTACGTTTGTTAGTGTGTATATGTCCATGACTCTCTCTCGCCCTGTCAAAACTCACCCTTCCCCCTCCCCATATCCTCAAGTCCGTTCTCCAGTAGGACTGCGTCTTTATTCCTGTCTTACCCCTAGGTTCTTCATGACATTTTTTCCCCTTAAATTCCATATATGTGTGTTAGCATACGGTATTTGTCTTTTTCTTTCTGACTTACTTCACTCTGTATGACAGACTCTAGGTCTATCCATCTCATTACAAATAGCTCAATTTCATTTCTTTTTAAGGCTGAGTAATATTCCATTGTGTATATGTGCCACATCTTCTTTATCCATTCATCCGATGATGGGCACTTAGGTTGTTTCCATCTCCGGGCTATTGTAAATAGAGCTGCAATGAACATTTTGGTACATGACTCTTTTTGAATTTTGGTTTTCTCAGAGTATATGCCCAGTAGTGGGATTGCTGGGTCATATGGTAATTCTATTTGTAGTTTTTTAAGGAACCTCCATACTGTTCTCCATAGTGGCTGAACCATTTCACATTCCCACCAGCAGTGCAAGAGTGTCCCCTTTTCTCCACACCCTCTCCAGCATTTATTGTTTCTAGATTTTTTGATGATGGCCATTCTGACTGGTGTGAGACGATATCTCATTGTAGTTTTGATTTGCAATTCTCTAATAATTAATGATGTTGAGCATTCTTTCATGTGTTTGTTGGCATTCTGTATATCTTCTTTGGAGAAATGTCTATTTAGGTCCTCTGCCCATTTTTGGATGGGGTTGTTTGTTTTTTTGTTATTGAGCTGCATGAGCTGCTTGTAAATTTTGGAGATTAATCCTTTGTCAGTTGTTTCATTTGCAAATGTTTTCTCCCATTCTGAGGGTTGTCTTTTGGTCTTGGTTATGGTTTCCTTTGCTGTGCAAAAGCTTTGAAGTTTCATTTGGTCCCATTTGTTTATTGTTGTTTTTATTTCCATTACTCTAGGAGGTGGGTCAGAAAGGATCTTGCTGTGATTTATGTCATAGAGTGTTCTTCCTATGTTTTCTTCTAAGAGTTTGATAGTTTCTGGCCTTACATTTAGGTCTTTAATCCATTTTGAGCTTATTTTTGTGTATGGTGTTAGGGAGTGTTCTAATCTCATACTTTTACATGTACCTGTCCAGTTTTCCCAGCACCATTTATTGAAGAGGCTGTCCTTTCTCCACTGTACATTCCTGCCTCCTTTATCAAAGATAAGGTGTCCATATGTGCGTGGGTTTATCTCTGGGCTTTCTATCCTGTTCCACTGATCTATCTTTCTGTTTTTGTGCCAGTACCATACTGTCTTGATTACTGTTGCTTTGTAATATAGTCTGAAGTCAGGGAGCCTGATTCTTCCTGCTCCACTTTTCATTCTCAAGATTGCTTTGGCTATTCGGGGTCTTTTGTATTTCCATACAAATTGCGAAATTTTTTGTTCTAGTTCTGTGAAAAATGCCAGTGGTAGTTTGATAGGGATTGCATTGAATCTGTAGATTGCTTTGGGTAGTAGAGTCATTTTCACAATGTTGATTCTTCCCATCCAAGAACATGGTATATCTCTCCATCTATTTGTATCATCTTTAATTTCTTTCATCAGTGTCTTATAATTTTCTGCATACAGGTCTTTCGTCTCCTTAGGTAGGTTTATTCCTAGATATTTTATTCTTTTTGTTGCAGTGGTAAATGGGAGTGTTTTCTTGATTTCACTTTCAGATTTTTCATCATTAGTATATAGGAATGCCAGAGATTTCTGTGCATTAATTTTGTATCCTGCTACTTTACCAAATTCATTGATTAGCTCTAGTAGTTTTCTGGTAGCATCTTTAGGATTCTGTATGTATAGTATCATGTCATATGCAAACAGTGACAGCTTTACTTCTTCTTTTCCGATTTGGATTCCTTTTATTTCCTTTTCTTCTGATTGCTGTGGCTAAAACTTCCAAAACTATGTTGAATAAGAGTGGTGAGAGTGGGCAACCTTGTCTTGTTCCTGATCTTAGTGGAAATGATTTCAGTTTTTCACCATTGAGGATGATGTTTGCTGTGGGCTTGTCATATATGGCCTTTATTATGTTGAGGAAAGTTCCCTCTATGCCTACTTTCTGCAGGGTTTTTATCATAAATGGGTGTTGAATTTTGTCGAAAGCTTTCTCTGCATCTATTGAGATGATCATATGGTTTTTCTCCTTCAATTTGTTAATATGGTTTATCACATTGATAGATTTGCGTATATTGAAGAATCCTTGCATTCCTGGAATAAACCCCACTTGGTCATGGTGTATGATCCTTTTAATGTGCTGTTGGATTCTGTTTGCTAGTATTTTGTTGAGGATTTTTGCATCTATGTTCATCAGTGATATTGGCTTGTAGTTTTATTTCTTTGTGACATCCTTGTCTGGTTTTGGTATCAAGGTGATGGTGGCCTCGTAGAAGGAATTTGGGAGTGTTCCTCCCTCTGCTATATTTTGGAAGAGTTCGAGAAAGATAGGTGTTAGCTCTTCTGTAAACGTTTGATAGAATTCACCTGTGAAGCCATCTGGTCCTGGGCTTTTGTTTGTTGGAAGGTTTTTAATCACAGTTTCAATTTCAGTGCTTGTGATTGGTCTGTTCATATTTTCTATTTCTTCCTGATTCAGTCTTGGCAGGTTGTGCATTTCTAAGAATTTGTCCATTTCTTCCAGATTGTCCATTTTATTGGCATAGAGTTGCTTGTAGTAATCTCTCATGATTTTATTTCTGCAGTGTCAGTTGTTACTTCTCCTTTTTCATTTCTAATTCTATTGATTTGAGTCTTCTCCCTTTTTTTCTTGATGAGTCTGGCTAGTGGTTTATCTATTTTGTTTATCTTCTCAAAGAACCAGCTTTTAGTTTTATTGATCTTTGCTATTGTTTCCTTCATTTCTTTTTCATTTATTTCTGATCTGATTTTTATGATTTCTTTCCTTCTGCTAGCTTTGGGGTTTTTTTGTTCTTCTTTCTCTAATTGCTTGAGGTGCAAGGTTAGGTTGTTTATTCGAGATGTTTCCTGCTTCTTAAGGTGGGCTTGTATTGCTATAAACTTCCCCCTTAGAACTGCTTTTGCTGCATCCCATAGGTTTTGGGTCGTTGTGTCTCCATTGTCATTTGTTTCTAGGTATTTTTTTATTTCCTCTTTGATTTCTTCAGTGATCACTTCGTTATTAAGTAGTGTATTGTTTAGCCTCCATGTGTTTGTATTTTTTACAGATCTTTTCCTGTAATTGATATCTAGTCTCATGGCGTTGTGGTCAGAAAAGATACTTGAAACAATTTCAGTTTTCTTAAATTTACCAAGGCTTGATTTGTGACCCAAGATATGATCTATCCTGGAGAATGTTCCATGAGCACTTGAGAAAAATGTGTATTCTGTTGTTTTTGGATGGAGTGTCCTATAAATATCAATTAAGTCCATCTTGTTTAATGTATCATTTAAAGCTTGTGTTTCCTTATTTATTTTCATTTTGGATGATCTGTCCATGGGTGAAAGTGGGGTGTTAAAGTCTCCTACTATGAATGTGTTACTGTCAATCTCCCCTTTTATGGCTGTTAGTATTTGCCTTATGTATTGAGGTGCTCCTATGTTGGGTGCATAAATATTTACAATTGTTATATCTTCTTCTTGGATCGATCCCTTGATCATTATGTAGTGTCCTTCTTTATCCCTTTTAATAGTCCTTATTTTAAAGTCTATTTTGTCTGTTATGAGAATTGCTACTCCAGCTTTCTTTTGGTTTCCATTTGCATGGAATATCTTTTTCCATCCCCTTACTTTCAGTGTGTATGTGTCTCTAGGTCTGAAGTGGGTCTCTTGTAGACAGCATATATAAGGGTCTTGTTTTTGTATCCATTCAGCCAATCTGTGTCTTTTGGTGAGAGCATTTAGTCCATTTACATTTAAGGTAATTATCGATATGTATGTTCCTATTCCCATTTTCTATATTGTTTTGGGTTCGCTACTATAGGTCGTTTCCTTCTCTTGTGTTTCGTGTCTAGAGAAGTTCCTTTAGCATTTGTTGTAAAGCTGGTTTGGTGGTGCTGAACTCTCTCAGCTTTTGCTTGTCTGTAAAGGTTTTAATTTCTCCATCAAATGTGAATGAGATCCTTGCTGGGTAGAGTAGTCTTGGTTGCAGGCTTTTCTCCTTCATCACTTTCAGTATGTCCTGCCACTCCCTTCTGGCTTGTAGGGTTTCTGCTGAGAGATCACCTGTTAACCTTATGGGGATTCCCTTGTGTGTTATTTGTTGTTTTTCCCTTGCTGCTTTTAATATGCTTTCTTTATATTTAATTTTTGACAGTTTGATTAATATGTGTCTTGGCGTGTTTCTCCTTGTATTTATCCTGTATGGGACTCTCTGTGCTTCCTGGACTTGATTAACTATTTCCTTTCCCATATTAGGGAAGTTTTCAACTATAATCTCTTCAAATATTTTCTCAGTCCCTTTCTTTCTTTCTTCTTCTTCTGGAACCCCTATAATTCGAATGTTGGTGCGTTTCATGTTGTTCCAGAGGTCTCTGAGACTGTCCTCAGTTCTTTTCATTCTTTTTTCTTTATTCTGCTCTGCAGTACTTATTTCCACTACTTTATCTTCCAGGTCACTTATCCGTTCTTCTGCCTCAGTTATTCTGCTATTGATCCTATCTAGAGTGCTTTTAATTTCATTTATTGCATTGTTCATCGTTGCTTGTTTCATCTTTAGTTCTTGTAGGTCCTTGTTAACTGTTTCTTGCATTTTGTCCATTCTACTTCCAAGATTTCGGATCATCCTTACTACCATTATTCTGAATTCCTTTTCAGGTAGATTGCCTATTTCCTCTTCATTTGTTAGGTCTGGTGGGTTTTTATCTTGCTCCTTCATCTGCTGTGTGTTTTTCTGTCTTCTCATTTTGCTTATCTTACTGTGTTTGGGGTCTCCTTTTTGCAGGCTGCACTTTCGTAGTTCCCGTTGTTTTTGATGTCTGTCTCCAGTGGCTAAGGTTGTTTCAGTGGGTTGTGTAGGCTTCCTGGTGGAGGGGACTAGTGCCTGCGTTGTGCTGGATGAGGCTGGATCTTGTCTCTCTAGTGGGCAGGTTCACGTCTGGTGGTGTGTTTTGGGGTGTCTGTGGCCTTATTATGATTTTAGGCAGCCTCTCTGCTAATGGGTGGGGTTGTGTTCCTGTTTTGCTAGTTGTTTGGCATAGGTTGTCCAGCACTGTGGCTTGCTGGTCGTTGAGTGAAGCTGGGTGCTGGTGTTAAGATGGAGGTCTCTGGGAGATTTCCACCATTTAATATTATGTGGAGCTGGGAGGTCTCTTGTTGACCAGTGTCCTGAAGTTGGCTCTCCTACCTCAGAGGCAGAGCCCTGACTCCTGGCTGGAGCACCAAGAGCCTTTCATCCACACAGCTCAGAATAAAAGGGAGAAAAAGTAGAGAGAATTAGTAGAAGTATGAGGAAAGAAAGAAGGAAAGGAGGAAAGGAAGGAAGGAAGAAAGAAGCAACGAAGGAAAGAAAGGAGGGAGGGAGGGAGGGAGGGAGGAAGGAAGGAGGGAAAGAAGGAAAAAGACAGAAAGAAAGATGATACAGTAATAATAAAATAAAGTATAATATAGTTATTGAATTAAAAAATATTTAGAAAAAAAAAAAAAAGGGACGGATAGAACCTTAGGACAAATGTTGGAAGCAAAGCTATACAGAGAAAATCTTACACAGAAGCATACACATACACCTTCACAAAAAGAGGTAAAGGGGGACAAATCATAAATCTTGCTCTCAGAGACCACCTCCTCAATTTGGGGTGATTCGTTGTCTAAAGGAGGGAAGGACGGAAGGAAAGAAAGAAAGAACGAATGTAAAGTATAATAAAGTTATTACAATTAAACTTAATTATTAAGAAAAAGAATTTAAAGAAAAAATCATGGACGGATAGAGCCCTAGGACAAATGGTGGAAGCAAGAGTATACAGACAAGATCTCACACAGAAGCATACACGTACACATTCACAAAAAGAGGAAAAGGGAAAAAAATCATAGATCTCGCTCCTAAATTCCACCTCTTCAATTTGGGATCATTCCTTGTCTATTCAGGTATTCCACAGATGCAGGGTATATCAAGTTGATTGTGGAGCTTTAATCCGCTGCTTCTGTGGCTGCTGGGAGAGATTTCCCTTTCTCTTCTTTGTTCTCACAGCTCACAGGAGCTCAGCTTTGGATTTGGCCCTGCCTCTGCGTGTAGGTCGCTGGAGGGCGTCTGTTTTTTCGCTCAGACAGGACGGGGTTAAAGGAACCGCTGATTCGGGGTCTCCGGCTCACTCAGGCCGGGGGTTGGGGGATGGGGGAAGGAGGGGCACTGCGTGTGGGGCGGGCCTGTGGCGGCAGAGGCAGCGTGACGTTGCGGCAGAGGCCGGCGTGACGTTGCACCAGCCTGAGGCCCGCTGTGCGTTGTCCCGGGGAAGTTGTCCCTAGATCCCGGGAACCTGGCAGTGGCGGGCTGCACAGGCTCCGCGGAAGAGGGGTGTGGAGAGTGACCTGTGCTCGCACACAGGCCGCTTGGTGGCGGCAGCAGCAGCCCTAGCGTCTCCCGCCCGTCTCTGGGGTCCGCGGTTTTAGCCGCGGCCCGCGCCCGTCTCTGGGGTTCGCGCTTTTAGCCGCGACTCGCGCCCGTCTCTGGGGTTCGTGCTTTTAGCCGCGGCTCGCGCCCGTCTCTGGAGATCCTTTAAGCAGCGCTCTTAAACCCCTCTCCTCGCGCACCAGGAAACAAAGAGGGAAGAAAAAATCTCTTGCCTCTTCGGCAGGTGCAGGCTTTTCCCCGAACTCCCTCCCGGCTAGTCGTGGTGCACTAACCCCTTCAGGCTATGTTCAAGCCGCCAACCCCAGTCCTCTCCCTGAGCTCCGTCCAAAACCAAAACCCGAGCCTCAGCTCGCAGCCCTGCCCGCCCCGGCGGGTGAGCAGACAAGCCTCTCGGGTTGGTGAGTGCTGGTCGGCACCGATCGTCTGTGCAGGAATCTCCCCGCTTTGCCCTCCGCACCCGTCGCTGTGCACTACTCCGCGGTCCCGAAACTCCCCCCTCTGCCTCCCGCAGTCTCCGCCCGCGGAGGGGCTTCCTAGTGTGTGGAAACTTTTCCTCCTTCACAGCTCCCTCCCACTGGTGCAGGTGCCGTCCTTATTCTTTTGTCTCTGTTTTTTCTTTTTTTCTTTTGCCCTACCCAGGTACGTGGGGATTTTCTTGCCTTTTGGGAGCTCTGAGGTCTTCTGCCAGCCTTCAGTAGGAGTTCTGTAGGAGTTGTTGCACGTGTGGATGTATTTCTGGTGTATCAGTGGGGAGGAAGGCGATCTCCGCGTCTTACTCTTCTGCCATCTTCAAGGTCCCCCGTGGATGGGATTTTTTAAAACCTCAAATATTGCTTAAATAACACTATCCAAAATTACCATTAGTTAATTTATGGCAAAATTATACATCTTTAGACAAATATAATCTTCCGTTTTGCTTTATTTTTTATCTCTAGGTGTAGTTTTTCCTAATTTTAGTCTTCTTTTTCTTATTTTAATATTTCAAATTCTGTAGTGTTACTGGAACCGTTTTTCAGAGTTAAAAGCTTCTTTGATATTTACAGTAATTATGTTAAATTTAGGTTTATTAACTATTAATATACTGAGAAAAATGGCTTTTCCTCTATTGATAATAAAAATGAGAGCCTATTACCACTGGTATTTTTATTACCTCAGTTTATTACTTCTCTTGGATAACTGGATCAATATTCTACAAAAAAAAATACTTTTGTGGGGGTAGTAATAATCCATTTGTCTTCCTAATAAGTGTCTTGAAGCTCTTCACGCTGCACACCAAACTAGTTAACATATATAAAACAATTCTTTCTGATGCGAATTTTGGACAAAAATACCTATAATTATATAAGACCTTAAATATCATTTTGATAATAAAACAAAGCTCACCTTGTCACAAGCTAGATTACATTTTTCCTGGCACATTACAGTATGAAATATATAGTATACTGTGCAAACTAAAAAATATCACTTGCATCCAGCTCTACAAGAATGAAGTCACTAGCCACTGTACTTGCTGACCTTTAACACACCCTGAAAGTAGTTCGGGGTTGAGATCAGGAATTATGCACTCTTTGCTTTGGAAAACAACTGACAGAACAGGTCTTCAGATAATTATATATTTTCAGGGGAAAATGTTATAAGCCCAATTTCTTGCATCTTCTCATACCTAGAAAAAGCACTAAAATCATTAATGGAGACATTTGCTCCTAGTGACTAGCAGCAACCTCCTACTGAGTTGTATGATTGATTGCATGCACCCCCTTCACCAAAACCATATATATACTGACCTTCCCCCACCTCTTCAGAGCAGTTCTTAAGAGCTATCTAAGAGGCTGTCATTCTTTTTTCAGTCAACAGCTGTAATATATATGATAGCCATAAAAACCCAAGGACACTTTAGGGAAATTGAATAAAACTTGGCATGTCGAATAATTAAAAAGAGTAGTATCCATGAAAAACATTATTTAAATATTTCTTATGATTTAAAAAATTATTTTAATAATAGATTGACATGTATCTTCAGTTTTGGGGGGAAAAGGACATATGTTTAGTTTGTCCTTCAGCATTCACAGGCAAATTCTATATATATTATGTATCATAAACCCAAAAGTTGATAAATGATCCAATCATTATCTTCATGAAGCTTCATAATTAGAAACCCGAGTGGCAGAGGAGAGTTGGAGATGCTGACAGGAAAGATGTAGTTATAGAGGAAATTCACCCAATCCAAGAGCATGCAGACCTGGCTGACATGGCTGTTTGGGCTTCAGTAAATTTCAGTTTTGATGGGGTCTTTGAGGAGTCATGATATGTAGAAGATTGAAACTGGTCTACATTCAGCAGCAACATATGTAGAATATACATTTATTGAAGAAAGTAATAGAAATATATTAAAACATATAGATTTATAATTTAAAGTAAAAATTATTAGGCAGTAAGCCTACAAGCATTTTTGTAACTTTTTTCTTATTTATTTTAATACAGATAAAAATAGAAGAAATTATAGAATTATAGAATTATTTGTCACAACATTATTACATATATTAGTAACATTTTATCATATTAAATTTTAAAGAGAAAAAAGGATTGTTACTCCATATGTTTAGAATCCTCAATTTGCAATTTTTAAGGGATTACCTTCTTTGGTACTACTTCTTCAGTACTTTGAATTTGTGGTGTTGGGGCTTAGGACAGGTCACTCCAAAACATGCCAAAGTGGCATCTTGATTATTTTGAAGTAAAGTTATTTAAGAAATGGCCAAGGCAAGAGAGCCCCTTGACCCTCCTCTTTGTCTCCCTGAAAGCAGGAAATAAATCTTCCATGAAGGACATCCTTATCACCAGAGATAGATAGAGAATTTAGGGCTGAGAAGAATGTACAAATCAACCTTATCGCTTCTCTACTAATTTACTACCCTAAGCCCAACTCTGTTTAGATTCTTCACTAATTAAGCACCCACAGCCTAAAGTTCTTTGTCCTGTCAATTCTTCACAAATGTATTGTTTCTTTGTCTAAAAAGTATAAAATCTGCCTGCTCTGGTCACTTCTTAGGCCCATCTTTATGAGAACTTTGTGCAAACAAATAAGTTGTTTTTTTCTCCTGTTAATCTGTTTTGTGTCAATTTAATTATTAGACCAGCCAAAATAACTAAAGAAGGTTAAGGGTGAAATGTTTCCTGCCTCGACAGTAGCACAATAGAACTAGTATTTTGAAACCAATTTGCTCTTTACTTCATATTTTATAAACAGTTAGTATTTGCAATTAAGACTATTCAAAAGCTGTAAGGATATTCATATTTTACCCATAAAAGCCTTGGATTTACCGATTTGGAAGTTTTTTACTTCATTTAAGTTTGATTATTTTTTCTATTTTACTTAACAAATTTTTTCCCACCGCATTTCTTATGTTTTTGTTTTTAAACATTTTTTTGGAGTATAATTGTTTTACAATGGTGTGTTAGTTTCTGCTTTATAACAAAGTGAATGCTATACATATACATATATCCCCATATCTCTTCCCTCTTGTGTCTCCCTCCCTCCCATCCTCCCTATCCCACCCCTCTTGGTGGTCACAAAGCACCGAGCTGATCTCCCTGAGCTATGCGGCTGCTTCCCACTAGCTATCTATTTTACATTTGGTAGTGTATATATGTCCAAGCCACTCTCTCACTTTGTCCCAGCTTACACTTCCCCCTCCCCTCTCTCACTTTGTCCCAGCTTACACTTCCCCCTCCCCGTGTCCTCAAGTCCATTCTCTAGTAGGTCTGAGTCTTTATTCCCGTCTTGCCCTTAGGTTCTTCATGACCATTTTTTTTTTTTTTTTAGATTCCATATATATGTGTTAGCATACGGTATTTGTTTTTCTCTTTCTGACTTACTTCACTCTGTATGACAGACTCTAGGTCCATCCACCTCACTACAAATAACTCAATTTCGTTTCATTTTATGGCTAATATTCCATTGTATATATGTGCCACATCTTCTTTATCCATTCATCTGTCAATGGACACTTAGGTTGCTTCCATGTCCTGGCTATTGTAAATAGAGCTGCAATGAACACTGTCCCACCACATTATTTGAAAGTGTTAAAATCTGTCTTACTAGATTTGTATAGTTTAGATATAAGGTATTTAAAGAACATTTATTCATTTATTTGTTTATGAATATTTATAATAATATTTATTAAACATGTACATTATAGACTTTATACAAGTTACTGGAAATATGTCCTTGTATATGTGTTGTTTATACTCTACCTGGAAAAACAGTATCAACATATATGGTGGCTGTCACAGTGAAAGAGATACTGTTCTCAAAGTTAATAGAATTTGTTCTATTTCAATATTATAAAATAACTAAAATGTGGTGCTAGAACCAGGGCAACTTCATACGTACTGTGATTTTAAGTGCACAGTAAGACTTTGACTCTCTCACCCTCACCCAAACACTTTTCTTCTTTGTTTTAAGATCACAACTGCTATTTCTATTCAAGCTGGTTGACTAACTCCCCACTCCCACCGCTTCACAGAATCCTACTGAAATAGCAGCAGCTAAGAACAAAGGGGAACACAGTATTACAAATACTGCAGGGGTGGAGAGACATGACTAGCATACAGGATGTTCACTTCACAAGCAGTTTTGGAAGAAAAGTCACAGATGAGCTCATTTTGCTTTAAAAACCACAGGTAAGAGCCCCCTCAGGAAATGGTTGCAGTGTCTAGGTACCTATCTTTGACAGGGATGAAAGGGCTCTGAGCTCAGTGTGGGCAGGTATCTGAAAGAGCGACTTTTTTCCCCAGCATGGCTTCACTTATTGGTACCTAAATGAGAATAGTAGCCCAAGACAATTTTTTTAAAAATTTCTGTTAGCATTGTCTCCAAGAACAAGTTGCAAGAGTTTCAAACCTTCACTGAGTCTCCTATTGACATTTAGCTTGATATTGACAAACATACCTGAGTACTATGATGTGTTAATATTGAAAGAGTGCACCAAATAATGACATGTCTACTGCAGGAAATTGTGGGGTAATGCAGACAGTCTGTGCTGGATCAACCATTATCTATGCCTAGTATTATGACAAAAAGTGACTGATTTAGGCATTATAAATTGAAGTACTCCTCTGGCTGAACTTGTTCTTTGCACATATTCCTTCATTGTGACAAGCACTGATAAACAAAGATGCTGTTTTCAATACAGACTGTTGATTATTGACTTCAGATACACCAGTGCTTAAGATGGCTCCCTGAAGTTATTCTGCCTGGCATCTAGGATCCCTTCTCAATATGCCAGTTGTGAGAATGATCAGTGGTTCTGCACCCCAGGCATATTGATCTGATGTTTAATTTTATCAAATATTTTTTTGAAACCTCCTCTCTGCTTTTTAGTCTAGTCACTACATCTAATCAAATTATGTGGTCAATGAGAGTCTATTTTTCTTATCTCTCCCAGAATTGTTTTACATTATCCCAAGTAAATAACATCTTCCTGTGGGTTTTCTTATATGTGAAAATAAAGTTTATAAAATTGGCAAACTACCTTTAGAATTTTATTTCAAAAACAATTAAAATATTATGCATTTCTATAAAAATGCACATCATTGCATTGATGTCTTCCATTCATTTTTGTAAGAGATTATTAACCAAAATTTCAGAAATGACATGTTTGAAATAAAAAAGTATTTATTTTGGGGGTTGTTAGGACTGCAGCCTAAGAGACACAGAATCAAGAAGCACTTGAATTGTATTCTGCTGGACTACAATATGCGGGAGGTTTATAAAGGCAAAAACCACAAGGTTACAGTTAGTTACATGAATTGTTTATCAAGAATTATAATTGGAGCTAGCAAGAAGTAAGGGCACTTGTTAATCAGCGTTGGTTGGGGTCCATTATGGTTGCATAGTTACAAGGAGGGACACAAATTTGCAGTTGGCAGACATTTTTTAAAAAGCTGGTGTTCTTGGGTTAGGAATAGTTCACAAAAGGTTTAACTTCTCAGTGGTGTAGGGACATGTCTGAAACCAGATTCTCAATGGCTACTTGACTCCATTTTTGTGTGCCTGAATGATGATTACTCCATTATAATTTCAATTTTGTCACAAAGGCTATTGTCAAAATCATATATAAGTACCATTTCTTTATTCCTAGAAAGTGTTTACATTTCAGAAGCACTTTCTTGTGTTTTTCTCAGATATTCCCATGAAGAAATTTGGAAAGAAATTGAAATCTGTCTGTGGTTGTGACAAATCCACCTATGAATAATATAAATTTCTCCCCATTAATTGGTCATTCCAGTAAGGCTAAGAAAAGCACAAAAAGTTACTAGTGTTTCTTACTAATCACAGCTTCTGGAGTCAAGCTCTGATACTTACAACCTGAATGTGCCAGGTTGTATTAATTTGTGTGAACCTCTTAGGTCACTGTGACCCTACTACTAAGCTTTATTGGCAGCTGCCACATGCACGATTGTTGGTTGGCTTTCCCTAAAAATTTTCCACACTATCCATCCTGTTTTGTCTTCATTGCAACTCTGTCATGTGTTTCAGGAGGCCCGGTGCATGCTAATGTTCAGCATTCTCCAGCAGGAGGCTGCCCTGCACGCCTGTTGGGGACCCTATAACCTTGCAAACTCTGTGGCCGTGACAGGCTTTGTGGTTGCTCCATTCTACCTCCATTCTATTTTAACCAAATCTGATCTTTCTGTTCCACCTGACACAACTCTTGCAATTGATTTAAGGTCCCTTTGAAAATCTGTGTGGTCTTCACAGCAAGGGTGGGCGGGAATGATTCACAAAATGAATGTAACACAGAGCTGGGCAGATGGGCCCCACTGGGTTTCAGAGTTTGGTGAAATAGCTCCTTTAGGTTATATCTGTGGCCCTCATTCTGTCTCAATAAAATCTCAGGTGTTACTGGCCTGGTGGAGAAACCCAGGGCCTATGGTTATTGTAGATTCTGGGTTTGCTCCTTTGAAAAAACCTGGATATGTCAGTGGACTTCAATATTTGTATTATTCACCCCATTAGAAAATGGTTTTTGAGGGTGCATATCCAATGTATGTGTATTCATTTATTTGTAAATTGTATGCTTATAGTACTGCTCTATAATTTTATGTGATTATAAATATTATGCAAATATAAAGTAATTTTAAAATGATGGGATAAAAGAAGTATGGATTAAAGTTTTTATGTTTTATTTTCTTCCTGTATTCCAGTGTTCTGTCTTGTTCAGCCACCCCTGGTTTAAACACTACCTTGGGAACCACGACTGTCAGTGAAGCTTCCCTATGTATGAGGCAAGCTTGTGATGGAGGGGAACAAAGCAGGGAAGGTATCTCTCAGAACTGGATTTGGTATAACGTTGATGTTTAAAAATCCCTCTTCCCCTTCTAATCTGTTATGATTACTTAGAATTTCAGTAGCAACACTGAGAGAAATATACACTTTCCATAGTGAAGTTTATCCAAAGAGATGTGATGTAACTCTGAATTTTGAGGTGGGCCTGAAAATTCCAACGTACCGGGGTATGTACTTTATATTATTCCCTCCCCTAGAGAATGGGTAGGACTGTGAATATAATGGATTTCATGACTGTGATTAGGTTTCAAAGGTGAAGGAATTTTAAAAATGTAATTAAAATCTGAAATGAGAGGACTTTGAGTTAATGAAAAGGGAGATTATCCTCGCTGGGTCTGATCTAACTAGGTGAGCTCTTAAAAGGAGTTGAGTCCTTCCTGAAGAGAGAGATTTGAAGCAGCAGAGATGATTTTATGTTGGCCTGTAAGAAACAAACTATAGAATTATGGAGAAGACCCTGTGGCAAGGAATAGCAGGCAGTCCTGTAACTTCAAGGAACTAAATTCTACCAACTGCCAGGGAGCTAGGAAGAGGACTTGAGACTCAGATAAGATAATATCTCTGGCTGACACCTTGATTTTAGCTCAGTCAGTCCTGTAACCTCAAGGAACTAAATTCTACCAACTGCCAGGGAGCTAGGAAGAGGACTTGAGACTCAGATAAGATAATAGCTCTGGCTGACACCTTGATTTTAGCCCAGTCAGATCCTGAAGTGAAGACCTAGTTAACTTGTGTGTAGACTCCTGACTCATGACAACTGAGATCATAAATTTTGTTATGTTTTTCTAAACTGTTAGATTATAGTAATTTGCTATGCAGGTATAGAAAATTAACACAAGAAGTAGAAAACATCATACAGCGTTGCTATTACATGAAAGCTAATAAAGTCAAGTTTCTTTCATATTTCCTTTAAATGACAAATTACTTATCAAGAATATTTTCTGTACTTTGAAATCTTTGTGACAGCCTGCATAGGATGTTGTTTTCTAGTTTTGTGCATTGAAATTATGATATAATATGTAACATGCTCTGATATTTTGAAAGGTTTTATTCTAAGGATATCTATCAACTGAATTATCAGTGAAGTTATTCTTGCAAATAGATTGTTTGGAGTAACAAAAGGACTATTTGGCTTGTGTTATGAGATGTGGATAGTGGGTAAATGTGTGATTTGGAGAATATCTCTGTGCCTCTGTGTCTCCATTAGTTAAGTGACTGTACTAAGGAAGACATTTACAACCCCTTTATTTAAACAGCTTTATTGAAGTATAATTGACACACAACAAATTACACATCTATTAAGTGTAAGTTTGATAACTTTTTACATACAACCACACCCGTACCAAGATGTTGAATAGATCCATCACACTAAAAGTTTCCTAATGCTCTTTTGGAATCCCTCTTTGCTACCCCACTTCAGGACCCCCATCCTCTAAATCCTCAGGCAATGACTGATTTGCTTTTGTCACTATAGATTAATTAATAATTATTTTTATTGAGATAGAATTGTACAATATTATATGTTTCAGGTATATACTCCATTTATAATTATTTTAAAATATTGGCTATATTCCCTGTGTTGTACAATATATTGTTTTAGCTCATTTATTTTATCCATAGTAGTTTGTACCTCTTAATACCCTACCCCTGTTTTGCCCAAATCCCCTTCTCTCTCCCCACTGGTAACCACTAGTTTGTTCTCTATATCTGTGCATTTGTTTCTTTTTTGTTACATTTACTGGTTTGTTTTATTTTTTAGATTCCACATATAAGTGATGTCATACAGTATTTGTCTTTCTCTGTCTGACTTATTTCACTTAGCATAATGCCCTCCAAGTCCATCCTTGCTGTTGCAAAGTTTTATTATTTTTTATGGCTGAGTAGTATTTCATTGTGTGTGTGTGTGTGTGTGTGTGTGTGTGTGTGTATATCACATCTTCTTTTTCCATTCATCTGTTAATGGACAATTAGGTTGCTTCCATATCTTGGCAGTCATAATTATGCTATGAACATTAGGGTGTATGTATCTTTTTCAAATTAGTGTTTTTATTTTTTTCACCCAGGAATGGAATTGCTGGGGTATATGGTAGTTCTATTTTTAGTTTTTGGGTCTTTTTTTGTGATAAACCTCCACACTGTTTTCCACAGTGGCTGCACCAATTTATACTCCCACCAACAGTGTATGAGGGTTCCCATTTCTCCACATCCTCACCAACATTTGTTGTTTGTGACCTTTATTCTGTCAGGTGTGAAGTGACATCTCATTACAGTTTTAATTTGTGTTTCTCTGATGATTAGTAATATTAAGCATCTCTTTATTGAGATGCCTGTTGGCCATAGGTATGTCTTCTTTGGAAAAATGTCTTCTCAGGTCTTCTGCCCATTTTTACCATAACCGGATTTTTTTTTTGATGTTGAGTTGTATGAGCTGTTTAGATATTTGGGATTATTTTTTATTTTATAGACTTTTATATAAATAGAATTAGGTAGGATTTACTTTTTTGTCAGCTTTTCTTCATTCAAAAAAATTTTATCAGACTCATACATGTTATTGTATATATCAAAATTTATTTCATGAATATACAGCATCCAGTCATTTGTTGGCATTTGGGTTTTCTCTAGTTTTTGGTTATTAAATGTAAAGATTCTATAAACATTCATAGACAAGTCTTTGTACAGACATCTGATTTTATTTCTCTAAGCTAAATACCAAAGATTGGAATGGATAGGTAATATGCTATGTATATTTGCCTTCTTATAAAATTGAAAAATTGTTTTTACGTTCCCTCAAGTAGTGTATGAGTGCTTCACTTGCTTCAAATCTTTGCCAGCACTTGGTGTGTTCAGTCTTCCCTCCCCCTCCTCCAAGTGGAAATTTTTACCTACAGTGTGCTTTAATTTTTTCCAGCTTTTTTGAGTTATAATTGACAAATAAATGCCTTGTCAGACAATATTTAATGTGATGATTTGATATGTGTATACACTGTGAAAGGATTCCCCCATCCAGTTAATTAACACATCCATCGTCTCACATATTTACCTTTTTAAAACTTTTTTGTGAGAATATTTAAGTTCTACATTCAGCAAATTTTAATTAAACAATATTGTGTGTATACCCAATTATACTATACAGTGTTATCAACTACAGTCAACATTAGATCCTCAGACCTTATTCATCATATAACTAGAAGTGTATATCCTTTTACAAAACTTTCTCTTTTTGCCTCACCAGACCCTGGCAACCACATTCCTACTCTCTGTTTCTGACTTTAAAAAAACCTTTTTTTTTTCTTCTTTTTTAAAGATACCATACGTAAGTGATACCATGCAGTCATTGTCTTTCTCTGTCTGGCTTTATTTCATTTAACATACGCCCTTCAGGTTCATCCAGATTGCTGCAAGTAAAAGGATTTTCTTCTTATTTTAATTGTAGGTTATACATTTAGATTTATTAAATACTTTGAATTAGTTTTGCATGTGATGTTAGGTATGGATTGAAGTTAATATTTTTTTATGTATAGATATTCAATTATTTCATCACATTGTTGAAAATCTTATTTCTCCAATAATTATTTTTGCACCTTTGTCAAAATTAAGTCTCTATAAATGTGTGGATCTATTTCTGGACCTCATTCTTTTCCTTTGCTCTATTGGTCTATCTTGATACTGATGCCACCATGTCTTTGCACTGTCACTTCAAAATAAATCTGAAGTCAGATAGTTGAAGGACTCCAACTCTGTTCTTCTTTTTCAAAGTTGCCTTGGCTGTTCCAGATCCTTTGCCTTTGCATGTGAATTTTAGAATCAGCTTTTAAGTGTCTACCAAAAAAGCATTCTAGGGTTTTGATTGGGATTGTACTGAGTCTAGAGATCAATGACATCATTACAATATTGAATCTTTTGATCTATAAACATAACATATCTCTGAATTTATTTAGGTTCTCTTTAATTTCTCTCCACAATGTTTTGTGGTTTTATTGCACATCTTTTATCAGACTTACCTTTTAATAAATCGCATTTTTGATGGTATTGTAAGTGGAATATTTAAAAATTTCTAATTACTACTGGTATATAGAAAGACAGTTGATTTTTGTGTATTGATCTTGTATAAAAAACTTTATAAACACACAGAGTGGTCTTAAAAGCTTTTTGTGCCGATCATAGGATTTTCTATATAGACAATAAAGTCATCTGTAAACAGAGACAACTTTATTTCTTCCCTTTCTAACTTGAATGCCTCATTTCTTTTTCTTGGCTTATTGCACTGACTAGGACTTCTAGCAAAACGCTGAACAGAAGTGGTGAGAATGGACATACTTGCCTTGCACCTGATCTTATGTGAACACATTCAGCTTTTCACTATTAATTATGATGTTAACTACAGGTTTTTCATAGGCCCCCTTTATCAGGTTGAAGAAGTTCTCTCCTATTCCTAGTTTGCCGAAGTTTTTCAAAAAATTGAAGTATAGTTGATTTACAATGTTGTGTTAGTTTCAGGTGTATAGCAAAGTTATATATATATATTCCTTTCCATTATAGGTTATTACAAGTTATTGAATAGAGTTCCCTGTGCTATACAGTAGGTTCTTATTGTTTATCTATTTTATATAGTACTGTGTATCTGTTAATCTCAAATTCCTAATTTATTCTTCCCCCTTTCCCCTTTGGTAACCATAGTTTGTTTTCTATGTATGTGAGTCTGTTTTGTAAATAAGTTCGTTTGTATCATTTTTTTAGATTCCATGTATAAGTGACATCATATTATATTTGTCTTTCTCTGCCTGACTTACTTCACTTAGTTTGACAATTTCTAGGTCCATCCATGTTACTACAAATGGCATTATTTTATTCTTTTCTATGGCTGGGGGTATGTATGTATATATATATGTGTGTATATATATGTGTGTGTGTATATATATATACACACATATATATATATATATATATATATATATATTCCACATCTATATCCATTCATCTGTCCATGGACACTTAGGTTGCTTCTATGTCTTGGCTATTGCAAATAGTGCTACTCCAAAGGATTTTATTAGAAACAGGTATGGGTTGTTTTCAAATGATATTTGTGTGTTTATTCAGATTTTTTTTCTTTTTAATCTATTCATAAGTTTAATTACATTGATTGACTTTTGAAGATTAAACCAACTTGGCATTCCTAAGAGAAACACCACTTGTGTATGTATTAGCCTTTTTACATATTGCTGGATTTGATTTGCTAAAATTGTGTTATGATTTTTTCCACTTATATTCATGAGGGATATTGGCCTGCAGTTTTCTTTTCTTTATGTCTTTGGTTTTAGAATCTGGGTAAGTTTGGCCTCATAATATAAACTGAAAAGTAGCCCTATCTCTCAATTTTCTTTTCATTTATGTAGAATTGGCATTATTTCTTCCTAAATGTTTGGTAGAATTTGCCAGTGAAGCCACTGTTGCTTCACAACCTCCTTGGGAGTTTCCCAGATGTAATATGAAACTGGCCCCCATATGCAGAAGGCAGGGAGAGAACAAAGAAAGAGACAGATCACTCCAGATTTGTAAATGACAGGTTTAATAGGCAAGGGAACTTACTTATGAGGCTTGTCTGGGGTGGCCTCAAGATTTGTAGATCTCTGCATCTGCCGGCTAAATCTTAAACATTTATATAGAGTCCTTAACTGGTTCAGTCACATATACCATCCGGATAGTCTCAACACCATATTTCTATTTCAAGGCTGTATCCTTGGGGCAACTTCTGGGAGTGGGGATGGCAAGCAGGACACATTCCAAAGACAGAGGAGTGGGTGGGGAACCTCCAATTGCCTGGGTCCATTTTGAGGGTCAACTTCTGGTTACATCTTCTCAATGACCTCCCCCAACAGCCGTCTTCACCTAGAGGTTATTTTTGTGTGGGAAGATTTTAAACTACAAATTCAGTTTTTAAAATAGGTATGGGGCTATTCTGGCTATTTCTTTTTTTAACATCTTTATTGGGGTATAATTGCTTTACAATGGTGTGTTAGTTTCTGCTTTATAACAAAGTGAATCAGCTATACATATACATATGTTCCCATATGTCTTCCTTCTCGCGTCTCCCTCCCTCCCGCTCTCCCCATCCCACCCCTCCAGGCTGTCACAAAGCACCGAGCTAATATCCCTGTGCCTTGCGGCTGCTTCCCCCTAGCTATCTACCTTACTACGTTTGTTAGTGTGTATATGTCCATGACTCGCTCTCGCCCTGTCAAAGCTCACCCTTCCCCCTCCCCATATCCTCAAGTCCGTTCTCCAGTAGGTCTGCGTCTTTATTCCTGTCTTACCCCTAGGGTCTTCATGACATTTTTTCCCCTTAAATTCCATACATATGTGTTAGCATACGGTATTTGTCTTTTTCTTTCTGACTTACTTCACTCTGTATGACAGACTCTAGGTCTATCCATCTCATTACAAATAGCTCAATTTCATTTCTTTTTAAGGCTGAGTAATATTCCATTGTGTATATGTGCCACATCTTCTTTATCCATTCATCCGATGATGGGCGCTTAGGTTGTTTCCATCTCCGGGCTATTGTAAATAGAGCTGCAATGAACATTTTGGTACATGACTCTTTTTGAATTTTGGTTTTCTCAGGGTATATGCCCAGTAGTGGGATTGCTGGGTCATATGGTAATTCTATTTGTAGTTTTTTAAGGAACCTCCATACTGTTCTCCATAGTGGCTGAACCATTTCACATTCCCACAGCAGTGCAAGAGTGTCCCCTTTTCTCCATACCCTCTACAGCATTTATTGTTTCTAGATTTTTTGATGATGGCCATTCTGACTGGTGTGAGATGATATCTCTTGTAGTTTTGATTTGCATTTCTCTAATGATTAATGATGTTGAGCATTCTTTCATGTGTTTGTTGGCGTTCTGTATATCTTCTTTGGAGAAATGTCTGTTTAGGTCTTCTGCCCATTTTTGGATGGGGTTGTTTGTTTTTTTGTTATTGAGCTGCATGAGCTGCTTGTAAATTTTGGAGATTAATCCTTTGTCAGTTGCTTCATTTGCAAATGTTTTCTCCCATTTGGTCTTGATTATGGTTTCCCTTGCTGTGCAAAAGCTTTGAAGTTTCATTAGATCCCATTTGTTTATTTTTGTTTTTATTTCCATTACTCTAGGAGGTGGGTCAGAAAGGATCTTGCTGTGATTTATGTCATAGAGTGTTCTTCCTATGTTTTCCTCTAAGAGTTTGATAGTTTCTTGCCTTACATTTAGGTCTTTAATCCATTTTGAGCTTATTTTTGTGTATGATGTTAGGGAGTGATCTAATCTCATACTTTTACATGCACCTGTCCAGTTTTCCCAGTACCATTTATTGAAGAGGCTGTCCTTTCTCCACTGTACATTCCTGCCTCCTTTATCAAAGATAAGGTGTCCATATGTGCGTGGGTTTATCTCTGGGCTTTCTATCCTGTTCCACTGATCTATCTTTCTGTTTTTGTGCCAGTACCATACTGTCTTGATTACTGTTGCTTTGTAGTATAGTCTGAAGTCGGTGAGCCTGATTCCTCCAGCTCCTTTTTTCGTTCTCAAGTTTGCTTTGGCTATTCGGGGTCTTTTGTGTTTCCACACAAATTGCGAAATTTTTTGTTCTAGTTCTGTGAAAAATGCCAGTGGTAGTTTGATAGGGATTGCATTGACTCTGTAGATTGCTTTGGGTAGTAGAATCATTTTCACAATGTTGATTCTTCCCATCCAAGAACATGGTATATCTCTCCATCTATTTGTATCATCTTTAATTTCTTTCATCAGTGTCTTATAATTTTCTGCATACAGGTCTTTCGTCTCCTTAGGTAGGTTTATTCCTAGATATTTTATTCTTTTTGTTGCAATGGTAAATGGGAGTGTTTTCTTGATTTCACTTTCAGATTTTTCATCATTACTATATAGGAAAGCCAGAGATTTCTGTGCATTAATTTTGTATCCTGCTACTTTACCAAATTCATTGATTAGCTCTAGTAGTTTTCTGGTAACATCTTTAGGATTCTCTATGTATAGTATCATGTCATCTGCAAACAGTGACAGCTTTACTTCTTCTTTTCCGATTTGGATTCCTTTTATTTCCTTTTCTTCTCTGATTGCTGTGGCTAAAACTTCCAAAACAATGTTGAATAAGAGTGGTGAGAGTGAGCAACCTTGTCTTGTTCCTGATCTTAGTGGAAATGCTTTCATTTTTTCACCATTGAGGATGATGTTTGCTGTGGGCTTGTCATATATTGCCTTTATTATGTTGAGGAAAGTTCCCTCTATGCCTAGTTTCTGGAGGGTTTTTATCATAAATGGGTGTTGAATTTTGTCGAAAGCTTTCTCTGCATCTATTGAGATGATCATATGGTTTTTCTCCTTCAATTTGTTAATATGGTTTATCACATTGATAGATTTGCGTATATTGAAGAATCCTTGCATTCCTGGAATAAACCCCACTTGGTCATGGTGTATGATCCTTTTAATGTGCTGTTGGATTCTGTTTGCTAGTATTTTGTTGAGGATTTTTGCATCTATGTTCATCAGTGATACTGTAGTTTTCTGTCTTTGTGACATCCTTGTCTGGTTTTGGTATCAAGGTGATGGTGGCCTCGTAGAAGGAATTTGGGAGTGTTCCTCCCTCTGCTATATTTTGGAAGAGTGTGAGAAGGATAGGTGTTAGCTCTTCTCTAAACGTTTGATAGAATTCACCTGTGAAGCCATCTGGTCCTGGGCTTTTGTTTGTTGGAAGATTTTTAATCTCAGTTTCAATTTCAGTGCTTGTGATTGGTCTGTTCATATTTTCTATTTCTTCCTGATTCAGTCTTGGCAGGTTGTGCATTTCTAAGAATTTGTCCATTTCTTCCAGATTGTCCATTTTATTGGCATAGAGTTGCTTGTAGTAATCTCTCATGATTTTTTTTATTTCTGCAGTGTCAGTTGTTACTTCTCCTTTTTCATTTCTAATTCTATTGATTTGAGTCTTCTCCTTTTTTTTTCTTGATGAGTCTGGCTAGTGGTTTATCTATTTTGTTTATCTTCTCAAAGAACCAGCTTTTAGTTTTATTGATCTTTGCTATTGTTTCCTTCATTTCTTTTTCATTTATTTCTGATCTGATTTTTATGATTTCTTTCCTTCTGCTAGCTTTGGGGATTTTTTGTTCTTCTTTCTCTAATTGCTTGAGGTGCAAGGTTAGGTTGTTTATTCGAGATGTTTCCTGCTTCTTAAGGTGGGCTTGTATTGCTATAAACTTCTCCCTTAGAACTGCTTTTGCTGCATCCCATAGGTTTTGGGTCATTGTGTCTCCATTGTCATTTGTTTCTAGGTATTTTTTTATTTTCTCTTTGATTTCTTCAGTGATCACTTCGTTATTAAGTAGTGTATTGTTTAGCCTCCATGTGTTTGTATTTTTTACAGATCTTTTCCTGTAATTGATATCTAGTCTCATGGCGTTGTGGTCAGAAAAGATACTTGATACAATTTCAGTTTTCTTAAATTTACCAAGGCTTGATTTGTGACCCAAGATATGATCTTTCCTGGAGAATGTTCCATGAGCACTTGAGAAAAATGTGTATTCTGTTGTTTTTGGATGGAGTGTCCTATAAATATCAATTAAGTCCATCTTGTTTAATGTATCATTTAAAGCTTGTGTTTCCTTATTTATTTTCATTTTGGATGATCTGTCCATGGGTGAAAGTGGGGTGTTAAAGTCTCCTACTATGAATGTGTTACTGTCAATCTCCCCTTTTATGGCTGTTAGTATTTGCCTTATGTATTGAGGTGCTCCTATGTTGGGTGCATAAATATTTACAATTGTTATATCTTCTTCTTGGATCGATCCCTTGATCATTATGTAGTGTCCTTCTTTATCCCTTTTAATAGTCCTTATTTTAAAGTCTATTTTGTCTGTTATGAGAATTGCTACTCCAGCTTTCTTTTGGTTTCCATTTGCATGGAATATCTTTTTCCATCCCCTTACTTTCAGTGTGTATGTGTCTCTAGGTCTGAAGTGGGTCTCTTGTAGACAGCATATATAAGGGTCTTGTTTTTGTATCCATTCAGCCAATCTGTGTCTTTTGGTGGGAGCATTTAGGCCGTTTACATTTAAGGTAATTATCGATATGTATGTTCCTATTCCCATTTTCTATATTGTTTTGGGTTCGTTATTATAGGTCGTTTCCTTCTCTTGTGTTTCTTGTCTAGAGAAGTTCCTTTAGCATTTGTTGTGAAGCTGGTTTGGTGGTGCTGAACTCTTACAACTTTTGCTTGTCTGTAAAGGTTTTAATTTCTCCATCAAATGTGAATGAGATCCTTGCTGGGTAGAGTAGTCTTGGTTGCAGTTTTTTCTCCTTCATCATTTTCACTATTTCCTGCCACTCCCTTCTGGCTTGTAGGGTTTCTGTTGAGAGATCAGCTGTTAACCTTATGGGGATTCCCTTGTGTGTTATTTGTTGTTTTTCCCTTGCTGCTTTTAATATACTTTCTTTGTATTTAATTTTTGATAGTTTGATTAATATGTGTCTTGGCGTATTTCTCCTTGTATTTATCCTCTATGGGACTCTCTGTGCTTCCTGGACTTGATTAACTATTTCCTTGCCCATATTAGGGAAGTTTTCAACTATAATCTCTTCAAATATTTTCTCAGTCCCTTTCTTTTTTTCTTCTTCTTCTGGAACCCCTATAATTCGAATGTTGGTGCATTTAATGTTGTCCCAGAGGTCTCTGAGACTGTCCTCAGTTCTTTTCATTCTTTTTTCTTTATTCTGCTCTGCAGTAGTTATTTCCACTACTTTATCTTCCAGGTCACTTATCCGTTCTTCTGCCTCAGTTATTCTGCTATTGATCCTATCTAGAGTACTTTTAGTTTCATTTATTGCGTTGTTTATCGTTGCTTGTTTCATCTTTAGTTCTTCTAGGTTCTTGTTAACTGTTTCTTGCATTTTGTCCATTCTACTTCCAAGATTTCGGATCATACTTACTATCATTATTCTGAATTCTTTTTCAGGTAGATTGCCTATTTCCTCTTCATTTGTTAGGTCTGGTGGGTTTTTATCTTGCTCCTGCATCTGCTGTGTGTTTTTCTGTCTTCTCATTTTGCTTATCTTACTGTGTTTGGGGTCTCCTTTTTGCAGGCTGCACGTTCATAGTTCCCGTTGTTTTTGATGTCTGTCTCCAGTGGCTAAGGTTGTTTCAGTGGGTTGTGTAGGCTTCCTGGTGGAGGGGACTAGTGCCTGTGTTGTGCTGGATGAGGCTGGATCTTGTCTCTCTAGTGCACAAGTTCACGTCTGGTGGTGTGTTTTGGGGTGTCTGTGGCCTTATTATGATTTTAGACAGCCTCTCTGCTAATGGGTGGGGTTGTGTTCCTGTTTTGCTAGTTGTTTGGCATAGGTTGTCCAGCACTGTGGCTTGCTGGTCGTTGAGTGAAGCTGGGTGCTGGTGTTAAGATGGAGGTCTCTGGGAGATTTCCACCATTTAATATTATGTGGAGCTGGGAGGTCTCTTGTTGACCAGTGTCTTGAAGTTGGCTCTCCTACCTCAGAGGCAGAGCCCTGACTCCTGGGCTGGAGCACCAAGAGCCTTTCATCCACACGGCTCAGAATAAAAGGGAGAAAAAGTAGAGAGAATTAGTAGAAGTATGAGGAAAGAAAGAAGGAAAGGAGGAAAGGAAGGAAGGAAGAAAGAAGCAAAGAAGGAAAGAAAGGAGGGAGGGAGGGAGGGAGGAAGGAAGGAAGGAAGGAGGGAAAGAAGGAGAAACTGTAGAGAGAATTAGTTGAAGTATGAGGAAAGAAAGAAGGAAAGGAGGAAAGGAAGGAAAGAAGAAAGAAGCAAAGAAGGAAAGAAAGGAGGGAGGGAAGGAGGGAGGGAGAGAGGAAGGAAGGAAGGAAGGAGGGAAAGAAGGAGAAAATGTAGACAGAATTAGTAGAAGTATGAGGAAAGAAAGAAGGAAAGGAGGAAAGGAAGGAAGGAAGAAAGAAGCAAAGAAGGAAAGAAAGGAGGGAGGGAGGGAGGGAGGAAGGAAGGAAGGAAGGAGGGAAAGAAGGAAAAAGGACAGAAAGAAAGAAGATACAGTCAAAATAAAATAAAGTATAATATAGTTATTGGACTAAAAAATATTTAGAAAAAAAAAAAAGGGACGGATAGAACCCTAGGACAAATGTTGGAAGCAAAGCTATACAGAGAAAATCTTACACAGAAGCATACACATACACGTTCACAAAAAGAGGCAAAGGGGGAAAAATCATAAATCCTGCTCCAAGAGACCACCTCCTCAACCTGGGGTGATTCACTGTGTATAGGAGGGAAGGAAGGAAGGAAAGAAAGAAAGAAAGAACGAAGGTAAAGTACAATACAGTTATTACAATTAAAATTAATTATTAAGAAAAAAAAATTTTTTTTAAATAACCATGGACGGATAGAGCCCTAGGACAAATGGTGGAAGCAAGAGTATACAGACAAGATCTCACACAGAAGCATACACGCATACATTCACAAATAGAGGAAAAGGGAAAAAAAAAAATCACAGATCTCGCTCCTAAATTCCACCTCTTCAATTTGGGATCACTCCCTGTCTATTCAGGTATTCCACAGATGCAGGGCACATCAAGTTGATTGTGGAGCTTCAATCCGCCACCTCCGCAGCTGCCGGGAGAGACCTCCCCCTCTCCTCCCTGCTCTCACAGCTCACAGGAGCTCAGCTTTGTACCTGGCCCTGCCCCTGCACGCAGGTCGCTGGAGGCCGTCTGTTTTTTGCTCAGACAGGACGGGGTTAAAGGAGCCGCTGATTCGGGAGCTCCGGCTCACTCAGGCCGGGGGTTGGGGGATGGGGGAAGGAGGGGCACTGCGTGCAGGGTGGGCCTGCGGCGGCAGAGGCAGCGTGACGCTGCGGCAGAGGCCGGCGTGACGTTGAACCAGCCTGAGACCCGCCGTGTGTACTCCCGGGGAAGTTGTCCCTGGATCCCGGTAACCTGGCAGTGGCGGTCTGCACAGGCTCCGCGGAAGAGGGGCGCAGAGCGTGACCTGTGCTCGCACACAGCCCCCCTGGTGGTGGCAGCAGCAGCCCTAGCGTCTTACGCCCGTCTCTGGGGTCCGCGGTTCTAGCCGCGGCTCGCGCCCGTCTCTGGGGTTCGCGCTTTTAGCCGCGGCTCGCGCCCGTCTCTGGAGTTCCTTTAAGCAGCGCTCTTAAACCCCTCTCCTCACGCACCAGGAAACAAAGAGGGAAGAAAAAGTCTCTTGCCTCTTCGGCCGGTGCAGGCTTTCCCCCGAACTCCCTCCCGGCTAGTCGTGGCGCACCAACCCCTTCAGGCTATGTTCAAGCCGCCAACCCCAGTCCTCTCCCTGCGCTCCGTCCAAAACCGAAACCCGAGCCTCAGCTCGCAGCCCCGCCGGCCCCGGCGGGTGAGCAGACAAGCCTCTCGGGTTGGTGAGTGCCGGTCGGCACCGATCGTCTGTGCAGGAATCTCCCCGCTTTGCCCTCCGCACCCGTCGCTGTGCACTACTCCGCGGTCCCGAAGCTCCCCCCTCCGCCTCCCGCAGTCTCCGCCCGCGGAGGGGCTTCCTAGTGTGTGGAAACTTTTCCTCCTTCACAGCTCCCTCCCACTGGTGCAGGTGCCGTCCTTATTCTTTTGTCTCTGTTTTTTCTTTATTTCTTTTGCCCTACCCAGGTACGTGGGGAGTTTCTTGCCTTTTGGGAGCTCTGAGGTCTTCTGCCAGCCTTCAGTAGGTGTTCTGTAGGAGTTGTTCCACGTGTAGATGTATTTCTGGTGTATCCGTGAGGAGGAAGGCGATCTCCACGTCTTACTCTTCCGCCATCTTCCAACCCTCTGCTATTCTGGCTATTTCTTATTGAGTGAAGTTAGATAAGCTTGTCTTTTGAGGAATTTGTGCATTTCACCTTAGTTGTCAAATCTATTAGAATAATGTGTTTATAATTACCCTTTATTATCTTTTTAATATCTGTAGAATCTATTGTTATGTTATCTTATTCCTGATATGGCCATTTGTATGCATTTTTTTGATCAGCCTGAATAGATGTTTACGAATATGGAATTTCTCAGAGAACAAAGTTTTAGTTTCATTAAGTTTTTGTAGTTTTATTTTGCTCATTTTTATTTTGTTGATTTCCACACTGATAGTTTTTTTTTTTGTGGTACATGGGCCCCCCACCTCTGTGGCCCCTCCCGCCACGGAGCACAGACTCTGGACACGCAGGTCCAGCGGGCCCAGCCACTCCACAGCACGTGGGATCCTCCCGGACCGCGACATGAACCCGCGTCCCCTGCACTGGCAGGCAGACCACCAACGACTGCGCCACCAGGGAAGCTCCACACTGATAGTTTTTATTTCCTTTATTTGGCATATTTTGACTTTATTTGCTCTTCTTTTTCTGGTTTTTAAGGTGGAAGCTGAAGTCATTGACTTGAGAGCTTTTCTAATGTAATTATTTAGTGCTATAGATTTCCCTCTACGTTCTCAATGAGGCAGATCCCACTAATCTTAAAATATGTTCTTTTTTATTCATCTCAAAATACATTTTAATTGTTTGACTCTATTTTAACCCATGAGTTATTTATAAGTGTTTTATTCTGTTTTCAAGTATGTAAAGAAATTCTAGAGATCCTTCTGTTATTGACTTCTAATTTAATTCCACTGTTGTTACAGAACATACATTGTGAGAACTGAAAAATTTTAAGTTTATTGAGACTTATTTTATGGCCTAGAATAGTTAAATGTTTCGTGTGCATTGCAAAGAACATGTATTCTGATGTTTTTAGATGTATTCTATAAATATCAATTAAAGCAAGTTCATTAGTAGTGTTAATCAAGCCTTCTATGTTAGTATTGGATTTCTATCTACATGTTTCATCTCATTGAGAAATGAGTATTGAAATCTGACTATAATTGTGAACTTTAATATTTCTCCCTGAAATTCTATGTTCTATCAGTTTTATCTTGAGGTACTTTGAAACCATGTTATTAAGCACACAGACATTTAGCAGTCTGTGTCTTCTTGATTGGCCCTTTTATCATTATAATTAACCCTCTGTGTCCTTTATAATATTCTTTGCTCTGAAATCTTTGTTAATTATATACTTCAGCTTTCTTTAGATTAGTGTGGGTATATGTGTGTGTGTATATATATATATATTTCCAATTCTTTTACTTTTAACTTAATCTTGTATTTACATTTAATGTAGGTTTGTTGTAGGTAGAATATATATAGACCTTGCTTTTTAATCCAATCTGAGAATTTCTGGGTTTTGACCAGGGTGTTTAGAGCATTTACATTTAATATTATTATTAATATGGTTGGGTTTAAATCTATCACCTTACTATTTGCTTTCAATTGTTTCATCTTTTTCTGCCTTCTGTTAGATTAATTGTTTTTTAATGATTCCATTCAATCTCCTTTGTTGGCTTATGAACTATAAGTCTGACTAATTACTTATAGTGATTGTTTCAGGGTTTATAGTTCACATCTTTAACTTATCACAGTTTACTTTCAAGAGACATTATACCACTTAATATATAGTATAAAATTTTTTTTAATTTGTATACTTCCATTTTTCCCCTCATGGCTTTTGTGCTGTTCTCACATATTTTACATGTTATTTTACCATACCACATTAGACAGTCAATTATTTTTAAAGAGATTTAAATAATCATTTAAAAATATTTTATATTTACCCTGCTTCATGACTTCAGCCTTAGCCAAGCTCCAATAACACATTTTCTCTCCTGCCCCTTCAGATATGGAGGTAGAATGTTCTTCCTACTATTACTAGTCTCTGGCTGCCATCTCTTCCTAGATCCTTTACCTGTCCCACAGCTCTATAAGCAGCTTCTTTATATGTTCTTCAGAAAACCACTTGCACATGCCATCTGTTTCTGGAATGATACTATACTGATATAAAAGTTATATGTTTTTTTTCTATGAACACTTGGAAAAGCAGCTTTTGTGGGCTGTCCCAGAGGTGTCCATTATATATACCAGTTCCTGAGAAAACACTAGTCTATCATTCAGGCATTGTCCACTTTACTACTTTCAAGATGTTTCAGGTTTAATTATGGAAAGTAAATGTTTATACACATAGAGACAAAACTGTTTTGTTTAAATCAGTTATTCTACAAGCATTTATTGAATTCCTGTCATGTGTAAAGTGCTAAGCCTTATGTTGTGAATATAAATGTAAACATTTACATATGCCTTAGCATCAAGGATGACATAGTCTATGCTGGGACCAAATATTTATCTTTGAATATAAAGTTATAGACCTATAGAGGTCTATAATAGTGACATAAATGAAATGTAGTAGTATGTCCAGGGTGGACCAGAGTGACTGATCCAACGTCTATTCTTAGGGCTTGTTTTTTGTTGGCACACGGAAGTGTGGCTGTACCAGGTGTAAAGTTGTAACAATATTGCAACACTTTTGTTTGGTTGGTAAAGAGCTTCTGTCCTGAGCTTCCATCATTTTGTTTTCTCACCTAGGACTATCTATAATCTCCCCTCTCTCTAGGCAGCTAAATTTCTTTAGGGCCCCACCCCAGCACTACATTACTGTCTTTTTCTTATTGGTTGTTGCTTGTGCCATACTGGAGGTCAAATATTTTAAATATCTTCTCTACTTATATCTATACCTACCATGACATTCAGTTTTAAAAATGGTTTAGAACTAATTACTAGTTTATCAGAAAGATTTAGAATAATAAAATTCATATCTAATGCTGTTAGGAACATGCATATTTAGTCACTTTATAACCCCAAACTCTGGAGGCTCATGACCTCCAGAGTTTGGGGTCATAAAGAGGAGAAGGGCAGTATCCATCTCCTCTCTTTATACAAAGATAATGATGGAGGTTTTGATTGTGCATGTCATGGATCTAAGTGGCCCCTACAGTTTTTATGTGCAGGGCTGACTTATTTAGAAGGACTGGGCAGCCTGAAGCTTAGAAAGTCTCTGTGATAGAACAATTCCAAGCCTAAGCAACTGTCTCAGAGCCTTTCTATGTGGTTAGATGTTTAATAAATGTGATTTCTTTAGTGTACAAAATTGGAAGTTTATATACATGGAATATAAACTCAAAATATAAGTTCATGCCTGATAGTAAAACCTATAACCAACTAAAAGAAAAAGTGTTCTAGGGCTTCCCTGGTGGCGTAGTGGTTGAGAGTCTGCCTGCCGATGCAGGGGACACGGGTTCGTGCCCCAGTCCGGGAAGATCCCACATGCCGCGGAGAGGCTGGGCCCATGAGCCATGGCCGCTGAGCCTGCGTGTCCGGAGCCTGTGCTCCGCAACGGGAGAGGCCACAACAGTGAGAGGCCCGCGTACTGCAAAAAAAAAAAAAAAGAAAAGAAAAACTTTTCTGTTGTAACAATTCCAATATGACTGGTTGAAAGCGCAATATTAATTTTATTTATCGACATGGACCAATTTTATATTTATAGCACTCTGCAAAAAATGTTAAGTAATAGTAATCAGTATTTTTAAAAGATAGTTAAGATTAGCGATAAAATGTTTAAACAAACTTATGCCAGCACCCCACAATAATAATCATCATCTAGAAAAGAGCTTATGCCTTGGCTTGTCAACACAACAAAACTGTTGAATAAGGTGTGTCATCCTGTTTTATCTTATTATTTGGTGAAGATGTGAGAAAAATAATAAATATCTAAAGCTAATAACATCAATCTCCAAAATAGTTGCAAAACAATAGAAATTGAAAAAGAAAAATACAAATAATTTTACTTTAGAATGAAAATTAAGAAGATTAAAAACAATAAATACTTTGGGGTGTTGTGCATCTTTAGATTTGAGAATAGCCATTTGATCAATCTCACATGAATTGAGGAGAATAAAAACAAGCATATGGTGAGAATATCCTTTCTCATACTAACTGTAAACTGTCCTGGGCAATGGAAGGATGGAAAACTGTTCCCGTGGGGTAGAGAATTTATATGAGCCTTGTTTTCAAGGAGGTTTACTGTTGTACCTTACCTGTAAAGGCAACATTTTTATTATATTCCCTAGTCAATTATGTTTGTGATAATATTTTCAATCCAGACCAATTTATCTTTATTGATTAATAAAAAAATTCTTCAAGGGATTCTGTGGCTTGAAACACTGATGCAATTCTCTCTGATTTTATTAGAGAATGTAATCAATATATCTTGAAACACTATCAAAAGTTGTGTCAGTTAAGCACCTTGTGACCTTTACTGGAGTTAAAGCATAAATAAAAGTTAACATTTATGTCACAGAATTGTCTGATATATGTAAAATTACAGTGAGGTACTGACATAGATAGACCAATGACATATTAGATAGAAAGCCCAGATATAACCCCTTGACTATAGTCAAACAATCTTCAATAAGGGTGCCAAGACTACTCAATGGGGAAAGGACAGTCTCTTCAACAAATGGCACTGGAAAACTGGATATCCACATGCAAAAAAAATGAAACTGGACCCTAACCTTACACCATACAAAAAATTAACTCAAAGTGGATTAAAAATCTAAGCATAAGACCTAATAATTATTATTATATATATAAAATGCTTCATGACATTATATTTGACAATGATTTTTAATATATGACACTAAAAGCATGGGCAACAAAAGCAAAAATAAGCAAAAGGTATTACACCAAACTTAAAAACTTCTGCACATCAAAGGAAACAATCAGTGTGAAAAAAGTAGCCTACAGAATGGGAGAAAATATTTGCAAATCATATGTCTGTTAAGGGCTTAATATTTGAATATATAAAGAACTCTTACAACTCACAACAACAAATAACCCAATTAAAAAATAGGCAAAGAACTTGAGTAGACATTTCTCCAAAGAACATATAGAAATGGCCAACAAACATGAAAAGATGTTCAACATCACTAATCATTAGAGAACTAAAAACCAAAACCAAAATGAGATATCACCTCACACTCATGAGGATAACCAACTTAAAAAAATTAACAAGTGTTGGTGAGGATATGACAAAATTGGAACCTTTGTGCTCTGTTGGCAGGAATGTAAAATGGTGCAGCTACTGTGGAAAACAGTATAGCAATTCCTCAAAAAATTAAAAATCAAATTACCACATGATCAGAAATAATGATTCTGGGTATATATCCAAAATAATTGAAAGCAGGATCCTCCATGTCTATGTTTACTGCAGCATTATTCACAATAGCCAAGAGATAGAAATAACCCAGATGTCCATCAATGGATAAATGGATAAGAAAATGTGGTATATACATACAATGGAATGGTATTCAGCCTTAAAAAAGAAAGATTTTGTTACATCTACTACATGGATGAACTTTTAAAGGACGTTATGTTTAATTTAATAAACCAGTTACAAAACGACAAACACACACTATAATTTCACTTATATGAGATATCTAAAGTAGTAAACCTCATAGAAACAGAAAGTATAATGGTGGTTGCTAGGGGCTGGGTAGGGGGAGAGGAGAAAGGAGAACTATTGTTCAATCAATGTGGATTTTCAGTTTTGCAAAATGAAAACATTCAAGAGATCTCTTGTACAACAATGTGAATACACTTTCTACTACTGAACTATACACTTAAAAATGGTTATGATAGTAAATGTTATGTGTTTTTTAACAATAAAAAACAAAAATAAAATTCACTGTAAATTAGACTGGTGAATATGTCATTATTATTTATGCAATAGAAAGATAATTCTGGACAATTCAGTTCTATATTTCTCCTCTCTGATTCAAAAGATAGCTCAAAAAAGCCAATTTTATTCTAATTATTGAATGAAATTTTCAAATAATGTTGCACAACAAGATGACAGTTAATGGCCTGACTGGTTTTGTTAAAAAACAATAGGTAGCTCTACATAATCACTTTGACACATTACCAGAGACTTTATAACATTTTGGATCAGTTTCACTTCAGGGAAATTATTGGAGACAGAGAAGAGATTATCTTTGGATATTAAGAAAAACCATACTAAATAAAGAAATCAGTGCACAGTACACCATGGTGGTCAACTGATAGATGCAGCTCTTGCAGTCAGATCTTGAAAGGATCTCTGCTTTCAACTCTAAGCTATTAGGTTCCACCGAGCCAATACACAGCATGTTGTGTCCATTAAAGATTCTGCTCTGGGCCATTGTTTTCTTCTTCTTTTCTTTTTTTTTTTTTTTTTTTGGCTGCGTTGTGTCTTCGTTGCTGCATGTGGGGTTTTTTTTTCTTTAGTTGTGGCGAGCGGGGGCTACTCTTCATTGCAGTGCATGGGCTTCTCATTGCGGTGGCTTCTCTTGCAGAGCACGGGCTCTAGGCATGCGGGCTTCAGTAGTTGTAGAGCGTGGGTTCTAGAGCACAGGCTCAGTAGTTGTGGTGCACGGGCTTAGTTGCTCCGTGGCATATGGGATCTTCCTAGACCAGGGCTGGAACCCGTGTCCCCTGCATTGACAGGTGGATTCTTAATCACTGCACCACCAGTGAAGCCCTTGGGCCATTCATTTCTGAAGTTGCCAATGGCAGCAACTCTGTCTCATAGAGATTCTATCCTATAGATTCTATCCTCCTTGTCTCTCCCATTTCTTAATCAGTTTGCAAGCACCATCTGAAGACCCTAAAAATGCATTAGTGAAGAGAAAGCATGAATAACATGACACAGAACACACTTGCAACTGGCCATCTTTGCTGCTCTCTCTCTACACAGTAGTTCCAAAAAGTCAGTTGAGGACCAGCAGAGATCTAGGTCCACAGGATAATGAAAACAGTAAGAATGATATAATAAATTTCTCTTAAAACTAAATTTGTTTGACTATGAAAGATTAATTCTGAAATTTTGCACATCTTAAATATTCTTTCTTTGAAGGTCACTAAATTTTCTTTCTTGAAGAAATGAAAATCAGGATAGATTTTTAAGGTCTTCATTTGGAAAACAAAAAAGCAAGGGGAAAGTCCTAACTTAATTCTGGTGCACTAAAAGCTCTGTTTGTTTACTCATCCAATAAATATAAAACTTGAAATTATTTCTCTGAGGCAGTGATCTCCAATGAGGTACATACATGGCCCAGGAATTACACAAGAAAGCAACAATACCCCTCCCATGGTCCTTGTCAGGTGGTCCCTGTCACATGGGATTCATGAAGCCTCTTGAGAAAAGAGGGTATTGAGAGAGTCAATATGTCATAAACACTGAGCATTCCTGTACATTCTGGTTGGATAGGATAAAAGTTCAAGACCTTGACTGTTCTTTATGCATGTATTTCTCAGGGTTGTAAGTGCAACAAGTAACCTTGAGAGATGAGGTAATATTTTCCCACAAAAATAGAGAAAATTTTCTTCTGCTCACTATAAAAAGGTGAATCATCCAAGTTCTTCTACCTTTCTACTATATTGCAACCCACTGCATCTGTAGACATTCACTGTGGACCCTTTGGTACTCCTGTGGTTCTTGAGGGATTGGGGAACTCTTGAGGACATGAAGACATTGCTACTGCTTTTGCAATAAATAATAAAGTCTGTTGTGTCTGACCTGGTGTCTTGTGTCTTCTGCAGCATCCATGAAACACTAATAAGCTAATCTGTTAGTTTGCAGGTTTAGTAAAACCCTAGATTTTGTGTAATTTTTGTTAGAGGACTGTCCCCAATACAGAGGAGTTGACAGTGGGATCTCTCTTGTTGGTTCACTCTGAGTATGGTTCCCCTCTGTGCAGATTTACTGATCACATCTAGTTTTAACCAAATAACTCTCACAAAATGGACAAGTAGCTTTAAAAAATGTCCTACAAAGAACTAGCTGTTAAAAAAAAATCTAGAAACAATAAATGCTGGAGAGGGTGTGGAGAAAAGGGAACCCTCTTACACTGTTGGTGGGAATGTAAATTGATACAGCCACTGTGGAGAACAGTATGGAGGTTCCTTAAAAAACTACAAATAAAACTACCATATGACCCAGCGATCCCACTACTGGGCATATACCCTGAGAAAACCATAATTCAAAAAGAGTCATGTACCAAAATGTTCATTGCAGCTCTATTTACAATAGCCCAGAGATGGAAACAACCTAAGTGTCCATCATCAGATGAATGGATAAAGAAGATGTGGCACATATATACAATGGAATATTACTCAGCCATAAAAAGAAACGAAATTGAGCTATTTGTAATGAGGTGGATAGACCTAGAGTCTGTCATACAGAGTGAAGTAAGTAAGAAAGAGAGAGACAAATACCGTATGCTAACACATATATATGGAATTTAAGAAAAAAAAATGTCATGAAAAACCTAGGGGTGAAACAGGAATAAAGACACAGACTTACTAGAAAATGGACTTGAGGCTATGGGGAGGGGGAAGGGTAAACTGTGACAGTGAGAGAGAGGCATGGACATATATACACTACCAAACGTAAAGTAGATAGCTAGTGGGAAGCAGCCGCATAGCACAGGGAGATCAGCTCAGTGCTTTGTGACCGCCTGGAGGGGTGGGATAGGGAGGGTGGGAGGGAGGGAGACACAAGCGGGAAGAGATATGGGAACATATGTATATATATAACTGATACATTTTGTTGTGAAACTGAAACTAACATACCATTGTAAAGCAATTATACTCCAATAAAGATGTTAAAATGAAAAAAATAAAATAAAATAAATTACAAAAAAAAAAATAAATAAACTTACCATATAGTTCTTCTGTGTCAAGATTGCTGAAAAGATGAAAAAAAGTATTATTATTTTGTAATATTTAAGTTTTTAAATAGGTAAATACAGTTTTTCCCCAATCTGTATTGTTATATTAATAGATGATATGTAGTTATGGTATTTTCTCTTATAGATTCTACACTGTTGAAGTAGTCAACCAAATATTAGCAATGATTGTCAGATTTTGTCTTTAAACAGATTAAAAGAAATAATTGTTATTTTTCTGGAAAAAAAAAAAGAACTAGCAGTTTGAAGTTACTAGTAATGAAAACACAAGGGAACAAGGAAAATGTTGAATTGGTAGATTCTTACTACTTGTTTAAACTCTTTATATACCATATTGCTGGTAAAACCAATGACAAATTAATCATACCTAACAATTCAGCCCCACAAATTAGATATTGTCAAGAAGACTTTGAAATATGGATTTATGAACAATCTTGTCCTAAATATCACTGATGTTATCCAGCCAGAATGATTAGCAACATATAAACAATGCTCTTCAATATTAACCTATTATTTAGTATTTCTTTTTATATATGGTTAATAATGCTCACAATATATAGTATATTATATCATGGTCTATCTATCATCTATCTATCTATCTATCATCTATCTATCGATCTATCTATATCTATCTATCATCTATCTATCATCATCTGTGTCCTTTGTTTCTGATAAGGTGAGCAATCAATCACAGTTTTGGAGATCCTTTCTGGGGAGAATAGTCCACAGACCTACTGACTCCTTTGGTTCTGGAACAGCTCCTATCTGCTAAAAGAAACCCCAATTCCAGCCCATGATTGGACTTTAAGGGAAAAGTTGCCACTCCAAAATGTCTCTCTGGCATGCAGATTATTTCTAGCTGAAAACATTAAAGGGCCACAAGACTCAAGAAGAAACTGACCTTCCCCCTAACTGCCTAAAAGGAATTTAGATAGAGGGCCTGTTCCTGGAATAGAGCTGTCACCAGAGATATCTGCAAAGAATATGAGCTAAGTATGGTGGGGGAAACTTGCCAGGGCTAGAGATTAGAGTCCATTCTGTGTTCTACTGTCTCTGCATGTCCCAAAAGTCATTTTTGGCCTAAGCGATTTTGTGATCTAAGCCTGGCCAGGATGCTTGCCGTTGAAAGGGTCTCAGTAACTAATGATCTTAAGGGAACAAAATAATGCAGAATCAAAGGACTGTTTTCAGGTAAAAGAAGTAACAATAACAAAGATAATTGTAAAGACTTCCAGTTCTCTTTCAATGGTAAAGATTAGCTTGATTAACTGGGAACATAAGGAATGATGATATTGACCTTTTATGACCCTCATGACTTCAGTCCACCAAAACTTGGACTCTATGGACCACCCAAACCCCTTCATGAATATGCATGTACCCTTAGCTTAAAAATTACCCAATTTTGCTGTTCAGGAAGACACTGCTTTGGGAAAGATCCCCGGTGTTCTCTTTACTTGCTGCAAGGAATAAATCCTTTCTTCTCCCAATCTTTGTTTTTGTTGTGCCTTTCAGCTTGACACCCACCAATAGGCAAACCCAGGTTTTTGGGTGACATTAGCTCTTTGGCTGGCAATGAAAATGACATAAGGCAGATTAACAAGAGAAAATTAAAGTATTATGTGCACTTGGGGAATTCACATAAGTATGAAGAATTCCAAAGACAGCAAGACAAGGTGACATATATATTCTTGACTAAAGAGAAGTGAAACTGAGCAGGACCCTGTGGGGCTCCTGGGCACGAAAGTCTTTCTGTGTCCCCCATTTCTTGTTTGCAGGGACTAGGCTTCAGCCTCCACAATGTTCCCTGAATTCCAAAGGGTAGGGTCAAATAGTTGCTAATCAGGAAAGGGAGGGGATACAGAGACAAGGGAGGAACTGTCAAGAAAAAATAGTGCAGTTTTGGGACAAGATCCTTGTTCTGCCTCAAGCGAAACACATAATAACTTTGAGCTCTTCTACAGAACTAAAACCCCCAACAAATGGAAGATGTTAACTAGTTGATGAAGCATCCTTCATTCTAGAGAGAAGGTCACAGTTTCATAACCTTGAGAAGCATAGAAGCTCATTAGGAGACCACCTGAGGCCAGATTAAAGGATTGCAGGCCCTGAACACACCATAATCCTTATCAGCAACCCTGACCTTGAACCATTGCTATAAAACTCCTCACCAAATCCGCCCAGGTTGGGACACACAGTTTTGAGGACATTAGCCTGCTGTGTCCCCCTTTGCCTGGCAACGCAATAAACCTATTCTTTTCTACTTCCAAACTCTGCCTCCGAATTCGATTCCATACCAGTGCACAGAGGCCAAATTTTGGCATCAGAAGGAGGTATGGGTCTGAAATTTCAAGGGGAAGTAAGGTAATTCACAGGAAGTTAAAAAGAGTTAATGTTTGGTAAACAAATGTTTGCTGAGCCATCCAAAGACAATGAGACACAGAGAGGATTTTTTTTTTTTTTTGCGGTACGTGGGCCTTTCACTGTTGTGGCCTCTCCCATTGTGGAGCACAGGCTCCGGACGCGCAGGTTCAGCGGCCATGGCTCATAGGCCCAGCCGCTCCGCGGCATGTGAGATCTTCCCGGACCGGGGCACGAACCCATGACCCCTACTTTGGCAGGCGGACTCTCAACCACTGCACCACCAGGGAAGTCCCACAGAGAGGATTTTGATCAAATGGGCTTTTCAATGTTCCTCCTGTTCTACGACACCTAATATTATACTACATTTATCTCTAGTGATAGCTTCTTCCTGGGACAGGCCTCCTGTCTTAAATTATTTTAGGCAGTAAGGGGGAAGTTCAAAGGCTCTTCCTGAGTCTTTTGGGCCTTGATTGTTTTCAGCTCAAAATAATCCACATGCCATAGTGGCACATCTTGTGGTGGCCTGCACTTAGACCCATTGGCTCCCACGTGCAAATGAGAACCATGCAATGACTCAGGGAGAGCCCTGAGCACCTTATTCAGATAGACACCAACATGATGCAATTTTTCTTTGGTGTGTTCAGTGAGAGAAAGCAATACAAGAGGCATTGACCCTTTACTGGGGGGAGGTTGAAAGGAAAATTAAGTACTTTTAGAGCATTTAGAAAACCTAAAACCTGTGACTCAATTTTTTTAAGTGCAGAGTTAATTTTACCCAAATGTGTTTTCTTAAAAATTGTAACCAGTCAAGATCAATATCTTCAAGGGGTGCACCAGTTGTGATATTTGCTGACTTTACACTGTTCTGAAATTGAGGATACTTTCCCTCTGCTCAGTTAATGTTTATTTTTATTAAGTTTTAAAACTATTTTAAGTAGGAGATCTTTTACTGGAGCCTAAGGATCAATAATGTTAACCACTGTGACACTGCTCTGTTACCTCACATCAACCAATCAAAGAATTGTGCAGGAGCTGATCACATACCCTGTGATTTCCCTCTCTCATCTGGTATTTAAAAATGCTTTCATGAAACCCATCAGGAAAGGGAGTTCAGGTGTTTTGAGCACTAGCTGACCTGAACTCCCTGCTTGGCACCCTGTAATAAACGCTGCACTTTCCTTCGCCATAACCTGGTGTCAGTAGATTTGCGTTACTGCACATGGGAGAGCAGACCCAAGTTTTTTCATCAACATATTTATATATATTATTATATATTGTAGACAATGGAGATATTTTACTTCTTTCCTATTGTGCTGTCTTATTTTTTAACTGAGTTAACCATGAAAGTCAATTTTTGTTGTTAGAGGAGAAAAGGTACAAATTAATTAGGTATAGTTAAAAATTTTAAGCTTTTAAAATGCTTGTTATTGGGCTTCCCTGGTGGCACAGTGATTGAGAGTCCGCCTGCCGACGCAGGGGACGTGGGTTCGTGCCCCGGTCCGGGAAGATCCCACATGCTGCGGAGCGGCTGGGCCGTGAGCCATGGCCGCTGAGCCTGTGCGTCCAGAGCCTGTGCTCCGCAACGGGAGAGGCCACAACAGTGAGAGGCCCGTGTACCGAAAAAAAAAAAAAAGCTTGTTATTTATAATGAGATTTATATAACAGAGAATTAGGAAATAATTCTGTATTTAAATGGTTAGATTGTGAGTGAAACATGAAATTGGTAGTTCACAGGACATATACTAAATTTTCACCCTTAGTGATACTATATTTGTACTGTCCATGTCAAGCTAAAAAGTTGTTCAACAATCTTTAGCAAATATACCAGTTTTATTATTCAGAGGGAATATAGGAGCTCAATTTGATATAGGGAACTTGAGCATTCCATCAACATGAATTTGAAGAATACACTAAGAATATCTTCTACATTACATTGGAGTAGTGAATTACTGGTAATTATTTAGGGAATTCTTATGAAAAATATAGCCATCAGGGACCAATAATTGAATTCTATTGAAATATAGAGATAGATATTAATAAGAATGGAAAATCATATTTTCATTTTATATTGCCCATATTTTCATTTTATTTGTAGTTTTTGAAAGTTTGCAAGAGAAAGATATCAGAATTTATACTTCATTCAGCAGAATCCCTTGGACCAAATGATCACACACTCAGAATACATAGGTGGAGACATTACTGACTGTGGTCCAGGAGACGAGGACAAGACCTAGAAAAGACACAGTAAATAATGGAGAGAAAAAAGATTGGAATAGACAGGCATTCCTCTTAATGAAAAATGTTAACAGTAGAATCCTTGAGGGAAAATCTTTGAAAACATTGGATTTCTGTAACAATAAATAATTGAGTCCCGGGCTTCCCTGGTGGTGCAGTGGTTGAGAGTCTGCCTGCCAATGCAGGGGACACAGGTTCGTGCCCCGGTCCTGGAAGATCCCACATGCCACGGAGCGGCTAGGCCCATGAGCCATGGTCGCTGAGCCTGCGCGTCTGGAGCCTGTGCTCTGCAATGGGAGAGGCCACAACAGTGAGAGGCCCGCGTACCACAAAAAAAAAAAAAATTCAGTCCCAAAATACAATGAGAAATAACAATAATGAATAAATAGGATAAAGAAATTCTATGTTAACTGGCATACATTCCAGGAGATTATCAGACTCCTGCAGAAACCAGGGCTTTCTGGCCTTTAATTCCCCTTGGGCAGAACTGCAGCACCCCTGTCCCCAGCCTTCAGCTATCAACTCCAGGACTATAGAAGCAGGGTCCTGGCCCTTAAGTCAGGCTGCCTCACTGACTTGAATGACCATGGAAAAGGGAACGTTGATCCTGACCTGAGACACAGCCCTCAGATGTTCATAAGCTGGAAAGTCTGCATCAGACTTCCTCCTTGCATCTCTCTAGGGTGAACTAGGGAAAACAAAACATCACAAAACCCTTTCTCACAGAAGTCTGGGAAAAAACACATGACTATCTTGGCCTTGGTGCCAGGTGAGGATGATATAACTAGAGCACACCTTCTCCTGGGTTTGGTACCAGAATCCAGGGACCTGGTGGGGGGACCTTGGCTCTGCCCTGGGTTCCATGGACACAGACAAGCAAGTATGATCTCAGCAGCCTTCAAGGACCCAGATGTAAGAAAGAGGCAATGAAGACACGATGGCTGCTTCAGGGTGGCTTGGTGTCAAGCTAGAACAGCTGGACTTCATAAGGAATAACACACTGTGGAGGGAAATAATAAAGAATTTATAATAGGAACATAAAATAGTTGTATTTGAGCCAAGCTGAGGGCTATAATCTGGGAGGCAGCCCCTCAAAAGGCTCTAAGGAACTTCTCCACTGAAGCATGGTACTCTTATACTTTATCAGAGCAAAGAACATACATCAAACATGACAGGGGTATACTCCTTAAAGATTTCAAAAGAGACAGATTTAGTACGTATATAGTGAGACAGTAGGATCCTGGTACCTGGGAAAGGAACCTCATCTTCGAGAGGGTGTTAACATGGACATCATAAGAAGGGAGTCATTTATCCTTATTTTTGAATCAGACATTTCTTTTCCTTAATGGTTAAAGCAGATGTGCTGTGTGTGTTTGACAGGCTCTTTCAGTTCACACAGAGTTTAGACTGAACCATGTATAAGCCTAAATGACTTCCCCATGCCTCATTATGTGAAAAATTTCTCCATCAACACTATAATTTGGGGCTTGACTAATCTTGGCGATAAACCAGACACATAATACCCTCAGCTTTCTAGGCCTCTCCACCTGCAGATCCTGCTGTCTCCTCCCTCCGGGGCCTAGCACCACAAGAGGCTGTCAGGTGAGGGGTTTGGGACTCAGAGAATTGACTCCCGAAAGTGTTTCTGTTTTCCAAGATAAATAACAATACAGTTTGGATTCTAAAAATCATCCAAATAAGTGAAAAAAAAAAGCTAGACCAACAGTGAATCACAGTGTTTTTCATAAGATAAATGAATGTTAAATAATGAAAGAGTAAATAGAGCCCAGAGGCTTTAATATGTAAAATTAAAATGGAGTTCAGTAGTGTTTAAAACACATCCAAAGGTCATATTTATGAGCTGCAAGTCCAACTGTATTCCACAAGAATTTAGGCAAATGCATGAAAGACGAGTTATGAGTAAAGCACTATCCCTAAACTGTGGGTGTGGGGAAACTCATCCTAGCACTTTGTGCAGAACTAATACATTGCAACCATATCTGGTTTCAAAACTGATATTTTAGGCAACTAAAAAGGCAGAAATAAGCTAAATAAGCTACTTATCCCCCCTTCAGTTATTAATTAAGACTCCTATTTCTTCCTCTCTTACCTATTTTTAAAATTCCAATTTCAAATGCCAAAATATTCAGCTACTATATATGTTATTGTTCTCTTTAGCCTCTACACAACCTGAAATTTCTTTTTAATTTCCCTATTATATAATTAGTTTTATATTCCTAATTTATGTGATATTTCTATCAGGTACTGAGCTTCTATGCTCCAAATGTATGCCCTTCCATACGTTAATGCACATAAATATACTTTATACTTTTTTATCAATTTAAAAAGTAATCTATTGAGTGCAAATTCTGTCTTCAGCATTTTGTTGGGGTGAGCAGTGGGGAGAGAAAATGTAGAAGAAGGAAAAGACATGGCTTATTGTTCTCAAAACAAGTTATGGAGAAACCTCTGACTTCCTTATCAAAAGGAGGCCAATTTCTTTTTCAATGTCTTTTCTATTGACTTCAAATCTATCGGGCTTTAAAATTATTTGTGTGTGTGTACTCATATTCTGGCTGTCCTTCACAGCAGATTGTGAGTTCTGTGAAAGTGAGGCAGGAGATAGATGGGCTCCAGGGTAAGCAGCAGGAGTTCATTCCCTCTGGACAGAAAATCCAAAATATCAATAGCAGGACAATCATGAGAGGAGGCTGGGCCCTGCCCAGATAAGAGATAAAAGACTAGATATTCCTCATTCTCGAAGTCAAGGAGACCTTCCCAGCTACACATGTGCAGAAGGGCTCCTTGGAGGTCAAAAAGGGAGAGGGCACCACCCCATAGTAAGTGATATCAACTACCCATAGGCCTCTTCGCTAGAATCCATCTTGGCTAAGAGATGCACACGAATGCGGGAGGATCCTGAGGTATACCAAATATGGACTCAGAACCAGGCAAAGCAAGATGATTGGTCAAAGGAAACCTGGAAAATATTCCCCATAAAAGTGATTCAAACTACCATGCGAGCACAACTCTCTCTGAGCCCGCCCATGTGTCTATCCACATGTATTCTTTGTTCTCCTAATAAACACTTTACTTGTTTCACTACTTTCCATCTCTGGAAATTCATTTCTACACAGCAGACAGGCTGGGACCTTGTCACTGACCACTAGTCCCTGGTGGTCTAGTGGCTAGGATTTAGTGCTTTCACTGCCCCGGCCTGACTTCAATCTCTGGCCAGGAACCAAAATCCTGCTTCAAGCAGCTGCAGGCTAAGGCCACCTGAGATCAAAACAGGGGCAATGTTTATCTTGTTTAAGGTCAAGTCTTGTTAAAAAACAAAATTCAACTGAGTAAATTTGAAAATCTAATTGGCCTTATTTGATGCTTTATGAATTGGGCAGCATCTCATCGAGTAAATAGAAGGGCACTTTGAGAAGTTATACAGAATGGAAGGTTTTTATAGAAAGGAGAGTGGGCAAGAAAGTCATTAGCAAAAAAAAAAAAAGGTTATTTGGACTAGTACTATCTTCTCTTTGTAGGGAAGGGAAGCCTTGATCATGCGGATTGCCTCTTCTTGGGTTGGGGGAGATGGAGAGGGCCCATGTGATAGATTACCATATTGGTGCTGACCAGAAAATTCCAGATTTCAGAATTAAGATAACATTTCTGGTGAAGGTCGAAATTGCAAGTAGGTTATTAAATATATGCGTGGTATCGTGGGCTTTAGCACAAATGAAACCATTTTGTGTCAGTGGTTTTCCTCCTTAATACTGCCTAATGTAGAACTAGCAGAAGCACAACAAAGATTTGTGAAAAAGCAAATGAGTGCCTAACTCAATTGATCAACTGGTGTAAAGAACGTGGCATAAGAATAAAAAGATCTAGAGAGCAGATGAAAGAAGCTTTTGTTTATATTTTTAAAAGGAATGTCTTCTGTGTTTTCAAATTACTGAAAATCTAATCAGCAATGTTGATGTGACTATTAAAAATGATGCTTTTTGAAAGGTTAGAGATAGGAAAAACAAGAAAAAAAATAAGGATGTTTGGCATTCTGGATGTTGGCTAAATGGCAATTTAATCACTAAGAACATATTTTATTCTATTGTCATGATATATATGTAATATATGTAAACATATATTTATATGTCATACATAATATATATTTCTTTTTAATCACCCTTATTGGGATATAATTTACATACAACTAATAGCACTCATGTTAAATGTATAGCACAGTTAGATAAATTTTGACAAATATATACAGTTGTGTAATCACTACCACAATATAGAAAATTTCCATTACCCAGAAAGTTTCCTTAGGCTCCTTTGTGGTCATTCCTCACCTTCCTACAAAAGTGATATGATGATTTGCTTTCAGTTACTATAGTTTTCCCATTCCCAAATTTACATAAATACAATCTAACAGTGTGTATTTTGTTCCTCTTTTCTTTCACTCAGCATGTTTTGAGATTCATCCATGTTGTGTATATTAATATTTCATTCCCCTTTATTGCTGATGTGAATTACTCATTCACTTGATGATGAACATTTGAGCTGTTTACAGTTTGCAGCCTTAACCTTTATGAAGCCATAGAGATTTCCATTAGAATTCTTTAATTTCTTACTCAATTCAACAGTATGATTTGAAAGTTATCAGAAACCTGCACTTGTCAGAAAGTCTTTAGTATGAATCTTCCTGAAGATGAAACATTTTTGCAAAAGCATCTATGAATGATAAAAAGACTTTAAAAGACACAGTTAAAGATCTGGTTAAAATGCAATTGACACAAAAAAAATTGTTTACTGCTGTAACATACAAATTTGACATATTCAAATTTTATATAATTTATAAGAATATCTATATTAATGATATTTAGTATAATCTAAATGTATAACCTAAGAAGGTTGGAGATACATTTATCTCCAATCAATTGACAGTACCTCCTATAACTTACCAAATAATCCTAATTAGTTTAATATCTCTCTTTGAGATGACTTAGGGGTCCTCTGTAACATCCCAAAGCTATCTAGAGGTCAAAATAACTTCAATTAGGATTCTATCCTTGAGAAGTTTATCCAAAATGTTAAAAAGTTTCAAAACACTTGGTCAATTAGGATTACAGATCACTGTGAAACAATGCTTATCCATTTAACCAAAGTGACAATGAAAGATTTTAAAAACAAATACAGAAAATTATAAGATTATTTAAAAGGTAAAGAAAATTTACAATCTGTAATCAAAAGCAAATAAATATTCCAAGAAAACTTTTTTCTCTTAACAGTTTAGCCACTGACAGACCCAAATGGCTAAGAGAATGAATACCCTGGTATTACCACACACAAGTTCCACTACTTACTAGAGAAATCTCAACCAGCAAAGCATGTGTCTTTTTCCCTTTACCACAGAAATCAAAAGTGCCATGGGCCAATGATGCCTGGTCAGTGGCAAGTGTTCAGGGCCACCCCTGAGACAAAGGTGCTCAAGCAGCTGCTGAGTAGTATCCATGAGCTGCCACTGGTCAGGGGCCAGTGTGCTATGGTTGAGATGCCCACTAGGGATGGTGGCCCCTTCATGGTTGCCAAAATTATTGCCAAACCAAACACAGATTCACTCACCCAATGCAGAGCAAAGCCAATCTACTGATACCAGTTGTGGTGAAGGAAAGTACAGTGTTTATTTGCAGGATGCCAAGCAAGGATAACAAGCAGCTAATGCTCAAAAGACCCAAACTCTCTGAAGACTTTTGGGCAAGTGTTTGCAACATTAGGAGTGAGAGTCTCAGGGTGAATTCAGTTCATGGACATTCTTTTGATTAGTTGGTGGAGAGGTGACAGGGTGATGTTTTGGGAACCTTAATTAGCAGCCTTCTTGTTCCAACCAGTCTGGGACCTACATGCTTGTGATCAGCATGTAGTCAAATCCTCCACCAGGTGGAGAGCCTTAGTGTCTACAAAAAAGGCTCAAGTGTCGTGGTCCAAACGTGGGTTGGAAAAGAATTTCCAGACACAAGGCAGAATGTAAAGAAGATAGAATTTATTAGAGGAAAGTGTGTCTACCAAAACAGCAGGCTGACTTCCTAGTAGTCTGGGACAGTCGACCCCAAACATGTGCTATTGATCAGATTTTACAGCCAGAAAACAAAGGAATGGTCCAAGGTGAAAATTTCATTTACTAATTGGTCGAGGCACATATACCTTCCTTCTACAGGGTGGCAGTGGAACAGGGAAGATGCCTTTTCTTATTTGGAACAGGTCCCATCGCCCAGCTGGGATCAGGAATTTTATAACCATCACAACATGGTGGGGAGGGCAATTAAGAGTCTGGTAAGGGGTGTAATGCTGACACTTTTTTAGAGAGGGTTGTTCTTTGTCCTTGAAACACCATTGTCCTTGGAGCACCACATCAAGGATATGTGTCAGACTGTTATCTATATCCCTTGAGGAGAAAGGGATATAGATAACACTCTGTTTTTCAATCTATTGTTATTTTTCTTGCTTGACTGCTTTTTCTTTGTTTCTGAATTTTGTCAGTTCTATAATCATTAACTGCTCTTTGGAAATCAAGGGAGGCCTAGGAGACTAAAGCTTTTTTCTACAAACAAGAAGCAGGGAACACTGGGAGTCTGTCACTGGGAAGGCCCCACAGGATCCTACTCAGTTTCACAATCATGAATAAAGTTGTTTCTATGAACGTTCATGTATAAATTTTGTGTAGACATATTTTTCTCATTTAAATTCCTAGAGGGTGAAATTAGGGGGTTGTATTAATGCCAAACTGTTTTCCAAAGTAGTACATCATTTCACATTTTCTTCAGGAATGTATGAGACTTCTGGTTGTTCTCCATCCTTACTAACATTTGATGCTATCAATCTTTTTAATTTTAGTCATTCTAGTAGATGTGAAGTTATTTGCATTGTGGTTTTAATTTTTCTTTGATGACTAATAATGCTGAACATTTAAAAAAGTTACTTATTTACCATTCATGTATCTTCTTTGGTTACGTGTCTTATTAAATTTTTTGCTCAATTTAAATTAAATTGTTTGTCTACTAAGTAGTGTTTTAGTAAAAGCTGGAGAAGAAGCAAGTTTGGCTGGATTGCAGAAAACAAGGGGGAGAGTGGTAGGAATGAGGCCAAGAGAGACATGGGAGAAGGGGAGAACAGATCAAAAAGGACTTTGAGGCCTTGGTGAGAACTTTGGATTTATTGTAATTAAATTGAATTCACTGGATGATTTTGAGTATAGAGTGGCACAGTCAGGCTTAAATTTTAAGGGACCACTTTGGCAGCTCTGTGAACAGGCCAGAGGAATGGGAGTAAACACAGGATAGACTAGGAGGTTATTGCAGCAGTCAGAAAGAGAGAAACTGGTTAGTTGCAGTTCTGAATGACCTTTCCCCTCACTCTTGTTCCTGACATTCCAAACTGCATAATTTCAGATGTGGAAGACTGAGAATTTTCCTGGATTTTCTCAACAGAATATTGACTTACTCAAGGCCTTTAACTGGAACACACTCTACTGAGGGTTGAGAGAAAGCTAACAATAGTGGCTTGCTTAGCTTAACTCAGTGGTTATGCTTGTTAGTTGTGGTTGCAATATTATGGTTGTGTGACACTTTAATTAGTATTCACTTTCTCCATCTTGGAATATAAGTTTGACAAGGATGGAAAAATTATCTCTTTTTTTAACTCACCACTGTATCCTCAGTTTGAGCACAGTGCCTGCCAATTAGCATTTAGTCAATGGGTTTTTTTGTAGGGGAGTGAATGTGTGTATGTGTGAGGGAGAGAGAGAAGAGAGGCAGAAACAGAGAGGGGAAGGGACAGACATAGGGACAGGGGAACAAGTCCATACTGCAAAAGAATAGGACAATATTTTCTGTGAGTAGAATGTTCAGAGCCTGTGTACCGTGTTCTTTTCTACTTTCTCAGGTTAGATTTATCACTTCATAAATTATCTTATCCAAAATGAATCTACATATTTTTTTCTTATAAGTATAAACAAAAAGATTTTTGGGGAGGGAAAAATTTTAATGTCTCACTACAATTCAAGTACCATACATGTCTCTTTCTATTATTTGTATATCTTGAAAATATACCAGCGTTATTGTCTAGCACAAAGGAGGCACTAAATAAAATTTTTTCTTTGAAACATTGGTACTATAAATTATAAGAGACAGGAGCCATGTTTTCACAGCTCTTTTTCTTGAGCACCCAGCCCAATGGTATTGTGGGGATGGAATAACAATCACCATGAGCACAGGTCACTGCTGACATAGGGACTTACTTTCTCTCTAAACCATTTGACTTTGTTGGTGCCCAGGGCAGGATGCTCCAAAATTTGCCTCAGTGGAATACTACTTTGAATTAAAGTTACTGAAGAAATGACTGATGCATGCAAGAGAGACACACTGACCTTCCTATCTGTCTCCATGAAAGCAGGAAATTAATATCTCATTTGAATGGTGCCCTCCCTGTACCAGGAGGTAGAAAGACATCATTGGCACCAGAGATAGGGAATTCAGGGTCAAGAAGACCGTATAAACCTTGTTACTTCTTTAACTCAAGAAGGTTGGCAGGGACATTACTTCCTCCTCAACAGCTGACAAGACAACCAGGAGGCTGGCTAAACCCTGCTTCCCACCAAAAGACTGCTGCAGCTGAGAGATCCTAGGACACATGACAAAGGCCAGCAGAAGGTAAAATTTCTTATCTCCACAACTTCCCAGGCCTGTAAGGTCTGGTAGGAGGGAAAGTGCTTAAGAGTCTCCTTTTCTCTATCTCTAAATTTAGATTAGCAGAAGAAAATACTTATGGAGCAAGATCCTTGTGACATAGGAAATCTGTTATTTGGAAATGAGTAATCTCATCTCAGTTTTTCTTAATCCTTTCTTCCCAGAGATAGTCACTGTTTTTCTTTGTCTCTGTCTCCTGAGTCATGTTTCATAAGAAGAAAGAACCATAAGGCAGAATACAGGCATAGGCCCTATAAGCCTGATGTTTGAGACAGCCTCACAGACTGGTGAGTTAACAGTTCTCTCCAGTCCAGTGCCTATTAAGACAAACTTTGATGCCAGTCCTCTATATAAAAACTGGATGAGACTTTTCCTTCTGTATTTTTCTATGTCCTGAGAGTTTGGCTTTTTGTCCAGTGAGAATATTCTCTCTGGTCTCCACCATCTGGATGGTGTATTTACTGGGGTGCATCTGGTAACCAGTTGAATTTACTGGGGTTCTGAGACACAAAGTCATAAACTGGACACTCTAGTCTTGTTGTGCCAGCTGTCAGAGGAGTTTGTCCTAAGGGGACCCAGTCCATCAGGGGCCTTTGTTGTTTCAACCTTCATTGCCTTGTTAGTGATGGAAAAGTCCCATTCCAGTAGCATATGCCTGATGTCACAGATTAGTAGGTTTGGGATCAGAGGTGCCTCAAATTCCCAGGAGAGACCAGGGACACAGTTTGCATTATACCACCCTTACTGCCTGTGCAATGAAGGCCTTTGCTTTCTTAGATTATCCTTGGAAATGAATTTTCACATTATAGGGGCTATATCATCTGTGCCCTCTCCATCTGAAAGTATGCTTATTTCATCCATGGTAGGGATTTATTCTAAGCCTGAAAAGTTACCTCTAGGTCGTTCCATAAAAAGACTTACTGATTTGAGTCACTATTTGAAATTAATGTAAGGTCTTACTTCTCAATGGCCAGATGATGGATCCTCTAAATTTGCTGTATTTAAAAGATAACCTTTTTGAGAGCTCTCATCATAAACAGCTGTCATATTGGTATTTATGGAAGGATCAAATTGAAAGGAAAAATAATGTATAACAGCTAGCCTCAGGGAATCATTATTAAGATGAAAAAACAGAAATTAGACTTAAAATAAAGATTCAACATGAATTCCCATTTTTAAGAAAAAAAATTGCCCCATCTCCTCAGCAATTCCTTAGGCCCTCCTGCAAATAATTAGGAAAAGATCAGTTGGAAGCCAATATTCAAGAGCTAATAGAAACAATTATCTTTGTCTCCAAATCTCTACAAAACCAGAAATGCAACTTAGGAACAAGTCAAGGCCCATTTATCTTCACCAACCCTGAAAACTATTCCTCTCAAATTCTTGTAGATATTATAAAAGTTGAGGATAATTGGAACAAAATTGTCCTGTACTTAAGAAGAAAAAGTTTTTAAAATAATAATTACCCCGAGACTTATGATAATAGAAAAATACACTCCAAAACTCATAGAAGAAATTTTACATTTTTTTCTCTGTCCCTTAAAGTTTAAATCTTACCATGTCCTTGAAATGTAAACACAGCCACATTGCCTGAGACTGAGCCCAGATTAGCTCAATTGTTAGAACCTGAAACTAAAATTTAAAGAAAAAAAGAACGAGGTTTTTTTTTAAACAAAAACCACTAAAAAAACCTCTCTTGCTCAAACTCTAAATCACAGTCTCCTTAAAATTGTTTATCAAGGGCAAGTACATTTAAAGGGCAAGAAGACTTAAAAGTCTTCTCCATAAATAATAAAAGACTGTAGCTATCTGAGTGAGTAAAATTAATTTATTCCAACAAGCAATATAAAAATTCTCAAAAATATAACAAAAACAAATACAAATATTTTTCAAATTCACATGATCTAGGATAATTTTTGGTAAGTAAAATCTAGTTCAGGTTTAATGGTTTAATTAATACAGATGTATCTTAAGAGTTATCAGCATTAAGTATAATAGCTTTATTCTATGTAGTTTTACTAAAAGTCAAATAAGCTCATGTTATTACTTTTACAAAATTTCTCAGAAAAAAGTAATAATAATAATAATTTAAGATGATGGCTAACACTACTTTAGCATCTTATGAAATTGTCATGAGTAATCTGAGTGATTGTTAAGAACAGATTAATTAGACATAAGATAAGAATTCTTTTAGGTAAACATTTTTTAGCAATAATTGTTTTTGCTATGTCAACTTAAATAGTTTTCTAAATGTCTTTGATAAATTCTACCCTTAGAGTTTTGCTAAGTTAAATTAAATGAATTGAATGTCTAGCTCATTTCCAACTAAGACAAAATATTGAAATATTAATTGCTGAATGAGTCTAAGTTTACCTACTTTTGACTTCTTATTACACACTAAATATGTTTGGCTCTATTAGTAAACATGTCTTGTGCTTCATTAAAAGCTTGTACTATGAAGTAGAATATGTTTCTAGAAATTATGAAATGTATTTATAAGTTTGCCAAGCCACAAAATACTTACACAGTTAATAATATTTAACTTTATCTTTACAAAAAAATTAACGTTTCAAAGGATTAAGAATTCTAAATAATATATGTGGTTAAAGCTACTAGGAATTATAAGGAAATTAGAATGTGTTTTGGGGTAAGGAAAAGTGTAAGGTATGGAGATGTTTTTGTTAAAGTAAAAATTTTGTTAATTGATTTTTGTCCTAAAGCTGGTAACTTCTAATTGGGAAAGAGAAAAAGGGACAAACCAAAATGTACATAGAAAGTTGTAAGAGGTTTGTTAAAAAGGAATATTTAGAAAGGAATTTTATGTGTAGTCAGGTCTGACTAAGATTGGAATGAATTTAATAAAGTAATTGAGTTTTAATATCCAAAGTATGCTGGTAGAAAATTAAAATTTGTTTTTCTCTCTTTTTGCAAAATTTTCTTAATTATTGGTGTGCTCTTAATGAGAAATTATAAACAAAGACTGTTTTTACATTTAATGTAATCTGTCTAGCAAAACAAATATTGTACATTCTGTCTTTATGAGTCTTTGATTATTTTGAAGAAAAACTGAGTGCTTTCAATCTTAAAAGAACTAAGTCTTTGTACAACTATTTAACTATCTGTATTTACATGTGAATCTTTGTCACTTTGATTAAATTGATAACTAAATAATATTAATTCACAGTGACATATGATCATATTTGACAAAGCGTTTTAAAACATTTTTATTTTTGAAAAAGTAGATTTTCCCCCAAATCAAATTCTAAATGAAGTTTTATTGACCTGGAAATAACGTTCAGTTTTTCCAGAGGCCCCCTGGAACACCTTAAAAGATTTGTTTTATCTTATTAGAAAAGAGAGCTATGAAACTAATTAGGCTTATTCGGTATTTACTTACATGGGAAGCATTGTTAAATAAATGATCATAAACTCTAAGTTATATTGTAAGGGTGAATGTTATTAATATAAATGTTCCAGAAAATATATGAAATTCCTAAAATTAGATATGTCCTAGTATAATGTTATCAGTCATAATTCTAGTTATTATTTTAAATGTTTTGTGTCACAAAGATAAATTTTCTTGTAAATTCCATTAGAATGAATCAAATTTTTAGTAATGGATATTTGTCTTTTATTACTTAGACAATGGTTTTACTCAGATGCTTTTACGAAAGCTTCCTGAAAATCTGTTTCATCTTCAGAGAAATTCATGAAAAAGGATCTAACAAGTATTCTAGAACACAAGTTTCTGATGAATTTCAAATCATACCACTGAACTAAGAATTTACAAAACCCTAATGGAGAAATTGATGGTTTCATAAAACTTCTAACAAAAGATCAAACAAAACAAGAATTAATTACATGGGACTAAGTAAACTGAAGAAGATGGTTATAATGATTTATGATTTTAAAAATAAATTTATTTATTTTGGGCTGCATTGGATCTTTGTTGCTATGTGTGGGCTTTCTCTAGTTGCAGCGAATGGCAGCTACTCTTTATTGTGGTGCGTGGGCTTCTCATTGCAGTGGCTTCTCTTGTTGTGGAGCACGGGCTCTAGGTGCATGGGCTTCAGTAGTTGTGGCTCACGGGCTCTATAGCACAGGCTCAGTAGTTGTGTTGCATGGGCTTAGATGCTCCGTGGCATGTGGGATCTTCCCAGACCAGGGCAGGAACCTGTGTCCCCTGCATCAGCAGGTGGACTCTCAACCACTGTGCCACCAGGGAAGCCCTATGATTTTTAAATTTGAAATATTGCTGGTTTTTTTTAAAGTTTTGTTTCTCCAAATTTAGGGAAATTTGTTTTTCTCTCTTAAGCTTAGAGCAATTTGGTAAATTATACCTTTGTAAGCAAAACTGAATCATTTGTCTTTTTCTCCCTACCCAATTCCTCCAGAATTCAGAAGCTTTCAGTGAACATTCTTATTTTCTTGGCAATATAGTTATTTGCATAAGTTCAATAAGAATCTGTTCCCCTTATAATAGCACATAATTGCAAACATTGATTATATTACTAAAGTTTTGCCTGGAATGTCATATTTGAGAGATATACATAAACTCAGGTTTGACCAAACAGTTTTAAGAAACTAAGGTTGACTTCATGGAGCCAATAAAGCCCCTTGGGAAAATAGTGTGATACCTTGCTTACAGAGTTCCCAGCAGCTTTACTAGCTGAGTAAGGAAGGTCACTTCCTGGCAAATGCAAGAACCTCAGAATATTTGGGGGACATTGAGGAGAAGAATTCACCCAAATCTATAGATGTCAAATGATTGGCTTGGTTTCTTAGCCTCAAGGGACTATTAAAAGTTAAATCTGGAGATTCCTTATAAAAAGTTCCAGCAAAGCAGATTTAAAAGAGACTATATGGGAGATTTCCCTCTAACTCTGGAGATATTCTGCAGAGATAGTGGTTGACCAGAGGTAAAGCCTGAAGTCCTTCATGAATTTCAATCAAAATTGAATTTTAAGAAGCCAGAACTCCTCACAATGACATTCAGGAGACAGGGTAGAGGGTAGAAGGACGTGAGCTCACCTCCTCTCATGAAACCACCCAAATCACAACTAACTGCTGAACAACCATCAACAAAAAAGACTTGAACATGCAAAAAAGACATTCTACATCCAAAGACAAAGAAGAAACTACAACTAGATGGTAGGAGGGGTGCTTTTGTGATATAATCAAATCTCATACCTGCTGGGTGGGTGACCCAGAAAGTGGAAAATAATCATCATATCACAGAGGTTCTCCCACAGGAGTGAGAGTTCTGAGACCCACGTGAAGCTCCTCAACCTGGGGACATGGCAATGGGAGGAGGAGATCCCAGAGCATTTGGTCTTGAAGGCCAGTGGGACTTGAGGGCAGGAGCTCCAAAGGATTGGGGGAAACAGAGACTCTACTTTTGGAGGGTGCACACAAGGTTTCATGTGTACTGGGACCCAGGGCAAAGCAGTAACTCCATAAGAGCCTGGGCCAGACCTACCTGAGGCTCTTGGAGGGTCTCCTGGGGAGGAAGAAGTTGGCTGTGGCTCACTGTGGGGGCAAGGACACTGGTGACAGAGGACCCAGGGAATATTTTTTGGTGTGAGGTCTCCTGGAGGTCACCATTTGTGCACTGAGACCTGGCCCCACCCAATAGCCTGCAGGCTCCAGTTCTGGGATGCCTCAGGGCAAATAACCAACAGGGTGGGAATACAGACCCTCCCATGAGCAGACAGACTGCCTAAAGTTATTCTGATCCCACAGCCGCCTCCAAACACACCACTTGACACAGCCCTGCCCACCAGAGGGAGAAGACCCAGCTCCACCTACCAGTGGGCAGGCACCAGTCCCTACCACCAGGAAGACTGCACAAGCTCCTGGACCAACCTCATCCATCAGGGGGCAGGCACCAGAAGTGAGAGGAGCCATGATCCTGCAGCCTGAGCAAAGGAGGCTACAAACATGGAAGGCAGAGAAATGTGTTCCAGATGAAGGAACATCATCAAACTCCAGAAGAACAGCCAAGTGAAGTGGAGATAGGCAATCTTCCTGAAAAAGAATTCAGAGTAATGATAGTAAAGATGATACAAGTAACTGGAAAAAGAATGGAGGCACAGACCAAGAACATAGATGAAATTTTTAACAAAGAGCTAGAAGTTTTAAAAAACAAAGAGAGATAAACAATAACTGAAATGAAAAATACTCTAGAAGTAATCAATAGCAGAATAAATGAGGCAGAAGAATAAATAAGTGAGCTGGTAGACAGATTGGTGAAAATCACTGCTTCAGAACAGAATACAGAAAAAAAAAATAAAACAAATGAGGATAGTTTAAGAGACCTCTGGGACAACATTAAATGTGCCAACATTCACATTATAGGGGTCCCAGAAGGAGAAGAGAGAGACAGAGGGGCTGAAAAAATATTTGAAGAGATAATAGCCAAAAACTTCCCTAGCATGGAAAAGAAACAGTCACTCAAGTCCAGGAAGCACAGAGAGTCAAATACAGGACACACCCAAGGAAGAACATGCCAACACACATTAATCAAATTGACAAAAATTAAAGAGAAAGAAAACATTAAAAGCAACAAAAGAAAAACAACAAATAACATACAAGGAAACCCCTGCAAGGTTATCAGCTGATTTTTTTAGCAGAAACTCTGCAGGCCAGAAGGGAGTGGCCCAATATATTTACAGTGATGAAAGGCCAAAACCTACAACCAAGAATACTCTACCCAGCAAGGCTCTTATTCAGACCTGACAGAGAAATCAAAAGCTTTATAGACAAACAAAAGCTAAGAGAATTCAGCACCATCAAACCAACTTTACAACAAATGCTAAAGGAACTTCTCTAGATGGAAAAGAAAATGCCGCAACTAGAGAAAAAGAAAATTATGAATGGGAAAGCTCACCATTAAAGGCAAACATACAGTAAAGGTAGGAAATCATCCACTCACAAATATGATATCAAAACAAGCAATCATGAGAAGAGGAGAGTACAAATGCAGGATATTGGAAATGCATTTGAAATTAAGAGACCAGCAACTTAAAACAACTTTTCGTATTTATGTATATATATATATATATATATATATATATACACACACACACTGCTATATCAAAACCTCATGGGAAATGCAAACCAGAAAACTACAATAGATACACAAAGAAAAAGCAACCAAATGCAACACTAAAGATGGTCATCAAACCACAAGGGAAGAGAAAAAAGAGGAAGGGAAGAAAAAAGAGCTACAAAAACAAACCCAAAACAATTAACAAAATGACAATAGGAACATACATATTGATAATTACGTTAAAAGTAAATAGACTAAATGCTCCAACCAAAAGACATAGACTGGGGCTTCCCTGGTGGCGCAGTGGTTGGGAGTCTGCCTGCCGATGCAGGGGACGCGGGTTTGTGTCCCGGTCTGGGAGGATCCTGTGTGCTGCAGAGTGGCTGTGCCCGTGGGCCGTGGTTGCTGGGCCTGTGTGTCCGGAGCCTGTTGCTCCGTGGCAGGAGAGGCCACAGTGGTGAGAGGCCTGCGTACTGCAAAAAAAAAAAAAAAAAAAAAGACAGACTGGCTGAATAGATACAAAAGCAAGAACTATATATATGCTGCCTACTAGAAACTCACTTTAGATCTAGACACCCACACAGACTGAAAGTGAGAGGGCAAAAGAAAGGTATTCCATACAAATGGAAATCAAAGGAAAGCCAGAGTAGCAATAGTCATATCAGACAAAATAGACTCTAAAATAAAGACTGTAACAAGGACCAAGAAGGACATTGCATAATGATCAAGGAATCAATCCAAGAAGAAGATACAATTGTAAATATATATTCACCCAACATAAGAATGCCTTAATATACAAGGCAAATGCTAATAGCCATAAAAGGAGAAATTGACAGTAATACAATAGTATTGGGGGACATTAACACCCCACTTTCATCAATGGACAGATCATTCAGACAGAAAATCAATATGAAAACACAGGCCTTGAATGACACATTAGACCAGAAGGACTTAATTGATATTTATAGAGCATTCCATCTGAAAGCAGCAGTATACACATTATTCTCAAGTGCACATGAAACATTCTCCAGGATGGATCACATGCTGGGCCACAAAGTGAGCCTTGGTAAATTTAAGAAAATTGAAATCATATGAAGCACCTATTCCAAACACAATGCTATGAGATTAGAAATCAACTACAAGAAAAAAATTGTAAAAAACACAAATACATGAAGGCTAAACAATATACTATAAGCAACCAATGTATCACTGAAGAAATCAAAGCAAAAACTAAAAAATACCTACAAATGAAAACAAAACCACGAAGATCCAAAACCTATGGGATGCAGCAAAAGCATTTCTAAGAGGGAAGTTTATAGTGATAAAATCTTACCTCAGGAAACAAGAAAAATGTCAAATAAACAACCTAACCTTATATGTAAATCAACTAGAGAAAGGAGAACAAACAAAACCCAAATTTAGTAGAAGGAAAGAAATCATATAGATCAGAGCAGAAATAAATGAGAGACAAAGAAAAGAGTAGGAAAGATCAATGAAACTAGAAGCTGGTTCTTTGAAAAGATAAACAAAATTGATAAACCATTAGTCAGCATCATCAAGAAAAAAATGGGGAGAGCTCAGATCAATAAAATTAGAAATAAAAAAGAAGTTACAATGGACACCACAGAAATACAGAAGCTCATAAGAGACTACTACAAGAAACTATATGCCTGTAAAATGCACAACCTAGAAGAAATGGACAAATTCTTAGAAAGGTACAACATTTGAAGACTGAACCAGGAAGAAATAGAAAATATGAACAGACCAATCACAAGTCCTGAAATTGAAACTGTGATTAAGAAACTCCAACAGGGCATCCCTGGTGGTGCAATTGTTAAGAAACCACCTGCCAAGGCAGGGGACACGAGTTGAAACCCTGGTCCAGGAAGATCCCACATGTCACAGAGCAACTAAGCCTGTGGGTCAAAACTACTAAGCCTGCTCTCTAGAGCCTATGAGCCACAGCTGCTGAGCCTGCATGCCACAACTACTGAAGCTTGTGTGCCTAGATCCCATGCTCTGCAACAAGAGAAGCCACCACAATGAGAAGCCCATGCACCACAATTAAGAGTAGCCCCCACTTGCCACAACTAAAAACAGAAAGCCTACATACAGCAACAAACACCCAATGCAACCAAAAATTAAATAAATAAATTTATTTTAAAAAATTTATTAAAAAAAAAAAGAAACTCCCAACAAACAAAAGTCCAAGATCAGATGGCTTCACAGGTGAATTCTATCAAGCATTTAGAGAATACTAAACACCTGTTCTTCTGAAACTATTCCATAAAATTTCAGAAGAAGAAACACTCCCAAACTCATCCTATGAGGCCATAATCACCCTGATACCAAAACCAAACAAAGGTACTACAAAAAAAGAAAAAATAAGTCAATATCACTGATGAACATAGACTCAAAAATCCTTTACAAAATACTAGCAAAGTGAATCCAACAACACATTAAAAGGATCAGACACCATGATCAAGTGGGATTTATCCCAAGGGATGCAAGGGTTTTTCAATATCCACATATCAATCAGTGTGATACACCACATCAATGAATTCAGTAAAGTCACAGAATACAAAATTAATACACAGAAATCTCTTTCATTCCTATACACTAAAAACAAAAGATCAGAAAGAGAAATTATGGAAGGAATCCCATTTACAATCACATCAAAAAGAAAAAAATACCTATGAATAAATCTACCTAAGGAGACAAAAGACCTGTACTCCGAAAACTCTAAGATGCTGATGAAAGAAATTGAAAGTGACACAAACAGATGGAGAGATATACCATGTGCTTGGATTGGAAGAATCAACATTGTCAAAATGACTGTACTACTCAAGGCAATCTACAGATTCAATGCAATCCCTATTAAATTATCAGTGGAATTTTTTTTTTTAGATTTTTTTGATGTGGACCATTTTTAAAGTCTTTATTGAATTTGTTACAATATTGCTTCTGTTTTATGTTTTTGTTTGTTTTTTTTTTTTGGCTGCACGGCATGTGGGATCCCAACTCCCTGACCAAGGATCAAACCCGCATCCCCCTCGTTGGGAGGCAAAGTCCCAACCACTGGACCGCCAGGGAAGCCCCCACCAATGGCATTTTTCACAGAACTAGAACAGAAGATTTTAAAATTTGTATAGAAACACAAACCCCCAAATAGCCAAAGCATACTATGAAAGCAAAATGGAGCTGGAGGAATCAGGCTCACTGTCTTCAGACTATATTACAAAGCTACAGTAATCAGTATGGTACTTGCACAAAAACAGAAATATAGATCAGTGGAACAGAATAGAAAGCCCAGAAATAAACCCACACAACTATGGTCAATTAATCTATGACAAAGGAGTCAGGAATATACAATAGAGAAAAGACAGTCTCTTCAATAAGTGGTGCTGGGAAAACTGGACAGCTACATGTAAAAAAATGAAATTAGAACAAGTTTCTAACACCATAGACAAAAATAAACTCAAAATGCATTAAAGACTTAAATGTAAGACTGGATATTATAAAACTCTTAGAGGAAAATCCAGGCAGAACACTCTTTCACAGCAGCAATATCTTTTTAGATCCACCTCCTAGAGGAAAGAAAACAAAAACTAAAATAAACAAATGGGACCTAATAAAACTTAAAAGCTTTTGCACAGCAAAGGAAACCATAAACAAAACAAAACGACAACCTACAGAATGGGAGAAAATATTTGCAAATGGTGAGACTGACAATGGAATAATCTCCAAAGTATATAAATAGCTCATGCAGCTCAATATCAAAAAAGCAAACAACCCAATCAAGAAATGGACAGAAGATCTAAATAGACATTTCTCCAAAGAAGACATACAGATGGGCAAAAAGCACATGAAAATCTGCTCAACATCACTAATTATTAGAGAAATGTAAATCAAAACAACAATGAGGTATCACCTCACACCAGTCAGAATAACCATCATCAAAAAGTCTACAAACTGTAGACTACAAAAATGTTGGAGAGGGTGTGGAGAAAAGGAGCCCTCCTACACTGTTGGTGGGAATATAAATTGGTTCAACCACTATGGAGAATATTATGGGATTCCTTCAAAAACTAAAAATAGAACTACCATATGACCCAGCAATCCCACTCCTAGGCATGTATCTGGAGAAAATTATACTTCAAAAAGATACATGCACCCCAGTGTTCAGTGCAGCACTATTCACAATAACCAGGACATGAAAGCAACTTAAATGTCCATTGATAGATGAATGGATAAAGAAGATTTGGTACATATATACAATGGAATATTACTCAGCCATAAAAATGAATGAAATAATGCCATTTTCAGCAACATGAATTGACCTAGAGATTATCATACTAAGTGAAATAATTCAGAGAAAGACAAATATCATATGATATCACTTATCTGTGGAATCTAAAAAAGTGATACAAATGAACTTAATTACAAAAGAGAAACAGACGCACAGACTTAAAAAACAAACATGGTTACTAAAGGAAAAGGTATGGGGAAGGATAAATTAGGAATTTGGGTTCACATATACACACTACTATATATAAAATAGATAATCAACAAGACCCTACTGTATAGCAAAGGGAACTCTACTCAATATTCTGTAATAACCTATATGGCAGGGGGGGACCTTGAAGATGGCGGAAGAGTAAGACGCGGAGATCGCCTTCCTCCCCACGGATACACCAGAAATACATCCACACGTGGAACAACTCCTACAGAACTCCTACTGAAGGCTGGCAGAAGACCTCAGACCTCCCAAAAGGCAAGAAACTCCCCACGTAACTGGGTAGGGCAAAAGAAAAAACAGAGACAAAAGAATAAGGACGGCACCTGCACCAGTGGGAGGGAGCTGTGAAGGAGGAAAAGTTTCCACACACTAGGAAGCCCCTCCGCGGGCGGAGACTGCGGGAGGCAGAGGGGGGAGTTTCGGGACCGCGGAGTAGTGCACAGCGACGGGTGCGGAGGGCAAAGCAGGGGAGATTCCTGCACAGACGATCGGTGCTGACCGGCACTCACCAGCCCGAGTGGCTTGTCTGCTCACCCGCCGGGGCGGGCGGGGCTGCGAGCTGAGGCTCGGGTTTTGGTTTTGGACGGAGCTCAGGGAGAGGACTGGGGTTGGCGGCTTGAACATAGCCTGAAGGGGTTAGTGCACCACGACTAGCCGGGAGGGAGTTCGGGGAAAAGCCTGCACCGGCCGAAGAGACAAGAGACTTTTTCTTCCCTCTTTGTTTCCTGGTGCGCGAGGAGAGGGGTTTAAGAGCGCTGCTTAAAGGAATTCCAGAGACGGGCGCGAGCCGCGGCTAAAACCGCGGACCCCAGAGACGGGCGGGAGACGCTAGGGCTGCTGCTGCCGCCACCAAGGGGCCTGTGTGCGAGCACAGGTCACTCTCCACACCCCTCTTCCGCGGAGCCTGTGCAGCCCGCCACTGCCAGGTTCCCGGGATCCAGGGACAACTTCCCCGGGAGTACGCACGGCGGGTCTCAGGCTGGTGCAACATCACGCCGGCCTCTGCCGCAACGTCACGCTGCCTCTGCAGCCGCAGGCCCGCCCCGCACGTAGTGCCCCTCCTACCCCCATCCCCCAACCCCCGGCCTGAGTGAGCCGGAGCCCCGAATCAGCGGCTCCTTTAACCCCGTCCTGTCTGAGCGAAAAAACAGACGCCCTCCAGCGACCTACACGCAGAGGCAGGGCCAAATCCAAAGCTGAGCTCCTGTGAGCTGTGAGAACAAAGAAGAGAAAGGGAAATCTCTCCCAGCAGCCACAGAAGCAGCGGATTAAAGCTCCACAATCAACTTGATATACCCTGCATCTGTGGAATACCTGAATAGACAAGGAATGATCCCAAATTGAAGAGGTGGAATTTAGGAGCGAGATCTATGATTTTTTTCCCTTTTCCTCTTTTTGTGAATGTGTACGTGTATGCTTCTGTGTGAGATCCTGTCTGTATACTCTTGCTTCCACCATTTGTCCTAGGGCTCTATCCGTCCATGACTTTTTTTTTTTAAATTCTTTTTCTTAATAATTAAGTTTAATTGTAATAACTTTATTATACTTTACCTTCGTTCTTTCTTTCTTTCCTTCCTTCCTTCCCTCCTTTAGACAACGAATCACCCCAAATTGAGGAGGTGGTCTCAGGGAGCAGGATTTATGATTTTTCCCCCTTTACCTCTTTTTGTGAAGGTGTATGTGTATGCTTCTGTGTAAGATTTTCTCTGTATAGCTTTGCTTCCAACATTTGTCCTAAGGTTCTATCCGTCCCTTTTTTTTTTTTTTTTTCCTAAATATTTTTTAATTCAATAACTATATTATACTTTATTTTATTTTTACTGTATCATCTTTCTTTCTGTCTTTTTTCCTTCTTTCCCTCCTTCCTTCCTCCCTCCCTCCCTCCCTCCCTCCTTTCTTTCCTTCTTTGCTTCTTTCTTCCTTCCTTCCTTTCCTCCTTTCCTTCTTTCTTTACTCATACTTATACTAATTCTCCCTACTTTTTCTCCCTTTTATTCTGAGCTGTGTGGATGAAAGGCTCTTGGTGCTCCAGCCAGGAGTCAGGGCTCTGCCTCTGAGGTAGGAGAGCCAACTTCAGGACACTGGTCAACAAGAGACCTCCCAGCTCCACATAATATTAAACGGTGGAAATCTCCCAGAGACCTCCATCTTAACACCAGCACCCAGCTTCACTCAACGACCAGCAAGCCACAGTGCTGGACAACCTATGCCAAACAACTAGCAAAACAGGAACACAACCCCACCCATTAGCAGAGAGGCTGCCTAAAATCATAATAAGGCCACAGACACCCCAAAACACACCACCAGACGTGAACCTGCCCACTAGAGAGACAAGATCCAGCCTCATCCAGCACAACACAGGCACTAGTCCCCTCCACCAGGAAGCCTACACAACCCACTGAAACAACCTTAGCCACTGGAGACAGACATCAAAAACAACGGGAACTACGAAAGTGCAGCCTGCAAAAAGGAGACCCCAAACACAGTAAGATAAGCAAAATGAGAAGACAGAAAAACACACAGCAGATGAAGGAGCAAGATAAAAACCCACCAGACCTAACAAATGAAGAGGAAATAGGCAATCTACCTGAAAAAGAATTCAGAATAATGATAGTAAGGATGATCCGAAATCTTGGAAGTAGAATGGACAAAATGCAAGAAACAGTTAACAAGGACCTACAAGAACTAAAGATGAAACAAGCAACGATGAACAATGCAATAAATGAAATTAAAAGTACTCTAGATAGGATCAATAGCAGAATAACTGAGGCAGAAGAACGGATAAGTGACCTGGAAGATAAAGTAGTGGAAATAACTACTGCAGAGCAGAATAAAGAAAAAAGAATGAAAAGAACTGAGGACAGTCTCAGAGACCTCTGGGACAACATGAAACGCACCAACATTCGAATTATAGGGGTTCCAGAAGAAGAAGAAAGAAAGAAAGGGACTGAGAAAATATTTGAAGAGATTATAGTTGAAAACTTCCCTAATATGGGAAAGGAAATAGTTAATCAAGTCCAGGAAGCACAGAGGGTCCCATACAGGATAAATACAAGGAGAAACACGCCAAGACACATATTAATCAAACTGTCAAAAATTAAATACAAAGAAAGCATACTAAAAGCAGCAAGGGAAAAACAACAAATAACACACAAGGGAATCCCCATAAGGTTAACAGCTGATCTCTCAGCAGAAACCCTACAAGCCAGAAGGGAGTGGCAGGACATACTGAAAGTGCTGAAGGAGAAAAGCCTGCAACCAAGACTACTCTACCCAGCAAGGATCTCATTCACATTTGATGGAGAAATTAAAACCTTTACAGACAAGCAAAAGCTGAGAGAGTTCAGCACCACCAAACCAGCTTTACAACAAATGCTAAAGGAACTTCTCTAGACACGAAACACAAGAGAAGGAAATGACGTATAGTAGCGAACCCAAAACAATATATAAAATGGAAATAGGAACATACATATCGATAATTACCTTAAATGTAAATGGACTAAATGCTCCCACCAAAAGACACAGATTGGCTGAATGGATACAAAAACAAGACCCTTATATATGCTGTCTACAAGAGACCCACTTCAGACCTAGAGACACATACAGACTGAAAGTAAGGGGATGGAAAAAGATATTCCATGCAAATGGAAACCAAAAGAAAGCTGGAGTAGCAATTCTCATATCAGACAAAATAGACTTTAAAATAAGGACTATTAAAAGGGACAAAGAAGGACACTACATAATGATCAAGGGATCGATCCAAGAAGAAGATATAACAATTGTAAATATTTATGCACCCAACATAGGAGCACTTCAATACATAAGGCAAATACTAACAACCATAAAAGGGGAGATCAACAGTAACACATTCATAGTAGGGGACTTTAACACCCCACTTTCACCCATGGACCGATCATCCAAAATGAAAATAAATAAGGAAACACAAGCTTTAAATGATACATTAAACAAGATGGACTTAATTGATATTTATAGGACACTCCATCCAAAAACAACAGAATACACATTTTTCTCAAGTGCTCATGGAACATTCTCCAGGATAGATCATATCTTGGGTCACAAATCAAGCCTTGGTAAATTTAAGAAAACTGAAATTGTATCAAGTATCTTTTCCGACCACAACGCCATGAGACTAGATATCAATTACAGGAAAAGATCTTTAAAAAATACAAACACATGGAGGCTAAACAATACACTACTTAATAACGAAGTGATCACTGAAGAAATCAAAGAGGAAATAAAAAAATACCTAGAAACAAATGACAATGGAGACACAACGACCCAAAACCTATGGGATGCAGCAAAAGCAGTTCTAAGGGGGAAGTTTATAGCAATACAAGCCCACCTTAAGAAGCAGGAAACATCTCGAATAAACAACCTAACCTTGCACCTCAAGCAATTAGAGAAAGAAGAACAAAAAAACCCCAAAGCTAGCAGAAGGAAAGAAATCATAAAAATCAGATCAGAAATAAATGAAAAAGAAATGAAGGAAACAATAGCAAAGATCAATAAAACTAAAAGCTGGTTCTTTGAGAAGATAAACAAAATAGATAAACCACTAGCCAGACTCATCAAGAAAAAAAGGGAGAAGACTCAAATCAATAGAATTAGAAATGAAAAAGGAGAAGTAACAACTGACACTGCAGAAATAAAAAAAATCATGAGAGATTACTACAAGCAACTCTATGCCAATAAAATGGACAATCTGGAAGAAATGGACAAATTCTTAGAAATGCACAACCTGCCAAGACTGAATCAGGAAGAAATAGAAAATATGAACAGACCAATCACAAGCACTGAAATTGAAACTGTGATTAAAAACCTTCCAACAAACAAAAGCCCAGGACCAGATGGCTTCACAGGTGAATTCTATCAAACGTTTAGAGAAGAGCTAACACCTATCCTTCTCAAACTCTTCCAAAATATAGCAGAGGGAGGAACACTCCCAAATTCCTTCTACGAAGCCACTATCACCTTGATACCAAAACCAGACAAGGATGTCACAAAGAAAGAAAACTACAGGCCAATATCACTGATGAACATAGATGCAAAAATCCTCAACAAAATACTAGCAAACAGAATCCAACAGCACATTAAAAGGATCATACACCATGATCAAGTGGGGTTTATTCCAGGAATGCAAGGATTCTTCAATATACGCAAATCTATCAATGTGATAAACCATATTAACAAATTGAAGGAGAAAAACCATATGATCATCTCAATAGATGCAGAGAAAGCTTTCGACAAAATTCAACACCCATTTATGATAAAAACCCTCCAGAAAGTAGGCATAGAGGGAACTTTCCTAAACATAATAAAAGCCATATATGACAAGCCCACAGCAAACATCATCCTCAATGGTGAAAAACTGAAAGCATTTCCACTAAGATCAGGAACAAGACAAGGTTGCCCACTCTCACCACTCTTATTCAACATAGTTTTGGAAGTTTTAGCCACAGCAATCAGAGAAGAAAAGGAAATAAAAGGAATCCAAATCGGAAAAGAAGAAGTAAAGCTGTCACTGTTTGCAGATGACATGATACTATACATAGAGAATCCTAAAGATGCTACCAGAAAACTACTAGAGCTAATCAATGAATTTGGTAAAGTAGCAGGATACAAAATTAATGCACAGAAATCTCTGGCATCCCTATATACTAATGATGAAAAATCTGAAAGTGAAATCAAGAAAACACTCCAATTTACCATTGCAACAAAAAGAATAAAATATCTAGGAATAATAAACCTACCTAAGGATACGAAAGACCTGTATGCAGAAAATTATAAGACACTGATGAAAGAAATTAAAGATGATACAAATAGATGGAGAGATATACCATGTTCTTGGATGGGAAGAATCAACATTGTGAAAATGACTCTACTACCCAAAGCAATCTACAGATTCAATGCAATCCCTATCAAACTACCACTGGCATTTTTCACAGAACTAGAACAAAAAATTTCGCAATTTGTATGGAAACACAAAAGACCCCGAATAGCCAAAGCAATCTTGAGAACGAAAAAAGGAGCTGGAGGAATAAGGCTCCCTGACTTCAGACTATATTACAAAGCAACAGTAATCAAGACAGTATGGTACTGGCACAAAAACAGAAAGATAGATCAGTGGAACAGGATAGAAAGCCCAGAGATAAACCCACACACATATGGACACCTTATCTTTGATAAAGGAGGCAGGAATGTACAGTGGAGCAAGGACAGCCTCTTCAATAAATGGTGCTGGGAAAACTGGACAGGTACATGTAAAAGTATGAGATTAGATCACTCCCTAACACCATACACAAAAATAAGCTCAAAATGGATTAAAGACCTAAATGTAAGGCCAGAAACTATCAAACTCTTAGAAGAAAACATAGGAAGAACACTCTATGACATAAATCACAGCAAGATCCTTTCTGACCCACCTCCTAGAGTAATGGAAATAAAAACAAAAATAAACAAATGGGACCTAATGAAACTTCAAAGCTTTTGCACAGCAAAGGAAACCATAACCAAGACCAAAAGACAACCCTCAGAATGGGAGAAAACATTTGCAAATGAAGCAACTGACAAAGGATTAATCTCCAAAATTTACAAGCAGCTCATGCAGCTCAATAACAAAAAAACAAACAACCCCATCCAAAAATGGGCAGAAGACCTAAATAGACATTTCTCCAAAGAAGATATACAGAATGCCAACAAACACATGAAAGAATGCTCAACATCATTAATCATTAGAGAAATGCAAATCAAAACTACAATGAGATATCATCTCACACCAGTCAGAATGGCCATCATCAAAAAATCTAGAAACAATAAATGCTGGAGAGGGTGTGGAGAAAAGGGGACACTCTTGCACTGCTGGTGGGAATGTGAATTGGTTCAGCCACTGTGGAGAACAGTATGGAGGTTCCTTAAAAAACTACAAATAGAATTACCATATGACCCAGCAATCCCACTACTTGGCATATACCCTGAGAAAACCAAAATTCAAAAAGAGTCATGTACCAAAATGTTCATTGCAGCTCTATTTACAATAGCCAGGACATGGAAACAACCTAAGCGCCCATCATCGGATGAATGGATAAAGAAGATGTGGCACATATACACAATGGAATATTACTCAGCCTTAAAAAGAAATGAAATTGAGCTATTTGTAATGAGATGGATAGACCTAGAGTCTGTCATACAGAGTGAAGTAAGTCAGAAAGAAAAAGACAAATACCGTATGCTAACACATATATATGGAATTTAAGGGAAAAAAATGTCATGAAGAACCTAGGGGTAAGATAGGAATAAAGACGCAGACCTACTGGAGAACGGACTTGAGGGTATGGGGAGGGGGAGGGGTGAGTTTTGACAGGGCGAGAGAGAGTCATGGACATATACACACTAACAAACGTAGTAAGGTAGATAGCTGAGGGGAAGCAGCCGCAAGGCACAGGGATATTAGCTCGGTGCTTTGTGACAGCCTGGAAGGGTGGGATGGGGAGAGTGGGAGGGAGGGAGACGCAAGAGGGAAGACATATGGGAACATATGTATATGTATAGCTGATTCACTTTGTTATAAAGCAGAAACTAACACACCATTGTAAAGCAATTATACCCCAATAAAGATGTTTAAAAAAAAAAAAACCTATATGGCAAAGGAATCTGAAAAAGAATGGATATATGTATATATGTATAACTGAATCATTTTGCTGTACACCTGAAACTAATTCAACATTGTAAATCAACTATACTTCAATATAAAATAAAAATTAAATTTAAAAAAAGATTAAAAAAAGAAGTATCTTCCAGTGCAAGGATCAGATCAAAGAACATGAATAGAATATTCCTACTGGGACAATTAGTAGAATAACCCATCCTTGGTAGGTGCAGAGCCTGTTCACTTATCCTCTGACTTTCCTTGTTCCTTTTCTCCACTACATCCAATTAAGCAGATAAAAACTTTGAGAAAGCTGCCTCTTCCTTCACCAATGCCAAGAAGGACAAACTCAAAGAGCCATTTGTCTGTCTGTCTTCCTCTGATGTTGCTTCTTTATGTTTGAGCTATTGGGAGGAGAGAGAGGCAATAAATTCTCTTAATAAAAGCAAAAACTAGAAATAAAAAATAAGCCTATATGGTCAGTCACAATCATTGCTATACTTATATAAATAACAAGACCAAGTTTATTGAATCTAGACTTATTTTGCAAACAAATTTGTCTTAATTTGGCTATCTTTGATAGAAATGAGGGTGATTTTAGAGAGAAAAATTATCTTTCAATAGAAACCAAAATACGTATTGTGGATATTAGATTCTAGTGCTATTAATTTTCCTTGATGTTTTGTTAATTACCTGAAAACTGGACTGTATCCTGAATTTTTTTAGTTTCCTCCATTACCTGACTACATCTCTCCAAACTAGTGTTTCCAAATTTTCTCCCACCCCTTTGACTTGGAATCATTGAAACTAAAACTGCCTTTTTTTCTGAAGTCCTGCATACTGAAGGTAGATATCTTAATATAAACTTCAGAGAAATCACAGCAGCTCATGTTTAGACAATCTTCTTCATTCCTGTTGCTATATGGACCACTCAGAAAGTTTACCTGAACATCTGATGACATCATCATGGACATTCAAACTACAAAAGATGCTTTAACCCTGACATTTAGAGATCTTCTCAACTGTCTACCCTCAGAACTCAAAAACTGATATGAAATTTGCCTCAATTATTAACATTGTTTTTTTTGTCTCCATAGCAATGCCTCTTATTAAATACCTGATTGCTTGTACAGTAAGCTTAACTTCTACTTGGAAATACTGCTTTGGAAGAGAAAATTAAGGTAAAATTATCATATGGATGGACTCTAATCCAATATGACTTGTATCTTTATAAGGGGGGAATATTAGAACACAGACATGCACAGACTAAGGGGCAACCATGTGAGGACACAGCGAGAAGGTAGCCATCAAAGGAGAGAGACCTCAAAGAAACTAAACTTGATAACTTGATCTTGGACTTCTAGCCTCTAGAACTTTGAGAAAATATATTTTTGTTGTTTAAGCCACCTAGTAGCCAGTGTGGTATTTTGTTATGGCAGCCCTAGTAAACAAATACAATCACTATTAGGGAAAAAAAAATCATGTTCTTTGTTATTCCAGTAGAATGATTTTAGCACTGATTACTTCTTACTTTGAGATTATAAAAGATGGTGATAAACATTACTGTAGAGTATATATGAGCTGTGTCCTATGAAACAAAGCTAGTTAACAAACACCTCTCAGCTGTAGGTGATGCCATGTGTTCATGTGGTCAGCAAGAGGACATGAGTGGAAAGAGAACCTTTTCTGCTTCAGACAAGCAACTTCCTGGGTTACCCTGAGTATGACAAAGAGGGCCATTGCTTGGGGACCAGGTCTCCAAGCAGTCACAAGAGGCCTCAGGAACCCACAAGAAAATTGTGAAGGAAGAATATTACTAGCCAGGCCCATATGAATCTTTTCCTCCCATCACTGCCCTTTTGTGAAAAATTCTTCCAAATACACATTTTTTTTTTTTTTTTTTTGCGGTACGCGGGCCTCTCACTGTTGTGGCCTCTCCCGTTGCGGAGCAACAGGCTCCGGACGCGCAGGCTCAGTGGCCATGGCTCACGGGCCCAGCCGCTCCGCGGCATGTGGGATCCTCCCACACCGGGGCACGAACCCGTGTCCCCTGCATCGGCAGGCGGACTCTCAACCACTGCGCCACCAGGGAAGCCCTCCAAATACACATTTTTGTCCCAAAATATCATGTTGGATGCTCGCTACTAGGAGCAAATTTTTCTAGCATCTCTGTTGGATGAATTTTCACACTTGCAAAATCACTCAGAGAAGAGTTCATCCTCTCAACACCTCCCCTGCACCAGTGTCCCCCTAAACAGCATCTGACCACAATATGAAGGAATTTACCTCCCAGGTGAACAGGTGCTTGAATGTCATTTAATTATCTCTGCATCCTCTCCCTGGTCTCCCTGTGAAATCTAGTCACCTCTTTGCATTAAAGCATTTCTGTGAGAAGCCCTGTAAGGTGCTGGCTATTCTCAATTCTGCCCTGCTGGTTTCTCTGAAGTGCCTAGAAGCTGTCCTCTCCACGCACAAACTGTTCTGACAAACTTCATTTGAATGATTTGGATTTTAATTCTCAATTTGCTTCTGTCCCTAAGCTCTTAAGGCTTTTTTTTTTTTAAAACAATTCAGAAAAAACATCACGAATAAAAAGACAAGGTTGGGCTTCCCTGGTGGTGCAGTGGTTGAGGGTCCGCCTGCTGATGCAGGGGACACAGGTTCGTGCCCCAGTCCAGGAAGATCCTACATGCCGTGGAGTGGCTGGGCCCGTGAGCCATGTCTGCTGAGCCTGCCCGTCCAGAGCCTGTGCTCCGCAACGGGAGAGGCCACAACAGAGAGAGGCCCATGTACAGCAAAAAGATAAAAAAAATTTAAAGAAAGGCAAGGTTACTCACAGATCTAACATGCTAAGCTTTAACTTAGTACGTTCTTAAGACTGATGTTTTCCAAGGAACAAACTTTCTTGTTTCCTGTGCAATAATAAAGGTTTGTTATAAAAGTTAAGTACAAAAAGTGAAAAAAATTAAAATAGTGATATCTTCACAGTTGAGTTCTTAACATATTTTCTGATATATGTAAAAAGAGAAAAATTGGCAAAATGAGTACCATTTTAAAAAATAATAAACCTAAATCCCGAGATTTACCAATTTTATCAAATAAGAAAATAACATTTTATAAAATACAATTTTATGAAATATGATTTTATAAAATTTGTATAGCTAAGTAACAAATGATTTGCCCAAAAAACAGATTTAGCAGGTGGAGTCCAAGGGGCACATTCTACAAAATAAATTTATTGACACTGTAAGGGGTTACTAGCATAACATTGTGGTGGGAATAAAAAGGGTAGTTAGTGACCTTCTTCCTGAAGTTTAGGAGTGATTCCTGAATTGAGAGATATCTGAGTTGAAGTGGTCATTGGAAACAAATGGTAGAGACTGAAATCACAGAGAGCACACTGTATCAATTCCAGCTTCTGGACTCTGAGAAGGAAGGAAGAGCTTCAGATTTCATTGCAGAGAATGAGGCTGAGAAACTTTAAAATCAGATGCTTTTTCCCAGATCCAGGGGGCCAGCTAATGCACAAAAATGCTTAAAGCCAGATAGGTATGTCACCTTTATTTCCTAGAAAAGATGTTAGCATTTTCTAAATCCTCATCTACCGTGCCTGGCATGCATCATTTTATAGCTTTCTGGAAGTTTCATCAGCACCACTTGTATATCTGTAGTACAGTGTGTCTGTGGAGAGTACAGAATGCAGGTCCAGGGTGGGGGCAACGGACTCTTCTAGCTACCACAGTGAGTTGGCGCCCCTGCAAACCTGAGTAAGGAAGACAACTTGCCTTTGGGTGGGTAATGTTACAATCTGCATGTCTAGGGCCACATATATAAAGACCGACACTGTTCTGGGAATGATCATGATTCTGACTGACTTCAAAGGGGTAATTATGAAACCCCTGGATCATCAGGTTCTGGATGTTCCCTACTTTTTCCATGGTGTGGTCATGACAGAAAGTGTGGCTGTACATATCTGGGAACATTTCCAGAAATGTCCTCCTGTAGGAGTTAATTATAAAGTAAATGTGTATGAAACAGAAAATAATATTGAAACCTATCAAGGGGAGCAGATCTTAAGGGTTAATATTGTAGATGGACTACTTTGGAAAAAATCTTTTTCCCTTGGAGTATTAAGAAGTCATCACATAATTGTCATCTCTCCACATTTTGTTCTAGAGTGCCTGGTTTATTGATGTCAGTGTGAGACCTGTTTTAAATAAAAATCTATTTGTAAAAATTCAGATCTGTAATATGTTCTAAATATCATTATAGAGTGTCTTTTAACTATAGATTAAAAATCACTTCGTTTTCAGCAAAATATTTTGATGTAAACATCAAATGTTTTGAAAACAAAGGGGATCTGTTTTTGTTGTTTTATCTAATTTTTGTATCCATTTTGTCTGGGCATATTAAATGGTAAAAATATTTATAAGATTTGCACTAGGTGAATCTTCTTGAAAAGAAAATACTGAAAGCCACAGAGTCTGGGAATATTAATATCTTTTTAATAGATTGATCCCCCTTGATTTCTTATCCTGGAGTAAAGGTACAAGTTTTTCCATGAAAATTAGACACACAAATCATCTGACACAGTGTACGACAGATGGAAAATGATTGATGGGAATTTTGCTTTAATGCACATTGTTCATTGTAATTTTGCCCAACTTAATGAACTGTGAATTAATAATGAGGAGCAACACATTAAACATATTATAGTAATAAAGTGCTTTTATGGACATTTTTCATGTTTCCAGACTTTCTTGGCCACCCTGAACAACTTTAACTCAAAGGATTAAAAAATAATCATTTATTTAACTGTGTTAAAATAGTCAACTTTGAAAAGGATATTTTCCTGTATGAACTTTTTCCTAATTGATTCCATTTTGTTCTGATCAGTAAACTTACCTGCGTAAGCTGCACTATTAAAAAAAAAAAGTGATCTGATAGAGTATTAGATGACATACTTGACCATATTCCATTGTTTTCTGATTCAATGACATAAGGGAGTAAAGTGAAAAATTAATAATTATACATTTTTAAATTAGGAGAATAGAAAAACTAAATTTCTTATAGAAATAAGCCCAAAGAGTCCTCATGTCAGCCCTGCTCCTCTTAAAAGACTGTGATGCTGTAATACCAATGGATAATCTGGGAGACTTAACCAGCTGTCATTAAAATAGATTTTACCAAGGCAAGGACAATAGGTTGCTAATTAGCAGTGAGAAATCAGTAGTCTTTTAGAAGTGTATCCTTTGGAAAGTGTGGGATATATAATAAATGAAAGCCTTCCATTATTCATTGTTATAAGCCAAATGTAGATTAAGTGTACACTACCTTCAATTCAGATATTAAGATATGCTTCCCTCAGTAATTTTATGAGGTAACATGTATAATGTCAAACATAGGCTAAGTCATATATTTTATAATCTTTCAAAAATTTTTAAAGCAATGTGTTAACACTGTAATGAATATAAAATGGATCCTAACTGCATGTCTTAGAAAATGTGAATTTCATAGAATTATTTAAGAATGAATCCTTAATAGCCCATCTTTTTAAGTATGTTAGCTGAACATTATGATTGTGTAATATCATTTTAGGGCATTACCATATTTTAAGAAATAAAATAATATTCAGAAGCATAATTTTGACAGAATGTAAAATCGAAAACCAGAAATTTGACTTGTGAAAAATCCTCACATGATTATTGGCCAGTTAAAAAATAAAGCAAACCCCACAAACCTGATGCAAGCTATTATGTGCAAAATAATGTGCTAGTTACACAGCCCTCTGGGAAGTGAATGTGAGTCCCGATGCTTCTTTCTTGGTTTATTTCATTCCTAGAGTACATTTGTTGCAGGATTTCTTTTATTTATTTATTTATTTATTTTAACATCTTTATTGGGGTATAATTGCTTTACAATGGTGTGTTAGTTTCTGCTTTATAACAAAGTGAATCAGCTATACATATACATATGTTCCCATATGTCTTCCCTCTTGCATCTCCCTCCCTCCCACTCTCCCCATCCCACCCCTCCAGGCTGTCCCAAAGCCTCGAGCTAAAATCCCTGTGCCTTGCGGCTGCTTCCCCCTAGCTATCTACCTTACTACGTTTGTTAGTGTGTATATGTCCATGACTCTCTCTCGCCCTGTCAAAACTCACCCTTCCCCCTCCCCATATCCTCAAGTCCGTTCTCCAGTAGGTCTGCGCCTCTATTCCTGTCTTATCCCTAGGTTCTTCATGACATTTTTTCCCCTTAAATTCCATATATATGTGTTAGCATACGGTATTTGTCTTTTTCGTTCTGACTTACTTCACTCTGTATGACAGACTCTAGGTCTATCCATCTCATTACAAATAGCTCAATTTCATTTCTTTTTAAGGCTGAGTAATATTCCATTGTGTATATGTGCCACATCTTCTTTATCCATTCGTCCGATGATGGGCGCTTAGGTTGTTTCCATCTCCGGGCTATTGTAAATAGAGCTGCAATGAACATTTTGGTACATGACTCTTTTTGAATTTTGGTTTTCTCAGGGTATATGCCCAGTAGTGGGATTGCTGGGTCATATGGTAATTCTATTTGTAGTTTTTTAAGGAACCTCCATAGTGTTCTCCATAGTGGCTGAACCAACTCACATTCCCACCAGCAGTGCAAGAGTGTCCCCTTTTCTCCACACCCTCTCCAGCATTTATTGTTTCTAGATTTTTTGATGATGGCCATTCTGACTGGTGTGAGATGATATCTCATTGTAGTTTTGATTTGCATTTCTCTAATGATTAATGATGTTGAGCATTCTTTCATGTGTTTGTTGGCATTCTGTATATCTTCTTTGGAGAAATGTCTGTTTAGGTCTTCTGCCCATTTTTGGATGGGGTTGTTTGTTTTTTTGTTATTGAGCTACATGAGCTGCTTGTAAATTTTGGAGATTAATCCTTTGTCAGTTGCTTCATTGCAAATGTTTTCTCCCATTCTGAGGGTTGTCTTTTGGTCTTGATTATGGTGTCTTTGCTGTGCAAAAGCTTTGAAGTTTCATTAGGTCCCATTTGTTTATTTTTGTTTTTATTTCCATTACTCTAGGAGGTGGGTCAGAAAGGATCTTGCTGTGATTTATGTCATAGAGTGTTCTTCCTATGTTTTCCTCTAAGAGTTTGATAGTTTCTGGCCTTACATTTAGGTCTTTAATCCATTTTGAGCTTATTTTTGTGTATGGTGTTAGGGAGTGATCTAATTTCATACTTTTACATGTACCTGTCCAGTTTTCCCAGCACCATTTATTGAAGAGGCTGTCCTTTCTCCACTGTACATTCCTGCCTCCTTTATCAAAGATAAGGTGTCCATATGTGTGTGGGCTTATCTCTGGGCTTTCTATCCTGTTCCACTGATCTACCTTTCTGTTTTTGTGCCAGTACCATACTGTCTTGATTACTGTTGCTTTGTAGTATAGTCTGAAGTCAGGGAGCCTGATTCCTCCAGCTCCTTTTTTCGTTCTCAAGATTGCTTTGGCTATTCGGGGTCTTTTGTGTTTCCATACAAATTGCGAAATTTTTTGTTCTAGTTCTGTGAAAAATGCCAGTGGTAGTTTGATAGGGATTGCATTGAATCTGTAGATTGCTTTGGGTAGTAGAGTCATTTTCACAATGTTGATTCTTCCCATCCAAGAACATGGTATATCTCTCCATCTATTTGTATCATCTTTAATTTCTTTCATCAGTGTCTTATAATTTTCTGCATACAGGTCTTCCGTATCCTTAGGTAGGTTTATTCCTAGATATTTTATTTTTTTTGTTGCAGTGGTAAATGGGAGTGTTTTCTTGATTTCACTTTCAGATTTTTCATCATTAGTATATAGGAATGCCAGAGATTTCTGTGCATTAATTTTGTATCCTGTTACTTTACCAAATTCATTGATTAGCTCTAGTAGTTTTCTGGTAGCATCTTTAGGATTCTCTATGTATAGTATCATGTCACCTGCAAACAGTGACAGCTTTACTTCTTCTTTTCCGATTTGGATTCCTTTTATTTCCTTTTCTTCTCTGATTGCTGTGGCTAAAACTTCCAAAACTATGTTGAATAAGAGTGGTGAGAGTGGGCAACCTTGTCTTGTTCCTGATCTTAGAGGAAATGCTTTCAGTTTTTCACCATTGAGGATGATGTTTGCTGTGGGCTTGTCATATATGGCCTTTATTATGTTGAGGAAAGTTCCCTCTATGCCTACTTTCTGGAGGGTTTTTATCATAAATGGGTGTTGAATTTTGTCGAAAGCTTTCTCTGCATCTATTGAGATGATCATATGGTTTTTCTCCTTCAATTTGTTAATATGGTTTATCACATTGATAGATTTGCGTATATTGAAGAATCCTTGCATTCCTGGAATAAACCCCACTTGATCATGGTGTATGATCCTTTTAATGTGCTGTTGGATTCTGTTTGCTAGTATTTTGTTGAGGATTTTTGCATCTATGTTCATCAGTGATATTGGCCTGTAGTTTTCTTTCTTTGTGACATCCTTGTCTGGTTTTGGTATCAAGGTGATAGTGGCTTCGTAGAAGGAATTTGGGAGTGTTCCTCCCTCTGCTATATTTTGGAAGAGTTTGAGAAGGATAGGTGTTAGCTCTTCTCTAAACGTTTGATAGAATTCACCTGTGAAGCCATCTGGTCCTGGGCTTTTGTTTGTTGGAAGATTTTTAATCACAGTTTCAATTTCAGTGCTTGTGATTGGTCTGTTCATATTTTCTATTTCTTCCTGATTAATTCTTGGCAGGTTGTGCATTTCTAAGAATTTGTCCATTTCTTCCAGAATGTCCATTTTATTGGCATAGAGCTGCTTGTAGTAATCTCTCATGATTTTTTTTATTTCTGCAGTGTCAGTTGTTACTTCTCCTTTCTCATTTCTAATTCTATTGATTTGAGTCTTCTCCCTTTTTTTCTTGATGAGTCTGGCTAGTGGTTTATCTATTTTGTTTATCTTCTCAAAGAACCAGCTTTTAGTTTTATTGATCTTTGCTATTGTTTCCTTCATTTCTTTTTCATTTATTTCTGATCTGATTTTTATGATTTCTTTCCTTCTGCTAGCTTTGGGGCTTTTTTGTTCTTCTTTCTCTAATTGCTTGAGGTGCAAGGTTAGGTTGTTTATTCGAGATGTTTCCTGCTTCTTAAGGTGGGCTTGTATTGCTATAAACTTCCCCCTTAGAACTGCTTTTGCTGCATCCCATAGGTTTTGGGTCGTTGTGTCTCCATTGTCATTTGTTTCTAGGTATTTTTTTATTTCCTCTTTGATTTCTTCAGTGATCACTTCGTTATTAAGTAGTGTATTGTTTAGCCTCCATGTGTTTGTATATTTTACAGATCTTTTCCTGTAATTGATATCTAGTCTCATGGCGTTGTGGTCAGAAAAGATACTTGATACAATTTCAATTTTCTTAAATTTACCAAGGCTTGATTTGTGACCCAAGATATGATCTATCCTGGAGAATGTTCCATGAGCACTTGAGAAAAATGTGTATTCTGTTGTTTTTGGATGGAGTGTCCTATAAATATCAATTAAGTCCATCTTGTTTAATGTATCATTTAAAGCTTGTGTTTTCTTATTTATTTTCATTTTGGATGATCTGTCCATGAGTGAAAGTGGGGTGTTAAAGTCCCCTACTATGAATGTGTTACTGTCAATCTCCCCTTTTATGGCTGTTAGTATTTGTCTTATGTATTGAGGTGATCCTATGTTGGGTGCATAAATATTTACAATTGTTATATCTTCTTCTTGGATCGATCCCTTGATCATTATGTAGTGTCCTTCTTTATCCCTTTTAATAGTCCTTATTTTAAAGTCTATTTTGTCTGATATGAGAATTGCTACTCCAGCTTTCTTTTGGTTTCCATTTGCATGGAATATCTTTTTCCATCCCCTTACTTTCAGTCTGTATGTGTCTCTAGGTCTGAGGTGGGTCTCTTGTAGACAGCATATATAAGGGTCTTGTTTATGTATCCATTCAGCCAATCTGTGTCTTTTTGTGGGAGCATTTAGTCCATTTACATTTAAGGTAATTATCGATATGTATGTTCCTATTCCCATTTTCTATATTGTTTTGGGTTCGTTATTATAGATCGTTTCCTTCTTTTGCATTTCTTATCTAGAGACGTTCCTTTAGCATTTGTTGTAAAGCTGGTTTGGTGGTGCTGAACTCTCTCAGCTTTTGCTTGTCTGTAAAGGTTTTAATTTCTCCATCAAATGTGAATGAGATCCTTGCTGGGTAGAGTAGTCTTGGTTGAAGGTTTTTCTCCTTCATCACTTTCAGTATGTCCTGCCACTCCCTTCTGGCTTGTAGGGTTTCTGCTGAGAGATCACCTGTTAACCTTATGGGGATTCCCTTGTGTGTTATTTGTTGTTTTTCCCTTGCTGCTTTTAATATGCTTTCTTTGTATTTAATTTTTGATAGTTTGATTAATATGTGTCTTGGCGTATTTCTCCTTTTATTTATCCTGTATGGGACTCTCTGTGCTTCCTGGACTTGATTAACTATTTCCTTTCCCATATTAGGGAAGTTTTCAACTATAATCTCTTCAAATATTTTCTCAGTCCCTTTCTTTTTTTCTTCTTCTTCTGGAACCCCTATAATTTGAATGTTGGTGCGTTTAATGTTGTCCCAGAGGTCTCTGAGACTGTCCTCAGTTCTTTTCATTCTTTTTTCTTTATTCTGCTCTGCAGTAGTTATTTCCACTACTTTATCTTCCAGGTCACTTATCCGTTCTTCTGCCTCAGTTATTCTGCTATTGATCCTATCTAGAGTACTTTTAATTTCATTTATTGCGTTGTTCATCATTGCTTGTTTCATCTTTAGTTCTTGTAGGTCCTTGTTGACTGTTTCTTGCATTTTGTCCATTCTACTTCCAAGATTTCGGATCATCCTTACTATCATTATTCTGAATTCTTTTTCAGGTAGATTGCCTATTTCCTCTTCATTTGTTAGGTCTGGTGAGTTTTTATCTTGCTCCTTCGTCTGCTGTGTGTTTTTCTGTCTTCTCATTTTGCTTATCTTACTGTGTTTGTGGTCTCCTTTTTGCAGGCTGCACGTTCGTAGTTCCCGTTGTTTTTGATGTCTGTCTCCAGTGGCTAAGGTTGTTTCAGTGGGTTGTGTAGGCTTCCTGGTGGAGGGGACTAGTGCCTGTGTTGTGCTGGTTGAGGCTGGATCTTGTCTCTCTAGTGGGCAGGTTCACGTCTGGTGGTGTGTTTTGGGGTGTCTGTGGCCTTGTTATGATTTTAGGCAGCCTCTCTGCTAATGGGTGGGGTTGTGTTCCTGTTTTGCTGGTTGTTTGGCATAGGTTGTCCAGCACTGTGGCTTGCTGGTCGTTGAGTGAAGCTGGGTGCTGGTGTTAAGATGGAGGTCTCTGGGAGATTTCCACCGTTTAGTATTATGTGGAGCTGGGAGGTCTCTTGTTGACCAGTGTCCTGAAGTTGGCTGTCCTATCTCAGAGGCAGAGCCCTGCCTCCTGGGCTGGAGCACCAAGAGCCTTTCATCCACACGGCTCAGAATAAAAGGGAGAAAAAGTAGAGAGAATTATTAGATGTATGAGGAAAGAAAGAAGGAAAGGAGGGAAGGAAGGAAGGAAGAAAGAAGCAAAGAAGGAAAGAAAGGAGGGAGGGAGGGAGGGAGGAAGGAAGGAAGGAGGGAAAGAAGGAGAAAAAGTAGAGAGAATTATTAGAAGTATGAGGAAAGAAAGAAGGAAAGGAGGGAAGGAAGGAAGGAAGAAAGAAGCAAAGAAGGAAAGAAAGGAGGGAGGGAAGGAGGGAGGAAGGAAGGAAGGAAGGAGGGATAGAAGGAGAAAATGTAGAGAGAATTAGTAGAAGTATCGGGAAAGAAAGAGGGAAAGGAGCGAAGGAAGGAAGGAAGAAAGAAGCAAAGAAGGAAAGAAAGGAGGGAGGGAGGGAGGAAGGAAGGAAAGAAGGAGGGAAAGAAGGTGAAAATGTAGAGAGAATTAGTAGAAGTATGAGGAAAGAAAGAAGGCAAGGAGGAAAGGAAGGAAGGAAGAAAGAAGCAAAGAAGGAAAGGAAGGAGGGAGGGAGAGAGGAAGGAAGGAAGGAGGGAAAGAAGGAGAAAATGTAGAGAGAATTAGTAGAAGTATGAGGAAGGAAAGAAGGAAAGTAGGAAAGGAGGGAAGGAAGAAAGAAGCAAAGAAGGAAAGAAAGGAGGGAGGGAGGAAGGAAGGAACGGAGGGAAAGAAGGAGAAAATGTATAGAGAATTAGTAGAAGTATGAGGAAAGAAAGAAGGAAAGGAGGAAAGGAAGGAAGGAAGAAAGAAGCAAAGAAGGAAAGAAAGGAGGGAGGGAAGGAGGGAGGAAGAGAGGAAGGAAGGAGGGAAAGAAGGAAAAAAGACAGAAAGAAAGAAGATACAGTAAAACTAAAATAAAGTATAATATAGTTATTATACTAAAAAATATTTAGAAAGAAAAAAAAAGGAACGGATAGAACCCTAGGACAAATGTTGGAAGCAAAGCTATACAGAGAAAATCTTACACAGAAGCATACACATACGCGTTCACAAAGAGAGGCAAAGGGGGAAAAATCATAAATCCTGCTCCCAGAGACCACCTCCTCAACCTGGGGTGATTCGCTGTCTAAAGGAGGGAAGGAAGGAAGGAAAGAAAGAAAGAAAGAACGAAGGTAAAGTACAATAAAGTTATTACAATTTAAATTAATTATTAGGAAAAAAAAATTTTTTTTTTAAAAAAAACCATGGACGGATAGAGCCCTAGGACAAATGTTGGAAGCAAAGCTATACAGAGAAAATCTTACACAGAAGCTTACACATACACGTTCACAAAGAGAGGCAAAGGGGGAAAAATCATAAATCCTGCTCCCAGAGACCACCTCCTCAACCTGGGGTGATTCGCTGTCTAAAGGAGGGAAGGAAGGAAGGAAAGAAAGAAAGAAAGAGCGAAGGTAAAGTACAATAAAGTTATTACAATTAAACTTAATTATTAAGAAAAAAAAAATTTTTTTTTAAAAACCATGGACGGATAGAGCCCTAGGACAAATGTTGGAAGCAAAGCTATACAGAGAAAATCTTACACAGAAGCATACACATACACGTTCACAAAGAGAGGCAAAGGGGGAAAAATCATAAATCCTGCTCCCAGAGACCACCCCCTCAACCTGGGGTGATTCGCTGTCTAAAGGAGGGAAGGAAGGAAGGAAAGAAAGAAAGAACGAAGGTAAAGTACAACAAAGTTATTACAATTAAAATTAATTATTAAGAAAAAAAAATTTTTTTTTTTAAAAAAAAACCATGGACGGATAGAGCCCTAGGACAAATGGTGGAAGCAAGAGTATACAGACAAGATCTCACGCAGAAGCATACACGCACACATTCACAAAAAGAGGAAAAGGGAAAAAAATCACAGATCTCGCTCCTAAATTCCACCTCTTCAATTTGGGATCACTCCCTGTCTATTCAGGTATTCCACAATGCAGGGCACATCAAGTTGATTGTGGAGCTTCAATCCGCCGCCTCCACGGCTGCCGGGAGAGACCTCCCCCTCTCCTCCCTGCTCTCAGAGCTCACAGGAGCTCAACTTTGTACCCGGCCCTGCCCCTGCACGCAGGTCGCTGGAGGCCGTCTGTTTTTTGCTCAGACAGGACGGGGTTAAAGGAGCCGCTGATTCGGGAGCTCCGGCTCACTCAGGCCGGGGGTTGGGGGATGGGGGAAAGAGGGGCACTGCGTGCGGGGCGGGCCTGCAGCGGCAGAGGCGGCGTGACACTGCGGCAGAGGCCGGCGTGACGCTGCACCAGCCTGAGACCCGCCGTGCGTACTCCCGGGGAAGTTGTCCCTGGATACTGGGAACCTGGCAGTGGCGGCCTGCACAGGCTCCGCGGAAGAGGGGCGTGGAGAGTGACCTGTCCTCGCACACAGCCCCTCTGGTGGCGGCAGCAGCAGTCCCTGCGTCTCCCGCCCGTCTCTGGGGTCCGTGGTTTCAGCCGCGGCTCGCGCCCGTCTCTGGGGTTCGCGCTTCCCTCCGCGGCTCGCGCCCGTCTCGGGGGCTCGCGCCCTCAGCCGCGGCTCGCGCCCGTCTCTGGGGTTCGCGCTTCCCTCCGCGGCTCGCGCCCGTCTCGGGGGCTCGCGCCCTCAGCCGCGGCTCGCGCCCGTCTCTGGGGTTCGCGCTTTTAGCCGCGGCTCGCGCCCGTCTCTGGAGTTCCTTTAAGCAGCGCTCTTAAACCCCTCTCCTCGCGCACCAGGAAACAAAGAGGGAAGAAAAAGTCTCTTGCCTCTTCGGCCGGTGCAGGCTTTTACCCGAACTCCCTCCTGGCTAGTCGTGGCGCACCAACACCTTCAGGCTATGCTCAAGCCGCCAACCCCAGTCCTCTCCCTGCGCTCCGTCCAAAACCGAAACCCGAGCCTCAGCTCGCAGCCCCGCCGGCCCCGGCGGGTGAGCAGACAAGCCTCTCGGGTTGGTGAGTGCCGGTCGGCACCGATCGTCTGTGCAGGAATCTCCCCGCTTTGCCCTCCACACCCGTCGCTGTGCACCACTCCGCGGTCCCGAAGCTCCCCCCTCCGCCTCCTGCAGTCTCCGCCCGCGGAGGGGCTTCCTAGTGTGTGGAAACTTTTCCTCCTTCACAGCTCCCTCCCACTGGTGCAGGTGCCGTCCTTATTCTTTTGTCTCTGTTTTTTCTTTTGCCCTACCCAGGTACGTGGGGAGTTTCTTGCCTTTTGGGAGCTCTGAGGTCTTCTGCCAGCCTTCAGTAGGTGTTCTGTCGGAGTTGTTCCACGTGTAGATGTATTTCTGGTGTATCCGTGAGGAGGAAGGCGATCTCCACGTCTTACTCTTCCGCCATCTTCCAACCTGATCTCTGCAGGTTTTTCTTATGTTTCCAAAGGAAACAAGTAAAGCTGTCTCAAGTTTAAGCTTTGTCCCCAATAAAGTAAAAAATGTGCCAGATACCATTTGACTGGATGATAACTAAAACTGGACGAATATTTTCTCTCACTGGAGACTGACAGTGTTTTAGTTGTGTTTAAAATTTGTGATTCTCCTAAAAAAAGGGTACAAATGAAAACTTATGGTTACCAGGGGATAAGGGGGGGGGAGGGATAAATTGGGAGATTGGGATTGACATATACACACTACTATATATAAAATAGATAATTAATAATAACCTACAGTATAGCATGGGGAACTCTACTCAATACTCTGTAATGCCCTATATGGGAAAAGAATCTTTTAAAAAAGTGGATATATGTATATGTATAACTGGCTCACTTTGCTGTACACCTGAAACTAACACAAATTTGTAAATCAATTATACTCCAATAAAAATTTTTAAAAATAAAAAAATAGAGTACTACATGCATTTCTAAGAAATAAACATTATTTTCTTCATTCTTCTAAAAAATATAATTTGTGATTTTCAAGCTAATGAACACCTAAGAATGAAATTTGCAAATCTACATGTAGAATGTATAATTCTTTTGTTCAGAGACAATGACCTTACAAAAGAACAAAACTTCTCAAACATTTCCCCATTTAGAATAATGCTGACAATGAGTGTCTGGTGGATATCAGAGGGGCACAACTGATAATATATTTATCATGCTGCCAGTTTGCTAAGTGGTTTCATATTCACTAAGAAAGACTTGTCAATGGATACTGAAGAATAGATGTGAGGTCTCTGTGAGGTCTTTGTGCCAAGTCTCTATGTTGTCTCTGGGTGAGATCTCTGTGTGAAGTCTCTGTATGAGGTCCCTTTGGAAGGTATCTCTGGGAAATCTGTTAAATCTGTGCTAGGTTTCTGTCTGAGGGTCTGTGAGGCAACATGAGGTCCCTCCCTGTGTGAGGTCTCAGTATGTGATCTCTGAGAAAGGTGTTTGTGTGAGAAGTCTCTCTTTAGAGGTGTGTCTGTGAAGTCTTTGTGTATTGTCTCTGGGTCTCTCCATTTCTTTTTTCTTTTGGTCTCTCTATTTCTTGTCTTACTGTACCTTATGGAAGACGGAGCAGCAAGAGAAGTGCAAAGGGACTTGCTCTTTCTGTTTTCTTGCTGTTCCATCAGCATCACCTGTCTGTGGCACTTCTCCCAGCAGGAGCCAGGGGAGTCCAAGTCCAACTTCCCCATATTCCCAGAACTCACTTCTGGGTGTCCCTGAGAGGACCCAGCAGCAGCCAGGCTCAGGTCACAGCCCTGTCAACTCTTTCCTCTGGGTACCGACGTCTCCCACAAGTCTTGGCTCCACTCTCACTGCTCTGCCCATTCTGGAGGCTGCCTTGGGAATTGGGGCCCAGAGGTAGGGCCTGGCTCCAGGGAGAAACCAGGGGTGTGAGCAGTCCTGTGCTCACTCTGCCCCCTCCACCCCCGGTCCCAGCATTTCCACATGTTGAGGGGCCTGACTGGTATGGGGGATGGAGTCCATTTCTGTTGTCATCTGGATCAGGGTCATCAGCTGGAACAGAAATCTCCACAATGGGAAAGACACCACCTGGAGCTGTGTCCACCATGCGCCCTGCACATGGCAGAAAGTGCCAAATCACTCTAGAGAAATTCTTCCTCATCTCCCTGCTTTTCCATGTGGATGGGAGTCAGGAGACAAGAAAAGCTGTGCTAGAAGCAGATCAGTGGAACACTCCTGGATTGCACCCTGCCCCATCCATTTTGCACAGGTCACCTCCACACCACCACAAATCCTGTCTGATTGCTTCTTCACCTGCCAGGCTCTGGGGTGATCAAAGACTGGGAGACAGGCAAGGCTTACTACACAATCACAAGCCAGTCCCCACCTCTCCCCTGGAGCAGTCCTTGGGCCATGTGTTTATGTGAAGGTCACCAGACTAGGAGTCACATCCCACGTTCCCTAGTCCTGGCTTTTACACCTATTGCTAAGTTATCCTTTCTAAAAGTCAAGAGGTGATGATGTGTAAGCTTATTAAATATAGTATTAAGAGATTAACCTTCCTTGATTTGCTTTACTTCTATAAGTTTGACCTTCTGTTTTGACCTAAAGGTGGTTTCTCTAGGTCTGTGATCTTAGAGTTGGAATAGGATAGAGACCCTGGGGTGGGGCCATGATGAACTACTGGACCCTTAACTTTTCCTCCCCTTTAGGCCTTTAGATGGTGGTTGTATGTCAGGGGGCTGCTCTTTCACTGCACGTTTATGGGAATATGGTACCATTTTGCCTCCTTCCTTGGATCCAATGTTTTTTCTACACCTACATCCCACCCTAAATTCACAGTGTTTGGCCATCAGATAGTTACTACACACAGTCACACCCCTATTCCATTCATCCAAAACTCCTTCTCTGGGGTTAACATAGAGTGGAAGGTAGGTGACCCATGAACATAGCCATTCATTTATATGGGACTGGGCTCAACACAGCCCTCAGCAGCCTCCCTGATACGGCCCCCACCTACACACACAGAACTGGAAATGCCATCCCTGCTGCTGCTCTAAAGTGTAGGAAAAACAGAGGTGAGGGAGGGTGATGCTGTACATTTTTTTATGGCTAAGGTAAAAGGGGTTCATAGGGCATATCTCAATCCCAGCCTTCATCAGAGAGAGAAGCAGCTCTTAAGAGCAGATGTTGTATATTGCCTACCAAGAGATCCAGGGGCAAGATTTCTCCTGCTTCTGAACTCAGAGCCCATACTCTATTCCCCCGAAACTTCCATCCACTTGGCTCTGACGTTTCCTGGAGCCTGAATTGGAATGTCCGGCCCTATCGTGTAAACCTATCCACTACAGTTGCATAAAGTTCAAAGTAGCAGAGCAGAAGGAGAAAGACTGGTTGAACCAGATCCTTGGGTGTGGGCTTCATAGGTTTTTCCCATCTCATTGTTAGAGTAGCTTTGGTTTGTGTAATGACAGTATTATAAGGTGCAATGAAGGGACACGAGACAAGGAGCAAGCTTGTGATGCTGCTGTCAACCTCCCTCCATGCCCCTCCCTTCTAGAAGACAAAGTGCACAGCACAGACAGCAGCCATTGCACTACGCTCTTATGAGAAAGAAAGAAAAAAAATATACATATATATGTATCGGGGAACATTAAATATGTTTGATGTGCTAATGAGAAAACCATTTTCTCTACATGGACTGAATTTTTACTTGGAGACATGTTTTCCTACTAAAGGGAAGACTAAAGAAGGATTTTACTGTTGACCAGGCAAGACACCTCCCCAAAGATGACAATGCCTTGGACAGTGTTGATGGCGGGCTGGGGTACCTGGAATCATTGGCCCATACTGACAGGTACTAACTGGAAACAAACTCTTCTTGGAGGGCGAGGATGGGAGGCACCTTAGGCCCAGCTGCTCATTGTCGAATCTTACACTTTTCAAACTATGTTGGTGTCTGACTTCCCTTTCCCTAATAGAACAACTCTGGCCCTTGGAGGTGGCTTAATGACTGCAGGCTATATAACTCATCATTCTCCCTTGCTCTGGGTAGGAGGTAAGCCTATGGTAGCAGAAACACCCACATACTGGGGCTTGGAATTCCTGTTTGTATTCATTTAACTTTGTGGCATGAAGTCCATGGTGAATTGCTATTTTTTCTTCTAGGATCTGTCCAACAGCTGTCATGAGTGCCTGACCCTCAGCAGTCTCACTCTTCAAGATTGATCTGCTTTTGACTGATCTGTGACTCTGGGCAGTGGCTGATATGGGCTTGAATTTTTGCAGAGCATCTCGACCATTGACTTTTTATTGGGGAAAATCCACTATAAAAATAGCCTCATCCTTTTTCTGAAGAGGCTTTCTGGAGGGCTATGTTTCTTCTCTGGCATGAACTGGAGACATTTGCTCCCAACAGAGTCTGTTATTCCCCTGACCTGGGCAGGGCAGCTCATACTTCCAGCTTGAGAGGTCCCTAATTCTTTAAACCCTTCTTCATGCTCTCCTGGTTTATGCTTCCTACAGTCCTCTCTTTTGTAAGTAGGGGCAATCATCTTGCTCTGGCTCTTCCATGAGTCCTGAAGTTTTGGGCTCCTGCTGCCCTAGGTTGCTCCTTTGGGCTTCCATAAGGCCACTTGGCTCCTGGGAAGCTAACCTGTCTCTGGTGGGGACTCTCTGGGGATGGCACTGAGGCACCTGAGAAGCCAAGTTGTCTGCAGCAAGGAACATGTGTTTGAGAAAGTCCTGAAGCTGGTTGTCTGACTGTACATTTACTTTGGACTTAAACTCACTAGCAACCTCCATGTTAAGGTATGGCTCACCTGGATGTTGGAAAACAGACATTCTAGGTAGTAGGAAATTTTAACTGGTCCCTGGCACCTCTAAACTCCTCATATGTACATATGTGGTTTGGGATTTTGTCAACACTTTGGTTTCCAAGATAACACTAGACTGTGGTTGAAGAGCAGGGGACTCCTTGGCCTCCACAGCCTCCCTGGCCTCTTCACCTCTCAAAGATTGGGATCCTAAGTTCACCTCCATCACTGTTACCCTATGGCAGGGGTCTCGTGAGGCCTGGCCACCATTTTCCTCTCTTGGCTCATTCCTGACCATTTCTGAACTTGGACCTGGCTCTAGGCTGTCCCTCTTGACCCATTCCACAGTCTCACTCTTCCAGGTTCTGCCCACAAGGCTGAGTGTGAGGAATGGAGAAGGTGGCCTGCCCTCTGTCCAGTCAGAGAAGCCTTTGAGGGCCCATGGTAGTCACCAGATGGAATCCCTCCCAGGGCACTCTGGATTTCCTTACACACAGGTGAGGGGACAAGGAGAGGCCTCATCAAGGTAGGAACTGACTCTCCTGTTATCACCTTCTCTCCTGAATTAGCCTGAGGAGGTTTTCCCAGGAACTCAGCAAACTTGACTGTTGAGTGGGACACAGATACACAGGTGGCTGAAGGGGAAAAGGCAAACTGCAGAATGGTGGAGGGTTGAAACTTTTTCTACTTAGATTTAGGGGCTTGAGGACCTTGAGGGGTAGGGTCCACCTGTGCTTTACCAAAAACCTTATAATATGTGCTTCCAGCACCTCTCGAGTGTCTGGATCAAGGAAGGAAACCCTACAGGAGGTGTTCATACAGGGTTCCCAACCCTTCAAGATTTCTGGTTTCCATGTGAATATCGGACTTGGGAGAAGCATGCTCGAGAGCAAGGCAGGATTGACACACATTCACAGGAATCAAACCCTCATTGATCTGCCCCAACTTTTTGCCCAAATGGCCTTTCAAAATGTTTTCTAGATTCTTGTCTAAGCTCCTTAGTAAATCAATTCCTGAGTCACTCCTCAAGAGCCTCAAGTCACTTTTTGACTCCTCAGAGTTCACCCCCTTAAACTTCACTAGGGAGCTTTCTGGGCTTCTGGAGAGATCTTTTGGGAACTTCCCCAGAATATGGCCCAGGCCCTTGCCCAGTTCCTGACTTAGCTGGAACCCCACCTTCTGTGCATCCTTGTTGCTTTCACCTGTAAACAAAGAAGGCTGTGAGGGTCCATGCTTGTCCTTTGCCTGGCATGTCCCTGGTAATTCTCCCTGAAGCTGCCTTATCTCTAAAGGCTCTTGGATCCTTTGTGGCAGCTCCCACCGGTGTTGGATGAGCCACTTTTGGAAATGTTCTTCCAGTTGCTTTTGGAGCTCAGGACTGATTGGAAAATTCTCAGGAAGGATGGAGGCAGCCCAGCTGTCCTCAGGAATGTTGGAAGTGAAGACACTAAAGAGTTCCTGAGATCTTTTGACTACAGAAGATAAAGCCCACCCATTTTCTAGTTGCTTCTGCAACAAGGACCATTCTGAATGTTGAATCCCAGTTGGGGTAAGAAATTGTACCTTATTCTGGGCTGTAGGGCAAGGTACTCCACAGGCCCTAATCTGGGGTAGAGAAGAAGGTGGTAGGATTGGGAAAGAGGATTTGAGATGTGCCTGGGCTTGGACCTGAGCCAGAAGTGGAGGCTGGAATTGAGGTATTGTTGGAATAAAGGGTCGAGATTGGAACTCTAGATGGGACAGGGGCTGGAACTGGAAAAGCAGTGGAGATATTTTAGCTGACATTTGAACTGGGCAGGCATTTGAAATTCCATTGAATAAGAAAGAAGGAGACTGTGGTGCCGAAGAGCTCTCAGAGATCCAGGCAGTAGCTACCAAGGATTCACTGTGCAGAGAAAGGAGACCCCAGAAAAACTGGTTATATTTCTGCTGTAGATGGTCCCCCAAGACCTTGGGATATGAGAACTGCTGAAGACAAGGCAGCTGCTCTGGTTTGTCTTTTATGCTCCAGAAAAGTTGGGGGTTGTAGTGTTCTGCTCAGTACCTAGTGATTTCAGCATATTCCCCAAAGAATTCAGGTGGCAGTTTGGGCTCATTTGTTTTAGATGTGATCCATTGTTTTCTTTTTCCTTCCGAATCTTGATCTCAACTCTCTTTGTGACTTGTATCTCCAGGAGGTTCTGGTCATCAGAGTTGAGCAAAGGAGGGGTACTCATCTCTACCTGTCTGTGGGGCCTACACAGAATGAGGCCTCTGGTGGGTTGTGGGAAAGGTGCTTTTTTGGGGGCTTACACTGTGATGAGGTTGATAGGCACAAAGATTTGGTAGCTGCCTGCCACCAGGACAGGGCTGAAATGGGACAGCTTGAGTGACCAAAGCCTGAGATGGCTAGGATGATGGAAGATGACCAAGGAGTATGTGGAGACATCCTCTGTGGGACAGTGCTCAGTGGTAGTACCATTGAAGAGTCACACTAAGTAAGAATCAGAATTGAGTCTGGTGGTGGTAAGGCAGAGGAAGCTGTCAGAGGGCAAGCCTATGAATCAGGCGGACATGATGTGGGAGAGGAAAGAGCAAGTGGCAGGGGTGAAAGGCTATCCAGTGGAAGAAAAGGCTCTGGTGACTGAGAGGCACTCAGGGATGTATGTGAATGAACAGAAACTGAGGAGGTCGTTGGGCCTGGAGAAATGGAAGAGGCCAGATGTAGACGGCACTTGGTAAGAGGAACCAGTAGGGATGTGGCAGGAGCAGTATCTTCCACAGGCTCCCTGCATGGCTGGTGGGCTCCAGCAGGCACTGCTCTGCACATCTCACCAGGAGGGTCTTGACATGAGAGCTGATGAGAGTTGCCCTTGCCAGGAAGCCTTCCCAGGCAGCTGTAGGAGAGCAGATGGGGCCAGGAGGGCTGGACAGGACAGGCAGGGGTGGGCACCTGCAGCCCAAGAACCCTCCTCTGCCCCCACACTGACTTCATAATGCTCCTGCTCTCCCTCACCCTAGGGCTTTAGCCACGCCCTCCCATGGCTCCCCCTCCCATGACTGGGGTCACATTATAGGCTCTGGGAGGAAGGATGACCCAGGAGAGAAGGGGAAAGATTCTTTACCTTTGCAGAAGTGAAACCAGGTTGTGAGTCCCCTCCAGTTCTTCCAGGCAATCTCTGCAAGCTGGAAATCAGGATACTGGGTCATGGTGGTGAAGGCAGAGGCTTAAGAGTCTTTCAGGAGGCTGAGTGCAATGGCCCTTTAAGGGAAATCTTTGGAGGATTAGACTCTGGAGCCCAAGTGTCAGTGTCCAAGGCCACATGTCCCTGACAGTGATGGTAAGGATCACTTGAAAAGGGTTTGTCCTTTGCAAAGTGCTTCCATGTTAATTAACCCCTGTAGCCCTTACAACTGTCCTGTAGGGGAGAAAGGTCAGTGGTCATCACACAGAGGAATCTGAGCAAAGTTAAACAACTTGTCCACAGTTGGACTTGGAGGTCCCACTTCCCAACCCAGACACCAATGGCCCACCACAGTCCACACACCGCATTTCTAGGTCCTTATGGCTTCATTCTAAGCACAAATTTCTGGGAAGTATCTAGGTTCTGATCTCCTTCCAAGGAGCCTCCCCAAGGCTCTGTTTCCTGAAGAATAAGCTCTGCCACTGGCATCCTCAGAGACCGTGAAGCTGGGCCCTCAGGATTAGGAGAGATGGAAGCTAACTATCGGGGGCATGCAGGACTGAATGGCAAAGGCTTAGCTTTCAAAGATCTACTTTTCTTCCTACTCCTGCTCCTCCACTTCAGCTCTACTTGATGCTGAGAGATAAGAAAAAATGAGGGGCTAACACCCAACTCTCACTGTCCTCTATCTAGGCAAGCTGTGTTCATGAACAACATGACTTTCTACATTTAACTAAAACTCTGTGGGTTTTTTTTGCCTTTTACTTATTTTTAAAGTGGATAACAATATTTTCAGTTTTTCTTCTTTGAAGAGTGCAAAGGATTTTTTAAGTTTTAATCACCATAGATTTCTTCTGTCACTGTTCCTCTGATCAAGAAACACACACATTCTCAGACTTAAATGCTCACATGAGCTTTGTCAGATAGGATTCTGCTTCCCAAGGCCAGACCTCCACTCCAGCCTCTTCTCTCAGGCTCTCAGGGGCTCAGCATTGCCTTTAGACCAGCCCCAAAACAGAGGAAGGTCTCACTTGAGACACCCGCTGTGGGAAGGTGGCTGGTGAACCAGGGCTCAGGGATCAGCCTTCCTGCAGAGACTGAACTCTTAGTAATCCAGTCCTTGACCATTAGTCACTACATTTGGGACTTGCCCTGGAACCCTCTACCATACCTGAACTCCTGGTCTAAGATCTTGGGCTAGAACTCCTCATGCCCACTCTAACCCCTCTCTGACCTGCCTTTTCCCTAGAAGGATGATGTTCTACACTTTTCTGAGAGTTCCCATCTCAGGAGTCTCTCTAGATGGTTTAGAAAAGTGGAAATAAGAATAAGTAAAAAAGAGATAATCTCTGCTGGGATTAAGCCAAAGGTTTCTTACCTTCCTGATGTTTCTATGTTTCCTAGGTGGTGCTAAAAATGGATTACTCTGGAAGCAGGGGAGTAACATTAGGTAAAGCCCCAGTCCACACAGGAACAGCAAGGATGATATCAATCACCCAGGCAGTCCGGCTGGATCTCAGCCAGATAGCAACAATGTTTTTCAAAGAAAAGAGATTCTCCATCTTCTGAATTGCATTGCTACCCTCAGGCAACAGAGCACTGGGAGTTCACTTGATGGCAGAAACCCAGGCCTGCATCACAGAGCTGTGGCCTTGTCACAAAGAGCTCCTGAGTGTGGGGGAGGGAGCAATAAGAGAAATAGGCTGAATCATTGCCCCTCCTTCCCATCCAACCCCACAGACACCTGCACCCTCCTGGGGCTTCCAGATCCCTCCTTCCAACTACTCTCATTCTGTCAGAGAGAACTTAGCCAATTTTCTATTCATTCCATCTGGAACCTGGTTGCTTCATCCATTAGAGATCTTTACTTGAGGCCCACCAATTTTATAACTCTTGAAAATCTTAAGTTGACCCTGGAAGATTGGCTATTTCACAGAAATTTTTACACTCAGGATTTCCTTTGTCCTCAGCTCCAACTTTCCCACATCATTTTTGTGTCTTGTATAAACCCAGGGATAGAACTTGAATTTCTTTTACACTTATTTAGTTTTGTGAATTTTGAATAGTGTATGTTTTGCCTCATTTTCTATCAGAGGGAACTACATACAAAAATTAAAATAATTTATTTTTCAAAATTCATAAGTATGAAAGAATTATAAATAGTTATGTAATAGGGAAGAACAAATCTGACTCCACATTAGATCTTTTTTACTTTAATCTTTATGCTTTGTTGCCCACGCTAACTCTGTCCATCCTTGTGACCCAGGCTGGCTCTGCACTTTTTGTAAAACAATGTTGCCTATAGCCTGAAATATACAGGTTAGCCTATTTCTAAGGCTCTGACTTTTAAGAGCCCATTCATGGAGATTAAAATTTGTGGAACAGAGAATAATAATTGTTTTGTTGGAGGTTTACAGGAACATGTGACCTGACCAGGATCTGACCCATCTAGCCAGCTGCTAGAACAAAGGATCCAACACCAAGATATTTGCAACAATTAGCCATGCCCCTCCCTCACCTTGCTTTTAAAAAGGCTTTGCTGAAAGCCTTCAGGAAGTTTGGGTTTTTTCCTGGGCATGAGCCACATGTCTTCTAGCATGGCACTGTGTAAACCTTTCTCTGCTCCAAACTCTGATGTTTCAGTATTTAGCCTCACTGTGCATCAGGCACACAGACTTGCATCTGGTAACAGTTAAACCTTCAAATGATATTTTTGTAAGTTTGTAGCGTTTATAATTCTGGAGTTAGTAAATCTTTAAACTGCACAAAAACTTTGGGGACACACTGCAAACACGCACATACACACATACTCATTTTCCTTAACCAATCTAGTACTTTCAAATCCAATAATCCATAATTTTCTACTTAAAAAAATCTTTCATATGTTGTCTCAACCCAATTTCTTAGTTTGCAACGATAAGACAGTCCCCAGTCTCCAGATAAATTTTGAAATATGTGGTCTTAATCCATTAGGGCTGCTATAACAATATACGATAGACTGGGTAGATTAAAAACAACAGACATTTATTATCACAGTTCTGGAGGCTGGGAAGCCCAAGATCAAGTCACCAGCATGGTCACCTCGTAGTGAGAGCTCTCTTCCTGGTTCACAGCTGGAGCCTTCTCTCTGTATCCTCATATGATGGGAGGAGGCTAGAGATATCTCTGGAGTCTCTTTTATAAGGCACTAAGCCCATTCATGAAAGCTCATAAGCACTTTTGCATGACCCTGCCTCCTATCTTTAAGAGTTAGGATTTCAACATGTAAATTTTGAGAGAACATGAACATTCAGACATGTGCACTCATACTATACCCAGAAGCTAGGAATGGGTTAGGGTGAGCCAAGGTCCTGATCCTAAAGGGCTGTAGGGTGAAGAGTAGGACTATGGGGTCAAACCCTTGGGGCTAAGCCAGGTCTTGAGCAGCCTCTTCATATAACCCTAGTGTGTTATGTATGTATTCTCTTTTCTGAGTGTGCCTTGCCTTCCCTGCCCCATTCTCCCAGGCCCCTGAAGCTTCAAGTCCAGCCTGAACCATATAGAAAGGGAACTTTGAGTCTTACACAAAATTCCCTTATGACACCACCTTCTATCCTTTAGCAGTAACAAAAGATTCACTGAAGGATTCGCATGGTAAATTTGTCTTAATGCCCCATGAGGGCTTTAAAATAATGTGTATTCTCTGCTTGTTGGTCATAATTTTATACAGTTTTAGTAGGAACGTGGGCATGTGAGTTTATTTGGCTATATTGCCATGAATGTGCACTTTCACAAACATATCTTCTACATCTACTATTTTTCTTACAATCTTTCCTCCCATATGATATTCTTACCTTAATTCAACCTTTTACCAAAATTTAGATTTAGGTCTGTCACCGGGTGGACATGCTTTGTAACAAAATAGCTTCAACTGAGGAGGTCAGTGGAAGGCCTGGACCAGCTATCTTGGTTCCATGATAGTAAGTAAAGGATCGCAAACTACCATGTTAAACTTAAGCACAAAGCAAAGTTTATTTAAGCATAGGTACACTCTCAGAGAGGGAGAGAGAGAAGGAGAGAGAAAGAGCAGGCTGTTTCTGAGAACAGGCTATTTCAGTGAAGTGAAGCAAGTCCAAAGCAAAGTATATCGAAGCAAAAGTACACTCTCGGGGGTGGGGGTGGGGGTGCTGTTTCTGCGAATTGAAAGCAGCATTCCTATAAAGGCTTAAGAGCGCTTTTAAGGAGCATTTTGCAGGGAGGTGGGGGTGAGTGACAAGGGATCATTATTTGATTGACAGTTCTGAGCTATGTAACAAGTTTTCTGCTGTGCATGCTCTCATCCTTGAATCCCCAAGAAATTCCTACTGGGTGGGGGGAGGGGCAAAACCACATGTAATTTACTGTAATTATGGTATAATGAGTTTGGATTTACTATAGGTTATACGCCTCTCTGGTCTGGGCATGCACAGCCTGGAGAAGTCCCCTCGTGTTACTGTGCCTCTCTTTATCAGGATAAGCTGCCCACCACACGACCATAGTTTCACTCATTCTGGGTGGAGTCAAGGGAGAGTCCCCAGATGGCTGGGTGTGACTTAATTTCTTCTTCTTGTCTTTCTCACCACTGTCACCTCCTTGCTGCTAATGTCTGACTAACTACCTAACAGGTCTTCTTTGTATTCATATTTGCTCTCTAAATTTTCCCTATTACTTTATTTTCAATATGTTTTGTTTGATGGGTTTTTTTTTTGAAATTTAAAAATCTTATGATAACATTTACCTTGATTTATTTAATTGTTGTTTTACTGTTATTGATTTCTGCCATCTTATTTTATGCTTTATTTTCTACATTTTCTTTATTGTTTCTTTTTTTCCCTTCTATGGCATCTTCCATTTTACAGGTCAAAGGTACTTATGTTTGTTTGACATTTGGGAATTTTTAATATTATAATGGTTTTATATCATGAATTATGTTAATTTTCTCCTCAATTTCTTACCTGTGGATGAAAAATGTTCCCTGCCATATCAGTAGACAAAGGATGTTGCAGCCATCAAGTCAGACATCAAAGCAGGAACCCTCAACTGTGCACCTTGAGGGGATTCGGGATGGAGAAAAACAGGGTACTGATTCTAGAGTTAAGGGGCACATCAAAGGAATGATTTCAAGAAGCCCAGATTCTTTCATCTTCTCATACATAGAAACGTGCTAAAGTCCTTAACTTGAGATGTCTAGTTTCCTTTAATTAATAGTAATCTTTTGATGTTCTGACTACCTGGTTTTTGTTGACTCCTCCCTTAGGTCTTCTGAGCTAGTTCCTCAGAGTGATCTGACAGGCTGTGTTCTGGGCTTAAGTCCTCAGAAAATCTGCCAAATAAAACATAATTCTCCTTTTGGGTTGTGCATATTTTTCAGTCAGCAGTCTTGGCAACCAATGAAGGGGCACAGAGCAGACTTTTCTTTGCCTGAACTCTATGAGGATCCAGAGTCTTGGCACCAGTAGAGGCTTCTTGGGCCTGTCCACTTTCTCAGAGAGTCCAGACGAATTTGGGCGAGTCTCTCTTGGTTCTTGGATCTCCTGTTTTGGTTGATGATCCTAAGTTTTATTCAGTGGCGTTAAACCCTTCTCGAGTAGTAGGTTATCCTTGAAAGTTGGTTTCAAGAAGAAGTACCTGGGTCATCCTCAGTGAAAGACACTGGGAAGATTTTTACTCAGTTTAAACACTGAGAGCTTATCCTCTGTAGAAAAACACTGGGAAGACTTTTGCTCAAGTGGATTAGCCTCACTTGACACTGGGAAGATCTTGCTCAGTTTAGACACTGGTTTATCTTCAGTTGAAAGACTGGGAAGACTGCTCAGGTGAAAGACACTGAGTAAAATTTGGACTGGGTAATTAGGTGGAAGACTAACTTGTCTTACTTGAATTCGCTACTTTAATAGAGTTTGTCAAAATAAAAGTGATCTTCACAAATTGAACTCAGAATGGGGAACTTAGCTTTCAATACAAAAGAAAAAGGAACAACAGATTTCCAGCCTCCAACTGATACCCTGGCCAGGTTTATGTACATACAAAATTTACATTTACAAGTGCTTACTTACTTGGGACTTAAAGAAAATCTTGCCCTAAAAATGACTAAGATAAGCCTCTTTTATTGCATATGCAGTTAAGTTAGAAAAAGCTGGCTTGATAAAAACATCTTTTCAGAATTCTGACTTCAAAAAAATAAAAGGCTTTCTAGGGGAAACTTGCATTTCTCTTCCTGTGTCTTTGAAATGTAAGTGTTCTATCTGATATTCTTCAGTGTGTGTGTGTGTGTTGTGTGTGTGTGTGTATGTTTTGAGAACTTGGTCACTACCATCCAGAAGTACTTATATGGTGTACATTTTGTAGCCAGTCAAATACACTGGGATTCTGAGTTTTTTGTCTGACTGTACCAACTCTCAGGGGCTTTTTGCCATCTTAACCTTCATTGTGTCAGCCTGTACTACAAAGATCATTACTTTCTTAAACTACTTTTGGGAGTAAATTTTCTGGATCTTATTTAGACAGCATCCTTTACACTCTTTTGTGGGGAAGCCTCTTGCGTCTTATTGGTTTGAGTCACTATTAAGGTATACCTCATTTATGGCCAGATAATGGATCCTTCAAATTGGAGAAGCTTCTAAATTGGTAAAATTTTAGAGAGCTCTCATTATAAACAGCTGTTTTATTGGCTCATATGGGGGGAAAAATGTTGGAAATTAGACATATAATGGTTAACCTAAAAACTCCTTTAGTTTCAAACAAACCCAAAAAATTGGTTTGAGAAACCTTATTTGTGGTCTCTGCTTCCCCTCAATGGGTCTTACAGATGCTAATAAAAACATTAGAATAATTATTGTTAATTAGGTTAAGTAACAGGGAAAAAAACTGAAGGAACAGTCTAGAAACTTTTTCCCAACAAGGTGGAAATTTTAAAGGGACTTCTCCTAAATGAATAAGAAATCTTTAGATGGTTATTTTAAAGTGTGATAAATAAAACAGACATTAATGAGATAAATCAAAGATTAGATACAACACTACCTAAAATTGGATGGGCCAAAGAGATCTCCTACCTGTGCTCAACATTAAAGGGTCAGACCCAAACAAGTCTGCCCTATTTACTCCAGTTTAAAATATGTATATTTTATTATATATAAATTTTATACATGTAAAATTACACTGAGGTACCTGACCAACAATTACTTGGGGCAAAAGTTAGACCAATTAATCAACTTAAAAGATTGACAAAAGTGCCTGAGTCCCTTGGCTAAACCACTCTCTGGGGACCCCAGAGTCTTTCCTACAAAACAGATAAAATGGTTGGGGGACACAAGAAAGGAAAGATTTTAGAACTCCTGTAAGACCAAGACTTGATTGGATGCTAATGGAAACTAAAGTCAAAGGTACAAAATTGATTGAATTGAGATGAAAGTTTATAAAAATTGGTATGTTTAAATGGGCATTGTATAAGATAATTACCTCTCTTTTGCCTAATTATATTGTGTGGAATAGACATGTTTCACTGGGGAATTCTTCCCCTGCTTGATATTATAAGATGGCGTATGAAGGAAATATTAATTAAACATGCTAAAGGAAACCAGGGAATTACCTGAGCCTATACAATATAAAGAAAAAAACTGAGCGCTAATATTTAAAGGATAATAAAAATAAATAATGGAGACTTTACTCTGGGTCTAACCTGTGCACTCAAAAAGAGGGTCTTTGTTGAATGCCTTATGCAAGTTTTGAAGGTATGATAAATTAAACCATAAAGTTCTAGACTATAGAATTCTGAAATTTCAGTCTAGTTGGAAATCTTCTCACTGATACAGAAAAGCAAATTAAAGAAAATGTAGTTGGGCAAATCAATCTTTTAATATTATTTAGGTGACAGGCCAGTTCTTTGGGGAATTAAAAGCAACTCTCTTTGTCTCGCAAATTGGTACAAATCAGAAACGTAAATACAGACCACAATGACGTGAGACTGAGCCTAATTAGCTAAATTAGGTAGAACCTGAAACCAAGGTTAAAAAAGGGGAAAATGTGGCCTTTTAAAACTCAAACTACTGATTAGTCAGTCAAGAAGACGGAGGAGTAGGAAGATGTGGGGTTCATATCTCCCCACAAATGCATCAAGAATACATCTACAAATGGAACAATTCTCACAGAGCACCTGATAAACACTAGCAGAGGACCTCAGGCACGTGAAAGGACAAGAAAGATGCCCACGTAACCAGGTAGGACGAAAGAAAGAAGGGAGAAGGAAGAGCAGATGAAGTGGGACATGACCTGTGACCCTGGGCGGGGATGGGGGGGGTGGGGAGAGCTGAAGGTGAGAAGAGGTTCCCGCATCTGGGGAAGCAGTGGGGAGAGAAGCTGGGGCAGAAGGAGAAATTTGGTGGCTCAGAGAATAGTGCAGCAACCAGTCTGTGGCAGGCAGGAGAGAGTGAGGCCTACACAAATGGTCTGGCCACAGCTCTGCATGTCCCAGCCACTGGTGACCACTGATGCACACGGGGGCTGAATGTTGGAATGTGGGGTTTGAAGAGCACACCCAGGAAGGGGAATGATGTCGGCTGTGAGGAGACAGCTCAAGGGGATAGGATTGAGGAGCTCCAAAACAAGGAATACTCCTGGAGGAAGCCTAGACCACCATAGAAGAAAAGTGTCATGGTTGAGTGATGCACAAAGGGCGGGGCCACCATTGCAGCCTCTCTCCTCATGCACTGGCCCCTGCCTCCATAGGCACTAGGAAGGGTTCCTGCCAGAGTGGCTCACATGCCCCCAGCCATCATCACCTCAGCACTCTCCCGTGTGGGTGGTCCATTTGCCCAGCTTGCCACCTTGACTACCTCCTGTCTGACAGGCTCGCACATCCCATAGTCACCCAGCACCCTCTCATCTGGGCAGTCTGCCTGCCCTGATTGCCGCCTCTACATCCTCCTGCCTGACAAGCTCATGTGCTCCAGCAGCCTTGGGAGCAGACGTCAGTGGGTGCACATGCAGAGATGGGGCTGAAACCACAGCTGAGTTCCAGGGAACATGCAACTAAGGAAGAAGAGCTGAAATCTCGCCTCATGGCTGTGCAAATCATGGCATTACACTCCCTCTTATGGCTTCCTAAATTCAGCACCTGGGAACATCCCAGCGGACAAGTGTTCCTGAAATTGAGACAGGTCTGGCTTTAGCAGCTGTGGGTTTTATGGGCACGTACATGCTGGGGTTTAGCCAGGCCAGAGTCTGAGCTGCCTCCATATCTCACATAGTGGGTGCAGGTACACAATTACTGCAGTCCTGGGACCTGACCTCAGTGGATCTGGGCCAGTGGCCTGGTGAAAATGATGCCTGAGTCACCAGGGCCAGTTGCTGGCATAACCAGGTGGGACTGAGAGCAGTACCAACAGCAGTGTACTTTGTAAGCCCACACAATGGGTGAAAGGAGACAAAACAGAGCATACCCACAGGTGAACACCTCCAGAGGAGGAATACTCAGTGGCTTCTTTCCAAGTGGGAGTGCTCCAATCCTCCCTACCTCACACCACAGATCAGAAACACAGCTAAGAAACAGATCTGAGGGCCTCTACTCCAACGACTAGGGATCAGAACTCAACCCTGACAAGGCAGTGACAACCACAGAGGAAAGGGAATGCCCCACTCAATATCCAGTGCAGGCTCTGGTCACCACAACACCAGTCAAACCCCCTATCAAGATGATAACAGCCAGTATACACTAAGGAAAGAGGTAGCAGATATCTATACTAAAAATAGCCTTTGCACACACAAAAGAAAAAAGAAAAGAAAAGAAAAGAAAAAAAAAATAAAACCATGCAGGCTACACAGGAATATTCCCACATAAAAATAGCCCTCCAAGACAGTCTGTGGGTCAGGCATGGGGAGGAAGAACCCACAGAGCATTTAGCCTTGAAGGCCAGTGGGGCTTGAGTGCAGGATCTCCACAGGGCTGGAGGAAATAGAAACTCTTCAAGGGTGCACATGCACTGGGACCCAGCACAAAGCAGTACCTCCATAGGAACCTGGTCAAGACCTACGTAGGAGTCTTGGAGGGTCTTCTGGGGAGGAAGGGGTTGGATGTAGCTCACTGTGGGGGCAAGGGGAGTGACAGTGGAGGCCCCAGGGAATATTAATTGGTGTGAGCTCTCCTGGAGGATCCCATTTCAACACCAAGGCCTGACCCTATCCAACATCCTGTGGGCTCCAGTGTTGGAATGCCTCAGGCCTAACAACAAGCAAGACAGGAACACAGACACACCTATCAGCAGACAGCCTGCCTAATGTCATACTAAGCTCACAGACATCCCAAATCATACACTTTGACACAGCCCTGCCCACCAGAGAGACAATACCCAGCTCCATCCACCAGAGGGCAGGCACCTGTCTCTCCCAACAGGAAGCCTACATCAGGCCCTGGACCAATCTCACCCACTAGAGGACAGACACCAGAAGCAAGAGGAATTATGATCTGGCAGCCTGTGGAAAATAGACCACACACACAGTAAGGTAGACAAAATGAGATGACAGAGAAATATGTTGCAGACAAAGGATCAAGATAAAAAAGCCTACAAGAACAACTAAATGAAGAAGAGAGAGACAATCTACCTGAAAAGGAATTCAGAGTAATGATAGTAAAAATGATGCAAAATCTCAGAAAAAGAATGGAGGCTCAGATCAAGAAGATACAAGAAATGTTTAACAAAGACCTAGAAAAACTAAAGAACAAACAGAGATGAATAATACAATAACTGAAATGAAAAACACACTAGAAGGAGTCAATAGCCAAATAACTGAGGCAGAAGAATGGATAAGTGAGCTGGAAGATAGAATGATGGAAATCAGTGCCATGGAACAGAATAAAGAAAAAAGAATGAAAAGAAATGAGGACAGTCTCAGATACTTCTGGGACAATGTTAAACACACCAACATTCAAATTATACAGGTCCCAGAAGAAGAAGAGAAAGAGAAAAATATTTGAAGAGATTATAGTTGAAAATTTCCCTAACATGGGAAAGGAAATTTCACCCAAGTCCAGAAAGTGCAGAAAGAATCCCATACAGGATAAAGCCAAGGAGGAACATGTGGAGACACATACTAATCAAACTGACAAAATTTAAATACAAAGAAAAAATATTAAAAGCAACAAGGGAAAAGCAAAAAATAATATACAAGGGAATCCCCATAAGTTTATCAGCTGATTGTTCAGAATAAAGTCTGCAGGCCAGAAGGGAGTGGCATGATATATTTAAAGCGATGAAAGGCAAAAACCTACAACCAAGAATACTCTACCCAGCAAGACTGTCACTCAGATTCGATAGAGAAATCAAAAGCTTTGCAGAAAAATAGAAGCTAATAGAATTCAGCATCACCAGACCAGTTTTTGCAACAAATGCTAAAGGAACTTCCCTAGGCAGGGGGAAAAAAAAAAAAGAGGCCACAAGGAGAAGCAAGAAAATCACAAATGGGAAAGCTCACTGGTAAAGGCAAACATACAGTAAAAGCAGGATATCATCCATACACAAATATGATCTCAAAACCAGTAAACATAAGAAGAGGAGAGTACAAATGAAAGAAATGGAAATTGTATTTGAAATTAAGAGGCCAGGAGCATTTGTGTGTATATATATATATGTGTGTGTGTGTGTGTGTGTGTGTGTGTGTGTATGTGTGTGTGTATATATATATATATATATATATATATACACACACATATATATATATAGACTGCTATAACAAAACCTCATGGGAAATGCCAATAAAATAAAAGGACAATATCATGAATGAACATAGAAGCAAAAATCCTCAACAAAATACTTGCAAAGTCCAACAGCACATTGAAAGAATCAGACACCATGATCAAGTGGGATTTATCCTAGGGATGCAAGGATCCTTCAACATATGCAAATCTATCAATGTGATGCATGAGCAAATTGAAGAATAAAAACCATACAATCTAATCATTAGAGAAATGCAAACCAAAACCACAATGACGTATCACCTCAAACTGGTCAGAATGGCCATCATCAAAAAAATATCTACAGATAATAAAAGCTGGAGAGGGTGTGGAGAAAAGGGTACCCACCTGCACTGTTGGTGGGAATGTAAATTGATACAGCCATTATGGAAAACAGTATGGAGTTCATTGCAGAGCTATTTACAATAGCCAGGACATGGAAGCAACCTAAACTGTCCATTGACAGATGATTGGATAAAGAAGATGTGGTACATATATACAATGGAATAGTACTCAGCCATATCAAGAAAAAAACCTGAGTTATTTGTAGTGAGGTGGATGGACTTAGAGTCTGTCATACAGAGTGAAGTAAGTAAGAAAGGGAAAAACAGATACTAGATGCTAACACACATATATGAAATTAAAAACAAAATGGTACTGATGAACTTAGTGGCAGGGCAGGAATAAAGACACAGTTGTGGAGAATGGACTTGAATACACGGGGGTTGGGTGAGGAAGGGGAGGCTGGGATGAAGTGAGAGAGTAGCACTGACATATATATACTACCAAATGTAAAATGGATGGCTAGTGGGAAGCTGCTGCATAGCACAGGGATATCAGCTCAATGCTTTGTAATGACGTAGAAGGGTGGGATAGGGACAGTGGGAGAGAGGCACAAGAGGGAGGGGATATGGGATATATGTAAACATAGCTGACTCATTTTGTTGTACAGAAGAAACTAACACAATATTGTAGAGCAATTATACTCCAATAAAGATATTAAAAAAACAAACAACCCCCCCCATATGATCATCTGAATAGATGCAGAAAAAGATTTTGGCAAAATTCAACACCAGCTTATGATAAAAACTCTCCAGAAAGTGGGCATAGGGGGAACCTAGCTCAACATAATAAAGGCCATATGACAAACATACAGTAAACATCATTCTCAATGGTGAAAACCTGAAAGCGTTTCCTTTAAGATCAGGAAGCAGACAAGGATGGCCACCTTCACCACTTTTATTCAATATAGTTTTGAAGTCCCAGCCATGGCAATCAGAGAAGAAAAAGAAATAGAAGGAATCCAAATTGGAAACAAAAAAGTAAAACTGTCACTGTCTACACATGACATGATCCTATATATAGAAAATCCTAGATATGACACCAGAAAACTACTAGAGTTAATCAGTGAATTTGGTAAATTTGCAGGATACAAAATTAATGCACAGAAATTCCTTACATTCCTATACACTAACAATGAAAGATCAGAAAGAGAAATTAAGGAAACAATCCCATTTACCATCACATCAAAAAGAATAAAATACCTAGTGATACACCTACCTAAGGAGGCAAATGACCTGTACTCAGAAAACTATAAGATACTGATGAAAGAAATCAAAGATGACACAAACAGATGGAGAGGTATACCATGTTCTTTGATTGGAAGAATCAATATTGTGAAAATGCAAATCTACCCAAAGCAATCTACATATTCAATGCAATCCCTATCAAATTATCAATGGCATTTTTCACAGAACTAGAACAGAAAATTTTACAGTTTGTATGGAAACACAAAAGTCCCTGAATAGCCAAAGCAATCTTGAGAAAAAAACAGAACTGGAGGAATCAGCCTCCCTGTCTTCAGACTACAAAGCTACAGTAATGAAGACAGTATGGTACTGTCACAGAAACAGAAATATAGATCAATGGAACAGGATAGAAAGGCCAGAGATAAACCCGTGAACCTTTGGTCACCTAATGTATGACAAAGAAGCCAAAACTATTCAATGGAGAAAAAGGTAGTCTCTTCAATAAGTGGAAAACTGGACAGCTACATGTATAAGAATGAAATTGGAAAATTCCCTAACACCATATATAAAAACAAGCTCAAAGTGGACTAAAGACCTAAATATAAGGTCAGATACTATAAAACTCTTAGAGGAAAACATCAGAAAAACATTCTCTGAGATAAATAGCAGCAAGATCCTTTTTGACTCACCTCCTATAGTAAAGAAAATAAAAGCAAACATAAACAAATAGGACCTGATTAAACTAAAAAGCTTTTGCACAGGAAAGAAAACTGTAAACAAAATAAAAGACAACCCTCAGAATGGGAGAAAATATTTGCAAATGAAGCAACCAACAAGGGATTAATCTCTGAAATATACAAACAGTATATGCAGCTCAATATCGAAAAAAACAAACAACCCAATCAATAAATGGACAGAAGATCTAAATAGGCACTTCTCCAAAGAAGACATAGAGATGGCCAAGAAACACATGAAAAGATATTCAACATCACTAATTATTAGAGAAATGCAAATCAAAACTACAGTGAAGTATAACCTCACATTGGTCAGAATGGCCCTCATAAAAAGTCTACAAAGAATAAATGCTGGAGAGATTTTGGAGGAAAGGGAACCCTCCTACACTGTTGGTGGGAATGTACATTGGTGCAGTCACTATGGAAAACAGTACTGAGGTTCCTTAAAAACTAAAAATAGAGCTACCATATGATCCAGCACTCCCACTCCTGGGCATATATCTGGAGAAAACCATAATTTGGAAAGATACCTGCATCCCTATGTTCATTGCAGCACTATTCACGATAGCCAGAACATGGAAGCAACTTAATGTCCATCAACAGAGGAATGGATAAAAAAGATGTGGTGCACATATAGAATGGAATAGTGCTCAGTCATAAAAAAGAAAGAAAGAATGACATTTGCAACAACATGGATGGACCTAGAGATTGTCATACTTAGTGAAGTCATTCAGAGAAAGACATATATCATATAATATCACTTATATGTGGCATCTAAAAAAATGGTACAAATAAACTTATTTACAAAACAGAAATAAAGCCACAGATGTAGAAAAAAAACTTATGGTTCTCAGGGGAGAAAAGACAGGGAAGGATAAATTGGGAAATTGGGATTGACATCTACACACTACTATATATAACATGGATAACTAATAAGGACCTTCTGTATAGCACAGGGAACTCTACTCAATACTCTCTAATGATCTATATGGAAAAGAATCTATAGAAAAGTGGGTATATGTATAACTGATTCTCTTTTCTGTACACCTGAAACTGATTCAATGTTGTAAATCAACTGTACTCCAATAAAATTAAATTTAAAAAATAAATAAAATGAAATGAAATATTGCATTAAAATATTAAAAGGTAAAATAAAATAAAACTCAAGCCACTGGAAAGTCCCCCTCAGTCAAAAATCTAAGTCATAACCTCCTTAAGTTTTTCAAGAACACATTAAGTCTTTTCCACAAATAGTAAAGCCTGTGCTTCCCTGGTGGCACAGTGGTTGATAGTCCACCTGCTGATGCAGGGGACACAGGTTCATGCCCCAGTCCAGGAAGATCCCACATGCTGTGAAGCAGCTGGGCCCATAAGCCATGGCTGCTGAGCCTGCGCATCTGGAGCCTGTGCTCTGCAATGGGAGAGGCCACAACAGTGAGAGGCCTGCGTACCACACAAAAAATAAATAAATAAATAATAAAAATAGTAAAGCCTTAGTCTTCTAGGCAAATAAATTTATCTTATTCCCACTCTTATAACTTGTAAGTTTATATTTTAGTATCTGATTCATAACTAAGTTTTTAAAGTGAAGCTCTGAAATCTCTAGTTTTGTCTCTTTATTTGTCTGTGTGTACATTATATGCGATGTCTTACCTCTGGAAAATATTACCAAAATTAAATTTATAAAAGAGCTCTATTTAATTGACTTAAAAGTAAGAGCTTACAAACTAAATATTTCTAAATATGAAAGAAATCACCCTGAATAAATTTCAGGTTCACATGATCTAGGAAATATTCAATATTAAATTAACATCTGGTATTAAAGCTAGCTTAAGCTTACTGGTTTTATCAATATAGACATGTCTTACTTTTATTGTACCTACACTTACTGAAGGTCAATGTGCTCATGTTATTTCTGTTACAGAGCTTGTCAGCAATAAAATTAATTTGGTATGATGATATTTTATAAGTTATAAAAGAAAGGTAAATGAAATAATAACTTCTGAGTTAACTCTTTAGGAATAATTAAGTTTGGGGTTACATCTATCTAAAATAGTTTCCCCAGATTTTTGGTAATGAGTTTGCTAAGTTAAATGATGGGACTTCTTTGAATATCCAGGTCATTTCAAATAAGGTAAAATACTACAACATTAATTACTAAATAGGTCTAAATTTACCTACTTTTGTCTCCATATGAGAGGGAACCTAAAGATATTTGGGTTTGTTAGATGCATGTCTTGTACCACATAGAAGAAAGAAATTATAAAATATATGTTTCTAGAGGTTATGGAATAATCCTAAATTTGCCAACCAGGTAAAGCTGGTATGATAAACAGTTAACCATACTTGCTGCTTGTTGATTTTCACTAGAGATTAAGGTATTAAGGGTTAAAATTTTAATATGTAAGTAGAGCTACTAGAGATATTAACAGAAACAGTTCAGTATACAAGGAAGCAGGATGTGTGTTTTCAGCAAAAAAAAAAAAAAAAAAAGGCATGAGGAATGAAAATATGTTAAGAGGAAAGAATGATTTTGTCCTAGAGCTAGTTGTTTTTGGATGGAAAAATAAGGGACAAACTAATATGGATACAGAAAGTTTTGAAAGGGAGCCCTGAAAAAGGAGTTTTGTACATGGTCAAGTTGGGATTAGATTAAATTTAATTAGGTAAATGGATTTTGTCATTAAAAGTAGGATGGTACTAGACTGGATTTGGTTTCTCTCTCTGTGAAGAACACAAAGTTTTCTTGGAATACTGCTTTTGGTAACAGACTGTGTGAGTTTCCTTGCCTTTAAGTGATCTGTATTTGTTTTTGAAATCTTTTGTCACTTTGGTTAAGTGAATAAGTATTGTTTCACAGTGACCTAGGATCCTATTTGACCAAGTGTTCTGAAACCTTTTTGATATTTTTGACAAACTTCCCAAATATCAAATTTTAACTAAAGTTCTTTTGATCTCCAGCTAACTTTGGGATGCTTCAAAGGAACCCTGAGACATCTCAGAGAGGAATATTAAACACCTTAGGCTTTTTAGTATGTTAAATTACTTGAGAAGCATTGTCAAATGATTGGAGGTGAACCTTGGGTTACATTTTATGGACAAATGTCATTAATATAGATATTCAAAAATTTATATGGAAGTCCTAAAAATCTGATATTCCCTGGTGTAATGTTATTAGACACAATTCTAGATATTACCTTAAAATGTTATATGTCACAGAAATATCCAAGTATATTGTCAATTGCATTGTAATCAGATCTTTAATCATGCCATTTTAAGTCTTGTCATTTATAGACAATTATTGTTTTACTCTGATGTTTTTATAAAATAAAGATCTTCAAGAAGATTTATAAAAAGGACTTTTTGACAAATTTGTTTCTGATAATTTTTAGATCATACCACTGAACCAGGTAAGAAATTATAAAAATCTAATGGAAAACCTGACAACTTCATCCAGACCATCAGGAATTAAGTACATGGACCTGAACTAACTGATAAATATGATTTATAATTTTATGACTTTTTCTGAAATATGCTAGTTTTAAATCTTTGTTTTTCAGAAAACATTTTCTCTTACACTATGACTTACAAGTTGATAAAATACACCTTTGTAAATGAAAATTAAACATTTATCTTTTTCTCTCTAACTGATTCTTCCAGAATTTGACTTCTCCAGCTGGCTCCTCTGTGGATTTGATGGTTTATTGCAACCAGATTACAACTAGTTATACTAATCATTGTTTTAGATTGTTCTCTGTTTCCAAATTGTTTATGCTTTGTGTCTCTCTTTGTTGTACTATGAACTTATTAATGTTACTAGCTATATTACTTATTCTGTCTAGTTTATAAGATCATCTCTTGCATTACCCAATGTGTAACTTGCATTACCCAATATGTAATTTTGTTTGTCTTCAACAAAATTAATGATGGATAAAAGTCTTGAGACATTTGATCATATATACATAGAAGAATTGTAATAGTGCAACTCTACACATGCGAAGAAGCAACATGGGAAGACACTTCCTGGACCATAATAGACAATAAGACAGGCAATCCAGAGAATTTTAGATTATCAACAAGACTTAATCAAAAAAAAATTTAACACATTGAGTAGCCTATCAACAGAATCTTCACCTGATCTAGGAATGAGACTTCTTAGCACCATGGGACAAAATTGGTCATAAAATGACACCCAAACATTAGTTGAATTTAAGACCAAGGAGAAGCACTGTGAATGAAAAATGTTGCCTGCCATATCAGTAAACAAATGATGATGCAGCCATCAAGCCAGCAGCCACTGTAGCCACCCCAAACTGTACACCCTGAGGGGATTCATGATGGAGAAAAACAGGATACTGACCCTACAAAAGAGAATGTAAATTACATAAAGTGACCATATAAACATCAAACTATATTTGCTAAAAGTTGAAAGCCATGATAGAGAATGTTGCAAAGGAGGTAAGTTGAGCATTAATCTCCACATCCTACTGAGAAAAGCAATGTTGCACAAAATGGACAGACAATATATTATTTATGCATAATATTAAGCACAGAATGCATATTATTTACTGAAAGTAAAAGAAAAAGCTTTTAAAAAACTTTTCAGAAGAACGAATAGAAATGTACTTTTAGGAGAAGAAACTGAGATAAATGAACCATATTCTCTACCATTCATACGAAGTCAAACTGACTTAAAATTGATCAAACAAATTAGGTGATTATAAAGCATTATTTAGAGTTCAAAGGAGTAGTATATAATAAAAAAAGAAAGTGGTAAAAATTGCTTCCCCCTAAAGAGCAGGACCAGGGCCTGTGGAAGGAAAAAAACACGTTTTTTGTTTCATTTTTTGCTTATAAAAGTATTTGAATGATTTTTCATGTGCATGTATTGCTTCCATTTTTAAAATGTCCTGCTTGTAGATCTCCTTGAAATAGTCTAAAATGACATATATGTGTAAAATTAGGTTTTGTTTAGCAAAAGTGTGTGAAAAGTAATCGACTTATCTAATGTCTTATGAGGCTGAAGTTAAACAATATTAAACTATACTTTTTTGGAAGAATGTAAATATACTCATAAAACAGCAACAACATGACACTTGGCTATATGTTCTGCTTATCTAAGAAGTAAAACCCTCATAATAAAAAATAATGGGTTTCACATTTTCTAAGGAAAGATTTTGGTAAAACTGCTAGATCTTCACTTGTATATAATAAAGCTCCTTATAATCAATACTAGAATAAAGTCAATCAAGATATACTTTTATATTTTCAAATTTATATTGTAATAAATATCTTTATCAAAACGTGTCAGCACAGAACACTGTAAAGAAACTGTTTATTTAGCAATACCTTCTCACTTCTTTCTGTGATTGGCATCACAAGTCATGGTTGGAGCATTTAACCAAAGAACTATACTTGCAATTTTTGAATGTACATCAGGGGAGAAATTTTATTCATACTTTGACTATATATGTGTATGTATATATATTTACTTTATTTTTTCTTCCAGTTTTATTAAGAAATAATGACATACAACACTGTATAAGTTTAAAGTGTACAGTGTCATGATTTGACTTACATACATTATGAAATAATTACCATAATAATTTTAGTGAACATCTATCATCTCATATAGATACAAAATTAAAGAAATAGAAAAAAAATTTTTCCTGTGATGATAAATTTTAAGATTTACTCTCTTAACTTTCATATATAACACACAGCAGTGTTAATTATATTTATCATGTTGTACATTGCATTCCTAGTACTTATTTTTCTTATAACTTGAACTTTGTACATTTTGACTATCTTCATCCATTTTCCTCTCCCCCAACCTCCCAGCTCTGATAACCACAAACCTGATCTCATTCCCAATGAGTTTGCTTGTTGTTTTGAAATATAATTGACCTACAACTCTATGTTTGTTCCTTGTGCACAACATAGTGATTCACTATTCCTATACATTTCAGAATGATCACCATGATAAGTCTAGTTACTCTTGAGAAGGAAGAAATTTTCCTCTACCCTTTTAGGTTCTTCTGGTTTGTCTAAAAATTAAACTGGCATGAGACAGATAAACAGGAGAAATTAAATGATAATTTAATAACATATATACATGGGAAAGATGCAGGAAAACTGAGTAACTCACCAAAAAAGCTGAAACACATACTGTAAATATTATCTTCAGATAAAATAAAAAAGAGAATGTTGGGGGTAGTGGTTTAAGACCTCAAAGTGGGGGGGAAGCAATTGACATGAAGATGAAAAGAAAATGCTTTATAAACAATGTTTGCTGGGCCATGCAGAGACAATGGGACACAGAGAGGAATTTTAACAGAGTCTGCTATGTTCCTCCCTACTTACAAACCTAGCTCGCAGTATAGTTATCTGTGGTGATAGCACTTCCTGGAACAGGCCTTCCATCTACATTCTTTAGGCAGTGAAGAGGAGGTTCAAAATTTCCTCCTAAATCTTTTGGGTCCTGAGTTTTCTCGGTTCATTATAATGCACATGACAAAGAGACATTTTGGAGTGGCAAATTTTGCTCCTCTACATTACCATCTGCCACCATACAAAGATATTATATAATTATTGACTTATTCCCCACACAGTACTTTTCATGTCTGTGACTCATTTATTTTGTGATAGGAAGTTTGTACCTCTTAATCTCCCTCAACTATTTCTCTCATTCCCCCACAACTCTGTCCTCTGGCAACCATCTGTTTGTTCTCTGTATCTGTTTTGTTATGTTTGTTCATTATTTTTTTTCAGATTCCACATATAAGAGGAGTCATATGGTATTTGTCTTCTCTGACTTATTTCACTTAGCATAATACCCTCAAGGTCCATCCATGTTGTTGCAAAAGGCAAGACAATTCTTTTTTATGGTTGAGTAATATTCCATTTTCTGTGTGTGTGTGTGTGTGTGTGTGTGTGTGTGTGTACACAATATATATACCACATCTTCTATATCCATTCATCTATCGATAGGCACTTAGGCTGCTTCCATATCTTGGCTATTGTAAATAATGGTGCAATGAACATAGGTGTGTACATATCTTCAAATTAGTGTTTTTTCATTTTCTCCATATAAATACCCAGGATTGGAAATGCTGGATCATATGGTAGTTTTATTTTTAATTTTTGGATGAATCTTCATACTGTTTTTCCAATAATGGCTGCACCAATTTATATTCCCACCAACAGTGGATGAATGTTCCCTTTTCTCTACATCCTCACCAACACTTGTTATTTTGTTTTCCTTTGATAAAAGCCATTCTGACACATGTGAGGTGATATCTCATTATGGTTTTGATTTGCATTTCCATGATGATTTGTGATGCTGAGCATCTTTTCATATGCCTGTTGGTAATCTATATGTCTTCTTTGAAAAAATGTCTATTTAGGTCCTCTGCCCATTTTTCAATGGGGTTGTTTGGTTTTTTTGATGTTTAGTTGTATGAATTCTTTATGTATTTTTGATATTAACCCCTTAACAGATATATTGTTTGCAAGTATTTTCTCCATTCGGTAGGCATACTTCTTTTGTTAATCATTTCCTTTGCTGTGCAGGAAGGTTTTTAGTTTGATGTGGTCTCATTTGTTTATTTTTGTTTTGGTGTCCCTTGCCTGAGGAGACATATCCAAAAAAATATTGCTAAGACTGGCGTCAAAGAGCATACTGACTGTTTTCTTCTAGAAGTTTTATGGTTTTGGGTCTTACATTTAAGTCTTTATTCCATTTTTAGTTCATTTTTGTATGTAGTGTGAGAAACCAGTTTGATTCTTGGCATTAGCCATACAGATTTCCCAACACCATTTATTGAAAAAACTGTATTTTCCCCATTGTATATTCTTGCCTCCTTTGTCATAGACTTATTTAGCATATAAGTGTCCATTCATTTCTTGGCTCTCTATTCTGTTCCATTAATCTATGTGTCTGTTTTTGTGCCAGTATCATACTGTTTTGATGACAGTAGCTTTTTAATAAAGTTTGAAATCAGGAGGCATGATGCTCCCAGGTTTATTCTTTTTTCCTCAAGATCATTTTGGGTATTCAGTCTTTTGTGTTTCCATACAAATTGTATATTTGTTCCAGTCGTGTGAAAATGCCATTTATATTTTGATAGGGATTGAATTGAATTTGTAGATTGCCTTGGGTAGCATGGTCATTTAAACAATATTAGTCCTTCCAATCCATGAACGTGGTATAGCCATCTGTTACTGTCATCTTCAGTTTCTTTCATCAAAGTCTTACAATTTTCTGAATGAAAGTCATTAACCTCCCTGGTTAAATTTATTCCTAGGTATTTTATTCTTTTAGATATTATTGTAAATGAGATTGTTATCTTAATTTCTCTTTCTGATAGTTCATTGCTAGTGTATAATGCACAACAGATTTCTTTATATTAATTTTATATCCTGCAACTTTACTAATTTCAGTGATGAACTCTAGTAGTTTTTTGGTGGTGTCTTTATAATTTTCTACATAAGAATCAGCTCATCTGAAAACAGTGAAAATTTTGTCTTTTTCAATTTGGATTTCTTTTATTTCTTTTTCTTTTATTGTTTGATTGTTGTGACTGCAATTTCCAATACTACATTGAATAAAAATGGCAAGAGTGGGTATCCTTGTCTTGTTCCTGATCTTAGAGGGAATGCTTTCAGTTTTCCACGATTGAGTATGGTTGTGTGTAAACTTGTCATGTATGGCCTTTATTATGTTGAGGTATGTTCCTTCTATACCCGTTTTCTGGAGAGTTTTTACCATAAATGGATGTTGAACTTTGTCAAAAGCTTTTTCTGCATCTATTGAGATGATCATGTGATTTTTATTCTTCTGTTTGTTAATGTGGTATATCACATAGATTGATTTGTGGATATTGAACAATCTTTACATCCCTGGAATAAATCCCACTTGATCATGGGGATTGTATTGTTAAATTTAGTTTGGTAATATTTTGTTGAGTAGTTTTGCATCTACATTCATCAGTGATATTGGCTTCTAATTTTTTTTTGTGTGTGTGGTATCTTTGTTTTTTGTATCAGGGTGATGCTGACCTCATGGAATTAGCTTGCAAGTATTGCTTTCCCAGCAATTTTTTGGAATAGTTTGAGAAGGATAGACATTAATTCTTCTCTAAATGTTTCACAGAATTCACCTGTGAAACCATCTGGTCCTAGAATTTTGTTTGTTGGGAGATTTAAAATTATGGATTCAATTTCACTACTGGTAATTGGTCTATTCATATTTTGTATTTCGTTCCAATTCAGTTTTGGGAGATTGTACCTTTCTAGGAATTTGTTCATTTCTTCTAGGTTGTCCATTTTTATTGGCGTATAACTTTTTTTTTTTTTTTTTTTTTTTTGTGGTACACGGGCCTCTCACTGTTGTGGCCTCTCCCATTGCAGAGCACAGGCTCCAGATGCACAGGCTCAGTGGCCATGGCTCACGGGCCCAGCTGCTCTGCAGCATGTGGGATCTTCCTGGACCGGGGCACGAACCCATGTCCCCTGCATCGGCAGGCGGACTCTCAACCACTGCACCACCAGGGAAGCCTGGCATATAACTTTTTATGGTAATGATTTATGACCCATTGTATTTCTTTGGTGTCAGTTGTAACTTCTTTTTCATTTCTGAATTTATTAATTTGGGCCCTTTTTTTTTAATGGATGAGTAGTCTGGTGAAAGGTCTACGATTTTTTTTCTCTATCTTTTAAAAGAAGCAGCTCTTAGTTTAATTGATTTTTTAAATTGGTTTTTAAGTCTTCATTTTATTTGTTTCTTCTCCGATCTTTATGGTTTCTTTCCTTCTACTAACTTTGGTTTTTGTTTGTTCTTCTTTTTCTAGTTCCTTTAGGTGTAAGATAAGGTTGTTTATTTGAGATTTTTCTTGTTGCCGGACATAAGCTAGTATTGCTATAAATGTTCCTCTTAAAATTGCTTTTTCTGGCTCATTGTGTTTCCATTTTCATTTGTCTCCAAGTATTTTTTATTTCTTCTTTGATTTCTTCAGTGCATCATTGTTTGTTTAGTAGCATACTGTTTATCATCCACATGTTTGTCTTTTTTTTTTTTTTGCAGTTTTTTTCCTGTAGATGATTTCTAGTCTTATAGCATTGTGGTCAGAAAAGATGTTTGATATAATTTAAATCTTAAATTACTGAGACTTGTTTTGTAGCCTAGCATGTGATCTATCCTGGAGAATGTTTCTTGTGTACTTCAAAAGAATGTGTATTCTGCTGCTTTTGGATAGAATGTTCTCTCTATATATCTATACCTGTATCTATATCTACATCTATATCTATATCTATGTCTATGTCTATATCTATATCTAGTCCTTTTGATCTAATGTGTCACTTAGGGCCAGTGTTTCCTTGTTGATTTTCTGTCTGGATAATCTGTCCACTGACAGAAATGTGGTGTTAATGCTCCCTACTATTTTTGTGTTACTATCAATATCTCCTTTTATGTCCACTAATGTTTGCCTTATATATTGAGGTGCTCCTATGTTGGGTGCATATATAATTACAATTGTTATATCTTCTTCTTGGATTGATCCCTTGATCATTATGTAGTGTTCTTCTTTGTCTCCTGTAATAGTCTTTGTTTTAAAGTGTATTTTGTCTGATTATAAGTATTGCTACTGTGGCTTTCTTTTCATTTTTATTTGCTTGGAATACATTTTTTCATTGCCTCACATTTAGTCTGTGTGTTTCTTTAGATCTAAAGTGAGTCTCTTCTTGGCAGCATATATATGGGTCTTGTTTTTGTATCCATTCAATCACTCTATGTCTTCTACATAGTGCCTTTAGTCCACTTACATTTAAAGTAACTATTATTAGGAGTCAATATGGCAGGGTATGAGGATGTGGAGTTTGCATCTCCTCACAGGTGCCGTGGGAATGCATCAGAGCAATTCTCACAAAACACCTACTGGGTGCTGGGGGGGGCCCTCAGACCCCTAAGGGGATGGGAGGAATCCTTGTGCGACCAGGTAGAATGTGACAGGAAGGAGCAGGGAAGAAAAGTGGAGGTAGGATGGGACCAGTGTCCCTGAGTGGGGCTGGGGAAGAAGAGAGGTTTCCACACTCAGAGGGGTCCACTGACAGAAAGGGGATCAGCAGGGGTGGAGAGAGGCCCTCAGGGTATAGGGGGATCAGAGGGGAGTAAGGCTGGTGTCTCCCTCACCTGCTCAGGCCCTGGTGAGCCTGCTAGGGTCCTGGGCTTAAGTCAGTCCCCAGAGCCCCCTCTAGCCAAGCAGGTCCCTGGCCTGGGCCCTCCAAGGACTCCCTCCACTGCACAGGTCCCAGGCCTGAGCCCCACCTCTGCTAAAGCCTTTTCTGCCTGTGCAGAACCCAGTCCTGAGCACAAACCCCACCAAAGCTTCTGAGGGCCACATGGATCCTGGCAGCCTGAGTGCCACCACTGACAGGGCCTGGTTTGGCTGTGCGGATCCAGGCCAGCCAAGTGCCATGCTCCCAAGACCTCCAAAGACTGCACTGGTCCCTGTGGGCATACCCATGGAGGTCTGTTCCCCAGCTGGCCTGTGCAGGCATGGGTGCACCAGGCCAGCTTCAGGAGTAGACACGTGAGAGGAGCATGCACAGAGATGGGGCTGACACAGCAGGTACAGAGACCTACCTAGAGATCTTGGAGTGCCTACTGGGGAGGCCGGGATTGGCTGTAGCTCACTTTGGGGGAAGGACACAAATAGTGGAGACACCAGGGAAGTTTTAATTTTTTTTTACTTTTTTATTGTTTTATTTTTTATCATTTAATTTTATTTTTCATTTTATGTATTTATGTATTTTTAAATCTTTTTAATTTTTTTGCTGCAGTGGATCTGTTTTGTTTTTTCGTTTTTTTCATTTTTATTTAGTTTTTCTAATGTATTTTTTATTTTTCTAATTTTATTCTCTTTTTTATTCTTTGTGATTGTTGTCCTCTTTTTTGTTTGTTGTCTCTCTTTTTACGTTTTTGCCATGCCATTGCAGCTTGCGAGGTCTTGGTTCCCAGGCCGGGGGTCAGGCCTGAGCACCTGTGGTGGAAGTGCTGAGTCCAAGCCACTGGACTAACAGAGAATCTCAGACACCAGGGAATATTAATCAGTGTGAGCTCTCCCAGAGGTTCTCAGTTTGGCACCAAGACCCAGCTCCACCCAATTGCTTGCAAACTCCAGTGCTGAAGGCCTCAGGCCAAACAGCCTGGAAGACAGGAACACAACCTAAACCATTTAAAACAATGAGATGACAAAAATATATGTTACAGACAAAGCAGCAAGGTAAAAACCTACAAGAACAAATAAATGCAGAGTAAATAGGCAACCTACCTGAAAAAGAAATCAAAGTAATGATAGTAAAGATGATCCAAAATCTCAGAAATAGAAGGAAGCATGGATTGAGAAAATACAAGAAATGTTTAACAAGGAACTAGAAGAACTAAAGAACAAACATGCAGAGATGAACAACATAACAACTGAAATGAAAACTACACTAGAAGGAATCAATAGCAGAATAACTGAGGCAGATAAATGAATAGGAAGCTGGAACACAGAATGGCGAAAATACCTGCTGAGGAGCAGAATAAAGAAAAAAATAATGAAAAGAAATGTAGACAGTCTCAGAGACATCTGGGACAACATTAAATTCACCAACATTCAAATTATTGGGGTCCCAGAAGAAGAAGAGAAAGAGAAACGTTCTGAAAAAATATTTGAAGAGATTATAGTCAAAAACCTCCCTAACATGGGAAAGGAAATAGCCACCCAAGTCCAGGAAGTGCAGAGAGTCCCACTCAGGATAAATCCAAGGAGAAACATGCCAAGACATATAATAATCAAACTGACAAAAATTAAATCCAAAGAAAAATATTAAAAGCAGCAAGGGGAAAACAAAAAACAACACACCAGGGAATCCCCATAAGATTATCTGTAGATTTTTCAGCAGAAACTCTGCAGGCCAGAGGGAGTGGCAGGATATATTTAAAGTGATGAAAAGGAAAAATCTACAACTAAAATTACTTTACCGAACAAGGATCTCATTCAGATTTTATGGAGAAATAAAAATTTTACAGACCAGCAAAAGTTAAGAGAATTTAGCACCACCAAACCAGCTTTACAGCAAATGCTAAAGGAAATTCTCTAGGTGAAAAAAACACAAGAGAAGAAAAAAACCTACAAAAACAAACCCAAAACAATTCACAAAATGGCAATAGGAACATACATATTGATAATTACCTTAAATGTAAATGGATAAAATGCTCCAACAAAAGCCACAGACTTGCTGAATGGATACAAAAACAAGACCTGTATATATGCTGTCTAAAGAGACCTACTTGAGACCTAGGAACACATACAGACTGAAAGTGAGGGGATGAAAAAAGGTATTCTATGCAAATGGAAATCAAAAGAAAGCTGGAGTAGCAATACTCATATAAGACAAAACAGACTTTAAAACAAAGCCTGTTACAAGAGACATGGAAGGACACTACATAATGATCAAGGGATCAATCCAAGAAAAATATATAACAATTGTAAATATTTATGCACCCAACATAGGAGCACTTGAATACATAAGGCAAATGTTTACAGCCATAAAAGTGAAATCAACAGTAACACAATTGTATTAGGGGACTTTAACACCCCACTTAGACCACTGGACAGATCATCCAGACAGAAAATTGATAAGGAAACACAAGCTTTAAATGACACAATAGACCAGATAGACTCAACTGACATTTATAGGACATTCTATCCAAAAGCAGCAGAATACACTTTCTTCTCAAGTTCACACGGAACGTTGTCCAGGATAGATCACATCTTGGGTCAGAAATCAAGCCTTGGCAAATTTAAGAATACTGAAATCATATCAAGCATCTTTTCCAAGCACAGCACTATGAGATTAGAAATCAATTACAGGAAAAAAACTGTAAAAAATACAAATACATGGAAGCTAAACAATATGCTATTAAATAACCAAGTTATCACTGAAGAAATTAAAAAATACATAAAAACAAATGACAGTGAAACCATGATGAGCCAAAACCTATTGGATGCAGAAAAAGCAGCTCTAAGTGGGAAGTTTATAACAATACAATTCTACCTCAAGAAAAAAGAAAAATCTCAAATAAACAAACTAATCTTACACCTAAAGCAACTAGAGAAAGAACAACAACAAAATAAAATCCCCAAAGTGAGTAGAAGGAAAGAAAGCATAAAAATCAGAGCAGAAAAAATGAAATAGAAACAAAGAAAACAATAACAAAAATCAATGAAACAAAAAGCTGGTTCTTTGAGAAGATAAATGAAATTGATAAACCTTTAGCCAGACTCATCAGGAAAAAAATGGAGAGGATTCAAATCAATAAAATTAGAAATCAGAAAGGAGAAATTACAACAGACACCACAGATACAGGGATCATAAGAGAAACCATAAAAAACTATATGTCGAGAGAATGCACAACCTGGAAGAATGGACAAATTCTTAGAAAGGTAAAATCTTCCACGACTGAAACAGGAAGAAATAGAAAATATAAACAGATGAGTCACAAGTAATAAAATTGAAATTGTCATTAAAAATCTTCAAACAAACAAAATTCCAGGACCAGATGGCCTCACAGGCAAATTCTATCAAATATTTAGAGAAGAGTTAACACCCGTCCTTCTCAAATTCTTCCAAAAAATTGCAGAGGAAGGAACACTCCCAAGCTCATTCTATGAGGCCACCATCACCCTAATACCAAAGCCAGCCAAAGGCATCACAAAAAGAAAATTATAGGCCAACATCACTGATGAGCATAGATGCAAAAGTCCTCAACAAAATACTAGCAAACAGAATCCAACAACACAGTAAAAGAATCATACACCATGATCAAGTGGGATTTATTCCAGGGGTTCAAGGATTCTTCAATAAATGCAAATCAATCAGTGTGGTACTCTATATCAACAAATTGAAGAATAAAGACAATATGATCACCTCAATAGATGCAGAAAAAGTTTTTGATGAAATTCAACACTGATTTATGATTAAAAACTCTTTAGAAAGTGGGCATAGAGGGAACCTACCTCAACATAATAAAGGCTATATGTGACAAACCCACAGCAAACATAATTCTTTTTTTTTTTTTCTGCGGTACGCAGGCCTCTCACTGTTGTGGCCTCTCCTGTTGCAGAGCACAGGCTCTGGACATGCAGGCTCAGCGGCCATGGCTCACAGGCCTAGCCGCTCCGCAGCATGTGGGACCTTCCCGGATTGGGGCACGAACCCGTGTCCCCTGCATCGGCAGGTGGACTCTCAACCACTGTGCCACCAGGGAAGCCCAGAAACATAATTCTTAATGGTGAAAAACTGAAAGCATTTCCTCTAAGATCAGGAAAAAAAACAAGGATGTCCACTCTTTCTACTATTATTCAACATAGTTTTGGAAGTCCTAGCCATGACAATCAGAGAAGAGAAAGAAATAAAAGGAATCCAAATTAGAAACAAAGAAGTAAAACTGTCACTGTTTGCAGATGACATGATCCTTTATGTAGAAAATCCTAAATTACTAGAGCTGATCAATGAATTTGGTAAAGTTGCAAGATACAAAATTAATACAACATAAGCTCTTGCAGTCCTATACACTAACAATGAAAGATCAGGAAGAGAAATCAAGGAAACAGTCCCATTTACCACTGTACCCAAAAGAATCAAATACCTAGGAATAAACCTACCTAAGGTGACAAAAGACCTGTACTCCGAATACTACACGACACTGATGAAAGAAATCAAAGATGACACAAATAGATGAAGAGATATACCATGTTCTTTTATTGGAGGAATCAATACTGTGAAAATGCAAATCTACCCAAAGCAATCTACACATTCAATGCAATCCCTATCAAATTACCAATGGCATTTTCCACAGAATTAGAACAAAAAACTTTACAGTTTGTGTGGAAACACAAAAGACCCCGAATAGCCAAAGCAGTCTTGAGAAAGGAAAATGGAGCTGAAGGAATCAGGTTCCCTGACTTCAGACTATACTACAAAGCTACAGTCATCAAAACAGTATTGTACTGGCACAAAAACAGAAATATAGATCAATGGAACAGGGTAGAAAGCCTGGAGTTAAACACACACTCATATGGTCACCTTATCTTTGACAAAGGAGGCAAGAATATACAATGGAGAAAAGATAGGCTCTTCAATAAGTGGAGCTGGGAAAACTGGACAACTACATGTAAAAGAATAAAATTAGAACACTCCCTAACACTGTACGCAAAAATAAACCCAAAATGGATTAAAGACCTAAATGTAAGACCAGACACTATAAAACTCTTAGAGGAAAACACAGGAAGAACACTCTTTGACAAAAATCACAACAGATCTTTTATGACCCACCTCCTAGAGTAATGAAAAAAAAAAACTAAAATAAACAAACAGGACCCAATTAAATGGAAGAGCTTTTGCACAACAAAGGAAATCATAAACAAAATGAAAAGACAACCTACAGAATAAGAGAAAATATTTGCAAACAATGGATTTGCAATCAAGGGATTTGTCTCCAAAATTTACAAACAGCTCATGTAGCTCAATATTCAAAAAACAAACAACCCAATCAAAAAGTGGGCAGAAGACTTAAATAGACATTTCTCCAAGAAGACATACTGTTGGTCAAGAGGCACATGAAAAGATATTCAACATCACTAATTATTACAGAAATGCAAATCAAAACTACAAGAGGTATCACCTCTCACTGGTGAGAATGGTCATCATCAAAAAATCTACAAACAAATACTGGAGAGGGTGTGGAGAGAAGGGAACCCTCTTGCATTGTTGGTGGGAATGTAAACTGATTCAGCCACTATGGAGAACGGTATGGAGCTTCCTTAAAAAACTAAAAATAGAACTACCATATGACCCATTAATGTCACTACTGGACATATACTCTGAGAAAACCATAATTCAAAAAGACACATGCACCCCAATGTTCATTTCATCAGTATTTACAATAACCAGGACATGGAAGCAACTTAAATGTCCAAAGAGAGATGAATTGATAAAGAATATGTGGTATATATCCACAATGGAATATTACTCAGCCATTAGTGGAACAAAATTGAGTCATTTGTAAAGGTGTGGATGGACATACAGACTGTCACACAGAGTGAAGTAAGTCAGAAAGAGAAAAACAAATATTGTATATTAACACATATATGTGGAATCTAGAAAAATAGTACAGATGAACCTATTTACAAAGCAGAAATAGAGACACAGATGTAGAGAACAAACGTGTGGACACAAAGTGGACAGAGGAGGGGTAGGGTGAATTGGGAGATTGGGATTGACATATATACACTGCTATGTATGGCATAGATAACTAGTGAGAGCCTGCTGTATAGCATGGGGAACTCTACTCGATGCTCTGTGGTGACCTAGATGGGAGGGAAATCCAGAAAGGAAGGGATATGTGTATACATATGGCTGATTCATTTCACTGTACAGCAGAAACTAGCACAACATTTTGAAGCAACTATACCCAAATAAAATTTAAAAAATAAAGTAATTATTATTACTTTAAAAATTCCCCACCCCTGAAGGGTAAGGGGAGGGAGGAACTGCTGACTTGGCACACCAGCTTGTCCTGACTCCCACACTTCACCTACTCTGCTGCAGTCTGCAGCTGTGCCAGCCCCCTCACTTGCCTAAAGTAATTTTTTTTTTTTAACATCTTTATTGGGGTATAATTGCTTTACAATGGTGTGTTAGTTTCTGCTTTATAACAAAGTGAATCAGCTATACATATACATATGTTCCCATATGTCTTCCCTCTTGCGTCTCCCTCCCTCCCACTCTCCCCATCCCACCCTTCCAGGCTGTCACAAAGCACCGAGCTAATATCCCTGTGCCTTGCGGCTGCTTCCCCCCAGCTATCTACCTTACTACGTTTGTTAGTGTGTATATGTCCATGACTCTCTCTCGCCCTGTCAAAACTCACCCTTCCCCCTCCCCATATCCTTAAGTCCGTTCTCCAGTAGGTCTGCGTCTTTATTCCTATCTTACCCCTAGGTTCTTCATGACATTTTTTTCCCTTAAATTCCATATATATGTGTTAGCATACGGTATTTGTCTTTTTCTTTCTGACTTACTTCACTCTGTATGACAGACTCTAGGTCTATCCATCTCATTACAAATAGCTCAATTTCATTTCTTTTTAAGGTTGAGTAATATTCCATTGTGTATATGTGCCACATCTTCTTTATCCGTTCATCCGATGATGGGCGCTTAGGTTGTTTCCATGTCCTGGCTATTGTAAATAGAGCTGCAATGAACATTTTGGTACATGACTCTTTTTGAATTTTGGTTTTCTCAGGGTATATGCCAAGTAGTGGGATTGCTGGGTCATATGGTAATTCTATCTGTAGTTTTTTAAGGAACCTCCATACTGTTCTCCACAGTGGCTGAACCAATTCACATTCCCACCAGCAGTGCAAGAGTGTCCCCTTTTCTCCACACCCTCTACAGCATTTGTTTCTAGATTTATTGATGATGGCCATTCTGACTGGTGTGAGATGATATCTCATTGTAGTTTTGATTTGCATTTCTCTAATGATTAATGATGTTGAGCATTCTTTCATGTGTTTGTTGGCATTCTGTATATCTTCTTTGGAGAAATGTCTATTTAGGTCTTCTGCCCATTTTTGGATGGGGTTGTTTGTTTTTTTGTTATTGAGCTGCATGAGCTGCTTGTAAATTTTGGAGATTAATCCTTTGTCAGTTGCTTCATTTGCAAATGTTTTCTCCCATTCTGAGGGTTGTCTTTTGGTCTTGATTATGGTTTCCTTTGCTGTGCAAAAGCTTTGAAGTTTCATTAGGTCCCATTTGTTTATTTTTATTTCCATTACTCTAGGAGGTGGGTCAGAAAGGATCTTGCTGTGATTTATGTCATAGAGTGTTCTTCCTATGTTTTCCTCTAAGAGTTTGATAGTTTCTGGCCTTACATTAAGGTCTTTAATCCATTTTGAGCTTATTTTTGTGTATGGTGTTAGGGAGTGATCTAATCTCATACTTTTACATGTACCTGTCCAGTTTTCCCAGCACCATTTATTGAAGAGGCTGTCCTTTCTCCACTGTACATTCCTGCCTCCTTTATCAAAGATAAGGTGTCCATATGTGTGTGGGTTTATCTCTGGGCTTTCTATCCTGTTCCACTGATCTATCTTTCTGTTTTTGTGCCAGTACCATACTGTCTTGATTACTGTTGCTTTGTAATATAGTCTGAAGTCAGGGAGCCTTATTCCTCCAGCTCCTTTTTTCGTTCTCAAGATTGCTTTGGCTATTCGGGGTCTTTTGTGTTTCCATACAAATTGCGAAATTTTTTGTTCTAGTTCTGTGAAAAATGCCAGTGGTAGTTTGATAGGGATTGCATTGAATCTGTAGATTGCTTTGGGTAGTAGAGTCATTTTCACAATATTGATTCTTCCCATCCAAGAACATGGTATATCTCTCCATCTATTTGTATCATCTTTAATTTCTTTCATCAGTGTCTTATAATTTTCTGCATACAGGTCTTCCGTATCCTTAGGTAGGTTTATTCCTAGATATTTTATTCTTTTTGTTGCAATGGTAAATGGGAGTGTTTTCTTGATTTCACTTTCAGATTTTTCATCATTAGTATATAGGAATGCCAGAGATTTCTGTGCATTAATTTTGTATCCTGCTACTTTACCAAATTCATTGATTAGCTCTAGTAGTTTTCTGGTAGCATCTTTAGGATTCTGTATGTATAGTATCATGTCATATGCAAACAGTGACAGCTTTACTTCTTCTTTTCCGATTTGGATTACTTTTATTTCCTTTTCTTCTCTGATTGCTGTGGCTAAAACTTCCAAAACTATGTTGAATAAGAGTGGTGAGAGTGGGCAACCTTGTCTTGTTCCTGATCTTAGAGGAAATGCTTTCAGTTTTTCACCATTGAGGATGATGTTTGCTGTGGGCTTGTCATATATGGCCTTTATTATGTTGAGGAAAGTTCCCTCTATGCCTACTTTCTGGAGGGTTTTTATCATAAATGGGTGTTGAATTTTGTCGAAAGCTTTCTCTGCATCTATTGAGATGATCATATGGTTTTTCTCCTTCAATTTGTTAATATGGTTTATCACATTGATAGATTTGCGTATATTGAAGAATCCTTGCATTCCTGGAATAAACCCCACTTGATCATGGTGTATGATCCTTTTAATGTGCTGTTGGATTCTGTTTGCTAGTATTTTGTTGAGGATTTTTGCATCTATGTTCATCAGTGATATTGGCCTGTAGTTTTCTTTCTTTGTGACATCCTTGTCTGGTTTTGGTATCAAGGTGTTGGTGGCTTCGTAGAAGGAATTTGGGAGTGTTCCTCCCTCTGCTATATTTTGGAAGAGTTTGAGAAGGATAGGTGTTAGCTCTTCTCTAAACGTTTGATAGAATTCACCTGTGAAGCCATCTGGTCCTGGGCTTTTGTTTGTTGGAAGGTTTTTAATCACAGTTTCAATTTCAGTGTTTGTGATTGGTCTGTTCATATTTTCTATTTCTTCCTGATTCAGTCTTGGCAGGTTGTGCATTTCTAAGAATTTGTCCATTTCTTCCAGATTGTCCATTTTATTGGCATAGAGTTGCTTGTAGTAATCTCTCATGATTTTTTTTATTTCTGCAGTGTCAGTTGTTACTTCTCCTTTTTCATTTCTAATTCTATTGATTTGAGTCTTCTCCCTTATTTTCTTGATGAGTCTGGCTAGTGGTTTATCTATTTTGTTTATCTTCTCAAAGAACCAGCTTTTAGTTTTATTGATCTTTGCTATTGTTTCCTTCATTTCTTTTTAATTTATTTCTGATCTGATTTATATGATTTCTTTCCTTCTGCTAGTTTTGGGGTTTTTTTGTTCTTCTTTCTCTAATTGCTTGAGGTGCAAGGTTAGGTTGTTTATTCGAGATGTTTCCTGCTTCTTAAGGTGGGCTTGTATTGCTATAAACTTCCCCCTTAGAACTGCTTTTGCTGCATCCCATAGGTTTTGGGTCGTTGTGTCTCCATTGTCATTTGTTTCTAGGTATTTTTTTATTTCCTCTTTGATTTCTTCAGTGATCACTTCATTATTAAGTAGTGTATTGTTTAGCCTCCATGTGTTTGTATTTTTTAAAGATCTTTTCCTGTAATTGATATCTAGTCTCATGGCGTTGTGGTCGGAAAAGATACTTGATACAATTTCAGTTTTCTTAAATTTACCAAGGCTTGATTTGTGACCCAAGATATGATCTATCCTGGAGAATGTTCCATGAGCACTTGAGAAAAATGTGTATTCTGTTGTTTTTGGATGGAGTGTCCTATAAATATCAATTAAGTCCATCTTGTTTAATGTATCATTTAAAGCTTGTGTTTCTTTATTTATTTTCATTTTGAATGATCTGTCCATTGGTGAAAGTGGGGTGTTAAAGTCCCCTACTATGAATGTGTTACTGTCGATCTCCCCTTTTATGGTTGTTAGTATTTGCCTTATGTATTGAGGTGCTCCTATGTTGGGTGCATAAATATTTACAATTGTTATATCTTCTTCTTGGATCGATCCCTTGATCATTATGTAGTGTCCTTCTTTGTCCCTTTTAATAGTCCTTATTTTAAAGTCTATTTTGTCTGATATGAGAATTGCTACTCCAGCTTTCTTTTGGTTTCCATTTGCATGGAATATCTTTTTCCATCCCCTTACTTTCAGTCTGTATGTGTCTCTAGGTCTGAAGTGGGTCTCTTGTAGACAGCATATATAAGGGTCTTGTTTTTGTATCCATTCAGCCAATCTGTGTCTTTTGGTGGGAGCATTTAGTCCATTTACATTTAAGGTAATTATCGATATGTATGTTCCTATTTCCATTTTATATATTGTTTTGGGTTCGCTACTATAGGTCATTTCCTTCTCTTGTGTTTCGTGTCTAGAGAAGTTCCTTTAGCATTTGTTGTAAAGCTGGTTTGTTGGTGCTGAACTCTCTCAGCTTTTGCTTGTCTGTAAAGGTTTTAATTTCTCCATCAAATGTGAATGAGATCCTTGCTGGGTAGAGTAGTCTTGGTTGCAGGCTATTCTCCTTCAGCACTTTCAGTATGTCCTGCCACTCCCTTCTGGCTTGTAGGGTTTCTGCTGAGAGATCAGCTGTTAACCTTATGGGGATTCCCTTGTGTGTTATTTGTTGTTTTTCCCTTGCTGCTTTTAATATGCTTTCTTTGTATTTAATTTTTGACAGTTTGATTAATATGTGTCTTGGCGTGTTTCTCCTTGTATTTATCCTGTATGGGACCCTCTGTGCTTCCTGGACTTGATTAACTATTTCCTTTCCCATATTAGGGAAGTTTTCAACTATAATCTCTTCAAATATTTTCTCAGTCCCTTTCTTTCTTTCTTCTTCTTCTGGAACCCCTATAATTCGAATGTTGGTGCGTTTCATGTTGTCCCAGAGGTCTCTGAGACTGTCCTCAGTTCTTTTCATTCTTTTTTCTTTATTCTGCTCTGCAGTAGTTATTTCCACTACTTTATCTTCCAGGTCACTTATCCGTTCTTCTGCCTCAGTTATTCTGCTATTGATCCTATCTAGAGTACTTTTAATTTCATTTATTGCATTGTTCATCGTTGCTTGTTTCATCTTTAGTTCTTGTAGGTCCTTGTTAACTGTTTCTTGCATTTTGTCCATTCTACTTCCAAGATTTCGGATCATCCTTACTATCATTATTCTGAATTCTTTTTCAGGTAGATTGCCTATTTCCTCTTCATTTGTTAGGTCTGGTGGGTTTTTATCTTGCTCCTTCATCTGCTGTGTGTTTTTCTGTCTTCTCATTTTGCTTATCTTACTGTGTTTGGGGTCTCCTTTTTGCAGGCTGCACTTTCGTAGTTCCCGTTGTTTTTGATGTCTGTCTCCAGTGGCTAAGGTTGTTTCAGTGGGTTGTGTAGGCTTCCTGGTGGAGGGGACTAGTGCCTGTGTTGTGCTGGATGAGGCTGGATCTTGTCTCTCTAGTGGGCAGGTTCACGTCTGGTGGTGTGTTTTGGGGTGTCTGTGGCCTTATTATGATTTTAGGCAGCCTCTCTGCTAATGGGTGGGGTTGTGTTCCTGTTTTGCTAGTTGTTTGGCATAGGTTGTCCAGCACTGTGGCTTGCTGGTCGTTGAGTGAAGCTGGGTGCTGGTGTTAAGATGGAGGTCTCTGGGATATTTCCACCATTTAATATTATGTGGAGCTGGGAGGTCTCTTGTTGACCAGTGTCCTGAAGTTGGCTCTCCTACCTCAGAGGCAGAGGCCTGACTCCTGGCTGGAGCACCAAGAGCCTTTCATCCACACAGCTCAGAATAAAAGGGAGAAAAAGTAGGGAGAATTAGTAGAAGTATGAGTAAAGAAAGAAGGAAAGGAGGAAAGGAAGGAAGGAAGAAAGAAGCAAAGAAGGAAAGAAAGGAGGGAGGGAGGGAGGGAGGGAGGAAGGAAGGAAGGAAGGAGGGAAAGAAGGAAAAAAGACAGAAAGAAAGATGATACAGTAAAAATAAAATAAAGTATAATACAGTTATTGAATTAAAAAATATTTAGAAAAAAAAAAAAAAGGGACGGATAGAACCTTAGGACAAATGTTGGAAGCAAAGCTATACAATGAAAATCTTACACAGAAGCATACACATACACCTTCACAAAAAGAGGTAAAGGGGGAAAAATCATAAATCCTGCTCCCTGAGACCACCTCCTCAATTTGGGGTGATTCGTTGTCTAAAGGAGGGAAGGAAGGAAGGAAAGAAAGAAAGAACGAAGGTAAAGTATAATAAAGTTATCACAATTAAACTTAATTATTAAGAAAAAGAATTTTTTAAAAAAAAGTCATGGACGGATAGAGCCCTAGGACAAATGGTGGAAGCAAGAGTATACAGACAGGATCTCACACAGAAGCATACACGTACACATTCACAAAAAGAGGAAAAGGGAAAAAAATCATAGATCTCGCTCCTAAATTCCACCTCTTCAATTTGGGATCATTCCTTGTCTACTCAGGTATTCCACAGATGCAGGGTATATCAAGTTGATTGTGGAGCTTTAATCCGCTGCTTCTGTGGCTGCTGGGAGAGATTTCCCTTTCTCTTCTTTGTTCTCACAGCTCACAGGAGCTCAGCTTTGGATTTGGCCCTGCCTCTGCGTGTAGGTCGCTGGAGGGCGTCTGTTTTTTTCGCTCAGACAGGATGGGGTTAAAGGAGCCGCTGATTCGGGGTCTCCGGCTCACTCAGGCCGGGGGTTGGGGGATGGGGGTAGGAGGGGCACTACGTGCGGGGCGGGCCTGCAGCTGCAGAGGCAGCGTGACGTTGCGGCAGAGGCCGGCGTGATGTTGCACCAGCCTGAGACCCGCCGTGCGTACTCCCGGGGAAGTTGTCCCTGGATCCCGGGAACCTGGCAGTGGCGGGCTGCACAGGCTCCGTGGAAGAGGGGTGTGGAGAGTGACCTGTGCTCGCACACAGGCCCCTTGGTGGCGGCAGCAGCAGCCTTAGCGTCTCCCGCCCGTCTCTGGGGTCCGCGGTTTTAGCCGCGGCTCGCGCCCGTCTCTGGGGTTTGCGCTTTCAGCCGCGGCTCGCGCCCGTCTCGGGGGCTCGCGCCCTCAGCCGCGGCTCGCGCCCGTCTCTGGGGTTCGCGCTTTTAGCCGCGGCTCGCGCCCTTCTCTGGAGATCCTTTAAGCAGCGCTCTTAAACCCCTCTCCTCGCGCACCAGGAAACAAAGAGGGAAGAAAAAGTCTCTTGCCTCTTCGGCCGGTGCAGGCTTTTCCCCGAACTCCCTCCCGGCTAGTCGTGGTGCACTAACCCCTTCAGGCTATGTTCAAGCCGCCAACCCCAGTCCTCTCCCTGAGCTCCGTCCAAAACCAAAACCCGAGCCTCAGCTCGCAGCCGCGCCCGCCCCGGCGTGTGAGCAGACAAGCCACTCAGGCTGGTGAGTGCCGGTCAGCACCGATCGTCTGTGCAGGAATCTCCCCGCTTTGCCCTCCGCACCCGTCGCTGTGCACTACTCCGCGGTCCCGAAACTCCCCCCTCCGCCTCCCGCAGTCTCCGCCCGCGGAGGGGCTTCCTAGTGTGTGGAAACTTTTCCTCCTTCACAGCTCCCTCCCACTGGTGCAGGTGCCGTCCTTATTCTTTTGTCTCTGTTTTTTCTTTTGCCCTACCCAGTTACATGGGGAGTTTCTTGCCTTTTGGGAGGTCTGAGGTCTTCTGCCAGCCTTCAGTAGGAGTTCTGTAGGAGTTGTTCCACGTGTGGATGTATTTCTGGTGTATCCGTGGGGAGGAAGGCGATCTCCGCGTCTTACTCTTCCGCCATCTTCAAGGTCCCCCGCCTAAAGTAATTATTGATAGGCATGTACTTAGTATAATTTGAGTGCTGTGTCCCTGCCCAGCTAGCTTCTTGGACTTGTGCTGACAGGTTGGTGGATGTGACCAGGCCCTAGCACTAAAAATCTATAGGGAGGATTCTGAAATTGTGCTTGCCAGCACCAGCGTCCTCATGGTAGAACAATTTCCCCAAAGTAGGTGTTGCCTGCATCTATGTCACCAGGATGAGTTCCAGTTGCCTCCTGTCTCTTAAAGAGGGTCTCTAAGATAAGCAAGTGTGAAAGGACTCAGGCTCCTTTCAAATTACTGCTTCTGCTGTGGTCTTGGAACATGAAAGATTTTTTGTGCATGCTTTAAGATTGGAGATTCTGTTTCCTACAGCTCTCTGGTTCTCCTTCAGTAAGCCCTGCTGGCCTTCAAAACCAAAGTTTGGGGGGGTCTCACCTTCTCATTGCAGGATTCCCCAGGCTGGGGAGCCTGATGTAGGACTCAGACCCCTCACTCTTTGGGGATAATCTCTGCATTTGTGATTATCCTCCTGTATGTGAGTAGTCTACTTGGGGGTGTGAATCTTGACTATACCATGTCTCCGCCTCGCCTACACTTCTCATTGTGGTTCCCTTTTTATATCTTTAGTGGTAGAAGATGTTTTCTGCTAGTTTTCAGGTCATTCTCATTAATAGTTTCTTTGTAAATAGTTTTAATTTTGGTGTGCCCTTGGAAGGAGGTGATCTCAGAGTCTTCCTAATCAGCCATGTTGGCCACCTCCCTCTGACCTTATTGTTCATGTATAATTGATGGTAATGACCACTGTCAATAGAACCATTATATTAAAAAACATTTTTCCCTCTTTTAGTTTAGAGAAATACAGCAGATGAGCAGGAAATGATTTAAAGGCTTCAATTCTTTAATTTTTAATCATGTGGTTGAGTGATACATAAGAAGTTTTGATAAGAATAAACATTTGAAAACTATAGCCAATTTTGATATTAAAAGGTTTAGGCAATACAGATTAATTTTGAAATACTGTATGTAGCAAAAACTGAGTAATTAGTAATTATCACTGAGTTACATTGAGGTATTTAGTCTGCAAAATATTGAAAAAAATATAATGTCTGGCAAGAAAAGCCACTTCACAATTTGTCTCAGGTAGACACTCCAACAAAAGTTAATTTTGATTTCCTGCTTAGCTTTTAGAAGATTGATCTCTTTCACTGAAGTCCAGGATATGCTCTACTATGACTTTCAAACTCTTTCCTTAGAGAATATTTACCTAAGCATTAGGGTATCAAAGAAACTAGGAAACAGTAACTTCTAGCTAGAGAGAGAAACTTTTGAGTGGGATCACATTCTGATTTTACTAATTTGATTTTGGTATTGCACATATATTTCAAGAACACCAAGAAAGTGAAATCTAAGTGTACAAACAGGTACCATTGCTTCAGCATGGCCCTTCTTATAAGGGCGATTGTGCTAACTCATTAGGGACTCCCATGTTATCCAATACAAAGTCACAACCATCATGAAGTGTGGTCCAAGAGAGAAGAACAAGGTCTCTTGTGATGATGAGGAAATAATATTAAAATAAAATGTTGGAATAAATGAGCATTTCTCTAAGTAGAAAGAGTGAAGTCCTTGAGAATAAATCTTTAAAGGGCTTGGAGTTCTAGGAAATTGAAGTATAGTTGACTTACAATATTGTGTTAGTTTCAGGTGTATGGCAAAGTGATTCAATTATATATATTTTTAGATATATATATAAGTATAACACATTTTTTAAGATGCTTTTCCACTATAGGTTATAAGATATCAAATATAATTCTCTGTGTTATAAAATAAATCCTTATTGTTTATCTATTTTATATATAATGGTGTGTATCTGTTAATCCCATACTTTTTTTTTTACATATTGTGTGATTCCATTTATGTAAAATTCTATAAAATGCAAACTAAACCATAGTGACAGAAATCAGATCAGTGTTTGCTTGGGAATAATAGGGTGATGGAGTGGGGAGGGATGGGAAGAATGGATTTCAAAAAGGCATGAGGGAAATTTTGTAGTGATGGATATGATCATTATCTTGATTGTGGTTATGGCTTTACAGGTATATATATATATGTCAAAACTTATCAAATTAAATACTTCATATAGGTACATTTCATTGTAAATCAATTATACCCCAATAAAGCTATTTTTTAAATTACATATGTGTTGATACTATAAAATGGTACAGCCATTTTTGACAGTTGGGCAGTTGCTCAAAAAGCTAAACGTGAGGGGGACCTTAAAGATGGCGGAAGAGTAAGACGCGGAGATCGCCTTCCTCCCCACGGATACACCAGAAATACATCTACACGTGGAACAACTCCTACAGAACACCTACTGAAGGCTGGCAGAAGACCTCAGACCTCCCAAAAGGCAAGAAACTCCCCACATACCTGGGTAGGGCAAAAGAAAAAAAGAAAAAACAGAGACAAAAGAATAAGGACAGCACCTGCACCAGTGGGAGGGAGCTGTGAAGGAGGAAAAGTTTCCACACACTAGGAAGCCCCTTTGCGGGCGGAGACTGCGGGAGGTGCAGGGGGGAGCTTAGGAACCGCGGAGGAGTGCACAGCGACGGGTGCGGAGGGCAAGGCGGGGAGATTCCCGCACAGAGGATCAGTGCCGACCGGCACTCACCAGCCCGAGAGGATTGTCTGCTCACCCGCCGGGGTGGGCGGGGCTGCGAGCTGAGGCTTGGGTTTCGGTTTCGGACGGAGCGCATGGAGAGGATGGGGTTGGCGGCTTGAACATAGCCTGAAGGGGTTAGTGCACCACGGCTAGCCGGGAGGGAGTCCGGGAAAAGTCTGCACCTAACGAAGAGGCAAGAGACTTTTTCTTCCCTCTTTGTTTCCTGGTGCGCGAGGAAAGGGGTTTAAGAGCGCTGCTTAAAGGAACTCCAGAGACGGGCGTGAGCCGCGGCTAAAAGCGCGAATCCCAGAGAAAGGCGCGAGCCGCGGTAAAAGCGCGGACCCCAAAGACGGGCAGGAGATGCTAGGGCTGCTGCTGCCGCCACCAACGGGCCTGTGTGCGAGCACAGGTCACTCTCCACACCCATCTTCTGCGGAGCCTGTGCAGCCCGCCACTGCCAGGTTCCGGGGATCCAGGGACAACTTCCCCGGGAGAACGCACGGCGGGCCTCAGGCTGGATCAACGTCACGCCGGCCTCTGCCGCCGCAGGCACGCCCCGCACTCCGTGACCCACCCTCTCCCCCTCCACTCCCGGGCTGAGTGAGCCGGAGCCCCCAAATCAGCGGCTCCTTTAACCCCGTCCTGTCTGAGCAAAAACAGACGCCCTCCAGCGACCTACGCGCAGAGGCAGGGCCAAATCCAAAGCTGAGCTCCTGTGAGCTGTGAGAATAAAGAAGAGAAAGGGAAATCTCTCCCAGCAGCCTCAGAAGCAGCGGATTAAAGCTCCACAATCAACTTGATATACCCTGCATCTGTGGAATACCTGAATAGACAAGGAATGATCCCAAATTGAAGAGGTGGACTTTAGGAGCGAGATCTATGATTTTTTTCCCTTTTCCTCTTTTTGTGAATGTGTACGTGTATGCTTCTGTGTGAGATCTTGTCTGTATAGTCTTGCTTCCACCATTTGTCCTAGGGCTCTATCCGTCCATGGTTTTTAAAAAAAACTTTTTTCTTAATAATTAATTTTAATTGTAATAACTTTATTGTACTTTACCTTCGTTCTTTCTTTCCTTCCTTCCTTCTCTCCTTTCGACAACGAATCACCCCAAATTGAGGAGGTGGTCTCTGAGAGCAAGATTTATGATTTTTCCCCCTTTGCCTCTTTTTGTGAGGGTGTATGACTATGCTTCTGTGTAAGATTTTCATTGTATAGCTTTGCTTCCAACATTTGTCCTAAGGTTCTATCCGTCACTTTTTTTTTCTAAATATTTTTTAATTCAATAACTGTATTATACTTTATTTTATTTTTACTATAGCTTCTTTCTTTCTGTCTTTTTTCCTTCTTTCCTTCCTTCCTCCCTCCCTCCCTCTTTTCTTTACTTCTTTGCTTCTTTCTTCCTTCCTTCCTTTCCTCCTTTCCTTCTTTCTTTACTCATACTTCTTCTAATTCTCTCTTCATTTTCTCCCTTTTATTCTGAGCCATGTGGATGAAAGGCTCTTGGTGCTCCAGCCAGGAGTCAGGGCTCTGCCTCTGAGGTAGGAGAGCCAACTTCACGACACTGGTCAACAAGAGACCTCCCAGCTCCACATAATATTAAACGGCAGAAATATCCCAGAGACCTCCATCTTAACACCAGCACCCAGCTTCACTCAACGACCAGCAAACTACAGTGCTGGACAACCTATGCCAAGCAACTAGCAAAACAGGAACACAACACCACCCATTAGCAGAGAGGCTGCCTAAAATCATAATAAGGCCACAGACACCCCAAAACACACCACTAGACATGAACCTGCCCACTAGAGAGACAAGATCCAGCCTCATCCAGCACAACACAGGCACTAGTCCCCTCCACCAGGAAGCCTACACAACCCACTGAAACAACCTTAGCCACTGGAGACAGACATCAAAAACAACGGGAACTACGAACGTGCAGCCTGCAAAAAGGAGACCCCAAACACAGTAAGATAAGCAAAATGCGAAGACAGAAAAACACACAGCAGATGAAGGAGCAAGATAAAGATGAACCAGACCTAACAAATGAAGAGGAAATAGGCAGTCTACCTGAAAAAGAATTCAGAATAATGATAGTAAGGATGATCCAAAATCTTGAAAATAGAATGGACAAAATGCAAGAATCAGTTAACAAGGACCTACAAGAAATAAAGATGACACAAGCAATGATGAACAATGCAATAAATGAAATTAAAAGTACTCTAGATGGGATCAATAGCAGAATAACTGAGGCAGAAGAACGGATAAGTGACCTGGAAGATAAAATAGTGGAAATAACTACTGCAGAGCAGAATAAAGAAAAAAGAATGAAAAGAACTGAGGACAGTCTCAGAGACCTCTGGGACAACATGAAACGCACCAACATTCGAATTATAGGGGTTCCAGAAGAAGAAGAAAAAAGGAAAGGGACTGAGAAAATATTTGAAAAGATTAGAGTTGAAAACTTCCCTAATATGGGAAAAGAAATAGTTAATCAAGTCCAGGAAGCACAGAGAGTCCCATACAGGATAAATACAAGGAGAAATACGCCAAGACACACATTAATCAAACTGTCAAAAATTAAATACAAAGAAAGCATATTAAAAGTAGCAAGGGAAAAGCAACAAATAACACACAAGGCAATCCCCATAACGTTAACAGCTGATCTCTCAGCAGAAACCCTACAAGCCAGAAGGGAGTGGCAGGACATACTGAAAGTGATGAAGACAAAAACCTGCAACGAAGACTACTCTACTCAGCAAGGATCTCATTCAGATTTGATGGAGAAATTAAAACCTTACAGACAAGCAAAACCTGAGAGAGTTCAGCACCACCAAACCAGCTTTACAACAAATGCTAAAGGAACTTCTCTAGGCAAGAAACACAAGAGAAGGAAAAGACCTACAATAACAAACCGAAAACAATTAAGAAAATGGGAATAGGAACATACATATCGATAATTACCTTAAATGTAAATGGACTAAATGCTCCCACCAAAAGACACAGATTGGATGAATGGATACAAAAACAAGACCCTTATATATGCTGTCTACAAGAGACTCACTTCAGACTAGAGACACATACAGACTGAAAGTAAGGGGATGGAAAAAGATATTCCATGCAAATGGAAACCAAAAGAAAGCTGGAGTAGCAATTCTCATATCAGACAAAATAGACTTTAAAATATGGACTATTAAAAGAGACAAAGAAGGACACTACATAATGATCAAGGGATCGATCCAAGAAGAAGATATAACAATTGTAAATATTTATGCACCCAACATAGGAGCACCTCAATACGTAAGGCAAATACTAACAGCCATAAAAGGGGAGATCGACAGTAACACATTCATACTAGGGGACTTTAACACCCCACTTTCACCCATGGACAGATCATCCAAAATGAAAATAAATAAGAAAACACAAGCTTTAAATGATAAATTAAACAAGATGGACTTAATTGATATTTATAGGACACTCCATCCAAAAACAACAGAATAAACATTTTTCTCAAGTGCTCATGGAACATTCTCCAGGATAGATCATATCTTGGGTCACAAATCAAGCCTTGGTAAATTTAAGAAAATTGAAATTGTATCAAGTATCTTTTCTGACCACAACGCCATGAGACTAGATATCAATTACAGGAAAAGATCTGTAAAAAATACAAACACATGGAGGCTAAACAATACACTACTTAATAACGAAGTGATCACTGAAGAAATCAAAGAGGAAATAAAAAAATACCTAGAAACAAATGACAATGGAGACACAACGACCCAAAACCTATGGGATGCAGCAAAAGCAGTTCTAAGGGGGAAGTTTATAGCAATACAAGCCCATCTTAAGAGGCAGGAAACATCTCAAATAAACAACCTAACCTTGCACCTCAAGCAATTAGAGAAAGAAGAACAAAAAAACCCCAAAACTAGCAGAAGGAAAGAAATCATAAAAATCAGATCAGAAATAAATGAGAAAGAAATGAAGGAAACGATAGCAAAGATCAATAAAACTAAAAGCTGGTTCTTTGAGAAGATAAACAAAATAGATAAACCACTAGCCACACTCATCAAGAAAAAAAGGGAGAAGACTCAAATCAATAGAATTAGAAATGAAAAAGGAGAAGTAACAACTGACACTGCAGAAATAAAAAAAATCATGAGAGATTACTACAAGCAACTCTATGCCAATAAAATGGACAATCTGGAAGAAATGGGCAAATTCTTAGAAATGCACAACCTGCCAAGACTGAATCAGGAAGATACAGAAAATATGAACAGACCAATCACAAGCACTCTAATTGAAACTGTGATTAAAAATCTTCCAACAAACAAAAGCCCAGGAGCAGATGGCTTCACAGGTGAATTCTATCAACCGTTTAGATAAGAGCTAACATCTATCCTTCTCAAACTCTTCCAAAATATAGCAGAGGGAGGAACACTCCCAAATTCCTTCTACGAGGCCACCATCACCTTGATACCAAAACCAGACAAGGATGTCACAAAGAAAGAAAACTACAGGCCAATATCACTGATGAACATAGATGCAAAAATCCTCAACAAAATACTAGCAAACAGAATCCAACAGCACATTAAAAGGATCATACACCATGACCAAGTGGGGTTTATTCCAGAAATGCAAGGATTCTTCAATATACGCAAATCTATCAATGTGATAAACCATATTAACAAATTGAAGGAGAAAAACCATATGATCATCTCAATAGATGCAGAGAAAGCTTTTGACAAAATTCAACACCCATTTATGATAAAAACCCTGCAGAAAGTAGGCATAGAGGGAACTTTCCTCAACATAATAAAGGCCATGTATGACAAGCCCACAGCAAACATCATCCTCAATGGTGAAAAAATGAAAGCATTTCCACTAAGATCAGGAACAAGACAAGGTTGCCCACTCTCACCACTCTTATTCAACATAGTTTTTGAAGTTTTAACCACAGCATTCAGAGAGGACCAGGAAATAAAAGGAATCCAAATTGGAAAAGAAGAAGTAAAGCTGTCACTGTTTGCAGATGACATGATACTATACACAGAGAATCCTAAAGATGCTACCAGAAAACTACTAGAGCTAATCAATGAATTTGGTAAAGTAGCAGGATACAAAATTAATGCACAGAAATCTCTGGCATTCCTATATACTAATGATGAAAAATCTGAAAGTGAAATCAAGAAAACACTCCCATTTACCATTGCAACAAAAAGAATAAAATATCTAGGAATAAACCTACCTAAGGAGACAAAAGACCTGTATGCAGAAAATTATAAGACACTGATGAAAGAAATTAAAGATGATACAAATAGATGGAGAGATATACCATGTTCTTGGATGGGAAGAATCAACATTGTGAAAATGACTCTACTACCCAAAGCAATCTACAGATTCAATGCAATCCCTATCAAACTGCCACTGGCATTTTTCACAGAACTAGAACAAAAAATTTCGCAATTTGTATGGAAACAGAAAAGACCCCGAATAGCCAAAGCAATCTTGAGAACGAAAAAAGGAGCTGGAGGAATCAGGCTCCCTGACTTCAGACTATACTACAAAGCTACAGTAATCAAGACAGTATGGCACTGGCACCAAAACAGAAAGATAGATCAATGGAATAGGGTAGAAAGCCCAGAGATAAACCCACGCACATATGGACACCTTATCTTTGATAAAAGTGGCAGCAAAGTACAGTGGAGAAAGGACAGCCTCTTTAATAAATGGTGCTGGGAAAACTGGACAGGTACATGTAAAAGTATGAGATTAGATCACTCCCTTACACCTTAAACAAAAATAAGCTCAAAATGGATTAAAGACCTAAATGTAAGGCCAGAAACTATCAAACTCTTAGAGGAAAACATAGGAAGAACACTCTATGACATAAATCACAGCAAGATCCTTTCTGACCCACCTCCTAGAGTAATGGAAATTAAGACAGAAATAAACAAATGGGACCTAATGAAACTTCAAAGCTTTTGCACAGCAAAGGAAACCATAAACAAGACGAAAAGACAACCCTCAGAATGGGAGAAAATATTTGCAAATGAAGCAACTGACAAAGGATTCATCTCCAAAATTTACAAGCAGCTCATGCAGCTCAATAACAAAAAAACAAACAACCTAATCCAAAAATGGGCAGAAGATGTAAATAGACATTTCTCCAAAGAAGATATACAGAATGCCAACAAACACATGAAAGAATGCTCAACATCATTAATCATTAGAGAAATGCAAATCAAAACTACAATGAGATATCATCTCACACCGGTCAGAATGGCCATCATCAAAAAATCTGGAAACAATAAATGCTGGAGAGGGTGTGGAGAAAAGGTAATGCTGATGATTGCACAACTCTATAAATATACTAAAAAACATTGAATCATATGCTTTAACATGTGAAGTTTATGGTATGTAAATTATATCTGAAAAAAAACTGTGAAAAATTACATATATGGCTGGCATTCTATTTCTGTTGGACAGTTCTGTTTCAGAGAAACACAGCTTGATGCAAAATATGGGCCAAAGGTAAATAGGAGGACATAGTGGTGCTCATTATATGCCTTCCCTGCATATGTTAAGTGTTCTATGAATATTTGCTCGTTGTTAACATAGGACAAATGCTGCAGGCAATAAAAATATATTAGAGGTAATTTTTTGACCCCAGGATTTTTTAAAACTATCATGTGTAAAAGATTTTAAATACTCCATTAACATTTGCTAAGCAATAATTAAATTCTCTAATATCGGCTTGAATATACAAATTACATTCTAGTTTTGGATAGTTTTTAAGGATTTTTCTGTAATCGCTAAGGAGGCTATCCCCAACTCTACCCACTCCCCCATCTACATCAGAGTTTCCTTTCCATCTTGCAGATTGCTGCCTTGGAAAAATTCAGACAGAAGCAAGTTTTCTAATCAAGTGCCACCTAATGGTGTGTCAGTATTTGGCTATATCAAATCTTAAATCCACGAAACAAATTTTACTAAGTTTGATACCAGAATCAAACAACTTTATAGGTCATAAGCTAAAAGCATGATGTCTGTGTGAGTTTTGGGCATGATGGTGGCTGGTAGTTTATTTTTTCCAAAGGGGTGGAACTGTCTTCCACTTCTTCAAAGGAAATGATGATTCTAAAATATCCCACATAGAAAATAGAGATGAAAGCTTTGATAAACAAAATGGTCCCCCACACAAAGATGTCTAAGCCCTAATTCTTAAAACCTATGAGCATATTACGTAATATGTCAAATGGGATATTGCCGATGTAATTAAGGTTGCAAACTTTAAAATAGAGATTATTCTGTTTGATCTGGTGAGCCCAGTCTAATCACATGAGCCTTTACAAACAGAGAACTTTCTCCAGTAGGAGGCAAGAGAGCTGAGGCAGAAAGAGAGGCGAGACAGACTCGAAGCATGAGGACTCAATGCATCATTGCTGGCTTTGAAGATGTAGAAGCAATGTAACAAGGAAAATTTAAGGAGCTGAGAGGGGCTCCAGGCTGACAGCCAGATAGGAAACTAGCCCTCAGCCATACAACCACAAGGAACGGTATTTCACTAACAACCAAGGTGAATGTACAAGTGGATTCTTCCCCAGAGTCTCCAGAAAGGAATAAAGCCCTGCTCACATCTTGATTTTGATATTTTGAGATCTGAAGGTGAGTACCTTGCCAAGCCCACCAGACGTCTTTTTTTTTTTTTTAATAAACTTATTTATTTTTCGCTGCATTGGGTCTTCGTTGCTGCGCCGGCTTTCTCTAGTTGCAGCGAGCGGGGGCTACTCTTCGTTGAGGTGCATGGACTTCTCATTGTGGTGGCTTCTCTTGTTGCAGAGCACGGGCTCTAGGCATGCAGGCTTCAGTAGTTGTGGCACATGGGTTTAGTTGCTCCGCGGCATGTGGGATCTTCCCAGAACAGGGCTCGAACCCATGTCCCCTGCATTGGCAGGCGGATTCTGTTCTTTTTTTCTTTAACATCTTTATTGGAGTATAATTGCTTTACAATGGTGTGTTAGTTTATGCTTTATAACAAAGTGAATCAGTTATACATATGTTCCCATATCTCTTCCCTCTTGCGTCTCCCTCTGTCCCACCCTCCCTATGCCACCCCTCCAGGCGGTCACAAAGCACCAAGCTGACCTCCCTGTGCTATGCGGCTGCTTCCCACTAGCTATCTATTTTACGTTTGGTAGTGTATATATGTTAATACCACTCTCTTACTTTGTCACAGCTTACCCTTCCCCCTCCCCATATCCTCAAGTCCATTCTCTAGTAGGTCTGTGTCTTTATTACTGTCTTACCTCTAGGTTCATCATGACATTTTTTTTTCTTAGATTCTATATATATGTGTTAGCATATGGTATTTGTCTTTCTCTTTCTGACTTACTTCACTCTGTATGACAGACTCTAGGTTAATCCGCCTCACTACAAATAACTCAATTTCGTTTCTTTTTATGGATGAGTAATATTCCATTGTATATATGTACCACGTCTTCTTTATCCACTCATCTGATGATGGACACTTAGGTTGCTTCCATCTCCTTCCTATTATAAATAGAGCTGAAATGAACATTTTGGTACATGACTCTTTTTGAATTATGGTTTTCTTAGGGTATATGCCCAGTAGTGGGATTCCTGGGTCATATGGTAGTTCTATTTGTAGTTTTTTTTTTGCGGTATGCGGGCCTCTCACTGTTGTGGCCTCTCCCATTGAGGAGCACAGGCTCTGGACGCGCAGGCTCAGTGGCCATGGCTCACAGGCCTAGCCGCTCCATGGCATGTGGGATCTTCCCAGACCGGGACACAAACCCGTGTCCCCTGCATCGGAAGGTGGACTCTCAACCACTGCGCCACCAGGGAAGCCCTATTTGTAGTTTTTTAAGGAACCTCCATACTGTTCTCCATAGTGGATGTACCAATTCCCATTCCCACCAGCAGTGCAACAGCATTACCTTTTCTCCACACCCTCTCCAGCATTTATTGTTTCCAGATTTTTTGATGATGGCCATTCTGACCGGTGTGAGATGATATCTCATTGTAGTTTTGATTTGCATTTCTCTAATGATTAATGATGTTGAGCATTCTTTCATGTGTTTGTTGGCAATCTGTATATCTTCTTTGGAGAAATGTCTATTTACGTCTTCTGCCCATTTCTGGATTGAGTTGTTTGTTTTTTTGTTATTGAGCTGCATGAGCTGCTTGTAAATTTTGGAGATGAATCCTTTGTCAGTTGCTTCATTTGCAAATATTTTCCCCCATTCTGAGGACTGTCTTTTGGTCTTGTTTATCATTTCCTTTGCTGTGCAAAAGCTTTGAAGTTTCATTAGGTCCCATTTGTTTATTTTTGTTTTTATTTCCATTTCTCTAGAAGGTGGGTCAAGAAGGATCTTGCTGTGATTTATGTCATAGAGTGTTCTGCCTATGTTTTCCTCTAAGAGTTTGATAGTTTCTGGCCTTACATTTAGGTCTTTAATCCATTTTGAGCTTATATTTGTGTATGGTGTTAGGGAGTGTTCTAATCTCATTCTTTTCCATGTAGCTGTCCAGTTTTCCCAGCACCACTTATTGAAGAGGCTGTCCTTTCTCCACTGTACATTCCTGCCCCCTTTATCAAAGATAAGGTGACCATATGTGCGTGGGTTTATTTCTGGGCTTTCTACCCTGTTCCATTGATCTATATTTCTGTTTTTGTGCCAGTACCATATTGTCTTGATTACTGTAACTTTGTAGTATAGTCTGAAGGCAGGGAGCCTGATTCTTCCTGCTCCACTTTTCATTCTCAAGATTGCTTTGGCTATTCGGGGTCTTTTGTGTTTCCATACAAATTGTGAAATTTTTTGTTCTAGTTCTGTGAAAAATGCCAGTGGTAGTTTGATAGGGATTGCATAGAATCTGTAGATTGCTTTGGGTAGTAGAATCATTTTCACAATGTTGATTCTTCCAATCCAAGAAGTATAGTATATCTCTCCACCTATTTGTATCATCTTTAATTTCTTTCATCAGTGTCATATAATTTTCTGCATACAGGTCTTTTGTCTCCTTAGGTAGGTTTATTCCTAGGTATTTTATTCTTTTTGTTTCAATGGAGAATGGTAGTGTTTCCTTAATTTCTCTTTCAGATTTTTCATCATTAGTATGTAGGAATGCAAGAGATTTCTGTGCATCAATTTTTTATCCTGCAACTTTACCAAATTCATTGATGAGCTCTAATAGTTTTCTGGTGGCATCTTTAGGATTCTCTATGTATAGTATCATGTCATCTGGAAACAGTGACAGTTTTACTTCTTCTTTTACAATTTGTACTCCTTTTGTTTCTTTTTCTTCCCTGATTGCCGTGGCTACGACTTCCAAATCTATGTTGAATAATAGTGGTGAGAGTGGATATCCTTGTCTTGTTCCTCATCTTAGAGGAAATGCTTTCAGTTTTTCACCATTGAGAATGATGTTTGTTGTGGGTTTGTCATATGTGGCGTTTATTATGTTGAGGTAGGTTCCGTCTATGCCCACTTTCTGAAGCGTTTTATCCTAAATGGGTGTTGAATTTTGTCAAAAGCTTTTTCTGCATCTATTGAGATGATCATATGGTTTTTCTTCTTCAATTTGTTAATATGGTGTATCACATTGATTTGGGTATATTGAAGAATCCTTGCATTTCTAGTATAAATCCCACTTGATCATGATGTATGATCCTTTTCATGTATTGTTGGATTCTGTTTGCTAGTGTTTTGTTGAGCATTTTTGCATCAATATTCATCAGTGATACTGGTCTGTAATTTTTTTTTGTAGAATCTTTGTCTGGTTTTGGTATCATGGTTATGGTGGCCTCATAGAATGAGTGAGGGAGTTTTCCTTCCTCTGCAATTTTTTGGAAGAGTTTTAGAAGGATGGGTGTTAGCTCTTTTCTAAATGTTTGATAGAATTCACCTGTGAAGCCATCTGGCCCTGGACTTTTGTTTGTTGCAAGACTTTCAGTCACAGTTTCAATTTCATTACTTGTGATTCGTCTGTTCAAATTTTCTATTTCTTCCTGGTTCACTCTTGGAAGGTTATACCTTTCTAACAATTTGTCCATTTCTTTCAGGTTCTCCGTTTAATTGGCATATCATTGTTTGTAGTAATCTCTTATAATCCTCTGTATTTCTGCAGTGTCAGGTGTGATTTCCCCTTTTTCATTTCTAATTTTATTGATTTGAGTCTTATCCCTCTTTTTTGTGATGAGTCTGGCTAATGGTTTATCTATTTTGTTTATCTTCTCAAAGAACCAGCTTTTAGTTTTATTGATCTTTGCTATCGTTTCCTTCATTTCTTTTTCATTTATTTGTGATCTGATCTTTATGATTCCTTTCCTTCTGCTAACTTTGGGGATTTTTTGTTCTTTGTTCTCTAACTGCTTTAGGTGCAAGGTTAGGTTGTTTATTTGAGATGTTTCCTGTTTCTTAAGGTAGGATTGCAGTGCTATAAACTTCCCACTTAGAACTGCTTTTGCCGCATCCCATAGGTTTTCGGTCGTCGTGTCTCCATTGTCATTTGTTTCTGGGTATTTTTTGATTTCCTCTTTGATTTCTTCAGTGATCACTTCATTATTAAGTAGTGTATTGTTTAGCCTCCATGTGTTTGTATTTTTTACAGATCTTTACCTGTAATTGATATCTAGTCTCATAGTGTTGCAGTCAGAAAAGATACTTGATGAGATTTCAATTTTCTTATATTTACCAAGGCTTGATTTGTGGCCCAAGATATGATCTATCCTGGAGAATGTTCCATGAGCACTTGAGAAAAATGTGTATTCTGTTGTTTTTGGATGGAATGTCCTATAAATATCAATTAATTCCATCTTGTTTAATTTATCATTTAAAGCTTGTGTTTTCTTATTTATTTTCATTTTGGATGATCTGTCCATTGGTGAAAGTGGGGTGTTAAAGACCCCTACTATGTGTTACCGTCGATTTCCCCTTTTATGGCTCTTAGTACTTGCCTTATGTATTGAGATGCTCCTATGTTGGGTGCAGAAATATTTACAATTGTTATATCTTCTTCTTGGATCGATCCCTTGATCATTATGGAGTGTCCTTCTTTGTCTCTTCTAATAATCTTTATTTTAAAGTCTATTTTGTCTCATATGAGAATTGCTAATCCAGCTTTCTTTTGATTTCCATTTGCATGGAATATCTTTTGCCATCCCCTCACTTTAAGTCTGTATGTGTCCCTAGGTCTGAAGTGGGTCTCTTGTAGACAGCATATATATGGGTCTTGTTTTTGTATCCATTCAGCCACCGTGTGTCTGTTGGTGGGAGCATTTAGTCCATTTACGTTTAAGGTAATTATCGATATGTATGTTCCTATTCCCATTTTCTTAATTGTTTTGGGTTTGTTATTGTAGGTCTTTTCCTTCTCTTGTGTTTCTTGCCTAGAGAAGTTCCTTTAGCATTTGTTGTAAAGCTGTTTTGGTGGTGCTGAACTCTCTCAGCTTTTGCTTGTCTGTAAAGGTCTTAATTTCTCCATCAAATCTGAATGAGATCCTTGCTGGGTAGAGTAGTCCTGGTTGCAGGTTTTTCTTCTTCATCACTTTCAGTATGTCCTGCCACCCCCTTCTGGCTTGTAGGGTTTCTGCTGAGAGATCAGCTGTTAACGTTATGGGGATTGCCTTGTGTGTTATTTGTTGCTTTTCCCTTGCTACTTTTAATATGCTTTCTTTGTATTTAATTTTTGACAGTTTGATTAATATGTGTCTTGGCGTATTTCTCCTTGTATTTATCCTGTATGGGACTCTCTGTGCTTCCTGGACTTGATTAACTATTTCCTTTCCCATATTAGGGAAGTTTTCAACTATAATCTTTTCAAATACTTTCTCAGTCGCTTTCTTTTTTTCTTCTTCTTCTGGAACCCCTATAATTCGCATGTTGGTGCGTTTAATGTTGTCCCAGAGGTCTCTGAGACTGTTGTCAGTTCTTTTCATTCTTTTTTCTTTATTCTGCTCTGCAGTAGTTATTTCCACTATTTTATCTTCCAGGTCACTTATCCGTTCTTCTGCCTCAGTTATTCTGCTATCTATACCATCTATTTTTTTCATTTCACTTATTGTGCTGTTCATCATTGTTTGTTTCATCTTTAGTTCTTCTAGGTCCTTGTTAAATGTTTCTTGCATTTTGTCCATTCTATTTCCAAGATTTTGGATCATCTTTACTATCATTATTCTGAATTCTTTTTCAGGTAGACTGCCTATTTTCTCTTCATTTGTTAGGTCTGGTGCATTTTTATCTTGCTCCTTCATCTGCTGTGTGTTTTTCTGTCTTCTCATTTTGCTTGTCTTACTGAGTTTGGGGTCTCCTTTTTGCAGGCTGCAGGTTCGTAGTTCCCGTTGTTTTTGGTGTCTGTCCCCAGTAGCTAAGGTTGGTTCAGTGGGTTATGTAGGCTTCCTGGTGGAGGGGACTAGTGCCTGTGTTCTGGTGGATCAGGCTTGATCTTGACTTTCTGGTGGGCAGGTACACGTCTCATGGTGTGTTTTGGGGTGTCTGTGGCCTTATTATGATTTTAGGCAGTCTCTCTGATAATCGGTGTGGTTGTGTTCCTGTCTTGCTAGTTGTTTGGCATAGGATGTCCAGCACTGTAGTTTGCTGGTCGTTGAGTGAAGCTGGGTGCTGGTGTTGAGTTGGAGATCACTGGGAGATTTTCGCCATTTGATATTATGTGAAGCTGGGAGGTCTCTTGTGGACCAGTGTCCTGAAGTTGGCTCTCCCACCTCAGAGGCACAGCACTAACTCCTGGGTGCAGCACCAAGAGCCTTTCCTCCACACGGCTCAGAAGAAAAGAGAAAAAGTAGAAAGAATAAATTAGTAGAAGTAGAAAGAAAGAAAGAAAGAAAGAAAGATGGGAGGGAGGGAGGGAGGGTGGAAGGAAGGAAGGAGGGAAGGAAGGAAAGAAAGAAAGAAAGAAGATAAAGTAAAGTAAAATAAAATAAAGTAAGATAACATATAATAAAATTATTAAAATAAAAAACTAATTGTTAAGAGAAAAAAAACAAAAAACGGACAGATAGAACCCTGGGACAAATGGTTGAAGCAAAGCTTTACAGACAAAATCTCACACAGAAGCATACACATACACACTCACAAAAAGAGGAAAAGGGGAAAAAAATTATAAATCTTGCTCTCAAAGTCCACCTCCTTAATTTGGGATGATTCGTTGTCTATTCATGTATTCCACAGATGCAGGGTACATCAAGTTGATTGTGGAGCTTTAATCCGCTGCTTCTGAGGCTGCTGGGAGAGATTTCCCTTCTCTTCTTTGTTCTCACAGCTCCCAGGGGCTCAGCTTTGGATTTGGCCCTGCCTCTGCGTGTAGGTCGCTGGAGGGCGTCTGTTCTTCGGTCAGACAGGACGGGGTTAAAGGAGCCGCTGATTCGGGGGCTCTGGCTCACTCAGGCCGGGGGTAGGGAGGGGCATGGAGTGTGGGGCGAGCCTGCGGCGGCAGAGGCCGGCATGACGTTGCACCAGCCTGAGGCGCGCCGTGCGTTCCCCCCGGGGGAGTTTTCCCTGGATCACGGGACCCTGGCAGTGGCGAGCTGCACAGGCTCCCTGGAAGTGAGGTGTGGATAGTGACCTGTGCTCGCACACAGGTTTCTTGGTGGCGGCGGCAGCAGCCTTAGCGTCTCATGCCCGTCTCTGGGGTCCGTGCTTTTAGCCGCGGCTTGCGTCCGTCTCTAGAGCTCCTTTAAGCAGCGTTCTTAATCCCCTCTCCTCGTGCCCCAGGAGACAAAGAGGGAAGAAAAAGTCTCTTGCCTCTTCGGCAGGTCCAGACTCTTCTCCGGACTCCCTCCCGTCCAGCCGTGGCGCACTAACCCCCTGAAGGCTGTGTTCACGCGGCCAACCCCAGTCCTCTCCCTGCGCTTCGACCAAAGCCCGAGCCTCAGCTCCCAGCCCCGCCCACCCCGGCGGGGGAACAGAGAAGCCTCTCGGGCTGGTGAGTGCCGTTCGGCACCGATCCTCTGTGCGGGAATCTCTCCGCTTTGCCCCCCGCAACCCTGTTGCTGTGCTCTCTTCCGCGGCTCCGAAGCTTTTCCCCTCCACCACCCCAGTCTCCTCCCGCAAAGGGGCTTCCTAGTGTGCGGAAACCTTTCCTCCTTCACAGCTCCCTCCCACTGGTGCAGGGCCCATCCCTATCCTTTTGTCTCTGTTAATTCTTTTTTCTTTTGCCCTACCCAGGTACGTGGGGGGTTTCTTGCCTTTTGGGAGGTCTGAGGTCTTCTGCCAGCGTTCAGTAGATGTTCTGTAGGAGTTGTTCCACGTGTAGATGTATTTCTGGTGTATCTGTGGGGAGGAAGGTGATCTCCGTGTCTTACTCTTCCACCATCTTCCCGGAAGTCCTGTGAAGTGTGTTTTATGGCCCAGTCTATGGACTGTCTTGGTGAGTGTTTCATGGGTGATGGAAAAACAAACATGTATTCTGCTGTTCTTGGGTGGAATGATATACGTGTGTGAGTGTGGGGGGGGTGTATCAATTAGATCCTGGCGTTTGATCATGGAGTTCAGGACTGCTACATCCTTGATGATTTTTGTTCCAGTAGTTCTGTCAGTTGATAAAACAATACCAACAATTGTCAATAGTAATAAATTTTCTCAATTTCTCTATCTACTCTCTCAGGTTTTCCTTCACACATTCTGTCATCTGGTTCATATACCTATAGGAATGTTACATCTTCCTGGTGGATTGATTCATGATTATTAAGTAATGTCCCTTGTTGTCTCTAATAAATTTCTTTGCCCTGAAATCTACTTTAGTATACTCCTGATTTTTAAAATTGATTGCATGATATGTGTTTTTCCACTCTTTTGCTTTCTGTCTACCTATGTCATTGACTTTGATAAACAGCATATACTTACGATTTTTAATCCACCCTCACAATCTCTCTTTGAAGCGTGTAATTAGAACTGTTACTTACTGATATGTGAGGGCTTAAGTTAGCCATTTGATTATTTATTTTACATGTGTTTCCTCTGGTTCTCATTATTCTGTTACTTCTTTCCTGTTTTTCTGTGGGTTATTTGTTTATTATTTAAGATTCTATCTGGATTCATTCGTAATGTTTTTAGTGCATCTCATTGTAGTTTTCTTAGTGGTTGCTGTGAGTATTACAATATACATATGTGCCTTATCATGGTATATTACCACTTGTAGTTAAGTGTGAAAACATTACTTCATTTAGGTCCCTTTATCTTTCCCATTTTAAAATATCATTTTCTAGAGTATCAGTATTATCATTTTTGCTTCAGTTATCACATGTGATTTTAAGATCTTGTGGGTAGAAGGATAATCTATTGTATATACTCATATTTGTGTTCTTTTCATTCTTTCCTCCTTCCTAATGCTCCAGTATTTCTTCTTTTATCATTTACTTCCATTTGAAGAACTTTCTTTAGACATTGTTTAAGGGTAGGTCTGCTAGCAACAAATTCTTTCAGTTTTCTTTCATCTAAAAACATGTTCATTGCATTCATTATTAAAGAATAGTCTTGCCAGATGCACATTCATCAGTTGACAGTCTTTTCTTTCAGCACTTGAAGAAAAAGATTGTGCCATCTCCTTGTGAGCTCCAACGTTTCATATGGTATGTGCTGTCATCTGAACTGGTGTGTTCCCCGCTCCCCCATGTGTAATGAGTCATTTCTTTCTGGCTGCTTTCAGTATTTGTTTTGTTTTTAGCTTTCATAATTTTAAATATGATGTCTTAGTGTGGATATATTAGGATTTATTTAATAGTCACTTGGTTTCTTGAATCTGCACACTTAGGCCTTTTGCCAAATAGGGGAAGTTTTCAGCCATTTTTTATTTAAATAGTTTTTCAGTCCCATTCTCTCTTTCTGGGACTCTGATAACATAAATGTTAGCTTTTTTATTCTTGTCCCAGAGATTCTTTTTTTATCCTAGTCCTTTTACTCTCTGTTGTTCAGATTTGCTAAGTTCTATTGACCTGTCCTCAAATTATCTGATTCCATTTTCTGTCATATCAACTCTACCATCAACCCACTCCAATGAGTTTTTAATTTTTAGTTGTATCATTTCCCCCTCACTTGTTGTATACCTTCTTTTTGTTGAAATTTTGTACTTTTTCCTTTGTTTCAAGAGAACTTACAATTGCTTGAAGCATTTTTATGATGGCTGCTTTACTGTCCCATCTCAGTATTGGTGTCAGGTGATTGTCTTTTCTAATTTGTGATTCCTGGTTCTTGGCATGATGGGTAATTTTCTATTGTATCCTTAACATTTAGCTGTGATGCTAAGGGACTCTGCATCTTGTTTAAATCTTTCATTTTAGCAGGAAGTCATTCTGTCTTTAGGTTTGGCCCCCAGATCCTGGCCTAGCGTTGTGGGCTGTGTTTGTTCCAATGACAGTTTTCAAAACTCTTGTGATACTTTGAATCTGTTTGGTTTATTTGGTAACACTTTTGCCCCCACTTTTCCCTGCTGTTGTTTTTGGAGTGTGTGGATGGAGCTTCCCAAAACAGTCTTCTTTGTGTCTCTAAGTAGGGGATGCTGTGGCCCAAAATAGAAAAAGTTTCACTGGCTGAGCTACTGATGTATCAGGGTCCCCCTTCCCACTGTCTCTTGGCCACCTGGTATCTTTCAGTAGGGGAAGGGAATCTCTTCCTGGGCTGGGCAGTTTAAGGTTGGGGAGAGGGGACATGTCCTTGCTAGTGCTGCCTAGCTGCCAGGTGTCTTGCATGTAGATGGGGAGTCTCAGGTATGTGGGGATAAAGAACACTTTGTGGCACAGGTATTTCTTTGGCAGAATTGCCCTGGCTGCTACCAGCCAACTACCTAGTGCGTCTAGGTGAGGGGAGGGGAGTGTCAGTCCTGTGAGAAAAGAGAACACTTCCCTTCACCACTTACTGTTATCAGGGGTCCTAATTGATACCACCTGCTGGTGCTGCTGGGCTCACCTGGTGCTGTCAGCAGGACTTGCGTTCCATCCAGGGAGGAATGAGCCTATCTGGGCTGTCTTTTGCTAGTTTGGGATCCAGGAAATACTGGGCCACTCTCTTATGTAGGGTGGGGGAGTGTAAGAAGCACTGTCACTGTGTTGTTATTCTAATCACAAGGTCCATTCTCCAGGAAGTAGAGCTTAATTGCCCTCCCTAGGAGTATGAGCTACACTTATTAATTACTTTTAATGAACAGAGTATGCAAAGAGAAAAATGGTTGATTTTTGGAGTGGAGAAAACTGTCCAACACTACTTTTATCAAGTGATCAAGGTTAACATCACCATGAATAAATCATGTTGGCATCATGTACCCCTTGATATGATACACTTCATTTCTGTGGTATTCTTGCAAAAAGTCCATGATGCAAGTCTAATGAGAAAGCTTCGGACAGTCCCAAATTGAGGGGCATTCAATAAAATAACTGACTAGCTCTTTTCAATGAAAGACAGAAACAGTGAAACTGTCACAGATTTGAGGACACTAAAGAGACATGATGACTAAATGCAGTGTCACATCCTAGACTGGATCCTAGATCATAAAAAGGACAATAGTGGAAAATCTGAATGCAATGTGCAGTTCCTAATAGTGATGTCCCAATATTACTTTCTTAGCTTTAATAAATGTACTATGATTGTGTAAGCTGTTGATATGAGTAGGAAAAAGTGAAGTTACCAGTTGCCATTGACATTCCACTGTAAGCAATAGACTTCATTGACTTATATATTTATTGTTATAGACTTGTAAGTTTCTCTTTTTCTTCCCAGTGGTTTATAAGTGTACTCAAGTAGTTTGGTGCTCAAATCATCCCAGATTTGACCAGTTGGTGGGAATCCCTTCAAACTGGCTCCCCAGTCCTAGTGTCATCCTCCAACATGTTTTTTAGCATGTTTTACTTTCTGGATCCAGAATCATCTTGTACTTACCCTATTCTAACCCTGGAAGCAGCCAGTAAGCCAAGAAGCCAGGGTTTCCACTAATGGAAAATGGTGTTAGAGACTAAGATCTGGATGCTAGATGTGCTCACTGCTACTGAAGCATTCTTCTTGGACTTTTCAGTGGACAGACATAGAAAATGCGTGGGTGTATACACACATATACAAATATATATGCATACAAATATGCATGGGCACATAAGCATGTACAGACACACGTATACAGATCTTACCAAATCTTAAGTTCACACCAATACTTCCAATTCCCGCTCATCCTCATGGGATTCTTCCCTGCTTTGTCCCATTCCATATTTGTATGACTTCTCTTCCACAGTGAGAACCCAGGCTCCCAACCACATAGACATAGGTACTCATTTGCTGAATCCTATAATGCATCCAAAACAGTTTCAAAACTGCTTCACCATACTGCTATAAGAAACAAATCTACTAAAGAGTTAAAGATTTCTTTGTAATTCTAGCATACATATAAAAATAAACTGCCCAAGACTGAGGATATATAGTCAAATACTATGTTCATTATTTTTCCTTCTTTCTGACACAAGAGGTAACAAGCTATATATGCTTTTTTCCGTTTTCTCTTTTCACTTCATAACATTTTCTCCATAATATTTCATTTATATCTTCTCTCTCAGACTTTTTCTCACATGTGTTTTATTCCATTGTGTATATGCTGCAGTTGATAGAGCCTCCTATGCTTAAACATTCAAGCCATTTTCAATATTCTGCAACTGTAAATAATGCTGTGAAAAAGAACCATGTGCATGTGTATATTCATAAAATTGCAAGTGACTCTTTAGATTCTTAGAAGTGTGCTTGCTGTGTCAATAGGTATGTATGCGTATACAGTTTAAATATTGGCCAGTTCTCCTCTAAAAGGCTTCTACCATTCTGCATTCCCACCAACAATATATTAAAATGTCTATTTCCTAACAGTGTCACTAATACAGAGTACTGTCAAGCTTTTGAATTTTTGTCAAGCTGATGAGTGAGAAATGGTTATCTCAGTGTAGTTATAATTTGCATTTCTCTTATCATGAGTGAAGCTGAACATCTTTTCATTTCTTTATATCTCTTCTGGTAAACTGTCTGATCATGTCTTGTGTCCATTATTCTATAGGACATCTGGTATTTTCTTCTTGATTTTTAAAAGTTCTTATAAAGTGGGGATATTAACCCTTCAACTGTGAAATATATTGATTTATAAAGTGATATGCTTTTCTTCCAATCATTTGTCTTTTGATGTTACTTACGATATTTTTTTGCCATGTGAAAGGTTTTTTTTTTTTTTCTGGGCAGCCCCACGTGGTTTGTGGGATTTTAGTTCCCCGACCTGGGATCGAACACAGGCCCTCAGCAGTGACAACTCAGAGTCCTAACCCCTGGACCGCCAGTCAATTCCCAGGACCATGAAGGCTTGAACATAGGGAACTTCAGTCCATTTTTCTATCCTGCAACAGTAGAGATCCAATTGCAAGACGATATTACAGAGACCCATTTTCAGGCCATTTTTCTCCATTCCCCAACTTATACAAGGGCCAGGCAATGTTACAATAGAGTTTAAGTTTTTCCCTTTTCAGCCTGTCTCTTTTGAAAATTTCCAATTTTTTTTTTTTTTTTTTTTTTTTTTTTTGCGGTACGCGGGCCTCTCACTGCTGTGGCCTCTCCCGTTGCGGAGCACAGGCTCAGGACACGCAGGCTCAGCGGCCATGGCTCATGGGCCCAGCCTCTCCGCGGCATGTGGGATCTTCCCGGACCGGGGCACGAACCCGTGTCCCCTGCATCGGCAGGCGGACTCTCAACTACTGCGCCACCAGGGAAGCCCGAAAATTTCCAATTTTTAAGGATACGCTCCAGAGGTGTTTCTTCTGGCTTAGAAGAGGATCATCCCATGTTGAATAACATGGAACCATGAAAAAGCGCTCCTAGAAATGAAGTCCAGTGTCCCAGAGACATCTACCAGGAGGCTTTTTTCCTATAATATTTCCCTATGCTGGGGGCATTCCTTGAGTTTGAGCATCTCTAAAGCCTAGAATGTGGGCTGCTTGGAAGTGGCCGTCCAATAGGTAGTCTGTAACAAGGTGTGGGCTGCCAAGGCCTTGAGCGAAAGGGGTCCTAGAGGTGCGAAAAAGGAACTCCTGGAGGAATTGGAGTTGGGTGCAATGGGAAATGCCACGGGGGTCAGGACCTAAGGGCCTACATTGGGAGTATTCCCACAGGGGATTGTTTTTTTGGACATAGAATAAGGTGAGAGACTAGAGAGCAGAACAATGCAAAACCCTTTCCCTTATCTGTTTGGCAGCTAGGAGAAAACTGGGGAGAGCCGGATGATTCCATCTGACACAGGCAACAATGAGTTTGGACAGTTGCCCATGTAATTTAACATACCAAGTGAACACAATTAGTTTAGGATCTCTGTTTGGAGGCTCCAGGGGCCCCATGAAGCATCCCAAAATTAACTGAAGTCAAAAGAATTTCAATTAGAATTTGATATTTGGGAAATCTGTCAAACATTTCCAGAACTTTTAAAACACCCAGTCAAATAGAATCATAGGCTGCTGTGATTCCTTGAGCAAAGGTGGAAAAAAAAAAAAAGATTTCAAAAGTAAATACAGCTCACTTAAAGGCACAGAAACCACACAATCTATTATCAAAAGGAGCATTCCCAGAAAACGTTGTTTTCTTATGAGAGAAAGAAACCAAATCCAGTCTTATATCAGCCTACTCTTGATAAGACCCAGTTACCTAATTAAAGTTAATCCAACCTTAGAAAATCCCGACCACATACAAAATTCTTTTCTCAACGTTCCGTTTCCACAAATCTTCTGCAACTTTCTATAGCTGCATTTTGTCCTTTCTTTTTTCGGTTCAGAAATAACCAGCTGTAGGACAAAATCACATTTTTCCCTCTAACAAAATACATTTCCATTCCTCATACCTTCTTTTCTGAAAGCACACATCCTAATTTCCTTAAGCACCATGAACCTGTCTTTTACATTAGCATTTCCTGATTGGAATATCCCATAACCTGTTGGGAAGATCCCATGGGAAGATCCCATGTATCTTCCCAAAGCACAATTTCTTTCCTTAATGTGATGCAAGGTATGTGTCTAATAATCCAACATCCTGTTTCCCTCTCACAAGAAACAAAAGTAGGTAAATTTAGACCTGTTTAGCAATTACGTTCCAATATTTCATCTTATTTGAAATGGCCTGGATACTCGATGGATTCCTATCATTTAACTTAATTTAGTTTTCAAGTTACCAAAATCTGGCGGACTATTCTAAATGGGCATTTTGAAAACATGATTATTCCCATAGAGTTTACTAAAAACTTTTATCTAGTTATATTAACTTAAAAGATTAATCCTATCAGGTATTTTCCTTGATAGTAGATTTTATCACAGAAACATACGAACTTATTGACTTCCAGTAAGCGTAGGTACAATAGAAGTATTATACTTAATGTTGATAATACGCAGAGGGTCTGTATTAATTAAACCCACAAGCTTAAGCTAGACAAGTTAATTTTTAAAAAATCAGAGATCTCAGTTTTCCTGCTTGAATTTAAAAAGGGCTCTTTTTTCCCTCAGTCTGGGGGACTACAGATGGATCAGGGAGTCCCTGAGAGTCCAGGCAGAATAGTTACATTGCAAAGGCAGAGGAGAGAAGTGCAAGCCTTCTCTTCTTTTTTTGTTCTTTAAATCCCACTAAGTAACCCAAGACTGGAGTCGAGTCTCAGACAATGTGGGATCCGTTTGTATTTCAAGGCTTAAGTGATCCACCATGCCCACAATGTTGGCAGAGACTTGTAGGAGTGGTTGGACAGACAAAACTCATAAAACAAAGATACCAATGACAAAAAATTAGACACAAATAAGAAATTTTCAGGGTAAAGGGGATGGGAGTGCAGGTATAAGGACCAAGGGAGAGGTAAAGGGAGGAGGGACAGAAAAGACTGAAAAAGAGAAAGAGAAAGAGAGAGATTGCCGTTTCAACCTGCCCCCTGCAGTTGTCTTTTCAGGCACCAACTTGCAAGCTTTCAGAAAGGGCCACTGAAGGAGGTTGCACCCTGTCCACTGCCCACCAGGGTGATCAAGCCTGGAAAGCAGACAGTTGTATGTCATCTGTAGAAATCTAACCCACAGGTGGGACTCTCACCATGCATACACCAGTTTACAGAAATCTGCTGTAGCACTGCAGCAAAGGGTCCCAGGTCCCAGCCTGTCTCAAAAGTGTGGGGAAAGATAAGAGACATACAGAAAACAAATAGCAAAGTGGCAAATGTAGTTCCAACCATATCAATAATCACATTAAATGTGAATAGATGAAACAACGTTAAAGACAAAGATTGATAGACCATATTTAAAAAGCACGGTCCTTATAAATGTAGTCTCTAAGAAGTGGAGGAAAGAAAGGAAGTAAGGAAGGAAGGAAAAGGAAGGAAGAAAGGAAGGGAAAAAGAAAGAAGGTAGGAGAGAAGAAATTAAAGGCATGCAAATTTAAATGGTAGTATTAGAACTTTTATTGCAGAGGACATGATCCTATGTGTTGGAAAACCCCAATGAAACTACCAAAACAAAATAAAACAAAACAGACTAGAATGTATAAACAAGTTTAGGAAGGTCAGAGGAAGCAACAATTTCTTATAAAAATAAATTGTATTTCTATATACTAGGTACAAAATATGAAATGGAAATTAACAAAATAATTTCATTCACAGTAGCATGGAAAAGAATAAAATACTTAGAAAGAAATTTAATAAAGTGGTGCAAGATCTGTACACTGAAAACTACACAGTATTGCTGAGGAGAAATTAGAGATGTATACAAACAGAAAAAAAGCTACAGACTTGGAGAAAATCTTGCAAATCACACATCTGATAAAGAAGGAAATCTTTCCCTTTGCGACAACATGGATGGACCTAGAGGGTATTATGTTAAGTGAAGTAAGTCAGACAAAGGCAAGTACTGTATGATTACACTTGTGTGTGCAATCTAAAAAAGAAAACAAATGGATAAACATAACCAAACAGAGACAAAGTTATAGATACAGAGAACAAACAGGTGCTTGCCAGAAGGGAGAGTGTTGAGGGGAAGAAAGCAACAGGTGAGGTAGATTAAGAGGTACAAAGTTTCAGTTGCAAAATAAATGAGTATGAAATGTACAGTGTGGGAAATACAGTGAATAATTATGTAATATCTTTGTATGGTGACATAACATAACTGTATTTATCATTTTGAAATGTATAGAAATAACCAATCACTATGTTATGTAACAGGAACTAACATAGCATTGTAGGTCAATTATATTTCAAATACAAACAAACAAATTCATGGGAAAAGAGATCAGATTTGTGGTTACCAGAGGCGGGAGATTGGGGGAGGGGGAATTGGTTAGCTGCAGTCAAAGGTACAAACTCCCAGTTATAAGATAAATAATTACTAGGGGTGTAATGGACAGCATGATAAATATAATTAACACTGCTGTATGTTATACATGACAGTCGATAGGGTAAAGCCCAAGAGTTCTCCTCAGAGGAAAACATTTTTTCCTATTTCTTTAACTTTGTATCTCTGTGGATGATGGATGTTCACTAAATTTATTCTGATGATCCTTTCATGATGCATGGAAGTCAAATCATTATGCTCTACACCTTAAGCTTAAAAAAATTTAAAACAAGAAAGAATGGACTTCAGTTAATATTAATGTCTCAATATTGGCTCACTAATTGTGATAAATATGCCATAGTAATATAAGATCTTAACATTAGGGGAAAGCAGGTGAAGGGGATATTGGAACTCTTTGTACTGTCTTTGCAACTTTTTCATAAATCTAAACAAGTCTACTTAATATAAAAAATAAATAAATTTTTAATAATGTAGAGAAAATCATTGAATTGTCCCTTGTATAATAATAAGTGAACTTCATGGTATATAAATTATATCTTAGTAGAGTTGTTTAAAAGGTTATTAAGAAGGTCACGGTGGGATCAGGGCTGGGCTGAGGCGGGGTCAGGGCAAGGTCAGGCAGGGCCAGGGTAGGGTCAGGCCGGAGTCAGCAACTCTGGCAATGGGTGCAGAGGCGTAAATCGCCCAAGGCCGAAGCCAGCCTGTGGCCTTTCTCTGGCTGCTGCTGCTGCCCGTGGCCACCCTGGAGCTCTGAGAGTCCCCAGCCACGGCCACTGCCGACCCCGGCTGGGCTCCGGGCGCGGGGGTGTGCTGGAGGGCAGCGCTTCGACTCCAGAAGCGCAGTGGTTGGCCCTGGGAGCCACAGGTGCGTTGGGGCCTCTATTGAAGGCTGAGACAGCCTAAACTGCAGGGCCTGAGGGGGCCGGCTATGACCAGGGCCCGGGTGCCCTGAGTCACTGACTTTCATCTTTTCTCTGCCCTGGCCAACAACTAGGCAGCCCAGAGACCCCTTCAACACAGGTGGGTCACCGACTCCCCACTGTGCAGCCTCTGGGTGGGAAGTGCCCCAGGACCTCTGGGGACTGTGGAAGTGGGGACATAGCAGGGTCTGATCCTGAGGCTGGGTGGCTGGGTGGAGGAAAGCACCAGGACTGATGAATGAGTGGCCCTGAGTCCAAGGCCGCAGGTCTCATTCCCCTCTGTGAGACCCTAGGAGCACAGGCCCTAGACCAAGATACCTGCTCTCAGGGGGCCTAGGCACACCCCCTGCCCTCCGAGGTGTGAGTCCTAGAGCCAGGGCTGTCTTCATTAGCCCACTCCCTCTTCTTTTAGAAATGTAGAATCCTGAGTCAGAGGGGGGGAGTGACTTTCCCCAGCTCACAGAGCAGCACAGACTTCTGCCTGCAAATCTCCCTCCCTAAGGCACTGGGGTGACATGGAGGAGGCACAGGCCCTTAGAAGCCATGATCTTGAGCAAGTAATGTTGGCAAATTCTGAGACCTTTAGTTCTTTGATCTATAAGAGTAGGCACTGAGGTGTGCTAGTTGAGGGAAATAAGGTCTGTGACGTGCCCAGCCCTTGGCAGCCTCACTCGGGGATGTTCTTCTTCCTGGAGATGCTGCTGTGAGCTGCTGTGGCTACCTTTGGTCCTCCCTTGCCCCATCCCACCAGACCTCTGGATCCTCATCCCCACAGGGCTTGCTCTGTCCAATTCTCAGGGGCAGCCAGTGAAGGCAGAGTCCTGGTAGCACTGTCATTTTGGCTAGGCCACTGGACGCTTGGCCTTGGTTTTCCCATCTGTGAAGTGGAGAGGGCCTTCCTGGTAGTGGCATTTGGGGTACTACTAGTGTCTCTATTGTAGGTGGCAGGGGAGTCTCCACAGTGTGTGGGAAACCCAAGGTGATGGGGAAGATCTACAGTAGCCTGGACATAGCCTGGCCCATTCCAGACCACTGACAAACACCCTGATTTCCCATTGCCATAAGAGGAGCTTGGGAAAAGTGGAATGAAAACACATGTACGACTTCTGACCTCTGAGCCTGCATGATCAAGTTAAAATGATTATGACTTAAGTGTGTTTCACTCTCTGAACCTCACTTTGCTCTTCTCCCAACCCAGCTCAGCTATCTACTTTGTTAGCTTATTAGGTGAACTGAATAACACAGGAAAATAATTATCTTTTTTAAAATTGAAAAGGAGAAATGTAGGCAAAGACTTATGAGCAAGTGTCTTTATTAAAGAAAGGAGTGTTTATGGTTGGGGGAAATGCTTATGGTGCAAAATTAAGGGGAAAAAGAATATATATTTTAATTATTTGTAGGGTCATAATTTGGTACCGTGTTTCTCAACAGAGGTGCTACAGGCATTTTGAACAGAGCCTGTCTTCATTGGGTGGGATGTGCCAGCATCCCTGGCCATTGCCTAGTAGTGTGTCAGGAACAGTCCCTAATCATAGGACAAACAACCATGTTCCCAGCATTCTCACACCACATATACAACACATACACACCACACATACACCACATTTCTCACACACAGACACACACAGACACACACACACACACACACACTGTTACTCCTTGAGGACAGAAACCTTGTCTTTCTTGTTTTAATATCCCAGCCTGTGGCCTGGGCAGGGCCAGGCGCCTGGTAGGTACCCCACTGCTGCCACCCTGGTCCTATAGACCATCATTTCTTGCCTGGACCTCCAGACAGGTTTCCAAGATCTCACCCTTTGTGCTATACTTCAGTCTCCACATAGCTGTCTGAGTGTTTGCTTTAAAGCAGGAGTCATGCCAGTTCCCTGCTCATTACCCTCGGTGCCTTCTCATTTATACCTAGAAAAGAGTCAAAACTCCCTACCTTGGCTCTCAGGCCCTGCGTAATGTTGGCCCCTACTCCTCTCTGCTCATCTCCTACTACATCCCTCACCCACACCATCCCAGCCAGCAGGCCTCCTTCCTGCTTGAATATGCCAAGGCCATCACCACCTCAGGGCCTTCACCTTGGCTGCCTCCGTGGCCTCGCTTGCTCTCCCTGCTAACTTTGGCATGACTCATTTCTTTACATGTACAACTCAGCTGCTCCTCTGAGGAGTTTTACTTGATCGTATGAGCTATAACAGGCAACCCGTAATAGCACATCTCCCTGTTTTACTTCCTTTACACCACTTCTTCGATCTAAAACAATTTGTCTTATTTACTTCATTTACCCTGTTGATGCCAAAAGCTCAGCTTCTCTGTACACTGGTGCTAAATCAAATCTCAGAGACAGAGTTTTGGATGAAGTAGAAAAGGATAGCTTTCTTACTTTGCCAGGCAAAGGGGGACACAGCAGGCTCCTGCCTCAAAAAACTGTGTGTTTACTTGGAGAGGATAGTGAGAAGTTTTAAAGTAATGGTTCAAAGAGGGCATGATCAGCTCTTAGACATTCTTCTGATGAGGTGGTTGTGAGGTAAGTAGGAGTCAGCATCATCGTCCTTCGGGTTTCAACTGGTCTGAGGTCTACATGCTTGTAGGAAGCATACCATTGTTAATCATTAACTTCTCCCACCTGGAGGGGGTTTCCGTATCTGCAAAACAGCTCAAAGATATTGCTTTGTGTATCTGTTGATGGGGAGCCAGGACCTTGCCCCAAGGCTGCACTGTTGTTTCTCTTGAATGTTTCTCACTGGTCTCGCATCCCCTCCTTTCCCTATTAACAACTGCTTGAATCTGCCCAGTGGAACTCAGAGAAGGTCATGGAGGCTGAATGAAGTCTATTTCCTGTAATCAAAGAAATGGGGGACACAGAAAGGCTTTGTGCCAAGGAGACCCACAGGCCCCTGCTCGGTATCCCTGTCTCCCCTAACTAAGAATGTTCCTGTGTAACATTAGTGTCTAAAAGATACTGAACCCAAGGACAGAGGAATAAATGAGTGATTGGATGAAAGGGTGGATGGGTGAGGCGTAGGTGGGAGGATGAGTGGGTGGAAGGGAAGATGGGTGGGTGAAAGGATGGTAGACAGAGATAGATGGAGTGAGTGGAGACGGATCAAAAGATGGGTAAATGGGCAAATGGATGGAAGCGTGAGTGGATGAATGGGACATGAGGAAAGAGGAATGATAGGAAAATGGATGAAGGAATTAGTGGATGGATGGAAAGGTTAATGATAGACAAATGGAGAGTGGGTGGGATGGTTTGTGAAAGGGTAGGTAGGTTGGTGAATGGTTGCTAAGCACCACTGAGTGGCATGTATTGGTGGGATTTGCCTTTTTCCTTTGTGGAATAGGAGAGGTGTGGTCTATTGCTATGAGGGAGGTGGAGGGAATAGGATGAGTTTGGAAAAGTTTGAGAAAAGGAGGAGGGTTTACTAGGCATAGGTAGAAGACTGAAACAGTGCTGAAGGCTCAGCTGTGCTGAGAAAACTCCATGTTGAAGTGGTGAACAGTAAGGCAGAGTAGCCTGTAGCTAAGCCACAGCACCCTTCACTGATTTCCTCCTTATCCTCTCAGCACCTCTGCTCGAACCCTTCCATCTCCAGGAGGTAAGGTGGGCTTGAGAACAAGTTTTGTAATATATTATACGGACTTAGAAAAGGCAAGAACTTCTCCGTGCATGAGGACATGTTGTGTGCTGGGGACTTCTCGACAGGAAAGGTCATCTGCCAAGTGAGTAAGGTCGTTTCTGTTCTTCCCTTGCCTGTTCTCAGGGCCTCAGTTTCCCTGGGAGAGGGGCTGTGTTGACTCTACTATCTTTGTGGAGATCACTGGGACTTCCCATTTCCTCCCTCCACATGTCTTCCTGGGCTCCATTCCTTGGCAGTGTCCCCCAGGATAACCCTTCCCTAAGCCCCTTGCACATAAGGGCATCTACTGGCAGCACCCTCAAACAGCATCTTTTTATGAGGCATACTTTAAAGTTTTTATTGAAGTATAACATACATACAAAATAATATATTCATGCATAAGTTGGATGAACTTTCACATAGTGACACAACACATGACCAATACCCCAGAGATCCCACTCACACCTCCTTCCGATCACCAACACCCAACAGAAACCACCACCTTCACTTTTGACAACTTAGATTAGATTCTGAATATTCCATAAATAGAATTTATTTCCAGTTGTCAATCTTTCATGTCTTTATATTTGTGAGATTCATCCAGACTCTTAAATGTAGTTATAGTTTGTTCAGTCTCATTGCTCTACAGGACTCTATTGTGTGAATTGAATTCTATGATCAGTTCTACTCTTGATGGGTATTTTAGAGGTTGCCAAGTTTTTCATTTCTTTTCACTTCCAAATGTTTTATCTTCTATTTCACAGAAGCCCTTGAGTAGAATTGTTGAATTAAAAGATGTGTATATTCAGCTTTGGCAGATATTTCCTAACATCTCCAAAGTGGTTGCACCATTTCCACTCATTCCAGCAGTGAATGAGAGTTTAATATTTATTTATTTTATTTATTTATTTATTTTCCTTATTCTTTTTGGCTGTTTCATGTCTTTTTTATTTTTCAAACATCTTTATTGGAGTATAATTGCTTTACGATGGTGTGTTAGTTTCTGCTTTATAACAAAGTGAATCAGTTATACATATACATATGTTCCCATATCTCTTCCCTCTTGCATCTCCCTCCCTATCCCACCCCTCTAGGTGGTCACAAAGCACCGAGCTGATCTCCCTGTGCTATGCAGCTGCTTCCCAATAGCTATCTATTTTACTTTTGGTAGTGTATATATGTCCATGCCACTCTCTCACTTTGTCACAGCTTACCATTCCCCCTCCCCATATCCTCAAGTCCATTCTCTAGTAGGTCTGTATCTTTATTCCAGTCTTGCCCCTAGGTTCTTCATGACCTTTTTTTTTTTCTTAGATTCCATATATATGTGTTAGCATATGGTATTTGTTTTTCTCTTTCTGACTTACTTCACTCTGTATGACAGACTCTAGGTCCATCCACCTCAGTACAAATAACTCAATTTTGTTTCTTTTTATGGCTGAATAATATTCCATTGTATATATGTGCCACATCTTCTTTATCCATTCATCCGATGATGGACACTTAAGTTGCTTCCATGCCCTGGCTGTTGTAAGTAGAGCTCTAATGAACATTTTGGTACATGTGTGTTGTGTCTTAGTTGCACCACAAGGGATCTTTGCTGAGGCATGTGGGATCTTTTGTTATGGTGCGCTGTCTGCTCCGGTTTCTCTCTGGTTGTGGTTCTCAGGCTTCCCTCTAGTCGTGTGTGGGCTTTCTGTCTCTAGCTGTTGTGCATGGCGCTCCGGAGTGCATGGGCTCTGTAGTTGTGGCATGCGGGTTCTTTTGAGGTGCATGAGCTCATTAGTTACGGCACGCTGGCTAAGTTGCCCTGCGGCATTTGGGATCTTAGTTCCTCAACCAAGGATTGAACCCTCATCCCCTGCCTTGGAAGGCAGATTTTTTACCACTGGATCACCAGGGAAGTCCTGGATGAGAGTTTATATCCTCGCCAAAACTTAGCACTTTCCATCTTTTCTCATTTTGATAGCTTATGGTGGTTTGCAAGTCCCTGATGACAAGTTAAATATACTTTCATATGTTTATTGTCATTGGATAGCTTCTCTAAAGTTCCCCTTCAAGATTTTCCCCCCTCTCACTTTTCTGTTGGGTAGTCTTCTTTTCCTTTAGGGGCTCTTTGTGTATTTTTACATATTCCAGGTATGAGTCCACTGTTGGATATTTGAAATGTAAACATTTCTTTCCTCTCTCTGTAATGCCCAATTTTAGAGGTGGGCAAACAGGCCCAGAGAGGGAAAGTAGCTACCCTAAAATAAGACAGCACAACCTGGTCCCCCATATTCTGACTCCAAGCCTAACCTGACCTCCACCATATCCGCCTTAGGGCCCAGCCTCCCAAGCTGGCATCGTGTGCGGATCTCTTACATAGATGGCATTGTGTAGTGGAGGGGAGAGTATTAGGGTTCTGGAGTTAGAGACACTGCTCTGCCCTGAAGGTCTTTTCACCTTCTGAGCCCATGTCCTCATTCATAGTGTAGGATTCTCAGGCCTCCTTCATGGGACTGTTGAAAGGATGGTGTAGTGGGTTGGATAGTGTCCCCTAAATTTGTAACTATCTGGAATCTCAGAAAGTGACCTGATTTGGAAAAAGGTCTTTGCAGGTGTGATTAGCTAAGAATCTCGAGATGAGACCATTCTGAATTTGGAGTGGGCTGAGAGATAGACAGAAAGACACTTGATTTCAGACTTCTGGCTTCCAGAACTGTGAGAAGAGAAATTTCTGTTGTTTCTATAGTTACCCAGTTTGTGGTAATATGCTTTGGCACCCCAGGAAATGCACACAGGAGGGATAGGATGCACCCGGTCCTTGGGAAGGCCTCACGGACAGCTGTTTTCATGGTGGCCCAGTGGAGCTGCTGAGCCAGAGGGAAGAAGCTTGGCCACATGCCCACCTGGTAGGAGGTAGATACAGGTTTCTTGGTTCCCAGTCAAAAACCGATGGCTGTCTGGCCTGGCCCATCATTCTCAGAGTCAGCTGCACCGGCAGGTGAAATAAAGGGCTCAGACCCTCGAGTCTCCATCTAGCTGTCATGGTAGACCTCCCTTCCAGCCTGCAGAGGTCATGCCCAAGGAGTTCAGGGCTGGAGCCCTTTATCTGCTTGCCTGCTGACATCCATAGTGCCCCTTGACCCCACCCCCTCTCATTTATCCCCAGGCTGAGGACACCATTGAGCTGGACACCCAGGAGCCCCAGCACATGGCCCCTCCTGCCTCCCTTAGCCTTTCAGTCACCACAGCCTGTCTGAGAGGTTCCGTCTAGATTCATCTTCTGCCACATGCCTGCTCTGGTCCCCATCCTCCAACCGGGGGTCTCTTCTCTCCCTGAAGTGCACAGGGCACCCAGAAACAGGTCTTTGGAGAGACAGACCATAGGAGCACTCAGTGCTCAGATTGTGGGGCAGGACAGACCTTGTTCAAGTCTTCAGTCTGTCATTTACTGAGATTGTGACCTTAGATAACCCATGAAATGGGGTTGCCAACGGCCTCCACTTAATAAGGTCCTTATAGAAAATTCAGTACTCTGCCCGGCATTCTGTAGGTGCTTAACAACTGCTGGCTTTCAATCTCCTGGGCTGGTCTGCCTCCCTCTATTTGTATTGTACCTGTTCTTCTGGGCCTGTCTTAGACCTGTCCTCTCACCCAAGGTAGAATTCATTGCTCTGGCCCTGCCCAACACACACACACACACGCACACACACACACACATACACACACACAAACACACACGGTTTGCTGTGTGTCTTCAGTAGTACAAAGTGCATCTCACTTTGCATGGGATACATTAGTGTTGGGGCTTCCTCTGCCTTCTGAGAGCTCCCCAGGGGCCAGGAGGCTATTGGAGCCCTTCTCCTCTCCCCCGGACTGGCCCAGAATCCATCATAATGTAGAAAACCACATGGCTTATCTGCATGAATCCCTGAAGCCTGGAGTGGACAGGGACCAGGCCTTCCCCTGGCCTTGAACAGCTTGGGGTGGGTACACTGTGGGGAGGGTCAAAGGCACACCAGCTAGGGAGCACAGAGGGGAAGAGCTGACGTGATTATGGCACATTCCCAATCTCCAAGAAGACCCCGTGTATGACTTTCTTGGGTCTGCAGTGACAAATCACCTCAAAGTGGGTGGCAAAAACAACAGAACTTTATTCTCTTACATTTCTGGAAGTCAAAAGTATAACATCAAGGTGTCAGCCAGGCTGGTTCCTTCTGGAGACTCTAGGGGAGAATGTTTTCTTGCTTTTGCTAGCTTTTTCCAGGCCACCAGCATTCCTTGGCTCATGGCCCCTTCCTCTGTCCCCAAAGCACATTGCTCCTACCTCTGCTTCTGTCATCACATCTCCTCCTCTGACTCTGAACTCCTGCCTCCCTCTTTCCTCATGAGGACCTTTGTGATTACATTGGGTCCACCCAGATAATCCAGGATAGTCTTCCTATTTCAAGATGCTCAAGTCCGTCACAGATGCAGATTCTCTTTTGCCACATAAGGTAACATAGCCGAAGGGTCCAGTGATGAGGATGGGCATCTTTGAGGGTTATTTTTGGCCAGCTACAGCATGTACCCTTCTCTCTCCTTCAAGCCGCCACTTCCCCCACCCCTCCCTCTCAGGTGGAGACCTTCTTATTTCACTGAGAACGCCAAACCAATCAATCAGACTAAAGCCCATTCATCTTGCCAGCCCTACTTTCCCCCACCCCAGTATCTTCCATCTCTCCTGAGCCTCATGGCCCATCCCAGCCAGTCCGTCCTGGAGCTCTGGGTGCCCAGAGGCTCCCCCGCTCCATGTCTTCTGTCTCCCCCTTTCTTGGCTCCCGTGTAAACATGCAACAGCCATCTCCCTCCTGCTACTTCACAATTTGTCTGCCTTCCTTCCCCAAAAGACCCAGAGCAGCACAGAATCTAACCCACTCTACCCAGGAGTGTCACCAATGTGTGACCAGAGCCACATGACCAACATCCCCAGGAGCCTGTCTTGCCAGAGCCACCGGTGGACCTGAGTCCTCCTCTCACTCAGCACTTCAGAAACTCTCACTCCCATTTCCTGGGCACCAGGACTAGCCAACTACTCTGCTCTACACCTGGTCCCCTCCCCTCCCACCTCTAAATGCCGGAGACCCCAGGGCTCCATGCTCAGCCTGCTGCCTCCCCTCTGCAGTTCCTCCCTGGTTGGTGAGAAAGGCTCAGATTTGAAAGGTCCTGTTGCCTCCTTCAACATATTGCCCCAAATCTTACTGTTTCTTACCGCCCTGACCCTCCCCATCAATAATCTCTCACCTCCTCTCCTGTAGCTACCTCCCAACTGGTTCATTCTCCACACAGCACCAGAGTGATCCAGGTGCTAGACATAACCTAGTCAGTTCTCCATGGGGGTCAAATCTAACCTCCCACCATAAGGCCCTGTGACCCCATGTCCCATCTATCCCCCTTGATCCACACACATCACTGCTCTTCCTCCCCACGACCTGGCTCAACCCTCCTCTCCTCATCTGCATTTACTGCTCCCTCTTCTCCTGCATCAGAAAGTTAGGTTGTTTCTTACCTGTAGTCTCAGCACAGGAAAGCTTTGTGCCTCCACCCTATGAAGTGCACTTCCCTTCCTGTCCTGTCCCTTCCATGGCTTGTTTCCACATATCACAGCTGACAATGGCAGGCTAATTGGCTTATTTACAAAATCACCACAAAAGAGGAGCCTTGTCATTTCACTGCTGTGCCCAAAGGCGGAGGCTGCCCTGGATGCTTGATGTGCGTGTTGGACAGGTGAGTGGAGGAGCACCAAGCATGGCTATGGCCCCTGCTCCTCCACCCCCACCCCCAAGGATGGGACCTTCGTTTTGGCTGATAAGTGAAGGGATTTCCAACCAGACTGTCCTGCCCTGACAGCATTTTAAGACTCCAGCAGCTTTCTGGGGACCACCGATCTTCTCCCCAAACAAAACAGGCTGCCTTCACCATGCCTGGGTATGGGCATTTTCTGAAGTTGCTCAACCAAGAAGTTGAGAGAAAAATTAAAGGCCTAACTAAATGAAAGAAAAAGGAGGAGGAGCAAGCATCAGAAGCAGACTCAATTATGGCAGACATATTGGAATATTCAGACCACAAATATAAGATAACTATAATACTACAGACTCCAGTGGAAAACGTAAGCAACATGCAAGAACATATGGGTAATATAAGAAGAGAAATTTAAAAAGCCTAAGAATTAAAAGTAAATGCTACAATGCAACATTGTAAATCAAATACACTTCAATATTTTAAAAAACTTTAAAAAGTAAATGCTAAAAATAAAAAGCACTGTAACCAGAATAAAGAATTCCTCTGATAGACCCATCTGTACACTGGACACAACCAAGAAAAGGATCCATGAGCTTGAAGATATGCCAAAAGAAATTTCTAAAATGAAATGTGAAGAGAAAAGAGAATGAAAAAACACAACAATGTATCCAAGAATTGTGGGATAATTATAAAAGATGTAATATATGAGTAGTGGGAATACCAGAGGAGAAAAAAAGAGAAAGAGGGACATAAAAAATATTTGGTGTTAATGACTGATAATTTTCCAAAACTAATGACAGCCATCAAACCACAGATACAGAGATCTCAGAGAGCAATAAACAAGATAAATACCAAAAATTCTACACTTAGGCATGTCATTTTCATACTGCAAAAAAAAAAAAAAAATCAATGATAAGGAGAAAATCGTGAAAGAAGCCGAGTGGGGGGGGAAACACTTTACCTGTAGAGGAGCAAGGAAAACAATTACATTGGATTTCTCTTCAGAAACTATGCAAGCAAGAAGAGAGTGGAGTAAAATATTTTATATGTTGAAATAAAGAAGCCACCACCATAGAATTCTGTATTCAGCAAAATTATCCTTCAAAAGCGGGAGAGAAATAGAGACTTTTTCAAATGAACAAAATTTAAGGTTTTCTTTGCCAGTAGTCCTGCCTTGCAAGAAGTGTTAAAAGAAGTTCTACATAGAGAAAGAAAATGATATATAACAGAAAATCAGATAAAGGAAGGAAGAATTTTGGAGAAAAAATAAGTGAAGGTAAAATACAAACGTTTATTTTTCTTATTCTTAATCAATCTAACAAACATCAGTTTGTTCAAAATAGTGATAATAACTATGTATTCAGTGATGGACTATAGCTTATGGGTGAATGACAGTAATGTTATAAGGAACAGGAGGGAAGAATTGGGAATACTCTGGTACAAAGTAGTTGCACTACCCATGAAGCAGTATAATGTTATATGAAATTGAACTTAGATTAGTTGTAAATGTATAACACAAAATCAAGGATATCACTAAATATGTTTATATATATATATATATATATATACACACATATACACGAACTATTGAGAGGAGAAAAAATGGAGTCATAGAATGCTCAATTAAAATAAGAGAAGGGACCAGAGGACAGACAGCAGAAGCAAGAAGAACTACAATCCTGCAGCCTATGGAATAAAAACCACATTCACAGAAAGATAGACCAAGATGAAAGGGCAGAGGGCTATGTACCAGATGAAGGAACAAGATAAAAACCCCAGAAAAACAACTAAATGAAGGGGAGATAGGCAACTTCCCAGAAAAAGAATTCAGAATTATGATAGTGAAGGTGATCCAGGACCTTGGAAAAAGAATGGAGGCAAAGATCGAGAAGATGCAAGAAATTTTTGACAAAGACTTAGAATACACTAGAGAGAATCAATAGCAGAATAAATGAGGGAGAAGAATGGATAAGTGACCTGGAAGACATAAAGGTGGAATTCACTGCTGTGGAACAGAATAAAGAAAAAAAGAATGAAAAGAAATGGAGACAGCCTAAGAGACCTCTGGGGCAACATTAAATGCAACAACATTCGCGTTATGGGGGTCCCAGAAAGAGAAGAGAGAGAGAAAGGACCTGAGAAAATGTTTGAAGAGGTAAGAGTTGAAAACTTCCCTAATATGGGAAAGGAAATAGCCACCCAAGTCCAGGAAGCACAGAGAGTCCCATACAGGATAAACCCAAGGAGAAACACGCCAAGACACATAGTAATCAAACTGGCAAGAATTAAAGACAAAGAAAAATTATTGAAAGCTTCAAGGGAAAAACTACTAATAACATACAAGGGAACTCCCATAAGGTTAACAGCTGATTTCTCAGCAGAATCTCAACAAGTGAGAGGGGAATGGCATGACATATATTAAGTGATGAAAGGAAAGAACCTACAACCAAGATTACTTTACCTGACAAAGATCTCATTCAGATGCAATGGAGAAATCAAAAGCTTTACAGACAAGCAAAAGCTAAGAGAATTCATCACCACCAAACCAGCTCTACAGCAAATACTAAAGGAACTTCTCTAAGTGGGAAACACAAGAGAAGAAAAGGGTCTACAAAGACAAACCAAAAACAATTAAGAAAATGGTAATAGGAACATACATATCGATAATTACCCTAAACGTGATGGGATTAAATGCTCCAACCAAAAGACACAGGATTGCTGAATGGATCCAAAAACAAGACCCATATATATGTTGTCTACAAGACACTCACTTCAGACCTAGGGACACATACAAACTGAAAGTGAGGGGATGGAATAAGATATTCCATGCAAATGAAAATCAGAAGAATGCTAGAGTAGCAATACTCACATCAGATAAAATAGACTTTAAAAAAAGAATGTTACAAGAGACAAGGAAGGACACTACATAATGATAAAGGGATCAATCCGGGCTTCCCTGGTGGCACAGTGGTTGAGAGTCCGCCTGCCGATGCAGGGGACGCCGGTTCGTGCCCCGGTCCGGGGAGATCCCACATGCCGCGGGGCGGCTGGGCCCGTGAGCCATGGCCGCTGAGCCTGCGTGTCCGGAGCCTGTGCCCCGCAACAGGAGAGGCCACAGCAGTGAGAGGCCTGTGTACCGCAAAAAACCAAAAACCAAAAAACAAAACAATAAAGGGATCAATCCAAGAAGAAGAAATAACAGTTATACATATATATGCACCCAACATAGGAGGACCTCAATGCATAAGGCAACTGATAAGAGCTCTAAAAGAGGAAATCGACACTAACAAAATAATAGTGGGGGATTTTAACACCTCACTTACACCAACGGACAGATCATCCAAAATGAAAACAAATAAGGAAACAGAAGCTTTAAATGACACAATAGACAGGATAGATTTAATTGATATTTATAGGACATTCCATCCAAAAACAACAGAATACACTTTCTTCTCAAGGGTGCATGGAACATTCCCCAGGATAGATCACATCTTGGGTCACAAATCAAGCATCAGTAAATTTAAGAAAATTGAAATCATATCAAGCATCTTCTCTGACCACAATGCTATGTGATTAGAAATGAATTATATGGAAAAAAACATAAAAAACACAAACACATGGAGGCTAAGCAATACGTTATTAAATAACCAAGAGATCACTGAAGAAATCAAAGAAGAAATCAAAAACTACCCAGGGACAAATGACAATGAAAACAAGATGGTCCAAAACCTATGGGATGAAGCAAAAGCAGGTCTAAGAGGGAAGTTTATAGCTATACAAGCCTACCTCGACAAACAAGAAAAATCTCAAATAAGCAATCTAACCTTACACCTAAAGGAACTAGAAAAAGAAGAACAAACAAAACCCAGAGTTACCAGAAGGAAAGAAATCATAAAGGTCAAAGCAGAAATAAATGATAGAGAAACAAGAAAACAATAGCACAGATCAATAAAACTAAAAGCTGGTACTCTGAGAAGATAAACAAAATTGATAAACCATTAGCCAGACTCATCAAGAAAAAGAGGAAGAGAACTCAAATCAATAAAATTAGAAATGAAAAAGGAGAAGTTACAACAGAAACCACAGAAATACAAATCATCCTAAGAGACTACTACAAGCAACTGTATGCCAATAAAATGGACAACCCAGAAGAAATGGACAAATTGTTAGAAAGGTATAACCTTCCAAGGGTGAACCAGGAAGAAATAGAAAATATGAACAGATGAGTCACAAGTAATGAAATTGAAACTGTGATTAAAAATCTTCCAAGAAACAAAAGTCCAGGACCAGATGGCTTCACAGGTGAATGCTATCAAACATTTAGAGAAGAGTTAACATCCAACCTTCTCAAACTCTTCCAAAAATTTGCAGAGGAAGGAACACTCCTAATCTCAATCTATGAGGCCACCATCACCCTGATACCAAAACCAGACAAAGATACTACAAAAAAAGAAAATTACAGACCAATATCACTGATGAATATAGATGCAAAAATCCTCAACGAAATACTAGCAAACAGAATCCAACACCACATTAAAAGGATCATACACCATGATCAAGTGGGATTTATCCCAGGGATGCAAGGATTCCTCAATATATGCAAATCAATCAATGTGATACACCATATTAACAAATTGAAGAATAAAAACCATATGATCATCTCAGTAGATGCAGAGAAAGCTTTTGACAAAATTCTACACCGATTTATGATAAAAAATCTCCAGAAAATGGGAATAGAGGGAACATACCTCAACATAATAAAGGCCATATATGAGAAACCCACCGCAAACATCATTCTCAATGGTGAAAACCTGAAAGCATTTCCTCTAAGATCAGGAACAAGGCAGGGATGTCCACTCACCACTATTATTCAACACAGTTTTGGAAGTCCTAGCCATGGCAATCAGAGAAGAAAAATAAATAAAAGGAATAGAAATTGGAAAAGAAGAAGTAAAACTGTCACTGTTTGCAGATGGCATGATACTATACATAGAGACTCCTAAAGATGCCACCAGAAAACTATTAGAGCTCATCAATGAATTTGGTAGTTTCAGGATACAAAATTAATGCACAGACATCTCTTGCATTCCTATACACTAATGATGAAAAATCTGAAGGAGAAATTAAGGGAACACTCCCATTTACCATTGCAACAAAAAGAATAAAATACCTAGGAATAAACCTACCTAGGGAGACAAAAGAGCTGTATGCAGAAAAGTATAAGACACTGATGAAAGAAATTACAGATGATACCAACAGATGGAGAGATATACCATGGTCTTGGATTGGAAGAATCGATACTGTGAAAATGACTATAACACCCAAAGCAATCTACAGATGCAATGCAATCCCTATCAATTTACCAATGGCATTTTTTACAGAACTAGAACAAAAAACTTAAAATGTGTATGGAGACACAAAAGACCACGAACAGACAAAGCAGTCTGCAGGGAAGAAAACGGAGCTGGAGGAATCAGACTCCCTGACTTCAGTATATACTACAAAGCTACAGTAATCAAGACAATATGGTACCAGCACAAAAACAGAAACATAGATCAATGGAACAAGATAGAAAGCCCAGAGATAAACCCATGCACCTATAGTCAACTAATCTATGACAAAGGAGGCAAGGATATACAACAGAGAAAAGACAGTCTCTTCAATTAGTGGTGCTGGGAAAACTGGAGAGCTACATGTAAAAGAATGAAATTAGAACACTCCCTTACACCATATACGAAAATAAACTCTAAATGTATTAGAGACCTAAATGTAAGACTGGACACTATAAAACTCATGGAGGAAAACATAGGAAGAACACACTTTGACATAAATCACAGCAAGATCTTTTTTGATCCACCTCTTAAAGTAATGGAAATAAAAACAAAAATAAACAAATGGGATCTAATGAAACTTCAAAACTTTTGCACCATAAAGGAAACCATAAACAAGATGAAAAGACAACCCTCAGAATGGGAGAAAATATTTGCAAATGAATCAACGGACAAAAGATTAATCTCCAAAATATATAAACAGCTCATGCAGCTCAATATTAAAAAAACAAACAACCCAATCCAAAAATGGGCAGATGACCTAAATAGACATTTCTCCAAAGAAGACATACAGATGGGCAAAAAGCACATGAAAAGCTGCTCAACGTCACTAATTATTAGAGAAATGCAAATCAAAACTACAATGAGGTATCACCTCACACCAGTTAGAATGGGCATCATCAGAAAATCTACAAACAACAAATGCTGGAGAGGGTGTGGAGAAAAGGGAACCCTCTTGCATGGTTGGTGGGAATGTAAATTGATACAGCCACTATGGAGAACAGTATGGAGGTTCCTTAAAAAAGTAAAACTAGAATTACCATATGATCCAGCAATCCCACTCCTGGGCATATACCCAGAGAAAACCATAAGTCAAAAAGACACATGCAGCCCAATGTTCATTGCAGCACTGTTTACATTAGCCAGGTCATGGAAGCAACCTAAATGCCCATCTACAGATGAATGGATAAAGAACATGTGGTACATATATACAATGGAATATTACTCAGCCATAAAAGGAGCGATATTGGGTCATTTGTTGAGACATGGTTGGATCTAGAGACTGTCATACGGGGTAAGTCAAAAAGAGAAAAACAAATATCGTATATTAAACGCATATATGTGGGACCTAGAAAAATGGTACAGATGAACCGGTTTGCAGGGCAGAAATTGAGACACAGATGTAGAGAACAAACGTATGGACACCAAGGGGCAAAAGCGGCGGGGGGGTGGGAGTGGGAGTGTGATGAATTGGGCGATTGGGATTGACATGTGTACACTGATGTGTATTAAGTTGATGACTAATAAGAATCTGCTGTATAAAAAAATAAAATAAAATTCAAAAAGAACCCCATGGATTATTTAGAAGTGTGTATCTTAATTTCCAGACGTTTGGAGGCTCTCTACTTCTCACTCTCATTTTTATACAATTTAAAATTTAGACTTTGGACACAGTGGAATAAAATGCAATTATGTTTGTTTAGTTACTTTATAGAGGTCCTTCAAATATCACTGAACTGAAGTTTTGAAATATTAATTTTACATAGTAGTTCTCAGTCTTTTGCACATGTAACCATAAGTGAATTCCCAAAAAATATGTAACCCTGGCTGCTGGAGTCATGTTTATCAGGGGAAGTTCACAGACACAGGAATAATGGGGAGTTTGTGGGTCCCCACTGCACACTTTTTTCTGGGCCAGCACACAGGTATCCAGTAGGGATCCAGGGTCCAGGAGAGGGACCCAAACTTTGGGCTCTGGTGCTTTATGTGTCCATGAAGTCTTGAGGAAGGCTGGCCTTCCTCCTACAGGGAGGCAGTCTTGAACAAGTTAGCCCTGTCCTCTCACTACTTCAACAGCCATAATTTTCATTACTCCCTCTTGGTCTCCAACCCCACTCAGACAAAAGCATAGTTTCTCATGGGGTTGCCAACCTTTTATTTTTCAAACATTATCAACATCATTTCATAAAAGGAAGGACATTCGAACCCCAATTAACTAAGAAGCACATATTTCAGAATAAGCTCGTTTGCCCTAAAACAAGACCCTTAGGTATTTCCATGGACCATCCTTGATTTCTCCATTATGCTGCTGAGTAGTGCAAAGTTGGTGCTCAAGAACACCTTGGATGATGGTGTGCTATCAACAGCTGCTGTGAAAGAAAGAAGCTGGTACCCTCGGTGGCTATGTGGGCAGAGGAGTTGAGGAGACAGTAGGTGATGGCTCTGTGCTGTCAGTGAGGGCTGTCCTCTGCCCGCACCCCTTTTAATCCCTTTGTATCCCTACCACCTGAGGAATGAAGGCAGTGATGAATTACTGGCAGAATTGCCCTGTCTGATAAGAGGGTCACCTGCAAGCCAGAGGGCCCAAATCCTCCCTGGAACACATCACTCCCTACCCACCACTTAACAATTCCCTTTAAACAAAGGTACAAATTTGTAATAGCTGTACCGTTAAGATATGCAGTCTATGATTCGGAAAACTGTGACTGCTTTCAATTTTCCTTTTGGAAAATTGTGCCCTGTTCTTGGAGAAACATGGCATTTTGTAGGGAGAACCCAGGCCAGGTGGCCAAACTCTCTGTGAAGTCTGTTTCTTCAGCCAATACTTTGATTTCAAGTGAGGGTGTTGGAGATGAGTGCACCTTCACCATGATAGCCTTTCCCTGGTATCACTGGCCAAGGTTCCCTTTGGTGTATATTACATACAAAACGTTGCCCAGCACCTGCCTTGCTGCTGCTCTTGGGATTAGGCACCTCCTTTGCACACTCTGTGGATGGTGGTCCTTTCTCTGAGTCTGTGAATGTGTCACTTGTTAAACTATTATTTCTTGAGGCCTGTAAACTATTATTTCTTGATGTCTGAACAAGTTTCAATTCTGCAATTTCTATTTCATTCTTCTTACAGATTGAAAAACACTAGTGAAATTCCTCATCTTACAATCTATGCTCCTTAACATTAACCCTAGTCTTCTTAAAGTCCTTGGTCTTGCTCTCTCAAAGGCTTCCTGGAGCTTGATTCCAGTGGGCTGGTGACGTGGACACCACTGAGCTTGACAACATGTCATACTCCACCCAAGCCTGGAGATCTCCGGTGTCTGGGGGAAAAGGCAGGGGCCGTGAGACAGGAGACAAGAATGGAGGTAAATTCAGGGATAAAGCCCAGGGAAGAGTCCATATGTCAGTTGCAGGTCAGCTATGTGCCCTCTGTCTGAGAAGATGCCCCTCAGTTTGGGATGACCAGCTGCTCTCAGAGAGAGCAAGGCTCCTGGGCCTGGCTTCTCATGTGATACTGGGCAGATCCTATGCACAGAGGCTGTGGCCTGCAGGGGTCGTCTATCAGCACCTCTGCAGGAGTGAGGGGCCAAAGGGGGCCGTGGGCAACCTCTCCCAGGAGAAGTCACCTGTCCTGGGGCTGGGGCATCAGTCCCTCAGACCCACACCATCTACCTTTCTACCTGGGTTCCAAGCCCAGCAAGGCACAATCCTGACTTCCCCAGTGTAGGATTTCCCCAGTGTGTGACAAGCCAGGCTGTGGCCACCTACTCCGAGGGTATAGGTCAGCAGGGCAAAGCCCATCACTGCTCCCTGGTGAGGCAACTACAACAGAAAGGTGAGCTTTTGAGAGCAAGGGTCAGGTGTCAGGGAGGAGAGGCAGAAACCCAGAAGGGACTCATCGCCTGAGGCCACATCCTTGTCCACCTCTGTGGGGTCAGTCAGCCTCCAGTGTCTGCTCTGAGGTCACAAGACCCCACAGTACTGGCCATCACAACCACCTGCCTCAGAACAAAACAAGAGGGCAGGAGAGCAGGAGGCCCATATGAAAAGTGTGGTCCATTGAGGAGGTGCTCCCTGGGCCAAGTGACAAGACATGGCTTCTCATGGCACAGCTGCCCCCAGACTCAGCATAAATGTCTGGACTGTGAGCCCATTGATTCTGGGAAGGGTACCAGCACAAGGTGAACAGATGCTCCATACTTTGAGTCAGGCAAGCCAGGAGCCAAGCACTGACAATCAGCCTGCTTTACACCCTCATGTTTCACAGGGCAGGAGCCTGGGGGCGGGGATGGGGCCTGCCCTGAGGTCACAGCAGAGAAGGTTTGCTGCTGGAGGGCCATACACAGGACAGCTGTATAGAATGTGATCAAAGGCTCTCTGGTGCTTCATGCCATTCAAAACCAGGGGCTCTTAAACAGCCCGAGGGTAAGATACTGCCAAATCCTTGCTGAAATTTCTGAGCCCATCCTCAGATCCCAAATTTTGCACAGATTGCCAAAAGTTCCATGGACTTCTGATCAAGGACCCCATTCATCTGGACTGCTCAGTGCACAGCAAGATTGCCAGGATAGGGCCTAGGGATCTTGCCCACACAACCATCCCTGACATTTGCTCCTGGAGAACCACCTGCCCAGCTACCAACATCTCCTCCTTCCCTCTAATCAGGCTAAATGCAACTGGGAGAAAGGCAACACAAAAGGAGGAAATGTGGAAAAATAAACCCGACAGTGCTGTCTCCCCCAGCCAAGACTAAGAGTCCATGAGTCTACCCACTGCACTCACCTGAAAGCCCCCACACATCACCAGGAGCACAGAGAGCACACAGGCCATCAGATACACCTGACCTCAATTTCCTCCTGAGAGAGCACTCAGGGGCCTCCCTGGGATTTGGAGGTGTCAACAATTCACTGCACTGTGGCTTATGCCACAGAGCAATTTTGAACAAGGATTATAGTACCAGTAAACTTTAAGCACTGCTTTAAGTCCAATCACTTTACGTTTAAAGAGAGAGGAATTGGGACTTCCCTGGTGGTGCAGTGGTTGGGAATCCGCCTGCCAATGCAGGGGACATGGGTTTGATCCCTGGTCTGGAAAGATCCCACATGCCGCTGAGCAACTAAGCCCGTGCTCCACAATTACTGAGCCTGTGCTCTAAAGCCCATGAACTACGACTCCTGAGCCCGTGTGCCACGACTACTGACGCTCGTGCGTCTAGAGCCCGTACTCCTCAACAAGAGAAGCCACCACAATAAGAAGCCTGCTCACCGCAACTAGAGAAAGGCTGGGCACAGCAACGAAGACCCAACGCACCTAAAAACAAATAAATAAATTAATAAATTTAAAAAAAGAGAGAGAGGAATGGAATATTTTAAACAGAGACATATGAGCCCTTTAAAGGGCAAAAAAATGTTGCTTGCAGCTTTTCAAATAGGAAAGGAAACAAAAAATGACTGGGTTTGCTGTTTTTCTTGAATTTTTCTAGTACTAGCACTAGATAATATTGATGATCTTCATGCTTGATCACAAACAACATGATGCTGTAATATTCAAACTGTTGGTGAAACTTTTTTAATCTCATGACTTACTCTGGAACAATTGTGTTGACATAGGTACTGATGGTGCAAAAGCAAAGGTGGCAGAAGTGCTGGCACCTTAACCCAAATCAAGGAGTGGCACCAAACTGTACTACTTGGGCTTCTATTCACTATCATATACTTGTATTAACAGTGCCAGTTCCAGTTAAGAATGTTCTGTCTTCAACAGTAAAAATGATTTATGTTAGTAAATCTTGACCATTGAAATTGAATATTTTATAGTATATGATGAAATCCAACATACAAACATCACACATCTGTGTATCAAAGTGAATGGGAAAAAGTTAGATCAGATACTGATAAAGAGGAAGTGGATGACATGGATGATAGATGTGAAAAATTAGCTAAAATGTAGCACAGAAAAGAAACGGTCAGAAATTATGAATGAGAAGTTTATGGACCTAGAGTCTGCTGGTGGCTTGATTTTGGACTTTGCATCCTCAAGAACTGTGAGAAATAAGCCTCTGTTGTTTAAGCCACCCAGTCTGTGGTAGTTTGTTATAGTCCCTTGAGCTAAGACATATTTTGGTACCAAGAAGTAGCAAACACCTAAATATGTGAAAGTGGCCTTGGAATTGGATAGTAGGTAAAGGCTGAAAGAGATTTGAAGTGCATGCTAAAAAAAAAGCTGAGATCACCATAAAGGCCTTTTAGCCCTTACCTATTAAAAGTGATTCTGGCGATGGCTCAGAAAGAAAAGAGGCACACTGGAGAGAAAATCTCCATCTTTGTAGAGAATACAGAAATAATCATGAACAGATAGAAATTTGGACGTTAAAAGGCCATTCTGGTGAGGTCTCAAACAGAAATGAGGAACACGTTATTAGAAATTGGAGGAGAGGCAATTCTTATTATAAAGTGGCAAAGAACTCGACTGAACTGTGTTTTAGTGTTTTTTGGAAGGTACTCCTTGTGAGTGATGAAACTGAATATTCATCTGAGGAGATCTCTGAACAAAGTTTGGAAGAAGTAGCTTGATTCCTCATCACCGCTCACAGTAAAACACATCAGGAGAGAGAGTAATTGAAGACCAAATTGTTAAGTAAAAAGAAATCAGAACTTAGAGATTTGGAAACTTCTCAGCCTATCCGTATTTGAAAGTGAGAAAGCCTGTTCTGAAGAAAACTCGAAGGGTGTAGCAGATGTGCTATTAATTTAATTTGTCCTCTCAGCAGAGGCCAGGAATAGTAAAGGATTAAACCAGCAGGGACACTGCCAGTTTGAACTAGCAGGGGACAAAGACAGCCAGGCAGAATGAGGGAAGGCTGTCAGAATTCTTGGATTCTACAGAATGGGAGACTAGAGCAATTCGGCTGTGAATGTGTACTCCTCTTGAAGAAAAGGGAAGAAAGACCTCAAAGGTGATTCCGAGGTCATTGGGTCTGTCAATCCCACCACAGGCCCAGGGGGCCTCAGTTTCAAAATGTGATATTGTCGCCCTCACAGAGAGTCATGGTGTAGGTGGAGGCCCTACAGAGAGCTGCAGTGTGGGTGGCACCCTACCAAGCTGAAGGAGTGGGGCTGCCCCACCGAGCTGTGGGGATGATGTTTCCACCCCAGTGAGACTGGGGGGCAAAGCATCAAACCAAAGAGGATTACTCTCATACCTTAAGATCTAATGGGATTGGCCTTGCTAGGCTTTGGACTTGCTTGGAAACTGTCACCCCTTCCTTCTTTCCTATTTCTTCCTTTTCGAGTAGGGATGTCTATTATATGCCAGTCCCACCATCGTATTTGGAAACACTTAACTTGTCTTGGTGACAGATTTACAACTACAGAGGAATTTTGCCTCAGGATGAATACTACCTCCAGTCTCACCCATATATGATTTAGATGGTGTTTAGCTCAGACTTTGGACTTTAAATTTTACAGTTGATGTTGGAATGAGTTAAGGCTTTTGAGTCTGTTGGGATAGAATGAATGTATTTTGTATACAATAAGGAAATGAATTTTGGGTACCAGGGGCAGAATTCTATGGACGTATATCACCCCCACCAATTCTTATGTTGAAGCCCTAACCTTCAATGTATTTGGAGATAGGGCCTTTGGGAGGTAATTAGGTCATGGGAATGGAGCTTTCATAATGGGTGTAGTGCCCTTAGAAGAAAAGACACAAGAGAGATCCCTCTTTCTCTCTGCCACATGAGGACACAGTAAGACAACCATCTGAAAAGTAGGAAGAGAGCTTTCACCAGGAACTGAATATGGCACCTTGATCTTGGCCTTCCAACCTTCAGAACTGTTAAGAAATTACATCTGTTTTTCAAGCCACCAGGTCTATGGCATTTTGTTATAGCCATCCAAGCTGATGAAGACATAGAGAACATATATAAGATGGTCTAATATACATATATCCAGGGTTCTAGAAGTAGAGACAGGAAAGAATGAGTAGAAGTAACATTTGAAAAAGATAATATTATGTTCTGGATGAGATGAAGAACGTGTATTATCAGTTAGTGAAGCAAAATAGATTACATGGAGGATAAATTTTTTTAACCTGAAACTAATCACACGTCAAGAAACTGGAGAACACAAAAGACAAAAGACAATCTTAAAAAAAAACAATTAGCAAAGAAACTGATCACCCACCATGAAACAGTGTACTGATGGCATAATTTGAAAAAACTGTAACAAAAGCCATATTCGATGGAATAAATATTCAAAGTTCTGAAAGGAAAAGCTTTTCCTCTGGAACTGATTACCCTGTCACATTATAATTTATAAAAGTTCACCAACAAGGGAACTGATAAATTATTTTTAATGTATGCATACAATGCAAAATTATAAATAATTAAAAAATTAAAGAACATCTAATATATCAATTTTTCTTAAAGTAAGAATGTTAAAAGAAGAAGCCAAAGGCAATATGATTTACATGACACCATATATAACCAAAAATATTATTATTATACATAATTTTGATTATCTACAGCTGTGCTGAAAGCATAAACATTTTTATAAGATGGATATATACCAAGTTCTTGATGGTGGCTATCTTTCTCATTGTTGGTGAGAGTGTAAAATGGGACAACCCTTATGGAAAACAATATGAAGTTTCCTCAAAAAATTAAAAATGTAACTACCATGGGATCCAGCAGTCCCACTTCTGGATTTGTATCCAAAAGAATTCAAAGCAGGATCTCAAACAAATATTTCCACACCCACATTCATCATAACATTATCCAAAATACCCAAGATGTAAAGAAACCCAAACGTCCATCAACAGATGAACGGATAATGGGGTCTATAAATACAATGAAATATTTCCTTCCTTGAAATAAAAGGAAACCATGTCTCATGCTACAACATGGATAAACCTCTAAGACATTATGCTAAGTGAAATAATCCACTCATAAAAGGACATATCATAGCCACTCACATGAAGTATCTACAGTAGTTAAAATCATAGAAACATACAAAGGTGATTGTCAAGATCTCAGGGAGGAGGAGGAAGAATTAGGGAGTCTCTGCTGTCCCAACCCCCGCCTGGGTCCTGGGGAAGGAATCAGAACTCAGAAGCAGTAGAAGAGGCTTTGGCCAGCAGGGAAGGGGGGGTGAGGCCCAGGGCGGGTTCACAAAGGATCAGAGCATCTGAGTGCGTTAGGAGGAAGGGGCTTCAGAGGTGGGCCAGACAGGCCATGACGGGGGCTAAGCAGACTGGGAGGGGGAGCAGTTCAGGGAGACAGCAGGGGTCTGCTCCCTGCCCCTCATTGTTTGCTTGTCTCACCCTTATGAGTGGGTCATTTCCCCTGCTCTGATGATTCAAAGTCTCTGCCGGCACCCACAGGACGATGACTGAGGCCTCCACACTCCTCAGCATGGATCCCAGCTCCCACCCAGATCTGGGGCCACAGACACCTCTCCCCCACCACTGCTGCCCCTGTGAGCAAGCTGTTCTTGTGAAATGCGGTCATAGTTTGTTAGGAGGAACTGTTTTATATGGGAATACAAATCAGTGTTGATACCAATACACACACATGTCCAGCCATGGGTGGAAAGGGAAGGGACAGTATAGTTCTGGGGTGTCTTTGCACACCCATAGGCCCCTAAGGCCAGTCCCCACAGCCACAGCCAGATGGGTCCTCCTCCTTCAGTTGAACGAGATGCTGCTGCACAGAAATCCCACAAGTTCCACAAAGGGGTCCAACTGTCACTATCCTTATACACACCTTTCACGGGTGCTCCATGAACTTCCCCACACCGATTCCCCTTGTTGCATCCTCATTGGGATTAAGAGGTAGCTGCGTCCACCACTCTCCACATTGCAATAATCCCAGTGGGACTAAAGGTTGCTCCCGCTATGATGAGGCAAACAGTCCTGTCCCCATGGACAAGACTTTTCCTCTCTGGTCAGGCCACCCACACAGAAGACCCTGGATGAGTGGAGGGTCATCCCAGCGCCATCACCTGGCCACTTCAGGGATGCAGAGAGAAGCTCCATAATGACAAGGGCTGTGTCCAGGCTCCATCCTAGAAACTGGTGAGTGTCCAGAGGGCTGAAAGGCACAAAAGCAGCTCTGCCTCCCCAGAAGGTTCTGGGATGCAGAAGATGGTACAGATGCCCCAGAAGGCCCCTAGCCAAGCAGGCTTTACATAAGGGGATGATGAGGGGTCCCTGGGGAAAGTGAGAGCTGTGCGTTCCCAGGGCCAGCCTGAGGAGTCCTTACCTATGTGGAGGAAAGGTCTGGCCACCTGTAGATCCAGAGCTCCTGTGACCTCCCTCATCCTTCCTTCCTCTCAGGATCACTCTCTGTGGAGCAACTCAACATGAACAAGAGGACAGTGGCCTGAGAGCATTTCCCACCAAAACTATCTTTATTCACAATTTATATACATCACTCCAAAGGTCCTGCTCCCACCCACACCTGGCCACACCTACCTCTCCCACCTCCCTAACCTCCCACAATCCCGCTCCCTCTCCCCACCCTGGTGGTCCTGCCCTCCCTCCCTTCCCCCCACATCATCTAGGATCCGCACTGGGATGACGAGGAGCCCCTACGCTCCCCTGGGAGCCACCCTGGAGGGCCGGCCCAGCTGTTCCCTACTGGCTGCAGTGCTTCTTCTCCTCTTCTTACTCTTCTCTGTGACACACGGGTCACGCTTTCTCTTTCTCGGCTGTGAGGGGAGAGCCGGCCCCAGAGCCAAGGCTGGCCTCCCAGACACCCGGAGGCCAGCCCCGGGGATGGGCAGCTTCTCAGCAGCGGCTGGGTGTCCAAACAGAGCCCGCTTCCTCGACTTGGGAGCAGCTGGTGGAGCTGGGCTGAGGCCTCTTCTCTGAGGGGAGGGGGCGTGGGGAGCACTCTGGGCCCGCCAACCTCCAGGGGAGGCCAGGCCTGAGGCATGGGCAGGACTCTGGGGCACCCAGCAGAGAGCCGAAGAGGAAGGCCAGGCTGGGGAGTTCCTCCTCGTCCTCACCGGACCCGTCCCTGGGCCCTCAGGCCTCCCGAACAGGAGAGGCCTCTCTGAACATAGACGCATCCCTGGGTCCCCGTAGAGGGCCAGCGTGCCTTTGACCCTGGGGAGAGGATGGAGAGACCTCCTGACGTCCTTGAGAGGAAACAAAGGCTTTGGGCCTGCACAGGCCAGTGTCTCTTTGGATGAGCCTACGAGGAGCCTCAGAATCAATCTCTGGTGGGCAGGCTTCATCACTGACCCCTAGATGGGGGTCTTGGTCGTGCCTCTGGGCACCTTGGCCAGCGTCGGACTCAGAAGGACTTGGGCCCATTCCAGGTGCACTGGGACTCGGGGCTGCCCGCACACCCTCATCCTCTTTCAAGGCCAGGAGTTGTTTCTGCACCAGCTGGTAGGAGGGAGGAGGACAGTGACGGACAGTGACACCAGAACTTGAATCTAAATACAGACACTGTGACATTCCTGCCATCCTCCTGCACCTTATTCCCAGCTTTGTGCCCTTCTCTCCCCTCCCGGCTCCCCATCCTCTCCTTCCTTTCACCCTGCACTGCACCCACCCCGGAACGGGCCCTTCCCCATGCCAGGCCTCCCAGGCAGGGGAGGGATGGACAGCACCAGGTGGCCCTCCAGTTCTGGGGCCCTACCTCTCCCCTGTTCACTGGGGTCCCTCCGTGCACTGGTCTTCCTGGGTGTCCCTTGTGTCCCCTGTTCTACCGGGGATCCCTCCCTCCTCTGGACCCCCTGGGAAATCTGGGTTCCCCTGTCCCCTGGATCACCTGGGGTCCCCCTCCTGTGGGGCTCCCTGGCTCCCTGAGTGTCCCTCTCCCTCCTCTGGCTCACTTCTTTGGGGGTGAGCCCTTCTTCCTGCTCCAGCTCCTCCGCTAGGGCCAAGAGATCCAGCTGTGGGTCTGGGGAAAGCAATTCTGCCAGGAATCGAGGGTGAATGACTGCCTCCACCTCGGACAGAAAGAAGAGGCTGTGAGCATCCTTGGCCAGGAGTAGCCTGTGAGACAAGAAGACCTGGAGGGAAAGTGAAAAGCAGAGACCCACCCCACTCTCCTCCACAAGGTGGGGCTGGTCAGCACACACACACACACACATACACACACACACATACACACACAAACATGCACATACACAGTCACATACAAAAGAGCACATATACAGAGGCACATACACAGACACACAAAGGCATACACACAAAGAGACACAAACATGTACACACATACATCTGCGTAAACCTCCCCTAACACCAGGCTCAGGAACAAGGAGCTGAGCTTAAGTCCCAACGGCCTGAGCAGAACCCAGATCTTGGGTGCTGAGTGTTCCATGCCTCTTGTAGACCCCAGGCTCCATGCCTATCCTACCTTGGTGACAAAGTCCTCCTGGGAACACAGCTTGTCAATGTAGCTCAAGAGGCCCGGGTCCGAGTAGATGCCGTCCTCTTCCTGCTTCAGCTCATTTCCGTCCTCTCCACCTTCTGCATCTGACTCGCCTGTGGCTGAGTGGACGGGCCCCACCAGCGCATCCATGATGTCCATATACTCCCTCACAGCCTCAGGGGGAATCTCCTTGGGTGCCTTGGGCTCTGGGGGCTGCTGGGACCTGTGTGGCTTTGGGTGGGAGGGCTGGGCCCTGGGGCCGGACATCCTGGGAACACAGGCTGAGACAGAGCAGGAGGAAGGGAAGGAAGGTGAGGGACTCCCGGTCCACCTCCTGACCACCGAGTGCACGTTGGAGAGGGCATTGTTTGGGGGACATTGCTGTGGGTGTAGGGGGGTCAGGACCACCTGAAGCCTCATGCACTGTTGGAGAGGGGAGGTAAGGGGGGCATCTAAGAGAGTCACAAGTAAGGAAGTGGGGAACCTCCAATTTTCTAAGGGTCTGCCCATCAAGCCCACTTCCTAGGCAGACTTTGTGTGGGGTCCTTTGACAGGGAGGTGTGAGAGGAGTTGCAAAACTGACCAAGTCAATACCCCATAGTGACAAAGGGCAGCTGAGACCCCACGCCCCCACCCCCTGCCTCAGTGGCTGTTTTGGTTGAAAGACCAATGCCCGTGTCTTGAAGGAAAAGGATCCACGTGGGGTCAGTGGCCAACCCTAGGCCCCTGTTACCTGTGCCTTCAACTCCAGGGGGAACCTGGGTGCCTGGCTGAAGGCCCACTTTCGGGGCTGGGGGCCCCCGAGGATCCAGCTTCGGTGGGGCTGGAGGAGGCAGGTCCTGCGCACACTGCATCCACTGCCACTTCTGAATCTGCATCTCCTCCTCGGCCTCAAATTCCATGAACCTGGGGGGTGACGGAGGCACAGGCCACCCTGAGAAAAAGGCCTGGGTTCTGGAGCCCAACAAAGGCAGCCAAGAATGAGGGATTTGGAGAGGATGTGCCTTGGGGCTGTCAAGGCCCTGTGAGGTGCTGTCCACAGCAGAGAGCTGCTCCTGGAACTGATACAAGATCTGCGACCCTTCCTGCCTCACCAGCACTGGAGGCCATTCAACAGCATCGACCCAGGTCGCTGAATTGAACCAGGTCAACGGGACACGTGGCTGACCCAGGGGCCACCCTCCTCATGACCCCGTCCCCATCCAGAACCATATGAAGGGCTGACAGCCAGAGGCTAGAACAGGCATGTGTTCCCCACAGGGGTCCTTGACCGAATCCAGGACCCTGGGCTGGGACTGAGAGTCCTGGAACAGAGACCTGGAGACGGAGGGCCCAGGAGAGGCTGGACAACGTGGATGCTGAGCTTAGAGGAGAGGCCTTCCTTTCCTCTGAGAGGCGCTCGTTTGTTTGCTTTTCTTTCTTAAACCAAGGGGATTACCATGGAGCAAACAACGGATGGGCCAGAGACCCTCGGGCTGACGACAGCTGGCTTCCCCAGCCTCTTCAGGGATGCCAGGGCACCCACTCAGGCCACTTTTCATGAGGAGAGAGGGTCCCAATTCTATGTCAGTGGCCGCCAGCCACCTACCACTAAAGAATCAGCAGGCTGGCGGGTGCAGCTCTTTCTCAGGCCCAGCCCATATGGCCGGAGTTGGACCCCTACTGGACTCACAGCTTCACCCTGCCCCGTCCTGAGACCTTCATGTCAAGGCAAGGGTAGGTCAAAATCAGGGGAGGGCAGAGCTCCTGGTGGAGGAAGGACAGAAGACCCAAACCCTCAAGGTGAGGGAGGGGTTTCTGGAGGACAGTAGGGCCTCTGGGCTGTGGGGCCCCTGTTCTGGGTGACAGCCCTCCTCCTTTGTCCTCTCTGATGAGCACCCACATGGCCAGACCCTGCCCTCACCCACTCGCCTCAGCCTCCACGCAGCCCCTGGGCCCAGGACGCTGACTCACTTTTCTGCTATCTCATTGTAGATCATCCGGTCAAAGTTGCTAACTCGCTGCCATTCCTGCACGGCCCTGAACAGTCCCCACTCCAGCGTCATGGTGGGCTTCAGGCGGGCCACGGATCGAAGCACTGGGCTGTAAGACCTTGGCGTCAGTCTCCGTGCCCAGCCCAGCCCCCACCTGCCCGACCCCACCCGCCAATGTGGACCACACATCACTCAACACAGCATGACCGAGCAACAGGAGGGTGGGAGGCAGGTGTCTGGGAGGGCAAAGACAAGGCTTCCCGGCCACTGCTGTCACCGCCTCACACTCACTCGAGGATGACCATCCACTCCCAGGCTACAGCTGGGACACTGTGCCTTGGGGAGCTCCTTTCCTCTTCAAGGTTGCCTTTTTGTAAGAAAAATCACTATCATCAATGAGGCGTGGCATGTGCCAGGCCATCTGCTAACACTTCATAGATTAGCCCAAGGAGTCTTCTGCCCGGTCCTCTGAGTGAAGTGTGACTGTCCCGTTTTTACGAGGGACCGGAGGTTTAGGATGGAAATGCCTGCCAGGCTCACAGCTCTAGTGGGAGAGAGCCCACGCCCTTAGGAGAGCTCTACCGTCACCCTGTTCCTAGTGGAATTCTCCACAACAACGAAGTCAAGGCGTGCATTAAGCGCTCTCCTGGGCCCCGCGCTCCTCCCCCTCCTCCGAAGTGACCTCCCCCGGCCACGTACACTCAAGTCCTGTATGAAAGGAGATGGCACCACAGGAGACTGCGGCATCCACTCCTTGGCTCCTCACCTTACAGCATGACCCTCTCTGACTGCAAGTCTTCAGTCCATATTACCATGAGAATCATGGAAGAGCAAGTTGGCTAGACTCTCAGGGTGGTGGGGTCAGTTGAGATAAGGCACATTTCAGTCATGATGTCATGGACTGGCAGGCTCACCCATATGACCGACAATGTGCCTTCTCATAGCATGGACATCGCCCTCAGACCTTGCTTCCAGTATCCCTAGAAACCTAACCTGCGAGTGCATCCCCAGGTCCTCTTTATCTAAAAGCTCCGATAAGCTCACGACCCCCTGAGCGTTCACTCACGTGAGAAAGCAGGAAAGAGCTTCTGCATCAGGACTCTGGGGAAGGTGTCTCCGCGCCAGTGGCTTGAGGCACTGCCAACATCGGAAGTTACTGTATACGCTCTGGGGGTTAGAGCAGTCACCCTGCGAGGCGTAGGGCTGGTTTGTGGTCAGGCTGCCCTCCCTGGAAGTGCCATGTGGCCAAGGCCCAGAGTTCACTGGGCGAATGATAGGGGCCAGCTGGGCAGCTGGTGGTGGAGCTTGAGGAGGAAAGCCTGGGGTCCAGCCTCCCTTGCCAGCCTGAGTAACTCCAACAGCTGGAGCAGTCACAATGGTCTCCATCACAGGGGATGCTAAGAATACGGGTGCAGGACATGCAGCAGTCCCGCTGAGGGCCCCTGGAGCGCTCCAGGTGAGGGGGCCCTGAGTTATGATAAAGGTCTGAGTCTGGGGCGCCTCCACTGGCCTCCCTTGTGACCTGACTTGGACAGTGAGGTTGCAGGCCCCAGGGGCACTGGGTCCACGGCCACCATTAGCCACCAAAGGTGTCGTGGGGAAAGCTGGCAGCAGGCTGCTGCCAGGAGGGAATGCTGGGGTGATGGGAGGTGGCAGGTGCTGCCCCCAGGGTGGCCGGTGCTGGGGGCCAGGAATGGGTGGAGGATAGAGCACTGCCATGAAATAAGACAAGGAGGCACCAGGGTTCATGATGACATCCGTTCCCAGCACTGGAGATGCTGTTGAGGCAAAAGAAAGGAGTGAATGGGGGAGGAGAATGGGCCAGTGGGACAGAGGCTTTCTGCGGCATCAGAGTGTAATCTCCACAGGTGAGAGGCACCTGGACAAGGGAAACTGCAGCGTGCAAATGTCTTCAACTGCTTTTCATGCCCTGACCTCCAGTTGAGAATTATTCCACCGGTGACCCCGCGCCCATCCACCAAGGCCCCTGACCCCTGCCTGCCGAGAAGAAATTGCCTCAGCAAGCACTTACTTGGAGAGCCTCCCTAAGGCAGCCCCTGGCAGCTAAGCCTCACAGGCTGTCTCCCAAGACCTGGAACTGTGTGCACCTCCGCTCTGTGAGAAATGCCCCTCAGCTGGCGTACTAGCAGGTAGGGACCTTCTGCAAGGTAAGTTCTAGGCACCCAAAGGCACTGTGTAAAACATTAGGGCCCCACCTCCTCCTCAGTCCTCCTTTTCCTGACACTCAGTATAAATCCCCTCTTTCTTCCCTAGCCTCGCAAAACAAAACAAAATTCTGGAAAATATCCCTCTAATGGAATCCTGATACAAACCCATAACACTGGCCCAGAATGCACCTGCATCTCAGAACAACCCACAGCAGGTACGTAACATGGGCCAGGTCCTGCCACCCCCTTCCCAGTGCCCAAAGTCACTGTCATCACTCAGGAGTTCTGTTCCTAGGAGGTGGGGGTGGTCTGAGAAGTAGGCACGTGTCCCTTAGATTCTGTCATTTCACAGCCAGTGATGGCTGCAGAGGAGTAAACAAGGGCCAGGGAATTGTTATGTTACATTGGTCGAGGGAGTATAGACCACCGGTGGTCCTTCCCCTTCCAGCTCCCAATAACGGAGAGACAATCTGAGAAGCAAGCATAAGCCAGGTGCCATGGCGATCAAGTTGTCTGAAACACATCCCTGTTCAGGAGAACAAGGTACACACCACGGTGCACCTAATTAACCAGAATAGGTGTCATAGGACGTTTAATAGTAACACAGAAGATCATCTTCCTGACCCTGGGCTACACTCCTTCCCCCTTTAAAAGAGGAAACAGCCTTCATAGACATTCCACCCGAAACAACCCCACTCCACATCTGTTCCCTGTCCATGAAGGAGTGCCATGAAATACGAACAAACTCTTCCTCTCAAGGCAGCCTGAGGGTCCACCATGAGATACTGGACAAGATGAAGTAGGTCTGAAGTACTGCGATTCCACAAAAGGAAGAACAATTCAGAGCAACACAGGAACCTGAGCCCTCTCTTGGCTGAAGTTACACGGTTGCTCATCCCCTGTTGAATCCAAGGCAACAGTTACCTGAACTGAGAAGTGAGCTCTGGGCTGGGAGGAATGGACGAGGTGTGGGCTGCGGCAGTTAGAGTAACCTCCTGTCTCGCTCTCAGAGAGGACACTTCACTACAGGTGTGGCCACACACAGCCCCATTGAATAGTTTTCTCACCAAGACCATCTCTCCCCAGGGCCCCCTGAGATACAGTAGGCTCCTGTTCAAATCCCTTTGAAAGATATAGTGAGGCAAGCTTCAGGTACCTCAGGAACATAGTACAGGTCTAGGCTTTCCTCATGACCCTCCCTGTGTCACCACCAGGACATCACACACATCCTTCCACACACGATTCAGAGTGGCTTGTCTCCTCTCTAGAAAGAATCAACCTGTCTGCTGCCATCCTTTCTCCATAGCCAGGGCAATTCCTCTTGATCTACCTCCAATGACCCCTCCTCCCCAGCGCAGTCTCAGGTTTCTTCAGGCTCCCCAGTCTCCCCAGGTGAAATGTCCTTGTGTGTCCAGTGCTCTCTTCTCCCTCTACTTCAGTCCAACTATGTGCCCACAGTGAAGTGTCACATGTGAACCCGAAGGACGTGAGAGATGGCAGGGTCTCTGAAAACACACCCCCAGCCTATAGGCTTACCTCCTTCTGAAGCCATCCTGCAGGCTTGGGCACGGACTACTGCTGCCTGGTAGCCTCAATGAGAAAAGTCAAGACCAGGACCCAGAGAGCGACCTGCTTCAGCAGTTGCTCAGGATCCAAGTAAAGGAGAGCCACGTTTAAATTTAAACAGTAGAATGTGGGCTGAAACGTTCTGCAGTGGGGGAGGGGCAGAGGGTACGTGGGTCCCGGTGACGTGGGGTGGGGGGACATTCCACGAGGGCTCTGGGAGGTAGGCAAGAACCGGAAGTTCCTTCCATCTCACACAGTGGCAACACAATTGGCGTGTGCCTCTTTAGGCAGTTTATAAACTTCTTTTGATTCATGGCACCGATGTTGGACATGACAGTCCCTTCCTTTCACGTCTTTATCCATCAACCTAGTTTTGTGTCCCTCAACACACTCTGCTTCCTACCTGGCTCTTGACTTACTTCAACAGAGACTAGACTTTCTGAACAAAATACCCAAGTGTTAGTCTGATAAACATAAATAATGGCCACATGGAACTGAGTATTTGAAATTAGGATTGTCTCAGCAGATGCAGTGTCTTTGACTGCTGTATGTACATCACTCCTAAGGAAGTGGTCCTTGTGCTCCAACCAACATCCAGCAGGACCAGCCTTACTAATGATCCTTTGTGCTGGAAAGCCCCTGGCCATCAAAAAACTGTCATGCAGTCCCCATGTCCAAGACCAGAATTCACTAAATGTCTTTCTCATAGTATTCCATGGTTGTTAAAGATTTAGGTTTTTACCTTTTAAATGATTTTATTATAATATTTTAAGCGAGTAATACCTTCTCATGGTTCAAAATTAAATTGTGCAAAATGGAATATGCAGTGGCGAGTCCTCCTCCCACCCCTTTCCCCTGTCAACCCAATCCTCTTTCCCGGAGGAAACCAGTGTTATCTCTTTCATTAAAATCTTCCCAGAGATACATCATGCAACTAAAGACGAAGGCAATCTATTTTTATAGAAGAGCGGAATTCTGCAAGATATTATAAAAAAGGAGGGAGGGAAAGTAAAATTGTTCCCATACTACCTGCTGTGTTGAAATTGACCCAGATGGTCAACTCTCAAAATTATTAAAAAAAACCCAAAACCGTACAAAGGACACACCTGTGAATCAACATTTATTGAACAACCTCCGTGTATTAAATACACTGAGAAAAAATATTCTAGTAGAGTAAATGCGTTGGAGAAACTCTAGGAACGGAGTCAGGAGACAGTATCTTAAGAGTGTTTCCCAGGTCTGAAATTCTTTGCTAGAATTGTTCTTTAACAGAAACATCAGGCTTGCTAGGAAAAACACCTACTGTTCTTTGAAAGGCAAACAAGAACCAAGGAACTGCAGTCCAAAGGGCATGAAAGCACTTGCCCCAATTTGAGGCTACTGTGCTTACAGCGGAGCTCTCCAGAACTCTTTGTAGCTAAGTGCATGGGTTTCACGTGTGCAATATAAAAATCATGAGTGCACATCTCACAAGAGCTGGTTTGAAGAAGAGACCGTCACGAAAGTTCCCGGCGAGAAGCGTCGCCAGTTAAGTTCCGCAGCGTGCCCGACCCTCCATTTCTCTCCTGTCCTGCGGAGACCTCCTGGAGCAGATGCCCGAGCGCTCCGCGCCTGCACGCCTGCGCACGCCCACTGGGCGCGGGGCTCTCGGGCACGCGGACCGCCGTCCTCCAACGGCTCCCAGCGTCTGTTGGGGCAGTTTGCTCCGGAAGACAGGAGCGCATGCGCGAGCGCGGACGGTGGGGCCCCAACGGCCGTCCGGCGCTGGAGCGGCCTGTCATGGCGGCCTCTCGAGTCAATTATAGGAATCCTGAGGTAAGGGGTACAGGGACTTTTCACCCCTCAGGTGTCACCGCTCTGAGCTGTTGTTCACCCTGTGGGTTATTTGTGCCCATGTCGGTGTAAGGAGACTCGCCACAATGTGGATTCACGCCCCCATAGCGCTCGATTCCCTTGAGGTGTTTACCCCAGGGTTATTGGCACCACTGGGGAGCCGGCTGCGTGAAGGGTTCAGTGGCTACGGGGCCTACAGTGGGGGGTAAATAGTGTGTGCGAGCTATTAAACAGGTGCCGTTCTAGTCTGCACGTTGTGAAGAGTACAAAAGCTAGAGGGAAGTTCTTGCGAGTTGAAAACCCTCATCTGGTTCCAAAGGTGTAGCTCAGGTGATTGGAAAATGAGTGAAGATCGAAGGAACACACTCATAGTTTCACTAGTGCCTTCCTTCTTATCATAAAAACGTCAATCAACACATGTTCAAACTGCATTCTTTTGTCAGTGATGGGAGCAACTTTGCTGAATGTGGTCATAAACATGTATTTGTAGTCTGATGTCAAATCATGATTGATTTGCAAGCATAGATGGGGTCTGTACATATTTAATTGGTTGGTGGGAATCTGATATGTAGTCAAATGTGCGGGATGGTTTTGTCTGTGCATATTTGACTTTGAAGGGAGGTCATGCCTGCGTTTTTGTGAGAGTGTGTAAGAGTGAGTGCTGTATTTGGAGGGTGTTGAGATGTGACGCAGGCATACTCAAGGAGTTGGTGGTTAGGTGTTTGTAATTTGGTGTTTGGGGAATATGTTTACATGTGTTCTTTTCTCCTACGAATTTGGGGATTTGTGTGTGTCTAATGGTGGATTTGGAAGGATTATCTGCATATGCATAAGGGCAATGTCAGGAAAAGTAGTGGTGTATATTACTTTGGGTGTCCAGTCTGTTTGTTTTGTATATTTGGGGAATGTAGGCTGATCATTTGTGTATTCAGGCCATGTTGTATGGTTACGGGGTGTTTGTGTGTGTGCATTTTCAGGAGCTGTCTATGTATATTTGGATGTGTAGAGGGCAAGTCTGTGACTATTTTATGGGACTGGTGGATGTTGTATATGTAGATATGTTGTGTTTGTATGATTCTGTATTCTGCAAGATGGCAGAGTTAATTCTGTGTGAGAGGTTGGGACTGTGGGGTTATGTATATGCCAGTAGTGTGGTACTGTATGTGTATTTGGAAGAAAGGGCGTATAGGGTGATATTATTGCATATTTGTAGTGTACTGGGTAATTGTGGTGCTCTTTGGGACTTGTGGAGAGTTGTGTGTTAAATGAGTGTGTGTGTGTATTCAAGGGGTATGGCCACTTGGAGGAATATTTGCTGAGGCTGTGCATTTGTAATTTTCAGTAGGAGCCTCTTAGGCTTATGTATTTTGGGAAGTGAGTATATGTGTATCTGATAGAGAGGTGGGGTTCTATGTTTCTACAGGGAAGATGGACAATTGCATTTATATGTATTAGAAATATGTGATACCGGTATTTGTTAGTACTTGTATATGTGTGAGCTGGCTCCTGATAGCTAGGGATAAGTTGATATATGGAAGTTGTTTCATAAATGGTTTGCTGGAGATATTTCCATGTTTCTTACTTGTGTATTCTAATCCGTGTGTGTGTCCATCATCAGGTGCATGCATTATCAAAGTTTGTTCATAAGGTATGGAGTTGTTAGGAGTATCCAAATTGTATTTCTTTGGAGAATGCTAGGGTGTTTATACGTGTGTTTGATAGACGTAAGAGGTGGTCTGTCTATATATTCAGGGTGAGGGTAGAAATATATATATATATACACACACACACATATACAGTTTATATGTTGGGGTAGTGGTGGGGAGCTTGTATTCTGGAGAGGTAGCATAATGTATAGTGTTTGGGAGGGGATCCATATGTTCAGGGGTTAGGAATATTTGCATGTGTGTGTCCATAGGTGTGTGAGAATTGTGTATGTGTATTAGTAAGACTGCAGAAGTTGTCGGTGTTTTTCTGTTTTGAGTGTGTCTGAGCATTTGGGGTGTATACTCATGAGGAGTTTGTGGGTGTGTGTATTTGTGATTTGTGCGTATATCCGGAGGCTTAGAGTCCTCTATGTGTCTATTTTGAAATGTAATGCCTGAAGAATTTAGTGGTGTTGCTTGTATGTGTGTTGTCAGTATTAGTGAGGTGGACTTATATGTACAGTTGATCCTTGAACAACATGGGTTTGAACCACACGGGTCTACTTATAGTGGATTTCTTTTTCAGTAAATACTACAAGACTACTACAGGATCCATGGACACAGAGCCACTGCATGGAGGGTTGGCCCTAACCCCCACGTTGTTCAAGGGTCAGCTGTATTTGCTAAGTATAGTTTATGTGTGTCTGTGTGTGTTTTTCAGTTCCTGGGGCTTTTGGGGTATGTATTCTGCGGGATGTGAGAGTTTAGTTTGTGTGTTTGGGAACCAGTAGACTGTGTAGGTTACGTGTGTGTGCAGGAATCCTGGAGTATATGTATTCTAGGACTGTGGGATTACATATGGGTCTTTTTTGGGATTGCATATGAGACAGTTGTGTACTTGGTGAGCCTGTGTGTTTAGGTACTCAGTGTGTACATCTGGATGGCATATCGGTTGCACATGTTTGTTTTCAGGCCCATGTTGTGTGTGTATATATAGCTGTGAGAGTGGAATGTGAATATTCAGGGTGAGTAAGGTTTCGCCTGTAAAAATTTAGCTAGTAAGAGGTGGTCTGTTTGTGTATTTATTCAGGGTGAGGGTAGAAATGTATGTGTGTGTTCAGGATATATATATATATATGTGTGTGTGTGTGTGTGTGTGTGTGTACAAACACATGTATATTTGGTATCCTTTTGGTTATATATCTGTGGTGGGAGTTGAGGGTTCTACTTGGGGTGTAAGTGGATTCTGTGCACATATTCATAGGAAAAGGTATGGCATGTGCTGGAACTGGTTCATACTAGCTTGGGATAGTCAGTTGTGCATATCTCTTCCCAGCTCTGTGTTTAGTGATGTCAGGTGAGTAGCTTTAAATTGGTCATGCTGGGAATATTTATACCATGTAGATACCGTAAGTGAAGTCTTTCCCACCTTTCTTGGAGAGCTTTTTATCAAGCACTTACCAGCGTACCACTGATGTGCGTGTTTGGATGTATGTATGTATGAAGCAAGAATATTTGGGCATCGGTGGTTACGTATGGGACACTCATGTGAATTGTGAGTGGGGCATCTGGGGCTATGGGCCCTTGTATATGTGCATTGACCCTGGTAATTGTGAATCATTGCATTGCTCCTATCCTGTTCTTTAGGGCCAGAGAATCCCCATAAATGTTGTTGATTCCCAGTAGAAATCATGCAGATGGCTACAGAGGTGTCTGTACCTTAGGCAGGTGGACACTACTTCAGCATTTGTGTGGTCCTAGCATCTGGGTCCCTAGAAGGGTGGGCCTGGTGGGCAGATGGCCCTGCAGAGCAAAACCTTCACAGGTGTGTTGTTGGCGTGACAGGCAGCAGTCAGAAAGTCAAACCCCCTGAGAACCTGTTGGACAGCTACAGGCATTACTGGCTCTTCTGTGGCAAGCTGACGTGCAAGGACACCCTCCACATGGGGTCCAGAGCCATGAGTCCCTGAGCCCAACTGCCCCAGGGTGGTGGGAACTGTTGTGTATCAGGCTGGTCAACTGTATCACTAGGTCTCATCCAACCTGTCTCCATGGAAACCTAAGTCCTCAGGGATAGGCAGGACCTCTAGGGATCACTGAGCTGACAAGGACAGAGGTGGGGAGGCTTTGTCACTGAGGGAGAGTCGGGGACTGAGACCTGGAGAGCCTTGGGAGTCCCACTCTGAGGAGATATGGCTCTGATGTTCCCAAACCCTTTAGACATGTTCTCTGTTCTTTTCTGAAGGCTCAAGATGCTTCTAGCAGTGGGAAGCTTATCTCAGTTTCATGTTTCTCTGATAGGATGAACTGACCCTTTTATTCACTATTCCAGGTCGAGCTGCAAACCCATCAGAGGGAACCATGTGATCATTGTAGCCACCAGCTGACCCTACAGCCACCTTGTGCCTCCCTTGGACCCACCCAAGAATTTCTGAGCCTTCTGGTGAGTCTTGTGGCCTTTTCTCCCTCATTGTGAATCCTCCTGCCAATAAAACATGCTGTGAATGTTAACAAAAGGAAACCTCAACTAGAATTGGAGTGTGGAAGTCCCCCCCGTAGAGGGAGCTCTCATGCCGTGTCACTCATCATCAATTACCGCAACAGGAAGAGGTCATTTACTGACCCCAAAGAGGAAGTGCAACCACCTTACTACCCCAGCTGGAGGAGGGAAGACTTCCTTCCTGGCCAGCAACAAGAAATAGAAAATAGAAATAGCTAATAGAAAATTCCGCAGTTTAGCCAATGAGATGCCATTGTCACCTGAAGTTTTCCTTTCCTCCAGTGAACTTCCATTTTTTCCCTTGATGATGACTTTCTTTCCTTGTCCCACCCTCCTTACTATAAAAGCCTTCTGGGACTTCCCTGGTGGTCCAGCAGCTAAGACTCCGAGCTTCCAATGCACGGCACGTGGGTTCAATCCCTGGTCGGGGAACTAAGATTTCCACATGCCGTGTGGCATGGCCAAAAAAAAAAAAGCCTTCCATGTTGTGTAACCCGTTGGAGTATCTCCCTTTCTATCAGATGAGATGTGCCTGATTCATGAATCGTTTAGTAAAGCCAATTTATTCAAAATTCAAAGTAAATCTTCAAATTTACTCAGTTAAATTTTGTTTTTTAATACATTGGTGGCATGCAGAGGTGGCCACTAACAGTTTAATATGTATCCCTCCAGAAATGTTCTGTATAAAAATATGTATGTGCACTTTTCTAAAATCCACTCTTATGATTGGTACTGCTAACAGGATGATTTTATGATTAAATGCTTATCTTTTTAAAAAGAAAAAGATAAATATATTGGTGGCAGTGATGGGATCTGAAGCAAATTTCTGATAACATTTGGGACAAGGAGGAACAGGTGTGGTGCCCACAACTCCTTTGAGTTCCCTGTCTTTCTTGCCATTCTTGAAGGTTGTTGGTAAGCTCCTCTTGGTTTGAGCTCCATTCTCTTTGCGTTTGTGCTCCCAATCTAACTGGTTTTCCTTTACAGGGCAGGACAGTTTGGGCTGGTAGAGGATTCTCCCTGAGGCCAAAGCCCTAGCCTTTCATATGGATATTCCCAGGACACAGTAACATCTCTTGGTTATTGCCAGTATATTTTTGAGCTGTAAACCCTAGCCCCTAATTTTGTTCCCTGGATTCCACATTGGGCACTGCTGACAGTGTAGTCTGCACTTGCCCATCTGTTTGGAATCAGCCCCCAGTTTCCATGCTTGGAACTGTTCGTGGCAGCTATAGTTCTCCAATTTGTTTGGAATCAGTTTGCAGTCCCCATTCCTTGGGATTTGCTGGTTGGATCTTTTTCCTCAGTCCAAGGATCCCTCGTAATTGGTGGTGGTGCATACCAGGCCCTCTTTTGTCCGGGACATAGTAACATCTCTTTGTTACTACTGATATATTAAGGTGCAGTTTTTTTGTGTGTTCTTTTTTTTTTTTTTTAACATCTTTACTGGGGTATAATTGCTTTACAATCATGTTTTAGTTTCTGCTTTATAACAAAGTGAATCAGTTATACATATACATATGTTCCCATATTTCTTCCCTCTTGTGTCTCCCTCCCTCCCACCCTCCCTATCCCATCCCTCCAGGTGGTCACAAAGCACTGACCTAATATCCCTGTGCTATGCGGCTGCTTCCCACTAGCTATCTACCTTACGTTTTGTAGTGTATATATGTCCATGTCTCTCTCTCCCTTTGTCACAGCTCACCCTTCCCCCTCCCCATATCCTCAAGTCTGTTCTCCAGTAGGTGTGTGTCTTTATTCCTGTCTTACCCCTAGGTTCTTCATGACATTTTTTTCGCTTAATTTCCATATATATGTGTTAGCATACGGTATTTGTCTTTCTCTTTCTGACTTACTTCACTCCGTATGACAGACTCTAGGTCTATCCACCTCATTACAATTAGCTCAATTTCGTTTCTTTTTATGGCTGAGTAATATTCCATTGTATATATGTGCCACATCTTCTTTATCCATTCATCCGATGATGGGCACTTCGGTTGTTTCCATCTCTGGGCTATTGTAAATACAGCTGCAATGAATATTTTGGTACATGACTCTTTTTGAATTTTGGTTTTCTCAGGGTATATGCCCAGTAGTGGGATTGCTGGGTCATATGGTAGTTCTATTTGTAGTTTTTTAAGGAACTTCCATACTGTTCTCCATAGTGGCTGTACCAATTCACATTCCCACCAGCAGTGCAAGAGTGTTCCCTTTTCTCCACACCCTCTCCAGCATTTATTGTTTCTAGATTTTTTGATGATGGCCATTCTGACTGGTGTGAGATGATATCTCATTGTAGTTTTGATTTGCATTTCTCTAATGATTAATGATATTGAGCATTCTTTCACGAGGTTGTTGGCAGTCTGTATATCTTCTTTGGAGAAATGTCTATTTAGGTTTTCTGCCCAGTTTTGGATTGGGTTGGTTGTTTTATTGTTATTGAGCTGTATGAGCTGCTTGTAAAGTTTGGAAATTAATCCTTCGTCAGTTGCTTCATTTGCAAATGTTTTCTCCCATTCTGAGGGTTGTCTTTTGGTCTTGTTTATGGTTTCCTTTGCTGTGCAAAAGCTTTGAAGTTTCATTAGGTCCCATTTGTTTATTTTTGTATTTATTTCCATTTGTCTAGGAGGTGGGTCAAAAAGGATCTTGGTGTGATTTATGTTATAGAGTGTTCTGCCTATGATTTCCTCTAAGAGTTTGATAGTTTCTGGCCTTAGGTTTAGGTCTTTAATCCATTTTGAGCTTATTTTTGTGTATGGTGTTAGGGAGTGATCTAATCTCATACTTTTACATGTACCTGTCCAGTTTTCCCAGCACCACTTATTGAAGAGGCTGTCCTTTCTCCACTGTACATTCCTGCCTACTTTATCAAAGATAAGGTGACCATATGTGCGTGGGTTTATCTCTGGGCTTTCTATCCTGTTCCATTGATCTATATTTCTGTTTTTGTGCCAGTACCATACTGTCTTGATTACTGTAGCTTTGTAGTACAGTTTGAATTCAGGGAGCCTGATTCCTTCAGCTCCGTTTTTCGTTCTCAAGATTGCTTTGGCTATTCGGGGTCTTTTGTGTTTCCATACAAATTGTGAAGCTTTTTGTTCTAGTTCTGTGAAAAATGCCAGTGGTAGTTTGATAGGGATTGCATTGAATCTGTAGATTGCTTTGGGTAGTAGAGTCATTTTCACAATGTTGATTCTTCCCATCCAAGAACATGGTATATCTCTCCATCTATTTGTATCATCTTTAATTTCTTTCATCAGTGTCTTATAATTTTCTTCATACATGTCTTTTGTCTCTGTAGGTAGGTTTATTCCTAGATATTTTATTCTTTTTGTTGCAATGGTAAATGGGAGTGTTTTCTTGATTTCACTTTCAGATTTTTCATCATTAGTGTATAGGAATGCCAGAGATTTCTGTGCATTAATTTTGTATCCTGCTACTTTACCAAATTCATTGATTAGCTCTAGTAGTTTTCTGGTAGCATCTTTAGGATTCTCTATGTATAGTATCATGTCATCTGCAAACAGTGACAGCTTTACTTCTTCTTTTCCGATTTGGATTCTTTTTCTTTCCTTTTCTTCTCTGATTGCTGTGGCTAAAACTTCCAAAACTATATTGAATAAGAGTGGTGAGAGTGGGCAACCTTGTCTTGTTCCTGATCTTAGTGGAAATGCTTTCAGTTTTTCACCACTGAGGATGATGTTGGCTGTGGGTTTGTCATATATGGCCTTTATTATGTTGAGGAAAGTTCCCTCTATGCCTACTTTCTGCAGGGTTTTTAACCTAAATGGGTGTTGAATTTTGTCAAAAGCTTTCTCTGCATCTATTGAGATGATCATATGGTTTTTCTCCTTCAATTGGTTAATATGGTTTATCACATTGATTGATTTGTGTATATTGAAGAATCCTTGCATTCCTGGAATGAACCCCACTTGATCATGGTGTATGATCCTTTTAATGTGCTGTTGGATTCTGTATCTAGTATTTTGTTGAGGATTTTTGCATCTATGTTCATCAGTGATATTGGCCTGTAGTTTTCTTTCTTTGTGACACCCTTGTCTGGTTTTGGTATCAAGGTGATGGTGGCCTCATAGAATAAATTTGGGAGTGTTCCTCTGCTATATTTTGGAAGAGTTTGAGAAAGATAGGTGTTAGCTCTTCTCTAAATGTTTGATAGAATTCGCCTGTGAAGCCATCTGGTCCTGGGCTTTTGTTTGTTGAAAGATTTTTAATCACAGTTTCAATTTCAGTGCTTGTGATTGGTCTGTTCATATTTTCTATTTCTTCCTGATTCAGTCTTGGCAGGTTGTGCATTTCTAAGAATTTGTCCATTTCTTCCAGGTTGTCCATTTCATTGGCATAGAGTTGCTTGTAGTAATCTCTCATGATCTTTTGTATTTCTGCAGTGTCAGTTGTTACTTCTCCTTTTTCATTTCTAATTCTGTTGATTTGATTCTCCTCCCTTTTTTTCTTGATGAGTCTGGCTAATGGTTTATCTATTTTGTTTATCTTCTCAAAGAACCAGCTTTTAGTTTTATTGATCTTTGCTATCCTTTCCTTCATTTTTTTTCCATTTATTTCTGATCTGATTTTTATGATATCTTTCCTTCTGCTAACATTGGGGTTGTTTTGTTCTTCTTTCTCTAATTGCTTAAGGTGCAAGGTTAGGTTGTTTATTCGAGATGTTTCCTGTTTCTTAAGGTGGGCTTGTATTGCTATAAACTTCCCTCTTAGAACTGCTTTTGCTGCAACCCATAGGTTTTGGGTCGTCGTGTCCCCATTGTCATTTGTTTCTAGGTATTTTTTTATTTCCTCTTTGATTTCTTCAGTGATCACTTTGTTATTAAGTAGTGTATTGTTTAGCCTCCATTTGTTTGTATTTTTTACAGATCTTTCCCTGTAATTGATATCTAGTCTCATGGCGTTGTGGTAGGAAAAGATACTTGATACAATTTCAATTTTCTTAAATTTACCAAGGCTTGATTTGTGATCCAAGATATGTTCTATCCTGGAGAATGTTCCTTGAGCACTTGAGAAAAATGTATATTCTGTTGTTTTCGGATGGAGTGTCCTATGAATATCAATTAAGTCCATCTTGTTTAATGTATCATTTAAAGCTTGTGTTTCCTTATTTATTTTCATTTTGGATGATCTGTCCATTGGTGAAAGTGGGGTGTTAAAGTCCACTACTATGAATGTGTTACTGTCGATCTCCCCTTTTATGGCTGTTAGTATTTGCCTTATGTATTGAGGTGCTCCTATGTTGGGTGCATAAATATTTACAATTGTTATATCTTCTTCTTGGATCGATCCCTTGTTCATTATGTAGTGTCCTCCTTTGTCTCTTCTAATAATCTTTATTTTAAAGTCTATTTTGTCTGATATGAGAATTGCTACTTCAGCTTTCTTTTGGTTTCCATTTGCATGGAGTATCATTTTCCATCCCTTTACTTTCAGTCTGTATGTGTCTCTAGGTCTGAAGTGGGTCTCTTGTAGACAGCATATATATGGGTCTTGTTTTTATATCCATTCAGCCAATCTGTGTCTTTTGGTGGGAGCATTTAGTCCATTTATATTTAAGGTAATTATCGATATGTATGTTCCTATTCCCATTTTCTAAATTGTTTTGGGTTCATTATTGTAGGTCTTTTCCTTCTCTTGTGTTTCTTGCCTAGAGAAGTTCCTTTAGCATTTGTTGTAAAGCTGGTTTTTGTGGTGCTGAACTCTCTCAGCTTTTGCTTGTCTGTAAAGGTTTTAATTTCTCCATCAAATCTGAATGAGATCCTTGCTGGGTAGAGTGATCTTGGTTGCAGGTTTTTCTCCTTCATCACTTTCAGTATGTCCTACTACTCTCTTCTGGCTTGTAGAGTTTCTGCTGAAAGATCAGCTGTTAACCGTATGGGGATTCCCTTGTCTGTTATTTGTTGTTTTTCCCTTGCTGCTTTTAATATGTTTTCTTTGTATTTAATTTTTGACAGTTTGATTAATATATGTCTTGGTGTATTTCTCCTTGGATTTATCCTGTATGGGACTCTCTGTGCTTCCTGCACTTGATTAACTATTTCCTTTCCCATATTAGGGACGTTTTCAACTATAATCTCTTCAAATATTTTCTCAGTCCCTTTCTTTTTCTCTTCTTCTTCTGGAACCCCTATAATTCGAATGTTGGTGCGTTTAATGTTGTCCCAGAGGCCTCTGAGACTGTCCTCAGTTCTTTTCATTCTTTTTTCTTTATTCTGCTCTGCAGTAGTTATTTCCACTGTTTTATCTTCCAGGTCACTTATCCATTCTTCTGCCTCAGTTATTCTGCTATTGATCCCATCTAGAGTATCTTTCATTTCATTTATTGTGTTGTTCATCATTGTTTGTTTCATCTTTAGTTCTTCTAGGTCCTTGTTAAATGTTTCTTGCATTTTCTCTATTCTATTTCCAAGATTTTGGATCATCTTTACTATCATTATTCTGAATTCTTTTTCAGGTAGACTGCCTATTTCCTCTTCATTTGTTAGGTCTGTTGCGTTTTTATCTTGCTCCTTCATCTGCTGTGTGTTTTTCTGTCTTCTCATTTTGCTTATCTTAATGTGTTTGGGGTCTCCTTTTTGCAGGCTGCAGTTCGTAGTTCCCGTTGTTTTTGATGTCTGTCCCCAGTGGCTAAGGTTGGTTCAGTGGGTTGTGTAGGCTTCCTGGTGGAGGGGACTAGTGCCTGTGTTCTGGTGGATGAGGCTGGATCTTGTCTTTCTGGTGGGCAAGTCCACGTCTGGTGGTGTGTTTTGGGGTGTCTGTGGACTTATTATGATTTTAGGCAGCCTCTCTGCTAATGGGTGGTGTTGTGTTCCTGTTTGCTAGTTTTTGGCATAGGGTGTCCAGCACTGTAGCTTTCTGGTCATTGAGTGAAACTGGGTGCTGGTGTTGAGATGGAGATCTCTGGGAGATTTTCGCCGTTTGATATTATGTGGAGCTGGGAGGTCTCTTGTTGACCAGTGTTGTGAAGTTGGCTCTCCCACCTCAGGGGCACAGCACTGACTCCTGGCTGCAGCACCAAGACCCTTTCATCCACACGGCTCAGAATAAAAGGGAGAAAAAGTAGAGAGAAAGATTTAGTAGAAGTAGGAAGAAAGAAAGAAAGAAAGGAGGGAAGGAAGAAAGAAAGAAAGAAGAAAAGAAGGAAAGAAGGAAAGAAAGGAGGGAGGGAGGGAGGAATGGTGGGAAGAAGGAAGGAGGGAAGGAAGGAAAAAAGAAAGAAAGAAAGAAGATAAAGTAAAATAAAATTAAGTAAAATATAATAAAGTTATTAAATTAAAAAATGATTATTAAGAAAAACAATTAAAAAAATAACGGACGGATAGAACCTTAGGACAAATGGTGGAAGCAAAGCTATATAGACAAAATCTCACACAGAAGCATACACATACACATTCACAAAAAGAGGAAAAGGGGAAAAAAATCATAAATCTTGCTCTCAAAGTCCACCTCCTCAATTTTGGGATGATTCGTTGTCTAAAGGAGGGAAGAAAGGAAGGAAGGAAGGAAAGGAAGAAAGAAAGAAAGAAAGAAGATAAAGTAAAATAAAATAAAGTTATTAAAATTAATTATTAAGAAAAAAATTAAAAACACCAAAAAAACAAACAAAAACAAAAAGACACAAAAAAAACGAACGGATAGAATCCTAGGACAAATGGTGGAAGCAAAGCTATACAGACAAAATCTCACACAGAAGCATACACATACACACTCACAAAAAAAGGAAAAGGGGAAAGAATCATAAATCTTGCTCTCAAAGTCCTCCTCCTCAATTTGGGATGATTCGTTGTCTATTCATGCATTCCACAGATGCAGGGTACATCAAGTTGATTGTGGAGCTTTAATCCGCTGCTTCTGAGGCTGCTGGGAGAAATTTCCCTTTCTCTTCTTTGTTCTCACAGCTCCCAGGGGTTCAACTTTGGATTGGGCCCCGCCTCTGCATGTAGGTCGCTGGAGGGCGTCCATTTTTTGCTCAGACAGGGTGGGGTTAAAGGAGCCGCTGATTTGGGGGCTCTGGCTCACTCAGGCCGGGGGGAGGGAGGGGTGTGGAGTGTGGGTCGAGGCTGCAGCGGCAGAGGCCGGCATGACGTTGCACCATCCTGAAGCCCGCCGTGCGTTCTCCCGGGGAAGTTGTCCCTGGATCCCGGGAACTTAGCAGTGGCGGGCTGCACAGGCTCCCCGGAAGAGGGATGTGGATAGTGACCTGTGCTCGCACACAGGCCACTTGGTGGCGGCAGCAGCAGCCTTAGCGTCTGCCGCACGTCTCTGGGGTCTACGCTGTTAGCCGCGGCTCGCGCCCGTCTCTGGAGTTCCTTTAAGCAGCGCTCTTAATCCCCTCTCCTCACACACCAGGAAACAAAGAGGGAAGAAAAAGTCTCTTGCCTCTTCGGCAGCTCCAGACCTTTTCCTGGAGTCCCTCCCGGCTAGCCATGGTGAACTAAGCCCTTCAGGCTGTGTTCACACAGCCAACCTGTGCTCTGACCAAAGCACGAGCCTCAGCTCGCAGTCCCGCCCGCCACGGCGGGTGAGCAGACAAGCCTTTCGGGCTGGTGAGTGCTGGTCAGCACGATCCTTTGTGTGGAATCTCCCCGCCTTGCCCTCCGCACCCCTGTTTCTGTGCTCTCCTGTGCGGTACCTAAGCTCCCCCTTCCGCCATCCGCAGTCTCCGCCCGCGACGGGACTTCCTAGTGTGTGGAAACCTTTCCTCCTTCACAGCTCCTTCCCACTGGTGCAGGTCCCATTCTTATTCTTTTGTCTCTGTTTTTTCTTTTTTTATTTTGCCCTACCCAGGTACGTGGGCAGTTTCTTGCCTTTTGGGAGGTCTGAGGTCTTCTGCCAGCATTCAGTAGGTGTTCTGTAGGAGTTGTTGCACGTGTAGATGTATTTCTGGTGTATCTGTGGGGAGGAAGGTGATCTCTGCATCTTACTCTTCCGCCATCTTCCCCTCTGGCCCCTTTTTGTGTGTTCTTTTTGGTTGACAAAGGCTACCTAAGGAAATGATATCCTTTATCGCCAAAGAGTTGAGAATGCCAGCTTCTGGCACACCTGTTTATTTTATATTTAAGAACTATGGTCCTGGAGGTTGTAGATATTTAAAAAGATGGCAAAATTATACTAATATTGATCTAGAATTACAGTGGTCATTGTGGGGCATGTTCCAGTTAGACAAGATTGTAAATTTAAGGAAAACACTAGAGAGCAAGGGTTCACAAATTGGACAGGGAGAATGAGATGCCTGCTTTAATTGGTATGTAAAAGTTTACAGAAGGTTTCAAGATTCCAAAATAGCTTCGTTTAGAGACTTAGAACAAAAAGCTAATGAAAAATTAAAGAGACAAAAGGTACCTGAAACAAAAGACCATAGGACAGATGTGACTGCAGATTTAACTCCTACTGTTCCCCTTCCTTTTTCACCTGAGTACTCTTGTTTTACTCATTTTCTGTCTGCGATACTTTTCTATTCCAAAGAGAATATTGAACAATTGCCATTTAAAGTAAAACTACCTGAGGTTGCAGGTGAGCCCCCTCAGGTGTCCTTTACCGCTTGGTCAAAGACTGAGCTGAGAGCTATAGTCAAAGAATTCTCTCAACCTAGGGAGGAACCCCCAACAGTTATTGAAGAATTTAGAGTCACTGTCAGGTTGTATGTCCCCAAACTGCTAGATCTTTATCCACTTGTACACATGTTGGTAGGACTGGGGGAAGCCCCAGAATGGATGCGGGAAGCAAAATGACATAATCCCTAGGATGATCTTCAAGATCCTCAACCTGAAAAGGCTTGCAGAATAACAAGTGACCTTTTATAAGCTATTCCTAAAATCTTCCCTGCTCACACTTGGTCTATTATTAATTGGCCTAATAATGATTGGTCTATTATTCACTCATACAAACAAAAGAGGGGTGAATCTGTGGAAGACTTTAGAGCCAGTTTGGAAGCTCTCTTTTTAGAGCAGTTGGTGTTCCAAGGAATAAAAAGCCCACTCAGCCTGCTTTAACTGCCCTTTTTGTAAATGGATTATCTTCTGAGATTAGTGGATTGATAAAAGGGCAGAAAAGAGGGTGGGAGGCTGTAGGCCTGACTGAACTCGTGACTATAGCTGAGCATTTTGAAAGGACCCTGGAGCCAGATCAGAAACAGAAATCCACCAAGCTCATAGCCTTACAGTTACAACAGCTCTAAGGCAAGAGACACAAAATAACACCTGGGCCTCCCCCATTACAACCTCCTAGGCGTCCATGATCAATTCAATGACCCAAAGTTGATGTTTCATTTGTAATCAGTGAGGACACTGGAAGAAAAGGTGTCCTCAAAGGTCCTATGCAAACTCTTCACAAATGCTCTCATATCTGTCTCAAAGGGAGGGCCCCCCATGACCCTCTCCCAGAAGTTCTCTGGTAAACTATTACCAGCAATTACCTTAAACAGCCCAGAGGAAAATGTAATGAAAAACTGCCAAATTTTAGTTGATACTGGAGCTATGCCTTCTACTTTAAACCCCACTCTCATACTTCACTTTGAAATCTACATTAAACCCTAACCCTAACTGTAAACAGAATTACCTGTAACACCCTACCCCTAGCCCTAACCAGAGCTGTGCTTTCTACTCTAAATCGCACCCTCAAAGAACAACAGGCCCCTCTGAGTAAAGAGAATGTTTCCATAGTGGGAGTACCTAATACAGTTCAGAGAGAATTTTTATCTCCACCAAGACTCCTTTTTGCTATGCAATATAGCCCCAGTTAATCTATTCGGTAGAGATCTCTTTTCTAACTTAAAAGGGCCAGTGCATTTTGCCTCCAGTGGAGATCTCACCTTAAAATTTCCTGATCAACCTGCACCTGATCATTTATGTTCCTTAAAATCTGTCCTGGACATAAAAGAGGAAGTTCAACAAAAGTTCCCTAATTGGATGGAGATGCCTGCAAATTTGGGGGCTACTCCTGACAGTGTTAACATCAAAAGAATAAAAAAATGCAAACCTGTAAAGATTCAGATAGATGTAGCTAAACCTCTCCCTAGGTTTCCTCAGCAACTATTAAAGCCTGCGGTCATACAAGGTCTCATACCTATTGTAGAAGACTTAATTGCCCAGGAGGTAATCATTCCTGTACTCGTCCCTGCAGCATGCCAATCTTGCCTGGTTGGAAACCTGGCAGGATGGCGATTTGTCCCGGGCTTGGGAGCTGTTAATCAAAATAGTTTTTCCCTGTTTTCCTGTTGTTCCAAACCTAGCCACACTTCTGTCACAAGCTTCAACTGACTTGAAATGGTTTAGTGTTGGAGACCTTTGTTCCCCTTTCTTCAGCATCCCGGAGACTCAACAGCCAATATCTATATGCCTTTACTTGGAACAGTCAACAGTATACCTGCACTTTTATGCCTCAAGGGTTCACTGGGACCCCTTCTTTTTTCTCCCAAGTACTTCACCAAGATTTAAGTAACCTCTAGTTCCCTGAGAAATCAACCATTTTACCATATGGAGATAACCTCCTGCTGTACTCAGCTACTGTAAAGATTCCATAAGGCATTCATAAAAGATTCCATTTATTTGCTGCAACAGTTAGCTGAGAACGAACACAAAGGAAAAATTACAATTATCTCTAGACGCTGTTCATTACCTAGGACGTAATCTAAGCACTGAAGGAATTCAGCTATGTCCAGAGAGAATTAGGCTGATACAGGAACTTCCTAGACTCACAACTAAGTGCTAACATTGTGGATTTCTAGATTTAGCTGGTTATTGCGAGCTCTGGGTTCCAAATTTTTCTGTTACCTCTTCCACTCTATGAACTTATTAAAGATGTAGTTCCTGAATCCTTTGTTTGGGAAGATAAACATAAGCAGGCTTTTATAAGGCTAAAACAAGCACTGCAAGAGCTGCCTGCCTTAGGGTTACCCAAATGATCAGGTTCAGGTTGATCCGGAAACTTTAAGGTGAGATCGCCACTGGAGGCAAAATATATTATCCCTTTTAAGTTAGAAAAGAGATCTCTACTTAATAGATTAACTTTAGGTTATTCAAAACATTTTACTTTATTTGTGCATGCAAGGCATAATCAGGCCGGACAGAACTGTGCGAGCATGGTAGTAAACATAGGCCTATTGCCTGTTATAGCATGCAACTTGATTCAGTTGCTTTTGCCTATCTCAGTTGTCTTCAGGTTATAGCCACAACTGCAAAGTTAGTGGAAGCCTTGTCAGATTTGACTCTAGAAAATGAAGTTTATTTGCAAACTCCACACATTGTCCACAGTCTTCTTAAGGCTGAATTGACAACATTTCACTGCAAGTATCACTAGATTAACTTCCTGTGAAATCCTGCTTTCACCACCTAATCTTTATCTTAAACTTTACAACGTACTCAATCCTGCTACACTACTACCTCTGTCTCACAAAGGTGAGGGCCATGACTGCAAGGTAACAGTTTCCCATGGGAATTCCCTGGTAGTGCATTGGTTAGGACTCCTAGCTTCCACTGCAGGGAGCGTGGGTTCGATCTCTGGTCAAGGAACTAAGATCCCACAAGCCACATGGCACGGCCCAAAACAAAAACAAAACAAACAGAAAACAATGTCCCATTTTGTGACACCGTGTCCTGAGTAAAGATGTTCCCAAGTCCAAGCTTGCTCGGCTTGCCGCACGATAGGCCATAAATCGGAGATGAGGTGTTGAGACAAGGAATATGACTTTATTCGGAAAGCCAGCAGACCAAGAATATGGTGGAGTAAAGTCTCAAAATAACCATCTTAATGGGGTTTGGATGCCAGTTTCTTTTATAGCACAGAGATGGGGAGGAGATGAGGAGGTAAAATAAGAAGGCCATAAGTTTTGCCTCTGGAATGGCCAGCCTCGGGGAGGAGATGTGTTAATTTCTTCTTTTTTGCAGCCATCCACAGGTGGACAGAGTCCATATGTTTCCCTGAACAAAGGCACTTTGGTTTAACATTCAGACAGAGGGACAGGGTTCCCCCAGGCAGGCCATTATGTACAGACAGTATCCTTTTAGTGAACAAAAGCAGCTGAAGGCAAAGGTTAAAGTAAAAGAAACAGATCCAACGTGTAGTCAGATTTGGCTCTTCCCTGTTACAATTCCCTACTGTCAATGTCCATTCCACAGTCTTGTGGAAAAAGGGGTGACGGCCCTTCTAATTGCTTCGTCAGATGGATCTCTCCGGGAGTGTCCATCATGGGTGCCAGTGTTCCAAACGTTGTTTTTTTTTTCTTTTTTTGTTCCTCTCTGGAAAGTGTCTCCTTTACACCTGTAGCCTTAAAAAAATATTCTCAGCCTAAAAGTTGAGAGTTATGATCTATTTGATGGGAATTTTGAGGGCTTCAAGCGTGGGAGGCAGCATCTCAAGTTAAGGAATTTAGCACTTTTCTATGTATGGGAAGATGCAAGAGTCTGGGCTCAGTGAAATCATTCATTTGATATGTACCTCAGCTATCCGGGGCCTGTATCCTATATTCTCATATCCTGAGTTTCATCAGGGCTCACCGGCTCACATTGGAGGGCTGCAGGCGCTGATGACTGATGTGTCAGGAAATATTCTATTTCTCAGATCCTCTCCTCTTGGTCAGGATTTTGACCAACATTTGGGAGACATTTCAGGATCAAATTTTGTCCCACAGCGCTGGGAGGCTCATCCCAGGTCAGGGGAGAATTCTTGATATGCCACTCCAGGTGCTAGTTTTTGAATTAGGCCCTATTGATAATTAAAGAGCCTCTGGATCCTCTATCTAATTATGATCCAGGAGACATTTTCCCTTGTTGCTTCCTCCCATACCTAGAATCACACTATTACAGTTATTTCATGTTATAAATGTGGTCTATTTCATCAAGATGTTTAGCCATAGAAGTACTGTTGGAGGCCTGGTTACATACTGGGTACTGTAAGAGACACCAATCTTATAAAATAGACAGGATATAAGTAATGCAGCTAGTAACGTTAACAAAGACACAGTGCATCAGGGAGACACAAAGAGCAAACAATCTGGAAACGAAGAACAATGATCAGTATAACTACTTGTAATCCAATTGCAATAGCGAGCGACCAGAGGTACCATAACTGACTTAGTGAGCCATCCGCTGTTTCGGTGTACCAGCAGTGCGTACTTAGACATGCAGGGCTTAATCTTTGAGACAAGCATATGCTACTGGCAGGATCAACCAGGTAGAGAGAAAAAGATAAATGTTTCAATTCTGCTTACAAGGGTATAATTTAAGAAATTACTGTAAGTCATAATTAGTTTAAGGGGAGGGTTTTGCTTACACCTGGAAAACACAGATTTAAAGCAGTCATTTTTCAGGTAGAAACCATAAAAATTATAACCATAGTCACCAGTTTACCCAGTCGTATGCAACTAATAGTTTTTGTTAACAGCTTTATGAAGCCATCAGGTTTCCCATTAGAATTCTTCAAGTTCTTACCCAGTGCACCTTTGTGGTTTGAAAACCAGCAACTTGTATTCATGCAAAGGTCCCTTCTATAACTCTTCTTGAAGAGGAAGCATTGTTGCAAAGGCATCAGAGTGAAGCCATAGCTGTGCACAATGGCGGAAGCCTTAAGAAGGCACGTTCAAATCTGATTACAGTGCAATTGACAAAGCAACGCGGCTGCTGCGGTGACATGCGACACTTTCAGATAATAAAGGGAATTCTGACTGGTAACATTTCACCAGGCCATACCAGATCTTAGGAACTCCATCTAATCTGTAGAATACCTGTATCATTCGGCATACAACATAACCTAAGAAGATTTATTGCTTATTTGACAACACTTCCTGTGTAATTCAACATACCAAGTCAACCTAATTAGTTAATATCTCTCTTTGGGGTGTTTCAGGGGCCCTTTGAAGCACCCCAGAGTTAGCTAGAGGTCAAAGGAACTTCATTATAATTTGATTTGGGAAGTTTTGTCAAAAAAGTAAGAAAAGGGTTTAAAACAGTCAGATAGGATCACATGTCACTGTGAAACAATAGTTATTCACTTAGCCAAAGTAACAATAAAAGATTTTAAAGGCAAGTACAGAACAGATCTCTTAAAAGGTAGAAAAACTTAAAATCTGGTATCAAAGGCAGTCCAAAATCTTAAGAAACCTTGTCTTCTTAACAGAGAGAAAAGCGAAATTCAAGTTGTGCACCAGCTTACTTTTAAAATATATTTACTCAGTTAAACTTATTTTAAACTTAGTCCTGACCACGTACAGAACTCCTTTTTTTCAGGATCCACTTTTTATAAACCTTCTGTCACGTATTTTAGCACAATTCTGACTTTCAACTGGTCAGCTATCTGGAGAGATTAAGTTTAGGTAGACCTTCCTAAAAGATAAGTATTTTAAAAAGTTTACCTAAAGCTCTTATCTCATTTGCATTTTCTTTCCTTAAAAGTTTCTTCACGGGCTTCCTTGGTGACGCAGTGGTTGAGAGTCCCCCTGCTGATGCAGGGGACACGGGTTCGTGCCCCGGTCTGAGAAGATCCCACATGCAGCGGAGCAGCTGGGCCCGTGAGCCATGGCCGCTGAGCCTGCGCATCTAGAGCCTGTGCTCCGCAACGGGAGAGGCCACAACAGTGAGAGGCCCATGTACTGCAAAAAAAAAAGTTTCTTCACATCAAGTTATTTCCTTGCTGAGAAATTTGCAACAGATATAACAAGATTTTATTTAGGTTATATTAAACCTGGGCACAATAAAAGTATTATACTTAATGTTGATGACTCTAACAGCATGTCTATATTAATTAGATTAACAAACGAACGTTAATACCAGGTCTCAATTAATACTGAATATTTCCCAGTTCACGTGAACCTGAATCTCATTTAGCTCAGTTTCTCTTGTATTTAGAATAGATTGGTTTGTAAGTGCTTACTTTTCTTTAAGCCAATTAAATAAACCTCAGCAATGTTATCCAAAGACAAAGACACATACAAGGACACAAACATACAGAGACGTCATGGTTATCATTTCAGAATTTCAGCACTCAGGTACAGCCATGTGAAGCCCATCCGTTTATAAAAAGAGGTTGGATTCAAATTAGGTTTCTGGCAGATGGAACAAATCAAACTCACTTGTCTAGCTGGCTGAATTTTTACAGAAAAGACGCTTAGGTTTTTTATTTATCCTTGATAAGTCAATTTCTAAATTACTTTATGCTCTTTCAAAAAGATGCATTTTAAAAAGATGGCAGAGATGAGGGTTCCTGAGAAAACCAGAAAGGACATTTGCATCTCAAAGATACAGGCAAGGTTTTCCTAGGATGACTTTGTTTCCCCTTTGTTTAATATTTACAAGCCTCTTGAGATAAACAGGGAGGGTTTGGGGAGTGGTATCTATTGGAGAGTCAATCAACTCGTTGCCCACTGTCAAAGTTCCCTGGGGCTCCTGTGGGGAAATGAGATTCGGACACCTCAAGTCAAGGGAGTCCCCTGGCCTCTTATAGGATGTCAGCAGGAGGGAAATTGCCCTGCTGTGGAAGTGTTTCCCAGTCCAAATTGGTTGGCCTGTGGAGTCTTAGATGGTGATACTAAATCGGGCTCCTGTGCTCTGGGGGTTAACACAGAAACTTCTATTTGATCCCCGTGGGTAGGGGAAACAGGAGGTGGTGAATATGATGGCGGCATGGGGGGAGGGTGGGCAGTTGGAACAACTGCCAGTGCAGCTTGCTGTTTTGCAAAACATTTCTAACTGCGAGATCCTATAGAAATTGAGTGAGCCATTCAAGGGCTACCGCCCTTCTGATCCTATATTTTGGGTCCACACCCTATTACAATAGTATACCGTGTCTTTCTTAGTCATAGGTTCAGGGCTATGTTACACCCATTTATCTAATATAGGCCCCAAAGGGCTCTCCTTCAAGGTAGATGGAGTATTTCCCATTTTGTACACCAAAACGCAAAAGTCGCAAACAAATTCTGGCATCAGTGCACACAAAAGCAAGACCAAAACCAACGAACCAGTTCCCAAATCGGTTCTGAGGGTGTGTAGTGGTGTAGAGAGCAGCCGTCTGGTACAGAAGCTCACAGGCAGCTAGGAGGAGCTGTGTTAGTCCAAAGGCTCCGGGACACATAGTCCATTCTCAGCCCAGAAGGAGCAGCCATGGGGAACCAGTGGGAGGGCTTGGCTAATTGACCTTTGTGCCTGCCATAAAGCTTATTGTTTAGCTCTTCGCCAGTAAACTATGGAGGGTTTGTACGTGGCTGCATAAATGGGTCTAAGAATGATGGACAAGTGTGGTATCTGTTGCCTCCAAAGTGTGAAGAGACCTAAGTAAGACGTGTTGGGCTTGCTATAGTGTGTTGGGGGGCTGAATAGTTAACGGCTGAGGTTTAGCTGCAAGAGGAATTTCCTGGCTTTTAGAGGATCAGTTATTGCCCAGAAATTTAATAGTTGTGGACAGCCCTTGAATTTTATGTGGGGCAATAAGTAGCCCACCTGTATGTTACAGATGGGTCACCAACCATGTTAGGGCCTCGTACACCAATCTCCTGAGGGGCTCTGGATTAGAACATCAGTATGTGCCAGACGGTGCAAGGGGACACCAGATCTTGCCAGCAAAGACTGTGGGCAATAGCTGGGCTGTTAAGATAGCCAGTAGGCAGACAGGTTAAAACATACTGGGTGCCTTCTGAAGTAAAAGTAGACTGCAGCTGGGACTCCTTAATAACTGGTACTGAATAGAACATAATAGCTAGATTGTCTCAGCAAAGTAATTCCCTGGAGCCCTTTGGATATCCTTAATGAACTGGACAATGTTGGAAATGGGAGCCTTAATAGTGGGGATCAGCATTTATATTTCAGTAGTTGATTATAAGGGGCCACTCATTACTAGCAGGCTTTAATAGCAGCCAAATGGGGGAATTGAAAAGGAGAAATAGTGTGTTTAATGACTTCTTCCTTTCATAAATTCTGAATTATGGGCTGCAATCCCACAGTCCCCTGTCATACATGTTATTGGGGGATATTTACTGTCTTAGGTGGCAGTCTTATGGGCTCCCAATATTCAGCTTCCACCAGAAAGGCCAGGAATTTGGGTTTGTTCCAAATGGCATTGAGTACATCAAGGCATCCATAGCTGTAACGGGAAAGGGTAGGGCCAAAGGGGCTACCACCACTAAAAGGTTTTTAGCAAAGATTGTTTCAATAGTAACATTCAATGGTAGTTGAATGCCTTCTACTCCCCTGACTACTATGCCTTGTAATCTAAAGTGTGACCCTTGCTTGTAACTGGAGGGGTTCCCAGGAGGCACTGTAACTGGAGCTCCAGTTGTCAATGAGAGCCATAAGAAAAGTTGTTTATGTGTGTCCCAAGGATAATTAGAGAAGTACATGGGCAAGTGTCCCAGAGGAGGGCCACGCTCCAGGGATCTGCCAGGTCCCTAAGGCAGAGGCCTTGGCAGAGGTCAGGGTACAGGGTTCGGAGAGGTGACAGCTACCCATCACTCCGGTCTCCTGAAGAGTCTGTAGCACCTGAGCAAAAATTTCTAACTTGTGCTTGGGCTTTCCCAAGGTTACATCATCAGGGACCCCCGATCTCCAGAGCTGCCAATACAGGGGTCTGTTAGTCATCTCATGAAGGATGGAGCTGTGTGATGGCACCACCCCTTGGTGGAGACCAGTAAGGGTCCCAGAAGTCCCTATATCCCTTAAGGGTCCTCTCTTGGGTTTCTGGCCAGTGGGGCAGCGGGGCCCATGTGCCTTTACTGGCAAGCGAGATTTGGGGCTTCAGAAAAATTATCTTTTTCATATCTAGCTACAACATGGATGCAGCCCCATGCCTGTTGTACTGTATCTGATGTTTCTTTGAATTGTAACAGCATGGCTTTATAATTAGGGGGAACACCCTTCTCCCCCTTCCCTTGGACAAATTTTTTCTAGCCAAATTTGCATTTCGATCATGGTATAGTTACATGTCTCTGTTTCTTGTTCATGCTGGTCATCTGATGTTTTGGTGCAATGGATGGTGACAGGGAACACCTGGAATGGAGTTTTCCTCTTCCCTGACTCATATGCTGCCACTTCCTGTTTAGGGTGTCCCAGTCAGCCTTGGTGGGGTCAAGGGATGATTTGCAACAGCAGCAAGAAATGCAGCAACACAGGAGGCACTTACCTCAGCGGCATTTGCCCGTTCGGGGTGCCATGATGCCCCTGGTAGAGCTGCCTCTATCATGGGTTAGGGCTGTGTGGGGAACTCTTGGATGTATGTTTAGGGTATAGGATGGTTTGGGGTAATAGTAAAGCTGTGTAGAGACTGTGTATGTGTGATCTGGGGAGAGACGAGGGGCATGAGTGCCTTTGTGAGTGTACGGTTGGTGTAGCATGGTGTGGCTGGGTGGTGGGCTGCTTCTGGGTGTTTTGAGGCTATGTGTGCAGGCATTTGAGAAGAGGTAGGGGTATGCATTTTAATGCTTTGTGTGTTGGATCTGTGTGTATTCAGAGTGCAGGGGTTATACACATGCTCATCCTGTAGGGTAAGAGTTCAGGGAGTGTATTTTTGGTGTGGAGGAATTTGTAGAGATTGGGGTTGTCAGTGTAAATTGGGGTTGCTAGCTGTGTGTGTATAATCAGGGGATGTGACAGAGGCTGTTTATAGTATCTCAAGAGGGAGATGGGTGTATGTTTGTATTGTGGGTGTGAGGTCATCATGTGTTCTACGGGAAGTATTTAGGAAAAGGTTGGAAACATTGTGTCTCTCTGATGTTATTTTGTGTTTGTCTGAGCTTCTGAGGCATTGCACATACATGGATGTTGACTTATGTGTTATATTTGGATTTGGGGGTTGTGTCTTATATTAAGAAATATATGAGTTTGGTCTGAATGTATTTGGTTATTGTTGAAGGGTTTGTGTGTTTACATTGAGGGGTTATATGGGGTTGGGTGGATTTTTGTGGGATATGAGGATTTAGGTGTTTGATTATCAGGGGCCGTTGTGGGTGTGTTTTTGTATTCAAGACTGTGGCTGTGATTTTATTGGGGTTTGTAGTGCATGTATATTGGAGCAGGAGGGTTCTGGGCACACAGTCAGGCATCTGCTTATAGGTAGGGAGTTTGTGTGTTTGAGGATGTTTGGAGCTCTGTGGGGCTGTGTGGTGGTGGCACAGGTGACTGTGGGCAGGTGGAATGTGTGTTGGGCTGGAAGGGAAACTCAAGGGCATGTTGGGGACTGTGAGGCACCCATGTGAACTCCCACGTGGACTGACCTTTATTCCTTCTGATCGTCTATGTCTCGTACGCATCCTGATCTTCTGTGGCAGCTCCTCCCCTGGAATGGTCAGCGATACTCTGCTCTTTCTTAGTCAGATGAGTCAGGATATGTCACTTCCTCTGGCAGCTGGATGTGCCTCTTGCAAGTGAGTGGTCCTGGGTCCAGGGTGCAGGACTGGTGGATAGATGCAGAGTGAGGCTGATTCCCCCATGAGCCCTCTCCTCAGTGAGGTGGCCCGGAGGTCAGGGCTGTATCTCCAGAAGGTTAGACATGGCCAGTCCTCTGTAGAACGTGCTGGAGGGGCCAACTCATTGAACGGACCATGCCAGGAGATAAACAGACCCCGAGGACAATTCCTAAGGGGGAAGTGTATACCTACCCATCTTCCACTTTCTCCTTTTGATGGCCTCTACCACGAGGTAAAAGCTAAGACCCCTCACATGGCCTTTCTTGGCCTGGTCTTACTGCGCGGCCAGTCTCTCCCCACATCCCGGCTCACTATGGGCCCTCTGGTGATACCAGCAAGAGGCCCCCCTGCATGTCAGTTCTCACCTCCTTCCCTTGGCCCATGCTGCCCTTGCTGTTTGTCCTGCTCTTCCTCCCTGAAGGCTGTGAGTCACCCTGTCCAGGTGGGAAGGATCCACTGCAAATGCAAATTTGAGTAATTACTGCATCACCTGAGTCTCTAGCATGTGCCAGGCACTATGACACTTGCAAAATCCATAAAAACCCCACAAAGCGGATATGCTGCTAGTTGCACTTTGCAGGTGATGAAGCTGAGGTTCAGAGGTGAGCAGCCATGACCAAGTACCCTGTATGTACCAGAATATCAATCAGACTGGTCAACGTATCCAAAAAAGCCAAGCATTAGTCTGATCAGTACACCTAGATGCCAGGCTGTAAGGCGCAAAACACGTCCCAGCACGAGAAGGAGCAGTGCCAAGTACCCCAGCAAAGAAGCAGTGTTCATATCCTGCTTTCTTAATCGAAATTACTGCACATCAACCCACAATTTCCTACTCTGTTAATAGGAGAAAAATGCCAATGTACATTGTCCTGTAAAACTACCTTAAAATAATACGTATGATCCCGAGTGCTTTAGTAATGACCCCAAATCATCATCATGAGGTTGGGATACTACTTAAAACACTGCATGTCTTACACACTGGCATATAGAGTCTGTAAAGTCAGTTCTTTGGGTAATGATGGTAGGTAGAAGTGGCCCAGAAGGACAGAAAACAGAGCAGAAACTATTTGTCCAGAGGTGACAATGGGTCATAGCCAAAGTTCAAGCATTACGAGGGAGGTGGTGAAAATAGTAATGGGCATAGAGTGTAATAAGTCAAGGATATCTAATGTAGTTTCCAATGAAGGTTTGTGAAAGACATATAGCTAAAAAGATAATAGGCTGGGAGGTGAAATAATACAAAACATTTGATATATTTTTTACAAAGATAAAAGAAGATAGAAATGAACATTAAAGAAGTAGGTCAAATAGAAAAAACTGTAAGATGGTTAATAACCTCACAATATGATGAGGCAACTTAGATGTATTTTGTTTAAATAAATTGGTAGACTATATTTAGAGTAGTTTTAAGTTTAAAGAGAATTTGAGCAGAGTATAGAGTTCCCATACACCCCCTCACATCTATTCCCCAAACCAAAGTTTCCCCTATTATTAACGTCTTGCATTAGTGTGGGGCATTTTTTACAATTGATGAGCCAATGTTCATACATTATTATTAACTAATATGCATAGTTTACCTTACAGTTTACTCTGTTGTGTATCCTATGGGTTTTGACGAATGTATGACAAGCATTGACCATTACAGTATCATACAGAATCGTTTAAGTGCCCTACCTTTTCCAGGATGTCATATAGCTGAAATCATACAGTATGTATCCATTTCAGTTTGGCATCTTTCATTTAGCAGTATGCGTTTAGGGTTCCTCCATGTCTCTTCCATTTAGTACTCTTATAGCTCAAGCTGCCATAACATAATACTATAGGCTTGGAGACTTTAACAAGTCACAGTTCTAGAGGCTTGGAAGTCTAAGATCACGGTGCTGGCCAATTCAGTGCCTGGTGAGGGCTCTCTTCCTGGCTTGCAGACAACTGTCTTTTCACTGTGTCCTCACATGGTGGAGAGAGACAGAAAAACTTCTCTGGTTTCTTCTTATAGGGGCACTAATAGAGCCTAATCCTCATGACATCATTTAATCTAATTACCTGCCAAAGGCCCCATCTCCAAATAACATCACTTTTTTAGGGCTTGAATATATGAATTTTGGGGGGACAGAATTCAGTTGATAGCCTCATTCTTCTAACAGTACAAAATATGACTAATAAAGAAAGCTCATCATTAAATTATCTCTTTTCTAGCAATACATAGATATTTACTTGCTTTTTTAAACCATTTACATATTTTAAGATAAATGAATTAAAGATTTTAAAAAGTCAGGTAGAACAAGATAAGAAATTGTAGGTACAAACATGTTGAAGCAAAAACAGATAAACCCCCCAGTTGCATTGTCTCAAAAATTCAGTTAGAGTTCTAAGGTCTGATTTAGGTTTCCACCTCTGGTTCATGCCATTTGCTGTACCACAACAGTAGGATGGGGTGGTATGCTAAAGTTAGGACGTTAGAAAAACCATTAGAAAACAGATACCTTGCTAAACTGAATGTTTATTTGGTGTGAATTGAGGCTGTTTTTTCTTAACGATATGATTCACATTAAAACTTGTCAGGACACAGTAAATTAACTAAAAGAAACTTGGGGAGAAGTTTTATTTATTTTATTTTATTTTATTTACATCTTTATTGGAGTATAATTGCTTTACAATGGTGTGTTAGTTTCTGCTTTATAACAAAGTGAATCAATTATACATAGAAGTTTTATTTTTTACTGCGATAAAATTAACCGTTGTAACTTGCACAATTCAATAGCATTTAGTACATTCACAATGCTGTGCAACCCTTACTTCTATGTGGTTCAAAAATATTTTTATCGCTTTAAAGGGAAGCCCTACCCATGCTTTCTTCTACCGAACCCCTGGGCAATCACCAATGTGCTTTCTGTCTCTATAGATATATCAATTTGGATATTTCATATAAGTGTAAATTATACACTATGTGACCATTTATGTCTGGCTTCTTTCACATAGCATAATTTTAAGGTTCACCCATATTGTAGTATGTATCATTACCTCATTTCTTTCTTCCTCCCATCTCTAATGAGGTATAATAGAGAAATAAAAATATATATTTAGGGCTTCCCTGGTGGCGCAGTGGTTGAGAGTCCGCCTGCCGATGCAGGGGACACGGGTTCGTGCCCCGGTCTGGGAAGATCCCACATGCCGCGGAGCAGCTGGGCCCGTGAGCCATGGCCACTGAGTTGCACGTTAGGAGCCTGTGCTTCGAAACGGGAGAGGCCACAACAGTGAGAGGCCCGCGTACTGCAAAAAAAAAAAAAAGAAAGAAAGAAAGAAAAAAATATGTGTATATATTTAGAATATACAACTTGATGTTTTGATATACATATACATTTTTGAAATAATTGCCACAATCAAGCCAATTAACATATCCATCACCTCATATAATTACCATTTTCTTTTTTCTTTCTTTATGGTGAGAACACTTCAGATCTACCCTCTTAGCAAATTACAAGTACACAATACAGCATTGTTAACTATATGCACATTGTTGTACACTAGATTTCCAGAAATTATTCACGTTGCATAACTGAAACTTTGTTCCTCCTGATCAATACCTGCCAATTTTCCCATCCCCTCATCTCCTGTCAACCACTGTTCTGCACCCCACATCTATGACTATTTTGGATTCCACATAAAAGTAGTATCATGAAGTGTTTGTAGCTGTCTTTCTGTATCTGGCTTATTTCACTTAGCATAATGTTCTCCAGGCTCATTCATGTTCTTGCAAGTGTCAGGATTTACTTTAAGGTTGAATAATATCCCATTGTGTATGTTATGTATGTATATTTGTGTGTGTGTGTGTGTGTGTATGTGTGTGTGTGTGTGTGTGTGTGTGTGTATCAGAATTTGTTTATCCATTCATCTATGAGAGACAGGCAGGTTCTTTCCATACCATTACTGTGAATAACATTTCAAAGCTTTTTTTGTTTTTGTTTTTGTTTTTTTCCCATACCACGTGGCTTGTGGGATCTTAGTTCCCCAACCATGGGTTGAACCCAGGCCCTCCCCTCATCAGTGAGAGCACGAAGTCCTAACCACTGGACAGCCAGGGAATTCCTAAAAAATATTGTTTCTCTTGCTATGTGACCAGAAGTGAAACTGCTGGATCACATGGTATTCTAATTTTATTTTCTTGAAGAATCTCCATACTGTGTTCAGTACTGGTTGAACCAATTTACATTCCCAACAACAGTGCACACAGATTCCCTTTTCTCCACATCCTCACCGACATTTATCTTTTTCATAATATACATACTAACAGGTGTGAGGTGATATCTTATTGTGGTTTTGATTTGCATTTCCCTGATGATTGGTGATGTGAATCACCTTTTCATATACCTGTTCCCCAAATGATTGTCATCTTTGGGAAAATGTCTTTTTAGGTCCTTTGCCAATTTTTAAATTGTGTTATATGGTGTTTTTGCTACTGAGTTGTATGAGCTCCTTGTATACTTTGGATATTAACTTCTTTTTAGATACGTGATTTGCAGATATTTTCTCACACTCCACATGTTGCTTTTTCATTTTGTTCATGGTTACCTTTGCTGTTCAGAACCTTTTTCGTTTGATGTAGTCCCACTTGTACATTTTTGCTTTTGTTGCCTTTGCTTTTGGTGTCAAATCCAAAAGGACATTGATGAGATTAGTGTCAAGGAGCTTACCCCTTATATTTTCTACTAAGAATTTTAAGGATCAGGTCCTATGTTCATGTCTTTAATTAATTTTGAGTTTATTTTTATATCTGGCGTAATGTGACTTTTCCATGTGGCGATGCAGTTTCCCCAAAAACCGTTTAGTGGAGAGACTTCTCCTTTTCCCATTGTTTATTCTTGACTTCCTTGCTGAAAACTAATTGACTATATATGCATGGGTTTATTTTTGAGCTCTCGATTCATTTTTGTTGATCTGTGTTTCTGTTTTATGTCAATACAGTACTTATTTGATTACTATAGCTTTGTATTGTAGTTTGAAATCAGGAAGTGTGATGTCTCTAGTTTTGTTCTTCTTTCTCAAGATTGCTTTGGCTCTTTGGAGTCTTTTGTGGTTTCATATGAGTTTTAGGATTTTTTTTTTTCTATTTCTTTAAAAACTGCTTTGGAATTTTGATAGAGATTGCATTGAATTTGTAGGTCACTTTGGATGGTATGGGCATTTGCACAATATTAACCCTTCCAATCCATGAACACAGAATATCTATCCATTTGTTTGTGTCTTCTTCAATTTCTAACATCAGTGTTTTATGGTTTTTAGTGTGTAGATCTTTCACCCCATTAGATAAATTGTTTCTAAGTATTTAACTTTTTTCATACTATTGTAAATGAGATTATTTTCTTAATTTTTCTTCTGATAATTCATTGTTAGTTGACATTCGTTGATATACAAATGCAGCTGATTTTTGTATATTGATCCTGAAACTATACAGAATTCAGTTATTCTAACAGGTTTCTTTTTTTTTTTGCAGTGTGTTTAGGGTTTTCCACATATCATATCATGTCATCTGCAAACAGACTTATTTTACTTATAACTTTACAATTTGGATGTCTTTTATTCGTTTTTCTTGCTTAATGGCTCTGGCTAGGACTTACAGTCATACGGCGAATGAGGGTGCTGAGAGTTGCATCCTTGTCTTGTTCCTGATCTTAGAGGATGCTGTTCCTTGTTTCAGCTTCTCACTATTGCGTGTAATGTTAGCTGTAGTCTTATCATACACGGCCGTTATTATGATAACGTACATTATATGTATACATAATTTGCTGAGTTGTTTTTTCACACACACACACACACATACAGTATTTTATTTTTACAAGAGATAAACTGACACTGAGCATTGTAAATGGATGACCACAACAAAATCAACAATGATTGCAATTACCAAACATGAAACACACTCATACTATGTCATAATATTGACATTCAGTCCAGTAAACCTCCACTGTAGCAGCTCCTTTACTTTGCAGTGAAAACTGATTTGTATATTTCTTGCCTCTGAGTCCTTGTGGGATTTTTTTTATTCAAACAGAAAGTCACAAAAATTATAATCATCCTCATCAGTTCACTCAGTCCCATGTAATTAATTTTTTTCATCTTTTATGAATTCATGAGTTTTACATTAGAGTTCTGAAAATGCTTATTCATTCAGTTCAGCAGTATAGTCAGTTACCAGAAACCTGTACTTGTTAGAGTGTTTTCCATGAATTCCTTGAAGATGAAACCCTTTTATAGGAACATTATTGCGAAAGCATCAGAGTACACCCAGAACTGTCTGTAAATGACAAAAGACTTAAAAATGACCATGGTTAAAGATTTGATGAAAGTTCATAATAATGCAATTGACAAGGAAATGTAGTTATTGCTGAGATATACATTTTGAAGTAATAGCTAGAATTATGACTTGTAACATTATACCAGAACATATAAGATTTTTAGAAAATTCATGTAATGTCTGAAACATTTATATTAACATATTTCCATACAAATAACCGAAAGAAAGTTTAATATTAGTTGTTGTTTTGTTTGTTTGTTTATACTGCAGGTTCTTATTAGTCATCAATTTTATACACATCAGTGTGTACATGTCAATCCCAATCGCCCAATTCAGCACCCTACCATCGCCAGCCCACCGCGGTATTCCCCCCTTGGTGTCCATACGTTTCTTCTCTACATCTGTGTCTCTATTTCTGCCCTGCAAACTGGTTCATCTGTACCATTTGTCTAGGTTCCACATATATGCGTTAATATATGATATTTTTCTCTTTTTGACTTACTTACCCTGTATGACAGTCTCTAGATCCATCCATGTCTCAACAAGTGACCCAATATCATTCCTCTTTATGGCTGAGTACTATTCCATTGTATATATGTACCACATGTTCTTTATCCATTCATCTGTAGATGGGCATTTAGGTTGTTTCCATGACCTGGCTAATGTAAACAGTGCTGCAATGAACATTGGGCTGCATGTGTCTTTTTGACTTATGGTTTTCTCTGGGTATATGCCCAGTAGTGGGATTGCTGTGTCATATGGTAATTCTATTTTTAGTTTTTTAAGGAACCTCCATACTGTTCTCCATAGTGGCTGTATCAATTTACATTCCCACAAACTGTGCAAGAGGGTTTCCTTTTCTCCACACCCTCTCCAGTATTTGTTGTTTGTAGATTTGCTGATGATGTCCATTCTAACTGGTGTGTGTGAGGTGATACCTCATTATAGTTTTGATTTGCATTTCTCTAATAATTAGTGAGGTTGTGCAGCTTTTCATGTGCTTCTTGCCCATCTGTATGTCTTGTTTGGAGAAATGTCTATTTAGGTCATCTGCCCATTTTTGGATTGGGTTGTTTGTTTTTTTAATATTGAGCTGCCTGAGCTGTTTATATATTTTGGAAATTAATCCTTTGTCCATTGATTCGTTTGCAAATATTTTCTCCCATTCTGAGGGTTGTCTTTTTGTCTTGTTTATGGTTTCCTTTGCTGTGCAAAACCTTTGAAGTTTCATTAGGTCCCATTTGTTTATTTTTGTTCTTATTTCCATTACCCTAGGAGGTGGATCACAAAAGATCTTGCTGTGATTTATGTCAAAGAGTGTTCTTCCTGTCTTTTCTTCTAACAATTTTGTAGTGTCTGGTCTTACCTTTAGGTCTCGAAACCATTTTGAGTTTATTTTTGTGTATGGTGTTAGGGAGTGTTCTAATTTTATTCTTTTACATGTAGCTCTCCAGTGTTCCCAGCACAACTTATTGAAGAGACTGTGTTTTCTCCATTGTATATCTTTGCCTCCTTTGTCATAGATTAGTTGGCCATAGGTGTGTGGGTTTATCTATGGGCTTTCTATCTTGTTCCATTGATCTATGTTTCTCTTTTTGTGCCAGTACCATATTGTCTTGATTACTGTAGCTTTGTAGTATAGTCTGAAGTCAGGGAGTCTCATTCCTCCAGTTCTGCTTTTTCCCTCAAGAGTGCTTTGGCTATTTGGGGTCTTTTGTGACTCCATACAAATTTTAAGATGATTTGTTTTAGTTCCGTAAAAAATGCCATTGGTAATTTGATAGGGATTGCATTGAATCTGTAGATTGCTTTGGGTAGTATAGTCATTTTCACAATATTGATTCTTCCAATCCAAGAATATGGTACATCTCTCCATCTTTTGGCATCATCTTTAATTTCTTTCTTCAGTGTCTTATAGTTTTCTGCAAACAGGTCTTTTGTTTCCATAGGTAGGTTTATTCCTAGGTATTTTATTCTTTTTCTTGCAATGGTAAATGAGAGTGTTTCCATAATTTCTCTTTCAGATATTTCATCATTAGTGTATGGGAATGAAAGAGATTTCTGTGCATTAATTTTGTATCATGCACATTTACCAAAATCATTGATTAGATCTAGTAGTTTTCTGGTGGCATTTTTAGGATTCTCTATGTATAGAGATCTGCAAAGAGTGACAGTTTTACTACTTCTTTTCCAATTTGTATTCCTTTTATTTCTTTTCTTCTCTGAGTGCTGTGTTTAGGTCTTCTAGAACTATGTTGAATAATAATGGTGAGTGTGGACGTCCTTGTCTCATTCCTGATCTTAGAGAAATGCTTTCATTTTTTCACGATTGAGAAGGATGTTTGCTGTGGGTTTGTCTTATATGGCCTTTATTATGTTGAGGTAGGTTCCTTCTATACCCACTTTCTGGAGAGTTTTTATCATAAATGGGTGTTGAATTTTGTCAAAAGCTTTCTCTGCATCTATTGAGATGATCATATGGTTTTTACTCTTCAATTTGTTAATATGGTGTATCACATTGATTGATTTGCATATATTGAAGAATTCTTGCATCCCTGGTATAAATCCCACTTGATCGTGGTGTATGATTCTTTAGCGTATTGTTCGATTCTCTTTGCTAGTATTTTGTCGAGGATTTTTGCATCTATATTCATCAGTGATATTGGTCTGTAATTTTCTTTTTTTCTGGTATCTTTGTCTGGTTTTGGTATCAGGGTGATGGTGGCCTCATAGAATGAGTTTGGGAGTTTTCCTTCCTCTGCAATTTATTGGAAGAATTTGAGAAGGATGGTTGTTAGCTCTTGTCTAAATGATTCATAGAAATCACCTGTGAAGCCATCTGGTCCTGGACTTCTGTTTGTTGCAGAAATTTTAATCACTGTTTCTATTTCATTACTTGTGATTGTTCTCTTCATATTTTCTACTTCTTGCTGGTTCACTCTTGGAAGGTTATACCTTTCTAACAATTTGTCCGTTTCATCCAGGTTGTCTATTTGATTGGCATATAGTTGTTTGTAGTAATCTCTTATAATCCTCTCTATTTCTGCGGTATCTGTTGTAATTTCTCTTTTCATTTGTAATTTTATTGATTTGAGTCCTCTCCCTCTTTTTGTTGATGAGTCTGGCTAATAGTTCATTAATTTTGTTTATCTTCTTAAAGAGCCTGCTTTCAGTTTTATTGATCTTTGTTATTGTGTTCTTTGTTTCTATTTCATTTATTTCTGCTCTGCTATTTATGATTTCTTTCCTCCTGCTAACTTTGGGTTTTGTTTGCTCTTCTTTCTCTAGTTCCTTTCGGTTTAACGTTGGATTCTTTATTTCAGGTTTTTCTTTTTCTTGAGGTAGGCTTGTATAGCTATAAACTTCCCTCTTAGAACTGCTTTTGCAGCAACCCATAGATTTTGGATCGTCGTGTTTTCATTGTCATTTGTCTCTAGGTATTTTTTGATTTCCTCTTTGATTTCTTCAATTATCTCTTGGTTATTTGGTAACGTATTGTTTAGCCTCCATGTGTTTGTGCTTTTAACGGTTTTTTCCCTGTCTTATAGCGTTGTGGTCAGGAAAGATGCTTGATATGATTTCAATTTTCTTGAATTTACTGAGGTTTGATTTGAGACCCAAGATGTGATCTATCCTGGGGAATGTTCCATGCATACTTGAAAAGAAAGTTGAATCTGCGGTTTTTGATGGCATGCCATCAAATTAAGTTTATCTGATCTATAGTGTCATTTAAAGTTTGTGTTTCCTTAATTTTCTGTTTGGGTTATCTGTCCATTGGTGTAAGTGAGGCGTTAAAGTCCCCCACTATTATTATGTTATGGTCGATTTCCTCTTTTAGAGCTGTTAGCAGTTGCCTTATGTATTGAGGTGCTCCTATGTTGGGTGCATATATATTACAATTGTTATATTTTCTTCTTGGATTGATCCCTTGATCATTATGTAGTGTCCTTCCTTTTCCTTCTAACATTCTGTATTTTAAAGTCTATTTTATCTGATATGAGTATAGCTACTCCAGCTTTCTTTTGATTTACATTTGCATGGAATATCTTTTTCCATCCCCTCACTTTCAGTCTGTATGTGTCCCTAGGTCTGAAGTGGGTCTCTTGTAGACAGCATATATATGGGTCTTGATTTTGTATCCATTCAGTTTGCTGAGTTTTTATCATGAAATAATGTTCACTTTTGTCAAAAGCTTTTGCTGCATCCATTGAGATGACCATATGATTTTATCCCTCATTTTATTAGTGTGCTATATTGCATTTATTGATTTACGTGTGATGAACCATCTTTGCATCCCAGGAATAAACCTGCTTGGTCCTGGTGTATGATTCTTGTAATGTGCTGTTGAAGTTTGTTTTGTTGAGGATTTTGGCATCTGTGCTCATCAATCATGTTGAGCATTAATTTTATTTTCTTGTAGTTTGCTTGCCTGGCTTTGGTAACAGGGTAATATTGGCCTTGTAAAATGAGTTTGGAAGTTTTCCCTTCTCTTCAGTTCTTTGGAAGAGTTTGAGATAGAATGGTTAATTTCTTTAACGTGTTGGTAGAATTTACCAGTGAAGCCATCTGCTCTTGGAACTATTTTTGGTTGAGAGGTTTATTATTTACTGATTCAATCTCCTTACTTGTAATTTGTTCATATTTTCTATTTCCTTATGATTCATTCTTGGTAGGTTGTACGTTTCTAGGAATTTACCCATTTCTTCTAGGTTATCTAATTTGTTGGCATAAAATTGCTCATAGTAATTTCTTCTGATCCTTTACCTTTGTTGTTACGTGTGGTAATATATCCCCTTTCACTTCTGACAATGTTGAGTCTTCTCTTTTTTGCTTAGTTAGTCTAGCTAAAGGCTTGCACATCTTTTTCTTCCTAACCTTTAAAAAACCAGCTCTTAGTTTCAGTGCTCATCTCTTGTATTTCTGCTCCCTGTTTCATTTGTATCTGCCCTAATTTTTATTTACTTCTGATAACATTAGGCTTAGTATGTTGTTTAGTTCCTTGAGTTTTTTTTAGTTGTTTACTTTAGACCTTTCTTTTTTCTTAATGTAGACTTTTATCATTATATACTTCCCTCTTAGAACTGTTTTTGCTGCAGCTCATAAGTTTTAGTACATTGTGTTTCATTTTCATTTGTCTCAAAATATCTTGTCAATTGCCCTTTGATTTCTTCTTCAACCCTTTTGTTCAGGAGCCTGTTGTTTAACCTCCAGATATTTGTGATATTTCTGGTTTTTCTCCTATAATGTATTTTAGTGTCATACCATTGTAGTCGGAAAGGATACAGTGATTTCAGTTATATTATGACCTAACAGATGATCTGTCATGGAGAGTATTCCATGTATGCTTGGGAAGAATGTGTATTCTTCTGTTCTGCATATGTCTGTTAGGTCCATCTGGTATTATGTGTAGTTTAACTCCAATGTCTCCTTATTGATTTTCTTTTTGGATGATGACCTATCCTTTGATGAAAGTGGGGTATTGAAGTCCCGAAATACTGATTTGCTGCCTATTTCCTCCTTCAGGTTAGTTACTATTTGCTTTATATATTTAACGTGCTCTGATAGTGCAGGGATAAAAATGTATAATTGTATGTCCTCTTATAAGTAAATTTACTCCTTATCTTTATATAATGACCTTCTTTTTCTCTTGTTACAGTATTTGACTTCAAGTTCATGTAAGTATAGCTACCACTGCTCTCTTTTGGTTTCCATTTGAATAGAATGTCTTTTTCCATCCCTTTACTTTCAGTGAAAGTGTGTCATTAAAGCTGAAATGAGACTCTTGTTATCAGCAGACAGTTTCTTTTTAAATTCATAAAACCACTCTGTGTCTTTTAATGGGAGAATTTAATTCATTCGCATATAGAGGAATTATTCACAGGGAAGGGCTTAGTAATTCCATCATATTAATTGTTTCCTGGATTTTTTGTCATTCTTTTACTCCTTTCTTCTTTTCTTGCTGTCTTTCTTTGTGAATTGATAATTTTGTTGTGGTATGCTTTGATCCTTGTCTCTGTTTATTGGGTATGTACTAAAGGTTTTGATTCTTTGTTATTGTGAGCCTTCCATCCAACCTCTTAGAGTTATGACAGACTATTTTAAGGTGATAACAACTTAATTTTGAATACACACAAAAGCCCTACAATTTTACACTCTCCTTATTTTATGCTTTGATGTCACAATTCACATCATTTTATATTGTGAATCCATTAAAAAATTATTGCAGTTATAGTTGTTCTTGTCTTTTACTTTTATACTAAAGTTATAAGAGATTTACCCATCACCATCACAATATTAGAGTATTCTGAACTATCTTTTGGCCTATGAGTTTTATATTTTCATGTGTTTTCATGTTCCTAATTAATTAACACGCTTTCATTTCAGATTAAAGAACTCCTTTGAACAACTTTTGTATAAACTCCTTCAGCTTTTCTTTGTTTATGAAAACTCTGTCTCTCCAATTCTAAAGGACATGTTTGCTGGATAGAGCATTCTTGGCATTTTTTTTTCTTTGCACACTTTGAATATATCATTGCTATCCTTTATGGGCTGCAATAGTTTTGCTGAAAAATCTGTTAATCTTATGGGGATTCCCATGTATAAACAAGTGGCTATTCTTGCTTTTACGATTCTGTGTTTAATTTCTGATAATTTCATTATAGTGTGTCTATTTGTAGATCTCTTTGGATTAATCTTCTTTGGAGAGTTTTGGGCTTCCTTGATCTGGATATCTCTTTCTTTCCCCACATTAGGGAAGTTTTTAGGAATTGTTTCTTTGAATATGCTCTCTGCCCTTTCTTTCCTTCTATTTCTTGAAGACCTGTAACACATATATTGATCCACTTACTGGTGTCCCTTATGTGATCTTCACTTTTTTCTATTCTTCTTTCTTTTTGCTCTTTTGATTAGATGACTTCCACTGCCTTGTCTGATTCTTTCTTCCATTTGGTCTAGTCTGCTTGTGAGGCCCTGTATTGAATTTTTCAGTTGATTTATTCTTGAAATCTATGATTTCTGTTTGGTACTTCTTAATATTTTCTGTCTCTTTGTTGAAACTCACCCTTTGCTCATGCTTTATTCTCCTGAAGTCAGTAAGCATCTTTATTACCATTATTTTGAACTCTGTTGAAGTTGTTATATCCACTTCATTAAGGTCAGCTCCTAGAGATCTGTTTATTTGTTTGAAACATCCCCATTTCTTTACTTTCCTTGACTCTCTGTGTTGGTTTTTGTATAAAACAACCCGTTTTCCCAGTTTTGACAGATTGGCCTTAATCAGCCTGGCCTGGTTGTTGAAATCATTGTCTTTGTTCTTAGTGACTTGCAGCAGTTGAGGATATTCCAAGACCCATCAGCGTCCTCAACCATGTGGTTAACGCTCATATGCCTGTTTAGGCTTCTGGACAACTGCCAGTTGCCTGCCGCTTTAACTCCCTGATGCAGGTTAATTGGAAGCCCAATTATCAGGCAGGAGCTGGAAAAGTCAGAATATGACATATGTAGTCTAGCCCCTATGAAGAAGAATCCAGAGCTGGAAGAGTTTCTTCTTCCTCACTCTGTGCTGAGGCAAGGGAAATAATTGCTCTGAATGCTTCTGTGTCCGAGTAAAACAGCCTTTGTTTTTAGTGGTCCCAGGCACTCATGAAGGCTGAGCCCTTTCAGCTCCCAGAGCTAGGTGAATTGGGGGCTAGTCCCTTAGGTGGCAGTTGAAAACTGGTGTGCTAGATGTGTGGACAAGCTCCTTCCAGGAGAGAAGATAAAAATTTGGTCTTACTTGGAGCTGGGGGAGATAGCAGGGGACATGCCCACCAGCTTTACCAGGCTCCCAAATGGATCCCCGTGAGCTTCCACATGCAGACTAACTGGAAGCCAGAACCACAGGCAGCAGCTAGGAAAATATACAGCTTCCTTCCAGGGAGAAACATTCTTGCTGGGAGATGGGCATTTTTTTTTTTGTCGTCTCCCTCCATGCTGGGTCTGGGTGTATAGATATGGGGAATCCTCATACATCCATTTAAAAACTGCTTCTTTGTTTGCTGTAATACTGTGGTGCTCAGGAATGTAAGCCCAATTGACTTTCAGAGGTAGGTTATTTTGTGGTCCATCCCTCAGGTGGCAGTTTTAAAAGTCAGGGTTCTAAATATGTAGACAAGCTCCTTCTAGGGACATGCAGGAGATTTGGCTTTATTGTTGAAGGAAGCTTGGGGGAGAGGTCAGAGTAAGCACCCACTGGCTCTTTTGGGCTCTGGGCAGGATTCCAGTCAGCTGAAATGCAAGCTGATTAGAAGCTGGACCTTCAGACCGTAGCTGGGAAAGTATGTACTCCAACACCCTCCAGGAAGAAATTGGGAGATAAGCATTTGTGTGTGTTCCCTCTGCTCTGAGCTTGTGGAGATAGGCAGAGGGAGTGCTCAAGAACCTTGTAAAAACTGCTTATTTGTTTGCTATAATATCATGGGACTTCTGAAGGGAAGCCCTTTTGGCTCTCAGAGCTAGATGATTTGGGGGGCCCATCCCTCAGGCAGCAGCCTTAAAATTTGAGACATTAGAAATGTGGTGCAAACACTGCGCTAATTGGGAAGAGGCTGGGAGTTGGTGGTTTCAGAAAGATTATAAGGCGCTGTTCTTGGGTGGGGTTTATAGTAAGAGTGTGTCTCATCCTTTCCTACACATTTCTGAGTGGGTATTTTCTCAGTTTCCCAATGTGTAGGAGTCACTAAAGTTAGTTTCTTGATATCTTTCAGAGGGAATTGATCAGTGTGTAGTGCATCCATGGAAGGAGGGAAATTCAGGAGTGTCTTCTGTGTCCATCTTGAAGTACATGTTGATCTTTTCTAATAACCGACTCCTGGTTTCATTGACTTTCTATATTGTTTTTCTGTTTTGTTTATGTATGCTGTAATATTTATTATTTTTCCCATCTGCTGGCCTTGGGTTAAGTGTTTTCTACTTCTTTAAGGAAAATGTTAGATTGTGGATATGAGATCTTTATTCTTTTTTAATGTAAGCCTTTACAGCTATAAATTTCCCTCTCATCACTGCTTGTGCTCCATCCCGTAAGGTTTGCTATTATGTAGTTTTTTTCTTTGGTCTCAAGGTATTTTGTAGTTTCTCTTATAATTTCTTCCTCAACCCATCGCTTGTTTAACAGCGCGCTGTTTAATTTCTACATATTTGTGAATTTTCGTTTCCCTTCTGTTACTGATTTCCACTTTTATCCCATTGTGATGGAAAAAGATTCATTGTGTGATTTCAGTAGTTGTTTTAATTTTTACTAAGAATTGTTTTGTGCCTCACATATGGCCTATTCTGGAAATGTTTCACATACACTTGAGAAAAATCTGTAATTTACTATCTTTGGGTAGAGAGCTGTGTATATGTGTGTGTTAGGTCCATTGGTTTATACTGTTGTTTAAGTCTTCTGTTTCCTTACTGATCTTCTGTGTAGTTTTTCTCTCCCATTTCTGAATGAAGGCTATCAAAGTCTCCAACTCTTACTGTTTCTCCCTTCTGTCAAGGTTTGCTTCATCTGTTATGGAGCTCTGGTACAAATGTTTATAATTTTTATTTTTTCTTAGAGAATTGATCCTTTTCTCATTATATAAATTCCTTTTTTGTTCCTTGTAAAAGGTTTGACTTAAAGTCTAGTTTGCCTGATATTAGTATAGGCACCTTGTTCCCTTTTGCTTACTATTTGCATGGGATAGCTTTCCATTCTTCACTTTCAACCTGTGTATGTCCATAAATTTAAACTGGATCCCTTATAGACAGCATAGACAGCTTATAGTTGGATTCTGGTTTTTATCCATTCTGCCAGCTTATGCATCTTAATTGGTGAGTTTAATCCATTATACTTAAAGTAATTAGTGATAGAGAAGGACTTTCTTTTGCCATTTGTGACATTTGTTTTCTGTATGCTTCATTAAATTTTTGTCCCTTCCTTATTGCCTTCTTTTGTGTTTATTGTTTTTGGAGTGACACATTTTGATTCCCTTCTCACTTCCTTTTCTGTATACTTTGTAAATATTATCTTTTTGGTTATCACAGAGATTACATACAATATCCTAAATTCATAACAATCTGTTTTAAACTGTCAACAACTTAACTTCAATAACATACAAAAGTTCTACTCCTTCAGAGCACCACTCCTCTAGTCTGTTATTGATGTTAAAAAATACATCCTTATATATTGTGTATCCATTAACATAGAAATTATGTTAATTTTTAATTTTTTTACTTTTAATCCTATAATATATAAAAAGTGTGATTACCAACCCACGTTGCAATACTCATGTTTTTTATAGTTCCCCACTTATTTACCTTAACCAGAGAGCTATATATTTTCTTCTAGCTTTGAGCTACCTGTCTAGGATTTTATCATTTCAACTTGAAGGACTCCCTTTCGTATTTCTGGTAGGGAAGGTCTAATGATAGTAATTCCCTCCAAGTTTTGTTTATCTTGGAATGCCTTAATTTCTCCTTTATTTTGAAGTACAGTTTTTCCGATATAGGATTTTCAGTTTATAAGGCTTTTTTTTTCCCTTCAGTACTTAAAACACATCATCCCAGTGCCTTCTGGACTGCAAGGTTTCTGCTGAAAAATCTGCTAAAAATTTTATTTGGCATCATTAATACATGATGATTCAGTTGTCTATTGATTCTTTCAAGATTCTTTGTTTTTTACTTTTGTCAGTTTGATTATAATGTGTTTTAGTGTGGGTCTATTTGATTTTACTGTACAGTTCGTTTAACTTGTATTTTTCTATCCAAGTATTCACAGTTTGGGAAGTTTTTGTCCATTATTCCTTCAGACGAGGTTTCTGCTGTTTTCTCACTCTTTTTTCTTCCTGGATTCCCATAATGTCTTCTTTTTTGGATTCCCATAATTCCATTAGGGTCGGTTCACATTTCTTCATTGATTTTCCTTTTGGCTCTGAGAACTAATAATTTCAAATGATTTGTCTTCAAGTTTGCTGATGCCTTCCTCTGCCTGTTTCAGTCTGCTTTTGAACCCCTCTTGTGAAATTTTTAATTTACTTACACTTTTAACTCCACATTTGCTTTTTAAATAAATTCTGTCTCTTTGTTGATATTCTCACTTTGTTGATATATCATCTTCCTGATTTCCTAGGCAGTTGTTTTCAAGAGTTCATCTAGCAACTCTGAAGCCTGTGTTTCTTTAGTGTCACTTTCTAGAGATTTATTATGTTCTTGTGAATGGGCCATATTTCCCTGTTTGTTTCTGTGTTTTGTGAGCTTTTGTCAAAAATTGCATATTGAAAAAAACAGCCACCTCTCCCAGCCTTGTAGACTGGATACTTGCAGAGGAAGGCCTTCACTAATCAGCCTGGTGTAATGACTTAAGGTCTTCTCAGATCTTTTCTGAGGATGTGCCTTCACTGGACCTGTGTCTGAAGCCCAGCTACAGCCCCCTACTTCTGCCACACACAGATGTTTCATTTCCCCAAGAGCCGCACCCCTGTCTTCTTGGCCCTTAAATGTTCTGTTGTATTCCTCTGTCAGTAATCTCTGCCCTCCAAGTGTGTGCAGGTCTACAGTTGCCATGAAGTTTTCATGGGCCATTGAATCCATCATTGCTTTCACAGCCACCAATCTGATATAAAAAATATTTCACTATTCCTATCTCAGCTGTGAGTCATGTGAGACAGAAATCAGACTCTCAGACATTGCCTGGCATGCCACACATTGCAATCAAGTTGCACTCTTTTACTTTTCTCCCAATGGAGGACCAGTGATTGGGCAGCTTTCACTCTACTGCACCATATTGAGTCAGGAATGGGTTAGGATAAGAGTGAGCAAAAATGTCACGAAATTTGCTATCATTTTGAGAGTGACTCTTTCTTGACTGGGCATTCACTTTGTTGCTTCAGATTACTGACTGGTTTCTAGAGCTCCCACAAAGCTATTTGTATTCTATTGTTTAGTTCAGTGTTTTCATGGGGTTACAGACCTGGAGCTTCCTATTCTGCCATCTTACCTATATCACTGCTGTCCTTCATTTTTGGAAGATGGTTTTACCAGATATAGAATTCTTGGTTAACAGTGTTTTTCTTTCAACATGTGAATATGAAATCCACCAGTCTTCTCCCTTGACGTTTTCAAAATTCTCTTTGTGGTGAGTTTTTGCAATTTTAATATAGTGTTTTTGTGTAGATCTCCTGTTGGAGTTCACTGAGTTTCTTGGATATGTACTTTCATGTATTTTATCATATTTGAGGAGTTTGGAACAATTATCTCTTCAAATATTTTCCCTGACTTTCTATCCCTTTCTCTCCATGCAGGATTCCTATTATGGATGTGTTGTCATACTTGATGATGTCTTGTAGGTCTTTTACGTTCTGCTCATTATTCTTCACTCTTTCCTCTTTGCACCCCTCAGAGTGGATAGTCTCAATCAGTTCTTCTTTAAATGTGCCAATTCTTTATTCTGCCTGCTTAAATCCCTTAATGACTTTCTTATTTCAGTTGTGGCACTTTTCAACTCTAGAATATATATTTGATTCCTTTTTGTAATTTCTTTCTCTTTGTTAGTATTCGTCATTTGGTGAGACACCATTTTCATGATTTCCTTTAGTTCTTTGTCCAAAATTTCATTTAGTTCTATAGCAATATTTAAGAGAGTGATTTAAAATGTTCTTAATGCCTGGACAATGTGTATATGTGTATGTCCACATTGTGTGGACAATGTATATATATATATACATATATATGTATACACACACGTACGCATATATATATATACACATTTTTTTCCTCATTCATGAATCATACTTTGTTGTTTGTTTTCATACCTCATAACTCTTTGTTGAAAATTTATATGTTAAATAATATAAAGTAGAAATTCTGGAAATCAGATTCTCCCTTCCCATCAGGATTTTCTGTTACAGCTGTTTGTTGCTGTTGTTGTTGGTGGTGGTGGTATTGCTCATGTTTGTTGAAATCTAGCTTGCATTTGGGAAGATGTAATGATTATTACAGGTTGGAAGGAAGCTTTATGATATGAGAAGCACATACCATTTTTCTGTGAGTTTATTTTAAATTAATATAAAATGGTGTTGGTTTATTGGATATATTTTTATGTTCCATGCTACTAACGTTTAAGATTCAAACATTTGACAAAAGTTTATTTAGGACTTTTCATAAGTATTTGATTGAGAGTATTCAGTGGTGATATTTTGTTTATTGTATATACATTGGTCTCTTTCTGGGCTCTCTAGTTTGTTCCATTGGTCGATACGTTTGTATTTAACCCAGTACTATTCTGTTTTAATTACTGTACCTTGGTAATATATTGTTTTTTTTTTTTTTGCGGTACACGGGCCTCTCACTGTTGTGGCCTCTCCCGTTGCGGAGCACAGGCTCCAGACACGCAGGCTCAGCAGCCATGGCTCACGGGCCCAGCCGCTCCGTGGCATGTGGGATCGTCCCGGACTGGGACACGAAACGGTGTCCCCTGAATCGGCAGGCGGACTCTCAACCACTGCGCCACCAGGGAATCCCGGTAATACGTTTTGAAAGCAGGAAGTGTGATCCCTTGAGATTTATTCTTCAAAAGATTGTTTTGCATATTTGGGGTCTTTTGTGGTGCCCTATGAATTTTTGGATTGCTTTCTCTATTTCTGTATTAAACACCATTGGGATTTTAATAGGGACGTCATTGACTCTGTGGACCACTCTGGTAGTATGTACATTCTGAAAATAGTAATCACGAACATGAGATGTCTTTCTGTATCATCAGTGTCTTCTTTAATTTTCCTCATCATATTTTTATACTTTTGAGTGTACAGGTGTTTCACCTCTGGTTATGTTTATTTCTAAGTATTTTATTCTTTGCATTGAAGTTGATAATGGGATTGTTTTCTTAATTTACTTTTCAGATTTTTCATTGTTATTGAGTAGAAATGTAATTGACTTCTGTATGTTGATTTTTATGTATTTGCACTTTAGTGAATTCATCTCTGTGGAGTTGGTAAGACTTGCTACCAAAAAAATTGTGTCATCTACAAAGATAATTTTACTTCTTCCTTTCTGATGTGAATGTCTTTTATTTCTTCTCCTTACTTAATTTATCTGTCTAGGATTTCCAAAACTATGCTGAATAAAAGTGGCAAGATTGGACATCCTTGCCTTCATGTTCATAAAGGAAAAGCTGTCACTTTTTCACGATTGAGTTTGATATTAGCTGTGTCCTTTTCATATTTGGCCTTCTTTATGTTCATTTCCTTCTATTCCTAGTTTATGGAGGATTTTTATCTGAAAGAATGTTGAGTTTTTTCCAAATCCTTTTTCTGCATCTGTTGAGATGATCATGGGGGGGGGGTGTTTTTTTCATTCTGGTAATGTCATGTATCATGACATTGATTGATTTATGGATGTTGAACCAACCTTGAATTCCAGCGTCATATGTATAATCCACTTGGTCATATGTATAATCCACTTAATGTGCTGTTTAATTTGGTTTGTTAGTATTTTGATGAGGTTTTTAACATCTGTGTGCATCAGGGATATTTTATCTTTTCTTGTAGTGTCTTTGTCTGGTTTTGATATCAGGGTAATGCTGGCCTTTTAAAATTAGTTTGGAAGAGTTCACAGTTTTTCAGTATTTAGCAAGAGTTTGCTATGGTTTGAATATGTCCTTCCAAATTTCATATGTTAAAAACCTAATGCCGGATGTGATAGTAAGAGTAGGTGGGGCCTTTGGGAGTTGCTTAGGTCATGAGGGCAGAGCACTCATAAATGGGATTAATGCCCTTATTTTTTTTTTTTCAGTAAAAGGCTCCAAAGATACCTCTAGCCCCTTCCATGATGTGAGAACACAGAGACAAGGTACCAGCTATGAGTCAGAAAGAATAGTCTCATACAAGTGTGATGATGCCATGATGTCAGACTTTGGGCCTCCAGAATGGTGAGCTATTATTTATAAGCTACTCAGTCAGTGTTATTTTGTTAGAGTATCCCAAATGGAGTAAGCAAGAGTTTCAGAAAGATTGGCATTAATCTTCTTCAAATGGTGACAGAATTCATCTGTGAAGACATCTGATCTTGGGCTTTTCTCTGCTGAGATAGTTTTTGATTACTGATTCAATCTCCTTACTAGTTTTAGATCTCTTTAGGTTTTCTATTTCTTTTTTACTTAATCTTGTCAGGTTGTGTGTTTCTAGGAATTATCCATTTCTTCTAGGTTATCCAATTTCATGGCATACAATTAATCATAACAGTCCCTTATAATCCTTTCTATCTCTGTGGAATCCATTTTATGTTTCCTTTCATACCTGTTTGATTTTATTGGGATCTTCTCTCTCTCTCTCTCTCTCTCTCTCTCTCTCTCTCTCTCTCTCTTTGTTAGACTAGCTAAGGATTTGTCAATTTTTGTTTTTCTTTTTAAAAAACTTGGCTCTTAGTTTCATTCATCTTTTCTATTGTTTCTCTAGTCTGTATTTCATTTATTTCTGCTCTGCTCTTTATTTCCTTCCCTCTGCTAAATTTGGGCTTACTTTGTTCTTCTTTTTTCTAGTTTCTTGAGGTATGATGTTCAGTTGTTTATTTGAGATTTTTCTTTTATCTTAATCTAGGGATTTATGACTATAAACTTCCCTTGTAGAACTGCTTTTGATGTATCCCATGTGTTTTGGTATACTGTTTTCATTTTAATTTTTCTCAAGATATTTTCTAATTTCTCTTTAGTTTTCATTTTTGAAAACAAAATAATCTTTCTCAAGATTATATTATTTAATTTCCACACATTGTGAAATTTCCAGCTTTTTTTATGTTGCTTTTTATTTACATTCCATGGTGGACAGAAAAAATAGTTAGTATAATTCAGTCTTGCTAATTTTATTAAGACTTGTTTTGTGACCTAATAGGTGATCTAGGAGAAAGTTCCCTTTAGAGTTGAGAATAATATCTAACTGTTGGGTGGAATTTTCTATATATGGGTCTTAGGTCCATTTGGTTTATAATGTTGTTGAAAGTTAACTGTTCCTTTATTGATTTTAGGTCTGTATGTTCTATCCATTATTGAAAATGCTCTGTGACACTTCAAAAATTTGTATCAGGGATTTCTCATTGACTCCATGCTGGCCCACAGTGAAGCTCAAAATAGTATTTCCTGCAGGCATTCTTTTTCTTTAAGCTACAAGGCAAAGAGACAGAATGACAGTCCCCCCTTTTGTTTCTGTTCTATTTTTTTTTAATATTTATTTATTTGGCTGCTCCAGGTCTCAGTTGTGGCATGCGGGATCTTCGTTGCCACATGTGGGATCTAGTTCCCTGATCAGCGTTCAAACCCAGTCCCCCTGCATTGGGAATATGGAGTCTTTTTTTTTTTTAATCCGAGTATATTTGCTTTACAGTGTTGTGTTAGTTTCTGTTGTACAGCAAAGTGAATCAGCTATACATATACATATATCCCCCCTTTATTGGATTTCCTTCCCATTTAGGTCACCACAGAGCCCTGAGTAGAGTTCCTTGTGCCATACAGTAGGATCTCATTAGTTATCTATTTTATATATAGTATCAAGAGTGTATATATGTCAATCCCAGTCTCCCAATTCATCCCACACCCCCTTTCCCCCTTGGTATCATGCGTTTTTTTCTCTTCATCTGTGCCTGTATTTCTGCTTTGTAAATAAGATCGTCTCTACCAATTTTTTCAGATTCCAAATATATGTGTTAATATACGATATTCGTTTTTCTCTTTCTGACTTACTTCACTATGTGTGACAGTCTCTAGGTCCATCCACATCTCTACAAATGACCCAATTTTGTTGCTTTTTATGGGTAATACTCCACTGTATATATGTACCATATCTTCTTTATCCATTCCTCGGCTGATGGACATTTAGGTTGTTTCTATGTCCTGACTATTGTGAATAGGGCTGCTCTGAACATTGGGGTGCACTTGTCTCTTCTTTCTCTTTAAGCTACAATGCAAAGAAACAGAAGAACAGGTGTTTCCCTTTAATTACTTAGAGTGTGACACCACCCCCCCCCTTTGTTTCTGTTCTGAACACTGGCCACAAAATAGTTACAGTTTGACACAATACTTGCCAATGAAATACCAGCTGAGAGATTCTGAGAACTTACTTGTTTTCCTGATCCAGCATGGCTCCTTCCAACTTCTGTTGTCCTTTATAGGTCAATCATGCACACTTGAAAGCAAAAGAACACTTTCCAAAGATGATGTGGCAGGGCGATAAAACTTACCTGGGTCCTTCATCACATCATTGAGCTATCTCTCCATCCCTGGATTTCTTATTAGGTGAGAAGGATAAACTGCAATATATTTAAGCCACTGCCGTATAATTTCCTGTATTCTTGGTAAAGAATGACCCACCTGGAAATGGCATTTCGAGGTGCAGACCTCAATATTTAAAATTGACTGAATGGGGGTAGAAGAGAATATTCAGTTATTCCAGGCAAGAAAATTAGACCTCTTTATTACATGGTGATGAAAATGTGTGATCAAACAGGTACGTACTTATCCTGGGACACAAAATGTAGGGTAAGGAGAATTGATGAAAGAAAAAAAAATCGAAAATTTTAACTTGGGTGTGTTATGTTTTGCTACTTTCTATGCAGTCCTCAAAGGCAGGGATGATTTCAGACTTCAGACAACCATTCTGCTCAAAACATGGAAGAATGAAATATAGCTTTGCTAAGGGAACATTCTCTAACTGCAGGGGCTGTAATGTATATTGAGTCAAAGAGTCATGATTTGGATTTCTGTGAGTTGAAATAATAACAGCTAACATTTATATGATACTCCCTACATGCTAAACACTGTTGTAAGCACTTTACATTTATTAACATATTTAATCCTCACAACAGCCCTGTGATGGGTGCCATTATCTGCAACATCCTTCCCATATTGACAGATTTCTAAATGGAGGCCCAGAGAGGTTAACTACATTGCCCCTAAGGTCACACATATAAACTATGACTTGAACTCTGGTTATTTGGCTGCAAATTCCATGATCTCTAAACCTATCCTATAGCACTTCTCTTCCCAAACTGAAAATATAACAGAGTGGCTACTACCCATATTTACAGGGTATAAGAAGAGAATGCCCAACCAGTCTTAAGTGAACACCTGGGACTGTTCATAATTACCTTAAGGCAATTCAGTTAAGGGAAGAGGGGATAAATCATAGAGGCCAGCTGATAAATGCAAAATCTTAACAGGCTTAAAAATGTTACGAAAAAAACAGTTGATGACTGTTCCATGTGGGATGCACCAGAAATACAACTGGGATCTTCCACATGAGCCTTGTGAGGGAGAAAAGTTTACCCCATGCCCCTACAGAGACCACACACTCTGAATTCTCCTGTAAGGGAGATTGGGGTTCATCATCTCCTCTACAGCAGCAGTGGCGCTAAGCTACAGCTGCCTAGTGCCATAGTTCTTGGGTACTATTTTTTCAGGAATTGTGCAATGCTAGAGGTTGCACTGTCCAGTGCCTCCACTTCCTCATCAGCAGTCACTGTTGAAGCATACCAGGGATTAGGAATACTCCATCTAACACTACACGTGGGGTCATCCTTGCCTCTAGCTAAAAGGTGATTCATCTCTACAGTCTCATCTGCTTCTTAGGACTACTGCCAGTACCAACTGCATTAGGTCAGGCTCACCAGAAGCAAAACGTCAATGGGGACACATGGGACAATGATTGAGAGAATGCTCTCATCAACAGGGGAGTGGGGAAGACAGGATAGGGCAGGGGGAAAAAACAAAGCAAAGATGTGATCTGGAAAGTAACATCAGCTTGGTCCCCAAGGGACCTCTGGAACATGAATGGGAAACAGAATTGTTCCCCCTGGAGACAAGAGGGCTGTATTTGACACCCCCACCCGCACCACCAGTCACTAGTTTCTGGCTGATACCACAGATGTGTGAGTTACTGAGTGAGGCAGTATGTGCCTAGTTAGGAGCAATTCCCTGAGAAGGCGGCAGCTGTGAACCATTAGTACCAACACTCACAGCCACCAGGGAAGAGGTGCCCCACCCCAGTGAAGGCACCTATGGGCCTCCAAGATCCTCCACTACAGAGATTTAAAAGGAAGGACAACACCCAGTGGAGCTCAAAGAACTTTAGGGGTAGGGCCAAGGGGCAAGCACTATCTCAAAGTTAGCCGTAGCTCCCCGTTCTCAGTCCCCACTGTGGACCTGGATCTCTCATGAACAGGGAAGGTCCAGGCCCTGCAGCCATTGGAGTAAGAGATTCATGGTCTTAAAGCATAAATGAGTACCCAATTCTTTTTCCAAAGACTCATATAACACCCTATGTGGGAAACCCTATATCCTGGAGCCACATGTCCCTTTGTGCCACCTCTTCTGCTCCTGGACCATTTCTTCTGAGAGGCCTTTGCACACTTCAGTCTGGTTCCTTCTGGGATGGAACAGGGATACAGGGAAGGGTGAGTGCTGATTCCAAACCCCCACCCTCCTGGGAGACCCAGGGAGGAATAAACAGTGGCTTGATGACGAAACCCAGAAGCTTCCTAAGTAGGCTGAAAAGACAGACCCTTTATCCTGTGCTTGGCTGGGCCAAACCATAGGCCAGGCCTTACAGTGCCTCTAAGAGATTGTGTGGACTTAGTAGAAAACAATTTTTTCCTTTCTTTCTACCATTTGAAAAAAGTAGTTGACTGGATTTTTGTTCGTTTGTTTCCATACAGAGGAGAATCAGCACCATAGTTACTTAGAATAAGGAGGTGCCATTTTCTCTGTTTTGACCCCAGAACACAGCACACCCCCACACACACTAGTACACACATGCATGTGTGCACATACACAACTTCCCTGTGGCTTTTGCTCTGGCTCTGGGAGATGGAGCTAAGGCCAAGATGCTTTATTGGAAACATGGTACTTATAAGGCCCTGGTCCCCATCTCCAGGTAGTCCCAAGCTATCCCCACCAAAGCTGGCCCAGGGTCATCTCAAGGTCTAGACACTGCCAGTCGAGCTGTTGGAGCCAGTGACCTGTCTATTCTTCTTCCATCTATCCAGTCAAGATTTTCTAATTCCTAAAACTGAAAACTCTTTCCTTTTTTCCATGGAAATCCCCCTGAGCCAACGAAGCCTTCAAGCCTAGGGAGATTGACCCTGCATGATCACTCAGTGCCTGAGGCAAAGGGATATGGCCAGTCCTGGGCAGAACATTGTCAAGATTTGGGACATTGGGGCACTGGGGATTAGAGTGAGGGAGTAGGGCTAAAGAGACAGAGCCCTGGATGGATATAAAGCTGGGTGCTCCAGATCTTCAGTCCATGACTAGAGGACTGGGGAGGGTGTGGCTGAAGGCCCTGAATCCTGGGGCTAGATCACTGGCACATAAGCCTAGCGAACAGGACGGGGCCAAGGGTTGCAGGGCTTGGGGGTGTGGGTGGATACCCTTCACTGGCATTGTGGGAAGCTGAGTGTGTGGCTCGGGGCTCTCATTCAGCTGTTGGAGGACTTAGGAAGGCTTGAGAATGAAGGCCATTATAATATTGCTCTCCTTTCCCACAGAACCAGAGTCCAGAACAAACACACACTGACTCCTCCCATGTCTCCCAAGAGGCTGAGTACCATGGAGTTCTCAACATTTGAGTGAATGAGGTATAGCTGTTGAAAGAAGTGGAGAGAGATTCATGTGGGAAATGAACTGGAAGGTGTTTCCCCCATCCTAGACAAGTATTTCCTAGAGAATTATGTGCTGGGCTCTCTATCACGATGTGTGGACTTGGCAGTAAAACACCAAGACATAGTCTAGGCCTGCAGCCCCTTAAAGGATTTTGGCACCTGGTGACCCCAATCAATCCAAGACCTGCTTTTCACGGTGTTTTTTTTTTTTAACTGTTATAAATGGAAGTATTTCCACCTAAAATAGCTCTAGCAGACGTCAAATTTGTATGCCTTATTCCATTTCCTTCTGTCCACCTGAAGCTGATGAAAAATACCATGAACCTTAAATAAACTCAGTATACCAGGCCTTTGCAGACCTGCCTGACTCTTTCTTCATCAATCAAAAGTGAGATGTATTTTATGAACCGTCTATAACACTGGGCAGCAAACTACAACCAACCAGGTGTTTTGTAAATAAAGGTCTATTGGACCACAGCCACACTCCAACTTCATGTTGTGTCTATGGCATCTTTCACATACAACAACAAAAGTGAGCCATTGCAACAAAGAACATAAAGGCTACAAAGACTGAAATATTTACTACGTGACCCTTTTACAGAAAATTACTCATTCCATCTGGTCTAAGAGGCTAGCTTTCAATACTAACAAGAAGAGGTACCATGAAACCCCTTCCTAACACTTAAAAGCCCCTCCACTAACTATTCAGTAAATTTGGTTTGTTCTGTGAGTGTGTGTGTGTCTGTGTGTGTGTGCACTAGAGCTAGAGGCTCCTGTGAAATGGCTTTGATAATCACAAGTGCTGACCCTGCTGGACTTTCACTGTGAAAGTGAACATCCTTTCAGTCAGAGGTCCCACAGGCCCTCAGAGGTCCAACCATGGTTGGTCTCTAGTTCATCTCATTGAACTATCAGTCAGTTTATTTTGTTAAGCTAGGCTGTCCACATTTTCAAAACTTGGGGCAGGTATGTACATTTCTGGCCTGCAGTTTCCAAGAAATACTTTGTTGTAATTCTAAAGTTCTGACAGCTTAGCTTTCAGTATTGCACTACTGTCTACTTGTCTGTGATGGGAAGAGAAAAGCAGCCCCTTCCTTCTCCTTGGCCTGTTTATACTCCCACCTAGCCATAAATTCTAAGGCCACTGGTAAATGGCACATCACTGTGCCGTTCAGTGTCTGCTGTATAAAATATGGTGACTGATTTAAATACAGGTAAAGCTGCCCTTATGGGAACCATAGCCTCTAATAAGACTGTTCACTCATCATCATTTTTGTGGCTATCCAGTAATGTGGCAAATTTTAACTGAAAGTGATTAAGGGGACTTCCCTGGTGACGCGGTGGTTGAGAATCACCTGCCAATGCAGGGGACACGGCTTCGACTCGTGGTCCGGGAAGATCCCACATGCTGAGGAGGAGCTAAGCCCATGTGCCCCAACTTCTGAGCCCGCGTGCTACAACTGCTGAAGCCAGCACTGCTAGAGCCCATGCTCCTCAGCAAGAGAAGCCACTGCAATGAGACATCCGTGCAACGCAATGAAGTGTAGCCCCTGCTTGCCGCAACCAGAGAAAGCCCGTGCACAGCAAGAAAGACCCAACATAGCCAAAAGTAAATAAATAACTAAATAAAATAAACTATGCTGTTGCTATAAAATAAAAAAATAAATAAATAAATAAAACTGATTAAGAATTACAAAGTCCACTTTGGGAAACCCTAAACCTTAACACGTTTTAAACATCCAGAATTCCTCAATAATAGGAAAAATAAAAAATAACATGTTACCACATTAATGCTTTTCAGTTAATCATAAAAATTTCCAGGACCTAGAGAAGAATTAATCAGTTTATAAATTCTTTTATAATCTACAGCTGCTTTTGTGCCAGTTGATTTTTCAGACCAATAAGTACTTCAGTAATTGTACATGACCTCAAATATTCCAAAGGAAAAAGAAAAGAATCCATGTCTAATGGCTCCTTAAAAAATTTTTCCTTCTGCATCTGCAGTTGTGAGGAATAAAATGTATAGCAGTGAGTTAAATGAATATGACCATAGACACTGGATTACAACAGAAGAAAGAATGCTATGCATTCACTGCGTTAAAGCAGTTTAAAGAATTTGAAGACTTGGTCCATAAATGTGAAAGGGAAGACATTTTTAATATTAGACAACTTTTATATATATTGTCTCCATGATTTCATCACAATATACAAGTAATGTTAGCATAATATACTTTGTATTCAATCTGGCATAGCTTCTCACAAAAAGCCTAATTAATCGAAATATCTTCAATTTCCTATGTATGTTGTTTTGGTCAAATAAAACAAAAAAACAAGTTTAAGATAAAAATATAAATATGCATTCAGACTAGTCAGAAAACCAGTGGTTTAGTGATTTGTACACAGTACAACAAATCATCTGAACTTATAGAGCTACTTTGCAAAATGTCTATGTAAATTTTAAAAATGGGTTCCTTGAAGATTTAAACGTCAAGATTGACACATTGGTCTTTAAAATTTTTTTGAATTTAACATCCAAGATCTTTGACTGAAACGTTGAAAATCACTAATGAATATGTTTTGGCTAAAGTTTCCTATGGAAATCAGAATTTTAACATTGAATAAACAAACATACTTCTTTGCCATGCAATAATTTTACTTCTTTCCTACAAATATCAGGGGTCAGCAAACTTGTTCTGCAGAAGACCACACAGTAAATATTTTAGCCTTTAAAAACTATACCATTTCTGCTGCAAATAATCAACTCTAGTGTTGTAGTACGAAAGCAGCCATAGACAACAAACAAACAAACAGGTGAGACCTTGTAAAAACAAAACTGTATTTACAAAAACACGTAGTGGGCCACACTGAACCCACAGGCAGGCACATGCCAACTCCTATATGCATAATCTTTGATATTTAAAGCCTTAAATTCTAAAATTTACAGTATCAAGGTAGAATTTACATTATCTTAATATAAGTGTAATTTTATTCATGATTGAAAATTAAAGCTTTAACTATCTTACATTATATATGCATGATTATAGAATGTCTACATACATACATACACTGGAATGATGATGCTAAGAAGAAAAAAGGGTTAAATATGGAAAAAGCGAGGACATGAAAAGTATAACTTTATGTACACTAGCTGTTCATCATATGAAGAAATAAATGAATACTGTTGGCTTTTGTATACTCAGGAAAAACAAGCTTAATTTTGCCTCACAAGAATACTTTGAACTTCCAAGAGTCCTTTTGTGCTTTGATTCTTCCTATAACCATACTCCTCAGGCTTTTTTTTTAAGGTTTTATTTTATTCTACTTTGCAATGGCTGTGTTCCCAAACTATGAAGTACAATTGCAGCGATATACTGCTACCAGCTTAGTTTTGCAGGTTGAAGAACAGGAGACATAATGTCAAAATGATGGAAAACATCAAATTAACTGAAGTTTATTGGAGGGTCCTCTCATCGTGCCCATGTTCAAGAAAGGCAACTGATATATGTTGTCGTGTAATGATAAGTAAGCCACCACCTGTTGGGGCAGGGGGCAATGGTCAGAACATTCTGGCACACAACTGTTTCATTAAAAAGGGTCTCCGTGTGTCTTCAGAACCTCTCAGGGTGATGACCTCTCTGCTTCCTGCTAGCTGAAGTCTATATGCTCCTATCCTAGCTTCAAACCCTCCTTAGATTTGCACAAGCATAACAGCTATAAGATTACAGTCTGTAGCCCATGCATGGTGGAGACAGCTCACTCGTGGAGAGAGAATTTCATTTGTTATCATCTATCTACATCCTTGAAATTTCCCTTAAGGATAATTCAAAAGCCTAAAAAAATCTCACCACCACTACCCATTTCTGTTCCTGCTCTTTCCCACAAATAAAAGAACATGGAACTGAAGAAGGTAAGGGAAGAGGGGAGAGAGAGAGAGAGAGAAGGAGGGAGGGAGGGAGGGAGGGAGAGAGAGAGGAGAGAGAGAGACAGAGAGAGAGACAGAGAGAGACAAAGAGACAGAGAGAGGCAGCAAACTCATAAGGCCTTAGAATATTACCTTGAAACCAAAGCCGGCCATAGTGCATCCATATGCAGAGGGACATAAAGTAATGAGGTCTTCCAGAAGAGAAAGGAGGGGAAAAGGGGGAAAGGGTAGAAATAAAAAGTGTAGTAGTCAGTGTCCTCCAGAGAAATGCAACAACAGGATGTGTATATGGAGAAGCATTGATTCATTTTAAGGAACTTCACTCAATTTTGGAGGCGTGGTGAATTCAAAATCTGACAGGAGAGGCCAGCAAGACTGGAAGCTCAGGAAAGAGTTGTGGTTTGAGTCCAAAGGCAGTCTGCTGGCAAAATTCCTTGTTGCTTGGGGAAGATCTGTCTTTGTTCTATTATGCCTTCAACTGACTTGATGAAGCCCACCCATATCCTAGAGGATAATCTGCTTTACTCAAAGTCCAACAATGTAAATGTTAATCCCCTACAAAACATACCTTCAGAGAAACATGCAAAATGTTTAATCACATATGTGGGCACTGTGCCCCAGCAAAGGTGACACATAAAATTTACCATTAACGGTGAGGAGAAAGACCTGTGCATTAAGAGATAGGAAGAATCATTTCTTTTTTTCAGATTACTGTATTCCATCGTGCATTTTTTCTTTTTCTTTTTTTATGTAATTATCGATATGTCTGTTCCTGTTACCATTTTCTTAATTACTTTGAGTTTTTATTTTGTTTTCTTTTGTAATTTGATTTTTTATACAGCAGGTTCTTATTAGTCATTCATTTTATACACATCAGTGTATACATGTCAATCCCAATCTCCCAATTCATCACACACCCCCCACCACTGCTTTCCCCTCTTGGTGTCCATACGTTTGTTCTCTACATCTGTGTTTCTATTCTTGCCTTGCAAACCGGTTCAACTGTACCATTCTTCTAGGTTCCACATATATGCGTTAATATAAATTTCATTTTCTGTTTCTGACTTACTTCACTCTGTATGACAGTCTCTAGATTCATACATGTCTCTACAAATGACCCAGTTTCATTCCTTTTTATGGCTGAGTAATATTCCGTTGCATATATGTACCACATCTTCTTTATCCATTCATCTGTTGATGAGCATTTAGGTTGCATCCATAACCTGTCTATTGTAAATAGCGCAGCAACGAACATTAGGGTGTGTGTGTCTTTTTGAATTATGGTTTTCTTTGGGTATATGCCCAGTAGTGGGAGTGCTGGGTCATATGGTAATTCTATTTTTAGTTTTTTAAGGAACCTCCATACTGTTCTCCATAGTTGCTGTATCAATTTACATTCCCACCAACAGTGCAAGAGTGTTTCCTTTTGTCCACAGCGTCTCCAGCATTTGTTGTTTGTAGATTTTCTGATGATGCCCATTCTTACTGGTGTGAGGTGATACCTCATTGAAGTTTTGATTTGCGTTTCTCTAATAATTAGTGATGTTGAGCAGCTTTTCATGTGCTTCTTGGCCATCTCTTTGGAGAAATGTCTATTGAAGTCTTCTGCCCATTTTTGATTGGGTTGTTTATTTTTTTAATGTTGAGCTGCATGAGCTGTTTATATATGTTGGAGATTAATCCTTTGTCTGTTGATTTGTTTGCAAGTATTTTTTCCCATTCTGCAGGCTGTTTTTTCATCTTGTTTGTAGTTTCCTTTGCTTTGCAAAAGCTTTTAAGTTTCATTAGGTCCCATTTGCTTATTTTTATTTCCATTACTCTAGGAGGTGGGTCAGAAAAGATCTTGCTGTGATTTATGTGATTTATGTTCTTCCTATGTTTTCCTCTAAGAGTTTTATAGGGTCCCGTCTTACACTTAGTTCTCTAATCCATTTTGAGTTTGTTTTTGTGTATGGTGTTAGGGAGTGTTCTAATTAGATTCTTTTACATGTAGCTGTCCAGTTTTCCCAGCACCGCTTACAGAAGAGGCTGTCTTTTCTCCATTGTATATCCTTGCCTCCTTTGTCATAGATTAGTTGACCACAGGTGTGTAGGTTTATCTCTGGGCTTTCTATCCTGTTGTATTGATCTATATATCTGTTTTTGTGCCAGTACCATATTGTCTTGATTTCTGTACCTTTGTAGTATAGTGAGAAATCAGGGAGTCTGATTCCTCCAGCTCTGTTTTTTTCCTTCAAGACTACTTTGCCTATTCGGGGTCTTTTGTGTCTCCATACAAATTTTAAGATTTTTTGTTTTAGTTCTGTCAAAAAATGCCATTGGTAATTTGATAGGGATTGCATTGAATATGTAGATTGATTTGTGTAATATAATCATTTTCAGAATATCGCTTCTTCCAATCCAAGAACATGGCATATCTCTCCATCTGTTGGTATCACCGTTAATTTCTTTCATCAGTGTCATAGTTTTCTGCATACAGGTCTTTTGTCTCCCCAGGTAGCTTTATTCCTAGGTATTTTATTCTTTTTGTTGCACTGGTAAATGGCAGTGTTTCCTTAATTTCTCTTTCAGATTTTTCAGCATTAGTGTATAGGAATGCAAGAGATTTCTGTGCATCAATTTTGTATCCTGCCACTTTACCAAATTCATTGATTCGCTCTACTAGTTTTCTCATGGCATCTTTAGGATTTTCTATGTATAGTATCATGTCATCTGCAAAGAGTGACAGTTTTACTTCTTCTTTTACAATTTGTATTCCTTTTATTTCTTTTTCTTCCCTGATTGCCGTGGCTAGGACTTCCAAAACTATGTTGAATAATAGTTGAGAATGGACATCCTTGTCTTGTTACTGATCGTAGAGGAAATGCTTTCAGTTTTTCACCATTGAGAATGATGTTTGCTGTGGGTTTGTCATATATGGCCTTCATTATGTTGAGATAGGTTCCCTCTATGCCCACTTTCTGAAGAGTTTTTATCATAAATGGGTGTTGAATTTTGTTCAAAATCTTTTTCTGCATCTATTGAGATGATCATATGGTTATTCTTCTTCAATGTATTAATATGGTGTATGACATTGATTTGGGTATATTGAAGAATCCTTGCATTACTGGTATAAGTCCCACTTGATCATGGTGTATGATCCTTTTAACGTATTGTTGGATTCTGTTTGCTGGTGTTCTGCTGAGCATTTTTGCATCAATATTCATCAGTGATACTGGTCTATAATTTTTTTTGTAGTATCTTTGTCTGGTTTTGGTATCATGGTTATGGTGGCCTCATAAAATGAGTGAGGGAGTTTCCCTTCCTCTTCAATTTTTTGGAAGAGTTTGAGAAGGATGGGTGTTAGCTCTTCTCTAAATGTTTGATAGAATTCACCTGTGGAGCCATCTGGTCCTGGACTTTTGTTTGTTGCAGGATTTTTAAGCACAGTTTCAATTTCATTACTTGTGATTTGTCTGTTCATATTTTCTATTTCTTCCTGGTTCACTCTTGGAAGGTTATACCTTTCTAACAATTTGTCCATTTCTTCCAGGTTGTTGATTTAATTGGCATATAGTTGTTTGTGGTAATCTCTTATAATCCTCTGTATTTCTGCAATGTCAGTTGTGATTTCCTCTTTTGCATTTCTAATTTTATTGATTTGAGTCCTCTCCCTCTTTTTTGTGATGAGTCTGGCTAATGGTTTATCAATTTTGCTTATCTTCTCAAAGATCCTGCTTTTAGTTTTATTGATCTTTGCTACTGTTTTCTTTGTTTCTATTTCATTTATTTCTGCTCCGCTCTTTATGATTTCGTTCCTCCTGCTAACTTTGGGTTTTGTTTGTTCTTCTTTCTCGTTCCTTTAGGTGTAACGTTGGATTGTGTATTTCAGATTTTTCTTGTTTCTTAAGGTAGGCTTGTATAGCTATAAACTTCCCTCTTAGAACTGCCTTTGCTGCATCCCATAGGTTTTGGATCATCGTGCTTTCATTGTCATTTGTCTCTAGGTATTTTTTTATTTCCTCTTTGATTTCTTCAGCGATCTCTTGGTTATTTGGTAACGTATTGTTTGGCCTCCATGTATTGGTGTTTTTTTCCCTGTACTTGATTTCTAATCTTATAGCATTGTGGTCAGAAAAGATGCTTGATATGATTTCAGTTTCCTTAAATTTACTGAGGGTTGATTTGAGATCCAAGACGTGGTCTATCCTGGGGAATGTTCCGTGCGTACTTGAGAAGAAAGTGTAATCTGTGGTTTTTGGATGGAATGTTATATAAATATCAATTAACTCTCTCCGGTCTATTGTGTCATTTTAAATCTTGTGTCTCCTTATTAATTTTCTGTTTGGATGATCTGTCCATTGATGTAAGTGAGGTGATAAAGTCCCCCACTATTATTGTGTTACTCTTGATTTCCTCTTTTAGAGCTGTTAGCAGTTGCCTTATGTATTGAGGTGTTCCTATGTTGGGTGCATATATATTTATAAGTCTTATATCTCCTTCTTGGATTGATCCCTTGATCATTATGTAGTGTCCTTCCTTGTCTCTTGTAACATTCTTTATTTTAAAGTCTATTTTATCTGATATGAGTATTGCTACTCCAGCTTTCTTTTGATTTCCATTTGCATGGGATATCTTTATCCATCCCCTCACTTTCAGTCTGAATGTGTCCCTCGGTCTGAAGTGGGTCTCTTATAGACAGCAAATACATGGGTCTTGTTTTTGTATCCATTCAGCGAGCCTGTGTCTTCTTGTTGGAGCATTTGATCCATTCACGTTTAAGGTAACTATCGATATGTATGTTCCTATTACCATTTTCTTGATTGTTTTGGGTTTGTTTTGTAGGTCCTTTTCTTCTCTTGTGTTTCCCACTTAGCGAAGTTCCTTTAGCATTTGTTGTAGAGCTGTTTTTGTCGTGCTGAATTCTCTTAGCTTTTGCTTGTCTGTAAAGCTTTTGATTTCTCCATTGAATGTGAATGAGATCCTTGCCGGGTAGAGTAGTCTTGGTTGTAGGTTCTTCCCTTTCATCACTTTAAGTATATCATGCCACTCTCTTCTGGCTTGTAGAGTTTCTGCTGAGAAATCAGCTGTTAACCTTAGGGGAGTTCCCTTGTAAGTTATTTGTCATTTTTCCCTTGCTGCTTTCAAAAATTTTTCTTTGTCTTTAATTCTTGTTAATTTGATTTCTGTGTGTCTTGGCTTATTTCTCCTTGGGTTTATCCTGTATGGGACTCTGCACTTCCTGGACTTGGATGGCTCTTTCCTTTCCCAAGTTAGGGACGTTTTCTTCTATAGTCTCTTCAAATATTTTCTCGGGTCCTTTCTCTCGCTCTTCTCCTTCTGGGACTCCTATAATGCGAATGTTGTTGCGTTTAATGTTGTCCCAGAGGTCTCTTAGGCTGTCTTCATTTCTTTTCATTCTTTTTTCTTTATTCTGTTCTGCAGCAGTGAATTCCACCATTCTGTCTTCCATGTCATTTTCCGTTCTTCTGCCTCAGTTATTCTGCAATTGATTCCTTCTAGTGTATTTTTCATTTCAGTTATTGCATTGTTCATCTCTGTTTGTTTGTTCTTTAATTCTTCTAGGGTTTTGTCAAACATTTCTTGCATCTTCTTGATCTTTGCCTCCATTCTTTTTCCGAGGTCCTGACTCATCTTCACACTCATTATTCTGAATTCTTTTTCTGGACGGTTGCCTTGCCTATCTCCACTTCATTTAGTTGTTTTTCTGGGGTTTTATCTTGTTCCTTCATCTGGTACATAGCCCTGTGCCCTTTCATCTTGTCTGTCGTTCTGTGAATGTGTTTTTTGTTCCACAGGCTGCAGGATTGTAGTTCTTCTTGCTTCTGCTGTCTGCCCTCTGTTGGATGAGACTACCCCCTCGTGCATTTCTTCAACATAGCGGGAATACGTGAATTCCAACTAACCCAAATAATGTAAAATTCATTTAAAAAAAAAAGCCTAAAATGTGTCCTAAAAGTTTTTCTCTAATCCAAATGGGATCGAGTACCTCTAAGATTATGGCAGGAGTCTCTACAGAGTTTTTATGGCTTGAAATTTACCTTGGTTCTTTTTAAAAAATAAACTTTTAATTTTGAGATAATTGTACATTCACATACAATTGAAAGAAATAAACTAGAGATCCTGTGTACCCTTCCTGATTTTCTCCAGTGGCAACATGTTGCAAAACTATACTACAGGAATTTAACAAAAATATTCATGTTGATACAATCCAATCATATTCAGCTTTCCGTGTTTCACATATATGAATTTGTATGTGTGCATGTGTATATTTACCTCATGTAGTTTTCCCACATGCATATGTCTATATATTCAGCACTAAATACACAAGAGAGTTTCATTACCACAAAGATCCCTCATGTTGCCTTTTTAGTCACACCCACCTCTCTCTTGTCCCCCTAACATCACCTTTAACCCATGTTAACATTACTATTTTCTTCATAGTTTTCTCAATTTAAGAAATATTATAGAAATGGAATCATAGAGTATGTAACCTACTGGGATTGGCTCTTTTCACTCAACGTAATTTTCTGGAAATTCATCCAGGTTCTTGCTTTTATCAATAGTTTGCTCTTTTTCATTGCTGAGTTCCTAATATTGAACCAGCCTTGCGTATGTGGAATTAAATCTACTGGGTCATAAAGTATCATGCTATTTATACATGGTTTGATTTAATTTGTTAATGTTGTTGAGAATTCTTGCACGTATCTTCATGAGAGATACTGGTATGTACTTTTACAGTTTTGTACTTTGTCTGCTTTTGGCATCAAGTTACAATGGCCTCACAAAATAAATTAGGAAATGTTCCCTCTTCTGTTTTCTGGAAGAGGCTGTATAAAATTATTCCTTCTTCAAATGTTTGGTAGAATACTCCAGTGAAATCATCTGGGCCTGGGTATTTCTCTTTCAGGAATTTTTAAATTATAAATTCAGTTTCCGTAGTGGTTATGTCTCTCTTCAGAAAATCTATTTTATCTAGAATTTTGGAATGTGGTTTTTGAGGAAAGTGTTCCATTTTCTCTAGACACAGAATTCGTGAGTATAGTAAAACTGTTCATAGTAATTCCTTATTACCCTTTAATGGCTACAGGGTCTATGTTGATATTCCATTTCATTCCTGATACTGATGATTTGTATCTTCTCTCTTATTTTTGTCATAATTATAAGAGGTTCATCAATTTTATTTTACTCTTTGAAGAAACAACTTTTTGTTTCCTTACCTCTTGTTTTTTCTGTATGAATGATATTGATTTCTGGTTTTGTCTCTATTATTTCCATCCATCTGCTTCCTTTAGATTTATTTTGCTCCACTTTTTCAAGTTTCCTGAGGCGTGAATTTAAACTACTGATTTGAAACATTTCTTTATGTATAACATGGCCATTTAGTGTAAAATATTTCCCACTCATCCTGGCTGTAGCAGCATTCTACAGGTTTGATATGTTGTATTTTCATTCAGTGCTATGTCTTTTTAAGTGATTTCCTTTGAAATGACTTCCTGTTTGACCCATGGTTTATAACTGTGTTGTTAAATTTCAAGGTCTTTGGAGGGTCTCCTGTTGTCTGTTATTTATATCTAGTTTGATTCCATTGTGGTTAAAGAATATACCCTTTCTTTTAAATTTGGTGAAGTGTGTTTTATGGCCCAGTATACGGACTGTCTTGGTGAGTATTTCATGAGTGCTGGAAAAACAAACATATATTCTGCTGTCCTTGGGTGGAATGATATACGTGTGTGTGTGTGTGTGTGTGTGTGTGTGTGTGTGTGTATAAATTAGACCCTGGCATTTGATCATGGAGTTCAGGACTGCTACATCCTTGATGATTTTTGTTCCAGTAGTTCTGTCAGTTGCTAGAACAATACCAACAATTGTCAATAGTAATAAATTTTCTCAATTTCTCTATCTGCTCTCTCAGGTTTTCCTTCACACATTCTGTCATCTGGTTCACATACATATAGGAATGTTACATCTTCCTGGTGGATTCATTCATGATTATTAAGTAATGTCCCTTGTTGTCTCTAATAAATTTCTTTGCCCTGAAATCTACTTTAGTATACTCCTGATTTTTAAAATTGATTGCATGATATGTGTTTTTCCACACTTTTGCTTTCAATCTTCCTATGTCATTGACTTTGATAAACAGCATATACTTACGATTTTTCATCCAGCCTCACAATCTCTCTTTTGAAGGGTGTAATTAGAACTGTTACTTACTGATATGTGAGGGCTTAAGGTAGCCATTTTATTATTTATTTTACATGTGTTTCCTCTGGTTCTCATTTTTCTGTTACTTCTTTCTTGTTTTTCTGTGGGTTATTGGTTTATTATTTAAGGTTCTATTTGGATTCATTCTTAATGTTTTTAGTGCATCTCATTGTAGTTTTCTTAGTGGTTGCTCTGAGTATTACAATATACATATGTGCCTTATCATGGTATATTACCACTTATAGTTAAGTGTGAAAACATTACTTTCATTTAGGTCCCTTTATCTTTCCCATTTTAAAATATCATTTTCTAGAGTATCAGTATTATCATTTTTGCTTCAGTTATCACATGTGATTCTAAGATCTTGTGGGTAGAAGGATAATCTATTGTATATACTCATATTTGTGTTCGTCTCATTTTTTCTTCCTTCCTAATGCTCCAGTATTTCTTCTTTTATCATTTACTTCCATTTGAAGAACTTCCTTTAGACATTGTTTAAGGGTAGGTCTGCTAGCAACAAATTCTTTCAGTTTTCTTTCATCTAAAAACATGTTCATTGCACTTCATTACTAAAGAATAGTCTTGCCAGATGCACATTCATCAGTTGACAGTCTTTTCTTTCAGCACTTGAAGAAAAAGATTGTGCCATCTCCTTGTGAGCTCCAACGTTTCATATGGTATGTGCTGTCATCTGAATTGGTGTGTTCCCTCTCCCCTATGGGTAATGAATCATTTCTTTCTGGATGCTTTCAATATTTTTTTTGTTTTTAGTTTTCATAATTTAAAATATGATGTCTTAGTGTGGATATATTAGGATTTATTTAATAGTCACTTGGTTTCTTGAATCTGCACACTTAGGTCTTTTGCCAAATAGGGGAAGTTTTCAGCCATTATTTATTTAAATAGTTTTTCAGTCCCATACTCTCTTTCTGGGACTCTGATAACATAAATGTTAGCTTTTTTATTCTTGTCCCAGAGATTCTTTTTTTATCCCAGTCTATTTACTCTCTGTTGTTTAGATTGGCTAAGTTATATTGACCTGTACTCAAATTCTCTGATTCCATTTTCTGTCATATCAATTCTACCATTGACCCACTCCAATGAGTTTTAAATTTTCTAATTTTTAGTTGTATCGTTACCACCGCACTTTTTGTATACCTTCTTTTGGTTGAAATTTTGTACCTTTTCCTTTGTTTCTAGAGAACTTATAATTGCTTGAAGCATTTTTATGATAGCTGCTTTACTGTCCCATCTCAGTATTGGTGTCAGGTGACTGTCTTTTCTAATTTGTGATTCCTGGTTCTTGGCATGATGGGTAATTTTCTATTGTATCCTTAACATTTAGCTGTGATGCTAAGGGACTCTGCATCTTGTTTAAATCTTTCATTTTAGCAGGAAGTCATTCTGTCTTTAGGTTTGGCCCCCAGATCCTGGCCTAGCGCTGTGGGCTGTGTTTGTTCCAAAGACAGTTTTCAAAACTCTTGTTTTACTGTGAATCTGTTTGGTTTCTTTGGTAACACTTTTGCCCCCACTTCTCCCTGCTGTTGTTTTTGGAGTGCGTGGATGGAGCTTCCCAAAACAGGCTTCTTTGTATCTCTAAGTAGGGGATGCTGTGGCCCCAAATAGGAAAAGTTTCACTGGCTGAGCCACTGATGTATCAGAGTCCCCCTTCCCACTGTCTCCTGGCCACCTGGTATCTTTCAGTAGGGGAGGGGAATCTCTTCCTCTGCTGGGCAGTTTAAGGTGGGGGAGAGGGGACATGTCCTTGCTAGTGCTGCCTAGCTGCCAGGTGTCTTGCATGTAGATGGGGAGTCTCAGGTATGTGGGGATAAAGAACACTTTGTGGGAATGTATTTCATTGGCAGAATTGCCCTGGCTGCTACCAGCCAACTACCTAGTGCGTCTAGGTGAGGGGAGGGGAGTGTCAGTCCTGTGAGAAAAGAGAGCACTTCCCTTCACCACTTACTGTTATCAGGGGTCCTAATTGATACCGCCTGCTGGTGCTGCTGGGCTCACCTGGTGTTGTCAGCAGGACTTGCGTTCCATCCAGGGAGGAATGAGCCTATTTGGGCTGTCTTTTGCTAGTTTGGGATCCAGGAAATACTGGGCCACTCTCTTCTGTAGGGTGGGGGAGTGTAAGAAGCACAGTCACTGTGTTGTTATTCTGATCACCAGGTCCATTCTCCAGGAAGTAGAGCTTAATTGCCCTCCCTAGGAGTATGAGCTATACTTACTAATTAACAAACAGGGTATGCAAAGAGAAAAATGGTTGATTGTGTAGTGGAGAAACCTGTCCAACACTACCTTTATCAAGTGATCAAGGTTACCATCACCACGAATAAATCATGTTGGCATCATGTACCCCTTGATATGGTACACTTCGTTTCTGTGGTATTCTTGCAAATGTCCATGATGCAAGTCTAATGAGAAAACTTCAGACCATCCCAAATTGAGGGGCATTCAATACAATAGCTGACTAGCTCTTTTCAAGTATCAAGTTCATGAAAGATGGTAACCGTGAAACTGTCCCAGATTTGAGGACACTAAAGAGACATGATGACTAAATGCAGTGTCACATCCTAGACTGGATCCTAGATCATAAAAAGGACAATAGTGGAAAATCTGAATACCGTGTGAAGTTCCTAATAGTGATGTCCCAAGGTTACTTTCTTAGCTTTAATAAATGTACTATGATTGTGTAAGCTGTTGATATGAGGAAGAAAAAGTGAAGTTACCAGTTGCCATTGACATTCTACTGTAAGCAATAGACTTCATTGACTTATATATTTATTGTTATAGACTTGTAAGTTTCTCTTTTTCTTCCCAATGGTTTATAAGTGTACTCAAGTAGTTTGGTGCTCAGATCATCCCAAATTTGGCGAGTGGGTGGGAATCCCTTCAAACTGGCTCCCCAGTCCTAGTGTCATCCTCCAACATGTTTTTTAGCACGTTTTTACTTTCTGGATCCAGAATCATCTGGTACTTACCCTATCCTAACCCTGGAAGCAGCCAGTAGGCCAAGAAGCCAGGGTTTCCACTAATGGAAAATGGTGTTAGAGACTTAGATCTGGATGCTAGATGTGCTCACTGCTACTGGAGCATTCTTCTTGGACTTTCCAGTGGACAGACATAGAAAATACATGGGTGTATACACACATATACAAATATATATGCATACAAATATGCACGGGCACATAAGCATGTACAGACACACGTATACAGATCTTACCAAATCTTAAGTTCACACCAGTACTTCCAATTCCCGCTCATCCTCATGGGATTCTTCCCTGCTTTGTCCCATTCCATATTTGTATGACTTCTCTTCCACAGTGAGAACCCAGGCTCCCAACAACACAGACATAGGCACTCATTTGCTGAATCCTATAATGCATCCAAAACAGTTTCAAAACTGCTTCACCATACTGCTATAAGAACCAAACCTACTAAAGAGTTTAACATTTCTTTGTAATTCTAACACACATATAAAGATAAACTGCCCAAGACTGAGGATATATAGTCAAATACTATGTTCATTATTTTTCCTTCTTTCTGACACAAGAGGTAACAAACTATATATGCTTTATTCCCTTTGCTCTTTTCACTTAATAGCATTTCCTCCATAATATTTCATTAATATCTTCTTTCTCAGACTTTTTCTCACATGCATTTTACACCATTGTGTATATGCTGCAGTTGATAGAGCCTCCTATGCTTAAACATTCAAGCCATTTTCAATATTCTGCAACTGTAAATAATGCTGTGAAAAAGAACCATGTCCATGAGTATATTCATAAAATTGCAAGTGACTCTTTAGATTCTTAGAAGTGTGCTTGCTGTGTCAATAGGTATGTATGTATATACAGTTTAAATATTGGCCAGTTCCCCTCTAAAAGGCTTCTACCATTCTGCATTCCCACCAACAATATATGAAAATGTCTATTTCCTAACAGTGTCACTAATACAGAGTACTGTCAAGCTTTTGAATTTTTGTCAAGCTGGTGAGTGATTGAGTAATGGTATCTCAGTGTAGTTATAATTTGCATTTCTCTTATCATGAGTGAAGTTGAACATGTTTTCATTTCTTTATACCTCTTTTGGTAAACTGTCTGATCATGTCTTGTGTCCATTTTTCTATAGGACATCTGGTATTTTCTTCTTGATTTTTAAAAGTTCTTATAAAGTGGGGATATTATCCCTTCAACTGTGAAAGATATTGATTTATATGGTGATATACTTTTCTTCCAATCAATTGTCTTTTGATGTTATTTACGGTATTTTTTGGCCATGTGAAAGGTTTTTTGTTTTTTGTTTTTTTTTTCTGGGCTGCCCCACATGATTTGTGGGATTTTAGTTCCCTGACCTGGGATCGAACGCAGGCCCTCAGCAGTGACAGCTCAGAGTCCTAACCCCTGGACCGCCAGGGAATTCCCAGGACCATGAAGGCTTGAATATCGGGAACTTCAGTCCATTTCCCTGTCGTGCAACAGTAGAGATCCAATTGCAAGACGATGTTACAGAGAGCCATTTTCAGGCCGTGTTTCTCCATTCCCCAATTTATACAATGGCCAGGCGATGTTACAATAGAGTTTAAGTTTTTCCCTTTTCAGGCCGTCTGTTTTGAAAATTTCCAATTTCTAAGAATACGCTCCAGAGGTGTTTCTTCTGGCTTAGACGAGGATCATCCCATGTTGAATAACATGAAACCGTGAAAAAGCGCTCCTAGAAATGAAGTCCAGTGTCCCAGAGACGTCTACCAGGAGGCTTTTGTCCTATAATATTTTCCTATGCTGGGGGTATTCCTCGAGTTTGAGCATCTCTAAAGCCTAGGATGTGGGCTGCTTGGAAGTGGCCGTCCAATAGGTAGTCTGTAACAAATGGTATGGGCTGCCAAGGCCTTGAGTGAAAGGGGTCCTAGAGGTGCAAAAAAGGAACTCCTGGAGGAATTGGGGTTGGGTGCAATGGGAAATGCCACGGGGGTCAGGACCTATGGGCCTACATTGGGAGTATTCCCAGAGGGGATTTTTTTTTTTTTTGGATATAGAATAAGGTGAGAGACTAGACAGCAGAACAACCCCAAACCCTTTTCCCCTATCTGTTTGGCAGCTATGAGAAAACTGGGGAGAGCCTGATGATTCCATCTGACACAGGCAACAATGAGTTTGGACAATGTTTCCCATGTAATTTAACATACCAAGTGAACACAATTAGTTTAGGATCTCTGTTTGGAGGCTCCAGGGGCCCCATGAAGCATCCCAAAATTAACTGAAGTCAAAAGAATTTCAATTAGAATTTGATATTTGGGAAATCTGTCAAACATTTCCAGAACTTTTAAAACACCCAGTCAAATAGAATCATAGGCTGCTGTGATACAATTATTCCTTGAGCAAAGGTGGGGAAAAAAAAAGATCTCAAAAGTAAATACAGCTCACTTAAAGGCACAGAAACTCACACAATCTGTTATCTAAAGGAACATTCCCAGAAAACGTTGTTTTCTTATGAGAGAAAGAAACCAAATCCAGTCTTATATCAGCCTGCTCTTGATAAGATCCAGTTACCTAATTAAAGTTAATCCAACCTTAGAAAATCCTGACCACATACAAAATTCTTTTCTCAACGTTCTGTTTCTACAAATCTTCTGCAACTTTCTGTAGCCGTATTTTGTCCCTTCTTTTTTCCGTTCAGAAATAACCAACTGTAGGACAAAATCACATTTTTCCTTCTAACAAAATACATTTCCATTCCTCATACCTTCTTTTCTGAAAGCACACATCCTACTTTCCTTAAGCCACCATGAACTGTCTTTTACTTTAGCATTCCCTAATTGGAATATCGCATAACCTGTTGGGAAGATCCCATGGGAAGATCCCATGTATCTTCCCAAAGCACACTTTCTTTCCTTAATGTGATGCAAGATATGTGTCTATTAAATCTAAACATCCTTAGTTTCCCTCTCATAAGGAAACTTGTGAGTAGGTAAATTTAGGCCTGTTTAGCAAATATGGTTCCAATATTTCATCTTATTTGAAAGGGCCTGGATACTCGATGGATTCCTATCATTTAACTTAATTTAGTTTCAAGTTACCAAAATCTGGCGGGACTATTCTAAATGGACATTTTGAAAATATGATTTTTCCCATAGAGTTTACTAAAAAGCTCTTATCCACTTATATTTACTTAAAAGTTTAATCCTATCAGGTTATTTTCCTTGATAGTAGATTTTATCACAGAAACAATACGCACTTATTGACTTCCAGTAAGCGTAGGTACAATAGAAGTATTATACTTAATGTTGATAATACGCAGAGGTCTGTATTAATTAAACCCACAAGCTTAAGCTAGACAAGTTAATTTTTACAAAATCAGAGATCTCAGTTTTCCTGCTTGAATTTAAAAAGGGCTCTTTTTTTCCCTCAGTCTGGGGGACTACAGATGGATCAGGGAGTCGCTGAGAGTCCAGGCAGAATAGTTACATTGCAAAGGCAGAGGAGAGAGGTGCAAGCCCCTCTCTTCTTTTTTTGTTCTTTAAAATCCCACTAAGTAACCCAAGGCTGGAGTCGAGTCTCAGACAATGTGGGATGCGTTTGTATTTCAAGGCTTAAGTGCTCTACCATGCCCACAATGTTGGCAGAGACTTGTAGGAGCGGTTGTACAGACAAAACTCATAAAACAAAGATACCAATGACAAAAACTTAGACACAAACAAGAAGTTTTCAGGATAAAGGGGATGGGAGTGCAGGTATAAGGACCAAGGGAGAGGTAAATGGAGGAGGGACAGAAAAGACTGAAAAAGAGAAAGAGAGAGATTGCTGTTTCAACTTGCCCCCTGCAGTTGTCTCTTCAGGCACCAACCTGCAAGCTTTCAGAAGGGCCACTGAAGGAGGTTGCACCCTGTAAACTGCCCACCGGGTTGATCAAGCCTGGAAACCAGACAGTTGTATGTCATCTGTAGAAATCTAACCCACAGGTGGGACTGTCACCCATGCATACACTAGTTTACAGAAATCTGCTGTAGCACTGCAGCAAAGGGTCCCAGGTCCCAGCCTGTCTCAAAAGTGTGGGGAAAGATAAGAGACATACAGAAAACAAATAGCAAAGTGGCAAATGTAGTTCCAGCCATATCAATAATCACATTAAATGTGAACAGATGATACAAGTTAAAGACAAAGATTGATAGACCATATTTAAAAAGCATGGTCCTTATAAATGTAGTCTCTAAGAAATGGAGGAAAGAAAGGAAGGAAGCAAGGAAGGAAGGGAAGAAGGAAGGAAGGAAGGGAGGAAGGAAGGAAGGAAGGAAAACAAAGGAAGGAAGGAAGGGAAAAAGAACGAAGGTAGGAGAGAAGAAATTAAAGGCATCCAACTTTAAATGGTAGAATTAGAACTTTTATTGCAAAGGACATGACCCTATGTGTTGGAAAACCCCAATGAAATCACCAAAACAAAATAAAACAGACTAGAATGAATAAAGAAGTTTAGGAAGGTCAGAGGAAGCAACATTTCTTATATAAATAAATTGCATTTCTAGGTATAAAAATATGAAACGGAAATTAACAAAATTTCATTCACAGTAGCATGGAAAAGAATAAAATACTTAGAAATAAATTTAATAAAGTGGTGCAAGATCTGTCCACTGAAAACTGCACAGTATTGCTGAGAGAAATTAAAGATGTACATAAACAGAAAGAAGCTACAGACTTGGAGAAAGTCTTGCAAATCACATATCTGATAAAGAAGGAAATCTTGCCCTTTGCGACGACATGGGTGGACCTAGAGGGTATTTATTATATTCAGTGAAGTAAGTCAGACAAAGGCAAGTACTGTATGATTACACTTGTATGTGCAATCTAAAAAAGAAACAAATGGACAAACATAACAAAACAGAGACAGAGTTATAGATACAGAGAACAAACAGGTGCTTGCCAGAAGGGAGAGTGTTGGGGGGAAGAAAGCAATAGGTGAGGTAGATTAAGAGGTACAGAGTTTTAGCTGCAAGATAAATGAGTATGAAATGTACAGTGTGGGGAATATAGTCAATAATTATGTAATATCTTTGTATGGTGACATATCATAACTGTATTTATCATTTTGAAATATATAGAAGTAACCAATCACTATGTTATGTAACAGGAACTAACATAGCATTGTAGGTCAATTATATTTCAAATACAAACAAACAAATTCATGGGAAAAGAGATCAGATTTGTGGTTACCAGAGGCGGGAGATTGGGGGAGGGGGAATTGGTTAGCTGCAGTCAAAGGTACAAACTCCCAGTTATAAGATAAATAATTACTAGGGGTGTAATGGACAGCATGATAAATATAATTAACACTGCTGTATGTTATACATGACAGTCGATAGGGTAAAGCCCAAGAGTTCTCCTCAGAGGAAAACATTTTTTTCCTATTTCTTTAACTTTGTATCTCTGTGGGATGATGGATGTCCACTAAATTTATTCTGATGATCCTTTCATGATGCATGGAAGTCAAATCATTATGCTCTACACCTTAAGCTTAAAAAAATTTAAAACAAGAAAGAATGGACTTCAGTTAATACTAATGTCTCAATATTGACTCACTAATTGTGATAAATATGCCATAGTAATATAAGATCCTAACATTAGGGGAGAGTGGGTGAAGGGGATATTGGAACTCTGTACTGTCTTTGCAACTTTTTCATAAATCTAAACAAGTTTATTTAAATATAAAAAAATACATAAATTTTTAATAATGTAGAGAAAATCATTGAATTGTCCCTTGTATAATAATAAGTGAACTTCATGGTATATAAATTATATGTTAGTAGAGTTGTTTCAAAGGTTATTAAGAAGGTCAGGGTGGTATCAGGGCTGGGCTGCGGCGGGGTCAGGGCACAGTCAGGCAGGGCCAGGGTAGGGTCAGGCCGGAATCAGCAACCCTGGCAATGGGCACGGAGGCGTGGATCGCCCAAGGCCGAAGCCAGCCTGTGGCCCTTCTCTGGCTGCTGCTGCTGCCCATGGCCACCCTGGAGCTGTGAGGGTCCCCGGACATGGCCACAGCCACCCCCGGCTGGGCTCCAGGCGCGGGGGAAGTGCTGGAGAGCAGCGCTCCGGCTCCAGAAGCACAGCAGTTGACCCTGGGAGCCACGGGTGCATTGGGGCCTCTGTTGAAGGCTGAGACGGCCTAAACTGCAGGGTCTGAGGGGTCGGCTATGACCAGGTCCCGGGTGCCCTGAGTCACTGAATTTCATCTTTTCTCTGCCCTGGCCAACGGCCAAGCAGCCCAGAGACCCCCTCGACACGGGTGGGTCATCGACTCCCCACTGTGCGGCCTCTGGGTGGGAAGCGCCCCAGGACCTCTGTGGGACTGTGGAAGTGGGGACAGAGCAGGGTCTGACCCTGAGGCTGGGTGGCTGGGTGGAGGAAAGCACCAGGACTGATGAATGAGTGGCCCTGAGTCCAGGGCCGCGGGTCTCATTCTCCTCCGTGAGGCCCTGGCAGCGCAGGCCCTAGACCAAGATACCTACTCTCAGGGGGCCTGGGCACACCTCCTGCCCTCCGAGGTGTGAGTCCTAGAGCCAGGGCTATCTTCATTAGCCCACTCCCTCTTCTTTTAGAAATGTAGAATCCTGAGTCAGAGAGGGGGAATGACTTTGCCCAGCTCATACAGCACCACAGCCTTCTGCCTGCAAATCTCCCTCCCTAAGACACCAGGGTGACATGGAGGAGGCACAGGCCCTTAGAAGCCATGATCTTGAGCAAGTAATGTTCGCAACTTCTAAGACCTTTAGTTCTTTGATCTATAAGAGTAGGCACTGAGGTGTGCTAGTTGAGGGAAATAAGGTCTGTGACGTGCCCAGCCCTTGGCAGCCTCACTCGGGGATGTTCTTCTCCCTGGAGATGCTGCCGTGAGCTGCTGTGGCTACCTTTGGTCCCCCCTTCCCCATCCCACCAGACCTCTGGGTCCTCATCCCCACAGGGCTTGCTCTGTCCAATTCTCAGGGGCAGCCAGTGAAGGCAGAGTCCTGGTAGCACTGTCATTTTGGGTAAAAATGATTTATGTTAGTAAATCTTGACCATTGAAATTGAATATTTCATAGTGTATGATGAAATTCCACATACAAAGGTCACACATTTGTATATCAAAGTGAATGGGAAAAAGATCAGATACTGATAAAGAGGAAGTGGATGACATGGATGATGTGAAAAATTAGCTAAAATGTAGCACAGAAAAGAAATGTTCAGAAATTATGAATGAGAAGTTTATGGACCTAGAGTCTGCTGGTGGCTTGATTTTGGACTTTGCACCCTCCAGAAGTGTGAGAAATAAACGTCTGTTGTTTAAGCCACCCAGTCTGTGGTAGTTTGTTATAGTCCCTTGAGCTAAGACATATTTTGGTACCAAGAAGTAGCAAATACCTAAATATGTGGAAGTGGCCTTGGAATTGGAGAGTAGGTAAAGGCTGAAAGAGATTTGAAGTGCATGCTAAAAAAGAGCTGAGATCACCATAAAGGCCTTTCAGCCCTTACCTATTAAAAGTGATTCTGGCGATGGCTCAGAATGGCATAACGCAAAAAAAAAAAAAGAAGAAATCAGAACTTAGAGATTTGGAAACTTCTCAGCCTATCCATATTTGAAAGTGAGAAAGCTTGTTCTGAAGAAAACTCGAAGGGTGTAGCAGGTGTGCTATTAATTTAATTTGTCCTCTCAGCAGAGGCCAGGAATAGAGAAGGATTAAACCAGCAGGGACACTGCCAGTTTGAACTAAAGGGGACAGAGACAGCCAGGCAGAATGAGGGAAGGCTGTCAGAATTCTTGGATTCTACAGAATAGGAGACTAGAGCAATTCGGCTGTGAATGTGTACTCCTCATTTTTTTTTCTTTTTGGCGGTACGTGGGCCTCTCACTGTTGTGGCCTCTCCCGTTGCGGAGCACAGGCTCTGGACGCGCAGGCTCAGCGGCCATGGCTCACGGGCCCAGCCGCTCCGCGGCATGTGGGACCGTCCCGGACCAGGGCACGAACCCGTGTCCCCTGCATCGGCAGGCAGACTCTCACCCACTGTGCCACCAGGGAAGCCCTGTGTACTCCTCTTGAAGAAAAGGGAAGAAAGACCCCAAAGGTGATTCTGAGGTCATCGGGTCTGTCAATCCCACCACAGGCCCAGGGGGCCTCAGTTTCAAAGTGTGAGATTGTCACCCTCACAGAGAGTCATGGTGTAGGTGGAGGCCCTACAGAGAGCTTCAGTGTGGGTGGCACCCCACCAAGCTGAAGGAGTGGGGCTGCTCCACCGAGCTGTGGGGATGATGTTGCCACCCCAGTAGGCCTGGATGGCAAAGCCTCAAACCAAAGAGGATTATTCTCGTACCTTAAGATCTAATGGGATTGGCCTTGCTAGGCTTTGGACTTGCTTGGAAACTGTCATCATTTCCCTCTTTCCTATTTCTTCTTTTCGGAGTAGGGATGTCTATTATATGCCAGTCCCATCATCGTATTTGGAAACACTTAACTTGTTTAGGTCACAGATTTACAACTACAGAGAAATTTTGCCTCAGGATGAATACTACCTCCAGTCTCCCCCGTATGTGATTTCGATGGTGTTTAGATCAGACTTTGGACTTTAAATTTTACAGTTGGTGTTGGGATGAGTTAAGGCTTTTGAGGCTGTTGGGATAGAATGAATGTATTTTGCATACAATAAACACACAAATTTTGGGTACCAGGGGCAGAATGCTATGGACGTGTATCCCCCCTACCAATTCTTATGTTGAAGCCCTAACCTTCAAGGTATTTGGGGATAGGGCCTTTGGGAGGTAATTAGGTCATGGGAATGGAGCTTTCATAATGGGTTTAGTGCCCTTAGAAGAAAAGACACGAGAGATCCGTCTTTTTCTCTGCCATGTGAGGACACAGTAAGACAACCATCTGAAAAGTAGGAAGAGAGCTCTCACCAGGAACTGAATATGGCACCTTGATCTTGGCCTTTCAACCTTCAGGACTGTTAAGAAATTACCGTCTGTTTTTCAAGCCACCAGATCTATGGCATTTTGTTATAGCCGTCCAAGCTGATGAAGACATAGAGAATATATAAGATGGTCTAATATACATATATCCAGGGTTCTAGAAGTAGAGGCAGGAGAGAATGAGTAGAAGTAACATTTGAAAAAGATAATATTATGTTCTAGATGAGATGAAGAATGTGTTGTCACTTAATGAAGCAAAATAGATCACATGGAGGATAAATTTTTTTAACCTGAAACTAATCACACGTCAAGAAGCTGGAGAACACAAAAGACAAAAGACAATCTTAAAAAAAAACAATTAGCAAGGAAACTGATCACCCACCATGAAAGGGTGTACTGATGGCATAATTTGAAAAAACAGTAACAAAAGCCATATTCGATGGAATAAATATTCAAAGTTCTGAAAGGAAAAACTTTTCCACTGGAACTGATTACCCTGTCACATTATAATTTATAAAAGTTCACCAACAAGGGAACTGATAAATTATTTTTAATGTATGCATACAATGCAAAATTATAAATAATTAAAAAATTAAAGAACATCTAATATATCCATTTTTCTTAAAGTAAGAATGTTGAAATAAGAAGGCAAAGGCAATATGATTTACATGACACCATATATAACCCAAAATATTTTTATTATACATAATTGTGATTATGTACAGCTGTGCTAAAAACATAAACATTTTTATAAGATGGATATTTACCAAGTTCTTGGCGGTGACTCTCTTTCTCATTGTTGGTGAGAGTGTAAAATGGGACAACCCTTAGGGAAAACAATATGAGGTTTCCTCAAAAAATTAAAAATAGGGGCTTCTCTGGTGGTGCAGTGGTTGAGAATCTGCCTGCCAATGCAGGGGACACGGGTTCGAGTCATGGTCTGGGAAGATCCCACCCACATGCCGCGGAGCAACTAGGCGCGTGAGGCACAACTACTGAGCCTGCGCGCCTGTTAGCCTGTGCTGCGCAATGAGAGGCCGCGACAGTGAGAGGCCCACACACCGCGATGAAGAGAGTGGCCCCCGCTCGCCGCAACTAGAGAAAGCCCTCGCACAGAAACGAAGACCCAACACAGCCAAAAATAAATAAATAATAAATTTTTTAAAAATTAAAAATATAGCTACCATGTGATCCAGCAGTCCCACTTCTGGGTTTGTATGCAAAAGAATTCAAAGCAGGATCTCAAACAGCTATTTGCACACCCACATTCATCGTAACATTATCCAAAATACCCAAGATGTGAAGAAACCCAAATGTCCATCAACAGATGAACGGATAATGGGGTCTATAAATACAATGAAATATTTCCTTCCTTGAAATAAAAGGAAACCATGTCTCATGCTACAACATGGATAAACCTCTAAGACATTATGCTAAGTGAAATAAGCCACTCATAAAAGGACATGTCATAGCCACTCACATGAAGTATCTAGAGTAGTTAAAATCATAGAAACATATAAAGGTGATTGTCAAGATCTCAGGGAGGAGGAGGGAGAATTAGGGAGTCTCTGCTGTCCCAACCCCCGCCTGGGTCCTGGGGAAGGAATCAGAACTCAGAAGCAGTAGAAGAGGCTTTGGCCAGCAGGGAAGTGGGGTTGAGGCCCAGGGCGGGTTCACAAAGGATCAGAGCATGTGAGTGCGTTAGGAGGAAGGGGCTTCAGAGGTGGGCCAGCACTTGCCATGACGGGGGCTAAGCAGGATGCAAGCGGGGGCAGTTCGGGGAGACAGCAGGGGTCTGCGCCCTGGCCCTCATTGTTTGCTCGTCTCACCCTTATGAGCGGGTCATTTGCCCTGCTCTGATGATTCGAAGTCTCTGCCGGCACCCACAGGACGATGACTGAGGCCTCCACACTCCTCAGCATGGATCCCAGCTCCCACCCAGACCTGGGGCCACAGACACCTCTCCCCCAACCCTGCTGCCCCTGTGAGCAAGCTGTTCTTGTGAAACGCGGTCAGAGTTTGTTAGGAGGAACCGTTTTATATGGGAATACAAATCAGTGTTGATACCAATACACACACATGTCCAGCCGTGGGTGGAAAGGGAAGGGACAGTAGTTCTGGGGTGTCTTTGCACACCCATAGGCCCCTAAGGCCAGTCCCCACAGCCACAGCCAGATGGATCCTCCTCCCTCAGTTGAACGAGATGCTGCTGCACAGAAATCCCACAAATTCCACAAAGGGGCCCAACTGTCATTACCCTTATACACACCTTTCTCGGGTGCCCCATGAATTTCCCCACACCGATTCCCCTTGTTGCATCCTCATTGGGATTAAGAGGTAGCTGCCTCCACCACTCTCCACATTGCAATAATCCCAGTGGGAGTAGAGGATACTCCCGCTACGACGAGGCAGACAGTCCTGTCCCCATAGCCAAGACTTTTCCTCTCTGGTCACTCCACCCACACAGGAAACCCTGGATGAGCGGAGGGTCATCCGAGCGCCGTCGCCTGGCCACTTCAGGGAAGCAGAGAGAAGCTCCATAATGACAAGGGCTGTGTGCAGGCTCCATCCTAGAAACTGGTGAGTGTCCAGAGGGCTGAAAGGCACAAAAGCAGCTCTGCCTCCCCAGAAGGATCAGGGATGCAGAAGATGGTACAGAGGCCCCAGAAGGCCCCTAGCCAAGCAGGCTTTAGAGAAGGGGATGATGAGGGGGTCCCTGGGGAAAGTGAGAGCTGTGCGTTCCCAGGGCCAGCCTGAGGAGTCCTTGTCTATGTGGAGGAAAGGTTTGGCCACCTGTAGATCCAGAGCTCCTGTGACCTCCCTCATCCTTCCTTCCTCTCTGGATCGCTCTCTGTGGAGCAGCGCAACACGAACAAGATGACAGTGGCCTGAGAGCATTTCCCACCAAGACTATCTTTATTCACAATTGATATACATCACTCCAAAGGTCCTGCTCCCACCCAAACCTGGCCACACCCACCTCACCCACCTCCCTAACCCCCCACAATCCTGCTCCCCCTCCCCGCCCTGGTGGTCCTGCCCTCCCTCCCTTCTCCCGACATCATCCAGGGTCAGCACTGGGATGAGGAGGAGCCCCTAGGCTTCCCTGGGGGCCGAGCTGGGGCCTCACCCTAGAGGGCCGGCCCAGCTGTTCCCTACTGGCTGCAGTGCTTCTTCCACTTCCTTCTCCTCTCTGTGACACACAGGTCACACTTTCTTTTTCTTGCCTGTGAGGGGCGAGCCGGCCCCAGAGCCAAGCCTGGCCTCCAGGACACCCCGGGGCCAGCCCCGGGGATGGGCAGCTTCTCAGCAGCGGCTGAGCGTCCACACAGAGCCCGCTTCCTCGACTTGGGAGCGGCTGGTGGAGCTGGGCTGAGGCCTCTTCTCTGAGGGGAGGGGGCATGGGGAGCACTCCAGGCTCCCCAACCTCCAGGGGAGGCCAGGCCTGAGGCATGGGCAGGACTCTGGGACACCCAGCCAGGCAGCAGGCTCTGCAGAGAGCCGAAGAGGAAGGCCAGGCTGGGGAGCTCCTCGTCGTCGTCACTGGACCCGTCCCTGGGCCCTCGGGCCACCCGAACAGGAGAGGCCTCTCTGAGAACAGACGCATCCCTGGGTTCCCGTAGAGGGGCAGCGCGCCTTTGACTCTGGGGAGGGGAGGGCCGTCCGGCCCGGAATGGAGAGACCTCCTGACGTCCTCGAGAGGGAACAAAGACTTTGGGCCTGCACAGGCCAGTGTCTGTTTGGATGAGCCTATGAGGAGCCTCAGAATCAATCTCTGGTGGGCAGGCTTCATCACTGACCTCTAGATGGGGGTCTTGGTCATGCCTCTGGGCACCTTGGCCGGCGTCGGACTCAGAGGGACTTGAGCGCATTCCGGGTGCACTGTGACTCGGGGCTGCCCGCACACCCTCGTCCTCTTTCAAGGCCAGGGGTCATTTCTGCACCAGCTGGTAGGAGGGAGGAGGACAGTGTTGGCTCCACACACACGTGTGAGAGGAGGAGCCCTGGGCAGTGGGACAATGGCCCTTTGGGGAAGGAGGGGACGGGGGACCCGTGAACTCGAATCCAAATACAGTCACTGTGGCATTCCTGCCATCCTCCTGCACCTTCTTCCCAGCTTTGTGCCCTTCCCTCCTCTCCCGGCTCCCCATCCTCTCCTTCCTTTCACCCTGCACTGCACCCACCCCAAAACGGGCCCTTCCCCATGCCAGGCCTCCCAGGCAGGGGAGGGATGGACAGTGCCAGGTGGCCCTCCAGTTCTGGGGGCTTACCTCTCCCCTGTTCACTGGGGTCCCTCCGTGCCCTGGTCTTCCAGGGTGTCCCTTGTCTCCCGTGTTCTACTGGGGATCCATCCCTCCTCTGGCTCCCCTGGGTTCCCCTGTCCCCTGGATCACCTGGTGTCCCCCTCCGGTGGGGTCCCCTGGCTCCCTGAGTGTCCCTCTCCCTCCCCTGGCTCACTTCTTCCAGGGTGAGCCCTTCCTCCTGCTCCAGCTCCTCCACTAGGGCCAAGAGATCCAGCTGTGCATCTGGGGAAAGCAATTCTGCCAGGAATCGAGGGTGAATGACTGCCTCCACCTCGGACAGAAAGAAGAGGCTGTGAGCATCCTTGGCCAGGAGTGGCCTGTGAGACAAGAAGACCTGGAGGGAAAGTGAAAAGCAGAGACCCACCCCACTCTCCTCCACAAGGCGGGGATGCTCAGCACACACACACACACACACACACACACACACACACACACACGCACACACACACACGCACACACACACACACATGCACATACACACACAAAAGAGCACATATACAGAGGCACATACACAGACACACAAAGGCATACACACGGACAGACACAAACACGTACACACATACATCTGCGTAAACCTCCCCTAACACCAGGCTCAGGAACAAAGAGCTGAGCTTAAGTCCCTACGGCCTGAGCAGAACCCAGATCTTGGGTGCTGAGTGTTCCATGCCCTGGCATCTTGTAGACCCCAGGCTCCAGGCCTAGCCTACCTTGGTGACAAAGTCCTCCTGGGAACACAGCTTGTCAATGTAGCTCAAGAGGCCCGGGTCCGAGTAGGTGCCGTCCTCTTCCTGCTTCAGCTCATTTCTGTCTTCTCCACCTTCTGCATCTGACTCGCCTGTGGCTGAGTGGACGGGCCCCACCAGCGCATCCATGATGTCCATATACTCCCTCACAGCCTCGGGGGGAATCTCCTTGGGTGCCTTGGGCTCCGGGGGCTGCTGGGACCCGTGTGGCTTTGGGCGGGAGGGCTGGGCCCTGGGGCCGGACATCCTGGGAGCACAGGCTGAGACAGAGCAGGAGGAAGGGAAGGAAGGTGAGGGACTCCCGGTCCACCTCCTGACCACCGAGCACACGTTGGTGAGTGCATTGTTTGGGGAACATTGATGTGGGTGTGGGGGGGTCAGGACCACCTGAAGCCTCATGCACTGTTGGAGAGGGGAGGTAAGGGGGGCATCTAAGAGAGTCACAAGTAAGGAAGTGGGGAACCTCCAATTTTCTAGGGGTCTCGCCATCAAACCCACTTCCTAGGCAGACTTTGTGTGGGGTCCTTTGACAGGGAGGTGTGAGAGGAGTTGCAAAACTGACCAAGTCAATACCCCATAGTGACAAAGGGCAGCTGAGACCCCACGCCCCCACCCCCTGCCTCAGTAGCTGTTTTGGTTGAAAGACCAATGCCCGTGTCTTGAAGGAAAAGGATCCACGTGGGGTCAGTGGCCAACCCTAGGCCCCTGTTACCTGTGCCTTCAACTCCAGGGGGAACCTGGGTGCCTGGCTGAAGGCCCACTTTCGGGGCTGGGGGCCCCCGAGGATCCAGCTTCGGTGGGGCTGGAGGAGGCAGGTCCTGCGCACACTGCATCCACTGCCACTTCTGAATCTGCATCTCCTCCTCGGCCTCAAATTCCATGAACCTGGGGGGTGACGGAGGCACAGGCCACCCTGAGAAAAAGGCCTGGGTTCTGGAGCCCAACAAAGGCAGCCAAGAATGAGGGATTTGGAGAGGATGTGCCTTGGGGCTGTCAAGGCCCTGTGAGGTGCTGTCCACAGCAGAGAGCTGCTCCTGGAACTGATACAAGATCTGCGACCCTTCCTGCCTCACCAGCACTGGAGGCCATTCAACAGCATCGACCCAGGTCGCTGAATTGAACCAGGTCAACGGGACACGTGGCTGACCCAGGGGCCACCCTCCTCATGCCCCCCGTCCCCATCCAGAACCACATGAAGGGCTGACAGCCAGAGGCTGGAACAGGCATGTGTTCCCCACAGGGGTCCTTGACCGAATCCAGGACCCTGGGCTGGGACTGAGAGTCCTGGAACAGAGACCTGGAGACGGGGGGGCCCAGGAGAGGCTGGACGACGTGGGTGCTGAGCTTAGAGGAGAGGCCTTCCTTTCCTGAGAGGCGCTCATTTGTTTGCTTTTCTTTCTTAAACCAAGGGGATTACCATGGAGCAAACAACGGATGGGCCAGAGACCCTCGGGCTGACGACAGCTGGCTTCCCCAGCCTCTTCAGGGATGCCAGGGTACCCACTCAGGCCACTTTTCATGAGGAGAGGGGGTCCCAAAACTATGTCAGTGGCCGCCAGCCACCCACCACTAAGGAAGCAGCAGGCTGGCGGGTGGAGCTCTTTCCCCGGCTCAGCCCATATGGCCGGAGTTGGACCCCACCTGGACTCACAGCGTCACCCTGCCCCATCCTGAGACCTTCATGTCAAGGCAAGGGTAGGTCAAAATCAGGGGAGGGCAGAGCTCCTGGTGGAGGAAGGACAGAAGACCCAAACTGTCAAGGTGAGGGAGGGGTTTCTGGAGGACAGTAGGGTCTCTGGGCTGCGGGGCCCGTGTTCTGAGTGACAGCCCTTCTCCTTTGTCCTCTCTGATGAGCATCCCCATGGCCAGACACTGCCCTCACCCAGTCCCCTCACCCTCCACGCAGTCCCTGGGCCCAGGACGCTGACTCACTTTTCGGCTATCTTGTAGTAGATCATACGGTCAACGTTGCTTATGCGCTGCCATTCCTGCACGGCCCTGCACAGTCCCCACTCAAGCGTCATGGTGGGCTTCAGGCGGGCCACGGATCGAAGCACTGGGCTGTAAGACCTTGGCGTCAGTCTCCGTGCCCAGCCCAGCCCCCACCCTCCCGACCCCACCCGCCAATGTGGACCACAGGTCACTCAACACAGCATGACTGAGCAACAGGAGGGTGGGAGGCAGGTGTCTGGGAGGGCAAAGACAAGGCTTCCCGGCCACTGCTGTCACTGCCTCACACTCACTCGAGGATGACCATCCACTCCCAGGCTACAGCTGGGACACTGTGCCTTGGGGAGCTCTTTTCCTCTTCAAGGCTGCCTTTTTGTAAGAAAAATCACTATCATCAATGAGGCGTGGCATGTGCCAGGCCATCTGCTAACACTTCATAGATTAGCCCAAGGAGTCTTCTGCCCGGTCCTCTGAGTGAAGTGTGACTGTCCCGTTTTTACGAGGGACCGGAGGTTTAGGATGGAAATGCCTGCCAGGCTCACAGCTCTAGTGGGAGAGAGCCCACGCCCTTAGGAGAGCTCTACCGTCACCCTGTTCCTAGTGGAATTCTCCACAACAACGAAGTCAAGGCGTGCATTAAGCGCTCTCCTGGGCCCCGCGCTCCTCCCCCTCCTCCGAAGTGACCTCCCCCGGCCACGTACACTCAAGTCCTGTATGAAAGGAGACGGCACCACAGGAGACTGCGGCATCCACTCCTTGGCTCCTCACCTTACAGCATGACCCTCTCTGACTGCAAGTCTTCAGTCCATATTACCATGAGAATCATGGAAGAGCAAGTTGGCTAGACTCTCAGGGTGGTGGGGTCAGTTGAGATAAGGCACATTTCAGTCATGATGTCATGGACTGGCAGGCTCACCCATATGACCGACAATGTGCCTTCTCATAGCATGGACATCGCCCTCAGACCTTGCTTCCAGTATCCCTAGAAACCTAACCTGCGAGTGCATCCCCAGGTCCTCTTTATCTAAAAGCTCCGATAAGCTCACGACCCCCTGAGCGTTCACTCACATGAGAAAGCAGGAAAGAGCTTCTGCATCAGGACTCTGGGGAAGGTGTCTCCGCGCCAGTGGCTTGAGGCACTGCCAACGTCGGAAGTTACTGTACACGCTCTGGGGGTTAGAGCAGTCACCCTGTGAGGCGTAGGGCTGGTTTGTGGCCAGGCTGCCCTCCCTGGAAGTGCCATGTGGCCAAGGCCCAGAGTTCACTGGGCGAATGATAGGGGCCAGCTGGGCAGTTGGTGGTGGAGCTTGAGGAGGAAAGCCTGGGGTCCAGCCTCCCTTGCCAGCCTGAGTAACTCCAACAGCTGGAGCAGTCACAATGGTCTCCATCACAGGGGTTGCTAAGAATACGGGTGCAGGACATGCAGCACTCCCGCTGAGGGCCCCTGGAGTGCTCCAGGTGAGGGGGCCCTGAGTAACGATAAAGGTCTGAGTCTGGGGGGCCTCCACTGGACTCCCTTGTGACCTGACTTGGACAGTGAGGTTGCAAGCCCCAGGGGCACCGGGTCCACGGCCACCATTAGCCACCAAAGGTGTCGTGGGGAATCAATCTGTCATCCTTGCTGCCATCCTTTCTCCATAGCCAGGGCAATTCCTCTTGATCTACCTCCAATGACCCCTCCTCCCCAGCGCAGTCTCAGGTTTCTTCAGGCTCCCCAGTCTCCCCAGATGAAATGTGCTTGTGTTCAGTGCTCTCTTCTCCCTCTACTTCAGTCCAGCTATGTGCCCACAGTGAAGTGTCACGTTTGAACCCGAAGGATGTGAGAGATGGCAGGGTCTCTGAGAACACACCCTAGCCTATAGGCTTACCTCCTTCTGAAGCCATCCTGCAGGCTTGGGCACGGGCTACTGCTGTCTGGTAGCCTCGATGAGAAAAGTCAAGACCAGGACCCAGAGAGTGACCTGCTTCAGCAGTTGCTCAGGATCCAAGTAAAGGAGGGACAAGTTTGAATCTAAATAGTAGAATGTGGGCTGAAACATTCTGCAGTGGGGGAGGGGCAGAGGGCACGTGGGTCTTGGTGGGGTGGGGTGGGGGGACATTTCACTAGGGCTCTGGCAGGTAGGCAAGAACCAGAAGTTCCTTCCACCTCACACGGTGGCAACACAATTGGCGTGTGCCTCTTTAGGCAGTTTATAAACTGTTTTTTTGATTCATGGCACTGAGGTTGGACATGACGGTCCCTTCCTTTCACGTCTTTATCCATCAACCTAGTTTTGTGTCCCTCAACACACTCTGCTTCCTACCTGGCTCTTGACTTACTTCAACAGAGACTAGACTTTCTGAACAAAATACCCAAGTGTTAGTCTGATAAACACTTGGGTATTTATGGCCACATGGAACTGAGTATTTGAAATTAGGATTGTCTCAGCAGATGCAGTGTCTTTGACTGCTGTATGTACATCACTCCTAAGGAAGTGGTCCTTGTGCTCCAACCAACATCCAGCAGGACCAGCCTTACTAATGATCCTTTGTGTTGGAAAGCCCCCGTCCATCAAAAAACTGTCATGCAACCCCCATGTCCAAGAACAGAATTCACTAAATGTCTTTCTCATAGTATTCCATCGTTGTTAAAGATTTAGGTTTTTACCTTTTAAATGATCTTAGTATAATATTTTAAGCGAGTAACACCTTCTCATGGTTCAAAATTAAGTTGTGCAAAATGGAATATGCAGTGGCGAGTCCTCCTCCCACCTCTTTCCCCTGTCAACCCAATCCTCTTTCCCGGAGGAAACCAGTGTTATCTGTTTCATTAAAATCTTTCCAGAGATATGCCATGCAACCAAAAATGAAGGCAATCTATTTTCATTTTTAAAAATGCCTTCATTGTTTTTTCTAGTTGAAAATTCATAGATGTTCCAATATATCTGAGGATATTTCCAATGATTGTCTTTGTACGGGTATCATGGCTCCTCTGTTTCTGCACTAGATTCCTAGAACAAGAATTTCTACAGTCCCTTAAATTTCAAAGTACCTGAAAGAATAGGGTGGCTCGATCTAGCAAAGAAAAATAACAAATGCCTAACTGAATTTGGTTTTTGAACTTCACATAGACAATGAATTTGTTTTTAGTATAACTGTGTCCCATGAAATATTTTGGACATACTTTTACTGCAAATTCTTTTCCTGTTTATCTGAAATTTACACTGAACTTGAAATCTGTATTTTATCTGGCAACACTACCAAAAAAGTATAACATACCAAGCTATTATTAATTACTCATCCTTATGAGAAAGAGAACTTGGAGTAAAGAGACTCAAGTGTGCATCCTGGCTGCAACACAAAACACAATTGTAAACATACACAAAATCTGCAGGCTCTTCAGATGAAATGGATTTGGAAGAGCCATCATATAGCATTGAACATCTTGGCTTAGTAGGGGTAAGGACAGAAGTAAGGAAGAAGAAGGCGGAGAATCTTCTCTTTCCTTATGTTAAAGGGACTAAACATCCTAGAGTCCTGGTTTTTCTAGGTGTTAAAAATCCACTACCCATGAAATGGATGTGCACCTTGAGACAATGCCAAGAGTTCATCTACCAATTTCCAATCCCCATTCATACAAACCCACTTCCAACTAAATCCTAGCCTGCAAGCCCTGCTTACAAGTTTGTTAATTTCCTGTCTGCATTACATACCCTTGCTCTTTAGAATCTAGGCCTCATTATTGCATATGGTCCCATCTGCATGGGAATCATGGTAGCATTCCTTTTAAAAAACTTGTTTGATTATTTTTTTCATATTGAGAATCCATGTCAGTCAGTTTACCACTATCAAAATGGTATGAAAGAGTATTTGTGTTTTGTGTTGTGAGAAGAGAGGACTGTTAGGAAACTTGTCAAGGGCGACGAAGGGTGAAAACCTCAGAGGATTGCAACCCAATCTCTTGGGAGACGAGATTCACTGACTGCTGTAGCAGCAGTAGAACTCCTACTGATTGTGGGGTGTTGGAGAGGGAAACAGAGGTTTAGAAGGACTGTTCCACAGTGTGAAAAAGATTCCTGTTGGTGCTTAAGAAGTTCCTTGCCCCTTGTCAGGAGAAATTGACTCAGAAGAAGATGAGAAGATAAGGCGAGAATATTTCAAGCAACATCGTGGTGAACTTTATATCTAAAGAAACTCCTGTTGGGGACTGAACAAAATAATAAACAATTTGGGAATATCACTCAGTACTGGAGCTTTTATAATGAAGGAAAACTTAAATGATTTTCAACCAATAACTTCATACTAGAGGGATGGTGAGGCAAAATATTGTACCCAGGCACTCGAGAAAGGCAGGCTTCCTTGTTGCTTCCTCCCCTTGTTCAGTCATTGAACCAATTATTTACAAGATTCTCACTCATAATTCTGATACAGTATTTGAAGGAGTATTCTCAAGGCCACTGATACAAAAATTGCACTGTGCAAAAATTAGCCAGTTCCAATTCTGCAATCACTTTTGTAATACTTCAAAATCCTACACCCCAGAGACAGAGATAATCAAATTAGCCCAAATGTAATTTGGGAAGACCAGTCACAGAAGGGAGTATCTAAAAGTCCTTTGGATCATGATCTCTGACTATTCCTGCACAGAGGTTGGGGGCAGGCATTGACTACTGAGAAAAAACATCTCTGGACATGCATCACAAGCCTCAGAAGACAGTTCATTTCCACTCAATCACGAAACATTAAAGAAATGAAGAGATACCATGTTTGTGTCTTTTCAAGTCTGTGCACTTGGAGGTGCATAGTGCTATTAGGTGTGAGGGGTCTTCAGAGGCATCCTGTTGAGTGAGAAATGCTCTAATCTTGAAATTGACTGGAGAGAGGATCTGATGATTGAAGTTTCTTTGGGAAGTATTAAAAAATCAGGTCAGTAAGTTGATCCTGCTACTATTTTTGTTGTTGTTGTTGTTTTTATTGCCAACTGAAATTCTGTAAGCTATTACAAAAAAGGAGGGAGGGAAAGTAAAATTGTTCCCATATTACCTGCTGTGTTGAAATTGGCCCAGATTGTCAACTCTTTCTCAAAGTTATTAAAAAAAAGACAAAACCGTACAAAGGAAACACCTGTGAATCAACATTTATTGGAAAACCTCCATGTATTTAATACACTAAGAAAAAAAATTCTATTAGGGTAAATGCGTTTGGAAAAAACTCTAGGAACGGAGCCAGGAGACAGTATCTTAAGAGTGTTTCCCAGGTCTGAAATTCTTTCCTAGAATTGTTCTTTAATGGAAACTTCAGGCTTGCTAGGAAAAAGGACCTACTGTTTTTTGAAAGGCATAAACAAGAACCAAGGAACTGCTGTCCAAAGGGCATAAAAGCACTTGCCCCAACTTGCTACTGTGCTTAGAGTGGAGCTCTCCAGAACTCTTTGTATCTAAGTGCATGGGTTTCACGTGTGCAATATAAAAATCACGAGTGCCCATCTCACAAGAGATGGTTTTAAGAAGAGACCGTCACGAAGATTCCCGGCGAGGAAAGTCGCCTGAGAAGTTCCGCAGCGTGCCTGACCCTTCACTTCTCTCCTCTCCTGCAGAACTTCTGGAACAGATGCCCGCGCGCTCCGCGCCTGCACGCCTGCGCACGCCCACTGGGGCGGGGCTCTCGGGCACGCGGACCGCCGTCCTCCAACGGCTCCCGGCATCTGTTGGGGCAGTTTGCTCCGGAAGACAGGAGCGCATGCGCGAGCGCGGAGGGCGGGGCCCCAACCGCCATCGTGGGGGGGGCGGGGTCTTTCATGGCGGCCTCTAGAGTCAATTATAGGAATCCTGAGGTAAGGGGTACGGGGACTTTTCACCCCTCAGGTGTCACCGCTATGTGCTGTTGTTCACCCTGTGGGTTATTTGTGCCCTTGTCCGTGTAAGGAGACTCCCCTCACGCCCCCATAGAGCTCGATTCCCTTGAGGTGTTAACCCCAGGGTTACTGGCACCACTGGGGAGCCGGCTGCATGAAGGGTTCAGTGGCTGCGGGGCCTACAGTGCGGGGTAAATAGTGTGTGCGAGCTATTAAACAGGTGCAGTTCTAGTCTGCGCGTTCTGAAGAGTACAAAAGCTAGAGGGAAGTTCTTGCGAGTTGAAAACCCTCATCTGTTTCCAAAGGTGTAGCTCAGGTCACTGGAATATGAGTGAAGATCTAGCGAACATCCTCATAGCTTTACTAGTAACTTTTTTTTTTCGGTATGCGGGCCTCTCACTGCTGTGGCCTCTCCCGTTGCGGAGCACAGGCTCTGGACAAGCAGGCTCAGCGGCCATGGCTCACAGGCCTAGCCGCTCCGCGGCATGTGGGATCTTCCCGGACCAGGGCACGAACCCGTGTCCCCTGCATCAGCAGGCGGACTCTCAACCACTGTGCCACCAGGGAAGCCCACTAGTAATTTTTTAACATAAAAATATCAATCAACACTTATGTTCAAACTGTACTCTTTTGTCAATTAGAGGAGTAAATTTGCTGAATCTAACAATAAGCATTTATTCGTAGTCTGATACTCTCAAATCATGACGGAATTGCAAGCATAGGTTGGCTGGTGATGCAAGAGTTCAGCAAAAATCAACGAAAGCATTAGGTAAGAATCAATTTGGTATATAGAATTTACAGTGAAGAGTAGTGTACATTTTATGTTATTTGTAAATTATGTGCACACATCTATTATATCATTAAAATTAATTATATGGTATATATCTCCACACTTCTCTAGGGAGTGCTGATTCAGGTTATTAAGGCTTTGCTTCATAACACACCACGGCAGGTGTGTATGGGGCTTAAGGTAGTTTATGTTTGTATTCTGGGGTCGTGAAAGTACTGTGTGGGTGTGTTTGTAGTGTGAATTATATATATGTGCGTTTGTGGCTTGTTGGAGTTCAGTGTCTGTATTTAAGGATATTAAGAAGTTACATCCTTGTTTTTGGCAGTTGGGGAGTGTGGGTGTTTATGTGTATCTGGAAGTGTCATGTTGTATATGTGTATTTGTAGATCTTCCAGGGATTGTAGGACCTCATGGGCAGTGGGTGGTTTTATGTATATCATTATTTGGGAGCCTATTGGGAATGTGTTTCCATGAATTCCTGGCGTGAGGTTTATTTGTGTATTTATGGAGTTGGTGAGAAGCTGAGTAGTGTATTTGTATTTGTGGGTTGGTGATGTCTGTGTGGATATTTGGGGTTAAGTGGAAGACATGAGTGTGTTGTTGTGAGAGTGGATGTATTTGAGTTTATGTAGAGGGTTTGAGTTGTAATTCAGATGTACTCTAGTTGTTCGGGTTATGTATTTGTAGTGTAAGACTTTGGGAATGTGCGTTTATGTGTGTGTTTTCTCCCAGCATGTTAGAAATGCGTGTCTGATGGTGGGTTTTGAAGGGTTAGCTGCATGTACATAGTGGAAAAGTTGGAAAAAGTACTTGTGTTTATTATTTTTGGTGTAGGGTCGTGTGTTTTGCTTATTTTTGAAACGTAGAGGGATCATTTGTATCTATTCAGGGCATGCTATATTATGTGCGTTTCTTTTGGTGGTTTTCAGGAATTTTGTGCTTTGGGGTGTGTGAGGGAAAGTGTATGACTGTTTTATGGGACTGGTGGTATAATGTATATGTGCATATGAATGTGTTGTGTGGTGTGGGGTTTATATGAATCTGTATTTTGGAAGTAGGTGGTGTTATTTCAGTGTGAGTATTTGGGAGTGTGGGATTATGTATATGCAGATAGTGTGAAGCCTCATGTCTATTTTTGCTTATAGGTTGGTATGTTTCCATATTTGTAGTATGCTGAGTAATTGGGGGTATATTTGGGGTTTGTGGTGAGAAACATGTATGTTGAGTTTGTGTGTGTATTCAAAGAGCGAGCAGATTAGATGAATATTTTCTAGAATATGTGTTTGCATTTTTCCTGGGGGTTATTTGTATCTGGAAGTAAGTATTTTTGTGTTGATATAGTAATGGAGTTATGTGTATACAGGAGAATGGGAGAATTTATTTGTACTGGAAGTGTATGATATGGTTCTAAGTAAGTATTTAGGGGTATGGAGGTTTAAGATGTGTAATTTGGGATTTGGAAGGGGTTTTATGTGTATTTATATATGATATGCTGGAGATGTGTCCATGTCTTAGGAGTGTGTACTGGTTTGTGTGTATATCCATCAGGGCATGGGTGAATTCATAGGGTTTGAGGTAGTCAGAAATGGTCACAGTGGTTTCCTGGAATGCTGGGATTTTTGTGTTTGGAAATGTTTGGGGATTGTGGTGGTAATGTTGGATTCTGGAAATGTAAGGATGATGTATAGTGTTTTGGGGGATATATATATTTAGAGATTGGGAATATTTGCTGGTGTGTGTGTCCATGTGTGTGGGGGGGTCATGAGTGTATGTAGCTACAGTTGAGGGATTGCTGGTGTTTTTGTGTCTTTTATGTATCTGAGCATGAGGGGTGTATGTTCATGGTTAGTTTATGAGAGTGTGCGTAAGGGCTTTGTGTGTGTATTAAAGCATTCAGGGATCCTCTTTATGACATTTCTGGAATGTACTGGTTGAAGAACTTGGCGGAGTTGCTTATATGTGTGTTTTCAATGTTTGTGGGATGGTCCTCTATGTATTTGGCAAGTTTGGTTGTTTTGTGCCTGTGTGTGTGTCTTTAGGTTCATGGGGCTTATGGGGTGTGTATTCTGAGATATGGGAGAGTTTCAGTGTGTGTATTTGGAAACAGAGAGGCTGTGTAGGTTTGTGTGTTCAGGAATTGTGGAGTATATGTATTTTGGGACTATGGGATTGTGTGTGGGTATTTTTTGGGTGGTTCATGAAACAACTGTATACTTGGTGTTTTTTGAGAGCCTATGTATCTACAGGTTATTTGTTGTGAATATATGGGTAGTGTGTTGGTTGCATATGTTGGTATTTGAGCACATTCAAGGTGAGTGGTTTTGTGTAAAAATAAGGTAGTGAGAGGTGTTTTGTATGTACATTCAGGTTTCAGGTAGCAGTTGTATGGGTGTGTTTAGTGTATATTAAAGATTGTATGTTCTGAGATATGTTCTGGAGATATGTAGTGTGGTTTTGTATATCTGGGGTGAGAGTTCAGGGTGTTACTCAGGGTGTAGTCAGACTGTGTGCACATATTCATGTGAAAGGGGATGGGGTGCACTGGAACTGGCTCGTACTAGCTTGGTATAGTCAATGGTGCATATCTCTTCCCAGCTCTGTGATGTCAGGTTGAAATTAGTCATGCTGAGAATAGTTACACCAGGTAAGTTGTGAAGCTCCGTAAATCAAAGCTTTCCTACCTACCCTTGGAAAGCATTTTATTAAGCATTCATCAGCATTTATCACTGGTGAGTGTGTGCGTGTGTGTGTGTGTGTGTGTGTGTGTGTGTGTGTGTGTGAAGCAAGAATATTCAGGCATCAGTGCGTACATGTATGGGAGACTCTGAGAATTTTGAGTGGGGCATTCAGGGGTTGTGGGCCTTTGTATGTGTGCCTTGACCCTGGTCGATCAAGTTGGTACATTCTTTTTTTTTCTCCTTGCCCATGTACTTTTAATGTTACAAGTACATTTTGTTTCAATTCTGACATATTATTTTATGCTATAATTGATAGATATTATTTACAATAAATGTAACAAAATTTTCTTTTATTATTTTATTTGGTTTTTAGATTCTGTTTTGTTCTAAGTACTATACCTGCCTATACTATTCTTGCCTTACAGTACTAAGTGTATACCTGTTACAATGCCCTTAATTTTCATTTTTCTTAAAAAATCTTTTGCTATCTAGTCTGTCAGTTTTAAATGGTACTCACTGACACTCATATATACAACAGTCAGTTACCTTTTTCAAATTTCACTCTTCTCCCTCTCTTCTCCTCCCATTTTTAATGGAATTCTTTCCACATAGTCAGAACATGTAACAATTAAACACTATTCTCTCACCCATTACCCTACTCTTGTGTTAGTATTTGATTTACAATTAAATATATTAAATAATCACCAGCAATCATTTACCAAGGTTTCCTCAGTGTGTGCTGTTTACATGAGCTCATCCTATAGTAGATTCCTCATGAATGACTCACCTGCACAATAGTCCCTGGGTTCTTGCACAGTCGAAACTGTTTACTTATAGACTTGATATGTTAAAGGCAGCTTGGCTGAATATAAAAACCTTGGGTAACTTTTGTTCTATGGAATATTTTGAAAATGCTGTTCCACTGTTGCTTTGCATTGTATGTTGCTCTTGAGAGGCTGGTGCTAGACTAATATTCTTCTCATTATAGGTAATTTGATTATTTTGTTTAGAGGACCTGATGATTTTTTTCCTTAGAGTTGTTTTACTAACATATTTTTCAAAGTGATTTGTGTTTGAATCATTTTCCCAGGTACAAGGTAGGCCCTCTCAACATGTAAATTTAAGTTATCTTTTATTTCCAGATAGTTTTCTTGCCTTACAGATTTAAATATCAATATTTATTTCTGTTGTGTTTCTTTTTCTTTTCTAGTAACTCTAATTATATAGAGATCAGATTTTTTTTTCTTGCCTGCCTGGCATTTCATCCACTTTCTCCTTAAACTTTTTTACTCTTTTAAAAATATCTCAGATGTACTCTCTTTGTTGTCTTCCTGCCTTTCCTCAAAGTCCCTTATTAAAATTTTATTCCAATCTGTACTCTCTTGGGCACCCTATAATTTTCTCTTCCTTCCCTGGTGGACTTTGTCTTTTTCTTCAATTCCTTTTCTGAACTTGATTGACTTTCATTGAATTTTTTGTGTGTTTTGTCCTTTTTTGTCATTAGTTTTTAAAATTGCTGATTCAATGCATGCATTCAATGTTAAAAAACATTGTTTTAAAACTAATTGCTTGTTTATGAATACTTAATTCAATTTAGAAGTTTGTTACAGTATTCTGCTCCCTTATTAATTTTTGGAAAGAATATCTATCACAGGAAATATTTTAATTTGAATTTTCTATTTACTTTTTGTATACTTTATGTTGAATTGAGTTAATTTTTTTTCAGTCCTAGGCCTTTTGTTGATAATTTTCCTGGCATTAGAGTGCCCTTTTCTACCAGTATTTTAAAATGCATTTAAAATTTTTGATTATGTTGGTAACGGTTGGGATGGTGGCAGAAAGAGAGGAGAGGTGGCGTGACATGTTTGTCTTTGGTTTCTGTAGGATCCTTAACTTTTACTTCTTCCTTTTTCTTCCTTCTTTCTTTTCACTGCCACCACTTCTCCATTTGGCAGATTCTCCCCCCAGAAGCAATGCATCCCAAAGGCTAATACCTATAGTTCTGCTTACTTTCAAGCCCAATTATTATAGCTGATGCCAGGAATTGACAATTCTTCAACTTGTGTTTAGCATTTTGACACTTACTGTTGTAATTTCACTTTCTGGAAGTGATTTTGTCTATCTTTATCTGCATCTTCTGTTCCACTCTTCTTTTTCACAGAATCTCTTAAGTTCACCTTCACTCATTTTTCATGCCTGTAGACTTTTACCAGCCATGATGATACCGACCAGGGTTCTTGGCCTTCCTCAATAAATAGAAATTGACTAGAGGCCAGACAAGAAATTCAGGCAAGGCTTTATTGGGGCCCCTGCTGCAGCAGTGGGGAGCCAGAACAAGTTACAGGTTCCCTTGCTCACTTGCTCCCTTGGTGGGGGTGGGGGGTAAGTGAGCTGGTTCTTTATATGGGGTGAGCGTAGCAGGTGTCCAGGGGTTGGGCCAGAGGGGTGGCTTAAGTGTTTGTCCACCCCTCTGGTGGTGTTGAGTGCAGGGGGCGTGTTCAGTACCCTGCCTTTGCTCCGGACACCCTGTTTTTTTGCTCCCAGGTCTTCAGAAGTGACAGTAGGGAGGTTTTTTGTTCTTTTTGTATCTTTTGTCCATAATTTGTCCCAATTGCGCATGCACACAGTTATTTTTAGTCCCTTATAGTTTCTTTGTACTTTTTTGCTTGAGGAGAGGTTTGTCCAGGTGCAAGCATTGCAGCACTGCAGCAAAAGGTCCCAGGTCCCAGGCCTGTCTCAATGAGAGCCTGTTGAAATTTGTTTTTCATTTCTCTACTTGTAAATAATTAGAAGTTCTTGGTATTCTCTGCACCCTAGTATATCTAAAGCATGGCCAATAGTAATTTTATTAGTGTTCTTTATTTGTGTTGTTTTACTTGTCATTGTTGATCTTCTGGTTTGGAAGGTTTACAAGATTCAGATTCAGGTGGTCACCATTACAATCTGTAGCTGGACACTTTCCCAGGCAAGGTTTTAAACAAGAAAATGGCAGTTTTAGAAGCTGAGCAGAGGCACTACTGCAGGATTGAAAGAGTGGAACTGGGGATCGCAGTAATTGTTCTGGTTGGTGAAGTGACTCACAATAAGAAAGTGGCAGTGGAATTTAGAAGTGAGGATGGATTCAAATTGCACTCAAAACAATAAGGACTAATTGTCAATTTCTTAAATAAATTGTCTCGGGACTTCCCTGGTGGTCCAGTGGTTAAGACTCTACGCTCCCAATACAGGGGGCCCAGGTTCGATCCCTGGTCAGGGAACTAGATCCCACATGCCGAAACTAAAAGATTGCCACATGCCGAAACTAAAAGATTCCCACATGCCACAACTAAAGATCCTGCATGCCGCAACGAAGATCCTGCACACAGCAACTAAGACCTGGCACAGCCAAACAAACAAACAAATAAATAAATATTTAAAAAATAAATTTCTCTTTTTAAAAAATTGTAATGTATGGACTAGATATTCTATTCATTGATAGCAAAATAATCAGTTCATGGGTTAAGATAGCCTCCTGCCAGTGCACAGTAAAGATACCCACTGGTCATTGACCTTCAGGAAAATTCCAAAGGAAGCATTATATATTTTTTTATTGAAGTATAGTTGATTTACAATGTTGTGTTAGTTTCAGGTGTACAGCAAAGTGATTCTTTTCAGATTCTTTTCCCTTACAGGTTAGTACAAAATATTAATTATAGTTCCCTGTGCTATACGGTAGGTCCTTGTTGATTATCTATTATATATATGGTAGTGTGTATATGTTAATTCTGAACTCCTAATTTATACCTCCCCTCCTTTCCCTTTTGGTTCCATAAGTTTGTTTTCTATGTCTGTGGATCTATTTCTGTTTCATAAATAAGTTCATTTGTATCTTTTTTTTTAGATTCCACATATAAGTGATATCAAATAATATTTATCTTTCTCTGTTTGACTTACTTCACTTAGTATGATAATCTCTCGGTCCATCCATGTTGCTGCAAATGGCATTATTTCATTCTCTTTTTATGACTGAGTAATATTCCATTGCATATAAATAGCACATCTTCTTTATCCATTCATCTGTTGATGGACACTTACGTTGTTTCCATGTCTTGGTATTGTTAATCGTGCTACTATGAACATTGGAGTGCATGTATCTTTTCAGATTAGACTTTTCTCTGGATATATGCCCAGGAGTGGGATTACAGGATCACATGGTAACTCTATTTTTAGAGTTGGTCCATTCTCTAGGGCCAAAGAATACCAATAAATGTTGGTGATTTCTGGCCCCTCTTCATGCAGATGGGTTCAGGGTGTCTGTACCTAGGCAGGTTCACACTCCTTCAGCATTTGTGTGGTCCTGGCATATGGGTCTTGAGATGAGTGAGCCTGGTGGACAAACGGCCATGTAGAGCAGCAGCAGTGTATTAATCAAGTTTTCATTTTCTGTATTTTGTGATGTTTTGACATCTTAAAAAGCTGTCTGGCCAGGGAGAGACTGCCCCACACTGGGCTAGCAAAGGACTCTCTGGGAGCTTGTCTTTCATATGCAAATCAATCAACCAATCTGGAGTCTACAGCCTCAATTACCCCATTAATCTAACTTACACACTAAGCCAATATTTCCCCTGACCTAAAATGTCCCAGGGTCAGGTACCAGGCAACTAGAGACCACACCTATAACCTAAAACCCACCAGAATTATTCAAACTAAGCAATCCTAAATTGTTTACTCTGCCCTCCCTTACATTTTCTGTCAAAATTCCAATAAACACTCTGGCATAGGCTTTCTCCTTGTTCCTGCTTGTGCCTCCTGACCAAACCTGGTACTTACCCACTAGCCCTGTGTGGTGTTGCATGTCCCCTTCTTTCAGGAAATGTAACTAATGAGTTTCAGAGGCATTGGATTCTCTGTATCATCACTTGGTCACCTCCATAAATTAAATCCTGGACATAATTTTAGAACAGTTGGCACAGTGAGCAGAATGACTCAAGTGTTCAATGGAGGGGCCTACCTCTGGGCTGCTCTTGGCTTTCTAACTGATTTTACCACACAGCAAGTTCTGCCTAAGAAGGTACTGTTAGTTCCTGGTGCGTTTGCACTTTGGCTGCTGCCACTTTGTGCTGTGTCTACCATATGCTGTATTCCAACTTAAATTGTTATAGGATCTTGAAGGAGTAGTCCCTAAGGTCCTTCTCAGCTCCTTCTGTAGCTTAAAGGTGCTATAGTATAGGTCTGAAAGGACTATAATTCACTAGTTGGCACCTTAGCCAGGACAGATTCATCTCATCAGTCTCTTTTTGTCTGAGATCAGCATACCTGCTTTTTAGACTGGTGACCTTAGGAGTGACTAGAATAACTAGTTAATATACAAGGCAGAGGCTACTCCCAAAAGTGAGTGAGGAGAGGCTTCCTCCAATAGACTGTGTTGGGATGCCAGTCTGATCAATGGTGGACTGCAGTTTTGTTTTGTATTCCATATTCATTGAGAAATAATTAACATATAACATTGAGTGAGTTTAAGGTATACAGTGTGATGATTTGCTACAAATACATAATTGCAAAATGATTACCACAGTAGGGTTAGTTAACTTTTCCATTCCTTCACACAGTTACTTTTGTGTGTGTGTGGTTAAGCCATTTAAGATCTACTCTCTTAGCAACTTTGAAGTATATAATACAGTATAGTTAACTGTAGTCACCATGCTGTATGTTAGATGCCCAGAACTTATTCATCTTATAACTGGAAGTTTCCACCATTTGATCAACATGTCCCCATTTCCCCCAATTCCTAGACCTTGGCAACTACCATCCTACTCTGTTTATGTGAGTTTCAGCCTTGTTACATTCCATGTATAAGTGATAGCACACAGTATTTGTCTTTCTGATTTATTTCACGTAGCATAATGCCCTATGGTCAATCCATGTTGTTCAAAAGGCAAGATTTCATTCTTTTTCTTGGCTAAATAATATTCCATTGTGTGTATATCTATATATGTAGATATATTTGTCACATCTTCTTTAACCATTCTTCTGTTGATGGACACTAAGGTTGTTTCCATATCTTGGCTATTGTGAATAATGCTTCAGTGAATATGGGAGTGCAGATATTTCTTTGAGATAGTAATTTTATTCCATTTCCTTTGGCTATATACCCAGAAGTGGGATTCCTGGATCATATGGTAGTTCTCTTTTTAATTTTTTGAGCATACTGTTTTGCATAATGGCTGCACCAATTTACATTCCCACCAACAGTGTACAGGCATTCCTTTCCTCCACTTTTATCTTTTGTCTTTTTTATGATAGCCATTCTAATAGGTTTGAAGTGATATCTTATTGTGGTTTTGATTTGTGTTTCATTAATGATTGTTGATGTTGAGCATCTGTTCATACACCTGTTGGTCATTTATATGTGTTCTTCGGAAAACTGTCTATTTAGATCGTCTGTTCATTTTTTAATTGAATTGCTTGGTTTTTTTGCTGTTGAGTTAAATGAATTTCTTATGTAGTTTGGATATTAACCCCTTATTAGTTTGTTTACAAATATTACTCTCATTCCATATGTTGTCTTTTCATTTTGTGAATTGTTTCTTTGCTGTACAGATTTTTAGTTTGATGTAGTCCCATTTTTAAATTTTTGCTTTTGTTGTTTGTGCTTTTGATGTCATATCCAAAAAATCACTAAGACAAATGTCAAGGAGCTTCTACCCTATGTTCTCTTCTAGGAGTTTTACAGTTTCAGGTCTTATGTTTATGTCTTTAATCTATTTTAAGATAATTTTTGTGAGTGATGTAAATTAAGAGTCCAGCTTCATCTTCTACATGTGATATCCAGTTTTCCTAACACCATTATTTGAAGAGACTATCCTTTCCCCAGTAAGTATGCTTGGCTCCCTTGTCAAATAATAATTGACTGTATATGTGTGGGTTTATTTCTGGGCTGTCTACTCTGTTCCATTGTTTTATGTGTCTGTTTTTATGCCATACTCTTTTGATTACTATAACTTTGTAATAAGGTTTGAAAACAGGAAGTGTGGTAACTCCAGCTTTGTTTATTCTTTGTCAAGATTGCTTTGGTTTGTTGTGGTCTTTGTGGTTCCATTCGAATCTTAGGATTGTTTTTTCTATTTACATGAAAAATGCCATTGGAATTTTGATAGGAATGACATTGAATCTGTAGATGGCCTTGGGTAGTGTGGATATTTTAACATGTTAATTCTTCTGATCCATGAACATGGGGTATCTTTCCATTTATTTGTGTCTTTGTCAAATTCTTTCATCAAGGTCTCATAGTTTGCAGTGTACAGATATTTTGCCTCCTTGGTTAAATTTGTTCCTAAGTATTTAATTGTTTTGGATGCTATTATAAATAAGATTGTTTTCTTTATTTCTTTTTCAGATATTTGGTTGCTAGTGTATAGAAATGAAATTGATATCTGGGTGTTGATTTTTGTATCCTGGAACTTCACTGAATTTTAAAAATTAGTGCTAACAGTCTTTGATGGAGTCTTCAGGATTTTCTGTCTATGAGACCATAAATATGAAAACAGTTTTACTCCTTTCTTTCTGATTTGCATGCCTTTTATTTCTTATTTTTGCCTAACTTCTCTGGTTGGGACTTCTGGTATCATGTTGAATATGTGTGGTGCCACTCTGGGTACCCTTGTTTTGTTTCCTTGTTTCTGATCTTAGAGGAAAAGCTTTCACCCTTTCACTCTTGAGTGTGATTTTAGCTATAGGATTGTTGAATATTACCTGTATTCTATACTCAATTTGTGAAGTTTTTTTTATCATGAAAGGATATTTTGTTTCATCAAATGCTTTCCCCATCTATTACAGTGATTATATTTTTATCTTTCATTTTATTAGTGTGGTGTATCACATTTATTGATTTGCATATGTTGAACCATCCTTGCAGCACAGGGATAAATTCCACTTGATCATGGTGTATGATACTTTTAATGTGCTGTTCAATTTTTTTCTATTGTTTTTCTGGTCTCTATTTCATTTGATTCTGCTCTGATTTTTGTTGTTTCCTTTCCTCTGCTAACTTTGGATGTAGCTTGTTCTTTTCTTTAAATTTTTTGATGTGTGAAGTTAGGTTATTTGAGATATTTATTTTTTCTTAACGTAGTCATATATTGTTACAAACTTCTGTTAGAACTGCTTTTGCTGCTTCCCATAAGTTTTAGTGTGTTGTGTTTCCATTTTCATTTGTTTTAAGATATTTCATTTCTGTTTTGATTTGTTCTTTGACCCACTGGTTGTTGAGGAGTGTGCTGTTTAATTTCCACATATTTCTGAGGTTTTCAGTTTTTCTCCTGTTAATTGATTTCTAGTTTCATACCATCATGGTTTGAAAAGTTGTTCGGTATCAATTCAGTCTTCTTAAACTTGCTGAGAATTGTTTTGTGAGCTAGCATATGATCTATCCTGGAGAATGTTCCTTGTGCACTGGAGAAGAATATGTATTCCACTGCTCTTGGATGGAATATTCTGCATATGTCTGTTAGGTCCATTTGGCCTAAAGTATAGTTTGAGTCCAGTGTTTCCTTATTGATTTTCTGTCTATATGGTGTGTTCATTGTTAAAAGTAGGATAGTAAAGTCTTCTACTATTATTGTATTGTTGTCTATTTCTGCCTTCTTCACTGTTAATATATCTGGGTGCTCCAATGTTGGGTGCATATGAATTTACAATTGTTATATTCTCTTGGTGAGGCAACCCCTTTATCATTATGTAATGATCTTCTTTGTCTCTTGTTACAGTGTTTGAGTTAAAGTCTCTTTGTCAAAGATGCAGACATAGAGAATGGACTTGAGGACAGAGGGAGGGGGAACGGCAAGCTGGGAAGAAGTGAGAGAGTGGCATGGACATATATACACTACCAAATGTAAAATAGATAGCTAGTGGGAAGCAGGAACATAGCACAGAGAGATCAGCTCAGTGCTTTGTGTCCATCTAGAGGGGTGGGATAAGGGAGGGTGGGAGGGAGATGCAAGAGGGAGGAGATCTGGGGATGTATGTATATGTATAGCTGATTCACTTTGTTATACAGCAGAAACTACCACACCATTATAAAGCAATTATACTCCAATAAAAATGTTAAAAAGTTAAATAAAGTTTGTCTGATATAACTATCCATGGTCTCATGTTGTTTGCATTCACAGGAAATATTTTTTCCCCTTCACTTTCAGTCTGTATGTGTCTTTGAACCTGAAGTGAGTTTTCTGTAGGGAGCATTTCGTTGGATCTTTTTTAAAAAAAATCCAGCTCCTCTGCCTTTTGACTGGAGAATTTAATCCATTTATATTTAAAATAACTGTTGATGGGTAAGGACTTACTAATGCCATCTTATTAATATTTTTCTGACTCTTGTAGTTCCATTGTTTTTTCTTCCTCTCTTGCTTTCTTTGTGAATTTATGCTTTTCTGTAATGTAAGCTTTGATTCTTTTCTCTTTAACTGTTATGTATCTATTGTAGGTTTTTGCTATGTGGTTACCATGAACCTTACATAAAACATAGATGTAACAGTTTATTTTAAGTTGATGACAACTTAACTTCAATTGCATACAAAAATGCTACCCTTTTACTCCCCCACCCCACATTTTATGTTTTTGATGTCAAAATTTACCTCTTTGTATATTGTATATTTTTACAAATTATTATTATTGTCATTTTTAATAATTTTATCCTTTAACCTTTATACTAAAGTGATTAACACAACACTGTATTACAGTATTACAATATTCTGAATTTGTCTATATATATACCTTTACCCAGAATGTTTTATATTTTCATACGTTCTCATGTTAGTAACTACCGTCATTTCCTTTCAGCTTGAAGAAATCCTATCAGCATTTTTTGTGAGGCAGGTCTAGTGTAGAATAGCTCCCTCAGCTTTTGTTTGAGAACAAACATCTCTTCTTCATTTTTGAAAGATAGCTTTGCTGGGTAAACTTCTTTGGCAGTGTTTCTCTTTCTGTGCTTTGAATTTTTCATCCCACTCTCTCCTCGCTTGCAAGGTTTCCACTGAGTATCCACTGATAGACTTATTGGGGGTTCCTTTATTATGTGAGGGTTTGTTTTTCTCTTGACAGTTTTAAAAATTCTCTCTTTGTCTTTTATTTTACACAGTTTTTTAATAGTCTGTCTTTGAGAAGATCATTTTGGGTTGATATTTGGTGTTGACCTATTAGCTTCATGAACTTGTATGTCCAAATCTTCTCTCCCCAGATTGGGAAGTTATCAGCCATTCTTTCTTTCTTTTTTGGCTTAAAAGAGCAGAAATTTATTTTCTCACAGTTTTGGAGGCCGGAAGTCCAAAATCAAGGTGTTTGCAGGGCCATGATCTCTCCAGAGACTCTAAAAAAGATTCCTTTCCTTGCAATTTCCAACTTCAGCGAATGGCTGTTGGCATTCCTTGGCTTGTGGCTGCTCACTCCAATCTCTGCCTCCATTTTCACATGGTCTTTCTCCTCCTTTCTGTCAGTGTCTTCTCCTCTTATTATAAGGACACTTGTCATTAGATTTCGGGCCCACCTGGATAATCTAGAATGATTGCAAATAAGTTTTTGATATAATTACATATGCAAAGACCCTTTTCCAAAATAATGTCACACTAACAGGTTCCAGGGATTAGAACATGGACATATTCAGTGGGGGCACCATTTAATTCATTATACCCAATGTGAGGTGCCCTTCCAAGTGGCAGGGAAGCATTTGTCACCGATGCATTGAACTTTCCTACAGGTGCCCACATCCTATTCTCAAACTTGCCAAGTACCCAGATGGGTTTCTGTGATGCCAGCAAACCCAGACAGGATGCAGAGTGGGACCCAGACACAGCTTTGTTTCATGCTAGCTTTCAGTGATGTCTCTTTTTTTCTTTCTTTTTTTTTTAACCTTTCTTTCTGTTTTTTTCTTTTTTTTCTTTTTTTTTTTGTGTGTGGTATGTGGGCCTCTCACTGTTGTGGCCTCTCCTGTTTCGGAGCACAGGCTCCGGACATGCAGGCTCAGCAGCCATGGCTCATGGGCCCAGCTGCTCCACAGCATGTGGGAGCTTCCCGGACCAGGGCACAAACCCGTGTCCCCTGCATCAGCAGGCAGACTCTCAACCACTGCGCCACCAGAGAAGCCCTAACCTTTCTTTTTTATTGAGTTAAAATATATCTAACATAAAGTTTACCATATTAATAATTTGTAAGCATTCAGTTCAGTGGTACTAAATACATTCACATTGTTGTGCAGCCGTCTCCACCATCCATCCTCATAACTCTTTTCATTGTAAATCTGAAACTGTATACCTATTAAACAACTCAACTTCACCATTCCCCCAGCCTCTGGCAACCACCATTATATGTTCTGTCTTTTTGATTTTGACTACTGTAAATGCCTCATATCACTGGACTTACACAGTTTTTGTCTTTTTGTTCCTGGTTTATTTCACTTAACATAATGTATTCAAGGTTTGACTATGTTGTAGCATATTGCAGAATTTCCTTCCTAAAAATGAAGTTTTTAGAATAAAACAATGAAATATTCCATTATAAGTATATACCACATCTTGCTTATTCATTCATCATTTGATGGGCACTTGAGCTACATCCATGTTTTAAATAATATGAATAATGCTGCTAGGAATGTGAGTGTACAAATATCTCTTCAAGACCCTACTTTGTTTTTGGTATATATCCAGAAGTGGAATTTCTAGGTAATATGGTAATTCTACTTTTAATTTATTAAGGAACCTCCATACTTTTTTCCATTGTAGCTGTACCATTTTAAATTCCCACTGACAGTGCACAAGGATGCCAAATTCACCACATCATTGTCAGTACTCACTGTTTTCTAAGAAGTCATTACCAAATCAAATATCATGAAGCTTTTGTCTTGTGTTTTCTTCTAAGAGTTTTGTTGTTTTAGGTCTTATATTTATGTCATTGATCCATTTTGAGTCAATTCTGTATATGGTGTAAGGTAAGGATCAAAAGTCATTCTTTTCTATGCAGATATCCATTTTCGACAGCACCATTTGTTGGAAAGACTACCCTTTAGAGTTGAGGAAGATGGCGGAAGAGTAAGACAGAGATCACCTTCCTCCCCACAGATACATCGGAAATACATCTACACGTAGAACTGCTCCTATAGAACACCCACTGAATGCTGACCTCAGCAGAAGACCTCAGACCTCCCAAAAGGCAAGAAACTCCCCACGTACTTGGGTAGGGCAAAAGAAAAAACAGACACAAAAGAATAGGGATGGGACCTGCACCAGTGGGAGCGAGCTGTGAAGGAGGAAAGGTTTCCACACACTAGGCAGCCCCTTCGCGGGCGGAGACTGTGGGTGGTGGAGGGGGGAAGCTTCAGAGCTGCGGAGGAGAGTGCAGCAACAGGGATGCGGAGGGCAAAGTAGAGAGATTTCTGCACAGAGGATTGGTGCCGGCCAGCAGTCACCAGCCCGAGACACTTGTCTGCTCACCCACAGGGGCAGGCGGGGGCTGGGAGCTGAGGCTCGGGCTTCAGTCGGAGCGCAGGGAGAGGACTGAGGTTGGCAGCATGAACACAGCCTGAAGGGGTAAGTGCACCACAGCTAGCAGGGAGGGAGTCCGGGAAAAAGTCTGCACCTGCCGAAGAGGCAAGAGACTTTCTCTTCCCTCTTTGTTTCCTGCTGCTCAAGGAGAGGTAATTAAGAGAGCCGCTTAAAGGAGCTCCAGAGATGGGCACGAGCCGCGGTAACAGCGCAGACCCCCGCAGTAACAGCGCGGACCCCAGAAACAGGCAGGAGATGCTAAGGCTGCTGCTGCCACCAAGAAGCCTGTGTGCAAGCACAGGTCACTATCCACACCTCCCCTCCCGCGAGCCTGTGCAGCCTGCCACTGCCAGGGTCCTGTGATCCAGGGACAACTTCCCCGGGAGAGCACACGGTGTGCCTCAGGCTGCTGCAATGTCACACTGGCCTCTGCTGCCACAGGCTCGCCCAGCATCCGTACCCCTCCCACCCCCGGCCTGAGTGAGCCAGAGCCCCCGAATCAGCTGTTCAACCCTGTCCTGTCAGAGCGAAGAACAGATGCCCTCAGGCCACCTACATGCAGAGGTGGGGCCAAATCAAAAGCTGAACCCCGGGAGCTGTGCGAACAAAGAAGAGAAAGAGAAATCCCTCCCAGCAGCCTCAGGAGCAGCAGATTAAATCTCCACAGTCAACTTGATGTACCCTGCATCTGTGGAATACCTGAATAGAAAACAAATCATCCCAAATTGAGGAGGTGGAGTTTGGGAGCAAGATATATTATTTTTTCCCCTTTTCCTTTTTGTGAGTGTGTATGTGTATGCTTCTGTGTAAGATTTTGTCTGTATGGCTTTGCATTCACCATTTGCCCTAGGGTTCTGTCAGTCCATTTTCTTTTTATTTTTCAAAAAAATTTTTTCTTAATAATTATTTTTTATTTTAATAACTTTATTTTATTTTATCCTCTTTCTTTCTTTCTTTCTTTTTTTCTGCCTTTTATTTTGAGCCATGTGGATGAAAGGCTCTTGGTGCTCCTGTGCCTCTGAGGTGGGAGAGCCAACTTCAGCTGATTTCAGGTCCACAAGAGACCTCCCAGCTCCACGTAATGTCAAACGGCAAAAATCTCCCAGAGATCTCCACCTCAATACAAACACCCAGCCTCACTCAATGACAAGCAAGCTACAGTGCTGGACACCCTATGCCAAACAACTACCAAGACAGTAAGACAACCCTGCCCTAGCAGAGACGCTGCTTAAAATCATAATAAGGCCACAGACACCCCAAAACATACCACCAGATGTGGACCTGCCCACCAGAAAGATAAGATCCAGCCTCATCCACCAGAACACAGGCACTAATCCCCTCCACCAGGAAGCCTACACAACCCACTGAAACAACCTTAGCCACTGGGGACAGACACCTAAAACAACAGGAACTACGAGCCTGCAGCCTGCAAAAAGGAGACCCCAAACACAGTAAGATAAGCAAAATGATAAGACAGAAAAACACACAGCAGATGAAGGAGCAAGGTAAAAACCCACCAGACCTATCAAATGAAGAGGAACTAGGCAGTCTACCTGAAAAAACATTCAGAATAATGATAGTAAAGATGACCCAAAATCTTAGAAATAGAATAGAGAAAATGCAAGAAACATTTAACAAGGACCTAGAAGAACTAAAGAGAAAACAAGCAACGATGAACAACACAATAAATGAAATTAAAAATACTTTAGAAGGGATCAATAGAATAACTGAGGCAGAAGAATGGATAAGTGACCTGGAAGATAAAGTAGTGGAAATAACTAGTGCAGAGCAGAATAAAGAAAAAAGAATGAAAAGAACTGAGGACAGTCTCAGAGACCTCTGGGAAAACATTAAATGCACCAACATTCGAATTATAGGGGTCGCAGAAGAAGAAGAGGAAAAGAAAGGGACTGAGAAAATATTTGAAGAGATTATAGTTGAAAACTTCCCTAATATGGGAAAGGAAATAGTTAATCAAGTCCAGGAAGTGCAGAGAGTCCCATACAGGATAAACCCAAGGAGAAACATGCCAAGACACATATTAATCAAACTATCAAAAATTAAATACAAAGAAAAAAGATTAAAAGCAGCAAAGGAAAAGCAACAAATAACACACAAGGGAATCCCCATAAGGTTAACAGCTGATCTTTCAGCAGAAACTCTGCAAGCCAGAAGGGAGTGGCAGGACATATTTAAAGTGATGAAGGAGAAAAACCTGCAACCAAGATTACTCTACCCAGCAAGGATCTCATTCAGTTTGATGGAGAAATTAAGACCTTTACAGACAAGCAAAAGCTGAGAGAGTTCAGCACCACCAAAACAGCTTTACAACAAATACTAAAGGAACTTCTCTAGGCAAGAAACACAAGAGAAGGAAAAGACCTACAATAACAAACCCAAAACAATTAAGAAAATGGGAATAGGAACATACATATCGATAATTACCTTAAATGTAAATGGATTAAATGCTCCCACCAACAGACACAGAGTGGCTGAATGGATACAAAAACAAGACCCATATATATGCTGTCTACAAGAGACCCACTTCAGACCTAGGGACACATACAGACTTAAAGTGAGGGGATGGCAAAAGATATTCCATGCAAATGGAAATCAAAAGATAGCTGGAGTAGCAATTCTCATATCAGACAAAATAGACTTTAAAATAAAGATTATTAGAAGAGACAAAGAAGGACACTCCATAATGATCAAGGGATCGATCCAAGAAGAAGATATAACAATTGTAAATATTTCTGCACCCAACATAGGAGCATCTCAATACATAAAACAAATACTAAGAGCCATAAAAGGGGAAATCGACAGTAACACAATCATAGTAGGGGACTTTAACACCCCACTTTCACCAATGGACAGATCATCCAAAATGAAAATAAATAAGGAAACACAAGCTTTAAATGATAAATTAAACAAGATGGAATTAATTGATATTTATAGGACATTCCATCCAAAAACAACAGAATACACATTTTTCTCAAGTGCTCATGGAACATTCTCCAGGATAGATCATATCTTGGGTCACAAATCAAGCCTTGGTAAATTTAAAAAAATTGAAATCGCATCAAGTATCTTTTCTGACTGCAACACTATGAGACTAGATATCAATTACAGGTAAAAATCTGTAAAAAATACAAACACATGGAGGCTAAACAATACACTACTTAATAACCAAGTGATCACTGAAGAAATCAAAGAGGAAATCAAAAAATACCTAGAAACAAATGACAATGGAGACACGACGACCCAAAACCTATGGGATGCGGCAAAAGCAGTTCTAAGTGGGAAGTTTATAGCAATACAATCCTACCTTAAGAAACAGGAAACATCTCAAATAAACAACCTAACCTTGCACCTAAAGCAGTTAGAGAACAAAGAACAAAACATCCCCGAAGTTAGCAGAAGGGAAGAAATCATAAAGATCAGATCACAAATAAATGAAGGAAACAATAGCAAAGATCAATAAAACTAAAAGCTGGTTCTTTGAGCAGATAAACAAAATAGATAAACCACTAGCCAGACTCATCACAAAAAAAAGGGATAAACTCAAATCAATAGAATTAGAAATGAAAAAGGAGAAGTAACAACTGACACTGCAGAAATACAAAGGATCGTGAGAGATTACTACAAGCAACTTTATGCCAATAAAATGGACAACCTGGAAGAAAGGAACTAATTCTTAGAAATGCACAACCTGCCAAGACTGAACCAGGAAGAAATAGAAAATATGAACAGACTAATCACAAGCACTGAAATTGAAACTGTGATTAAAAATCTTCCAACAAACAAAAGCCCAGGGCCAGATGGCTTCACAGGCGAATTCTGTCAAATATTTAGAGAAGAGCTAACACCTATCCTTCTCAAACTCTTCCAAAATATAGCAGAGGGAGGAACACTCCCAAACTCATTCTAAGAGGCCACCATCACCCTGATACCAAAACCAGACAAAGATGTCACAAAGAAAGAAAACTACAGGCCAATATCACTAATGAATATAGATGCAAAAATCCTCAACAAAATACTAGCAAACAGAATCCAACAGCACATTAAAAGGATCATACACCATGATCAAGTGGGGTTTATTCCAGGAATGCAAGGATTCTTCAACATACGCAAATCAATCAACGTGATACACCATATTAACCAATTGAAGGAGAAAAACCTTATGATCATCTCAATAGATGCAGAGAAAGCTTTCGACAAAATTTAACACCCCAAAATAAAAAAATTCAACACCCATTTATGATAAAAACCCTGCAGAATGTTGGCATAGAGGGAACTTTCCTCAACATGATAAAGGCCATATATGACAAACCCACAGCCAACATCGTCCTCAATGGTGAAAAACTGAAAGCATTTCCACTAAGATCAGGAACAAGACAAGGTTGCCCACTCTCAGCACTATTACTCAACATAGTTTTGGAAGTTTTTGCCACAGCGATCAGAAAAGAAAAAGAAATAAAAGGAATCCAAATCAGAAAAGAAGAAGTAAAGCTGTCACTGTTTGCAGATGACATGATACTATACATAGAGAATCCCAAAGATGCTACCAGAAAACTACTAGAGCTAATCAATGAATTTGGTAAAGTAGCAGGATACATACTCTCTTGATTAATGTAGCTTTGTAGTATAGTCTGAAGTCAGGGAGTCTGATTCCTCCAGCTCCATTTTTCTTTCTCAAGATTGCTTTGGCTATTTGGGGTCTTTTGTGTTTCCATATAATTGAAACAATTTTTTGCTCTAGTTCTGTGAAAAATGCCAATGGTAGTTTGATAGGGATTGCACTGTATCTGTAGATTGCCTTGGGTAGTTCATATCATCTTACCTCATGTGCCTACTTATCTCTAAGTGAGTCCTGCACACTGTATTTGAAAAGAGAGGCCTTGGGAGTTGTTAACCTTCTTCAGAAAGGATTTTCATTTACTCCCACCCAGTAACTGGGCAGCCAGTGCAGGGACTGTTTACTTTCAGACCACCCTCACTCTTAGGTTGCAACTTGATAACCCACCCCAATGTAAGAGGATTCACAGGGCTCCATTCCTTGGTGGCCCTGCAGTCCAACTTTTGTCTACTTGGCTATTAAAGCTCTGCTCAGCCCCTTAGCTTTGTAGTAAACATCTCCAGGGCAAAAGCAGCCCCATTTTTAGGCTCAGCACTTTGATTTCTGCCATCTTCTGAATCTTGGCCTAGAAACCGTTTGCTCTTTTTAGCTCTCTTACTTGATATATTTTCTAATTTTTCTAATTGTCCTTCACTGACAAGTATGTGTGAATCATGTGCTCTTCCATTCCCAAGAGAGAACCTTAGTGGATTCCTCTTCATCTATACAATATATTCTCAAATTGCTCTGGAGATGTTAATTACACTTATTCCAAAGTCTTCTTTAAACAACTAGAGTTGTTTATGTGAAATCTGTTTCATCAGGTTTTACCTTTTTGTTTACGAGCTTAGTTCTTTAACAGAATTAGTTCTGTTTACATATGAAACTGTTCCCGGATGTCTGCTCATCTTGATATTTGCGATGCCAGTTTGCCCATGCTTTCAAAGACCTCCTTCCCTCCAGGAGGAGGATACTGCCCCCAGGTGAGAGCCACTTCCTCAATCTGCCAGCTAACACCCACTTTTGCCATTTCTCTCTGGCCAAATGCTCCCTCCCAATGCCCAAGAATCACCTCTAAAACAAATGTCCTGGCAACAGAAGGCCTTCATCATCTGGAGCAAATGCTTGCATTCTGTCGAATATGCCTCAGTTTTCCTTTCAGTTGGGCCCTTGTGGAGACTTGAAAAGGGGGAAAGAAGGGTGAGAATGCAGTAGTGAGAAGGAACTGCAAGGAGAAGAAAGACTATGAGTAGGACCAGGAGACAGGAAAGCAGGGGCCCGTGGACAAGAAAACACAGGCAGCCCACAGGGCTGGACCTCTGAGAGGGTGAGAGGCTGCAGAGATGGGGCCAGGGAACAGGCTGTGGCACACTAGAGCCAAAGGGGGATGAGGAGTCTGCCCTCCATGTGGCAGGCAAGGAGGAGCTTGGGGGACTGAGCAGAATTACTTGGTCACTTGGTCTGCCATGTGGAGGGCCTGGCTTGAAGTGCCACCTGGCACAGCGGTCTGGTGCCAGGTCCACAGACCCTGGGAAACAGCAGAGGTTCCTGAGAGCTGGGTCACTCACCAGCAGGCGGGGGCCTTCTGGAAAGTCACAGGCCTCCAATGAAGACGAGTATGTAGGCAGGCAGGAGGCTTGCTTACACCCGTTCTCTGCTTTCCATACTTTGATCAGTCCCCGCTCATCCACGGTGACAGCCAGTTGCAGCCGAGGGTAAGTCACCAAATTCACCAGAGCTGCAGGCTGTAGAGGGCTAGACAGAGCTCCGTGCCCTAGGCAACAACAAAATTAACGTAACAACTCACATAGGGCCCATTTATTTCCTAAATGCTTATTATTTTCATTCATTTGACCATCACCCAGTGCACACGGGATTCGCAGGTGTAAAGGATGTGATCCCCATCCTCACAGGCTGCACAGCATGGTAGGGAACACAACACAGGAGCAATGTTCTACCACAGAGGAGACAGGTGTGTCCTGGAGGAGAGCAGTGGCTGAGCATGGGTGTTGAGACTGCCTGGGGTTGGTGCCATTGCAGGGGGACTGAGGGTGGGGTCCTTCATGTGCACTGGGCACAGGATGTCTGAAGCACTCCCAGTGGTTACCTATGGCTCAACTAAAGAAGGCTGGGCAGGGAGGCAGGACCCAACACTACCCACCCTGCCCAGGATCTGGGCTGTGCTTGGGACCCAGGCTGTGCTGGGGACCTGGGCTGTACTCAGGACCTGGGCTGTGCAGGGCTGCATAAAGAGAACTTCCACGTGGAGCATCTCACTTGGTCCCCAAGGAACCCAGGTTTACAGATAAGCTAATTCAGCCTTGTAGTTGTAAACAGTTTCTGTTGCATATCTACAACTGCCCTGCTCAGAACATGCCCTTCCCAGTGGTATGCCCAGCAGTGCCACCGCGGGCCAGGCCTGGCGAAGGCCCATGCCCTGTCACGGCCATTAGCACAGAGGAAAATGACTGGTCCGAGATGGGCTGATTCCCAGATACATGGTCTCTCCCACGATTCTGAAAGCTAGAACAGCGAGGTAAGAGCCCGGGTCCAGCAGGCCCACAGCACATTAGGACAGGGCATCAGAGAACCAATCCTCTAATTGCTGTTTCTGAGTTTCTCAGAGTTGCCACATGGGGTTTGTTTCCAATTTGGAGTTATTACGGTTCTTTTTCTATCTGGTGTTATCATGTTAGCATGATCTTTTTCCAATCATGATATCCCAGTATTCTTCCATTCTTTTCTTTCTTCCCCCTCACATCAGCAAATCAACAGTTGATTTCTGTTGCTTAAACAGCTAACAAGACTATTACTAGTAGGGACTCAGCACCGGTGACTGGCTCATGTCAAGTAGGTCTCGGAGAATACACATTATTCACCAGTGGCTAGTAGTATGGAAGTGGGTAAAAAAGCAGTGAAACTCCCCTTCCCATTTCAGAATAGGAAGTAGCAACCAGGGAAACAGAGTTCAGAAACAGGCTACATACTGCATGACTCCAACAAAATGATTGAGCTTTTTAAAAATAAAATAAGATTGGAGATGTGTTCACAAAGAGGATTAAGATTGGGAAGCCAGGCAGAATAGGTGCCGAGGGGTCTAGCCCTAACAGTCCCACACTGTGACCAATGGACCACACTAGAGTTCAACAAACCATGGCCTGCAGCCAAACCCAGCCCACTGACAATTTTTGTATTTTCATTAAAAAAAAAAAATCAAAGACTATTTCATGACACATGAAAAAAACAAGAAACTCACATGTGAGTGTCCATAAGTACAGTTTTATTGGAACACAGCCACTCCCTTTTTGTTTACTTGTATACAGCTGCTTCTGCATTTCAGCCACATAGTTAAGTAGTTGCAACAGGACCACGTGGTCTGCAAAGCCTGAAATATTTGCTCTCTGGCCCTTTACAGAAAAGGTCTGCCACCCCAGCACCAAAGCTCTTTATGTTCAAGTCAAGACCTTTTTGTTTTGGCAACTATGGAACCTCCCAGCCTTCAGGTCTTCTTCCTGCCCAAGAGCTCCTCATCTAAGCCTGTGTGGTCTCATGTCCACAGCATAAGGTGGGTCAGGGCAACACAACTGCAATGAAACAGAAACCAGCCACCTGCACCCATCAGTCACCAGAGACCTTCACTTGAAATTATAATGTCAAACATCACAATGTATATGAGGAAAATAAAGCACGTGGAAGAGAAAAAAAACATAAACAAATGAAAAAACTGACCATGGAGGAAAGACATATGAGGCAAATAACTGTATCCTTTAAACAACAAAAAAGAGCAATCAGAGAATATGAAAATGGATAGGAAAGCTTTTAACAATTAGTACCAACCAAGTTATCGAGGTTTTAACACTTAAGTTTGCAAGTGGGGTGAGTAAAAGCTGCATTATCTGGGCAAAACCACCCAGAGGCTGGCATTGGCTCCAATGGGGACAGCACAGAACTGGGCATGGCAGCTGTCAATCCCCTTGCATAAACAGCCTCCATCAGGCACTGCAAAAATGCCCATCTCCCTGAGGTAGGACAGCAGAAAGTCAAGGGCATTTGCGATCAATCAGACTCAAGTCTGAAGTGTGACCTGGCACAGCGACTGAGCCTCCTGCAGCTCAGATTTCTCATCTGTACAATAGGGCTCCCACTCCTCACCTCACAAGTTGGCTGTGATGGTAAAGAAAGGCAAAGGGCCTTGCTAAGACTGAGGACATAGCAGGATCTGGTCACTTCTCATCCTGGCTCCCTCCTGGACAGCTCACCTCTTGCAGATCCCAGGCACACACGGTGCCATCTGACGACATGGCGCACACCATGGACTTCTCCCGCCCATCAAACCAGTACTCTTCGGTTGAGATGTAGGCCAGCTCATCTATCTGTCCTGAAAGAGAACACAGACTTGCCTTAAGCACAAACATGGATGCCTGGGATGTGAACATTCAACTTAGTGAAGGGGAGGCAGTCAAGTCATTCCTTTTCTCTCTCAGGAGCATGACAGGTGCTGATTCTGGGGACAGTGGTGGACAGAAAGAGCTGGGACTTCAGACTTACAATTTGGGTATCATGCCTAGGACTGCCTACCACCCACCAGCCATGTTACTGTGAACAACAGTTACAACATCCTTATCTCTTAGTTTCTGTTTCTTTCTACTCTGAAATAGATGTAATGATCTCTGTTAGGATCAAATGATAACAGAGGTATAGAACATAGCAGAGTATGTCCTCATTATGTGGCATTTTCCAACTAATTTGCTGAAAAACCAAATCCCTGGAGATCTGACCAGGGAAAGAGTGGGAATGCACAGTTGCCACCTTCCCCACCCCATACCTTTGTGCCCAGCAATGGCTTTGCAGATAAAGTCCTTCTCTGGCCACCCAGATTCCATTTGGAACTCCAGCTCGGATCAGCAGAGATAGTACTGTTTCCATGTCTGTGTGCCCAGGGTCATCTGGGAGGCTTTACAGGAGGACCAGTGTCTCAGACACAGCTGCCTGAAACAAAGACTCCACAGTCCCAGGCAGAACAGGAGTCATTAGAAGGTGTTTTGGCATCAGTAGGCCTAGCTTTGATTCCCAGCTTCACCATCTACTAGCTTGGACAACTCACTTTGCCTATGTAGGCCTCAGTTTCCTCCACCGTTAAATGGGGATAATGATATGACACTGAATTAGTGCTCACCACATGTCAGGAATAGGTGCTTTTTGTGTTTCCAGTCAATCTATATAACAACCCCATGAAGTAGGTCCTCATCTCCATTTTAGATATGAGAGAGGGGTTAAACAACGAACCTAGGGTCATGCAGCCTTGGTCATGCAACTGGAACTCAAGAGTCTGCATTTTTTTGAAGCCTCCAACTATTGTTGAACTTCAATTTTGTCAGCCCTTTATGCATTTTGTTGCTTTGTTATTAGGTCCATATACATTTATAATTTTTTAGATCTTCTTGATGGATTGATCTGTTTATTATTATAAAATATCCTTCTTTGTCCCTAGTAACACTTTTTGTCTTAAAGTTTATTTTGTCTGTTATTAGCATAGTCATTCTAGCTCTCTCTTGGTTGCTGTTTGCATGGTATATGTTTCCATTCTATTATTTTCAACCTGTATCTTTGAATCCAAAATGTGTCTATTGTAAAGAGCATATACTTGGATATTTTTAATCCCTTCTGCCAATCTCTGCCTTTTCATTGGAGTGTTTAATCCATATATATTTAATACAACTGATAAGATAGGATTTACATATGTCATTTTGCTTATTTCTATGCATTTTTCCTTCTATTCCTCTGGTACTGCCTTCTTTTGTATTAAGTATTTTCTTGTGTCCTATTCCCTTGTCATTTCTTCAACTGTATATTCTTTTAATTCTTAGTGGTTGCCTTGGGGATTACCGGATAAAATCTTAATTTATGACAATCTAGTTTTGATTAATATCAAGTTAATAGTATCAAAAAACTTAGCTCCTGTGTAGCTCCATTTTATGCCCCTCTCATTCATGCTGTTGTCATACAAATTACTTCTTCATACATTATGTACCCAATGGAGAGTCACAATTATTGTTTTATGCAGTTGTCCTTTAAATCACATAGGAAAAAAGGAGTTACAAACAATTCATTTATTTTGCCTTTTATATACACCCATGTGGTTACTTTACTGGTGCTACTTCTTCTACTTCTTCACATGGATTCAAGTTCCTGTCTAATGTCCTTTCATATCAATCTGAAAGACTCTCTTTAGTATTTTTTGTAGGGCACGTCTACTAGCAACAAATTCTTAGAGCTTTTGTTAATCTGGGAATGTCTTCATTTTCTCCGTCATTTTGCTAGATATAGAATTCTTGATGACAATCTTTTTCTTCCCACACCTTCAATACATCAGCCCACTCCTTTTTGGGCTGCATGGTTTTTTATGAGAAATCAACCATTAATCTCATTGGGGTTGTCCTGTACATGATGAGTTGCTTCTCTCTTGATGCTTTCAAGATTCTGTCTTTGGCTTTCAAGTTGGATTATAAAGTGTCTCGAAATGGAACTCCTTTGACTTTATCCTACTTGCAGCTCACTGAGCTTCTGGATGTGCAAATTAACATTTTTCATCAAATTTGGGAAGTTTTCAGCCATATCTTTAAATACTTTCTACTTTCTTTCTCCTCTCATCTGGAACTCCCTATTATTTGTTGCTTGCATGCTTGATGGTATCCCACAGGTCTCTTAGGCACTATTCATTTTTCTTCATCTTTAGCTTCATTGTGTTCCTCAGACTGGATAATCTCAACTGACCTATATTCCAGTTTACTGATTCTTTCTTCTGCCTGCTCAAATCTGCTCTTGAATTTTTAATTTGATATTGTACTTTCCTACTCCATAATTTCTGTTTAGTTAGTTTTTATAATTTCTCTTTATTAATATTCTCTATTAATGAGACACTGTTCTCATACTTCCCTTTAATTCTTTTCACATGGTTTCCTCTAGTTCTTTGCACATACTGAAATAGTTGATTTAAAGTCTTTGTCTAGTAAGTCTGATGCCTGGGCTTCCTTGGGGACAGTCTCTATTGTTTGCTTTGTTTCCTGCATATTAGCCACACTTTGTATCTTTGCATGACTTATAACTTCTGTTGAAAACTGAACATTTTAAATAACATAATGTAGAACTCTGGAAATCTGATTCCACCCCACCCCTGTTTTATTATAGCTGTTATTATTTTTTGTTTGTTTAGTGGAGTAAATCTAAAAAGTTTCTGAACTCTGAAAGTCTGTATTCTTTGTTATGTAGGGCCACTTATGTCTCTGTTCAGTTAAATTAATGTGCAGTAATGAGAGAACAGAGATTTCCTAAATTTCTGGAACCACTAAATTTCCTAGTCATTGCCAAATGCTCTATGTGCAGGTTGGGGCATGTGTTCAACACTCAGCCAGGCAGTTGACTTCTCTGTCTTAGTCTTCACTTCCTGCTTCCACGGAACCTCAAGGTTAACCAGAGGTAAAAGTTTAGAGCCCTTTTATATCTTCCCTGAGTTAGCACACAGCCCTGCATAAGCACTTGGCCTTCTAGATTCCTAGGAATGTGTTGGAGCTTTCCAAAACCCCTAAGGACATCACATTCCCAGTTTTCCTTTTAAACTCTTTGGTTGGCCTATTGTTTCCTTAACTATCATTCATCAACTCTGATTAAAGACTAATTAAAAAGTTAATCAGGGCTTCCCTGGTGGTGCAGTGGTTGAGAGTCTGCCTGCCAATGCAGGAGACATGGGTTCATGCCCCGGTCCGGGAAGATCCCACATGCCGCGGAGCAGCTGGGCCTGTGAGCCATGGCTGCTGAGCCTGCGTGTCCGGAGCCTGTGCTCCACAACGGGAGGGGCCACAACAGTGAAAGGCCTGTGTACCGCAAAAAAAAAAAAAAAAAAAGTTAATCAATTCTCTTTAGTTGTCTTGACAGATGCCCCAAGGTAAAGGTTTTTCACATTGGGTGAACTTCAAGCAAGGTAAAATAAAGACAGCTTACATGTGAGCTCTTCCAGGAAACACCAGACAGGTTGAACAATGACAATTCTCTGGGAATAAGGCTTTGAAGAATCTCTAATCCCATTCTTACCCTTCCAGTGACTGCAGCTCCTGGTTTCACTGTGATTGTGAACTGTTGGTATTCAAGGCTAACACAAAGCTGGAAGGTTGTTATGGGAACAGAGCAAGTGAACACTTGCTGCTCTTACTGAGAATAAGCCATTTTTTTCTTGAATAAACACTTCCCAGACTACTGTAAGTCTCTGGTTAATTTCCAGAGTTCTGTAAAAGTTGATTTTGACAATTTATGCCAGTTTTCTCATTGCTTTTATGGAACAGAAAATTTTCAGAAGTCATTAATCCACCATTTTCCAAGAGTCTGCATCCTTAACTTGTATGTATCAATAACTACTCACAATTCTATGATAGCAACTCGCTTATAAGGCTGTTGAAGATAAAACATTAGCTCATCCACACTATGGAGAATACTGAATCCCCACCTAGTCTGTGGACCCCAAAGTGAGTGAGACATGGCCCTTGCCCTACGAGTACTCTCAGCTGGTGGTTAGGAGGATAAGTAAAACTAAAATTCCGGAGAGAAATGCTAAGTTTCAGAAGGGGCAGCCTATTAGTGCCATGGAAGTAAAACACAAGGAGAGTGAACATCTGGGAGAGGATTAAGGAGGCCCCGTGGACACAGGCTTTCAAAATTTACAGTCACCAGAGTTGATACAGCATCAGAGGACTCCAGTCATATCTCACAGAGGAGAAAAATGAGGCTGGGTGGGAAATAAGTAGCTCACAGCCCATGGTCCTAATAAGTACAATGCAAAGAGTTTCTCTCCATTCAAAGCCTGTACACTCACTGAGCACCTATGTGTCAGGCTCTGTACTAGGCACTAGTGACCTCTAACACACTGGGAAGGATCCAGTGCTTATGTCGGATATGGGTTTTCCTGTCCTCACTGAAACCCTGTTCCTTCTACCAGAAGTAGCATACTCACAGCCTGCAGGCAGAATGGGCATCCAGATTACCTTGTCTGGCCTGCATAGGATTGGCCTACTTGAACTAGCTGTCAATACTTAAAAATCAAGAGATTTCACATACAAATTAGGTAAAAGAAGAAGATCTCTAGCTATACTGAAATCAAATTCTCACCTGGAAAAATTTATCTGGGGCCACACAGAACGGTACTCCTCAGACAAGAATGAGCTTTCAGGGAATTCCCTGGTGGTCCAGTGGTTAGGACTCCGTGCTTTCACTGATGAGGGCCTGGGTTCGATCCCTGGTTGGGGAGCTAGGATCCTTCAAGCCGCATGGCACAGCCAAAAAAAAAAAGAATGAGCTTTCAGCTCCACCATGGCCTTCACCATCCCTTTTATCTCTTGGACTAAGAGGCTGAGTATCAGCTGCCTCACATCATCATTCTTACGTTGTTGACTTTCTTTTAGTTGAAATAAACAGAAAGGGAAATTTCTTGTACCCATATCTCAACCTAAACAGTGTGAAAATAAAAGCTAGACTAAGAAGATAATATGGTTTAAGAAAAAGGGGGGATAACATTTCTTTGTGGAAGTGAAATCTATTTCTACATATTTAAGGCCATTATACATCAAACCATAAGTAGGAACCATAACCAATATTCAGAAGAAATAAAACCAAGTGATTTGACCAAAAAAAGGGCAGACTGTCAACAAGGCTGAAGTGTGCACATGAGTAAAGTATGAGATAAGCCTCTGAAATACAAGGATGTATCAAGTGAAAAAACACCATGGCACCAAAACCTTTCAGAAAGCAATTAACAGCAAAACAATCTACTGTACACAAACAAAATATATATATATATATTTTTTTTTTTTTTGCTTAAACAAAAGCAAATATTTGCAATTTTACTTTTAACCAAAAATCTAACGCATAGTGTGTTAAAGAGATGGCAGAATTTAAAAGGTCATGAAGCATTTTAAAGAAGTAACTTGCAGTGTTTTAAATTAGAATTATAGAGTACATATTAAAAACATATGACCGGTTAACCATGTTCATTACTGTGTCCGTAAGAGTTTCTATGGGCCTGGAGAGTTTTGGGGCCTAGTACCCATGACAGATACAACATTAGAAATGACACGTGCATGTGAAGATGCTCCTGGAATGCTGTTGCAGTTGTCCCAGTTCCAGAAACATAAACCCAGTGTTTTTTATATAAACATAGATCAAGGATACCATACCAAAGAATGACTGTAGGCTAAAAAGAGTTTAGCACCAAAAACTATAAAATAGTAATGAACCGAAAACCCATTCATGACTTGGCTTGCAGACAGCTGAAGAATCTGCTTGAGGAACCTGGAGGTACACACAATATGGTAACACATGCATACATGTGGGGGTTAGGTGATAAGCTGCTCAAGAGATTTTATGAACTGCTGAAAGAAATATATTACTTATGTTACTCAAAGGGAAATTCCTACCCCAGCTTATCAGTAAAGATGAGAACAAAGACTAGGGTTTAGGGTTGGCATCCTACCCATTTCAACTGTGAGAATTGCCCTCCAAGGGCTTCCACAAATAGTTACACCAATCTATGAGTCAACTCATTTATTTCTAGTGACACAGTGTCTTTGAGAATCACATTTGGCAAGACATTCTCTTGTCCACTTATCTACAGAGAAATCAATTTCCAGAATTGAATGTTCTATGTAGAGTACATTCCCCAAATTGTAGAGATAAAGACTGAAATCCAGTAAAAGTTCCCTTACTTTAAAATTGACTAGAGATTAACATCATTTTTCTAATTAGTATGATTAGCAATAAAAAAAATGAATAAAAAGCAACAAAGAGAACAGTGCTGTATGATACTGAAAACTAAATATGGCAAGATTGGCATTCCACAATTCTCAAATTTATCAATTCACAGTTATTATAAAAATAAAAACCATCAAGCAAAGATTCCCTCCATGTTTGGAGGAAACTTCATGTGAACAGTTGTTTTCCATAAGGAAAGACTAAAACTAAATGTAGCTCCTAGTTGATATCAAGGCTATATAGTCTCTCCTATATACTACAAGAGGCAGAAGATCTGACACTTACCCCTTGGGACAAAAGAAAAGATGTCAGGTTCCAAAGGAGGAATGAACAGAAAAGAAAAATTTAATAATTTAATTATTAAAATATTTTTTATTATCTACTTTTAATTTTTTGAATTTTATTTAAGTTCTAATATCAAACACGCTTATATAACTATGTTGTTACACCAAAGTTGAAATCAAATAAAAGTGGTTCATTTGTCTATTGATTTTTCTATCAGCCAGCTGCATTCAAGTTGCTGTACATTTCTGCCCCTGAGTTTGGCACCCCCACCTACATCAACCTCCACTTGATTAACAAAATTGCTTATATTTCAATACACTATAAAAAAAGTCTCACATCCCCAACTAGGGAGGAGTTTCCTGCTGGTAAGGGCTGTGGATTGTCCCTTCTTGTCTACTTAGCAGAAACGCAGCGAGTGCTGAAAAGTACACCCCTCTCTCCTTTGAGGGATACTCTCCTGAGCAGGCCTGGCTCTTCCTCCACTCACCTCCACAGTTCCTTGGTCCTTGAAGCCTCATTCCAGACCTAGAAGAGTATCTGGTCAGTCAACATGCAATTAGTGCCTAGCCTGCCAGGCCCTGTGGAGGGGACAGAGAGCTAAATGAGACCCAGTGCTTGCACTCAAGAACACTCACCGTGGGGAGTTAGAGACAAATTCAGACAATCAAATAAAACACACCAAATAATGAATGACAAAGGAGAGAATGACCAACTCAGTTGGAGCCAAGGGGTTCAGAAGTAATTACTGATCAACTCCTGAAGGATGAGCAGTTATCCTCTAAGAAAGCGGCTGAAGTATTTCAGGGAGAGAAAGATCCACTTGGGCAAAGATTCAGAAGTATGAAAAAGATGATGAGTAGGTTGCCTTAATCAGAACATAGAGAAAGGAGCTGGAGACAGGCTTAGACCAACTCTTGGAAGTCAGAAGGGCAAAAACAGTGAGAACTGTGAATGGAAAAGTGGCAAGTCAAACTGTGTTTTAGGCTGCTATGAGAAGGAAGGATTTGGAGACTTCCCTGGTGGTCCAATGGTTAAGAATCCGCCTTCCAATGCAGGGGGCATGGGTTGGATACCTGGTCGGGGAACTAAGATCCCACATGCTGGGGCAACTAAGCCCATGAGTACTCTAGAGCCTGTGTGCCACAACTAGACAGCCCGTGCACCGCAACGGAAGATCCCACGTGCCACAACAAAGATCCTGTGTGCTGCAAATAAGACCCGATGCAGCAAAATAAAGAAATAAATATTTTTTTAAAAAAAAGACTCTGATCTTCCACTGTAAGGGGCATGGGTTGGATCCCTGGTTGGGGAAGTAAGATCCTGTAAGCCATGTGGTAGGGCCAATTAAAAAAAAAAAAAAAGAGCGAGAAGGAAGAACTGGAAACGAGGGCAGAGCAGCAGGACCCATAAGAAGGCTGCTGCAATGGAGTAAATTAAGGCTCTGGCTAAAGGGATGTCCCAGAGATGGTGAAGGAACAGAACTGCTACCTGGGGAGGGCACACAGGCCCTATTCCCACAAACTGCTCTCTGCAGAAGTATCTGGAAGAGATTCAGGTGGCCCTGGGAAGGGATCAGAGTACCCTGCCTCCCCCTCCCTCAGGCCCACACCTGCATCCTGGAACTTCTTGGCCTCTCCAGCTGGGCCACCCTGGATTCTGGAGCCTATACAGCTTCAGTAGAAACCACTCTGGAGCTTTCTGTGGCCCAGACCTACTGAGGGTCCCATCCAGATGCGTGGCTTTCCAGGCCCTGGCAGAAATTACAACCATCCTATCTGAGCCCAGGTTCCTACTTCCACAGCCCTCACTCACCCAAAATCAAAGTTTCTCAGTCCTTAAGAAATCTTTTTGGCTAGTAGGAATGTAAAGTTGATATTTTTGCAATAATCAAACAAGTAAGAAGATTTCCGCATTCTGTTTTTCTATAGTTCCCGGTTCAAAACCAATTGAGATGTTCTTACTTCCCTAACATAAAAATTATAGTATGTAATATAGCCTGCAAAATGGGTATTACCCACCTTGGAGAATGCCTCTGTTAGATGCTGATCTTCATGATGACACTGTGAGGCAGGGTTTATTGACCTCATTTTACCTAACAGGGAAACCAGAACCTGGAGAAGTTGCTGCTATCAAAGGGTAAACGGCACCTCCCTTTCAAAATCTGCTGGGAGACAACCTGGGTGACCTCAGCCAATGCACTCATGGCACGATACTCACTTTCCCTATTGGTAAAAATGGGGATAACAACGCAGTATTTTACTTGATACATTTAAGTTATAATTACACAATTCAGGTAAGGGTCTGTTTATTAATCTTTTTGTAAAATGATATAATAATGTATTTTAAAAGTAAAGAAATTCATTTACTCAACAAACATTTACTTAGAGTACACGAAATATCAAGCCATACGCTGAGTGTATACACACAGTGATCATACAGTGGTTATACACACAGCGATGCAAGAGACAAAAGAATGAGTCTAGCGGGGGGTCGGGGGTGGGGGGAAGCAAACATTTAACAAGTACAGTATGTGATCATTTAGTTACAGTTGTGCTGCGTAAGAGCACAGAGGAGGAAGAGCTCGGAACACCACAGGGGCAGAAGCGCTGATCAGACTAATGCACTAAACAGGCACTTAGGGCGCACAGCCAGTACAGTTCGACTGGCTGGGAAGGGACAGGCGGAGCCCGCAGGAGGAGGTGCCACTCACGGGGAGAGCACGGCTTTCCAGGCAGGCCTCAGAAGGGAAATTCCAGAATATTCCAGAAGAGGTGGGGATCCCTAGGCCAATCTTAGGGGTGAACCCTGTTCACAGGTGCCCGGTGCAAGCCAACCGCGCAGGAGCTCTGGACACACCGACAGACGGAGGGACGGAGGGACGGAGGGATAAGAGGCTTTCAGAGAGACCCCTTCATAGGTCGCCGAGGTCGCCACCCCGGGGGCCAAAAGCGCCCTCTGCAGATCGCGGATTCAGGGCCGTCCGACGCCCCCTCCCAGATTTGGGAAACTGAGGCTCCGAGGGTATGGGCCGACCGTGGACACGCCAGTGTCCACGAGCCCAGCCCTGCCTCCCGCCTGGGACAGGACGCGCTACCCTGTCCACCTGGGCGACGCAGAGCATGTCCCGGGCCTCCAAAAACACATGCAGCAGCTCGTGCAAAGCCATCTGCGGCTCCACAGCGCCCGCCCCCATGGCTGCCTGGGTCGGGCTACGCCTTTGCTGCGCTTGCGCCCCCGCAGCCCGAGCCCCGCCCGCTCGCTTAATCCTCGCCCAGCCTCCGCGCTTCCTTTCGGAACACCCACTTCTACTAATCCGCTCACCAGCCCCACTTCTACTTGGCCTCAGACTGGCTTCTGCCCTTGTCCTGACATCTGAGACCCTTGCCCACCCCCTTATACTGACATTCATCCTCGTTCTGACCTTCGCCCTGACCCTCATGCGGGACCTCGTGGTGCCCCTGAACCCAGCACCTTCCGAGCCCTTGCCCTGGTGGCGGCCCTTATCCAGACCTTGATCCTCTTCCTCAGCCTCGCCCTAATCATCACCCTTGACTTCATTAGCATCTGACATCTACCATACTCCTGTTCCTACCCTCACCTGACCCTGACTCACCCTAGTACACACCTTCATCCTGAGCTTTGCCCTAGCCCCGACCCTGGCCTTCACAATCACATTCAGAATGACCCTCAGCCTCCGTCTTACACTGGCATTGGCCCTTGCCCAAGCCCTGGCCCTAACCTGATACCTCCCTCATCATGGCTCCTGCCCAGGCTCTCACCCTACCTAGCCTTAGCCCCGACCCTGGTTTTGGTCGTGGCCTTGGCCAAGATCAGATCAGAGTTAGTGTAAGGGTGAAGGTCACGATCAAGCTCAATGTCACAGCAGCCAGAGTCACAGTCAGGATGAGGGTAAGATCAGGGACAGAGTGATTAAGATCAGAATCAGAGTGAGGGTGAGTGTCCAATTCAAGGTAAAATTCTATGTCAGGTTAAGGATCAAGATAAGAGAATGGTCAGGGTCATGGTGTCAGAATCAGGTTCAAGGACAAGGTCACTATAAGGGAAATTTTAGATCCAGGGTTCGGTTCAAGATCAGTGTGAGAGCCAAGGTTAGGATCAGGTTGAGGCTCCATTAGAGAGGATCAGTGAGAGGATGAATGTCAGGATTAGGATGATGGTTATTGTCAGGGTGAAAGTAAGATTGAAAGCTGGATTCAAGTTGACAGTGGATGTCCAGTTCCGTGTAGGATTCAGGGTCAAGGTGAGGGTGAGGTTGATGTTCAGGATTAGAGTCAGTGTCAAGTTCAGGGTCAAGATCAATGTGAGGTAATGTCAGGGTCAGGATGAGCATGATGTTCATTGTGAAGGTCAAGGTCAATTAAAAGTCAAGGTGGGTTCCTCTTCTATTGCTGCTGGAAGGAATTAAGTCCTCCTCCTCCAACTCTCCCTCCCCCCAACCCCATTACATTGGCCCAATCTGCATAATCCAGGATACTCTTTCCATCTCAAAGTCTGTACCCTTAAATCACATTTGCAAAGTCCCTTTTGTGTGTAAGGCAATGTATTCACAGGTTAGGACATGGGCATCTTTGGCAGGGGGCACATTATTCTGCTTACCACAGAGGGTCAGAGTTTGGTTTATAGTCAAAATCAAGTTCAAGGTTAAGTTTCAAAGTGAGGCTGGGTCAAGATGAAGGTGATGATCAGGCTGAGGATGAGCCATCATAATAATGAAAGTCAGTGTCAGTGTGAAGTTCAATTTCAGGGTCAGGGTCTAGATCAGGTTCAAGGTCATGATGGGATTAGGGTGTCAACAGTGACAGCCAAGTGTGAGTCCATGTTCTGTGTGAGGCTCAGCATTAGGATGAGGACCCAGGTCAGGGTGAAATGGAGGTCTAGGTCAAGATGAGTGTCAGGATCAGGATCATGGTCAGGCTTGGGGTGCAGACTAGTTTCAGGTTGAGTGTACAGTGTAGTTCAGCATCAAGGCACAAGTTCAAGGACAGGGTGGGTCAGTATGATGGTCCTTGTCAAGGTGAGGATTCAGTCTAGGGGCAGAGTGAAGTTGAGGGTCAGAATCAGATTGAAGGTGGTGAGTATCTCATTTATCACAGTATTCACAATCAGTGTGAGAGAAGCTGTCATTGTCAAAGATAAGTCAAGTTCAGGGCAAGTGTGAGGGACATGTTAACCATCAGGATCATAATGAGCATCAAGGTAAGAGGAATGTCAATTAGAGACTCGGGGTTAAGGTGAAGATGAGAGCCAAGTTCATGGACAAGGTTTAGTTCTAAGTCAAACTGGGTCAGAGTTTGGGTGAGGGTCAGAGTCAATGCCAAGATCAAAGCCAGGCATGGGTGGGGAAGGGGCTGGCAAAGAATTGAGGGTGAGAGTCTATGTCAGGGTCAGGGTGATAGGGTCAGGTTAAGTGTAAGGTTTAGCTATGGTCAAGGTGAGGGTCAATGTCAGGTTGGAGTAAGCTTTAGTCTTTGTGAGTGGAACTGGCTGAGGGTCAGTGGTCAGGGTTTGGGTACAGACTTGCATTCATACGGAGGTAAGAGACACCAGAAACTGAGCTAGACTGAAGCTTAGAATCTACAGATGTGGCTGGACAAACAGGCAGAGGCCAGATCCTTAAAACACCTCTAAAGACATATGAGACACTCAGACTCTTCCCTGAAAACAACTGGAGTTTACTGTGCTTTGCCCTCTAAGAGCTTGGAGGGCAGTGACTGTGGCACTGTTAGTCACCTCTGTGACTGCAGTGCTTATAGAATTCTATCCACATGAGCACAAAATGAATATTTTAAGAATAAAAGATTGCTAAGAATAAGTTTCCCTGATTTATCTGTTTTTATCTATCTGTGAACCAATACCACATTGCTTATTTATTACAGCCCTATGATAGTCTTGGTATCTGATAGGGTAAGTCCTTTCATCATTTTTTTTTTTTGCCTTTTCTTCTGCTTCTGCCTCCTCTTAACCCTTTCATTTCCACATATATTTTAGAATTGGCTTACCAAATTATTTAATAAGAAAAACAAGAGCCAGTTCAGATTGTATTGGGATTTACTGAATTAACAAATGAGTTCCAGGAATGTCTGTCTTCTTATTTGCCCAGTATCTCTGAGTAAAGAGGAGGCCCATGTGGTCCAGGCTCACCCGTATCCTGAGGGTGATGTTGGTAAACCAGCTTAAGGTGTGGAGGGTCACTTATTGGGTCCCCAACTTGAGCCATTCCTGGGTCCTGATTTCTGCCAACTCACCTCCAAAAGGGAGCTCTGTCACATGAAGCACCTAGCAATCCCCCAAGAGTAAAGTAGCCACGAATGGGGCCACTTTCCCATTGACCACAGAAAGCAAGGGCCAGGGGATGATGCTACCTTAGCCACTTCCCTCAACTGGAAAGGAAGAGGGGCATACATCACGTAGAACTACCGGGGGGTTTTATAATAAATCTCAAAAGTGAACTAGTGTTTAATGTCTCTGAGAACAAAATCAACCCAAACTTTCCTTCCCACTTGGATTTCCAACATGAGGACATCCTAAACTCAGCGCTCCCCCAAATGGCTCTACCAGGACTGACCCTGACCAGGAAGGCAGCAACTAGAGAACCAGCCCCATGGCAGGCATGACAGCGGAACTCACTGCCTCCTTCTGATGGATCTGTTACCAGCACACAGATGGGAGGCCGACAGCACAGGCTGAGGGTCCCCTCTGCTGAGGCTGGATGGCCTGGCCAGGAGCAGGACCACTGTGGTCTAATCAGGCCGGAGCAGAAGAACAAGAGGCCTGGCTTGTCCTGGGGAGGGAAGGGGGGGACACGCCGGTGGGGTCTGGCCCAACGTCTCAGCCCTCCAGGATGAAGGGCCGAATCAGCTCTGGGTTCAACAGCGACTCCTCGAGAGGCCGGTCCACGTGGAAGTCATGGATGTGGGGGGGTCCTGGGGGGGCCTTGAGGGCAGGTCCCCCTGGGCGCTGAGGAATCGGCAGCTCCGAGGGGTGGGCAGGCAGGGGAGCTGTGAAGAAGTACTGGTGCAGGAGGGCCTGAGGGTAGCAAGCAAGGGGCAGCAAAAGGAAACTGGTCACCTCCCCGTCCCAGCTTCAGCCACTTCCCGCCGAGGAGGAGATGTGAATATTGCCCTGAAGAGTATTTTTCCTTCATCTGCTCATCGTTCAGGTGACTCCAACACCTCGGAGTGCTGTTTGAGCACTGCTCCAGACACAGGAGATGCAGCGGTAAACAGAACAAAGAGCTCTGCCTGCAAGTTTTCCACAAAGTGAGGGGTGGGGGTAATAAACACGATAAAGAAGTAAGACAAACAGTGCATCAAATGATCAGTGCTGTGGGAAAGAGAAAAGTATGAGGTGGGGATGAGGAATACTGGAGGGGCTGCAGGCCTGAAGAATGGTGAGGGGAGGCCCTTGGGAGGTGGCGTTCAAGCAGAGACCTGAAAGGTGAATGAGTGAGGCCTAGGGACAGAAATGCACAGACCCCCAGAACATGGGTGATCCCTGGGGCCCGAGGGGAGTGAGCAAGGGGAATGGGAGCTGGCAGAGTCACAGAGGTCATGGCCCCAAATGTGTGATGCCTGTGGGCCACTAGGACCTGGCTTCTCCTCTGAGGGATCCCCAGGAGGGCCCTGCAGGTGAGGATACGACAGCCTACCTGGACAAGGTCCCTCTGCCACGTGGAGGAGAGACTAAATGGGCAGGAGAAGCATATTCTGGAAGGCGATTGGTGGGGGGGTGGTGGTGCTTAGACTGGAGGCAGCAGCAGGGGGCTGAGAGGTGGTCAGTTGGCCTCAGTACACTCTGAAGGTGCTGCTGACATGGGAACTCGCCAGGGCCATGTGTAAACACACGCTGCTAGTGCCAAGGGCAGGGAGGGGAGGCTGCCATGAGGCCAGATGGCCAGGTACACCCGACAGAGGCCCTCACACCATCAGCCATCAGCCCATGGTCCTCCCCTCCTCCCCTGCCTTCCAGCCACAACCCACCCCTCCTGGGTCCTCCTCTCCAGGCTTCTGCTCATCATTTCTCTTGCGAAAACAACTCCCCATGCTTAAACCTGCCCTTCTCCAGGAAGCCTTGCATGACCCCAAAGTCAGTCCCAACAACCCTCCCCTCGGCTCCCACAGACTGACAGCCCTGCCTCACCACAGGGTGGAGACCCCACAGGCACAAGTCATGTCTGTTCACTCTGGATCAGGGTCCAGGACAATGCTCAGCACGTGCCACATGCTAGTAAATTCTTGTTGAAGGAATGAAGGGATGAAGAAGCGAGTCAGCAATAACCTGAGACTCGCTCTTCTGCGAGGTGTGCATGCCCTTCTAATGGGCCACCCCTGGCCACCTGCCCTCTAGGGTCCCCTCTAGGATCCACTCAGGAGAGGCACACCTGCCCTGCACCCTCCTACCCCTGGCTCCAGGGGTTCTGGTCCCAGCCCATCACAGGTTCTGAGAATCTCAACCTGCTGGGTCAAAAGGGCACAGACGAGGAGGGTCAGGGCAACGGGTGTCACCCTACCTGGGAGGCTGCAATGCGCTGGCGTGGAGGGTAGAGGAGGAAATGCCCCAGCAGGTCCAAGGCCTGGGGAGAGGCATCGGGCAGCACCTCCTCCAGGGGCACGGGAGCCTGCTCCTTGAAGGAGATCTTGTTGTAGTCAGGCAGGTCCTTGATCTCCTGGAGGAGAAGGGGGTCCATCAGGGCCGGCACCCACACCGCCAGCCCCCTTAGGTGTCAGTTCTTGCTCCCTGTCACCAACCTGCTCCCATTCACTCATCACTCCCCCATCCATGCACCCCTGCTCACATGTCACTCATGACATCACGTGCTCACTCAGTCCTTCAGTCCTTCCTCCACATCTCAGGCGCCTGCTCCATGCCCTGCTCGGTCTGAATGCGTGTGTGCTGGGGACGGGTGGGAAGGGATAGGGCTTGGGCCCTGGCCCTCCCACCTCCAGCAGGGCAGGGGTGGAGGAGATCCCACGCTGGGCCAGGACCGAGGTCCGGGAAGTCAGGGAGGCATGGGGCCACGAGAGAGAAGGTGCGGGTCAGGGGAGTCACTAGCTACTGGGGTAATAGAAGCCACCCGCCCCCACCCCTCCCCATTGTAGGCCCCTGCAAACCGGCCAGACTTGAGGACTGGGGGTGCCCAAGATTCGAAGCACACAGCAAAGCTGTTCAATGTCATTCTCCCCTGGGAAAAGGGGGGACCCGTTCAACAGCTCCCCCAGGATGCAGCCCACAGCCCTGCAGATACAGAACCCAAACAACTCAGAGATCTCACACCATGGAAACAGATCTCCCCACACCAGCACCCACACCTCACACTGCGGTCAAGATACCCACAAAGTAGACTTCAGGCTTCATAGCTAAGGATACAGATCCCCAAACAGTCAAAGACTTCAAGTCTAGAACACAGAGCATATCCCCCTCTCTAAACAGCTCTCAGGCCTCAACTCTGGAACACACATCAACCCCTCAACAGTTCTGAGACTTCTCAGAGCCTCACATTCTGGGACACACTGCCACCTCCTCCCATTCTGGGGCAGACTCCAAAACGGCCCCCAAATCTCAAACTCTTAGGCATATACAAACCATCCTACCCCAAATAAAGGTTCAGGGCCTTCATATCCAGGGACCCAGGCCTCTAGATAGCTCAGGAATATTGCAACCTGGGATATCACCCCCTGCATAGCAGCTTAGATGCCCCATGCCTCAGACCACCTCCCCGACCTCAGCCCAGAAGCTTCCTACTGGGACAACCACTCTGATCCCACTTGACCCCTCCCAGCTCAAAACTGTCAAGGGGAGGAACACTGATCCCAAACTCCTCAGAGATACTCTAACCAGGGGAGACACCCCCATGGCAACCTAGAGCTCACGGCAGGAAAACCCCCAAATGGCTTAGAGACCTCAATGCCCAGGAGGAAAAGGTGACCCAACGACCCACATTTCCCCTTGCCCAGCCCATAGGAGTCTCACCACAGGTCGACACCCTGATCATACTGGCGGGCACCATACAGGAGCTCAGGGGCTCGGTACCACCTGTGAGAGGAGGGCAGGTGGTCACAGCCAGGTCACCGGTCTGTCAGGAAGCTGCCTTGGAAGGTCATCCTGGCCCCCACACCAGCCCCAAGAGCACTGTTTGGACAGAGGGTCCAGAAGCACCTCTTCCTAGCAGGAGGGTTGGGGCCTGTCTATTGCTAGGTCCTGCTTGGGAACTGGTCCTCCCTACCTGGTGGCCACCTGGTGTGTGTAGAGACGGCTGCCATCTGGGGAAAAGACCCGGGCAAGGCCAAAGTCCGCTATCTTGAGCTGGCCCGAGGCACTGATAAGCAGGTTGGCTGGTTTCAGGTCCTGAGAGCACCAAAAGAGGCATCAGTTCCTCCAGATCCCCCACAGGACCTCAGGATAGGAGGGCTTGGCAGGCTGGGCACCCAGGTCAGCACAAGACCAGACCTCCTCCAGGGCCCCAGCCCTGGCCTCCTACCCATAGGCCCTGCCCCCTCTGTCCCTTTTCTAACCATGCCCTTCATCAAGGGCTGGCCTACCCACAGCCCAGCCACCACCACCCCAGGTCCCACCCCAGCCCATGCTGGAACTGACTCGATGCACAATGTTGTTGGCATGGCAGAAGGCGACCCCCTTGAGCAGCATCTGCAGGTAGCTCTTGACCTGCGCCTGGGCCAGCGGCCTCTGGGCGTGGCGCACCACCTCAGCCAGATCTGACAGCATGAACTCGAAGGCCAGCACGAAGCCTGCGCCATGCGGGAACACGGCCTTCAGCTGTACCACCTGCAAGCGGGGCATCCCATCAGCCACCAGTCTCACATGGCTCAGACTCTCTCTGGGACCCTCAGCCCTTGCACCAACAGAGGACCAGGCAGGCAGAGATGGTGGCATGAGATCTGAGCTCAGAATCAGGGAGCTTGGTGATCTCTTGCTTCCCTCTCCCAGGAGAAGGCAAGTCCCTACTCTAATGCTCCAGTAAACACTCAGGGAAAAGGAGGTCTAAGAAAGGCGACTTAGGGCAGTGTCTGGTCCCCCATCCAGCCCACGAACTGGAAAATCACCTGGAAACACACACACACAGGTGATCACAACTCCCAGCAGTGGGAGAGCAGGAGACATGTCATATATACTTCCTGAGGGCCCACAAGGTCACAAGGGCAGGCTGCACAGTAGTGAACAGCAGCAAGGGCTGGTGGGTCCTGAAGGACTTTAAGGAGTTCAGGGGACAAATGACTGACAAATGACCAAACAACAAACATATAGGGTATTTTGATGAAGATTCTGATGAAGAAAGAAGAGAAGGCATCTGGGAAGGAGCTCTGGGCCAGGGGACAGCAAACACAAGGCCCAGAGGCAAGAACAGGAAGGAGGCTCCTCTGTTCTGCACTCCTGGAGTCTAGACAGTGCTTATCATGGGAGAGACACTTAAGAAGTTGTGAATGAATGAAAAAAGAGGCTGGAGTCGGGTGGAAGCAGATGGTGACAGTTCTTTCAGAGTGAAGAGAAGCCTCTGGAGCTTTTCAAGCCAGGGAGTGGATGATTTTATGTACATTTTTTGACTGTGGAGTGGAGGCAGTGGCCGGGGGGGGGGGGCCGGGGGGGCAGGGGAGCCTGCTGTAGTTGTTCTGATGAGAGGTGAGGATGGCCTGGGCCAGGGTAAGATCTGGAGTGTTTTAAAGATAGACTCTTCAGGACTGCTGAGGCACAGGAAATGGGACAGTATCACCAGCTTCCTATGGGCCCTCCACCTCTCCCACACACAAGCTGTCAGCAAAGCCCTTTTACTTTCCTCAAAAAACAAGAATGGCCATATTGCTGTTTTTCTGATGTTGAGGGTAGTAGACACTCATTTTACAGATTGGGACAAACAAATACATTCAGATAATACCCAAAATTATAATGAAAAAAAAACAGCAAAAGAAAAACCCTATCACCTATAGTCAACCTTAGGAGTCTATTCCACCAGACTTTACAAGAGACATGGCACACACAGACATGTATTCATATATATATACAAAATATTTTCATACAAAACCAAGATGACACATGCAGTTTTATAACATGCTTGTGTCACCCAATATATCAAGGACATCTCCAGAGAATAAGAAACAAGTCAGAGTATCACCCACCCTTAGGTGGGTGGACCTACCCTTGTCACTCCCCAGGAAGTTAAGCACATCCTCTACTCAGGACATGGACAAGAAAGAATACCACAAAGAGAAGGAAACTGGGTGTGTGAGGTGTCTCTCTTCGTGTGCCCACAGCCCCTCCCAGGCCTGTCACAGCACAAACCACGCCAGATGGGCGCTGTAGCCTTTGTCCATCTCCCCTACCACACTTCAGTTCTCAAGAGCAGGGTAGGGGCTGGTTTCTGTGTTGCCAGTGGCCAGTAGAGGGTAGAGTCTATGGGAGGCCCCAATGTTAAACCGTCCTGATTCTGCGATCAGACCTGGGCCAAAGCCTCCACAGACAAGTGGAACAAGCTGAGCACCCATAAGCTGGTGGCTGTGCCTCCTCCCCTGGCCTGAAATAGGGAGAGCCTGAATGTGCCTTGCGGAGCAGAGGACAAAACTCAGAAGGATAATATACATAAAGCAGTTAACCTGGCATGCAGAACATAACAGGAGCTCAATAGGTGGCAATTATTATCTTCAGAAATCACTAAGTGTTTTGAGAAAAAAAAGGGTTAGTTAGTGAATGAGCGAAGGAGTACGCCAAGAAATACGTGAGTGAACAAGAGGGAATGAATGAGTGAAGTAATTGGGTGAATAAGGGTGAACAACAAGTGGAGAAGAAAGGGAGTGAGTGAGGGGTGAGGAAGCAAATGAGTGAACAGAGTGACTGCAGGACCTCAGAGTGGGAGTGAATGGAGGAGGGCGGGAACCAGCACCTCAGAACACCAGCCCCACTCACATACTGACTGTCCTCGATCTCCTGCAAGGCCTTGATTTCCCGCAGGGCCTGGCTGGGGATGCCATCCTCCAGCCGCCGCAGGGCCACCTTCTTGAGGGCAACGATCTCTCCAGTCTGTTTGGGACAAGACGCAGACACTGCAGTCCCATCCCCGGCTGGAAAAGGGGATGCGACGCTGAGGCCTGAGGCCCTCGTGGGGGTGGGACGCGCCCCCCACCCCGTGCTGGAGGGAAATCAGGGCTAGCAGGCGCAGCGCTGAGCAAACAGCTCAGAGACATCCACGCCACGCTCCTAGGGGGCACTCTCCGGAAGAAAGCACCGCTGGTAGCTGGCCGCAACATGGACGCCCTCCACTCAAGAGAGCAAAAGAGGGGGGAGCACGCCACGAAAAGCTGCGGGGAGGCAGGAGCCCAAGCGTGGGTCGGGAAAATGGGTAGATCTCAATGGAACCGAAGGAGGAAGGGCTGGGTGCTCACCTCCACGTGCTTGGCCTTGAAGACGATGCCGTGCGCGCCCTCCCCAATGCGGCCCAAGATGCAGTACTGCTCCATAGCCCTCTGCCAGACACCCGGACCCTCCGCAATCACAGCCCCTCCCCGGCACCCGTACCTTTCCGCATTAGCCCGCCCTGCCTCCCGCGCCCAGAGGCGGCTGCCTAGCAACGGCGCAGGAAAGAGCGCAGAGGCCGGGAGGCCGAGGGCAGCTACAGGCGGCGTCCGGGCCTGTCTGCGCCTTCCCCTAGGCCCTCGCCATCACGCCTCAGTGAGCTTCATTCGGCGGAAATCACCCGTGCGCAGACCGTGCCAGCGGGAGCGACACCCACCGCCGACCCCTCACGGCACTGCCGGACGTCACGTGACGAGTGACGCCAGGTTACGCAGAGGGGCGGGGGCATGCAGCCTGGGAGCAAGGCGGAACAGCCTTGGAAGCGGGCTACCTAGGCGGGAGGGTGGAGCCACTCTCCGGGGTGGAGGCGGGGCACTCAGCGAGGCGGGCGGGGCAATCAGCTGGGCGAGCGGGGCACGGGGCGGGGCTGAACAGCCGGGAGCGGGACCACGGCGCCGAGGTCGCGGCCAAAAGGTGACGGGGCGGGGTCGCCTCCTCGGGCAGGCCAGGGTACCCTCGCCCCCATACCTAGAGGTGCAAGTTTCCACCTGTGAGAACCTACAGGTGCCATTTCCACCTATGAGCCCCAAAGCCAATGATAATTGAAGCGAGACGGGTTCGGGTCTGCATTGTGGAGGGAGCGTCAGTTGGCAACATGTAAAGACAACGTTTAAAAAGTACAAACTCTGACCCGGAAAGTCCATGTCTAAGGGCTTCTCATGAGGAAACATTTGGAGGAATTTGCAGCCAGAGTGATTTTTAAGAAGTTCATGCCATGAAAGGATGTTGACAAAAAACACAATTAGCTTTTTTTTTTTTTTTTTTGCGGTACGCGGGCCTCTCACTGTTGTTGCCTCTCCCATTGCAGAGCACAGGCTCCGGACGCGCAGGCTCAGCGACCATGGCTCACAGGCCCAGCCGCTCCGTGGCATGTGGGATCTTCCCGGACCGGAGCACGAACCCGTGTCCCCTGCATGGGCAGGCGGACTCTCAACCACTGCACCACCAGGGAAGCCCACAGTTAGCTTTTTAAACTTCTGAAAAGGTGCTCAATCTCATACACAATGAGATAAATGTAAAATAATCTACAATTTTCCATCTTTGGGATAACTAAAGATCTCAGATCTAACAGTCCATTTAATCTTGAAGAGGCAGCAATGAGTAGTGGCGTGAAGCAAGATCTTAGTTCCCTGCCCAGGAATTGAACCTGGGTAGACTGGATGAAAACCAGGAATCCTAGCAACCACACCCCTTGGCTCTTGCCCCCTGTGAAAAATGCATTTCTCATGGAGGCAAAACTGTAAAAACAGGTACAAAGTTTATTATTAGAGACACAGCACAACAACAACAAGTGAGAGAGCACACAGAGAAACAGTTTGTTTAGTTAAGGCAGGAGCAAGGCAGAAATGCACACCTGGAGACAAAGGGTGTGGGCGTCCTCCCTAATGAGGAGGAGCGCAGTAAAGAGGAGGTTAAGTCATTTATATAGGGCAGTTCTTCTGGGTTTTTGTGTACCTTTGGCCAATTATCTGGTTTCTTTTTCCACACCTGACCTGCCCTAGGACCCTCCCCAACATGCGTGTGCAACTTTTTTCCAAGATGGATTTCAGCCCAGAGGCCTGTGGGATGGCCTTAGCATCACATATTATGGGGTGGTGCCCCCTCCCTTTGCCCCCCAACGAGACTTTATGCACATGTGCCCCAAGGGTGGGAAATGTATGACCCCTTGATCGTTTAACAGGGTTTAGTCCCACTCTGTCCCTGCAATAAAAATGTCCAGTGTCCAGTTATTTATCCTATTTCTGTTGCTGGTTTTTATACTGCAGTGCAGATCTCAAAATATAGACAGGAGTCCAGTCATAAATATGTAGTCCTGGAGCCCATTTATCTCTTGCTTCAGGAAATGTAAACAGGGGGCTGGTTATGAATGTCTGGCCTGGAGCACATCTTCTTCTCACCCCAGGAAGGGCAAGCAGGAGGCCAGCTGTAAATGTCTAGCCTGGAGCCCATCTATTTCCTGCCTTACATTGGCCATGCTGTGGGAAAACAGGAGCTTTCATATATTTCTGAAGCGTTGGCAATGCTCATCAAATTACAACTGCATATCCCCTTGGACCCAGCAAGTTCTCTTCTAGAAGTACCTCCTACAGATATATTGCACACAGCGAAATGACATGTTCAAAGTTATTCATTGAAGCATAGTTTGAATAGCAAAAGATTAGAAACACCATAGATGTCAATCAATAGGAGACTGTCTAAATTCTGATACACCCATCAAATGGAAAATTATGCTCACTACCTTAAAAATGAACAAGGTTGCTTTTTTATTACAGTAATCGGAAGATTTCTAAGATGTTTTGTTAATTTAGAAAGGCAAGATGAACAACAGAGCATATAGAGTACCACTAGCCGCATAAAAAGAAAAGAAGAAAAGAATATAAAGAATGAATTTTTGTGCATTACAGGATATCTGGAAAATACTCAAGATTTCATGACTGTGCTTACTTGGTGAAGGGACTGGGAGGGTTGCAGACAGGGTAGGAGACAGATGTTTCACTGGGGCTCTTTGTATTCTTTGAGATGTGAACTGTATTATTTACTAATTCTTAAAATATGTAAGAATTTTCAGGCTCAGAAATTCTACTTTGTTCTAACAACTTCAGAAGAAGGCCTTAATGTCCATACAAAGATGTTCACCCTGTTTGATGATGGCAGAGGCCAGACAATAACCCAAATATCCCATGGAAGAGTGGCTGAATAAGTTATGAGAGTAACTTAGAATGACATGCTTTACAGCTATTATAAATGGTGAGGGTAGACACAGTGGTGGAATTGGAAAGGATGGTCTTCAAAAAATAGTACGGGTCATTTGAAAAGTTATATGAGGAAGAAATGTCTATTGACCTAAATCTCAAATCATAAATGAAAATTGATTCCAGATGGACTGCATACCTAAATATAAAAGGTAAACAATGAAGCTCTTAGAAGAAAACATGATCTCTTAATGACTTTGGGTTAGGTAAGGATTTTCTAAATTAGGTTACAGAAAATACTAAAAGGGAAATAAAAATTAAAAGTCGGACTTCGTCATTAGTAAGAACATCTGTTCATCAAAAGAAACCATTTAGAGAGTGAAAAGCAAAGCCACAAAATGGGACGTGGTATTGTAACACATGTATCTGACAAAGCACTCATATCCAGAACTTATAAAGAACTCTTACAAAATCATAAAGAAGAAGCAAACCTTCAGAAAAATTGGCAAAACCTGTGATAGACACTTCACAAAATGTGACATCCAAATGGCCCATAACCATTTGAAAAGGTCTGTGCTAACTCCACTAGTCATCAGGAAATTTCAAATCAAAACCATAATACAATATTACTGTAATCACCAGAATCATTCCACTCCTAGGAATTTAACTTGGCAGAAATGTGTAAATATATATATATTCACCAGAAACACACAAGAATATGCATAGCAGCACTCTTTTTAATAGTCCAAACCTGGAAACAACCCTAAAGTCTATAGTAGAATAAATAAATAAATTGTGGGATTTTTACCTAATGGAGTGCTACACGGTAATGAGAATAAACAAAGCATAACTACTAGCAACAACATGGATGAATCCCAAACACAATGTTCAGCAAAGAAACTTGACACAAAATAATGTAAAATGGTGCTTCTGCTATGGAAAAAATATAGCAGTTACTCACAAATTAAAAATAGAATTACTCTTTGATCCAGTAATTCCACTTCTGGGTATATATCAAAAGAATTAACAGCAGGATCTTGAAGAGATATTTGCACACCCATTTTCATAGTAACACTGTTCACAATAGGCAAGAGGAGGAAGCAACCCAAGTGTCCATAGACAGAGAAATGAATAAACAAAATGCAGTATATACATGCAATGGAATACTATTCATTCTTAAAAAGGAAGAAAATTCTGACACATTCTACAATGTGAATGAACCTTGAGGACATTTTGCTAAGTGAAATAAGCAGGTCACAAAAAGAAAAATGCTGTATGATTCCACTTATATGAAATATGTAGAGAAGTCAAATTTATATCAACAGAAATTAGATTGATGGTTGCTGAGGCCTGGAGGGAGGACAAAATGAGGTGCTGTTTTTTAATGAGTACAGAGTTTCAGTTTTACAAGATGAAAACTTCTGGATATTGGTTGCACAATACTGTAAATATACTTAACACTATTGAACTGTACACTTAGAAATAGTTCAAATGGTAAATTTTATGTGTTCTTTTCCACAATTAAAACTATTTAAATAAAAAAAATTAAAAATAAACAGAATATGAAGGGCTGGTAGGAAAATAACAGTAGATCTAACATTTAGGAGAGGGGGAAAAGGGCAAGGCTGAAAAATAATATTTGAATAAATAATGACTGGAAGCTTCACAAATTTGGGGAAAGGTATAACCTACAGATTCAAGAAGCTGAGTAAGAATAAGCCCCCAAACATCATAATGCCCAGAAACAGCATAATCAAATTACTGAAAACTAAAGGGAAAAAAAGCAAAAAAAAAAAAAAAAAAACCAAAACCAAAAAAAAAAACCTTCCTGAACGCATCCATAGAGAGATGACACATTGCCTCCTGGGGCAGAATGTCTCTAATTCCTGTGATTTCTCATTAGAAGCCATGGAGGCCAGAAGGAAATAGCACAACATTTTTCAAGTGCTAAGAGAAAGGAACTGTGAACAGAATTCTATATCCAGGGAGAATATCCTACAGAAATGAAAGTGAAATGAAGACACTCTCAGATGAAGGAAAACTGAGTGAATTTGTTGCCAGCAGACTTAATTTGAAAATTGCTAAAGGAAGTTCTTGAGACAGAAGGGGAATGATAACAGAAGGAAGCAGGGAATGTCAAGAGTGAAAAAGAAGAATAGAAAGGGTTAATATTTGGTGAGGATATTAGATTATTCTCCACTGAGGTTTTAAAAATTGCTTGATACTGAAAAACAAAAATAAATTATAGCGTTGTTTGAAGTAGTTCTCAATGTATTCAGATAACATTTAAAACAAACAATATTTAAAACAGAAAGCAAGAAACTGCTAAAAAATCAGGATACAAAATTAATGCAGAGATTCCTTGCATTCCTATACACTAATGATGAAAACTCTGAAAGAGAAATTAAGGAAACACTCCCATTTACCATTGCAACAAAAAGAATAAAATACCTAGGAATAAACCTACCTAAGGAGACAAAAGACCTGTATGCAGAAAAACTATAAGACACTGATGAAAGAAATTAAAGATGATACAAACAGAAGGAGAGATATACCATGTCCTTGGATTAGAAGAATCAACATTGTGAAAATGACTATACTACCCAAAACAATCTACACATTCAATGCAATCCATGTCAAACTACCAATGGCATTTTTCACAGAACTAGAACAAAAAAATTCACGATTTGTATGGAAACACAAAAGATCCCGAATAGCCAAAGTAATCTTGAGACAGAAAAACGGAGCTAGACCAGCCCCTCCCATCAGGAAACTTGCACAAACCTCATAGATAATCTCATCCACCAGAGGGCAGACAGCAGAAGGAAGAAAAACTACAATCCTGCAGCCTGTGGAACAAAAACCACATTCACAGAAAGATAGACAATATGAAAAGTCAGAGGGCTATGTACCAGATGAAGGAACAAGATAAAACCCCAGGAAAACAACTAAATGAAGTGGAAGTAGGCAACCTTCCAGAAAAAGAATTCAGAATAATGACAGTGAAGATGATCAAGGACTTGGGAAAAAGAATGGAGGCAAAGATTGAGAAGATGCAAGAGATGTTTAACAAAGACCTAGAAGAATTAAAGGACAAACAAACAGAGATGAACAATGCAGTAACTGAAATGAAAAATACACTAGAAGGAATCAATAGCAGAAAAACTGAGGCAGAAAAATGGTGAGTGACCTGGAAGACAGCATGGTGGAATTCACTGCTGTGGAACAGAATAAAGAATAAAGAATGAAAAGAAATGAAGACAGCCTAAGAGACCTCTGGGACAACATTAAATGCAACAATATTCTCATTATAGGGGTCGCAGAAGGAGAAGAGAGAGAGAAAAGACCTGAGAAAATATTTGAAGAGATTGTAGACGAAAAACTTCCCTAACGTGGGAAAGGAATAGTCACCCACGTCCAGGAAGCACGTAGAGTCCCATACAGGATAAAACCCAAGGAGAAACATGCCGAGACGCATAGTAATCAAACAGGCAAAAATTAAAGACAAAGAAAAATTATTGAAAGCAGCAAGGAAGAATGACAAATAACATACAAGGGTATTCCCATAAGGTTAACAGCTGATTTCTCAGCAGAAACTCTACAAGTCAGAAGGGAGTGGCATGACATATTTAAAGTGATGAAAGGAAAGAACCTACAACCGGGATTACTCTACCCAGCAAGGATCTCATTCAGATTTGATGGAGAAATGAAAAGCTTTACAGACAAGCAAAAGCTAAGAGAATTCAGAGCCACCAAACCAGCTCTACAAGAAATGTTAAAAGAACTCTCTAAGTGGGAAACAGAAGAGAATAAAAGGACCTGCAAAAACAAGCCCAAAACAATTAATAAAATGGTAATAGGAACATACATATCGATAATTACCTTAAATGTGAATGGATTAAATGCTCCAGCCAAAAGACACAGGCTTGCGGAATGGATGCAAAAACAAGACCCATATATATGCTGTCTACAAGAGACCCACTTCAGACCTAGGGACACGTACACACTGAAAGTGAGGGGATGGAAAAAAGATATTCCATGCAAATGTAAATCAAAAGAAAGCTGGAGTGGAAATACTCATATCAGATAAAATGGACTTTAAAATAAAGAATGTTTACAAGAGACAAGGAAGGACACTACATAATGATCAAGGGATCAGTCCAAGAAGAAGATATAACAATTATAAATATATATGCACCCAACATAGGAGGACCTCAATACAGAAGGAAACTGCTAACAGCTATAAAAGACGAAATCAACAGTAACACAATAATAGTGAGGGACTTTAACACCTCACTTACACCAATGGACAGATCATCCAAACAGAAAATTAATAAGGAAACACAAGCTTTAATAACACAATAGACCAGATAGGTTTAATTGATATTTACAGGGCATTCCATACAAAAAGAGCAGATTACACTTTCTTCTCAAGTGCACACCGAACATTCTCCAGGATAGATCACATCATTTTCCAATGAATTAACTGACAAAGGATTAATCTCCAAAATATATAAATAGCTCATGCAGCTCAATATTAAAAAAACAAGCTACCCAATCCAAAAATGGGCAGAAGACCTAAATAGACATTTCTCCAAAGAAGACATACAGATGGGCAAGAAGCATATGAAAAACTGCTCAATATCACTAATTATTAGAGACAATGCAAATCAAAACTACAGTGAGGTGTCACCTCACACCAGTTAGAAAGGGCATCACCAGAAAATCTACAAACAAAAAATGCTGGAGAGGGTGTGGAGAAAAGGGAACCCTCTTGTACTGTTGGTGGGAATGTAAATTGATACAGCCACTATGGAGGACAGTATGGAGGTTCCTTAAAAAACTAAACATAGAATTACCATATGACCCAGCAATCCCACTACTGGGCATATACCCATAGAAAACCATAATTCAAAAAGACACATGCACCCCAATGTTCATTGCAGCACTATTTACAATAGACAGGTCATGGAAGCAACCTAAATGCCATCAACAGACAAATGGATAAAGAAGATGTGGTCCATATATACAATGGAATATTACTCTGCCATAAAAAGGAACGAAATTGGGTCATATGTAGAGACGTGGATGGATCTAGAGACTGTCATACAGAGTGAAGTAAGTCAGAAAGAGAAAAACAAATATCATATATAAGCGCATATACGTGGAACCTAGAAAAATGGTACAGATGAACCAGTTTGCAGGGCAGAAATTGAGACACAGATGTACAGAACAAACGTATGGCCACCAAGGGGCAGAGCAGCAGGGGTTGTGGGGGTGGTGTCATGAATTGGCAGATTGGAATTGATACATATATATACTAATATGTATAAAATGGATAACTAATAAGAATCTGCTGTATAAAATATAAATTAAATAAAATTCAAAAATTCAAGAAAAAGAAAAGAAAATCAGAACTGGAGGAATCAGGCTCTTGGACTTCAGACTGTACTACAAAGCTACAGTAATCAAGACAGTATGGTACTGGCACCAAAACAGAAATATAGATCAATGTAACAGGATAGAAAGCCAAGAGATAAACCCAAGTGCATATGGTCACTTTATTTTTGATAAAGGAGGCAAGAGTATACAATGTAGAAAAGACAGCCTCTTCAATAAGTGGTGCTGGGAAAACTGGACAGCTACATGTAAAAGAATGAAATTAGAACACTCCCTAACACCATAAAAAAAAAAACTCAAAATGAATTCGAGACCTAAAAGTAAGACTGGACACTATAAAAGTCTTAGAGGAAAACACAGGCAGAACACTCTACGACATAAATCACAGCAAGATCCTTTTTGACCCACCTCCTAGAGAAATGGAAATAAAAACAAAAATAAACAAATGGGAACTAGTGAAACTTAAAAGCTTTTGCACAGCAATGGAAACCATAAACCAGATGAAAAGACAACCCTCAGAATGGGAGAAAATATTTGCAAATGAAGCAAGTGATAAAGGATTAATCTCCAAAATTTACAAGCAGCTCGTGCAGCTCAATACCAAAAAGACAAACAACCCAATCCAAAAATGGACAGAAGACCTAAATAGACGTTTCTCCAATGACGATATACAGATTGCCAATAAACACACGAAAAGATGCTCAACTAACCATTAAAGAAATGCAAATCAAAACTACAGTGAGGTATCATCTCACACTGGTCAGAATGGCCATCATCAAAAATCTACAAACCATAAATGCTAGAGAGGGTGCAGAGTAAAGGGAACTCTCTTGCACTGTTGGTGGGAATATAAATTGATACAGCCACTATGGAGAACAGTATAGAGGTACCTTAAAAAACTAAAAATAGAACTACCATATGACCCAGCAATCCCCCTACTGGACATATACCCTGAGAAAACCATAATTCAAAAAGAGTCATGTACCACAATATTCATTGCAGCTCTATTTACAGTAAGCAGGACATGGAAGCAACCTAAGTGTCCATCAACCGATGAATGGATAAAGAAGATGTGGCACATATATACAATGGAATATTACTCAGCCACAAAAAGAAATGAAATTGAGTTATTTGTAGTGAGATGGATGGACCTAGAGTCTGTCATACAGAGTGAAGTAAGTCAGAAAGAGAAAAACAAATACCGTATGCTAACACATATATATATAGAATCTAAAAAAAAAAAGTTCTGAAAAACCTAGGGGCACGACAGGAATAAAGACGCAGATGTAGAGGATGGACTTGAGGAAATGGAGAGGGGCAAGGATAAGCTAGGATGAAGTGAGAGAGTGACATGGACATATATACACTACCAAATGTAAAATAGATAGCTAGTGGAAAGCAGCCACATAGCACAGGGAGATCAGCTTGGTGCTTTGTGACCACCTATAGGGGTTGGATGGTGAGGGTGTGAGGGAGATGCAAGAGGGAGGATGTATGGGGATATATGTATATGTATAGCTGATTCACTTTGTTATAAAGCAGAAACTAACATCATTATTGGTGTAAAGCAATTATACTCCAATAAAGATTTTTTTAAAAAAAGAAAAATAAATATATAAAATATTAAAGACAGACTTTCAAAAAAATAAAAAAGAAACTTCTAAATAAATAAATAAGGTCTACATGAGCCAACAAAAAGAGCTTCCAATGGCTAAAGCTGAAGCAATTTGACCAAGAAAATAAATAATGTAGTATTGGGTTATAACCCAAAGAATAAAATAAATATCCATGAATCCATATTAATAAATAAATGAGAAAGAAAGAAGAAAAAGAAAGAAGAAAGAAAGAAAGAAAGAAAGAAAGAAAGAAGAAAGAAAGAAAGAAAGAAAGAAAGAAGGAAAGAAAGGAAGGAAGGAAGGAAGGATAATAGAAAGTATCCTTTACAGAAGAATTCCCAATAACCTATATAGGTACTCTGCTCTCAGGAGGTGCAGTATAACTCCCCACTTTTTAACTGTGGGCTGTACATTGTGTCATACTGTCAAAGAGGACAATATGGAAAGGGAATAAACAGACTATATAGTGAAGAAATTTGACAGGAGTCCACCTCAGCCAGGAGACTAAGGTCAACATCACTAAGGATAAGTCATGTTGATAGTATGTACCATTGATACGTGAAGAGATGGCACTTTACATCTGTGGTCTTCCTCCCCAAATCCTATAACTTCCATCTAATCATGAGGAAACATCAGGCAAATCCCAAATAGAGTACATTCTACAAAATAGGTGACCAACACTCCTCAATACTGTCAAGGTCTTCAAAACCAAGGAAAGTCTGAGAAACAGTTCAGCCAAGAGGAGCCTAAGGAAATTAAATGTAACTTGGTATTTTAGACAGAATACTAGAAACAGAAAAAACACTTTAGGTAAAAACTAAGGAAATCTAGGGACTTCCCTGGTGGTGCAGTGGATGGGAGTCCGCCTGCCAGTGTGCGGGATAAGGGTTCAAGCCCTGGTCCAGGAAGATCCCACATGCCGCGGGGTAGCTGGGCCTGTGTGCCACAGCTACTGAGCCTGTGCTCTAGAGCCCATGAGCCACAACTGCTGAGTCCATGTGCCACAACTACTGAAGCCCGTGTGCTTGGGGCCTGTGCTCCACAACAAGAGAAACCACCGCAATGAGAAGCCCACACACTGCAATGAAGAGTAACCCCCACTCACTGCAACTAGAGGAAGCCTGCTCACAGCAACGGGGACCCAATGCAGTCAAAAATAATAAATAAATAATAAATTAATTAATTTTTTAAAAAACGAAGGAAACCTGAATAAAGTGTGGACTTTAGTCAATACTAATGTATTAATATTCATTTATTAATTGTCACAAATATGCCATACTAATACAAAATGTTAATAGAAGAAACTAGATGTGAGGTATATGCAAGCTGTATTATCTTTGCAATTTTTCTGTAAATCTAAAACTATTCTAAATTTTACAGTTTCCTCTAAAAATATATCATTAAAACAGTAATATCATTATTGTGATTTCTGTGATTAATATCATTAATCACAGAAAGCCGGAGTGGTTATATTAATGTGAGACAAAATGGACTTCAGAACAAAGAAAATTACCAGCGTCAAAGAGAGAGATGATAATGATGAAAGGGTCGATTCACTAAGAAAATATAATCCAAAATGTGTATGCACCAAAAAACAGAACTGATAGGACTGAAAAGAGAAGCAGACACACGTTCAATTATAGGCAGAGATTTTGACACTCATCTCACAGTCATCAATAGAACCACCAGATAAAAGCAGCAAGGGTATGGAAGAACGACACTATCAACAAAATACCTATAGTATTTTGTGTAGATGTCTATAGACTGATTATCAGATTTTGTGGGAAGGCAAAGAAACTGGAACAGTTATTTTTAAAAGTTTTGAAAATGAAGAATAAAGTTTGAAGAATCACCCTACCCAATTTTATGGAGTTGTATATATCTATAGTAATCAAGACAGTGTGATACTGGCAGACAAATAGACCCATAAATCAATGAAATAGAATAGAGTCCATGAATAGACCAACACAAGTATGGTCAAATGTTCATGTTTTAAATTGAGATATAATTCACATACCATAAAATTTCCCCTTTTAATATGTACATTAAGTCATTTTTCATATATTCACAAGATTTTTAATATGTCCACAAGACTGCAACCAACACTACTATCTAAACCAGAATATTTTCAACACACTCCATAAGATCCAATACCAATTAGCACTCACTTGCCACTCCCTTCTCGCCCCAGCCCCTGACACCCACTAACATACTTTCTATTACTGTGAATTTTCCTAGTCTGGACATTTCATATAAATGAAATCATACATATGTGACATTTTGTGTCTGACTTCTTTCATGTAGCATAATGTTTTTAAGGTTCATCCATGTTGTAACTTGCATTAGTACTCATTCCATTTTATGGCTGAATAATATTCTGCTATACAGATATACCTCATTTTGTTTATCCATTCATCAGGTGATAGACATTTGTTTCCACTTTTTGACTCTGACGAATGCTGCTATGAATACTCATGTACAAGATTTTGTGTGAAATTATGTTTTCAATTTTCTTTGCTGTATTTGTAGGAGTGGAATTGCTGGATCATATGTTAACTATGTTTAACTTTTTGAGGAGTTGCCACATTGTTGTCCAAAGTAGCTGCAACTTCAACAGTTTACATTCCCACCAGAAATGTATGAGATTCCAATTTCTCCACATCCTTACCAACATGTGTTATTAACCATCTTTTTTATTCCAGCCATCCTAGTGGTATCTCACTCTGGTTTTTATTTGTATTTTCCTAATAACCAATGATGTTGAGCATTTTTTCACTTGCTTGTTGGCCATTTGTATATCTTCTTTGGAGAAATTTGTGTTTTGGAGAAATTTGTGTTTGGGATATTTGTGTTTTTACTGTAGACTTGTAAGAGTTTTTTATGTATTCTGGATGCTAGACTCTTCTCAAATATATGATTTGCAAATGTTTTCTTCCACTCAGGTGTTGTTTTTTTGTGTTTTTTTTTTCACTTTCTTGATAGCATCCTTTGAAGCACAATTTTTTTTACTAAGTTCAGGTTATCTATATTTTTCTTTGGTTGCTTGTGCTTTAGGTAGCATATCTAAGGAATCATTGACTAATCCAAGATCACAAAGGTTTATGCTTATATTTTCTTCTAAGAGTTCCATAGGTTTAGCTTACACTTAGGTCTTTCATCCATCTTTTATAGATAGTGTGAGGTAGAGGTCCAACTTCATTATTTTGCACATGAGGATATATAGTTGTCCCATCAGTATTTGTGAAAAGACTCTTCTTCTCTTTTTGCATTTTTTTAGAACCCTTGTCAAAAATCAGCTGCCCAGGGTTTCCCAGGTGGTGCAGTGGTTGAGAGTCCACCTGCCAATGCAGGGGACATGGGTTCGTGCCCCGGTCCGGGAAGATCCCACATGCCACGGAGCGGCTAGGCCCGTGGGCCATTGCCGCTGAGCCTGCGCGTCCAGAGCCTGTGCTCTGCAACGGGAGAGGCCACAACAGTGAGAGGCCCGCGTACCGCAAAAAAAAAAAAAAAAATCAGCTGCCCATAATGATTGGATTTATTTCTGGAGTCTCAATTCTACTCTGCTGATTTATATGTCTGTCCTTATGCCAGTATCCCCTAGTCTGGATTACAGTAGCTTTGTAGTAAGTTTTGAAGTTGGGAAATGTGAATCCTTAAACTATATTCCTATTTTTCAAGATTGTTTTGGCTATTTTGGTTCCCTTGCATTTCCATATGAATTTTAGGATCTGCTTGCTAATTTGTGGGGGAAAAAGTCAATTTTGTAGGGATTGTAGTGAATCTGTACATAATTTGGGGAGTATTGCCATCAATATTAAATCTTCTAACCCATGAAGACAGGATATCATTTTATTTAGTTAGATGTTCTTTAACTTCTTTTTTTTTTTTGCTAGTTTTCAGTGCATAAGTCTTGTGCTACTTTTGTTAAATTTATTCCTAAGAAGCTTATTCAATTTATGCTATTGTAAATAGAACTGTTTTCTTAATTTTATTTTCAGATTGTTTATTGCTACTTTATAGAAATACAACTGATTTTTGTATATTGATCTTGTGTCCTACAACATTGATGAACTTTATTAGCTTAATAGTTTTCTTGTGGATTCCTTAGTATTTTTTATATACAATGACATATCCTCTACAAATAGAGATAGTTTTACTTCTTCCTTTCTAATCTGGGTACCTTTTGTTTCTTCTTCTTATCTGATTTCCATGGCTAGAACCTCCAGTAAAATGTTGCATGTAAGTGGAGAAAGCAGACATTATTGTCCTGATCCTGATATTAGGGAGGAAATTTTCAGTCTTTCACCATTAAGTATGATGTTAATTGTGGGGTTTCCATAGATGCCTTTATTAGGTTTAGGATGTTCCCTCCTATTTTTATTTTGTTGAATATTTTTATCCTGTAAGGGTTTGGATTTGTCAAGTGCTTTTTTCTGTGTCTGTTGAAATTAGCATGTGAGATTTGTCCCTTATTGATATGATATATTACATTTATTGATTTTCTTATGTTGAACACTTTGCATTCCCGAGACAAATCCTAGTTGGTTGCTGTGTATAGTCTTTTAAACACAAACACACATACACAGACACACAGATACTCTATTTTTTGAGAAGATTTAGGTTCACAGCAAAACTGAGCAGAAAGTATAGAGAGTTCCCTTATACTCCTTGGGCTCTGCACACACAGCTTCCCCCACCATCAACATCCTGCACCAGAGTGGTACATTTACTACATTTAATGAACCAACATTGACACTTCATTATCATTTAAAGTCTATAGTTCACATTAAGGTTCACTCTTGGTGTTGTATATTTTACGGATTTTGGCAAATGTATAATGGCATGCACCCACCACTATAGTATCATATATAATTATTTCACTGCCTAAAAGTCCCCTGTGCTCATTCTATTCATTCCCTTAGCCCCAGCCCTTGGCAACCACTGAAATTTTTACTGTCTCCATAGTCTTGGTTTTTCCAGAATATCATAATAGTTGGAATCACTCAGTAATTGGCTTCTTTCACTTAGTAATATGCAATTAAATTTCCTCTATGCCTTTTTGTGGCTTGGTAGCTCATTTCCTTCTAGCACTGAATAATATTCCATTGTCTGGATATACCACAGTTTATTTATCCAATCACCTACTTAAGGACATCTTGGTTGCTTCCAAGGTTTGGCAATTATGGTACAAAGCTGCTATAAATATCCACGTGCAGGTGTTTTTGTGGAATTAAGTTTTCCACTTTTTTGGGTAAATACCAAGGAGCACAATTGCTGAACTGAATGGTAAGAGTATGTTTAGTTTTGTAAGAAACTACCAAATTGTCTTCCAAAGTGGCAGTATCATTTTGCATTACCATCAACAATGAATGAGCATTCCTCTTGCTCTCCATCCTCACAAGAATTTGGTGTTGTCAGTGTTTTGGATTTTCACCATTCTAATATGTGTGTAGTGGTATCCTCATTGTTGTTTTAATTTGCAGTTCCTAATGGCATTTGATGTAGAGCATCTTTTCATATGTCATTTGTATATATTCTTTGGTGAATTGTCTGCTCAGATCTTCTGCCCATTTTAAAATCAGGTTGGATAACAGTGCTTTATCAGCTGTCTTTTGCAAATATTTTCTTCTAGTCTGTGGTTTGTCTTCTCATTATTTTGATATAATCTTTTTTATACGTTCTTGATTTGCTGTGCCAGTATTTTGTTGAAGATTTTTAAAGTCCATTTTCATTATCCATATCCATTTTATCCATAAAGGATATTAGTTTATAGTTTTCTTCTGATATCTTTGTTTGATTTTGGTATCAGGGTAATACTGGACTCATAAAATATGTTGGAAAGTGTTCCCTTCTCTTCTATGTTTTTTTTTTTTTTTTTTTTGCGGTACGCGGGCCTCTCACTGTTGTGGCCCCTCCCGTTGCGGAGCACAGGCTCCGGACGCGCAGGCTCAGCGGCAATGGCTCACGGGCCCAGCCGCTCTGCGGCATGTGGGATCTTCCCGGATCGGGGCACGAACCCGTGTCCCCTGCATCGGCAGGCGGACTCTCAACCACTGCGCCACCAGGGAAGCCCTCTTCTATGTTTTGAAATATGTGAAGGAGTGCAGTTAATTCTTTAGACATTTCAGAGAATGCACCAGTGAAACTATTCCTGGGCTTTTCTTTGTGGGAAGTTTTATATTATTAATTACTTGCTATGTATATATTCAAAATTTCTTTTCTTCTTGAACAATTTCAGGAGTCCATGTCTTTCTGTAAATTTGTCTATTTCATCTGGGTTATCTAATTTCTTTTGCCATGCAATTGTTCACAGTATTCCAATATAATCCTTTTTTTTTTTACATCTGTTAGGTCAGTAGTGATGTTTTTCATTCATTCATTTTTTTTTACAGCTAAGATTTTTTATTTGTTTATAGATTTTGTCCTTTGTGGAATAATATTGAATGAATTGGTTTTATTCCTGGATGCCAAACTGATACATTCCCATACTTAGTGAAAACATAAGTAAGGGTCATAGAAAATGGGGAAATGGAAATCTCTCCTCTCCCTTTTTTAATTTATTTACTTATTTATTTTACTGATTTTTTTTTTTTTTTTTTTTTTTTTTTTGGCCTGCGTTGGGTTTTTGTTGCAGCGTGCAGGCTTTCTCTAGTTGCGGTGAGCAGGGGCTACTCTTACTTGTGGTGTGCGGGCTTCTCTTTGCGGTGGCTTCTCTTGTTGTGGAACACAGGCTCTAGGTGCACAGGCTTCAGTAGTTGTGGCTTGCGGGTTCTAGAGCACAGGCTCAGTAGTTGTGGCGTAGTAGCTTAGTTGCTACGTGGCATGTGGGAATCTTCCCAGACCAAGACTGAAACCCATGTCCCCTGCACTGGCAGGTGGATTCTTAACCACTGCACCACCACGGAAGTCCTCTCCTCTCCCTTTCTTTAATTCTCTGGAACCTGATAGGAAATTCCTAACAAGCACAAGGTAACATCTGAAGTCACAGTTTGTAAATAAATCAGCTGTGTCAGAAAAAATTTCAGGAGGAATGAGTCAATAATTAATTAATTCCAACCAACGAGTAGGTTATAAACTCTTGGTATAATTTACTTGCTCATAATGGGGAATTCAGTATAGCCCTTATGTCCGTGCTGACTTACAGGGTCTTTTCTATCCATGAAGTGGGCCATCTTCTGCACAGCTTACGCTTCTGTACTGCTTAATCTCTACCACTAGTAAGTGTAGAATTTGAAGTGTTTTAGTATACAGGAGGGATCTAGACCCATCATGCTGTCCAAGGGCCGCCTTTTAGGAGTTTTTGATTTATGTGGATTTATAATACTCTTCTCACTAAAAGAAGCTTATACTTATTTGTACTTGCAATTTCTTAAGGAAAGTCCAGGCTGCTGTTTTTGTTTGTTTGTTACTATATACAGTAAATTCACTCCTTTTGGTGTACAGTTCTAAGAGTTTTTTTTTTTTTTTTTAATGCGGTACGCGGGCCTCTCACTGTTGTGGCCTCTCCCGTCGCAGAGCACAGGCTGCGGATGCACAGGCTCAATGGCCATGGCTCACGGGCCCAGTCGCTCCACGGCATGCGGGATCCTCCCGGACCGGGGCATGAACCTGCATCCCCTGCATCGGCAGGTGGACTCTCAACCACTGCGCCACCAGGGAAGCCCCAGTTCTAAGAGTTTTAACAACTGTCACCACATTCATTCTTGATTAGAGTATTCTGAATTTTCTCTCTTTTTCCTGGTCAGGCTAGCTGTACTAAATGTTTGTCAGTTTTATTGATTATTTCAATAACCAACTTTTTTTTGTTGATTTTGTTGATTTCCTCTATTGGTTTTTTATTCTCTGTTGTATTCATTTTCTCTCTAATCCTTATTATTTTCTTTATTCAGCTTGGTTTGGGTTTATTTTGCTACTATTTTTTCAGTGTTTTAAGATGGAAGTATAAGTTATTGATTTTAGATCTTTCTTTTTTAAAAAATATAGGCATTTACAATTATACATTTCATTCTAAGTACTGCTTTTGCTGCGTCCCTTAAGTTTTGGTATGTTGTATATCTTTTTTCAACAATATCAGAGCATTTTCTCATTTTCCTTGTGTTTCTTCTTGAAATATTTGTTATTTAGGAGTGTGTTTCATTTCCACATATTTATAAATTTGAAAAATTATATTCTGTTGATTTCTAATTTCATTCCATTATGGGTTCAGAACATATTTTGTGTAATTTCAATCATTTTACATTTATTGAGACTATTTTATAACCTAGCATATGGTTTATCCTGGAGAGAGAATATTCCATGTGCACTTGAGAAGAAAGTTGCATTCAGCTGTTGGTTGGTGGACTCTTCTACAGATGTCTGTTAGGTTGAATTGGGTTTTAGTGTTGTTCTAGTCTTTTACTTCCTGGCTTATCTTCTGCCTAGTTGTTTTATCTGTTATTGAAAGTGGGGCATGATGTCTTCAACTTTTATTGTTGAAATATGTATTTCTTCATTCAATTATGTCTGGTTTTGTTTCATGTATTTTAGGACTATTATTAGGTGGATATGTGTATATAGTTGTTATTCTTCTTATTCGATTGACCCATTTATTTCCTTAAATGCCTCTATAAAATGTCCTTTGTCTCCAATAACAATTTTTGTCTTAAAGTCTATTTTAAGACTCATACTATTTTAAGACTCACACTAGTATAACCACTTGGCTCTCTCTCTCTCTTTTTTAAAAGATATTTATTTATTTGTTTGGTTGCACAGGATCTTAGTTGTGGCAGGCGGGCTCCTTAGTTGTGGCTCACTGGCTCCTTAGTTGCAGTATGCATTTGGGATCCAGTTCCCTGACTAGGGATCGAACCCAGGGCCCCTGCATTGGGAGCACTGAGTCTTAACACTGTGCCACCAGGGAAGTCCCCACTTTGCTCTCTTTTGGTTACTATTTGCATGCTGTATCTTTTCCTATCTTTTAACTTTCTAAAGTGAATCTCTTGTAGACAGCTTATAGTTGGAACATGTTTTTGAAAAAAATCCATTCTGCCAATCTCTCCCTTTTGGTTGGAATGTTTAATTCATTTGCATTTGTTGTAATGATTCATAAAGTAGGATTTACATCTACCAATTGCTATTTATTTTCCATGTCTTTTTTTATTTCTCTATTCCTCCATTATAGGCTTCTTTTGTATTAAATAGAGTACACATCAGGCGGGCGATTGGCAGCATCGGATCCGGACTTGGTGGCAGCTGCCCCGGTACTCCCAAGTCTTCTAAATCTTTAAATCCCAGATTTCTTTGTAGTTCTTTGTGCTACAAAACAGCTCCATCCAGTGTTGTCTTTTCCCTTAAGCAGCCCTAGCACAGCTATGTGCCCTGTAGTTATTTTTAATGAGTTAAGGGAGGAAGACCTGGATCCTTTGCTTAGTCAAGAATTGAAATGGCTAGAACCCCCCGAAGGGCCACAGGATATCATCCATAATCCCTTGTCTGCTCAGGCTGATCTTTCTTTCCTGTGGTCTCTGGATCAGGGAAGTTTCAAGCATAAAGTGAGGGCATTAATTCATTGGTCCTCAGACTTTTGAAGAAAATAAAATAGCTAATGTTTAGTAAGTACTTAACACGTGCCAGAGCCTAAGGAAGGCACTTTACATGATAACCCAATAATGCAGCAAGTATAGTTATTTCTGTTGTTCACATAAGAAAAATGAAGTTTAGAGAATTTTTCTAAATATTTCAATTTCAGGGAGCTAGGAAGGGAGAAGCCAGAATCACAACAAAATCTACCTGATACTAATGTCACACTCCACCCCTTGGAATGAAAGGGAGAGAATGGGGCAAGGGGAGAAGGGAAGAGAGAGAAAAAAATGATGGAGTTCATTTTAGCCAAGTGCAGGAAGCATGGTCCTGAGGGTCTTACACAGGTCTTTGTGAAGACAAGAATGAAAAGAATTTTTTTGGGGGGCTTCCCTGGTGGCGCAGTGGTTGAGAGTCCGCCTGCCAATGCAGGGGACACGGGTTCGTGCCCCGGTCCGGGAAGATCCCACATGCCGCGGAGAGGCTAAGCCCATGAGCTATGGCCGCTGCGCCTGCGCGTCCAGAGCCTGTGCTCCGCAACGGGATTTTTGATTCCCTCTCAGTCAATATTCATCTCTCTCTCACACACAATCCTTTTTTTTTTTTTTTTTCTCTTTCCTCTATCTTCATCTACTGCTCTGTCATGATTTTTAAAATTTTTTTGCCATGATTCTTAAAATACTAACCTCAAATAATCAACTAATATTCAAAACTATGTTACAAATACTGCCATTTCTTGTGGGGAAAACTGATTAACTTATGAGTGTCTAATACACTTCAACTGAAAAATAAATAAACAAAATCTGGGATAGACCAACCTGTCAAATATCTTTGGAGCTAAAGATGAAACTTCCTTACTTTTTTTGCCTTTTTCCCTATTATTCTCTAAAGGAATCTGGAACCTTGGCCTTATCCCATGAGGATTATGGACTCTTCCTGAAGCCATAAAGGAATAGTATTTGTCTTGTTCATATAATTATCTTCAGGATCTTGCCCATTATCTGCACCTCATAGGTGTAGAGGTACTGCATAGCAATTAAGGGCACAGACTCTTAAGAAATATAATGTGAGCCACATATGTAATTTTATTATTTTTTATTTTTTAACATCGTTATTGGAGTATAATTGCTTTACAATGGTGTGTTAGTTTCTGCTTAATAACAAAGTGAATCAGCTATACATATACATATATCACCATATCTCCTCCCTCTTGCATCTCCCTCCCACCCCTCTAGGTGGTCACAAAGCACCAAGCTGATCTCCATGTGTTATGTGGCTGCTTCCCACTAGCTATCTATTTCACATTTGGTAGTGTATATAAGTCCATGCTACCCTCTCACTTTGACCCAGCTTACCCTTCCCCCTCCCCGTGTCCTCAAGTCCGTTCTCTACGTCTGTGTCTTTATTCCTGTCCTGGTCCTAGATTCTTCATAACCTTTTCTTTTTTTTTAGGTTCCATATATATGTGTTAGCATACGGTATTTCTTTTTCTCTTTCTGACTTACTTCACTCTGTATGACAGACTCTAGGTCCATCCATGTCACTACAAATAACTCAATTTCATTTCTTAATATGGCTGAGTAATATTCCATTGTATATATGTGCCACACCTCCTTTATTCATTCATCGGTCAATGGACACTTAGGTTTCTTCCATGTCCTGGCTATTGTAAATAGAGCTGCAATGAACATTGTGGTACATGACTCTTTTTGAATTATGGTTTTCTCAGGGTATATGTCCAGTAGGGGGATTGCTGGGTCATATGGTCGTTCTATTTTTAGTTTTTTAAGGAACCTCCATACTGTTCTCCATAGTGGTGGTATCAATTTACATTCCCACCAGCAGTGCAAGAGGGTTCCGTTTTCTCCACACCCTCTCCAGCATTTGTTGTTTGTAGATTTTTTGATGATGGCCATTCTGACTGGTGTGAGGTGATAGCTCATTGCAGTTTTGATTTGCATTTCTCTAATGATTAGTTATGTTGAGCATTCTTGTATATGTTTGTTGGCAATCTGTATATCTTCTTTGGAGAAATGTCTCTTTAGGTCTTCTGTCCATTTTCGGATTGGGTTGTTTGCTTTTTGATATTGAGCTGTATGAGCTGCTTGTAAATTTTGGAGATTAATCCTTTGTCACTTGCTTCACTTGCAAATATTTTCTCCCATCTTGAGGGTTGTCTTTTCATCTTGCTTATGATTTCCTTTGCAGTGCAAAAGCTTTTAAGTTTCACCAGGTTCCATTTGTTAATTTTTGTTTTTATTTCCATTTCTCTAGGAGGTGGGTCAAAAAGGATCTTTCTGTGATTTACGTTGTAGACTGTTCTGTCTATGTTTTCCTCTAAGACTTCTATAGTGTCAGGCCTTACACTTAGGTCTTTAATCCATTTTGAGTTTATTTTTGTGTATGGTATTAGGAAGTCTTGCTATTTCATTCTTTTACATGTAGCTGTCCAGTTTTCCCAGCAACACTTATTGAAGAGGATGTCTTTCCTCCATTGTATATTCTTGCCTCCTTTAACAAAGATAATGTGACCATATGTGCATGGGTTTGTCTCTGGGCTTTCCATCCTCTTCCACTGACATATATTTCTGTTTTTGTGCCAGTCTTGATTATTGCAGCTCTGTAGTATAGTCTGAAGTCAGGGAGCCTGATTCCTCCAGCTCCATTTTTCTTTCTCAAGATTCCTTTGGCTATTCGGGATCTTTTGTGTTTCCATACAAATTGTGAAATTTTTTGTTCTAGTTCTCTGAAGAATGCCATTGATAGTTTGATAACGGTTGCACTGAATCTGTAAATTGCTTTGGGTATTATAGTCATTTTCACAATATTGATTCTTCCAATACCAGAACATGGTATACCACTCCATCTATTTGTATCATCTTTAAGTTCTTTCATCAGTGTCTTATAGTTTTCTGTACACAGGTCTTTCATCTCTTTAGGTAGGTTTATTCCTAGGTATTTTATTCTTTTTGTTATAATGGTAAATGGAAGTGTTTCCTTAATTTCTCTTTCAGATTTTTCATCATTAGCGTGTAAGAATGCAAGAGATTTATGTGCATTAATTTTATACCCAACTACTTTACCAAACTCATTGATTAGCTCTAGTAGTTTGCAGGTATCATCTTTAGGATTCTCTCTATATATTAACATGTCATCTGCAAACAGTGAAAGAATTATTTCTTCTTTTCTGATTTGGATTCCTTTTATTTCTTTTTCTTCTCTGATTGCTGTGGCTAAAACTTCCAAAACTATGTTGAAAAAAAGAGGTGAGAGTGGGTAGCCTTGTCTTTTTCCTGATCTTAGTGGAAATGGTTTCAGTTTTTCACCATTGAGAATGATGTTGGCTGTGGGTTTGTCATATATGGTCTTTATTATGTTCACGTAAGTTCCCTTTTGCCTATTTTCTGGAGGGTTTTATCAAGAATGGGTGTTGAATTTTGTCAAAGGCTTTTTCTGCATCTATTGAGATGATCATATGGTTTTTCTCCTTCAATTTGTTAATATGGTGTATCACATAGATTGATTTGCATATATTGAAGAATCCCTGGATTCCTGGGATAAACCCCACTTGATCATGGTAGATGATCCTTTTAATGTGCTGTTGGATTCTGTTTGCTAGTATTTTGTTGAGGATTTTTGCATCTATGTTCATCAGTGATATTGGCCTGTAGTTTTCTTTCTTTGTGACATCTTTGTCTGGTTTTGGTATCAGCGTGATTGTGGCCCTGTAGAATGAGTTTGGGAGTGTTCCTCACTCTGCTATATTTTGGTAGAGTTTGAGAAGGATAGGTGTTAGCTCTTCTCTAAATTTTTGATAGAATTCGCTTGTGAATTGATCTGGTCCGGTGCTTTTGTTTTTTGGAAGAGTTTTAGTCACAGTCTCAATTTCAGTGCTTGTGATTGTTCTGTTTATATTTTCTATTTCTTCTTGGTTCAGTCTTGGAAGGTTGTGCTTTTCTAAGAATTAGTCCATTTCTTCCCGTTTGTCCATTTTATTGGCATAGAGTTGCTTGTAGTAATCTCTCATGATCCTTTGTATTTCTGCAGTGTCAGTTGTTACTTCTCCTTTTTCATTTCTAATTCAATTGATTTGAGTCTTCTCCCTATTTTTCTTGACGAGTCTGGTGAATGGTTTATCAATTTTGTTTATCTTCTCAAAGAACCAGATTTTAGTTTTATTGATATTTGCTATTGTTTCCTTCACTTCTTTTTCATTTATTTCTGATCTGATTTTTATGATTTCTTTCCTTCTGCTAACTTTGGGCGTTTTTTGTTCTTCTTTCTCTATTTGATTTAGGTGTAAGGTTAGGTTGTTTATTTGAGTTGTTTCTTCTTTCTTGAGGTAGGATTTTATTTCTATAAGCTTCCCTCTTAGAACTGCTTTTGCTGCATCCCACAGGTTTTGGATCATTGTGTTTTCATTGTTTCTAGGTATTTTTTGATTCCCTCTTTGATTTCTTCAGTGATCTCCTGGTTACTTAGTAGTGTATTGTTAGCCTCCATGTGTTTGTATATTTTACAGATTTTTTTCCTATAATTGATATCTAGTCTCATAGCATTGTGGTCAGAAAAGATGCTTGAAATGATTTCAGTTTTCTTAAATTTACCAAGCCTTGATTTGTGACCCAAGATATAATCTATCCTGGAGAATGTTCCATGAGCACTTGAGAAGAAATTGTATTCTCTTGTTTTTAGATGGAATGTCCTATAAATATCAATAAAGTCCATCTTGTTTAATTTATCATTTAAAGCTTGTGTTTCCTTATTTATTTTCATTTTGGATGATCTGTCCATTGGTGAAAGTGGGGTGTTAAGTCCCCTACTATGATTGTGTTACTGTCTATTTCCCCTTTTATGGCTGTTAGCATTTGCCTTATGTATTGAGGTGCTACTTTGTTGGGTGCAGAAATATTTATAAATGTTATATCATCTTCTTGCATTTATGTCTTGATCCTTATGTAGTGTCCTTGTTTGTTTCTTGTAATAGTCTTTATTTTAAAGCTATTTTTTTCTCATATGAGAATTGCTACTCCAGCTTTCTTTTGATTTCCATTTGCATGGAATATCTTTTTCCATCCCTTCACTTTCAGTCTGCATGTGTCCTTAGGTCTGAAGTGGGTCTCTTGTAGACAGAATATGTATGAGTGTCGTTTTTGTATCCATTCATCCAGTCTATGTCTTTTGGTTGGATCATTTAATCCATTTACATTTAAGGTAGTTATCAATATGTATGTTTCTATTATCATTTTCTTAATTGTTTTGTGTTTGTTATTATAGGTCTTTTCCTTCTCTTGTGTTTCCTGCCTAGAGAAGTTCCTTTAGCATTTGTTGTAAAGCTGGTTTGGTGGTGCTGAATTCTCTTAGCTTTTGCTTGTCTGTGAAGGTTTTAATTTCTCTATCGAATCTTAATGAGATCCTTTCTGGGTAGAGTAACTTTGGTTGTAGCTTTTTCCCTTTCATCACTTTAAATATGTCCTGCCACTCCCTTCTGGCTTGCAGAGTTTCTGTTGAAAGATCAAATGTTAACCTTATGGGGATTCCCTTGTATGTTATTTGTTGGTTTTCACTTGCTGCTTTTAATCTTTTTTCTTTGTATTTAATTTTTGATAGTTTGATTAATATGTGTCTTGACATCATTCTCCTTGGCTTTATCCTGGATGGGAATCTCTGTACTTCCTGGACTTGATTGACTATTTCCTTTCCCATATGAGGGAAGTTTTCAAGTATAATCTCTTTGAATATTTTCTTAGTCCCTTTCTTTTTCTCTTCTTCTTCTGGGACCCCTATAATTCGAATGTTGGTGCATTTAATTTTGTCCCAGAGGTCTCTGATACTGTCCTCAATTCCTTTCATTCTTTTTTCTTTATTCTGCTCTGTGGTAGTTATTTCTACTATTTTATCTTCCAGGTGACTTATCTCTTCTCTGCCTCAGTTATTCTGCTCTTGATTCCTTCTAGAGAATTTTTAATTTCATTTATTGTGTTGTTCATCATTTTTTATTTGCTCTTTAGTTCTTCCAGGTCCTTGTTAAATGTTTCTTGTATTTTCTCCATTCTATTTCCAAGATTTGGGATCATCTTTACTATCATTATTCTGAATGTTTTTTCAGGTAGACTGCCTATTTCCTCTTCATTTTTTTGGTCTGGTGGGTTGTTACCTTGCTCCTTCATCTGCTGTGAATTTCTCTGTCTTCTCACTTTGCTTAACTTACTGTGTTTGGGTTTTCTTTTTGCAAGCTGCACGTTCGTAGCTCCTGTTGTTTTTGGTGTCTACCCCCAGTGGCTAAGGTTGGTTCAGTGGGTTGTGTAGGCTTCCTGGTGGAGGGGACTGCTGCCTGTGTTCTGGTGGATGAGGCTGGATCTTGTCTTTCTGGTGGGCAAGACCACACCCAGTGGTGTGTTTTGGGGTGTCTGTGACCTTATGATGATTTTAGGCAGCCTCTCTGTTAATGGGTGGGGTTGTGTTCCTGTCTTGCTAGTTGTTTGGCATAGGGTATGCAGCCCTGTAGCTTGCTGGTCATTGAGTGGAGCTGGGTCTTATCATTGAGATGGAGATCTCTGGGAGAGCTTTCGCTGTTTGATATTATGTGGGGCCAGGAAGTCTCTCATGGACCAATGTCCTGACCTCATCTCTCCCACCTCAGAGGCAGCAGCCTGACACCAGCCAGAGCACCAAGACCCTGCCAGCCACACGGCTCAGAATAAAAGGGAGAAAAAAAGAAAGAAAGGAAGAAAGAGAAAAATAAAATAAATATATTAAAATAAAAAAATTCAAAAGTATAAAAAAAGAAAAAAGCAAAGTAAGAAGAGAGTAACCAAACCAAGAAACAAATCCACCAAGGATAACAAGCGCTAAAAACTATACCAGGAAAAAAAAACCCAAAACGGACAGACAGAAACCTAGGACAAATGGTAAAACAAAGCTGTACAGAAAAATCACACAAAGAAGCATACACATACACACTCAGAAAAAGAGAAAAAGGAAAAAAAAATATATCATTGCTTCCAAAGTCCACCACCTCAATTTTGGGTTGATTTGTTGTCTATTCAGGTATTCCATAGGTGCAGGGTACATCAAGTTGATTGTGGAGCTTTAATCCAATGCTCCTGAGGCTGCTGGGAGAAATTTCCCTTTCTCTTCATTGTTCGCACAGCTCCTGGGGTTCAGTTTTGGATTTGGCTCCACCTCTGCATGTATGTCGCCTGAGGGCATCTGTTCTTTGCTCAGACAGGACGGGGTTAAAGGAGCAGCTGATTAGGGGGCTCTAGCTCACTCAGGCCGGAGGTGGGAGGTGTATGTGCCACAGAAGCCAGCATGATGTTGCAACAGCCTGAGGTGCGCTGTGTGTTCTCCCAGGGAAGTTGTCCCTGGATCATGGGACCCTGGCAGTGGCGAGCTACACAGGCTCCCGGGAGGGGAGGTGTGGATAGTGACCTGTGCTTGCACACAGGCTTCTTGGTGGTGGCAGCAGCAGCCTTAGTGTCTGATGCCGGTCTCTGGGGTCCGAGCTAACAGCAGTGGCTCGTGCCCATCTCTGCAGCTCATTTAGGCACTGCTCTGAATCCCCTCTCCTCATGCACCCCGAAACAATGGTATCTTGCCTCTTAGGCAGGTCCAGACATTTCCCGGACTCCCTCCCAGCTAGCTGTGGCGCACCCCTTCAGGCTGTGTTCACTCATAAATCCCAGTCCTATCCCTGGGATCTGACCTCCGAAGCCCGAGCCTTAGCTCCCAGCCCCCGCCCGCCATGGCGGGTGAGCAGACAAGCCTCTTGGGCTGGTAAGTGCTGGTCAGCACTGATCCGCTGTGCGGGAATCTCTCCGCTTTGCCCTCCGCACCCCGGTGGCTGCGCTCTCCTCCGTGGCTCTGAAGCTTGCCCCCTCCGCCACCCGCGTCTCCGCCAGTGAAGGGCCTTCCTAGTGTGTGGAAACCTTTCCTCCTTCACAGCTCCCTCCCATTGGTGCAGGTCCTGTCCCTATTCTATTGTCTCTGTTTTTTTCTTTTGCCCTACCCAGGTACGTGGAGAGTTTCTTGCCTTTTGGGACATCTGAGGTCTTCTGCCAGCGTTCAATAGGTGTTCTGTAGGGGTTGTTCCACATGTAGAAGTATTTCTGATGTATTTGTGGGGAGGAAGGTGATCTCCACCTCTTACTCTTCCACCATCTTGAAGGTCTCTCCCCATATATGTATTTTAAAATTTTATAGTAATCATCTTGAAAAGGTAAGAAGAAACAGGTGACATTGATTTTAATAATATATTTTTTTTTGCCCAATATGTCAAAAATGTTGTTTCAATTCTGTAATGGATAGAAAAATCATTGAGCTGATAAAACAAAATTATTTTAAGGCAGGGCAAGAAAAATTGAACATAAAATTTTCTCTGCTGTTTGGGCCACTATTCCATCCCCTTTGTATGCATTGTGCATCTGAACTCTACATAAACTAGATCCCCTTAGAAGACACAGGAATGCCTGCTCACCAACAAAAAAACAAACAAACTAAGTAAAAAACCCATCAAATGGGCTTCCCTGGTGGCACAGTGTTTAAGCATCTGCCTGCTAATGCAGGGGACATGGGTTCGAGCCCTGGTCGGGAAGATATCATGTGTCACAGAGCAACTAAGCCCATGCACCACAGCTGCTGAGCCTGCGCTCTAGAGCCCATGAACCACAACTACTGAGCCCAAGTGCCACAACTACTGAAGCCCAGATGCCTAGAGCCCATGCTCCACAATGAGAGAAACCACTGCAATAAGAAGCCCGTGCACCACAACAAAGAGTAGCCCCCACTCACTGCAACTAGAGAAAGCCTGCACACAGCAACAAAGACCCAATGCAGCCAAAATTAATTAAATACATTAAAAAAAAAACACCCACCAATTTTCTCCCAGTGCCAGCAGGGTAAATCCTTAGGGAATAACATTCCCTTTTCAATTCTTTTAAGAGGTCGCAATGACTCACTACTTGCCTTGTTGGATTATGTAAACTGTCAATATGTTTCTCTGATGTCTAACCCTTGGTCTTGAAAACTTATATAACTGCTTTTACCTCTAATGGGTGGAACAGTCCTCAGAGCTTTCTGAGAGACTGTCTTCTGGGTATTAATCCTCAGGTTGGGTTGAATAAAATTTTCCATTTCTTTCTTATATTGGCTATTGAGTATTTTTTTCATGGACAGAACTATTTCACATCCTGTGTTTTGCGCTGAGTGCCCCAAATGCAGTGTTTTACATTCACAATACATCTCAGTTTGGACTTGCCACATTCAGGTGCCCAATAGCACATGTGGCTCACAGCCACTGTATTGGACATAAACACCCTTACAGCCTGTTTCAGAGGAGGAAACAGGGCAGCAGTTTACTGCCAAAACTGGCTTGGATCCCAGGACTGCACCTTCCAAAGGACCTGGGCTTGGCCTCCACTCTTGAAGAAATGGGGGTGAGAGCTGTTCTGGGGACCAACTAACACATGGGCAGGGCTTGGTCCGGAGAAGAGATCCAGATCCCTTCAGCTCTGGATACATCCTTTTGTGACATCACACCATAGGTCATCTCATCTCTGCTTTGATCCACGCTTTCCTATAACAACGCTTGGGTTTCTCCCATTCTAAAGCAAGTTTCTCCTAAAACCCATGTCCACCCATGTGTAGAGCTCCTTCTGTTCCCCTGCAAGTTCTGCAGGGTCTCCTCACTTCTGCACCTCCCATTCATCTCTCTCCTCCCTGCACAAAGCTTCACTCCCACCATCCCCTGAAAGTGCAGTAGTCTTCTCAAACTTAGGAACAAGAAATAAATTGCGAGGTGTCAAGGGTGAAAGAGGTGGTGGTGGTTGTTGGACGTCATGTGGGATGGTGTGGTGTAGTGTGGAGTCATGTTGGGTTGTTGTGGGGTCGTTTGGGGTCTTTGCAGGGTGGTTGTGGGATCTTGTGGGGCTGAGGGGTGTCTTGTGGGGTCTCACAGGGCTGTGTGTGTTGGGGAAGTACGACCGCTTGGAGCTGGCATAATTGTTCCTTGGTGAAGGGGTGGGGACAATCATATACGTAAGGTGGTTCCTTCTGCCCCAGAAGGCATCTCTGATGCTGAACCTATTCAAGCAGAGTATGTCCTTCATGGACACGCAGCTTTGGAGATCATTTTCAACCAGAACCGGTGCAGATGGAGAACCTTTCAGGACTGGAAGCATTCTGGGTTTTCAGTCTGCTTCTCCTTTCTGTAGGAGGGAGACAGGCCAGCAGAACCAACCTCAGGGCAGAGCAGGAGGGTGATGCCCATGTGTCTCTGAGCTTCCTGGACTGCAGAGCAGGAACCAGGTTTCTGAGATGGAATTCTCCCTGGGAGACCATCAGGAAAGCCTTATATGGCATTTTGAGGCTGTCCTTTTGGCAACTTTCAAGGATCCTTCCCACTCTACTTCTCAACAACTGTATCTTTTCAAGGTTGCTCTTGCTATTTAAATCTTTCTGCTCAGGATAGACTTTGGTGGAAACAATTTCTTTATTTTTCTGAGGCAATCCCAAAGTAATCCAACTAATTGCAAATTAATTCAGCCAGAAGTAAAACAAAACAAAACTATAGAGCTTGAAAGGAAACACTTTATGGTGGTTGAAATGTGATCATAACTAATGCCCCACCCTGCTAATCACCAAAGTGAGATAAACCAATTGCCATGCAGCTTTCCACCCCTTCCTCTCCTGATACCTGCAGCTTGGGGGCAGTTCTCAAACTATTTCCTTTCTACTTCTGTGGGTTTACATGCTACTAAAACCCCTCGAGACTTGATCAATTGTTGGGATTCAAGAAAAGGGGGCCCTGATATACAGCATAAACCCTAAGTCTAAATCTTGACTCATCACTTTCTATGTACTAGGTAGGCATAGTGGCAGCTTTTGTAATAGCTCATTTCATGATCAAAAAGTCAGTCGGAGGGTATGGATGAGGAAACAGCAGTGGCAAGTTCCTTAGTAACTGCGTATGAGTAGGCAAGAGTGACTCAGCCCAATGTTTGCTATTGGGGGATGCTAGCTGCACTGCAGATGGGCAGGAGGGGCACATGTGGGGTGCAAAGGGGTTGTTGTCTTTTCACTCTGTGATGAATTCATTTGCTGTTGTATCCCTCAACGGCATCAAATCTCCTTGATGACATGTGTGGTCTGGCCTATGCTATTTTGCGGCTGTGCAGGGCAATCTTAAATCATGTTTTTTTTTTTTTTTTTGGACCATGCCTCGGGGCATGTGGGATTGTAGTTCCCTGACCAGGGATAGAACCCGCGCCCACTGCAGTGGGAGCATGGAGCCCCAACCACTGGACCGCCAGGGAAGTCCCTTAAGTCTGTTTCTTAAGCCCTGACTCAGTGCTCAACGTCTCAGTAGCTCCCCAAGGCCTGGGAGCTCTGCGCTCCCAAAACCTGTGCTCTGAAGGGAAGCCGGAAGGAAGAGCCCGTGGCGCCACTCCCTGAACTCCTTTCAGAGAAGACAGCATTAAGGGAGGGGGCATTGCAAAGTGTTAAAAAGGGGCTTAACAGGGTGGGTCCCTCCAGTGCATCTACAGGACTCCTAGAGAGAGGGAGGCTGTTCCCGCTGAAGTTCCTTGCTCGTCTCCAGGCGCATCCTCGTCATGTCTTCGAAGGGTGAGTCCTTGGGAGGAGGGCCTGCGCCAGCGGCAGAAAGGGCAACGGGATCCCGGCAGGGCTCACCTGGAGTGGTTTGAAGTCTTCTGCTCACTGTGACATTTGGTGCTGAGACTTGGAAAGGGGGAAGGCTAACCAAACCAGGTCCTGAAAAAGCCGCCTTGGAGAAGGAGCTCAGGATGGTAGTAGGCATCCATGGCGATACAGTGCTTTCTTAATTCGGAAGTGTGGAAAGTTCCCTCTGCAGGGTGGGGCGGCACTGGATTGCTCTGAGGCGGGCTGGGAGGGGAAGGGAGCCTAGCTTCACTGGAGCCTGGTATTTTGCCCATTTTTCATCATGGAGTGAATTCTGTTTAGAACTGAGTCAGTGGTGAGCCCAGCTTTGATGGACTTGGGAGCCCAAAGCTAAAATTAAGGACTGGGGAGCTTCTCCAGGTCACAAGGGGAAATACAAATGTTAATGTATAGAAATTCCCCGATGTTAGGTTTTTCTCTCAGATGAAATTTCCTCGTTTTAGTTTTTGACATCTCCTGATATCTGTGTATTTGGGGTCCTTGCATAGGTGGTAGGTACATGTTAGTAGGAGTCTTGACACACCTGGGCATGCCAAGGCCAGTATCTGGAACTAAGCATTGAGTTGTCATTATAGTTTATATGGCAGATGCCCCCAGAACTATTTGGAGTGCACTGACTTTTGCGGTATCAGTAAGATGTGTGGCTGGAACCCCTGAATTGGGAGCTGAGGGAGAGTTGGGAGCAGGTTCTGTGTCCATATTTCATGGGATTCCTCAGAGGGTGCCGGCACCAGGAGCAGAATCCCAGGAGCGGCCCCGAGAGAGCTCTGCAACGGGAACCTAAGCTTCATGCCTGGAAATAAATTCCTTCTCATTGGGAGGTTGCAGGTTCTACACTGACCTGGACTAAGGGAGCAAGTCTCAGGTCTCACATGGAAGTCGATGGGTTAAGAGTAAACCTGAATGTGAGGCCTGAGATGAAAGTCTCTTTTCTTATTCTGGATCTGTTCCAGGGCCCCAAGATGGCCGCAGGCGCAAGAGAACCAAGTTCGACAAAAACCAATACAAGATTCTTATTGAGGCTTTTGAAAGTGACGCTTACCCTGACATTAATGTCAGAATAGATCTGGCCAAGCGAACCCAGATTCCTGAGCCGAGAATCCAGGTAAAAATATAAATCTGTGCTCCTTGACAGGAGGGTGGGTCTGGGTGAGGAACCAGTACGTGTATTAACAGCCGGTTTTTAACACTGGCTTAAAAGACCACTTTGAAGTCAATCCTCTTAATATCCCTGTGAGGTAGGCATTATCCCCATTTACTGGTTTAGGAAAATAAAGGTCAGAGAGGTTTAGTAATTTATGTTACTACTCTCGCAACGGGTGGAGTCTAAACTGGCTTCTGTGGGTTATATCTGTCAAATTTTTAACATGTTAGAAATTGAAACTGAGAAATATCAAAAAATTAATTCATTAAAAATAACCATAATAGGGCTTCCCTGGTGGCGCAGTGGTTGGGGGTCCGCCTGCCGATGCAGGGGACGCGGGTTCGTGCCCCGGACCGGGAGGATCCCACATCCCACATGCCGCGGAGCGGCTGGGCCCGTGAGCCGTGGCCGCTGGGCCTGCGCGTCCGGAGCCTGCGCGTCCGGAGCCTGTGCCCCGCAACGGGAGAGGCCACGACAGTGGGAGGCCCGCATACCGCAAAAAAAAAAAAATAATAACCATAATAAACCCATTACATGGTAACTTAAGTATTTTTCAAGAAAAGCAACCATAGTCCCAAAGCCAGAAAATTGATTTAGTGAGAGGAATGGCAGTACAAGAACCGGAAGTTGGCTTCTCAGTTCTGCTTTGCATTCCCTTTGCTGCAGCAGGTCTCCTGGCCTCTGGGAATCACTGAGAGAATAGGAAGTAGGCAAAAGGGCAGAGGCAGGTCACATCTGGGTGTTGTCAAGAAAATGGTTTTGATCTCACAGGGATCCCCCAAAGGAGGCCAAAGGTCCCAGGGGTCTTGGATCATTTGGACCTCTGAGTCTCAGCCTTGGGGGCATGCTGTAATCTCTCTTGGAAGGGGTGAGTGGACTGGGTCCCGGTTCCAACTCCAGGAAGTCTGCCGGGATGGGTCTGGGTGCAGCCTGGGAATCTTACACCCCCTCCTCTGCTCCCTAGGTGATTGAAGTGTGAGGTCAAGTTTGAGAACTGCTGCCCTAAATGAAATTCAGGTCTCTCAGAGTGGAGCTGGAATATACACAGGTTGTTTGGAAAGCCTCCCAGGTGATGTGTAGCCAGGATTGAAATCTCTGTCCTTGACCAGTGCTTTTCAATCCTAGACTAACAGGATCCCATCGCAAAATTTGATCCAGAATCTCTGGGGGTGTGACCCTCGTCATGCAGAAGTTTTTAAACTGTCAAGTGATTCCAGCATGCCGAAGACCCCCAGCCCTGCACCCTACACTGATGGTTGGGGTTCAGCTTGGGCCCAGGGAGTTCTGAAATCTCCCCAGGTGGTTCTCCTGTGCTGAAGAGTCTGAGTCACTCCACAGCATGCCTCAGCTCCCGGGGTCCCCCTTGCCACCATTTCCTACCCAGCACTTTTCGAGGTGCTTGATGATGGTGGAATGAGTCTGCGGCTGAGTCTGCGGCCGCTGGAGTGGGAATGAACATCCCTTGAGGTTTGCTATGTGCCAGGTGCTCTTTTAAGAATTTTATATTTCAAAAAAAAACTATGTTAACTCCAGAGATAAACAAACCACAGCCCAGAGGGAAGAAGGGTTACCGAAAACACCCAGTACTAGGATGAGAGATAAACCTGAATGGTGAGGGCTATGTAAGTTCCTATTTTTAGAAGTGGTAACCTGAACTGAATTTTTCCAAATTACTTTCCATATCTTTCCTATGGAACACCTCCCCCCCAACCCCAGGTGTTCCAAAGTGAACTGGAGTACAGAAAAGCTTGTGATGGCCCTAAGCCAGTGACTTGATTTAGAGAGAATTGAAAGCCTTGCAGTGGCCTCTTATCAGCTGGCCTGGGGAACCTCACTCAGAGGGAGGGGCAGGCAGCCCACAAGGACTTGATCGCAACCAGAAGGCTTGCCAGTCATTATTTCCTTGAAGCCTCAAACAATCCTGTGAGCTAGGTGCAACTTCACGACCACTTACGGGGCAAAAGCACTGGCCTCAGTAGCTCAGTAAAAGGTTCTGGGGTTCCGGTTACAGTTCAAGTAGCTCCTGGAGTCAGATGGGAAACCTAAAGTTCAAATAGCTCAGCTATAGGGTGTCCCTAAGAGGGCACCTGGGAGACACCCTATCAGGTCCAGAGGGGCTGGCAAAATTTGCTGGTTGAAAATCAGATTAGCATTTGAAAAGGCCCTGGAGGAAGAAAGCTGGATTAGTTTAGGTACAAGCCTGCACCCTGTGCCTGCCCTGGGGCCTGGGTGTGTACAGGAGGGTGCAAGGCTGGAGTTCTGGGAATGCCCCCTGTAGGATTGGGCCTTTGTCTTGCAATTTTCGTGGAGGAGTTGTTTTTCCTAAGGGAAAAGAAGATGCAAGAGAGTTGTTTGTGTAGTTCCCCTATTGCTGTGTTCCATCTTCAGGGCTTGCCTGGTGGCTGGGCCTATGAAGAGGACACTGTTGTGTTCCCAAGGGCAAAGGGGAGGCCTGGCTGAGCTGGACCAAGCTGAGGGGTGAAGGGGAGCCCACCAGCAGAAACAGTAGCCCTGGGGGAAGTGGAACCATATCGCAAAACTAGAGGAGGCCTGCCTGGAAATGGGGAGAGAGGAGGACTTCCTGTGTTTGGGCAAAGGAGAGGAGGCAGGACTAACAGGTGTCCTGCTCTCAGGACTCATCTGTGCGAGGTGAGGTTGGGAAAGGACTCACAGAGGAACTGACACTGAACTGGGGCTTAGGGTGAAAAGTGGTTTTACTCAGAGGGGTTCTGTCTTATGCATTGCCACATGATTACCACTGTAGCTTACCTAACACCTCCATCCCATCACATAGTAAACATTTATTTTTTGTGGCAGGAACATTTAAGGTCTATTCTCTTAGCAACTTTCAAATATATGTTACTGTATTATTAGCTACAATCACCATGTTATACATTAGATCCCCAGAACGTGTGTATCTTATGACTGAGAGTTTGCACCCTTTGACCAGCATCTCCCCATTTCCCCCACCCCCATGGGAGGAGGCTTATTTGAAAGAAAATCTGGATAAGAAAGGGTGAATTGCAGTTGGCAGAGAAGAGAAGGGGCAGGAGTGAAAGTGCAAGCAAGGATTGGAAAGGTGAATGGGAGAGGACCAGGGTTTCACTCTGGACGCTTCCACACAGTGTCCTGGCGTGTACCTGTGTGGGTCTGTGCACATGTGCACGTGGATGCTTTGGGGAGATTTGCCCAGAAGGCTGGACCACACATTGAATGGTTTGAATCAGCTTAGATAAGAATTTTACTTTTATTCTAAACTCTAGTAGTTTTGACACTTGTTTAACCTTAGGTCACATGCTACTTGGTGGCAATGATTATGGACTGGGCTTAATTGGAAAATGTCTTTTTTCTCTCTCCCTTTTCTCTCTCTTCCTTTCTCCACCTCCCCCCACCCCCACCCCCTAGGTCTGGTTTCAGAACAGGAGAGCTCGAGTTCTTCTGAAGAACACCCAGAAGGAAGAGGCACAACCCCCAGTTCCAGAACCTATTCAGGGAGGAGTCGGTGTCCTAGTTCCAGGATCCAGTCAAGGTGGACTCTGTGCCCCCATCAGCCCTTGCCAGCAGGGTCTTCTGGTGGCCCAGAGAGATGCCAGTTCTTTTTCCTGGAAGCCGGAAGATGCTTCTGGTCAAGCTGTTTTTTGGGGGTATGCTGGTGGCCTGGGTGTGAATATGGCCTCGCCTGACCTGCAGACCCCAGCTAATGAGCCTTCTGGAGACCTCCACTCGTCTCTCTCCTCGGGTTTCAGCCCCAAAGTTCTTAACACTACCCAACAGCGCTTCTCACAGCTGGAAAACCGCAGTGCAGAGACTCATTTGGGGGACCCTGGACAGCTCCTGGCACATGGGAACTGGGGCCTGCAGTGGTGCGGGCAGCATCCTCCCTCTGGAGAACAGCAACCATGGTGGAGCTGGCAGCCTCTGCCTGCTGTGGAGTCAGAGGTGGCACCCCAGCAACTGCTGTCCCAGAACCCAGAGGCCTGGGCGCCACCGTGGTCCTGTTCGCCCCTTCTGCCCACTCCAGCATCTTCACCCCCTCAGCCCTCTCTGTCCCAGAAGCCCTGTTCCCATACTGCTTCTCCTCAGCCCTATCCAGTGAAGGCACCTGCCAGCATCAGGAGCCGTTTCCATCCCTACATCTGAGAAAGGACCTTGGTGGGAGACCCTAGAGCACCACAGCCCTCAGCCGTTGCAGCAGTGGGAACAGCACTTGAAGCCTTTGCTACAGCAAAACAGTGGAAATAACCTAAGTAAGTGTGAGTTGATAGAAGACAGTTTAAATCAACTAGGGCTCATCTATACTTTTAATATTATGCAAAATTGAAAAGGGATTTGAAGATTTGTATATTTTGCCATGGAGAGGTCTCCTAGACATACTTCTCAGGAAATGAAGTTGTCAGGATGGAAGGGCATAAAGTCCATATCAGGGGATACGGAAGAGAGGCAGAGGACCAAAGGGGTTTCCTTAGATGTGAGGAAAAAGGATCTTTAAAAGTCCATCTATCCTGCCTTTTGTGGTTGATCAACATGGAGCACTTAAATTGTTCTATAAACCTTAGAAGGGACTGAGGGATAGGGTGAGGGCTGATTTGTAGAAATATACTCAAAAATCAATAAAGAATGAGGAGTCACTGTGGCTATTGCTGTGTGCCTGGAATGGATCCTCCCTCTTCTCTGTGTACACAATGGCCACTTCCCTTGACCAGGCCTTCACGGTGCTCCCAGACCAGTCCTTGCTTCTCCCTGTGTCCAACCAAGTGTGGCTTCTCTCTGGACGCTGAGCATGTCCCTGACTCCTGGGCAAACAGTTTCCTGCAAGGAAGCCCTCCTCTCCCAACTCACCCTGCAGGGCTGAATGCAAACCCCAATGTAAAATGAATGGGTCTGAGTAGAGAGAGAAACTGGAAGATGAAGGAAATGCATCTCTTCTCTCCAGTTTACACAATGCTGCCTGGGTCCCTCCACTACCGATCCATCCATGCCAAGAGACAGAAGGAGAGGGAGAGGGTGGGAAGCATACCTGCATGGAGGAAATCTGCTTAGCCACGGGGACTAAGGTTGGGGAAATCATAAAGACCCCTCTCATTCACTTGGAAGACTATAACTTTGAGGTTACAGAGCAGCAAAAGTTAGCTTTACCCAATTTATAAATAAGGATCTGGTATAAGTCAGAGATGAACTCCAGGAGACTTAAATTGTCCTGCATAGTCTGAATTTAAGAAGAACCAGGGGTTGAGCACAGGCTGCTTGTCCATAGAAATGTCCATTCACATATTTCACCTTCCTTTCTACCCTGCCATTCTGTGAAGTTAAGAAAGAGCCAACACACAAACTGCCAGGACATTTGTGAATGACGGTGCAGTGGCTTTTTGGTGAGCCCAATTCACCGGCTCGTTCCCCTTTGTCAGGTGAGGCCTAGGGAGGCCTCACACTCTGATGAGTCTAAAGTTGGATCTACACCAACTTTGGATCAGCACTTCAGATTTTGACTCCAAACTACTCAGGTTTGACCAGTAGACATTTTTCTAGCTTACAACCCCACCCCACCCCCATTTTCCTTCCCAAATGACAGTCCTAGGTAAAGAGGGGATGTGACTCCCGCCAGACTGAGCTGGAGGGCAGAGCCCCAGGCTGCCCTGTGCCCACAGAGGTCATCAAGGAACTGCCCCTCTGTGTCTCTTTGTGAGGGGATGTGCTGGGTTTCCCAGGTCCGGGGCCCGAAGGGATAGGAGCAGAGATGCATGGCAGGGGACTCTATGGCTGTCCTCTGTTCATATGGACCAGCGTGAAGGCTTGGCTGAGCACTGACCTAGAGGGTAAGGTTTCTCTCTGCTCTCCTGTCTTTCTGCCCCATAACACCTTACAATGTGTGAAATCCACATTGGAATACATTAATAAATATTAATTGGTCCTTAATATTTGTCAGGTTGTGGTAGAGAGAGGAGACACTGATTCACCAGCCATTTATTATATGCAATGACAAAGCTGGCCACAGAATGTGCCCGTGCTAAGACGATTGGTGAGTGATGTTCTTCCTCTGAAATAAGACCTCAGCATTTCCAAGCTTCCTGTAGATGCAAAAGAAATAAAAGACACTACCTCTTGCTTTTTGTCTCTATTTTTTCATATATTCTTTGCAGGAAATTTGTCCTCAACAGGGGCAACATCTTGGGAATTCCCTGATGGGCCAGTGGTTAGCACTTTTCACTGCCTGGGTCCCGATTTAATCCCTGGTTGGGGAACTAAGATCCCACAAGGTGAGCGGCATGGCCAAAACAACAACAACAATAACCAGGGAATTGGTATTTTTGGAAGGAAATGATTTAGGATACACAACTGAAAGGCTGGCTCGCCAAGGTTCCATGCCCCTGCTCCTCTCAGATGAGCAACTCCCTGGCCACCCTCCTCCCTTTCTCTCCCCAGGCTCCTGTGCATCCGTCTGCCAGGCGGCTGATCAGAGAAAGGCTGAGGAATAAGGGGAAGAGCCTGAGGTAGAATTGGCGTTCAGTTCTGGCCCCACACTTTCTAGATGTAGGGCCTGGGCAATATTTCTTCTCTTAAAGCCTAGTTTTCTTAATTACCAGGCAGCATATGAATGCCCACTCAGGCTAAGATGATGGTTCCAAGCATAAAAATAAACACAGAAAAGAGACTGCTCTGCCATTAATACAGGATAGTTACCATGGACAAAACTTGAAAGGCAAATGACAAGCTGGGGAAAAAAGTGAGAGCATTTATAATGGTAGAGAAATTAATAAATTCAGATAATGATAAATAGCACCCCCAAAATGAAAGTGTTCCTATAAGTGGGCAATCAACATATTTAAAAAGTCATTCTAAATTAAAAAAAACAAAAAACTGAAAATAGAGTTTCCTATGATCCTGCAATCCCACTCCTGGGCATATATCCAGAGAAAACGAATTTGAAAAGATATATGCACCCCTATGTTCATAGCAGCACTACTTACAATAGCCAAAACTTGGAAACAACCTAAATGTCCATTGACAGATGACTGGATAAAGAAGATGTGGTACATATATACAATGGAATACTACTCAGCCATAAAAAAATGAAATAAAGCCATTTGCAGCAACATGGATGGACTTAGAGATTATCATACTAAGTGAAGTAAATGAGAAAGACAAATATCATATGATATCACTCCTGTGGAATCTAAAATATGACACAAATGGGAATTCCCTGGTGGTCCAGTAGTTAGGACTCGGCGCTTTCACTGCCTTGGGCCCAGGTTCGATTCCTGGTCGGGGAACTAAGATCCTGCAAGCCGCGTGGTGCAGCCAAAAAAAATGAATTTATCTCTGGAACAGAAACAGACTCACATAGAGAACAGTCTTGTGGTTGCCAAGGGGAAGGGGGTAGTGGGTGAGGGATGGATTGGGAGTTTGGGATTAGCAGATGCAAACTATTATATATAGAATGGATAAACACAAGGTCCTACTGTATAGCACAGAGAAACTATATTCAATATCCTGTGATAAACCATAATGGGACAGAATATGAGAAAGAATATATATATATATATAAATATATATATATATATAAAAACTGAATCACTTTACTGAACATCAGAAATTAACACAACATTGTAAATCAGCTATACTTCAATAAAATAATTTTTTAAAAAAGCAACATAATTTAAAATAGTGAAATGCTATATTTTATGTATTATATTGGATTAAAAAATGAAAAATTTGTCATATATGGTCAAATATTTAAGGATATGCATAATAGAGCTTTGTTTATAATAGTAAAACTTAGAAAAAAAATTAATGAAAATTGAATGGTTAATTATATGGATCTTCTAGTGCAAGAATTATTATGCACTCATTTCAGTGTCCTAAAATGAATTCTTTTCACATCTGAGCTAGAAACATTTAGCTAATTAAATCCCCTATTTTACAGGGGAAGAATCTGAGCAGATAATTAGCCAAATCGCAACTTCCTTCTTTCTCCATTTCACCAAATCTTTCCAACTAATTATAAATGCCTTTAAAGGTGCACCAACACTGTTTCAGATAAATCATATGAAACTTCTAAATGCTCCTGGTCCTGGTTTGGTTCAGTACACATTGGGGGTGGCTAAAGACATTTGCTAAGAAATGGCATCTTTGGGTTTTTGTGGGCCAAACATCAAGACCAAGGGAGCCTCCCTCTCCTTTCCTACCCCCAGGAAACGTGTCCCAATCCCTAGAATGCATTTCACTTCTGTGAATTTCCCCTTATCTATGCATCTTTGCAGCAGCTCTTCATTGCCTTTCAGGCCCCCTTCCTGGAAGGTCGGAGAGAGGAGGATGACAGAGCAGAGGTAGGAGGTTGGAGGCCTGGTGCTCACACCTGCATTCGGTTCCAAGGGAGACATAGAGAAAGGGAAAGAGGAAAGAAAGTGAAAACTGCCCCTAAGAAACTGGCCTAAGAAACTAAGCTGTGGGAACTGCGAGTTTTCTGGGGAACAAACATGACACCTGGGAGTGGTAAACACAACCCTGTAACTCCATCCGAAGCCCTGGTTTTCATTCTGGGTCTGCCAGGTGAGATAATCTAATGAATATAGAAAACCATTCCTGCTTACCTCACAAAGTAGAGTGTTTGAAAGAAGCTTGTGTTGTAGTAAGTGCTATGTAAATGTAGGACACCTGTGATTTTGTGTGATGGGTGGGGAATGCCAGTTCAGAATTTTCAGAATACGTTTGCAGAAAATTGAAAAATCAGCAAATGAAAGGGTATAGAGGGGAAACATTTACCCCATGGACACAACAGCTCTCCATTTCAGAGTTTTTTCCAAGAGCTGATCTCTACCTCTTCTATCTGCTAAACCCAGACTAAAAGTATATAATCCCCATGAGGTGTTTCTTCACTTCCAATTTCTCAACTTCTTGGCATTTCCTCATCTGCCTGCTCCCTTACCTCCATTCTTAGGCATCCTAATCCCTCCGTGGGTTTGACCTGAAAAAGCAACTGGACTGTCTTCCCCCCACACTTTTAAAATCTTCCCTTATTACTTTATTTCTTTGTCTTACAACAAAGTTTCTTCCCCTTTCTCCCCTCACCCTCATCTCTTTTGAGTAAAGGCAGACCACTCACGGGATTATAATTGCCATCATCTCTTCTCATTCACAGAGATTTGGGAGAGGGGGAACCTGGGATGGATGGATGATCAAAGTGATGGGTGCGGCCTTAAAAGCCTTTCTTCTAACTGACTCAGCAAGTCTTTCTGGGCTCTTTCTAGGGATATAACTTAGAAATATAGACAAAGAGTTAAGGACACAGATGTTCATGGCATAATTTTTAAACCAATTAAAAGAGAAATAGTTGAATAAAAGAGGGAAAAGTACAATAAGGTTAAGATTTGTCCCTGATGTTCATCAACTCCTTTACTCCCCAGGATGTCCCTTCTGCAAGCACCTCGTGTCTCCCCAGAGAGCCTTGACCTTTCAGGATATATGTTGTTGAACTAATTAACTGTCCCAAATGGATAACCTGTACCCTGTGTTTGAGACTGTGTGAAGTACCACTGAGTATATGGGAGCACACCCCAGAATCTGTGGGGTGGGTGGTCAGGGCCCACTTCCCACACTTCCCTCTGTGGCCCTGAGCAGGCTCACAGATGAATAGGAAAATCTCCCCAGAGGCCAGCTTAGTGGGAGTTTGGATGACCAGATGCAGTCAGAGCCACCTGAGTAGTCAGACTACCCATCCAGGGAGCATTGGGATTAGGGTGAAGAGAGTGAGGCATTCCCCTGGGGGCAAAATTTAAGGGGATGCCAAAAATCTCAGTAATCAGCATGAATAATATTTTAATGTGATATTCAAAAAATATTGGTATTAATGCATACATAAAAAAAGAACAAAAACAAAACAAAAAAACCACATGATGAATAAATAAAGACAAGATCTCACAGTGCCAGGCTGAGCCACATCAGAGCCTAAGGCAAATGGAAAAATGAGCATCCCTATCTGTGTGCTTTTATGTGTTTTTGTTAATTTTTTTTTCAGAACCTTAAGGCAGTTGAAAAAAATATTGAGAAATTGCAAAGTAGGTTTATTCAACATCTAGCTGAGAAGTTAGTGAACAGAAGTCCTGGGGTGACATCAAAGGCAAACGTCAAAATGCCCCTGAAATAAGATACTCTGAAAAAGCTCTTCTGGAGATGAGCTTAAATATAAAGGCAAGACACCTCACACCTGCTAGAGTGGCTATCATCAAAACATCTACAAATAACAAATGTTGGCTAGGTTGTGGAGAAAAGGGAACACTTGTACACTGTTGGTGGGAATGTAAATTGGTGCAGCCTCTGTGGAAAACAGTATGGAGGTTTCTCAAAAAACTAAAAATAGAACTACCATATGACCCAGAAATTCCACTCCTGGGTATATACCCGAAAACAAAAAAACTAATTCGAAAATCTCATGCACCCCAATGTTCATAGAAGCATTACTTACAATTGCCAAGACCTAAGTGTCCATCAACAGATGAATGGATAAAGAAGATGTGGTTATATGTATACAATGGTATACTATTCAGCCATAAAAAAGAACTAAATTTTGCCATTTGAGGCAACATGGATGGATTTGGAGGGCATTATGCTTGTGAAATAAGTCAGAGAGAGACAAATACTGTATGATATCACTTACATATGGAAACTAAAAAACTACAACACACTAGTGACTATAACATAAAGGAAGCAGACTCACAGATATAGAGAACAAACAGGTGGTTACCAGTGGGAGCGGGACTGGCAATAAAGGGGTGGGGGAGTGGGAGGTACAAACTACTGGGTGTAAGATAGGCTCAAGGATGTAATGTACAAGGTGGGGAATATAGCCAATATTGTGGTTATAGTAACTTTAGGGAAAGTAACCTTTAAAAATTGTATTAAAATTAAATAAAAAGTAAAGTAAGGAATTCCCTGGTTGTCTAATGGTTAGGAGTTGGTGCTTTCACTGTCCAGGGCCCGGGTTCAATTCCTGGTCCGGGAAATAAGATCCAAAAAAAAAAATAACAGAATAGAATAGAATAAAATAAAATAGGCATGAGAGACATGCCTTTAGGAACATGATTTGCCTTGAGCAAGACTTAGCAGACACAGCAATAAAAAGTTTTCCCACCTAGAGAACTTAATATAAGAAAAGAGCGATCCACAAGATTGATTTGAAAAAAATAAAAAAAACCCAAAACTCTGTTTAAGATGATTAACCGTAATTAGCCTCTTAGAGGAGAGGCAACTGGGAAACGCTCACCTCCCAGGACATAGAAACCTCTAGATGGCGCTACGAACGATAATAAGATACTAGTGAAAGAGGCAGAGATTAAAAAAAAAAATGTCAACAAAAAGGGCAATGACAAAACAATGGGAAAATGGATAAAACACCCTGGCGGGGTGTGGAGCCTCAGGGCGCAAAACTTAAGATAAAGTCATTGTCTGGGTACTCAAGTTAGAAACCTGCGACTCCTCCTGACTCTTTCTCACCGAAGGTCCCTCTCTTCCTTTCATCACCCAGTCCTGTTTTCCTTCCTCCTTAACGTCTCACAAAGCCCTCAGCTTCTCCCACCTTGGTTCATCATCCTCTCCGAACCCCTTCTTCTGTGGGGACCAAGGCATTAGCTCCCTAAACAAGCCGAAGCCCCCCGGGTGCGCACATCAGACACGATGTCACGTCATTTGAGACAACTTGGCTGAGAATCATGCATGATGGAGGGTCGCCTCTGTGTCAATTAAACAACAAAAACAAGCACAAAACAAAATCTCAATAATCAGGTCTCTTCTACTAAAGTGAATTCCAGATGGATAAGATTTAGGAAAATGTTCTAAAAGTTTTGTGGCGCTTTTTTGGTATTATATTTAAGTTTAGAATCACGTGTAGAAAAGCCATTCTAAGCGTGATTTTGAATCTAAATGCCATACAGTAAACACCAGGTAGATTTGAGGATTCTTTAGTTTTTGTTTTAATTTTATCATAATGCTACATGTACTCGTTTTTTAAAATGGACTGTTTTTCCAGTATTTATAAAGAGAAACAGCACTATCCTGCTCCACCCCTCCACACAACAAATTCTTATTTACTAAATGCAAGAAGATTTAAATCTTTTAGGGGCTTATTATGATTTTATGTCTACATTTATACATGACAAACATATGATGGTACTTCTCGATTTCTAGTTTTATGTATTGTCTGCTTTCTTACTATGGTAGATGAGAATTTAATTCTTTTTATTTTTAAACCTTTTTACTCTTTTTTTTTTTTTTTTGGTACATCACGTGGCATGCAGGATCTTGGTTCCCTGACCAGAGATCCAACCAGTGCCCTTGGCAGTGAAAGCACAGAGTCCTAACCACTGGACCGCAGGTGAATACCCTAATTTTTAAGATTTTATTTATTTATTTTGGCTGCGGTATGTGGCTTACAGAGATCTTGATTCCCTGACAAGGGATAAAACCCGCCCAGCAGTGAGAGGGCAGAGTCCTAACCACTGGACTGCCACGGAATTCCTGAGAATTTAATTCTTTTGGTACCTCAGTATTTACTTTTTTTTTCCCATTCTCTCATCATAAAACATCATAATTTCTGGGTAAAATTACAGTGTTTACATTATCATGATCACATTATTCACAGTATGTTAGTCATATTCATAGCATATCTGATTAGGTTCTTTTTCTGGTACAACTTTTCTTCTTCTAGATTCAATTTTGTTGCATATTTTTCAATCATTACTCATTCATTAATTCCCCACACCTCTGATGACCATATAAACCAAAAACACCAAATATTCTCAGTTTCCTTTTCCCGTTTAATTCTCCTTTCCTCTGAGATGTTTCTCCTGGAGGTCTCAGTTTCCCTACTCCAATCTATATCACCTCCTCTCTGGGCTTCTCTTCTCACCGTTATCCTGGAATTTTCCTTCTCCACCATCTTGGGACATTTCTCCCCCTCTGCCTTCTGTTGGAGCTCACATTTTCCAGATCCTATATTGTCCTTTTTCTTGATTTTTTCTATTATTTTGTGGATCATACTCTCAGGCAGCTTCATAAGAATAGGTTGTGAACATTAATTTTTTGAGACTCTGCATGTCTGAAAGTATCAGTTTGGCTGGATGTATACTGGCAGTCATATTCCTTCTGAATTTCAAAGGCAATTCTTATGATCATTTAATATACACTTTGCTGATGAGAATTTCAATGTCATACTGATCCCCGATGCTTTGTAGGTAGACAGTTTATTTTTCTAACTGAAGAAAAATAGAGTTTTTTAGAGACCTCTCTCCATTCTTTGTGTTCCTTTGTGTGTGCACATCAAATTACATTTATCTTGCTGTGCATTTTGTGGCTATTTTAAATTTGAGAGTAATGTCTTCCCATATTAGAAAATGTTCTTGTACTTCTTTGCTGATATCTTTCTCTCTGTTTTCTTTGCCCTCTCTTTTAGGATTCCATTATTTTGATTTTGGCCATCCAAACCAATCTCCTAATTTCTTTATTTTCTTTTCTTATTTTTCATCTTTTTGTTCTTTCTAGAAGCTTTAAAAAAAAATCTTCATTCTGATCCTTCAGTCAGATCCTGATTTTTTAAAATGATATCTTTTATTTTAAAATTTTTAATCTTTATTTTTTTATTTATTATTTTATTTTATTTTTTTGGCCACACTGCATGGTTTGTGGGATCTTAGTTCCCCAACCAGAGATTGAACCCAGGCCCTCAGCAGTGAGAGTGAGGAGTCCTAACCACTGGACCACCAGGGAATTCCTTTAATTTTTTTATTTAATTGAATTTTAGTTGATTTACAATGTTGTGTTAGGTGTACAGCAAAGTGATTCATATATTCATGTATATATATATTCTTTTTCAGATTCTTTTCCATTATAAGTTATTACAGGATATTAAATATAGTTCCTTGTGCTATACAGTAGGACCTTGTTGTTTATCTATTTTATATATAGCAGTGTGTATCTGTTAATCCCAAACTCCTAATCTATCCATCCCTGTCCCTTTCCCCTTTGGTAACCATAAGTTTGTTTTCTGTGAGTCTATTTCTGTTTTATAAATAAGTTCATTTGTATCATTTTTTTTAGATCCCACATAAAAGTGATATCATATAATATTTTCCTTTCTCTGACTTACTTCACTTAGTATGATAATCTCTGTCCATCCATGTTGCTACGAATGGCATCATTTCATTCTTTTTTTATGGCTGAGTAATAGTTCATTGTGTATATATACCACATCTTCTTTACCCATTTATCTGTTGATAGACACTTAGGTTGCTTCCATGTTTTGGCTATTGTAAAGAGTGCTACTATGAACGTGGGGTGCATGTACCTTTTTGAATTAGAGTTTTCATCTCTTCTGGATATATGCCCAGGAGTGGGATTGCTGGATCATATGGCAGCTTTATTTTTAGTTTTTTAAGGATCCTCCATACTGTTCTCCATAGTGGCTGCACCAGTTTACATTCCCACCAACAATGTAGAAGGGTTCCCTTTTCTCCACACCCTCTTCAGCACTTATGATTTGTAGATGTTTTGGTGATGGCCATTCTAACCAATGTGAGGTGATACCTCATTGTACTTTTGATTTTCATTGTCTCTAATAATTAGTGATATTGAGCAGGTTTTCTTATGCCTGTTGGTCACCTGTATGTCTTCTTTGGAGAAATGTCTACTTAGATCTTCTGCCTATTTTTTGATTGGGTTGTTTTCCTGATATTGAGCTGTGTGAGCTGTTTGTATATTTTGGAAATTAATCCCTTGTCAGTAACATCATTTGCAAATATTTTCTCCCATTCTGTAAGTTGTCTTTTCATTTTGTTTATGGTTTCTTTGGCTGTGCAAATATTTTAAGTTTAATTAGGTCTCATTTGTTTATTTTTGCTTTTATTTCCATTACTCTAGGGGAAGGATCCAAATAAATATTGCTGTGATTTATGTGAAAGAGTGTTCTGCCTATATTTTCCTCTAGGAGTTTTATAGTATCCGGACTTACATTTAGGTCTTTAATCCATTTTGGGCTTATTTTTATGTATGGTGTTTCAGAATGTTTTAATTTCATTGTTTTACAGGTAGCTGTCCAGTTTCCCCAGCACCACTTATTGAAGAGGCTGTCTTTTCTCCACTGTATTCTCTTGCCTCCTTTATTGAAGATAAGGTGACCATATGTGTGTGGGTTTATATCAGGGCTTTCTATCCTGTTCCTTGATCTATGTGTCTGTTTTTGTGCCAGTACCTTTAGTCAGTTTTGATTACTGTAGCTTTGTAGTATAGTCTGAAGCCAGGGAGCATGATTCCTTCAGCTCTGTTCTTCTTTCTCAGGTTGTTTTGGCTATTGGAAGTCTTTTGTATTTCCATACAAATTAAAAATTTTTTTGTTCTTGTTCTGGGAAAAATGTCACTGGCAATTTGATAGGGATTGCATTCAATCTGTAGATTGCCTTGAGTAATCTTCTCATTTTAACAGTATTGATTCTTCCAATCCAAAAACACAGTATATCTTTCCATCTGTTTGTGTCACCTTCAATTTCTTTCATCAGCATCTTATACTTTTTGGAGTACAAGTCTTTTGCCTCCTTAGGTAGGTTTATTTGTAGGTGTTTTATTCTTTTTGATGTGATGGTAAATGGGATTGTTTCCTTAATTTCTCTTTCTGATATTCATTGTTAGTGTATAGAAATGCAACTGATTTCTGCATATTAATTATGTATCCTGCAATTTTACCAAATTCATTACTGAGGTCTACTAGTTTTCTGTTGGTGTCTTTAGGATCTTCTATGTATAGAATTATCATGTCATCTGCCAACAGTGATAGTTTTAGTTCTTCCTTTCCAATTTGGATTCCTCTTATTTGTTTTTCTTTTCTGATTGCTGCGGCTAGGACTTCCAAAACTATGTTGAATAAAAGTGGTGAGATTGGGCATCTTTGTCTTGTTCCTGATCTGTGAGGGAATGCTTTCAGCTTTTCACTGTTGAGTGTGATGTTAGTTGTGGGCTTGTCATATATGGCCTTTATTATGTTGAGGTATGTTCCTTCTATGCCCACTTTCTGGAGAGTTTTTATCATAAATGGATTTTGAATCTTATCAAAAGCATTTTCTGCATTTATTGAGATGATTGTATGGTTTTTATTCTTCAGTTGTTAATGTGCTGTATCATGCTGATTGATTTGTGGATTTTGAAAAATCCTTGCATTCCTGGGATAAATCTCACTTGATCATGTGTATGATCTTTTTAATATATTTTGGGATTTGGTTTGCTAGTATTTTGTTAAGGATTTTTGCATCTATGTTCATCCGTGATATTGGCCTGCAATTTTCTTTTTTTGTGGTATCTTTGTCTGGTTTTGATATCAGGGTAATGGTGGCCTCAAAGAATGAGTTTGGGAGTATTCCTTCCTCTGCAATTTTTTGGAGCAGTTTCGGAAGGATAGGTGTTAAGTCTTCTCTAAAAGTTTGGTAGATTTCACCTGTGAAGCTCTCTGGTCTTGAGCTTTTATTTGTTGGGAGTATTTAAATTATGATTCAATTTCAGTACTGGTAATTGGCCTGTTCATATTTTCTATTGCTTCCTGGCTCAGTCTTGGGAGATTGTACGTTTCTAAGAATGTGTCCATTTCTTCTAGGTTGTCCATTTTATTGACTTATCTAATAGTTGCTCATAGTAACCTCTTATGATCTTTTGTGTTTATGGGGTGTAAGTTGTAATTTCTCCTTTTTCATTTCTGATTTTATTGATTTGGGCCCTCTCTATTTCTGAATGAGTCTGACTAAAGGTTTATCAACTTTGTTTACCTTTTCAAAGAGCCAGCTTTTAGTTTCATGGATCTTTTTGTATTTTTATTATTTTTTAAATCTCTTTCATTTATTTCTGCTCTGATCTTTAGGATTTTTTTCCTTTTACTAACTTTGGGTTTTGTTTGTTCTTCTTTCTTTAGTTCCTTTAGGTGTAAGGTTAGGTTGTTTATTTGAGATTTTTCTCATTTCCTGAGGTAGGTAAGGTTGTATTGCTATAAACAGAACTGCTTTTGCCACATTGTTTTGGGTTGTCTTGTTTTCATTTTCATTTGTCTCTAGGTATTTTTTTTATTTCCTCCTTGACTTCTTTGGTGATTCATTGATTGTTTAGTAGCATATTGTTTAGCCTCCACGTGTTTTGTGTTTTTTGCATTTTTTTTCTTGTAGCTGATTTTTAGTTTCATAGCATTGTGGTCAGAAAAAATGCTTGATAAGATTTTAATTTTATTATTTTAAAGTGCTCTTTTTTGTTCTCTGAAAATGGCTTTGAATAACTTTCCGTTATTGTTTTATGGAGTCAGTATCTTTTATTGCTTGAACATACTATAGTGTGTTGCTATTTTTGTTTTTTTTTTTTCTGCTTTCATCTGGTTCCTACTTATGCTTATTTTTTAAAAAGTATTTGTATTGGTCTCTGTCTTTTATAAAGAGCCTTCCTTCAAATATTTGGTGATCTGCAAATGTTCATTTAATTTTAAGAGTGAGGCATTAAAAATCTTATTGGAAGTTTGAGTAGGAGGTTTTTGTGTGGGCTTCTCTGTTTCAGGTGCAGATGAACCATTTCATTGGAAGGGACCCTCATTGCCGATATTTGTGTATTTTTTCCCTTCTACTGGTCACTTTCTGAGAGAGAATCTTCTCATCTTCTCTTGTTCCTGCCAGGAAGCCTACTGCTGGGATTATCAGGGCAGAGTGGGGAACATATGACTGGAGTGGGGTATCTCTCCTTTTACTGTGTCAATTTTCATCTAATTCCCCTTTCTCTACATGTCATTGCCATCCTCATCTTTACTACATGAAGCCTTTCTGATCAAATTTTGGCCTTTTGCTGGGGAGAGTAGCCAGTGTTGCTTGGCTGTGTGGGGTGCAAAGGAGATCTAGGGATGCACCATTTGATAGCCACATACAGGGTTCTGGGGTGGAGGGTGGGAGAGAGTATTAATTTGCTGCAATAAGGAAACTTAGTTAAATTTGGAATTATTACATGGTTTAGTTTACAATAATACACTATAATTTTGAAAAATCCATCAGTTTTGTTTTGTTTTTAATTGGACAAACAATGGGTAAGAAAGTCATCAGCACATCTTTTAAGACTTTGTTGGTGAAACTAGTGTCTGTGTATCTTCCAGGGACATAGCATTACTCCTGATATACCAGCTAGTAGGCTTCTGCTAGATCCTCCTGATCTAGCTAAAGGAACTGCATTGGATTTTGCATTTGCTGAGGGAAATCATTCCACTGCTATACTCAGTAACTGAGAATAAGTAACAACATATGTCTGGAGTCTCACTGGATATTTAGCAAGTTTGTTTCAAGATTCTCTTGATAACTGGACAGCCCATTAGCTCTCTGAGCAGTCAAGTACAGACAAATTGATCTCCCAGGACCAAAAGAATCTTGAGAAAGAAGAACAAAGCTGCAGGTATCATGCTCCCTGATTTCAAACTATGTTACAAAACTATAGCCATCAAAACAATATGGTACTGGCACAGAAAATAGACACATAGATCAACAGAACAGAATAGAGAGCTCAGAAATCAACCCATGCAATTTTTTTCAATTAATCTATGACAGAGGGGGCAGAATATACAATGGGAAAAACTTCTTTAATAAATAGAGTTGGGAAAACTGGACAGCTTTGTGCAAAAGAATCAAACTGGACTACTCTCTCACACCATGCACAAAAATAAATTCAAAATGGATTAAAAACTTACATGTAAGACCTGAAACCACAAAACTTACAGAAGAAAGCATAGGCAGTACTCTCTTTGACCTCAGTCTTAGTAACATTTTTGGGGGGCTATGTCTCCTCAGGCAAGGGAAACAAAAGCAAAAACAAAGGGGACTACATCACACTGAAATCTTGTGCACGGCAAAGGAAACTATCAACAAAACGAAAAGGCCAACTACTGAATGGGAGAAGATATTTGCAAGTGATATATCCAATAAGGTGTTAATATCCAAAATATACAAAGAACTCATACAGCTCAACATCAAAAAAACAAACAACCCAATTAAGAAATGAGCAGAGGAACCGAATAGACATTTTTCCAAAGAAGACATACAGATGGCCAACAGATACATGAAAAGATTCTCAACGTCACTAATCATCAGGGAAATACAAATCAAACCACAATGAGATATCACCTCACACCTGTCAGAATGGCTGTTATAAAAAATGCAAGAAATAACAGGTGTTGGCAAGGATGTGGAGAAAAGGGAACCCTCTCGCACTGTTGATGGGAATGTAAATTGGTGCAGCCACTATGAAAAACATTATGGATGTTTCTCAAAAAATTAAAAATAGAACTACCATAAGATCCATTGATTCCACTTCTGATCATTTATTCAAAGAAAACAAAAACACTAATTAGAAAAGATATATACACCACTAAGTTCATTGCAGCATTATTTACAATAGCCAAGATATGGAAGTGACCCAAGAGCCCATCAATAGATGAATGGATGAAGAAGATGTGAGATATATAATAAATAATCCTCACCCTTCCCTGAAATAGCAAGAATATTCCTCCCACTTGTTAGCATACGAAATTAGTTCGCCCATAAAAACAAATGACCCCCGTGCCCTGAGGCTGCTCTCACTTTCCTAGAAGGTCTGCATTCTGCCTACATAGTGTGTATCCTTTTAAATAGACTCACTTTTGCTTTTCTTTGGCTCTCTCTTGAATTCTTTCCTGCTTGAAGGCAAGGACCCTCACTTGGCGACCCATCCTAAGGACTCCTGTGGGTCCCAGGACGTGACATCTCCCTCTCCTGCAACAACTTGGTTCTGAGAGTGCAGAGGTCTGTCCCCACTGTCTGGCAGCCTTCACTGTGGGTCCTTTGCCTCATGCCTCCTGCTCTCCAAGCAGACGCCTCTGTGTGCCAGGGCCATCACTGTGGCCTCTTTGGGGCTTTTCTTTCCTGAGTACATCAAATGCCCTGTCTCTTCCCTCTGCTTTCTCCTGTGCAACTGCCCATGCTGTGCGAGTCTCAGTTAATGGTTTGTCCCTGTCCTGGTTTTATTTTGGTGTTTGTGAAGAAAACTCATCACCTAGTTTTGTTGTAAGTAATGCTCATGGGTTTTATTTTTGCTTTCTAGCTTCTCTGTTTTTATTGGGAGATTTTGTAAGATTTTAAACTAGGCCAGAGCTGCTGTTGCCATATACTTGTTTCTCCCTTTTAAAGATTTTTGGGAAGAGAGAATCTCTTATCTCTCTGACAATTAATCCTCTGGGCAAGGAATTTGTACTTAGGTGTGAGCTAACTCACTTACTATGAATCCAGCTAATTTTCTTGTAGTCAGCCATCTGGGGGAAACATAGAACAATTACTTTGTATGTTCCCATGGGCACTCTCTACCTGCAGTTCCTGCAGCCAGGTGCACTGCTGGTCGGCTCTTCCTCTACCAGAAACAGCCCTGCCCTGTCCAGCAGGACCCAGCTTTCTTATAAGACAGATTTCTCCTGAATCTAAGTGCCCTGCCCTTCAGCCAGACTCCTGACAGAGCTTGAACAGAAAAACAGAGGCAGAGTCAAGATGGCAGTGTGGGAAGACATGGAGTTAGCCTATCCCACAACTAGGGCACCTGCCTGCCACTGGTGGAGAACTCTGATGCCCAAGGAGATGGGAGGAATCCCAAAGTGAACCAGTAAGACGTAGGGGGACTGAGTGGGGAGGAGAAGTGGAGGCGAGGCAGGATCGGCGCCCCTGAGGCCGGGGAGAGCAGGAAAGGCAGGTGGGAGGGACTCTCCGGGAAGAATGGGAGAGGAGCAGAGGGCAATTGCCTGGCCCACTTGGCTGGGGAGCCTGCTGAGCTCCCAGGAGGGTACCCCACCTCCAAAGCCCCATCCAGGCCTCGTGGGTCCTGGGGATAGGAGGGAGGCCAGGGGGATTAGGAGAGGAAGGTGGGAGGAGCCATCCAGGAGGAGGAGGAGAGGAGCGGAGGGTGATTACCCCACCCACTAGGGCCCAGGGAACATGCTGAGATCCCAGGCCGATCCCCTGCCCTCCAACACCCCCCCAGGCTTCTTGGGTCCTTGGGGGCATAAAAGGGAGGTTGAGGAGATCAGGAGAGACAGGCAGGATGGGCCCTCCCAGATGAGAAGAGCAAGAGAGGAGAGGAGGGCATTTACCCCACTCACGTGATCCCAGAAAGCCTGCTAGGCTCCCAGGTGAGGTACCCTGCCCTCTGAGACAAGGGGTGGGGGGGGGCACACCTGGGTCCTTCTGTTCCTTGAGCCTAAGGCCCACCCCCAGAGCCCCCAGGGCCTTCTCCAGCCCTGTGGGTCCTGAGCATTGGCTCTCCCCACTACCCAAAACATGCTCTTGCTTAGGTCCCACCCTCCACAGCCAAGGCCTTCCCCCCACTTCTTTTTTTCTTTTCCCTCCTCCTTTTCACTACTATGGTACTGATGTACCTTCTGGTTGTTGATTCATCTATATTTGTATTTTCATATTCTTCCTAAGATATCTGTTAATTTCCTAGTCTAATTTTATGTTTTAGTTTGTTATTGTTTTTTTTGCTTTTTTTTTTTGCCAGGCAGCTTGTGGGATCTTGGTTCATGAGCCTGGAGTTGGGCTGAAGCTACTGCGGTGGGAGCTCCAAGTCCGAACCACTGGACTAACACAGAACCTCAGACCCCAGGGAATATTCATCAGAGTGAGGTTTCATGAAGTTCCTCATCTCAACACCAAGAGCCAACTCTACACAATAGCCTACAAACTCGAGTATTGGAAGCCTCAGGCCAAACAACCAGTAAGACAGGAACACAATCCCACTCATTAAAAAAAAAAAAAAGAGAGAGAGATGGCAAAATAATATGTCACAGATGAAGGAGCAAGGTAAAAACTTACAAGACCAAATAAATGAAGAGGAAATAGGCAATCTACCTGAAAAAGAATTCAGAGTAATGATAGTAAAGATGATCCAGAATCTCGTAAATAGAATGGAGGCATGGATTGAGAAAATACAAGAAATGTTTAACAAAGATCTAGAAGAACTGAAGAACAAACAAACAGAGATGAACAACACAATAACTGAAATGAAAAATACACTAGGAGGAATCAATAACAGAATAACTGAGGCAGAAAAACAAATAACTGAGCTGGAAGACAAAATGGTAGAAATAACTGCCAAGGAGCAGAATAAAGAAAAAAGAATGAAAAGAACTGAAGCCAATCTCAGAGACCTCTGGGACAACACTAAATGCACCAACATTCAAATTATAGGGGTCCAAGAAGAAGAAGAAAAAACGAAAGCATCTGAGAAAGTATTTGAAGAGATTATAGTTGAAAACTTCCCTAATATGGGAAAGGAAATAGTTAATCAAGTCCAGGAAGCACAGAGAGTCCTATACAGGTTAAACCCTAGGAAAAACACACCAAGACACATATTAATCAAACTAACAAAAATTAAATTCAAAAGAAAAATTAAAAACAGCAAGGGAAAAACAAAAAATAACATGCAATGGAATCCCCGTAAGGTTACCAGCTGATTTTTCAGCGGAAACTCTTCAGGCCAGAAGGGAGTGGAAGGATATGCTTAAACCTACAACCAAGGCTACTCTAGCCAGCAAGTATCTCATTTAGATTTGTTGGAGAAGTCAAAGCTTTTCAGACAAGCAAAAGCTAGGAGAATTCAGCACTACCAAACCAGCTTTACAACAAATGGTAAAGAAACTTCTCTAAGTGGGAAACACAAGAGAAGAAAAAGACCCAGAAAAACAAACACAAAACAATTAAGAAAATGGTAATAGGAACATATGTATCAATGATAACCTTGAATGTAAACGGATTAAATGCCCCAACCAAAAGACACAGACTGGCTGAATGGATACAAAAACAAGACCCATATATGTGCTGTCTACAAGAGACCAACTTCAGACCTAGAGACACATACAGACTGAAAGTAAGGGGATGGAAAAAGATATTCCATGCAAATGGAAACCAAAAGAAAGCTGGAGTAGCAATTCTCATATCAGACAAAATAGATTTTAAAATAAGGACTATTAAAAGGGACAAAGAAGGACACTACATAATGATCAAGGGATCGATCCAAGAAGAAGATATAACAATTGTAAATATTTATGCACCCAACATAGGAGCACCTCAATACATAAAACAAATACTAACAGCCAAAAAAGGGGAGATCGACAGTAACACATTCATAGTAGGGGACTTTAACACCCCACTTTCACCCATGGACAGATCATCCAAAATGAAAATAAATAAGGAAATACAAGCTTTAAATGATACATTAAACAAGATGGACTTAATTGATATTTATAGGACACTCCATCCAAAAACAACAGAATACACATTTTTCTCAAGTGCTCATGGAACATTCTCCAGGAAAGATCATATCTTGGGTCACAAATCAAGCCTTGGTAAATTTAAGAAAACTGAAATTGTATCAAGTATCTTTTCTGACCACAACGCCATGAGACTAGATATCAATTACAGGAAAAGATCTGTAAAAAATACAAACACATGGAGGCTAAACAATACACTACTTAATAACGAAGTGATCACTGAAGAAATCAAAGAGGAAATAAAAAAATACCTAGAAACAAATGACAATGGAGACACAACGACCCAAAACCTATGGGATGCAGCAAAAGCAGTTCTAAGGGAGAAGTTTATAGCAATACAAGCCCACCTTAAGAAGCAGGAAACATCTCGAATAAACAACCTAACCTTGCACCTCAAGCAATTAGAGAAAGAAGAACAAAAAAAACCCCAAAGCTAGCAGAAGGAAAGAAATCATAAAAATCAGATCAGAAATAAATGAGAAAGAAATGAAGGAGACGATAGCAAAGATCAATAAAACTAAAAGCTGGTTCTTTGAGAAGATAAACAAAATAGATAAACCACTAGCCAGACTCATCAAGAAAAAAAGGGAGAAGACTCAAATCAATAGAATTAGAAATGAAAAAGGAGAAGTAACAACTGACACTGCAGAAATAAAAAAAATCATGAGAGATTACTACAAGCAACTCTATGCCAATAAAATGAACAATCTGGAAGAAATGGACAAATTCTTAGAAATGCACAACCTGCCAAGACTGAATCAGGAAGAAATAGAAAATATGAACAGACCAATCACAAGCACTGAAATTGAAAATGTGATTAAAAACCTTCCAACAAACAAAAGCCCAGGACCAGATGGCTTCACAGGTGAATTCTATCAAACGTTTAGAGAAGAGCTAACACCTATCCTTCTCGAACTCTTCCAAAATATAGCAGAGGGAGGAACACTCCCAAATTCCTTCTACGAGGCCACCATCACCTTGATACCAAAACCAGACAAGGATGTCACAAAGAAAGAAAACTACAGGCCAATATCACTGATGAACATAGATGCAAAAATCCTCAACAAAATACTAGCAAACAGAATCCAACAGCACATTAAAAGGATCATACACCATGATCAAGTGGGGTTTATTCCAGGAATGCAAGGATTCTTCAATATACGCAAATCTATCAATGTGATAAACCATATTAACAAATTGAAGGAGAAAAACCATATGATCATCTCAATAGATGCAGAGAAAGCTTTCGACAAAATTCAACACCCATTTATGATAAAAACCCTGCAGAAAGTAGGCAGAGAGGGAACTTTCCTCAACATAATAAAGGCCATATATGACAAGCCCACAGCAAACATCATCCTCAATGGTGAAAAACTGAAAGCATTTCCACTAAGATCAGGAACAAGACAAGGTTGCCCACTCTCACCACTCTTATTCAACATAGTTTTGGAAGTTTTAGCCACAGCAATCAGAGAAGAAAAGGAAATAAAAGGAATCCAAATCGGAAAAGAAGAAGTAAAGCTGTCACTGTTTGCAGATGACATGATACTATACATAGAGAATCCTAAAGATGCTACCAGAAAACTACTAGAGCTAATCAATGAATTTGGTAAAGTAACAGGATACAAAATTAATGCACAGAAATCTCTGGCATTCCTATACACTAATGATGAAAAATCTGAAAGTGAAATCAAGAAAACACTCCCATTTACCATTGCAACAAAAAGAATAAAATATCTAGGAATAAACCTACCTAAGGAGACGAAAGACCTGTATGCAGAAAATTATAAGACACTGATGAAAGAAATTAAAGATGATACAAATAGATGGAGAGATATACCATGTTCTTGGATGGGAAGAATCAACATTGTGAAAATGACTCTACTACCCAAAGCAATCTACAGATTCAATGCAATCCCTATCAAACTACCACTGGCATTTTTCACAGAACTAGAACAAAAAATTTCGCAATTTGTATGGAAACACAAAAGACCCCGAATAGCGAAAGCAATCTTGAGAACGAAAAAAGGAGCTGGAGGAATCAGGCTCCCTGACTTCAGACTATATTACAAAGCAACAGTAATCAAGACAGTATGGTACTGGCACAAAAACAGAAAGATAGATCAGTGGAACAGGATAGAAAGCCCAGAGATAAACCCACGCACATATGGACACCTTGTCTTTGATAAAGGAGGCAGGAATGTACAGTGGAGAAAGGACAGCCTCTTCAATAAATGGTGCTGGGAAAACTGGACAGGTACATGTAAAAGTATGAGATTAGATCACTCCCTAACACCATACACAAAAATAAGCTCAAAATGGATTAAAGACCTAAATGTAAGGCCAGAAACTATCAAACTCTTAGAAGAAAACATAGGAAGAACACTCTATGACATAAATCACAGCAAGATCCTTTCTGACCCACCTCCTAGAGTAATGGAAATAAAAACAAAAATAAACAAATGGGACCTAATGAAACTTCAAAGCTTTTGCACAGCAAAGGAAACCATAACCAAGACCAAAAGACAACCCTCAGAATGGGAGAAAACATTTGCAAATGAAGCAACTGACAAAGGATTAATCTCCAAAATTTACAAGCAGCTCATGCAGCTCAATAACAAAAAAACAAACAACCCCATCCAAAAATGGGCAGAAGACCTAAATAGACATTTCTCCAAAGAAGATATACAGAATGCCAACAAACACATGAAAGAATGCTCAACATCATTAATCATTAGAGAAATGCAAATCAAAACTACAATGAGATATCATCTCACACCAGTCAGAATGGCCATCATCAAAAAATCTAGAAACAATAAATGCTGGAGAGGGTGTGGAGAAAAGGGGACACTCTTGCACTGCTGGTGGGAATGTGAAATAGTTCAGCCACTATGGAGAACAGTATGGAGGTTCCTTAAAAAACTACAAATAGAATTACCATATGACCCAGCAATCCCACTACTGGGCATATACCCTGAGAAAACCAAAATTCAAAAAGAGTCATGTACCAAAATGTTCATTGCAGCTCTATTTACAATAGCCCGGAGATGGAAACAACCTAAGCGCCCATCATCGGATGAATGGATAAAGAAGATGTGGCACATATACACAATGGAATATTACTCAGCCTTAAAAAGAAATGAAATTGAGCTATTTGTAATGAGATGGATAGACCTAGAGTCTGTCATACAGAGTGAAGTAAGTCAGAAAGAAAAAGACAAATACCGTATGCTAACACATATATATGGAATTTAAGGGAAAAAAATGTCATGAAGAACCTAGGGGTAAGACAGGAATAAAGACGCAGACCTACTGGAGAACGGACTTGAGGATATGGGGAGGGGGAAGGGTGAGTTTTGACAGGGCGAGAGAGAGTCATGGACATATACACACTAACAAACGTAGTAAGGTAGATAGCTGGGGGGAAGTAGCCGCAAGGCACAGGGATATTAGCTCGGGGCTTTGGGACAGCCTGGAGGGGTGGGATGGGGAGAGTGGGAGGGAGGGAGATGCAAGAGGGAAGACATATGGGAACATATGTATATGTATAGCTGATTCACTTTGTTATAAAGCAGAAACTAACACACCATTGTAAAGCAATTATACCCCAATAAAGATGTTTAAAAAAAAAAAAAAAATTTCACCTGAAAGTGGCAGAGTACACTTTCTTCTCAAGTACACATGGAACATTTTCCAGGATAGATCATATCTTGGGTCACAAATCAAGCCTCAAAAAATTTCAGAAAATTGAAATTGTATCAAGCATCTTTTCTGACCACAATGCTATGAGACTGGAAATCAATTACAGGAAAAAAAACTGTAAAAAACACAAATACATGGAGGCTACACAATGCACTACTAAATAACCAAGAGATCACTGAAGAAATCAAAGAAGAAATAAAAAAAATACGTAGAAACAAACGACAATGATAACATGACGACCAAAACCTATGGGATTCAGCAAATGCAGTTCTAAGAGGGAAGTTTATAGCAATATAATCTCACCTCAAAAACCAAGAAAAATCTCAAATGAAAATCTAACCCTACACTTAAAACAACTAGAGAAAGAACAACAGAGAAAACCCAAAGTCAGTAGAAGGAAAGAAATCATAAAGATCAGAGCAGAAATAAGTGAAATAGAAACAAAGAAAACAATAGCAAAGATCAATAAAACTAAAAGCTTGTTCCTTGAGAAGATAAACAAAATTGATAAACCCTTAGATTCATCAAGAAAAAAAGGGAGAGGACACAAATCAATAAAATTAGAAATGAAAAAGGAGAGATCACAACTGACACTGCAGAAATACAAAGGATTATAAGAGACTACTACAAACAACTATATGCCAATAAGATGGACAACCACAAAGAAATGGACAAATTCTTGGAAAGGTACAATTTTTCAAGACTGAACCAGGAAGGATTAGAAAATATAAACAGACCTATCACAAGTAATGAAATTGAAATCGTAATTTAAAATTTTCCAACAATCAAAAGTCCAGGACCAGATGGCTTCACACGTGAATTCTATCAAACATTTAGAGAAGAGCTAACACCAATCCTTCTCAAACTCTTCCAAAAATTTTCAGAGGGAGAAACACTCCCAAATTCATTCTACGAAGCCACGATCACCCTGATACAAAAACCAGAAAAAGATACTACAAAAAAAGAAAATTATAGACCAATATCACTGATGAACATAGATGCAAAAATTCTGAAGAAAATAGTAGCGAACAGAATCCAACAGTACCTTAAAAGGATCATACACCATGATCAAATGGGATTTATCCCCAGAATGCAAGGATTCTTCAATATATGCAAATCAATCAATGTGATACACCACATAAACAGATTAAGGAACAAAAACCATATGATCATCTCAATAGATGCAGAAAAAGCTTTTGACAAAATTCAACACCCATTTATGATAAAAACTCTCCAGAAAATAGGCATAGAGGGAACCTACCTCAACATAATAAAGGCCATATGTGACAAACCCACAGCAAGCATCATACTCAATGGTGAAAAACTGAAAGCATTTCCACTAAGATCAGGAACAAGACAAGGTTGCCCACTCTCACCACTCTTATTCAACATAGTTTTGGAAGTCCTAGCTACAGCAATCAGAGAAGAAAAGAAATAAATGGAATACAAATTGGAAAAGAAATAAAACTGTCACTGTTTGCAGATGACATGTTACTATACATAGAAAATCCTAAAGATGCCACCAGAAAACTACTAGAACTAATCAGTGAATTTGGTAAGGTTGCAGGATACAAAACTAATGCACAGAAATCTCTGGCATTCCTATACACCAGCAACGAAAAATCAGAAAGAGAAATTAAGGAAACAGTCCTATTTACCATTCAAACAAAAAGAATAAAATACCTAGGAATAAACCTGCCTAAGGAGGTGAAAGACTTATAGTCAGAAAACTATAAAACACTGAGGAAAGAAATCAAAGATGACATAAACAGATGGAGAAATATACCATGTTCTTGGAGTGGAAGAATCAATATTGTGAAAAAAGACTATACTATCCAAAGCAATCTACAGATTCAATGAAATCCCTATCAAACCACCAATGGCCCTCTTCACAGAATTAGAACAAAAAAGTTTTACAATTCATATGGAAACACAAAAGACCCCGAATAGCCAAAGCAATCTTGAGAAAGAAAAACAGAGTTGGAGGAATAAGGCTCCCCGACTTCAAACTATGCCACAAAGCTACAGTAATCAAGAGGGTATAGTACTGGCACAAAAACAGAAATATAGATGAATGGTACAAGACAGAATGCCCAGAGGTAAACCCATGCACATATGGGCACCTGATTTTCCACAAAGGAAGCAAGAACATACAGTGGAGAAAAGACAGCCTCCTCAATAAGTGGTGCTGGGAAAACTGGACAGCTACATGTAAAACAGTGAAATTAGAACACTTCCTGACACCATACACAAAAATAAACTCCAAATGAATGAAAGACTCAAATGTAAGACCAGACACTATAAAACTCTTAGAGGAAAAACACTCTTTGACATAAACCACAGCAAGATCTTTTTTGACCCACAACAGACATTTATTTCCCCCAGTCCTGGAGGCTGGAATCTGGGATCCAGGTGTCAGCACCTCCTGCACTGTTGGTGGGAATGTAAATTGACTCAACCACTATGGAAAACAATATGGAGGTTCCTTAAAAACTAAAAATAGAACTACCATGTGACCCAGCAATCCCACTACTGGGCATATATACCCTGAGAAAACCGTAATTCAAAAAGAGACATGTACCACAATGTTCATTGCAGCACTATTTACAGTAGCCAGGACATGGAACCAACCTAAATGTCCATTGACAGATGAATGGATAAAGAAGATGTGGCACATATACACAATGGAACATTACTCAGCCATAAAAAGAAACGACATTCAGTTATTTTTAGTGAGGTGGATGGACCTAGCATCTGTCATACAGAGTGAAGTAAGTTAGAAGGAGAAAAACAAATTCCGTATGCTAATGCATATATATGAAATCTAAAAGGTAAAAAATGGTACTGATGAACCTAGTTGCAGGGCATGAATAAAGAGACAGACATAGAAAATGGACTTGAGGACATGGTGTGGGAGGGCGAAGCTAGGGTGAAGTGAGAGTAGCATCGACATATATACACTATCAAATGTAAAATAGTTGGCTGGTGCGAAGCAGCAGCATAGCACAGGGAGATAGGCTCGGTGCTTTGCGATGACCTAGAGGGGTGGAATAGGGAGGATGGGAGGCAGGCTCAAGAGGGAGGGGATATGGGGACATGTGTATGCATATAGCTGATTCTCTTTGTTGTGCAACAGAAACTAACACAGTATTGTGAAGCAATATACTCCAATAAAGATCCATTAAAAAAAAAAGAAAAAGAGAAACAATCTGCTATTCCTTCAAAGCAGGAATGGGTTTCCATTTCTTTAAGAGTTAGTTTAGAGAAAAATCCGTTGTTTCCCTTCCCTCTTACTGCTTCTCAATCCCGTTTCATCACAAATGATAACCCGGTGGACCAGCCCTCTCACATCAACATCTTTGGTTGTACCTGACACGTTTTTGATTGTGAAACACGTATAAGAAAGGAATAACTATTAGATTTGGACAGCTGGAAGTTAGCTTAATTGTTTTCTCCCTCAGATATGATTTTTTTAAAATTATGTATCTATATATAAAAGTCTCATTTTTGTACCCAATGAGTATTTTTTAATGCAATTTGTTATTCTTTAATGCCATTTTGAAACTATAATTAATGGAAGTAGTGGCAAAAATATAAAAACAGGTAAGAGGAAGGTACTTCGTTCCGAGTCAACTTACAGATTCTGTTATTTAGGCAGCAGTAGGGAAAGGGCAGGGTTAAACCAAAGTGTGTTTTTGTTTTGCAGAAACTAACCATTAGATGGCAGCAAGTTCCAAACACCCAAAGTTCTGAAAAGGTTACAGTGCATTCCAGTCAACAAGATGACCACAGTGCAAGCAAACATCCAAGCACCTGCTTGCTTGCAGTTTTTGGCAACCTAGAGTAACCTTTGCCTCATTACAATATTTACGGATGATCTGTCTGCCCTTTCATGAATATGCATACCCCCAGGCTTAACCCTGCCCCACCCTCCGCCCTGTCCAACTACACCGGGAGACAGTGCTTTGAGAGCTGTCTCCCTGTCTCCTTACTTGTCAAAAGTAATAAATGCTTCTGCTTAGTCAAAAATACTTGGCATGTCCCTTGGCTATGTACCCGAAGCAAAGGATCCATTTCATCCAGTTACAATTCCTTGATTAAAGAGATCTAGGGGCAACATTTAAAGATATTTGGTGGGGTGGGGGTGGGGGGAAAGGGGGGTGGGAGAGGAGTCATCTTGCAGTTGTGGACTGAAAAAAAAATACACCTAGAAGTTGAGAATTAAGTTTTCTTTGGCGGACTTTCTGAGAGCCTAAGCTCAGGAGGCAGCCTCTCAGATAAGTCTGAGGGACTGCTCGGAAGAGGTAAGGGTGGTGCCAGGATATATGGGAGTTTTTGTGAAAAAAACAAAACAAAACACTTAGTTGAAACATGAAAAGATATTGTTAATTGAAGAAAACCAGACATTTCAGGTTAATTAATTCAGTGCTTTTCTATGTATGGGAAGATGTAAGAGTCTGAGCTTTGGAAATCATCCCTTTGATACGCACCTCAGCTACCTAGGGCCAGTATCCCATCTTTCTCCATCCTGAGTCCTCTCATAGTGGCGGAGGCTGCAGTGACTGATGGCTTGATGGTTGCAGCATCCTTTATTTACTGATATATATGGCAGGTGACATTTATCATCCACACAGTCATGGACTTCTACTTAGAAAGGGAAGGCACAGATGACCAAACCCATTGTTCAATACCCAGGTCTGAAGGAAATGGCTGGACCTGGTTTCTTTAAGTCCCTGGATGCTTCTTTCTCCAGTATGTGCCACATGTCCTGAAATCCTATAACCACCTACTGGTCTGGTCTCAACCTGCATATTAGGAAATGAAGCCAAAGATCATACTGCAGAATATTACCCTGTGCACTGTATGGGCTGGGAACGGGAGAAGTTGTTGTTGTTGTTTTTGTTGTTGTGTGTGTGTGTGTGTGTGTGGTGTGTGTGTATATATGCATATATATGTTGTGCATGTGTGTGTGTATATGTGTGTGTATCCCAGTGAGATATTTGTCTGAGTCCTAAAGGACAACTTAATGTAGTCACAGACAACAAGCCAGATTGTTTGATAAAAAGAATTTTTAAGTGCATAAATCAGCATTACTTTGTAGCTCTTACATGAAATATACCTTTCTAAAGTGCTGAAGAGAAAATACATATATCTCTGACCTTCATATAAAGGTTCAGTAGAGATGTGGGGAAGAACACAGAAAGATGTGATAATATGCAGCGGGCAGCTGTCTGGAAGCACATAAACGACATAGTCACCCACATGATGGGTCACCAGTCAGAGAACTGTCAGGATTTCACATGAATAGATAGCTCATGGTCACGTTTACAATCTCTCATTCTTTATCTGTTTCTATCCAATCATGAAAACTTCAGTGGTAGGACTAACCAGGTGCCCAACAGAAGTTAATACCGCACAGGAAGGCTGTTTCTCTATGAGTTGTCCCACGTGGGATGAATATGTCATTGTAAGTAGAAGCCTCACTGCTGTAGCACAACTTGATGACAGGTCAGGCCACTGTGTGGAGTCAGCATTATGAGCTCTTTCATGCTTGTCACTGCTTGTGGCATTGTTGGTACATGCCATGAAGAACAGGACCCTTCTCTCTTGCCCTAACTCTAATCCCACCTGCACTCACCTTTAGAACGGAGAGGCATGGAATAGTTAGAGGGACTTGCAGTTGCCACAGTGTGAAGCTGATGCTCCCCCTGAAAACTGCATTCATCAGTTTAGATGTAGATACTTTGACTTCACTATATGTTGTGGGTAGGATAATGAGCTCCCATTTCAGCCACTGTTTCATTTGCTGAGGAATATTGTTGAGTGTATGTATTAGTCTGATCGGGCTGCCATAACAAACTACCGCAAGCCGGGTGGCTTAAACAGCAGAAATTATTCTCTCTCAGTTCTGGAGGCTGGAAGTTCAAGATCAAGGTATCAGGAGAGTTGGTTCCTTGTGAGGCCTCACTCTTTGGCTTGTAGACAGCCACCTTCTTCCTGTGTCTTCATGTGGTCTCTCTGTGCTTGTCTGTATCCTAATCTCCTCTTCTAATGACACCAGTCATACTGGATTAGGACTCACCCTCATGATTTTATTTAACTTTAATTACCTCTTTAAAGACCATATCTCTAAATACAGCCACATTCTGAGGTACCAGGGATTAGGCGTTTCAATCTATGAATTTTGGCGGGACACAATTCAGTCCATAGCAGTATCTCACCCATTACATTCCTCAGTGCTCACTCTGTTAAGACCCACACTTCTGAAGAATTGCTTTCAGACCAGTGTCCAAAATGTTTTTTCCCTTAAAAAGACCAGTATACTTTCCCTTATGGGTAGTCTGAATTTTGTAACTATCTTTATGTATGTTAGTTGTGCCCAGAACTAAATTTTTGGCCTGTGTCTGAAATAGGGCAGTAGTTCTCAAGCTCAAGTGTCATCAGAATCACCCGACTGTAAGATTGAGATCATTGGGATCCACCCCCAGAGTTTCTGACCCAATATGTCTGAGTGGGACCTGAGAACCTGAATTCTGACAAGTTTCAAGGTAATTGCAGATGCTGCAGGCAGGGATGTGCTTCCAGCACAGCCCCAGAGCCACTCACTCGGCTATTTCAGAGGCTTTCCACAAGGTGGCGCAGTGGGAGCGCCTCTGGACAGGCTATCACACAGCTCTTCCTCTGGGTGGGCAATGGGCACCTCGACATCAGGAACTCTCCCCACCACCCACTGATCTCCTCATCCTCTTTTACGTTAAGTTGTTATGATCCAACTTCAGCTGTGGCATTTCAGACCTCAAAAGTAACACAATTTTATTTATTTTTTCTTTTTTTAACATCTTTATTGGAGTATAAGTGCTTTAAAATAGTGTATTAGTTTCTGCTTTATAACAAAGTGAATCAGTTATACATATACATATGTCCCCATATCTCTTCCCTCTTGCATCTCCCTCCCTCCCACCCTCCCACCGAGCGGATCTCCCTGTGCTATGCGGCTGCTTCTCACTGCTATCTATTTTACGTTTGGTAGTGTATATATGTCCATTCCACTGGCTCACTTTGTCCCATCTTACCTTTCCCCCTCCCTGTAACCTCAAGTCCATTCTCTAGTAGGTCTGAATCTTTATTCCCGTCTTGCCCCTAGGTTCTTCTGATCATTTTTTTTCTTTCTTTTTTATAGATTCCATATATATGTGTTAGCATACGGTATTTCTTTTTCTGTTTCTGACTTACTTCACTCTGTATGGCAGTCTCTGGGTCCATCCACCTCACTACAAACCACTCAGTTTCATTCCTTTTTATGGCTGAGTAATACTTCATTGTATATAAGTGCCACATCTTCTTTATCCATTCATCTGTTGATGGACACTTAGGGTGCTTCCATGTCCTGGCTATTGTAAAAAGAGCTGAAATGAACATTTTGGTACATGTCTCTTTTTGAATTATGGTTTTCTCAGGGTATATGCCCAGTAGTGGGATTGCTGGGTCATATGGTAATTCTCTATGTAGTTTTTTAAGGAACCTCCATATTGTTCTCCATAGTGGCTGTATCAATTTTACATTCCCACCAACAGTGCAAGTGGGTTCCCTTTTCTCCACACACTTTCCAGCATTTATTGTTTGTAGATTTTTTGATGATGGCCATTCTGACCAGTGTGAGATGATATCTCATTGTAGTTTTGATTTGCATTTCTCTAATGATTAATAATGTTGAGCATTCTTTCATGTGCTTGTTGGCATTCTGTATATCTTCTTTGGAGAAATGTCTATTTAGGTCTTCTGCTCATTTTTGGATTGGGTTGTTTGTTTTTTTGATATTGAGCTGCATGAGTTGCTTGTATGTTTTGGAGATTAATCCTTTGTCAGTTGCTTCATTTGCAAATATTTTATCCCATTCTGAGGGTTGTCTTTTCATCTTGTTTATGGTTTCCTTTGCTGTGCAAAAGCTTTTAAGTTTCATTAGGTCCCATTTGTTTATTTTTGTTTTTATTTCCATTTCTCTAGGAGGTGGGTCAAAAAGGATCTTGCTGTGATTTATGTCAAAGAGTGTTCTGCTTATGTTTTCCTCCAAGAGTTCTATAGTGTCTGACCTTAAAGATTTAGGTCTTTAATCCATTTTGAGTTTATCTTTGTGTATGGTGTTAGGGAATGTTCTAATTTCATTCTTTTACATGTAGCTGTCCAGTTTTCCCAGCACCACTTATTGAAGAGGCTGTCTTTTCTCCACTGTATATTCTTGCCTCCTTTATCAAAGATAAGGTGACCATATGTGCGTGCATTTATCTCTGGGCTTTCTATCATGTTCCATTGATCTATATTTCTGTTTTTGTGCCATTACCATACCGTCCTGATTACTGTAGCTTTGTAGTATAGTCTGAAGTCAGGGAGCCTGATCGTTCCAGCTCTGTTTTTCTTTCTCAAGATTGCTTTGGCTATTCAGGGTCTTTTGTGTTTCCATACAAATTGTGAAATTTTTTGTTCTAGTTCTGTGAAAAATGCCAGTGGTAGTTTGATAGGGATTGCATTGAATCTGTAGATTGCTTTGGGTAGTAGAGTTGTTTTCACAATGTTGAATCTTCCAATCCAAGAACATGGTATATCTCTCCACCTATTTGTATCATCTTTAATTTCTTTCATCAGTGTCTTATAATTTTCTGCATACAGGTATTTTGTCCTCTTAGGTAGGTTTATTCCTAGATATTTTATTCTTTTTGTTGCAATGGTAAGTGGGGGTGTTTTCTTAATTTCACTTTCAGATTTTTCATCATTAGTGTATAAGAATGCAAGAGATTTCTGTGCATTAATTTTGTATCCTGCTACTTTACCAGATTCATTGATTAGCTCTAGTAGTTTTCTGGTAGCATCTTTAGGATTCTCTATGTATAGTATCACGTCATCTGCAAACAGTGACAGCTTTACTTCTTCTTTTCTGATTTGGATTCCTTTTATTTCTTTTTCTTCTCTGACTGCTGTGGCTAAAACTTCCAAAACTATGTTGAATAATAGTGGTGAGAGTGGGCAACCTTGTCTTGTTCCTGATCTTAGTGGAAATGCTTTCAGTTTGTCACCATTGAGGATGATGTTGGCTGTGCGTTTGTCATATATGGCCTTTATTATGTTGAGGAAAGTTCCCTCTATGCCTACTTTCTGCAGGGTTTTTATCATAAATGGGTGTTGAATTTTGTTGAAAGCTTTCTCTGCATCTATTGAGATGATCATATGGTTCTTCTCCTTCAACTTGTTAATATGGTGTATCACGTTGATTGATTTGTGTACATTGAGAATCCTTGCATTCCTGGAATAAACCCCACTTGATCATGGTGTATGATCCTTTTAATGTGCTGTTGGATTCTATTTGCTAGTATTTTGTTGAGGATTTTTGCATCTATGTTCATCAGTGATATTGGCCTGTAGTTTTCTTTCTTTGTGACATCTTTTTCTGGTTTTGGTAACAGAGTGATGGTGGCCTCTTAGAATGAGTTTGGGAGTGTTCCTCCCTCTGCTATATTTTGAAAGAGTTTGAGAAGGATAGGTGTTAGCTCTTCTTTAAATGTTTGATAGAATTTGCCTGTGAAGCCATCTGGTCCTTGGCATTTTTTTTTTTGTTGGAAGATTTTTAATCACAGTTTCAATTTCAGTGCTTGTGATTGGTCTGTTCATATTTTCTGGTTCAGTCTTTGCAGGTTGTGCATTTCTAAGAATTTGTCCATTTCTTCCGGTTGTCCATTTTATTGGCATAGAGTTGCTTGTAGTAATCTCTCATGATCCCTTGTATTTCTGCAGTGTCAGTTGTTACTTCTCCTTTTTCATTTCTAATTCTATTGACTTGAGTTTTCTCCATTTTTTTCTTGATAAGTCTGGCTAATGGTTTATCAATTTTGTTTATCTTCTCAAAGAACCAGCTTTTAGTTTTATTGTTCTTTGCTATCGTTTCCTTCATTTCTTTTTCACTTATTTCTGATCTGATATTTATGATTTCTTTCCTTCTGCTAACTTTGGGGTTCTTTTGTTCTTCTTTCTCTAATTGCTTTAGGTGTAAGGTTAGGTTGTTTATTTGAGATGTTTCTTGTTTCTTAAGGTAGGCTTGTACAGCTATAAACTTCCCTCTTAGAAATTCTTTTGCTGCATCCCATAGGTTTTGGATCATTGTGTTTTCTTGTCATTTGTTTCTAGGCATTTTTTGATTTCCTCTTTGATTTCTTCAGTGATCTCTTGGTTATTTAGTAGTGTGTTCTTTAGCCTCCATGTGTTTGTATTTCTTACTGATTTTTTTCCTGTAATTGATATCTAGTCTCATAGCGTTGTGGTCGGAAAAGATACTTGATATGATTTCAATTTTCTTAAATTTACCAAGGCTTGATTTGTGACCCAAGATATGATCTATCCTGGAGAATATTCCATGAGCACTTGAGAAAAATGTGTATTCTGTTGTTTTTGGATGGAATGTCCTATAAATATCAGTTAAGTCCATCTTGTTTAATGTACCATTTAAAGCTTGTGTTTCCTTATTTATTTTCATTTTGGATGATCTGTCCATTGGTGAAAGTGGGGTGTTAAAGTCCCCTACTATGATTGTGAAAAGTAACACAGTTTTAAATGAAACAAACTGGTAATGAGCAAAGCAGTAATGAACTGTAAGACATTATTGAACACAGGACCTCTTTGTGCCAATGTGATCAACATATGGCAAAATGGAGCAGAGGAATATGAAAGGGTCTTTGCTTTCTTGTTCTTACATTTTGTCTGCCAAAGTCAACACAGCATCCATTTACTTATGAAATTAGTTTCCTAAACATGTGTCATCCTTCATCTTAACTCCTAGTTTTTTTGCACAGTGCAATGTGAGATATTTCTATTTAAACTATGCTTGCAGCTGACAGCAAGATTAGCACAAGGGTTTGCATGACTCAGCTAGGTTAATTGAAGAAAATGTTTACTATTTTGGGAGAAGAGAAGCTAATTAAATATGTAACAAATTATATATATATATATATATATATATATATTAGAGAAAACTAATATTATGAAACAGTAATTTTGAGTGGTATAAGTCAGTGAGATAATTAAAAGCAGGAGTCATGAATAAATAAAAATGTATTAACTACTGGAGTCCACATAATTGAAGTCTTCAAAAAGTTTGTGATGGGCCTGGTTATATGTATACCCTGTGAATTTTTGTCCAGGTATCTCAAATGTTCAGTGCAAGTTATATAATTACATTATAAATTGTATCTATGATTTCTAGCAGTTTTCCAAATGATATGGAGAAAGCAATTATCAAGAATACACTTTTGGGGAAAAGTGTAAAGCAAATTCTACTAGGGGAAATAAAAGGCATGAGGAGAAATGTCAAATTATTTTTATACAGGCAGATTTCTGAACACTTGATTAACAAAGAGTGTCTGGACTGCACATTCTAAAGAGAGCAGGTGTGGATGGACTGTTGCCCAGCATGGGATAACAAATATTTTGCATCTTAATTCACAGGATCACATAGCACTTCTGCCTGAAAACGCAGGGGCACATGCTTCTCAAAGAAGCAGGGAGTTGAAATAGCATAGGGTGCACAGCTGACATTCACAGAGTATCCTGCCTCTGAGTAGTACCCATTGCAGGACTGCCAAAGAGATGCAGAAATATCATTACATCAGGAGGGCCTTTGTGGCAACAAGTCTCACAGTGTATCCATAGACCAGCAGCATCAGCATTACCTGGAAACATGTTGGAAATGCAGATCCTTGGGCCTCACCTCCACTGAATCAAGAACTCTGAACATGGGGCCTGGCAATCAGTGTTTATACAGGCCCTCAAGGTAAGGTTGCCAGAATAGAGCAGAAGTGCCTTTGGAGGAGGGAGTTCAATATGGCGGCATAGGAAGACCCTGAACTCACCTCCTCCAATGGACACAACAATTTTACAGCTACACATTGAATAATTTTGCTCTGAAAAGGACCTGAGAACAAGATGAGCGCCTTCATAAAAAATGATAAAAGAGACACATTGAGACAGGTAAGAGAGGCAGAGACTCAGCTTCGCCAGGTGTGGTGTCCCACATTCTGAAAGGGATCTCCAAAATATGGAACTTTTTTCTGCAGGAGTGAAGGGACTGTGCCCCACATCAGGTGCCCAAACCCCTGGGTGTGGTACTGGAAAGATGAGCCCCCAAAACATCTGGTTTTGAAAATCAACAGAGATTAAGTCCAGGAAAACCATAGAAACGAGGGGATGGAGAACCCACTCTTAAAGGGCTCAAGTGCAGACAGACTTGTCTTGTGATTTAGCCAAAAGCACCTGGAGAATAAGTGAGGAAGACCCACTTACCAATCCTAAAGCACTGCCAGAGAAGCAGAACCTGCAATGACTCTCTCCAAGGGCTGAAATGCTGGCTGGCGTCATTTCGCCATGTCGTTTTCACTTGCTGGTGACAGAACTGGCAGACACCATTTTTGGTGCCCTCCCTCTAGCCTGCTAACACTGGTGGGTGTGCTCTGCACCCTGACTTCCCTGAACATCATCTGAGACCCTGTCACAGCTGGCAAGGGTGTGCAGTCCACACACAGGATACCCACACATATATGGTCAGTTAATGTAGGACAAAGGAGGCAAGAATATACAATGGAGAAAAGACAGTGTCTCCAATAAATGGTGCTGGGAAAACTGAACATGCAAAAGAATTATGGCAACAGATGGTAACTAGACTTGTGGTAATCCTTTTGTAATGTATACAAGTATCAAACCACTATGTTCTACACCTGAAACTAATATAATATTGTAGATCAATTTTAATTCAATTAAAAATGCAGGACACACAGTTAAATTTGAATTTTAGATGAGCAATGAATCATTTGATTATAAGTATGTCCCAGTTTTTGTATGGGACATAATTACATTAAAATGATTCACTGTTTATCTGAAAATCAAATTTAACAGGAGTTCTGTATTTTATCTGGCAGCTCTACTTCCAGTGCATGCCAAAGTTTGGGAAGCAGTGGCATAGAGACTAGGGTGGCATAAAGTCTAGGTCAAAAGCCCTGTTTGGGCTTTTTCAAAGCCCTTTTCTGGCTTTTTTCAATGATGAACTCCAAAAGTCCTATTTCTTTAGATTCCTCTCACTTTATCTCTCTGGTCCTTTTATAACCAGTGACTCCATGTTCTACAGACTTCTTTTCCTGAATCTGAGTGCTAGCTTATCCAATCAAACAGTTGCTTAGAATGTGGTTGTATTTTCATCTTGTACCTACTGAAGGGAATTTGAAACATAGACATTATTGGGAAGAAGGACGATGGTCTCATCAGAATTTGCAAGCTAAACTGCTCTCCCCTCCTCCTCATCTCTGTCCTTATGCAGCTCTGACAGGTTGACTTAAGATTTGTTCTGATATTTGCACTGCTACCTGAAAGTATTACTATTTGTTCCCATGGAAGCAGACTTGAGAGGGTCACTGTGGCCTCCTCTCCAGCCCCCCGAAAGTTCTCCAAAAAGAGCAGGAATGTTGGGCACACAGCCATCTCCCAGATTGCTCCTGTTATCAAAACTCAGCAGACAGTCCATGAAACAGCACATTTGTGGAATGACAGAAATTGAGAGATTGCAGCCAAGCATTAAACTATAATTTATTTTACTATCAAAGTGACATATCATTATGGAGGGACAGAGGTCTCAGATGTGCTGATGTGAACCTTGGACAGCAGTCCAACGCAAGGGGTGTGCTGATCGTCCTGGCCCCTTCACAGGGGTTTAGAAGGTCCAGGAAGGAGGCTACATCATCTATTTGTGGGATTCTTAAAGGCAAAAGCAGTACAGCTATTGACCATAAAAGTTTTGATTTCTTTTTTTATGATTCCTCCTCATCTTGTGTGAAGATTATAGGAGTTAAGCTATGTTTAGTAGTTCAAAATGGAGTCACCATGGCTAATGTGACTTCCATGTTGGTTGTTTTGAAATGTCTGGTTTAGGACTGCAAGTATTTTAGAGTGAGAAGGAGCAACTGATAGAGACAAGACCCCTGTGGTGTAACCATTACACCTTACTGGCAGACTTTTTAAAAGGAGACCACTGAGCCCAGCAACTTGAAGGCTCTTTGCTAGAGGACCTGACTCCACGCTGCTGAGAACTATTCTAGATGGGCCTGCTGGAGACTCTGTTGGAGTAGAAGTGACTTCCCACTCATGCTTGTCAAGAGACCCATTGCTGGACCAGAGACTGCTGCTGGTGCTGAGACACCTCCTTCCTGGACTTCTCCCTGGAGTGGTTCATTACCCCCTTTCCTGTTTTCTCCCTACTTTGACTAAGCTGTGTTGTGTGTTGATTGTGTGCAATAAACCATGTGACTTGTGAATTGAATATTGGCTACATTTTGTGCATCTCTAATCTCATGTGACACCTCTGGGCCTCACCACTGTGCCCTGCGACAAAGTTTCCAAGTCCAGTTGGCAATTTGGACAGAAGGAAGTCTTTGATCCTCCCATTCATCTCCCTGTGTACCTTTTTCTCTTCCCTTCTTGTCTGAGTCTCTCTGTCTGCTCTCACATTTACATTTCCTCTGCATTTTCACATCAGTGGCTTCTTATGTCCATCAGGGATTAAAGATGTCCTCTAAATAAAAATTTCATGGAGGTAATATATATTCATTTATTGTTTGTGGCTAACTCAGAAGGGGTGAGATTGGGCATATTCTGACCAGGACACCAGCTTGCCCAGGTTGTTCTGCATCTGGCTCCATGCCTCCACATGCACATATCAAATAGCTCTAGTCATCAAGAGCCATCCGAATCAAAGGAAAGGAGTCCTCCAGGCTTAAAAATTGTTACAGAATGTGCTCTTGCTTTGATTCTGAGCCAGACACTGGGCTGTACAGAGCTCCTTGATGTTAAAAGACAAAACCTTAAATACAAGGGGCACAGAACTGGTGTGTCATATTGTTTATGATAGACAATAACTAGCAAACCAAGGCTGGTTGAATTATTGATTCAAGGTATTTGTTGGCCTAAAGCCTAGGAGGGTCACATAATATTTAGCAAATATATTATACAGAGAAATGGAGGTAGATATGTTCTACTCCTTGTGGTGGCACATCTGATGATAGACAGAATGTCATAGCCCCCATTGTTGATGGAAGCTTTTAAGCATTGAGTTTTCTTTTTCTTGATCAGAATCTGGTCAAAGATTCAATATAGTGAGGAAACGGTGTGTTTTATGCTTAAGAAGAAGAGTATGCAGCTATCAAGACATGCAGGTTGTTGACATATTTATATCAGGCAGGTTTGAATTGAGACAGTGATGCTTGGTCTGGACAACCTCAAGCAGTGATTGCCTGTATGGCTGCGACATTGATTAGGGTAATACTCATAAAGGATCATTCCAGGATCCTGACAACCGAGTTTCAGCACGGTTGCAAAATAGGGAAAACTAGCTCACTGTCATGATATGGACACTAACATGTCTGCACTGGGAAACTACTTCACTTGTGTTTATAAAGACCCCTTCTTAGATAGTCAATATGCAATTGCTCTGTGTTGATTTTCATTGTGTAGACTCGGCACTTAGACAATAACACAGATGACCCAATTTGGTTCTCAAATAGAGTGTCCATGGGCTAACCTCAGCAATGTCAAAATCCAAGCACTGCTGGAGGGCAAGCAGTGGGCACTGAGACTCATAGAGAGGCAAGTTAAGTCACCAAAACAGGGACAGAGGCTTAAAGACATTGTTTAAAGGTATAAAGATAAGCAATAAGAGAATCAAAATGAATTGAGAGCTTATAGCATAGTAATAAGTAGAAAAGTGTGGTGGAAGATTCTGAAGAAGGGTAACAGAGTTAACCATCAGAAAAGTGTTAAAATACGGGTTCCAATTGTGGGAGGAAAACTTTTCCTTTTCAGAGTAGGTCCAGGTGGCCAGGGGCCTCCTTAACAGAAGACAAGTTTATTTCACATGCATGCAAAAGCTCTCAAAAATGAGAAGCTCCTCGAAAAGATGGGGTAGGGGGTATACATCACTATAAGTAGAGGGGTGTTTGGGCCCCAGCAGAAAGTATTGAAGGTTTTCACAGGGCTCGATACCAATGAATAATCACCGTTATTTATGATGTTCTAATGTTGTAATTATTAATGAATTAATGAGTTACTAGCTAATTGTTATTAATAAGACACTCTCTAATTCTAGTTCTTGGAGTCCCCTGTTCAAGTTTCTAAAAATAACAAAGTGGGAGTTAACTTCCAGATATTATTATACTTTAAAATTGTATTGATCCAACCCCATAATTACTTTAAAGAAGATATGCAATTAAAATGAGTAGAATACGTGCCAACCACTGTCCATTCAGCAGGTGTTCTGTGCTTGCATTGAGGGCTATGCTATGAGAGCCCACCAAGACACCTGGCCTCACAGAGGCCTCTGTGCTCCTGCTCAGAGCCCTCAGGCCTTGAGCCAGCTGGGGAGCAAGTGCACAGTAACCTAGTTTGTGGAAATACCCAAGAGGGACATCAAGAAAGCCACTGTGTCAGCCTCTGTCTTTAGATGAGGTGGTTAAGAAAAGCTAGCTGAGGGCTTCCCTGGTGGCGCAGTGGTTGAGAGTCCGCCTGCCAATGCAGGGGACACGGGTTCGTGTCCCAGTCTGGGAGGATCCCACATGCCGCGGAGCGGCTGGGCCCGTGAGCCGTGGCTGCTGGGCCTGTGCGTCCGGGGCCTGTGCTCCGCAACGGGAGAGGCCACAGCAGTGAGAGGCCTGTGTACCGCAAAAAAAAAAAAAAAAAAAAAAAAGAAAAGAAACGCTAGCTGACTGTATTAATCAGGGTTCTCCATAGAAACAGAACTGATAGCATGTGGGTATATATATAGATAGATAGATAGATAAGATGGTGGGGGGCAGGGGGAGAAAGATTGAGTCTGAGGAATTGGCTCATACGATTTTGGAGGCTGGCAAGTCTGAGATCTGCAGGGCAGGTTGGCAGGCTGGAGACCCAGGGACGGTTGATGCTGCAGCTTGAGTCCAAAGGCTGTCTGGAGTGAGAATTTCCTCTCCCTTGGGAGACCTCAGTCTTTTTTTGAAGACCTTCAACTGATTGGATGAGGCCCACCCACATTATGGAGGGCAATCTGCTTTACTCAAAGTCTCCTGAGTTAAATGGTAATTTCATCTACTAAATACCTTCACAGAAACATCTATAATAATGTTTGGCCAAATATCTGAACACGGTGGCCCAGTCACGTCAACACATGAAATTAACCATCACACTGACCAGGTGAAAATACTGAAGCATGGCCGAGCCATGGGTGGAACATTCCAGAAAGGAGGACAAGCAGCCCTGGCCTGGAGGGGGAGGAGGCCTATGCAGGGCTGTGTGCACCGTAGTATTGCAAGAAAGAGAAGTGTGAGAGACGCTGCGAACCTCAGGTTGAGGCCATATCATACAGAGATCTGAAGAGCAAGGCAGGGGGTTGGAATTTATTCTGAGAGCAATGGAGAGAAAAATTCCAAAGGAACAAATATGTGCAGTGATAAGTGTCAGGGCTACTTCTGAAAAGATCTTCCAGTTCCATGTGGCAAGTGGGAAACAGGGTGCCTTGCAGACAAAATATTTGCCTTGCTGAATAATGAATACCAGATACTAGCTGAAAAGGAGAAGAATGATATTAAATATGTAGAGTAGGCTTTTCCTTACACTTTCACTCTTAAAGGATACTTTAACAGTCACTGATACCCTAACTACCACTTTCCAACATTTTAATATTATATATGTATATTTCTATTTTACATTTTAAATGACATTGTATTGTATTGTATTGTATTGTATTACAGTCCCCTAAAAATGCTGAGACTAATAAAGACAAATTTTCATCTAGAACACAACTGGAGTGTATTTTTTTGGTGACTGGGAAGTCAGTTTCTCTTTCATAGCGACAATTACTGCAAACATTTCTGGGAACTTTTACAATGTTTTCTTTGGAATGCAACAGTTACCCAATTTCAAAGCAGTCACCATTTAGCACTTTGAACAGAGTGTGAAATAATTGAACTTTGGCTATCACAAAAGGCATGCAGCTTAGTAATGAGAGGCCAAATCTTAAATACTGATTGAGAATCTCCTCAAAGGGCTATAAAGCGACACTTTAAGAGCCCTTTAGAGAAACAAGCCACAGGAAGGGGGGCTGACTGTGAGAACCAGGCCCATCTGCTGGTGTATGTAGGGTTTGCAGTCAGACAGAGCCTCCTTCATCAGGACTCCAGCAGGTTTTCTAAGAGGTTTCTATTTCTAGCTCCTTTTACAGAATGCATCTCAATGCAGCTTGATTAGCAGGGAAGTACTTGAGAAAACAAAAGGAAATGGTTCAGTAAGTGGATGAGAGCCTGAGGCTAGTGCTCTCTAGTGCATCTCTCCTGACCTACAACAGTTCCTGAAGCTTAAATGCCCAACAACTCCTTGCTGTGGGGGAGGGTGGGGCCTCTCTGCCTGGAATTGCTAAGTGGCTAAAGCGGCCAGCTGGGCTGCACTAAGAGTACCAGGCACAGCGCAAGAACATCTTCCCAGAAACTCCCGGCTTCAACCTCTTCTTTCTTCTCTGCTTGTGGAGATGCGTGCCCAGCTCTGGCAACGACAGGTGACCTTCAGAAAACAAAAACAAAACAGGACAAAACAGGACACCAACTTGTTTCGCAGGCGGTTTTGACAGCATTCCTGTTCATTTCACCCAAGTTCTCCTCCTTGCTGTGACTAAAGCACCTGAGGGGATTGATCTTGGAGAGGCAGCAGTGAGCAGTGGCAGGAAGACAGATCTTAGTTCCCTGCCCAGGAATGGAACCTGGGTAGCCTGGATGAAAACTAGGTATCCTAGCCACCACACCCCATGGCTCTTGCTCCCAGTGAAAAATGCATTTCTCACGGAGGCAAAAACTGTAAAAACAGGTACAAGGTTTATTATTACAGACATAGCACAACAAGTGGGAGAGCACACAGAGAAACTGTTTAGTTAAGACAGAAGCAAGGCAGAGATACACACCCAGAGAGCAAGGGTGTGGGTGTCCTCCCTAATGAGGAGGAGTGCAGTAAAGAGGAGGTTAAGTCATTTATATAGGGCAGTTCTTCTGGGTCTTTGTGTACTTTTGCCCAGTTATCTGGTTTCTTCTTCTACACCTGACCTGCCCTAGGACCCTCCCCAACATGAGTGTGCAACTTTTTTCCAAGATGGATTTCAGCCCAGAGGCCTATAGGACAGCCTTAGCATCACATATTATGGGGTGGTGCCCCCATCTTTTTGACTCCCAAGGAGCCTTTCTGTGCATGTTCAATGTTTCCCTTGCCCCAAGGATGGGAAGTGTATGACCTGTTGATGCTTTACTCAAACCAGTGTAAGCCCCTCTCTGTTCCTGCCATGACTGTTATCTTAAGGTGTCCACAGGAGACAAAGCCTGGCTATTTACCCTGTTTCTGTTGTTACCTCCATTTCGGAGAGCATGTTACCTCCATTTCGGAGAGCATGTTCGGAGGCTGATTGTAAATGCCTAAACTGGAGCCCACCTATCTCCTGTATCAGGAAATGCAAACAGAAGGCTAGTTTTAAGTGTCTGGCCTGAAGCCCACGTTTTTCTTGCCTCAGGCTGATTTTTCACTTTTCTGAGTCCTTCAAAAGAGGGCACATGAGAAAGATGACTCAGTCACGGACTAAATCAGGCCCCATTATACCTGTGGTCTCTGTGGTTTCTACAAAAGTCTGAGGATCATTTCTCAGGACTGTTCTTAAAATCGATAAAAGAAATTTTCACATATTAAGATACAGGGAAGTCATTCTGGCTTATACTTGAGTTAACTTGCACTTTATGCTAACTAAAATAGCCTGTTAGTGGCCTATCAAACATACATTGTACTTCTGCTTTAATTATTAAGAAAAGGGCACACTGATCAGAAATAAAAAATGTCCATGTTAAAAATAAAGATGAAATGCCTCTCTTCCCAGGGCACCAATGTAGCAATGCTTGTACTCCTCCTTTGATGGTAAGACTCCCTTCCCAGGTGCCAAGGCCATGCTGACTTGCTGTATATGTGCTGATCTGTGTTGTTATTGTTTTTGTTTTGGGAACCTTGAAGAAATGTATCCTTGACTTATTTAATGTTCTTTGTTCTGAACAAGCTAAAAAACTATGCTGGAAACCATGTTTCTCCAGAACAGCTTCTCAGAGTAATCTGGGAAGCTGGCTTCTGGGCTAGTCCTCAGTTTGGCTCGAATAAAACTCTTATTATAGATTGTTTACTGATTATTTTCATTGACAAAATTCAGGAGCTTTTTTTTCTCTATGAGCAGACATTTTCTAGCAGAGGCTAACTGTGTAGGTGGAAAATTGAGGTACATCTCAGAATTTTCTTCTTTTTCAGGGCATAAGAAGAAAGATAATTGAAATTAAGAAATTTAGAGACAGGAGCCCACATCCTTCAACCAGATGTAATCTCATTGTGGGCTTAGTGGAGATAAAGAATTGTTTTTGTTTCTACAAGTTTACTTTCCATAGAAATTTGCTTCTGTGGAAGAACCGAGCTTGTCTGCTACAGGTAATGCTAGCACCGGTTCTGGGGTGTGAGCTTGGCGGGGGAGGCAGGAAGACAGTGCAGGGCCTTGAAGTGCGAGGGTGGGGAGCACGGCACAGGTGGGACCACTGCTTGTGTCCAGGCCAGTCATGTATTCTCAGCCTGTCTCTGCAGTTAGGATCTCGGTGTGTGAAAGCAGGTAAGGGACAAACCAGAGGCCAGAGTAGTCCCTGTGTAGCAGAGGCTGTGGGCACTGCCAAGCAAAAATCGCAGTGGAAGAAACCAAACAGGGAAGGACGACTTTACTCAAGGCTATTGCAGTAGGGAGAGAGCGGCCAGATTCCATCTGAACTCAACTCCTCTGACACAAAGGGCAGCAGGGCTTTAAGTGATGGCTGAAGGGGAGATGCTAGGCATCTGTTTGTTAATTGGCTTTAACAAAGGAAAGTGACCTTCTCTTGTCTTTATGGCAGGAGGTAGCTGGACAACTTGGAGACGGGGCTCCTACCCTCTCACAGTAACTGGGATATAGGGGCACCATCTCCTATGATGTTACATTTCAGAGAGATGGCTCCCAGGTCCTTGAGAAAGACATTTCTGGGTTGTAAACTGGCAAGAGTCTTCAAAAAAGATTTACATACATCTCGAAGGGTCAGAGAAAGAATTTTACAACTATTAGTTTTCTAAAGAAAATGCTTGTATTAGTCCAAAGAAACAGAACCAATAGGGTACACATATAGAAAGAGATATATTAAAGGAATAAGCTCACACAATTGTGGAGGCTGACAAGTTCCAACATCTGCAGTCGGCAAGCTGGAGTCCCAGGAAAGCTGATGGTGTAAGTTCCAGTCCAAAATAAGTCCTAGCCCTGGTGCAGGTGAAGATTTGTGTCCCAGCTCAAAGACAGCCAGAAAGAGAGGGAATTCTCCCTTTCTCCAACTTTTTGTTCTATTCAGAACTCCAGTGGGTTAGATGAGGCTGGTCCACAGTGGGGAGGATGATCTGCTTTACTCAGCCCACCAATTCAAATGCTAATCTTGGGACTTCCCTGGCGGTCCAGTGGTTAAGACTTCATGCTTCCACTGCAGGGGCACGGGTTCGATCCCTGGTCAGGGAACTAAAATCCCACGTGTGGCCAAACAAACAAGCAAACAAACAAAAACCAAATACTAACTCATCCAGACACACCCAGAATAATGTTGAATAATATTCACCTGGATACGAATGGCCCAGTCAAGTCGACACATAAAATTAACCGTCACAATGGGTCAGGGGCCGAGACACAGGAGCAGAGGCAGGTGCCAGCTCCACTGCCAGCTGACAGCAGAGCTGCAGGCTCTCAGGCCTCTGGAGCCCTCCCTGCCTGGGTGCATGGCTGGCCACAGGGGCTGGCCTTCAAGCATTACCGATGAAGCCCAGTGGGGGGAAGACACTGACCCCAGTGCGGTGGAGCCCAATTGCCCTCAGAAGTAGCCTGCTTGATGATGCACCCTGCCTGCCACTCCTCCTCACCCACCAGCTGTGCTTTCTGGAATCCTTTCCCAAATAAAGTACTGCTCTGAGAGAGCTCAACTTGACATAGCATGTGTACCCTGCCTTCAAAGCCCCTGACCTCCGTAGATGTACTGAGCCAGAAATGGAGGAAAGACCCACATGCTAGGGGAGGGGATGCAGTCACCAAGAGGGGTGGTGGTTCCCACTCATTTTGTTTAGAAGAGAAGACAATGATTGGGCTGGTAACTGGCCTTTAGCACAGAGAGCCTAATGCTGTACAGAGCACGAAATAAATATTTTAGGCTCCAGACATAATAAGAAGATTGACTTTGAACCCAATTGCTTTTATCCAATGAATAATCCCAGAGCCACGACTACTGTGCCTGGTTGGGCTGGCACAGACCTGGGTGGGGAAGGTGCCATTTCCCCGGCACATGGGTCCTCTGGGCTCGTGTCCTGCCTGCAGAGACTCGCTGGGGGCAGATCTCCTCTTTGTTTGAACTGGATTCAATAACAACCCTAATGTTAACAGCGACATCTGTAACCACAGTGCCCCTGGTGATGGTGCTCGGGTCCCAGGGCTTAGGCAGTGCAGGAGAGGCCTGGGAGTAAACGCGTCACTTTTTATGTTATACATACAAAACAAAGGTGAGTCGTCTTGGTGCTGTGCCTCCTTGAGCCTCAGTTTCCTCACCTTTAAGTGAGTGGTAGCCCAGATGAATGGGGGTCTGCTTGCTTGCTTTGATGGAGCCCACTCTCATGTCTCTTGAGTTTGGTTCCAAGTGCAGAGCGCACCCCCTTCCCCCTCTTCCTCTTTCTCCTCCCCAGCTGCCAGAGAGTCACCACCACTCTGGTCTATGCTGAGCTTGAACAGAGTGCAATTGGAGGGCCCCAGGTAAAGGCCATCCTGTCAAATGTGTTGGCTGTCTGCAGGTAGACATCAATGGGGCAGGAGGGTGGCCTCTGGGCAGGAAAGTCAAGAGATCCTAGATCCAGGTACATGGGGGAAAAAAAGGTGCAGGAAGGAGGAAGCCTGTCATACAAAGTCAGTAGCACATCCTAGAGCTGGGCCATGCATGTATAAAAGTGAGATTTTGGGGGAAAATGCTATAAGAAAAGAAGTAGCATAGGGCACACAATCCTGGAGATCGTCCATCTGCAGGAACATTGTACAACTTGGGACACACCAGGAGAGCATTCTTGGAGAGAGTGACCCTGTGTTCACATGTTTCTGACATTAAGGTTCAGGGGACCGGAAACCTCCATGGGAGACTGGCAGGGTAGTGCCAGAGAAGTAAGTGGCCTGATCCTGGGGCTTCAGTTGACTAAGTCAGTCCTCCCTGTCCAGCTTCTTGCAATCTATATTTGCACCTCCCCAGAATCCCTACTAATCTCCAAGTTTTCCCAGTATTAATCAGCTAGGGATGCTGTAGCAAAGTACGACAGCCTGGGAAGTATAAGAAATGGAAATTGATTTTCTCCCAGTCTTGAAGGCTGGAAGTCCAAGGTCAAGGTGTTGGCAGGGCTAGTTTCTTCTGAGATCTCTCTCTTTGGCTTGTACATGGCTGTCTTCTCATGAGGTCATGTCCTCACATGGTCTTCCCTTTGTGCATGTCTGTGTCCTAATCTCCTTTTCTTATAAGGATGTCGGTCAGATTTGATTAGGGCCCACACTAAATGACCTCATTTTACCTTAATCATCTCTTTAAAGGCCCTATCTCCAAATACAGTTACATTCTGAAGTACTGAGGGTTAAGGGTTAGGAATTTGGGGAGACAACATTCAGCCCATGGCACCCAGTACTCAAATGCATTAGGAACTTGCTGTGTGCTGGGGCTCCCACATCACTTTTCACAGCTCTCACAATCATATGATATAGGTGGTATTCACATTTTAAAATAAAGGAACTGAGGCATAGACAAAGTAACTCACCCAAGGCTGCCAAGTCGACCAGCAATGGCCAGCACCTGGATTCAGTCTGAGGCTTAGTGGATTTTCAAGCCCAGCTGTGTCCACTTCACAAGGAAGAAGAATGGGCATTGGCCAACTTCAACTCCAAGGTAAGGCATCACCAGTGCTCAGAATTCATTGGCAGGAATATGTGGCGAAGTTCCCAGGATATATTCCCAAATTTATAACCTTCAAAGTTTTAAAATACCCCTAAAAGATCTGCTGCTGATACAGCTGAAGATGCATATGGATTTGTCTCACAGGCTGGGAGGAATGTTGACATCAGTCACGTCTATGAGCCCTTCACTTAGAAATCATGAGGAATTATGACACTGAATCTTCTCTTAACAAGCTGGTATCTTGTGGCTCTTCCCCATAAACAGCTTGAGGTGAGGCCAGCTCTCCACACATGATGTCTCAGGCTGGTGTTTATACCTGAGGACACCCAGGGCTTTCCCCAGGGTTTGCCTGTGATATGTGAGATGAACTGACATCCTTGCAATGTTAAGTTACCCCATCCATGGACATGGTCTGTCTCTCTATTAACTAACTTTTGGTCACCTTTCTAGACTTTTAAAATCATCTCCATAAATCTCACATGCTTTCTTATGTAGGTTGATTCCTACCTTGCTTTAGCTAAAATACATGCTAAAAATACTAAAAATACAACAAAAATACTACTGTGTATTTGTGAAGAGGAACACTCATGATTTTACAACTTAATACTTTGCCCAGAAGCCTTTATAAACTCTTCTAATAGTTTTGATAAGCTTATAAACAGAACTTTGATAAGTTCTGTTGAGATTTATATGTAAACTATCATATCACCTGCAAGTAATGAGAGTTTTATCTTTTTTATTCCAATCTCTATTTGGAATGCAATTTTAATTTCTTTTAAATGTCTTATAACATGGATTAATACTGCAAGAATTATGTTAAACAATAGCACTAATAATAGGCATAATTGTCCTATTTCCTATCTGAAGTAAATTTACTTAAAATGTCCAAATTAATTACATATTTTTTGCTGTGTTTTAAAAAATTTAGTCTTTATCAAGTTAAGAACAGCCCTAGTATTTTTATTTCCTGATGTGGTGGTGCTAGGTGGCCAGCTATGGCATCACTGAAGGTCTGGTTGGTGACATTTCTGGCATGACCTTGACTGATTCCCTCTGTCTGGCCTCCTTTCTTTCCTGACCACTTGCAGAGCCTCATTTCTCTGGCCTTCCCATTGAATTTGCTTGCTCACCAACATCCTTCAGTACATTTATTTAAGATGGCCAGGGCCATTTTCTATTACTTGCACCAAAAACTTGACTACTGCAAGGAGTGAGTTGCAGAAAACAAACTATTAAGGGAAATGAGAGGAATGTGAGATTAGCTACCTGATTTAGTAATCATGAAAGGTAATAAACACTTACTTAGTATTTAGGGAGACAACACTGATGACATTGAACAGCTTGAAGAAAGATAACAAGAAACTTAAATGCCTTACATTCCAAGATTAAGGCATAAAGTGTACCCCAGGGTCCTTCTAAAACCATGGTACAGTTTGATGCTACAGCATGCCGAGTTGCAAAGTCAGTTGAATTCACAAATCACCTTGTCACTCTGTCAAAGTGAGCATATTGTTTGGAACTCTAAGAATTAGAATGGGAATATATGAGAGAATTCAAAATATCTGGACTACTCTAAACCCTGCCTTCTCCTTCCCCCTGGGCCTTCCTTACTTGCCCAAGTCCTTCCTTGTGTGAAGACCCTGAAACTCTCTTGCCTGAATGAATTCCACTGCAAGGGGAACTTCTCCTTGCACCCCAGTCCTTGCATGCTATTCTGACTGTCTGATGGCCTTTAAGTAGGCTCAGAACTCCACATGTCCAGGAAATCAACTACAAAGAAATAAGAAAACAAACTGTTTTTTAAACAGCAAAATCATCAGAATATGAGTGTGAACAAATTCTGATGGTCTAAGGCCAAGGAGAAAGAGAATATATTTTTAGGTTGGGCTGAAGTGTCTATATGAGTGAACTATTTGGAGATTGGATTCTGAGTTGCTGTGCTACCTGCAGGAGCCCTAAGATTGCTCAGTGTTAGGCTGAGGGTAGCGTGGATTAAAGCTTTGGTTTATATGGACTCCTTGATTTCAATGTTGGTTCTGCAGAGGTGGGAGCCACATAGCACGAGTAAATCAGGGTTGGTCACTGTAATAAGCTCCAGGTCAGTTTGCTAAACCAGGTGTTTTCACTGATGAGGCCCCAGGACTGAAATCGACAAGCAGTTCATTGAGGCCCTGTTTGATTTTTAAAATAGAAATATTTCAGCTCTGGGGAATAGAGGCCTGAATTAAACCACCATGATGAGGAGTCAAAGCCTCCCTATGTCTAGATTTGAATTGTTCTGCAGGCTATGATCTCCTGAATAAACAGGAGGTCTTCCAAGGAGGATTACATGATATTCTCACAAAATATGCTATGAGTCTGCTTCCTCATCCTCCCCTAAAGCCTATGGCCACTTACCAAAATAACCCTGCATGGGAAAACACTCAGACACAGGGAATGCTCTCTGAGGTAAGGCTAATCCCCATAGACCAACAAAGTTACTGTGGTCCATAGGCCAGTCTGGGGGTGTATGGTAGGCTTATTAATATGACAAATGGGATAGGATCCAAGTCTACTTCGTGGCAATCCAACTATCCTGTAGTTATTTCCTGTATATATCTACAATTTCTGTATTTACTTTCCCAGTTCCTGAACGGAGCATTGGTTAGATGACCTCAGCAACTGGTAAAATTCTACCACTGGTTCCCTGGTCCAAAGGGTAAAGTTGTTATGGTAGAAAGCCGCAGATAGCTTTCCTCACTGTTGACAAAAAAGCCAAAAGCAATGGCAAATATCTGAGGGAAATTCAGAGGATGTTGGCACTGTTAATGACCAAAGATTCAGGGATGTTGATTCCCATCATGGTCCCATTTAGGTCCCTAACGTAGGCAGTGCAAAAGGTAGATGAAAGCTGGATAATGACAGTGGATTTTTATTCACTTATCCAGATGATATCTCTAATTGAAGTTGCTTTTCCAGATGTAGCCTCCTTAGGAAGCAATCAAAAGACCTCCAGTCATCAAGGGTGCAGCTAAAGATAAGGAATTTTTCCCCTTAATTCCAAATAACCGAAAGTAATTGAGTTTTATTTGGCCAAGAAGAACATCTTCAGTGTCTTGACTCAGGGGTATTTCAATGCTCTGGCTCCTTCCCACACTTTTTCCATTTCACCACCCTGCAGGACAACATTCTGAGTCACTGCATTGATGACATCTTGATGACAGGACTCCAAGAGTGCATGGTGGGACACATGTTTTGATGAGACACATAGGATGGGAGATGAACATACTCCAGCCAATACACCAAAGTCTATCTCCTTGGTGGAGTTTCTAGAGTCCAGTGTCCTGGGATATTTGGGGTTATTTTTTTCTAATATGAAAGAATGTTGCTGTGCATTGCATTCTTTACTGCCCAGAAAGATACACAATGCTTGTTGGGCTCCTTTGGGGTTTGGAGGTAACCTACAACAGAGCTGAGTATGCTACTCTGAGTTACCTGAAAGGCCTCCAGTTTTGCATAGAGCACAATGCATGAGAAGGCAGTAGAGCTGATGATCCACATTGCCCAGAAGGAGAGCAGGCCTGAGGTGAAGATCTGTACTGGTTTACAGGCAGTGCCTAATGTCAGGGACTAGGAAGGATGGGTGACAAGGAGTGAGTAAGTAGTGTGACAAGACACTGAGTGCCCAGCAAAAGTAGTATTTTTATCAACTGACATTGCTTAGGACATCTAGAACATGGTGATAATAAAATGTAGACTTTCTGTTAGCTTTATTCTTATCTTGAAAGTGCACCCCCTTACTACCTTCACAATCCCCACCACCCTGCCCTTGGTATATCAGTGCAAGTAAGTTTGTGCAAGATAAATGTGGATCATCCCACAGTTTTGAGAACATTCTGGGTGTAGAGAAATAAATAAAGAAATAAATAAATACGCCTGTGGTGCCCCACTGTGGATGGAGCTTTTAAGAATCTTGTAGACAAGATAGCCCACATGCTGCAATGAGTCAGCCTTTCCCACTCCACCGGTGCTTGCCTACTGAACTCGCAAAATAGAGTGCAAGGACGGCCACTGTTCATCTGTGGGTGTTAGCTGTGATTAACCCTATAACTGGACTGGGGAGCACAGAGTCTGAGGAAGAATCATAACAAAACTAGAAGGAGAATGGACTTCAACCTGATGTCTGGAGGTGGGTGCAATAACTGATGAAGCATTGGCTACTAGGTGATTAGAGTTCATGTATATTTACCTAAATAAGGGGTAAACAGAAGCTTTTATTTTATTTCATTTCACTTTGGGGGGACAGATGTGAAGCGAGTACTGTCGTCATTGTCATCTTCCCCACCTCCCTCCGGTGCACTGCAGACACTGCCTGTCTCCCCACCCCAGCCCTGTGGGTTCCACCTACCTCTTCTAACCCATATACCGGCATCCATCACCTTCCATCTTCTAGCAATCTGTCAAAGTTTTCAAAGTCTGTTGGTTCTCCATCCTCCACTCTGCTCCCTTTCCTTGGTTTCCACAGATTTACTCCCACTTGGATTTCCCTTGGATGATTTTAGTGAGGGAGAGGAGGAAAGCAGAGTCTCATTCTGCCATCTTGAGCCAGATGACTGGGCTTTTAAATAAGGTCTCCCTTTGGTTTAATTATCACAGACGTCTGTAGAAGTGCAGGGGAAACACCACATGCTTGTAATAGTAGTATTCCTCCTTCCCCTTGGGATGGGGAAAGCCCTGCTTTTCTACTTAAAATTAGGAGGATATGGGCTGGAGAGTGATGAGTGGCCATAGAAGGAGGATATCAGTGTGAAATTCCACAAATAATATTTTACAAAACTCATGTAGAATGATTATTTCTGTTCATCTTGAAAACAACACCAGAGTCCTATGAATATGCTCCCTAGAGCATTTCCAGAATAAAACCAAGGCAGAGAATTAACCCGAGAGCATTGCATTTTCAGTATCAATCAATACAGTGAAATTATACCTCAGTTGCAGTCTGTTGGCCTCACAATGTGTTGTGTGATGGCCACGAGGAGATGCGGGGGGGAAAAATGTTTAGAAAGAAATGTTTGGCTAAATTCCTCTGAGAACAGCAAGGGAGAGCAGCAGCTCCCAGCCTGCAGGACCACGAATGTGCCACTTGGAGGAAAATGAAGCTCTAATCACTTACCTTCTTCTTTCTCCAGATACCATCAATGGCTCTTTAATCCAGGAGTTGTGTCACATCAAAGCAGACATCTGCTGGGTGTCTCTGCGGATTTGTTTTTGTGAAGTGGAGCTGCTTCAACAGCTTGGGTTTCAGTGCTTGCAGCAAGGGACTCCGCATACCCAGAGCGGCTTCTCCATTCCCCTCCCCATGAGTGCAGCACCTTCTGGGGCCGCTGCGCTTTTTCATCCTCCCTCCCAGTTCCCTCCCTCCCTGCCTTGAAACACTCTGCATGTTGGAGATGTGAGGAGAACCAATTGCAGTAACTAGACTCGCTCCTGTTTACTTTGCAGCTTGGTGCTTGGTGCTCATATGAGCGCCGGGGTTTTCATTTCTACCCCTGGGCCAAGCTGGAGAGAGACCTGCTCGTTTTGGCTCTGAGAATTTCTGGCCCACCCCAGCCCCTGCAGCCCCTGCAGCCCCTGCAGGCATCCTCTGAGCCTCCCGGTATCAGCCAGCCCACGCATTCCTCCTCTGGTCCCGATGAGCCTCCCCGCTGCTTCCTGGGAGGCGCTGCTTGTTATCCGTCCCTTGCCCTTCTGCACCTAGAGGGTGGGGTCCTCTCCCCACCCCCAGCCCCTCAAGTGCTCCCCCTCCAGGAGCAGGTGGTTCCTGTAAACGTAGATGAGCATGTCCTGTTCTCCTCAAAACCTGCCTGCAACCTCCAGTCTAGGAATAAAAGCCAAAGTCATGGCATTGCTATGAGGACCACATGACCTTTCTGACCACATCTCTTGCTCCCTGTGGCTCTCCCTGAAGAGCCTCAAACCTCAGGGCCTTTGCACGGGTCACTCCCAAGTCATCTTGGGTTACTATAACAAAATACAACAGGCTGGGTGGCTTAAACAACAAACATTTCTTTCGCACAGTTCTGGAGGCTGGAAGTCTGAGATCAGGGTGCCAGCATGGCCCTGGTGTGAGCCCTCTTCCTGGCTTGCAAGACAGTCACCTTTTGCTGTGTCTTCACATGGCAGAGAGAGCGCTGGTGTCTCTTCCTCTTCTTCTAATGCACTAGTCCTCTCAGATCAGGGCTCCATCCTTATGATCTCAGTTAACCTTAATTACCTCCTTAAAGACTCTATCTCCAAATAGAGTCACAAGGGGACTCAGGGCTTTAATGTATGAAATTGGGTGGGACACAATTCAGTCCATAACAGTCCCTCTGCCTGGAATGCTCTCCCTTGGATATCTGCAAAGCCAAAACCTTCACCCCTTAGACCAAGTTATGTGCTGAATTCCTCTGTGGAGTGGTCTTTTCTGGAAACACCTGGACTGATTTGGGGAAATACTCATCACCAATGCAAAATTAGGCTGCTATTGTCACAGGAATAGGTGGCAGATGCTAGGTGGTATAAAGCAAAGGTACAAAAAACAGCAACCTCCAAACAAAAGCCCAGACAGCCACAGTACAGTTGGCATTTATAACAGAAGGCCAACTTTGTTTCACATGCAGGTTCCCACGGAGCTACATCCCTAAGTGAGTTTCCAATACAAATTTACAGAGAGCACTACGGTGGGATCAGTGGGGGAGAAGACGGTTGCAGAGTCTGGAGAGACAGACTACACGTGCCATGAGCTCCTCACCCTCCCGCCTCAGACCTAGTGAGGGCCAGCTCTGCTGAGCCTCTGGAGCATGCAGACACAGTGGGCTGGGGGATACTCCTACCCCTGGAAGCATGGAGGGCAGAACAAACGGCAAGAAAACAGGAGGGGGATGTTTCTAGAGCACTGTCATGAGCCAGTGTGAGTCAGCGATCTCTCATGCCCCTTCCCATTGTCCCTCCATGTGCTCCAACCCAGAGGGCCATGGGCACAGCTGGCAGAGAAGGCCTTAGCCCGTTAGAAATTACCTTCACTGAGAATCTTTTATGTACAAGGAATGGCACCTCTTCTAAGTTTTGACAAATGTGTGCCCTCCTGTCATCAGCACCGCAGGCAAGATTTGGGGTGTTTCCATCATCCCAGAAAGTTCCCTGGTCCTCTGTGGTATGTGCGGTTACTAAGTCAAGCAAAATGCTATCGCCTCTCTCCAATTTCAGTGTATGCACTTTGTTTTATTTTACCAAAGGCTAAAAAAGTAGTGGGCCAAGCTAAGAGCTCTGTATCTCAACCTCTGAGCAACTGGAGGCTGGTGTGAAGCAAATTTGGGTTTTTATGATTATCCAGGTTGCAGGATGGAGAATAGATTGTGGCTGAGCAGAGCATGAGAGTGTGTGCAGGGAAATAGTGAGAGGGATATCCAGGTCATCTAGGTGAGAGATGATGGTCTGGAACAGAGTGGTGGGGAGAAGAAAAGAACTAGGGGTCCAAAAGTGTGCAGGAGGTCAAACCCAGAGCCAGCATGAGATACAAATTGCCACAAATTCTTTGTAGCTCTTCCCATCCAGCAGCGGGTTCTGTGTCCCTCTCTTTGTAGCTGGGCAGGCTTGTGACTTCTTTGACTAATACAGTTTAGTGGAAGAGACCCTGTGTGACTTCTGATTCTGGGCCATAGAAGGCCATGCATCTTCTGGCTCCGTTACTAGACACTCTTGGGGCCCGCATGTAAGAAGCCTGCTCCACCCGAAGCGGCTTTGCTGTGAGGAAGCCCTGCTTCACGGAGAAGCCACATGCAGGAGCTCCAGGCTCGGGGGAGCTCAGCCTTCGAGTCATCCTAGTCCAGGCAGCTGATGAGTGAGTAAAGAAGACTTCAGGTGATACCAGCCCCTGCCTTTTGAGTCCTCTGAGCTGGTATCCCAGACTCCACAGAGCAGACAGGCCATTGTCTCAGGGCCTGTCTAAATTCCTGACCACAGAATCCAAAGGCATAATAAAGTGGATGTTTTATAGCACTGATTTTGGGGTTTGTTTTACAGTAATCTATAACTTGGACAAGGAGAGAGGGGAGGTGTTGGGATGACTCACAGAGAAGATGGTGCATGTTTACTACCTTGTTTCTTGTCAGCTAAAATTGTTTCCTGGAGGAAGTGCAATGTCAAGAATTAATGTGAGAAACCAGGACTCATTCCTGGTATATTTCATTAAACAGCAGATAATTCGAGTATTAACTGAAGCTGTGAATGGAGTAACTTTGTCGAGCTAGTGATAAGAGAGGATGATGGCTGTGGTACAGAGGTGGGGGAGACCATTCCAGAGCAGCAGTGGGGCCTGGGGGTCTGAGGCTGCTGACAGCTGTCCACACAACCCTGGGGTAGAAGTCAAGTCTGCTCCAAGAGTGTAATAATTTTGGTTTCTAGATCAGAAAGTGCTCTGAGCTCAGGACAACTTTATAGAAAACTTGATTATTTTTTCTGGAATATTTATCCTTCATTTGTCTTTCCAAATGAGTAATGAAAAATTCTAAAGAATATTTATTGGTTTTAATAATTTTGCTTTTTGGAAATTCGGTGCTGAGTTTCTAGGGGAATGAAAGTTACACGCCTGAAAGGGCTTTTCTCCTGTTAAAAAGTGTGATTAGAGGATTACCCAGAGTGCTCTGTTTTACATTTTTCTGTGGCTTTCATTACAGCTGTTCCTTCCTTTCTCAGCAGGTTCCATAATTATACAAATGTCACCTTTCAAGTCTTTCATTATTCATTTGTTACTCACTCAGAGCTCCTAAGACCTGTTCAGCTGCAGAGGTAGCTTGCTCAATGTACTGGCTGTGGATTAATTTTTGACTTGGGTCTTTTGTGTTTCATAGGAAAGATGAAGTGGGAGATAGCGTTTTATGTTATGATTCTCTTTGCTTGCAGACCTGGCTCTTATTATTATTTTTTTGGCCATGCCACGTGGCATACGGGATCTTAATTCCCTGACCAGGGATCAAACTTGTGCCCCCTGCACTGGAAGCGCCGAGTCTTACCCACTGGACCACCAGGGAAGTCCCCTGGCTCTTATTCTTTATTGTCTGTATGTGTGAGCCTACTGACTGTTCGATCCTTGATTCCTTAGTTGCACTTACTTGCAAATTATAGGTACCATCATTGAAAGCAATCTTGCCTACTTGAAATATTTCATTTACTGTTGTTTCTTCATTTAGGCAACAGTCTCTTTCCCATCCTCTGGGTTTCATTGCCCATGGAACCATCTACTTCTCCTACTTAGTCATTCTATAATAAAAGGGTCAGCAAAACCATTTCAGAATCCCAATTTCTAATCATGTATTTTACTTATATATAACTTTAGAAAAGGTTATACAGAACTTCAAGCTGTATATCCTCAGTGATATGTATAAGAGGGAATAATTCAGTGATATGGAATGGATAGAAATCATAAACTTTTGACAAACAGCAACTAATAACAACTTTTATATGGTTAATTATTTGGCCATTTAATTGTCATTTAGAAAAGTTCAGAGATTCAAAAGCTTATAGGGGTAACTAAATAGTATAAATGTCGGGGGTGGTGTGGGGCTGGGTTATGTAAAACAATAGGAATGAAGCGTTACACATCTAGCTATACTATATTTTATTAAATTAACCTTTTATTTAGAAAAAAAATTTACCTTCACATGCAATTGTAAGGAATAATACAGCAAGATTCTGAGGACCCTTCACCCAGCTTCCACCGATGGTAACATCTTACAAAACTATAAGATGATATCACAACCAGGATGTTGACATGGACACAGCCAAGATACAGAACATTTCCATCAGTGCAAGGCCCCCCTTGTGTAGCCCCATCCTCCCTATCCCAGCCCTAGCCCTGGGCAATCATTCATCTTCACTAATCTGTTCTCCATCTCTATAATTTTGCCATCTCAAGAATTATGTATAAATAGAAGCATACTGTAATGTAACCTTTGGGCACTGGTGTTTTTTCACTTAGTAAAACTCCCTTGTAACCTGTTGCATAAGTTAACAATTATCTTAATTGCTGAGTAGTATTCTGTGGCGTGGAGATACAAGAGTTTGTGTGACTATTCACCCACTGAAGGGTATCTGGGTTGTTTCTAGTTTTAGCTATTATGAATAAAGCTGCTCTGAACATTTGCATACAGATTTTGTGTGAACATAAGTCTCCATTTCTCTAGGATAAATATCCAAATGTTTACTTGCTTGGTTGTACACTAATTGCACGTTTAGTTTTGTAAAAACTGCCAACCTGTTTTCCAGTGTGAATATACAAATTTACATTCCGACCAGCATGTAAGAGTAATTCAGTTTCTCTGTATCTCCACCAGCATTTGATGTTGTCAATATTTATTATTTCAGCCATTCTGTTAGGTCTGTAGTGATACCCCATTGTGGTTTTAATTTACATTTCCCTCACAGCTAATCATGTTGGGTCTCTTTTCATGTGCTTATTTGCCATCTGTATACCATCCTCAGGGAATGTCTGCTCATGTCTTTCCTGTGTTCTAATTACACCCTATTTTAAAACACAGGACAGAGAAAGGCAGCACATGCTAGTTCATAGAGGGTTTGCTACATAGATGACCATCTCATAGAAACTAAAATCCACTAAATCTTTTCCCTTTTAAGAATTTTACAAAATACTAATGAATTGCCAATGCATTCGGTTTAATAATCACTGACGTAAGTCCAGAGAGAAAAGAAGTATTTGTTTGCCATCAACAAAAGGACTCTGAAATCTGGGGTTGGAATCTCTCATAGCTAAGAAACAGAAAACACATCTGCCTTTACTAAGATCTCCTCATTTCCTTCTTACTATAAACACGCAGGGAGACAGCTAGGAGCTTCAAGAGGCAGAGCGAGATGGGGTGGGTTGGAGCACATAGAACCCCAAATTCCTTCTTTTCCTCCTTGTCCTTGATACTGAAAATTTCACTTCAATCCAGAGTGGTTGCTCAAGTGAGGTTCCCCTGGTTTGAGCCCCAAATCTGTATTTTCAGTAAGCATCAAGATCATTCTTATCCTTTTCTAAGTTTGGGAAACAGTGCCTTCTATTGTTTCTGTGCATCCATCACTCCTCTGTAACAAAGCAGGTTCTCAGGGTGATGGACTTTTAGGCCTTGAGAGTGTTACTTAGAGTCATTTAGTGCACACACCATGGCCTTGCAAGTCTGAGATTAATGGCAGCCACCAACGTGTTCATCAGTATCCCCATGAAAACTGTCTGGCATTCACAGAAAAGGGTTTTTTGCATGTGTTCTTAAATTGCACAGGTCCTATTTGTCTCATAGAATCTAACTTCATGCTTCTTGCTTCCTTACCATGTTATGAACATTTGGTAAGCACAGATTCTTTGGGGGAGGGATATAACAGGTTTTGTTAATACTAGAAATTACAGGTTATCTAAGAAAGCATTTCTAAAATAATTTGTGTAAGACATTCCCAAATATCCTAATCAGGGATCCCTCTGCCCCATGCCTTAAGAATTAGATTCCCAAAAGAAAAGTGAATGGTTTCTTGAAGTCCCAACTGGCCAAAAGCACCAATAAAGCCTACTTCACCTAGATTACTGCTACACTGTGGTCAATTTTAATCAGAGACAGTTTTAATTATGTCTTCCCTGGAAGGGGCCCCAGAAACATCACCGATTCCACACCACCTCATGTTTTCACATCCAGAGCCTGGATAAGAGAAGCAGCCTGTCTAAGATCCCAGTTGTGGCAGGGCCAAACTGAGGACCCAGTTCTCCTAATATTAAGCCTTGAGAGATTTTGAGTTGCTTTCTCTCTCTCTTAATTGTACAAACATTCAGATAAGGATTTGCTAGAATATAGAACTCAAACAATCCATAGGGTGAAATTGTCCAAAGTTTTGTGTGTGTCATGGAGGGATGTGGATCTGTGTCAACAGGACCATCTCCAAACAAATTCTTCAGTCCTTGGGAATAAAGGTCCTCCTGTCCAGGTGCATGCCCTCATGCCTCAGGAGAAAAGAAAGAAGCATTCAACAGTTTTGTTTCTGGTGATGAGACTGTGGATTTCCCCTCCATATTCCATTACACTCAGATCATGCAAAATGTACATGCTTTTATGAAAGCTTCAACAACAAAAGGCACATATACAAGGACTCCAGGGCCCATCAGAACCCCTTGCCTGAGTTTCCAGATAGTAGGCAGCATATCTAGCCTGGTGTGGGGTGGCCCGTGTGAGGGCCCAGCCTGGAGGTGGCATCCACCTCTGAAGGTGGCCCCCGTCCTGCACATGTGGCTGGCTGACTTTGAGATGTGCTGTAAGGGCAAAATACAAACTGGAGTTTGATGTATTTTTATGGAAAAAAAATGTAAAGTATCTCATTAAAATGTTTTATGTCAATTACATGTCAAAATAATACTATTTTGGTATATATTGGGTTAAATAAATTAAAGTTGTTTCTTTTCAGTTTCATAGTATGGTGACTAGAAAATTTAAAATCACAGATGGGTTTTTGTTCTACTTCTCTTGGACGTGCTGCCGAGATAGTTGCACAACTCCCTTCCGCTCCTCACTCAGCTCTCAGGAGGTCATCTCCACTGATAACTCCCCCTGATCCCTCTGTCTCCTTACCCTGCTGTATTTTGGTTCATAGCTCTCACCTCACCTGACTTCACATTTGTTATTTTTTTGTCTCTCCCACCAGAATGAAAGGCAGGGACTCTGAGGGACTTTGTATTCACAGAACTGACAATAACGTGTGGCCCCAGCAGATGCCCAATAAACATTTGTTGAATGAATGAATTTATACACTAGTATGACTGTATAAGAGAAAGTAGCAGTTGAATTGATGACCCAGGGCTATATTTTATTAACAATTAATTAAACATATTAATTTTGGAATTAAAATATTTTTCTTCTTTTTTTCACACTTTAGATGTTTTCACAGGCCCTAGAAAGACTTATAGCTCCTGGCACAGGCCCTTGTGACTAATGATCCACTGGAATCTATTTCCATTTTAATGATCATTTTCCTTCTTTGGTTCTTTGTGCCCAATGGATATAAGCGATCTGAACCTTGGTCATGGATGGAAATTCTATATTTAAAATATATATTTAAAACCAAAAGATGGCAGGGGAGAGCTTGATGGGGACATGGGTTGGTTGCCATCGATCTGTGCACCTTGGTGTCACTTAATGCATGATTAGGAGGTGAATCCACCAGTGAGTTAACAGGAGAGGTTGCCTCAACTCCTCTTCATCGCTTAGATGTGCTTGGTTAATTTGGCATCTCTACTCTCCTATCCTGGGGTTAAAATGCTAAGAAATGACAGTTTCCCAGGGAGAGACCCAGAGGCATGGGGTCCTGGGGAAGAATCAGGCTTCTACTTTAGTAGAAAGGGTTAAAGAAAAGTCGGTGGGAAGACCAGGGATCCTACAGTGCCTTTGACTTCTGTCTGCCAGCACCCTGACCTGCTGTGTGAGGCCAGGACATGAAACATCTGGACCTCAACACCTATCATGAAAATCCATTGAGTGTCATTGTTTTTTCCTTGTCTGCATTTAAAGCCCATCAATCCCCATCAAACTAGTGTTCAGGGCAACCCGTTTGCCAAGAGGAATACTCACAGTGTGATGTCAACATTCTCTTAAGCACTGTGTGTTTAAAGTTTTACTCTTCTGCATTGATTCCTCTGTTGGTTGGAGCTTTTTTTTTTTTTTTAAAAAACTAACCCTTTTAAAAAAATCCAAGAAATAAATGAGCAGTGTGATACAAAGATGGGTCAGTAACTCTAAGTCAATCCTTCTGAGATGACACATGCCACGTACTCAGAAGGATGTCTGGGTTGCATTCAGCGTGCAGTGCATGTCAGCTGTGACAACTAAGTTTTCACATTATGAGTATGTCCATTAAAATGTCCACATTTGCCATTAGATGTTGTCACTCTGAGCCTCACACCACTCTCAGGAAAACATTGCTTAGTGGTCGGCCAAGTGGACAATCCCAACTGCATTAATGTGATATGAATTGAAACCTTTCCATTAACATTTTTTCCAGTTTTATTGAGATATAATTATATACAGCACTGTACAAGTTTGTGTACAGCATAATGACTTGAATTACATATATTGTTAAATGATTACCCACGATAAGTTAGTTAACATTCATCTCATATAGATACAAAAAAGAAAAAGATAAAAATGTTTTTTTCCTTGTGATGAGAACTTTTCTTAACAACTTTCCTATATAACATACAGCAGAGTTAGCTATAGTCATCATGTTGTACATTATACCCCTAGTACTTATTTATCTTATAACTGGAAGTTTTGTACCTTTTGATTATCTTCATCCAATTTCCCCCTGCTCCACCTCCCTCTGGTAACCACATATCTGATCTCTTTTTCTATAAATTTGGTATTTTATCTTTTTCTTTTTAGATTCCATATATAAGTGAGATCATACACTATTTGTCTATCTCTGTCTGCTTATTTCACTTAGCATAATGCCCTCAAGGTCCTTTCATGTTGTCACAAATGGTAGGATTTCCTTCTTTTTTATAGCTGAGTAATATTCCATTATATATATATAAATATTCCATTTTATACATATATATGTATAAAATGGAATATTAGCCGTATATATGGTATATATATGTGATATATATACATACATACATACACACACATGACATCTTCTTTATCCATTCATCCATCAATGGACACTTAGGTCGTTTCTCTCTCTTGGCTATTGTAAATAGTGCTGCAATGAACATGGGGCACAGATATCTTTGTCATAGTGTTTTTGAAACCTTTCCATTTTAATTGCCATTTTTACTCTCCTGTCCAGTTTTTCTATTTTAAGTATAATATAAATATGAGTCCGTTCTCTAAATCGCAGAGCATGTCTAAAACTGGCATGTCTTTGAAGGATGTGAGATTCTAATCAGTCTTGGAAATTTGCTCTTGTTGTTATTTATTTGACAAATACGCACTTCATGTAGTTCTGATTTCTCTCTCTTTTTCTTTCTTTCTTTCCTTTTTTTTTACCACACTGCGTGGCATTTGGGATCTTATATACCAACCAGGGATTGAACCTGCACTCCCTGCATTGGAAGCGCAGCATCTTAACCACTGGACCTCTAGGGAAGTCCCCTCTCTCCCTTTTTCCAAATGTCTTTCATAAACTTAAGCATGTTTTTATAGTCAGTCATATCAAATATTATGACAATAAACAAGGGACGACTTAAAGAAAAAATAAATACTTTGTTCTCTCCATCACAGGTCAGCACACTTTTTCCATGAAAGGCCAGATGATAAATATCTTAGGCTATGCAAGCCTCTGTTGTGGCCACTCAGCTCTGCCCTTGGAGCAGGAAAGAAGCTGTAGACCATTTATAAATAAGTAAGCATGGCTGTGCTCCAATAAAACTTTATTTGGACATTTATTATGAACACTGAAATTTGAATTTTCACATCACTAAATAGTCATCTTCTTTTTTCCCCCTAACCATTTAAAAATGTAAATCTATTCTTAGCTCACAGGCCACAGGAAAAGAGGTGGAGGGCTGCAATTTGCTGCTTCCTGCTCTAAAGTGCCAATGATTATGACCAATAATTAGTGGAATAGTTTTGATGCTGTTGTTAGCCGTTACCACATGTCCACAGGGGCTAAATGACAGGGAAAGGGCCTCAACTCTGAGAAAATTTCTTCTAAACAATGCTAGACAAATGGAAAATTATAAATTTTGCTTTAAAATCTATTTCTGCCTGTTCCAATTATATCTGTTTGCTCTCCTGTTTTGCTTCCACTCAGCAGCTCAGAGCAAGGTGCTGGAATGTGAACTCCCGGAAAATCAAATATCATGTTCCCCTCTGTGTCCCTTGTGTGGTGTGTGCTCCCCTCTTACTCGATAGCACCAACCCCACTTACACCTGCCCACAGCCCACCTTTGCTCAGCTGGCTGCTACCTCTGGCCCAGCCCGGGTCTGTGTCGGCTCCCACCTATGCATAGCCTTGTGTCCCCCCGTTTCCTGGTTGCCAACTTCTCCTTTCTCTCTGTCCTATTCTCCGCTCCAAAGGGAGTATCTGGGGAGGAACCTGATTTAACCTTGACTCTCCTGTGGGTTGGGGACTCAATTTCCTCTTCTTGGGAGATAATGCCTGTTGTTCAGTGTCCAGGTGACTAACCTGTAGCCCATAGAAGGTGAATTCTTTTTTTTTAAAACATCTTTATTGGAGTATAATTGCTTTACAATGGTGCATTAATTTCTGCTTTATAACAAAGTGAATCAGCTATACATATACATATATCCCCATATCTCCTCCCTCTTGCGTCTCCCTCCCATCTTCCCTATCCCACCTCTCTAGGCGGTCTAAAAGCACCAAGCTGATCTCCCTGTGCTATGCAGCTGCTTCCCACTAGCTATGTATTTTACATCTGATAGTGTATATATGTCAATGCTACTTTCTCACTTCCTCCCAGCTTACACTTGCCCCTCCCCGAGTCCTCAAGTCCATTTTCTACGTCTTCATCTTTATTTCTGTCCTGCCTCTAGGTTCTTCAGAACCATTTTTTTTTTTTTTAGATTCCATATATATGTATTAGCATATGGTATTGGTTTTTTTCTTTCTGACTTCACTCTGTATGACAGATGCTAGGTCCATCCACCTCACTACAAATAACTGAATGTCGTTTCCTTTTATGGCTGAGTAATGTTCCATTGTATATATGTGCCATATCTTCTTTATCCATTCATCTGTTGATGGACACTTAGGTTGCTTCCATGTCCTGGCTATTGTAAATAGAGCTGCAATGAACATTCTGGTACATGACTCTTTTTGAGTTATGGTTTTCTCAGGTTATATATCCAGTAGTGGGAATGCTAGGTCATATGGTAGTTCTATTTTTAGTTTCTAAAGTTACCTCCAAACTGTTCTCCATAGTGGCTGTATCAATTTACATTCCCACCAACAGTACAAGGGTGTTCCCTCTTCTCCACACCCTCTACCACATTTATTGTTTGTAGATTTTTAGATGATAGCCATTCAGACTGGTGTGAGGTGACACCTCATTGTAATTTTGATTTGCATTTCTCTAATGAATGTTGATCATCCTTTCATGTGTTTGTTGGCAATCTGTATATCTTCTTTGGAGAAATGTCTACTTAGGTCTTCTGCCCTTTTTTGGATTGGGTAGTTTGTTTTCTTGATATTGAGCTGCATGGGCTGCTTGTATATTTTGGAGATTAATCCTTTGTCAGTTGCTTCTTTTGCAAATATTTTCTCCCATTCTGAGGACTGTCTTCTTGTCTTGTTTATGGTTTCTTTGCAGTGCAAAAGCTTTTAAGTTTCATTAGGTCCCATTTGTTTATTTTTGTTTTTATTTCCATTTCTCTAGGAGGTGGGTCAAAAAGGATCTTGCTGTGATTTATGTCATAGAGTGTTCTGCCTATGTTTTCCTCTAAGAGTTCGATAGTGTCTGGCCTTACATTTAGGTCTTTAATCCATTTTGAGTTTTTTGTGTGTATGATGTTAGGGAGTGTTCTAATTTCATTCTTTTACATGTAGCTGTCCAGTTTGCAAAGCACCACTTATTGAACAGGCTGTCTTTTCTCCATTGTATATTCTTGTCTACTTTATCAAATATAAGGTGACCATATGTGTGTGGGTTTATCTCTATGCTTTCTATCCTGTTCCATTGATCTATATTTCTGTTTCTGTGCCAATACCATGCCATCTTGATTACTGTCACTTTGTAGTATAGTCTGAAATCCAGGAACCTGATTCCTCCAGTTCTGTTTTTCTTTCTCAAGATTGCTTTGGCTATTCAGGGTCTTTTGTGTTTCCATACATACTGTGCAATTTTCTGTCCTATTTCTGTGAAAAATGCCATTGGTAGTTTGATAGGGATTGCATTGAATCTAGTTTCCTTTGAGTAGTATAGTCATTTTCACAATGTTGATTCTTCCAATTGAAGAACACGGTATACTCTTTATCTGTTTGTATCATCTTTAATCTCTTCCATCATTGTCTTATAGTTTTCTGCATACAGGTCTTTTGTCTCCTTAGGTAGGCTTATTCTAGGTATTTTATTATTTTTGTCACAATGGTAAATGGGAGTGTTTCCTTAATTTCTCTTCCTGATTTTTCATCATTAGTGTATAGGAATGCAAGAGACTTCTGTGCATTAATTTTGTATCCTGCTAATTTACTAAATTCATTGATTAGCTCTAGCAGTTTTCTGGCGGCATCTTTAAGATTCTCTATGTATAGTGTCATGTCATCTGCAAACACTGACAGCTTTACTTCTTCTTTTCCAATTTGGATTCTTTTTATTTCTTTTTCTTCTCTGGCTGCTATGGCTAAAACTTCCAAAACTATGTTGAATAATAGTGGTGAGAGCAGACATATTTGTCTTGTTCCTGATCTTAGAGGAAATGCTTGCAGTTTTTCACCATTGAGAATGATGTTTGCTGTGGTTTGTCATATATGGCCTTTATTATGTTGAGGTAAGTTCCCTCTATGCCTACTCTGGAGAGTTTTTATCATAAATTGGCGCTGAATTTTGTCAAAAGCTTTTTCTGCATCTATTGAGATGATCATATGGTTTTTATTCCATAGTCTGTTTATGTGGTGTATCACATTGATTGATTTTCATATATTGGAGAATCCTTGCATTCCTCGGTAAATCGCACTTGATCATGGTGTATGATCCTTTAACATGCTGTTGGATTCTGTTTGCTAGTATTTTGCTGAGGATTTTTGCATCTATGTTCATCAGCGATATTGGCCAGTAGTTTTCTTTCTTTGTGACATTTTGTCTGGTTTTGGTATCAAGGTGATGGTGGTCTCATAGAATGAGTTTGGGAGTGTTCCTCCCTCTGCTATATTTTGGAAGAGTTTGAGAAGGATAGGTGTTAGCTCTTCTCTAAATGTTTGATAGAATTTGCCTGTGAAGCCATCTGGTCCTGGGTTTCTGTTTGTTGGAAGATTTTTAATCACAGTCTCAATTTCAGTGCTTGTGGTTGTTCTGTTTATATTTTCTATTTCTTCCTGGTTCAGTCTCGGAAAGCTGTGCTTTTCTAAGAACTTGTTCATTTCTTCCAGGTCGTCCATTTTATTGGCATAGAGTTGCTTGTAGTAATCTCTCATGATTTTTTTTATTTCTGCAGTGTCAGTTGTTACTTCTCCTTTTTCATTTCTAATTCTATTGATTTGAGTCTTCTCCCTTTTCTTCTTGATGTGTGTGGATAATGGTTTATCAATTTTGTTTATCTTCTCAAAGAACAAGATTTTAGTTTTATTTTGTCTTTGCTATTGCTTCCTTCATTTATTTCTGATCTGATTTTTTACTTCTTTCCTTCTGCCAACTTTAGGGGTATTTTTTGTTCTTTCTCTTATTGCTTTAGGTGTAAGACTAGGTTGTTTATTTGAGATGTTTCTTGTTTCTTGAGGTAGGTTTGTATTGCTATAAACTTCCTTCTTAGAACTGCTTTTGCTGCATCCCATAGGTTTTGTGTCATCATGTTTTCAGTGTCATTTGTTTCTACATTTTTAAAAATTTCCTCTTTGATTTCTTCAGTGATCTCTTGATTATTTAGTGATGTATTGTTTAGCCTCCATGTGTTTGTATATTTTACAGATTTTTTCCTGTAACTGATATGCAGTCTCATAGCATTGTGATTGGAAAAGATACTTTATATGATTTCAATATTCTTAAATTTACCAAGGCTTGATTTGTGACCCAAGATATGATCTATCCTGGAGAATGTTCCATGAGCACTTGAGATGAAAGTGTATTCTGTTGTTTTGGAATAGAATGTCCTATAAATATCAGTTAAGTCCATCTTGTTAAATGTATCCTTTAGAGCTTGCATTTCCTTATTTAGTTTCATTTTGGATGACCTGTCCATTTGTGAAAGTGGGGTGTTAATGTCCCCTACTATTACTGTGTTACTGTCGATTTGCCCTTTTATGGCTGTTAGCATTTGCCTTATGTATTGAGGTGCTCCTATGTTGGGTGCAGAAATATTTACAATTGTTATATCTTCTTGGATTGATCCCTTGATCACTATGTAGTGTCCTTCTTTGTCTCTTCTAATCGTCTTTATTTTAAAGTCTATTTTGTCTGATATGAGAATTGCTACTCCAGCTTTCTTTTGATTTCCATTTGTATGGAACATCTTTTTCCATCCCCTCACTTTCAGTCTGTATGTGTTCCTAGGTCTGAAGTGAGTCCCTTGTAGACAGCTTATATACAGGTCTTGTTTTTGTATCCATTCTGCCAGTCTATGTCTTTTGGTTGGAGCATTTGTTCTATTTACATTTAAGGTAGTTATCAATATGTATGTTCCTATTACTATTTTCTTAATTGTTTTGGGCTTGTTTTTGTAGGTTTTTTCCTTCTCTTTTGTTTCCTGCCTAGAGAAGTTTGTTTAGCATTTGTTGTAAAGCTGACTTGGTGGTGCTGAATTCTCTTACATTTTCCTTGTCTGTAAAGGTTTTAATTTCTCCATTGTATCTGAATGAGATCTTTTCTGGGTAGAGTAATCTTGGTTGTAGGTTTTTCCCTTTCATCACTTTAAGTTTGTCCTTCCACTCCCTTCTGGCTTTCAGAGTTTCTGCTGAAAGATGAGCTGTTAGCCTTATGGGGATTCCCTTGTTTGTTATTTGTTGTTTTTCCCTTGCTGTTTTTAATATTTTTTCTTTGTATTTAATTTTTGATAGTTTTATTAACATGTGTCTTGGCATTTTTCTCCTTGGATTTATCCTGTATGGGACTCTCTGTGCTTCCTGGTCTTGACTGTTTCCTTTCCCATATTAGGCAAGTTTTCAACTATAATCTCTTCAAATATTTCTCAGTCCCTTTCTTTTCTCTTCTTCTTCTGGAACCCCTATAATTCAAATTTTGTTGCATTTAATGTTGTCCCTGTGGTCTCTAAAACTGTCCTCAATTCTTTTCACTCTTTTTTCTTTACTCTGTTCTGCAGTTGTTATTTTCAGTATTTAATCTTCCAGGTCACCTGTCCATTCTTCTGCTTCAGTTATTCTGCTATTTATTCCTTCTAGATAATTTTTTATTTCATTTATTGTGTTGTTTATTATTGTTTGTTTGCTCTTTAGTTCTTCTAGGTCCTTGTTAAACATTTGTTGTATTTTCTCCATTCTATTTTCAAGATTTTGGGTCAACTTTACTATCATTACTCTGAATTCTTTTTCAGGTAGACTGCCTATTTCCTCTTCATTTGTTTGGTCTGGTGGATTTTTACCTTGCTCCTTCATCCGCTGTGTGTTTCCTGTCTTCTCATTTTGCTTAACTTACTGTGTTTGGGGTCTCCTTTTTGCAGGCTGCAGTTTTGTAGTTCCCATTGTTTTTGGTGTCTGCCCCCAGTGGGTAAGGATATTTCAGTGGGTTGTGTAGGCTTCCTGGTGGAGTGGACTGCTGCCTGTGTTCTGGTGGATGAGGCTGGATCTTGTCTTTCTGGTGGGCAAGACCACACCCAGTGGTGTGTTTTGGGGTGTCTGTGACCTTATGATGATTTTAAGCAGCCTCTCTGCTAATGGGTGGGGTTGTGTTCTTGTCTTGCTAGTTGTTTGGCTTAGGGTGTCCAGCACTGTAGCTTGCTGGTCATTGAGTGGAGTTGGGTCTTAGCATTGAGATCAAGATTTCTGGGACACCTTTTGCTATTTCATATCACGTGGAGCCGAGAGGTCTCTGGTGGACTAATGTCCTGAACTCGGCTCTCCCACCTTAGAGGCACAGGCCTGACACCTGGTCGGAGTACCAAGACCTTGTCAGCCACACAACTCAGAAGAAAAGGGAGAAAAAAGGAAAGAAAGAAAGAAAATAAATAAAATAAAGGTATTAAAATAAAAAAATTTTTAAATTATAAAAGAATTAAAAAATAATAATGAAAAAAGATAGAAGAGAGCAACTAAACCAAGTAACAAATCCACCAAAGATAAGAAGCCCTAAAAACTATATTAAAAAAAAAGGACAGACAGAACCCTAGGACAAATGGTAAAAGCAAAGCTATACAGAAAAAAACCACACAAAGACACAAAGAAGTATACATGTACACACTCACAAAAAGAGAAAAAGGAAAAATATGTATGTAGCTATATATTAAAAATATTAAAAAAAGAAGAGAGCAACCAAATCAATGAATAATTGTACCAATGATAATAAGCTCTAAATACCATATTAAGATAAATATAAAACTGGAAACAAATTAGATTCAGAAAGCAAACCCCAAGTCTCCAGTTGCTCCCAAAGTCCACTGCCTCAATTTTGGGATGAATCGTTGTCTATTCAGGTATTCCAGAGATGCAGGGTACATCAAGCTGATTGTGGAGATTTAATGTTGCTGCTCCTGAGGCTGCTGGGAGAGATTTCCCTTGCTCTTCCCTGCTCGCATAGTTCCTGGGGTTCAGCTTTGGATTTGGCCCCCCCTCTGTGTGTAGGTCGCCTGAGGGGGTCTGTTCTTTGCTCAGACAGGAAGGGGTTAAAGTAGCAGCTGATTAGGGGACTCTGGCTCACTCAGGCCAGGGGGAGGGAGGGGTATGGAATGTGGGGCGAGCCTGCGGCAGCAGAGGCCAATATGACATTGCAACAGCCTGAGGGGTGCCATGTGTTCTCCTGGGGAAGTTGTTCCTGGATCACGGGACCCTGGCAGTGGTGTCCCAGGAGGGGAATTGCTTGCACAGGGGCTTCTTAGTGGCTGAAGCAGCAGGCTTAGTATTTCATGCCCGTCTCTCACGTCCGCGCTGGTAGCCTCAGCTCGTGCCCGTCTCTGGAGCTCATTTAGGCAGTGCTCTGAATTGCCTCCCCTCGCGCAGCCCAAAACAATGGGCCCTTGCCTCTTAGGCAGATCCGAGTTTTTCCCGGACTTCCTCCCGGCTAGCTGTGGAGCACTAGCTCCCTTCAGGCTGTGTTCACGTAGCCAACCCCAGTCCTCTCCCTGGGATCTGACCTCCGAAGCCCAAGCCTCAGCTCCCAGCCGCTACCCACCCTGGTGGGTGAGCAGACATGCCTCTTGGGCTGGTGAGTGCTGGTCGGCACCGATCCTCTGTGCAGGAATCTCTCCACTTTGCCCTCTGCACCCCGGTGGCTGCGCTCTCCTCCGTGGCTTCAGAGCCCATTCCGCCACCTGCAGTCTCCACCCGTGAAGGGGCTTCCTAGTGTGTGGAAGCTTTTCCTCCTTCACAGCTCCTTCCCAGTGGTGCAGGTCCTGTCCCTATTCTTTTGTCTCTGTTTTTTCTTTTTTCTTTTGCCCTGTCCAGGTACGTGGGGAGTTTCTTGCCTTTTGGGAAGTCTGAGGTCTTCTGCCAGCATTCAGTAGGTGTTCTATAGTTGTTCCACACATAGATGTATTACTCATGTATTTGTGGGGAGGAAGGTGATCTCCACATCTTACTCGTCTGCCATCTTGAAGTTGTCTCAGAAGGTGAATTCTTAATCTTTCTGTGCCTCACTTCCCATGTCTGTAAAATGGGGATAATTGTGTGTGTGTGTGTGTGTGTGTGTGTGTGAGTGAGTGGGTTTGCTGAGAAACCCTTGCAGGTACAACTGAGATGTGTAGGAATGCTAGTTCCTTTCTCCCATCTCTGTTCATTGGTTTTATCCTGAGCCTGAGAGTTCCAGAAGACCATTAGCTCCCCTGTGACTAGTCCTCAAATAATCGAAAGCAAATATGTAACTCTTATTTTCTTTTTGGTCACACCTCAGATCGAGTCATGGCCCCAGGTTCCCATGCTGTGGGTGCCCTCTGCTCAGGGTGTGCCCCTCTGTCTCTCTTAGGCAACTTATCTTCTCCCTTCATGCAACTTAATTTTCTAATAAAACTTTCAATATTACATATTTAGAATGGAGAGATCTATGGTTTGTCAGTTTGGCATGTTTTAAAAGAACTAAATGTGTAATAAAATCACTTTGAAAGAAAAATGTGTAGAAGAACTGTTTTGTAACCAATGTTAAAAAGTCAATGAAAAAAGCTTTTTAGACAAATAAAAGGTGGGGAGATTTCCAGGAGCTGTCATCATTATTTAAGTTTTTTATTCCCTGCATTATTACTGACACTGACGTTTACATTTAAAAAACGTTTATGAGAGATGAATCCACACTTTATGTATATTCATTCACATAGAATAGTTTTCAGTATTGCTACTGGCAACTTGAAATGAATGAAATTATAATTTGATAATTTTGAATGAAATATGTAACATCTTCTTCAAAGGTAATGAGGGTCTTTGTGCTATAAGATACCTAATTCTTTCTGATATCTAATTTTGAAGGAGATGCTTGTGTGGAATTTGACACCCAGGAGAGAGGCAGCATGGAGAATACAGTCTCCTCCAACCTCACATTTCCAGTGAGGAATGGCCGGAGGTCAGATGCTGGGCTACGGTCTTGCTCCCAGTGAAGGTGAGTGTCCAGCAGTCCGGTGTGGTGGCTTCACAGGTGTGGACCTGTCCCTCTATAAGGTTTTCATCCAAGGCCCATGGACCTGCCCTTTTCCTTTCAGGAGTGGGGCTGCCCTGGTGGTTGGTGGTCTGTGGAGATAAGCCTGCACAGTCTGCTGCTCTCGGCACACCAACATCAAGACTGGCTTGACCCAAATCGTACCATAACCTAGAAAATCACCACTGCGAGATCTGAGCTGAGATTTCTCGTGAGAAGGCGCTGGTACAACCCCAGTACAGATCCAGGTGTTGAGGAACAGAGGTGAAAAATCTGGTGATTCAGATGCACTGAAGGCCCAGCATTAAACACCCATCAGAACTTTTGAGTCAAGTAACTTTGGGTTAAAAGTGAAATTTTATGGCCTAAATTAAAGCACATTATTTTTCCTTTTTTTAATAGAAAGCACTGAAACTTTCATGAAATATCTGTCTAGTTAGGGGAAGGTTTTAGGGAAAGGTGAGACAAAAACATTTAGGAAGTTTCCTCCTTGAAGAAAATGTTTTCCAATGGAAAATGATATATAGAGAGGGTCTTAGGTGTATTGCTTGAGGGCCGATCCCAGAATTTTCTGTCATTTTGATCAAGCGTCAGTGCTGAAGGCTTGACCCCACTGTGATGCCAAAGAGGGTCCCTGCTGACTACTCAGGCAGTGTTCTTCTTGGAACTGGCTCCCTGATAGTCTCTACTCCAGGGTGGTGTCCGCAGTTATTTTCCATGTACCCATAGCTGTAAACTCTCAAGAAACTGATGTATAAATCAAAAAAGCCAATCTATTACTTTCCAATGAGTGAAGGATAAAAGCTCAGCTCTTGCTCTTCAGCACATGCTCCCCACAATATAAGAAACTGACTATCCTTAGGAGGCTGTTTAGGGTGGACAAGAGGTGTGCGTGATACACCTGAATGGCATCTTGCTTGGTGGCAGTCTTAGGAAGCAGCTGTGAATTGGCAGCTGAGTTGTGTCCTGTGGTGGCTGATGCATCCATCACTCCTATATGAGGACCTCAAGTGCCGGTTGACAGAATTGCTTCCTTCTGCACATGGTTGAAACACTGTAGGATCCTTTGGTCTACTCACAGATGGTGTCTCTTTAATTAATACTGATGCTTCAGACAAGATGCAACATACATGTGATTTCAGCTTCCCTGAGTTGAACCACATTTTAGTCCTAACCATTTGTTTCTCTTCCACAGAATTCACACCCTTTGATGATACGTGGATATTCCAAAATCTCTCTAGCTATGCAGTTATAGACAAGGTTTTACAGTAGTTAAAAACTCACATTACGGGGGTCATCTCATTCCTAGTTTGTGTGGAAAATTGATCTAATTTAGCTGTATCTTTACATATACTTTGGATGTTGATTCTTAGAAAATTTGCTGATTTATTCGTGCTAAATTTTTGCTTTTCTTTCAGTTTTTTTTTGTTTGTTTGTTTTGTTTTTGTTGGGGGGTATGCGAGCCTCTCACTGTTGTGGCCTTTCCTGTTGCGGAGCACAGGCTCTGGACGCGCAGGCTCAGCGGCCATGGCTCACAGGCCCAGCCACTCCGCGGCATGTGGGACCTTCTCGGACCGGGGCATGAACCCGTGTCCCCTGCATTGGCAGGCGGACTCTTAACCACTGCGCCACCAGGGAAGCCCCTTTTCTCTCAGTTTTGTTATTGGGGACATAATATCAGTTTAAAAATAAATTCTAGGAGGGACTGTTTGTATTCAGTTGGGGCTAAATTAAGGAGAGGACAAATGTGAAAGGAGGGGAGGGAAGGAAAGAGAAAGAAAAAAAAATCAGCATTGTAATCACAAACTTCTACTTGCCAGCAAACTTATTTATGTAAAGTGTGTCATATACAATTGAAAACATTTCTGTTCCAACCTACAGAATATTCAGTGTACACACTTAAGCTTATGTCCTGGGGCCTAGGTTCAGTGATAGTAATGCTGTGCCAGCTGTCTGCAATTTTTGCACATTTTGGATTCCCATTAAGTGTCCATCTTGATTATCTCCAACCTGCCAGTGAAGTCTACCTTTAATACTTCTTGTATTATTCTGAGGGATAATTTTAGTACTAATTCTTTTTTTTATGTGCTATATTATTTTTTTAACATCTTTATTGGAGTATAATTGCTTTACAATGTTGTGTTAGTTTCTGCTGTAAAACAAAGTGAATTAGTTATATGTAGTACTAATTCTTGATCTCATCATCTGGATAGTACAATAGGTATTATCACTATTCAGCTGTCTTTTTATGATTTTGTAGCCACAGAAATTCAGTATTCTTTCAAGTATTTAATCCCTTTGCATCATCATATGTGAACCTTGCTTCTCAGTGACTTTTATAAGAAATATGCTTTACCTGGTACTTTCCATCAGCACCAGCAGGGTAGATCTTACTTTCTAATACATTTATGTATTTTTATTTCAATTATGCTTCCTGTAAGGGGTAAAGAACTGGATTAATAAAAGAACTACTGGAAATGATCTCTCTCTTTCTCTCTTTCTCTTTCTTCCTTCCTCCTTCTTCCTTCTTCCCTCTCTCTCTCCCTTCCTTCTCTTTCTCCCTTCCTTTCTTTCTCCCTCCCTCCCTCCCTTTCTTTTTAAATAGAGGAGTTCTGCCTACTTGCATTTGTTGACATATGGACCGATTCCACCATTGTTGTTGGTGCATTTTTTGCTTTCTGCCACATGGCTCCTTTTGCATAGTATGAGCTGGTCACGTGGCTCTCACTGACTTGATGGTAACTTTCTTCAAATGAGTTATGAGGTAAAGAAATGCACAAATCTGTGCCACATTCTTCAAGGATCTACGTGTCTTATTGGAAAAAACTTACTGTTGGCATGCATCCCTTTATTTACACTAGTGGTTGTTAGAAAAGCATTGGTCTGGAGAAGTGCCTTTCAAACTGGTGGTGCCAATCGCTTTTGCCTTTCATTCAGCTGGTGCAGCTCCAAGAATGAGAGGGGGCCCCACCCTGAGGCCAGAATTTCTCAGGGCCCTGGGGACACAGCTTGGCAAAGGTGGGGCAACTGTGGGGACTGAGGGATGAAAGAAAAGATACAGAAAATGCATCTTCTTCGCCAACCACTCTCAACTTGGACTCATTCCCTCATCTAGTCTTTGGATCATCAGTGATATTACTTTGAAGTAGATTCTTAATGCTACCTGGAGGACACTATCAGGTGTGGATGATGGGGAAGAGACTGTTTCTTCAACTGTCTCTCACCTCACTCCTTGCCTGCACTGCTCAGATGTGTCCAGGATGTGTTGCCTCTCAAATCAACTGAAAAGTAATGTCTTTCTTTCAATTTTTGGCTGAAAATTCTTAAAACATAGACTAATTTTGACAAGAGCAACTCAGTGTGTTTGAAGGTAAGATTTCTCTTCATTGAGGCTGTTCAAAGCACAATGGAAAGGGAAGTGATGTTACTGATAGCACACTTGAATTCTTTCTTTTTAAATTAATTAATTTATTTTTGGCTGCATTGGATCTTCGTTGCTGTGTGCAGGCTTTCTTTAGTTGCAGTGAGTCAGGGCTACTCTTCACTGCAGTGCACGGACTTCTCATTGCAGTGGCTTCTCTTGTTGCGAAGCATGGCTCTAGGCGTGTGGGCTTCAGTAGTTGTGGCTCGCGGGCTCTAGAGCGCAGGCTCAGTAGTTGTGGCTCATAGGCTTAGTTGCTCCATGGCATGTGGGATATTCCTAGACCATGGCTCAAACCCATGTCCTCTGCTTTGGCAGGTGGATTCTTAACCACTGTGCTACCAGGGAAGCCCCACATGACAATTTTTTAACTGTTGTTGGGTTATTTTGACATTTTTGCAGCACCCTTTTAAAAAATGAAGTGACAGAAGCCACTATAGTTGGGATTCCTTAGAAAACAGAGTCTGCAGGGAGTTTTGAGGTGCCTTGTTGGGAACCATATGATGAAGGAGTGAGGGCAGAAGCACTGGACAGGGTGGAGCTGGGCTGTGATGTGGCTGTGACAGCAGCCTCAGTGGACCATGAGGAGTTTTGAGCTGGGATGGCATTGTTGAGCTGCCCCTCCATGAGTCAAGGAGTCCTGGTCTTGTGCTCTCCGGTGAGGGGATGTGACCTTGGGTAAGGTTGCATCCTATGCTGAGGGCAGTTCCAGAAGAGGGACTCAGCCAGGGAATGAGCTCCTTGGTCCTGAGGGGAGATCTGGGTGGCATACCAGTGTCCACCATGGCAGTTATTAAATCACTGATTTTCTCTTCTTCTTGAATATTGATCATAACAAAAGGAAAGGGAAGACTGGAAACCTCACCAGGCAAGGAGCCTCAAAGGGACAGGTCCATATGAGGTTCTGGCAGAGCCTGTCTTCCCAGTGAGGACTTGAGAAGGGTTCAGGGTAGCTACTAGATTTCCATGACCATCCCTGCCCCCTCCAGTTCCAGTGACAGAGGAACTCTTTTGTATTATAACTAATATCTACGTTGTCTCACCTGGACAGATCCTTTTCCACATTTTAAAAACAACAGTTTTATATGTAGTCTCACTGAATCCAGAATAAGAAACTATGATTTTAGCAGTTTATTACAATCTTGCTTTGATGTGCTCTGGGAGAGACTTGAGTGCTTTTTTTCTCTAGGCAATATACTTCTGACATATCAAGTTATATCTCTTCAAAATAGACTCTGGAGGAGAGAAAGCAAGTGAAAAAAAATGTTGTTGATTTGGAACTTCAGCAGATAGTATTGCTACAATCTTACATAAAGGTAGGTATTTGGCAGGAACTTAATTACCTTTTGATGCTTTGTGATTTTCTGGTTCTCAGATGGTTATTTTGAAGAAAAAAATTGATTTGTTTTATTGAGGTATAATTGACATTTAAAATTGTAAAGATAAAGTGTGCATCGTGGTGATTTGATATACGTATGCATTGTGAAAGGATTCTCCCCATCTAGTTCATTAATACATCCATCACTTCACATAATTAACATTTTTTTTTGGTAAGAACATTTAGGTTCTACTCCCATAGCAAATTTCAGTTATACAATACAGTGTTATCAACTATAGTCTCCATGTTATACATTAGATCCTCAGATCTTCTTCATCTTATAGCTGGAAGTTTGGACCATTTTACCAACCTCTCCCTATTTCCTCCACCCCCTAGCCCCTGGCAACCACCACTGCACTTTTTGTTTCTCTGAGCTTTTCTTTTTAATATTCCACATATAAATGATATCATGCAGTATTTGTCTTTCTCTGACTTATTTCACTTAGAATAAGCCCTCAAGTATCATCTCTGTTGTTGCAAATGGCAGGATTTTCTTTTTCCTCATGGCTGTATAATACTCCATTGTATATGTATACCACATCTTTTTAACCCATTCATCCAATGAGGGACACTTAGGTTGTTTTCATATCTTGGCTATTGTGAATAATGCTGCAATAAACACGGGGGTGCAGATATCTCTTCAAGATAGTGATTTCTTTTCCTCCAGATAAATACCTGGAAGTGGGATTGCTGGATCATATGGTGCTTCTATGTTTAATATTTTGAGGAATCTCCACACTGTTTTTCATAGTCGAGACACCAATTTACATTGCCACCAGCAGTGCACAAGGGTTTCCTTTTCTCTACATCCTTGTCAGCACTTGTTATCTCTTGTCTTTTTTATAATAGCCATCCTAACAGGTGTGAGGTGACATCTCATTGTGGATTTGATATTTGCATTTCCCTGATGATTAGTGATATTGAGGATCTTTTCTTGTACAGTTGGCCATCTGTACGTCTTTTTTGGAAAAATGTCTATTCAGGTCCTCTATCCATTTCTAAATCAGATTTTTTTTTGTTGTTGAGTTGCATGAGGTTTTTTTTGTTTTTTTTTTTTTTTTTTGCAGTACGCGGACTTCTCACTGCTGTGGCCTCTCCAGTTGCGGAGCACAGGCTCCGGACACGCAGGCTCAGCAGCCATGGCTCACGGGCCCAGCCACTCCATGGCATGTGGGATCTTCCCAGACCAGGACACGAACCCGTGTCCCCTGCATCGGCAGGCGGACTCTCAACCACTGCACCACCAGGGAAGCCCACATGAGTTCTTTTATATATCTTATCAGAGCTATCATTTGCAAATATTTTCTCGCATTTGGTAGGTTGCTTTTTGATTTTGTTGATGATTTCCTGTGCTGTGCAGAAGCTTTGTAGTTTGAGGTAATCTCACTTGATAATTTTTGCTTTTGTTGCCTTTGCTTCTGGTGTAATGGAGAAAAAAATTATTTAAGAAGAAAACTGATTCAGTTTAAAAAGTGAATTGCTGGGACTTCCCTGGTGGTGCAGTGGTTAAGAATCTACCTGCCAATGCAGGGGACACAGGTTTGACTCCTGGTCTGGGAAGATCCCACACACCGTGGAGCAACTAAGCCCGTGTGCCACAACTACCGAGCCCACGTGCCACAACTACTGAAGCCCGTGTGCCTAGAGCCTGTTCTCCGCAACAAGAGAAGCCACTGCAATGAGAAGCATGTGCACCATAATGAAGAGTAGCCCCTGCTCACCACAACTAGAGAAAATCCACGCTCAGCAACGAGGACCCAACACAGCCAAAAATAAATAAATAAATTAATTAATTAAAAAAAATTTTTTTAAGTGAATTGCTATTAACACTTGTCTTCTCTCTTTATGTCAACAGCAAAGAACACATATTGGTCTTTCAAAACCTTTAATATGATAAATAAAACCTATAAAATATCATAATTAAATCAATTCATTTAATGCTTCTTTTAATAGTCATCATTTATATTACTTTGCACATAAAGAATAACTTTAATCTAAAATTCTCAAAGTATTCAAGTAAGTTTCTCGATAAAAGAATATTTTGCAAGAAACTATACATTTCTTACTTTCCCTCATGCTTAGCTGAAATGGTGTGAGTCATTAAATTTGCTCTGCATATGCATGTCCCTATCACTTATCAGAGAACTTTCTAGAAGCTGACATCTGTTACCTGAGACAGCATGAATCCAGTCTTGCTGTGTCTCGTGTACCAGGGCCCGTACCACCTCTTTTGTTGCCCTGTATCCTTGGCAGTCCGATGTCAGAACCTTGCCTGGACTTGCTTCTGGGGGCAGTTCCTACAACGGCTTTGTAAATTAAAAGAATAATGAGTCAAAGGCTCTGTCCATGGACCTAGGAGAATCATGGAGGAGTGAGAGTGCATCCTCGGGCAGTACAGTGTTAAAGGTCCTCCCTGAGACTCCAGCCTTCCTCCGAGGATGAGGATATCACCATTCCTCTAGAGCAGGGCGGCCATCCAACTGCCTCCCAGGTCCCAGGGGCTGCAAATGAGTGGATGGGCCTGGGTGAACAGAGAGCTCATGTCCATCTGGGAAGGTGTCCTTTCCTGGACCTATGTAGTCCCTGCCATGCTGGAGGCTTGGAGCTGCTGATTTTTCTGGAGAAGCCAGAATCTAGACGTTTTTAATGTGAAACCTCTCAAATTTTACATGTTGGCAACTATTTACATTTTTCTCAAAAGCACAGTGTGAGCCAATGAAAATAGGTGTGAGGGTCCATGAGCCTACAGCATGCATTCTCCTCTAACCTCCTGTTGTCACTGTAGCTGAAGTGGGACAGAAAGAAGAGTGGCCCCTGCTTGGGAAGGGTTTCCCATCAACTGTGTGTCAGTAAGCACGTGGGACAGACACCCAACCTCAGCTCTGCCGGGAAACTGATGCAGAGATGAAGATTTTAGCCATCCTGCTGGCCAGACTTGTAACAGAATTAATTTTCTTTCTGTAATTTCAGATCATCAACTTAAAGTTGAGTCTCAATGAGAGTTTTTTTGAGTGGTTCATAAAATGCCTTGAAAATGTAAAGTATGGAAGGTCCTACAGTGGCCCTCAGAGAATCTACGGTCCAGATAGACTCACATTAGAATGCAGGCCAGGGCAGGCAACTCCACTGCCGGCACCGACAGCCGCTGGATTAGTGGATCCCTCCTGCATTTACCTGCTCTTTCCTTGTATTTCTACAGGCATTGGAGGTTCTTGTTATGTAGTTCCACCAGGGACAGAAGAAAATCAGGAAACATGTGGATGACCTTCTGTTCGCACGTGTAGAGAAAGGGAAAGATTTTCATCATCTTTCTGGCTCCAGCTCTGCATGCTGTTGAGGACCTTCACAAATGCACAGAGACGGTCCCAGCAGGACTCTCTCTATCTGCAACCACCCTGTTTGTTGTGGTGTAAAGTGATTGTCTCCTGTTCCCATATGACCGGTCCCTTTCCCAGTGTCACACAAGGTGCTTTTGCCATAGATCTGTCTTCCAATTATCTTCCAAGTAGGAACCAGTGAGCCAAGAGGGCCTACTAAGCAGATGTACTTTCCAAAATGACGCCTGCTGGCTGCCACGGTGTGGTGAAAATCAGAAGGCGAGAAAAAAGACTAAGGAAGGCTTATTCTCATCTCCTTACATTCAGTAAAATCCATTGTTAATTTCTCAGCATTTCTATGAACAGGAAAACTCCTAATAATTCTAAGTGTAACCTATTAGAATGATGGCAAAAAGATTTGAAATGGGTCAAGGCTATCTTACATCCTTTATCCTTGATAAAAACTTTCTTACTTGTCAAACATGTGAGTTAATCTTATTTCTATCTAGAAGAGTTGCCACACAACACCACCACAGAAGCTCTGATTACGTCATCTTTGCAAGGTTGAAATGGTGGAAGGTTTGCCTGGGTGAGAATCACATAGCCTGTCAGGAAATAAGCACATTCATACTTAACTGTCATACAAGTGCTTTCAGCTCTTTGCTCTTGGTATAAATTGACTCCAGAGTAATAGAGCAAATACCCTCCAATAAGACTAACTCTTTCCACACCACATTGCCATGAAGACTGGTAAGTGAGGGTGCCATATGTGTTTGGGAGCCTCCTGTTACAAAGGGTGTTCAACATAATTTGGCACCTGCCACTGAATCTAATATATGAATCTGTATCCCTTCAGATAAAGCTGGGTTATTTGCTGGGAGAGCCAGAAATAGGCAGAAAACTCTTACCTTCACATTACCAAGCAAACTAGGAGCAGATGAATTGTGAAGTCCTGTTAGAGAAATTTATTTTAAAAGACCATGTAAGTTTAAATAGTCAAGGCATTTTAAATAATTAAAATCCTTATTTTCTTCATCTCTTTAAAATATCTTGAGGCACTACTACTAATGATTTTCTGCTCAAGCCTATATATCAAGGTTATATTTCTGTGCACAGTAAGTTAACATGGGCATTATCCAAAGGGCATTTTCATTCCTGGGCCTGGGAATTTCAAAAACCAGGCACACAGATTGTACTGGAGTGTTTTAATAAATACTCTTAATGGGTCACAATAGAACAGAAACTGTTTTCAAAACCAATGTATAGGGACTTCCCTGGTGGTCCAGTGGTTAAAGTCTCCATGCTCCAAATACAGGGGGCCTGGGTTCCATCCCTGGTCAGGGAACTAGATCCCTGAATGCCGCAACTAACAGCCCACATACCACAACTAAAAAGATCTCGCGTGCTGCAACAAAGAGCCCAAGTGCTGCAACTAAGACCAGGTACAGCCAAATAAATAAAGAAAGAAAAACAACAACAAAAAACCCAATGTAGGGCTTCCCTGGTGGCACAGTGGTTGAGAGTCCACCTGCTGATGAAGGGGACATGTGTTCGTGCCCCAGTCTGGGAAGATCCCACATGCCGCGGAGTGGCTAGGCCCGTGAGCCATGGCCGCTGAGTCTGCGCATCCGGAGCCTGTGCTCCACAACGGGAGAGGCCACAACAGTGAGAGGCTCGCGTACCACACACACAAAAAAATCAACCCAAGTATAACGTGATCCAGATGATTCTCAGAGACAGGCTTCTGAGGACAATGTACCTCATATTGCTGTAGTGGAAAGTGTATAAATTATGCATTTTTTATTGGAATATTTGAATGTCAGTTAATAGAATCAAAGAAGAACCAACAGATGTAACAGGTATAGACAATTTCAAGAAATCATTCAAAAGAGTACAGCCTGGTTTCTTCTGCTTCCATGAGTTCTTCAAAATAGAACCTTTGGAAGGAGATTTCCTATCATAGTAATTTCTTACTAAATTTGGCTTGTTTTTGATAAAAATATAAACAACTTTTTTCTCTAGATTTCCTACTTGAATGCGTGAACTAGTTTTCTTACTGAAATCATTGCAACCAATTTTTAACCTCCAAAAGACACATTTGGATAACTTTTACATCACTTTTCTGTCTACAAACTTGTAAACATGTAAACTCATATTTTGTTTTTCAAATGTCTGTATAGAGGCTGCTTGTTTTTTTTTAAAGCTGGGAATATTATGAATATTAATACTCTTTTAGAGGGGTGTGAATTTCTAGGACTACATTTCTACTTTGCCTCAATTTCAAAGGGATGCAAGGGCAGGCATGTCTGGGGCACTGGCCACCACTCACCCTGCCTGGGAGAGCAAATGCCAGAAAGCATCATCTACTATCCCTACCTCTGGGGCCTCACCTTCCTAATGACTTGTTAGCTTCAAATTGTCTCCTACGCCTTGCCCAAAGGTCATTTGCATTGTAATTTACAGAATTCCAAGCAGGTGCCTCATGAAAATGTAATTAATTTCCCCCCAAGAAAATGTCCTTTTTTTTTTTTTTTTTTTTTGCGGTACTTGGGCCTCTTACTGTTGTGGCCTCTCCTGTTGCGGACCACAGGCTCCGGACGCTCAGGCTCAGCAGCCACGGCTCATGGGCCCAGCCGCTCCATGGCATGTGGGATCTTCCCGGACCAGGGCACGAACCCGTGTCCCCTGCATCGGTAGGCAGACTCACAACCACTGCGCCACCAGGGAAGCCCGAAAATGTCCATATTTAAATATACAATTAATAAAATATAGAGAGTCCCATTTTTGTGAATAATAGCATTTCCCTAGCTTTCATTCCATAATGAAGAGGAAGCTGGTTTTCTGAGGCTGTGAAATATCAGAGTGACAGTTCAAAGAATGTTTCATCTGACTGTAAGAATGAAATAGCAGAGAAATAAGCATGACAGATATGCAAGTAAGGATTTGGAATTTAGGTTGTATTAAGAGACTGAAATTTTATGATGACCATCCCAAACACCTAATGATTCCAGATGTTTGCCTTTAGACTTTATTTTTCAGTTTAGTTCTAATTCATCATTGTTTTGTTGTGTGTTGTGTTTTTTTGTGGCATGAGGAGAGAAGAATCTTTCTGAACAGGGTCCATGGTAGCGCCAGCAGGGTAGAAGCTGCCATGTAGAGTTGTATGTCAAGCCAATCAGAGCAGGAGTTGACCTGGTGGAACATTTTTCTGCTCTATTCTTAATGACCATTGGGAGCATCTTACTTTATTTCATATTAGCATAGGTTCTGAGAAGTCCTGCAAAAATAAACCAGTATAATCATTTTGTTGTTTCCTAAATCATCCTGTTGTTTCCTAAAGTTAGTTCCCTACAGTCTCACCCCTTTTTTATAGAACACTTTTGAACATCTCTTAGGACACTCATTTAAGAAAAATTAACCAGTATTATAAAGTATAATTTACATAAATGAAATATATCCCTTTTAAGGGTACCATTCAATGCATTTTGACAAACGCACACAGTTGCGATGCATTGTTCCAGTCCAGAGAGAGAACACTGCCATCACCACCAAAGTTTCCTTGTGTCCCTAGCAGTCCATCTCCACACACCCTCCCCCAGCACAGGACAACTACTAATCTGATCTCCATCACTGTGGAGCAATTTTCCCTGTCTTAGAACATTATATAAATGGAATCACACACACATGCTTCTTTGTGTCTGGCTTCTTTCCTACTGCATAATGTTTTTGAGATCTATTCATGTTGCTGTGTATCAGTAGTTGATCATTTCTACTGCTGAGTAGTATTGCATTATATCAATATTCCACTTTTGCTTTATCCATTTTCCTGTTGGTGGACTTTTGTGGATGCTTTTTTCAATATTTCTCTGTACTCTTGTACAAGAGTGGTCTGGAATTATTTTCATTAAAAATTTTAAATTATAATAATTATTTAAAATTTTAATTATAACAATTTAAATTTAGTGTTCAGTAACCTAGAGAGAGATTTTATGTGGAAGAGTAGATATTCTTATGGCAAAATCTCAAAAGTGTATAGTTTATCCATCCAATTTATTTGGTTATTTTCCCTGAAAAAGAATGAAAAATTTGTTTTCATATAGGCTTTTAAAAACACATAGGTGGTTTATATGAAAACATATCCTGGATAAGATAGTAAATTTTCAAAATATAAAATCAAAAGCCAAGTAGAGGAGTATGCAAATATGCCAACAGTAAAGGCCAAAGTAGTTATTGGGATTGAGCTTAAAGTTTGACTGGATTCTTTCTGGTAAGGATTCACACCAGAAACTTTATAAGCCACATGACTCTTGTTATGGTACACAAATGTTATCAATGAGCATGTATTATAAGGTTTCAAAACTGTGTGGATTTTTAATTCTTACATTTCTTTGCGAATTTTAACTAGAGCTCTGTTTGCTTTCTTGGAGACCACAAGGTTTTTACACGTATGTAGGCAGCAAAAAATTCTGAGGTAATAAGAGACGTGGAAGTGATTTTCTTCTTGCAAAAACTGACCTATTGACAGGCCAAGAGCTTGAAGGATTGGCACGTGGCCACTCCACTCTTAATTTTTCCCCACAATTAACCAAAAAATGTTTTGTTTTGTTTTTGTTTTTTCAGGTTAAGCATTCAGAAAAAAAGACTATAGAAAAATGAGAATTTAAATTTTATTTTTTATTCGTTTTTCACTTCAGACTGGTGGAAACATCACTGAAAATGTCTTTCACCTGCAGACTCAAAGGTTTCTTTTTATTATTTCTTCTTTTTTTCCTCCTGAGCATCCTGGGGCAATTTACATGGACTGTGACACTTCATAAGTAACACCCCTTATAACTAGCTTATAAATTGTACCCTAAGTAACCAAAACATACTATGGAGTAGAATTTAATGGTCATGACAGAATATGGTCACCCTTAATGGAAAAGATACTAAATGAATAAGGGCACTATTATTAAATAAACATCTCACATAATTACTGATTTTTAAACATTACGTTTAGTAATTTATCAACAAATGTAACAAATGCCCTCATGTTCTATCTTTCTTAATTAAAATGCTAGTATTTTTATTAGAATATATCCGAACTCTCCTAATCACAAGTGACAGAAACTTCAGTCCTACTGGGAGTGGCAATGCCTCAAGCGGTTGAGAAGTGGTTGATTCAGCGGTAGGTGGCGCCCCTGAGTCGGGGTACCCAGCCTCCTAGCAGGTCCTTGCTTTTGCTACCAGAATACAACTCCTTTTAGGTTCCAGGTAGTATGAGAGATTCTTCTTAGGCTCTTGCCAGATGGAGAGAGGGAGTTCTGCTTGTCCTGCAGGGCTAACCCATGTCCTCCTAGACCTCTCTCTGTGATCAAGGCAGTGGATGTACAGGGGCTTAACATAGCCAGGCCCTGGGCCTGGGGCTGGAAGCAGGGCCAGTGCCACTTGGTCACATGCCTGAGAGCAGAGGGCAGTCATCCCCCAAAGGGAGTCCCGCAGCCCTGCTCCTGGAAGGAGGAGAAAGTAGTACTGACCAGCAAATGAAAAATTCTCCTAAAATCAACCCAGAAATTTTGCGGCATTCTTAAGCTAAAATGTTCCTTGCACTGCCTTCCACAGTCCTGTGAGGTCATTCCAGCGGTCCTCCTGTTTCTCAGGATGACTTTGTCATGGCTGAGCTCTTACTTAATTTTTTTCTTTTTAAAATTATTTTTAGAATCAATTTAATTTTATTTTTTTAATTTTGTTTATTGTGATAAGAACACTTTACTTCGTGAGATCTATACTCTTAACAAATTTTTAAGTGCATAATACAATATTGTTATCTATAGGCACAACATTGTACAGCAAATCTCCAGAACTTATTCATCCTGCATAACTAACTCCTTATACTTTTTGAATGGTAACTCCCCATTTCCCCCTTCCCCCAGCTCCTGGCAACACTATTCCACTCTCTGCTTCTAAAATCTGACAACTCTAGGGACCTCATATAAGTGGACTCATACAATATTTGTCTTTCTGTGACTGGCTAACTCCATGTAGCATAATGTCCCCAAGATTCATCCATGCTGTAGCATATGGACAGATTTCCTTCTTTTTAAGGCTGAATAATATTCTATTTTATATATACACAACATCTTCTTTATCCATTTATCTGTCAATGGACTTTACGGTGGTTTCCACATCTTGGCTCTTGTGGCCACACTTTCTTTTCTTCTCTACAGATGGATGAGCTGTAGTCCAGGCAGATGTAACCACTTCTTGGTTGCTTGTAGCAACAATTTAGTGAATATTTGAATGTTCGTGGATCTCAGCATTTCTGAATCCTTCCTCCCCTGCAAAGCTCTTTCCAACAAAGCTGGGCTCAGATGTGACCCAAATATGCCCCATCCCATGTAGCGCTCTGACTTGAGGCTTCGCGCAGACGTGGACACACCTCTCATTTTAGAGTCTCCAAGGTGTGGCTGAATATGCCCACCCAGACTTTCTGAACTGGGAAACCTGATAGCTTTGCAGCTTCAGAGAAATGGAATGTAAATATTTTCTCTTGCCTCCTGAGAGGATAAGAAAATAAAGCCTTCACCATTATCAAGGAAAAGAGCACTGGATTTAATAGGTTGTAAAAAGATCTTTGAGGATTAGGGACATTTAGAGTTTCAGAATGTGGGGTAGAGGACGTCCCTGTGGGAGACAAGAAGAAAGAAGCATCTCCCTGAAATGGAGGAACAGTCAGAGGAGGGATGTGGACGGAGAGCGACAAGGCTTTCCTCTGGCAGTGCGGCCTCGCCCCTCCCAGACCTCAGAACCTCATGTTCCACCTGACTATCCCACATGGTACCCCACGTGGTGAATGTCCCAGGACACCCACAAACCCAAGAAAAGAGAAGTACAGGATATGCAGTGCTGTGATGGTGGGGAAGCCCCATGTTTCCGGTCCCACTTAGAATAAAGCTGGGAGCCTCACTGTGGTCCACACAGTGCTCCATGAACTGGCTTCCACCTGGTCTCCCATCACCCAGACCTCACACACTTACTGATCTCTTGTACTTCTACCTCAGGACCTTTGCATTTGCTGTTCCCTTGGATCTTTCACCAGGATCTCTGCATTTGCTGTATCCACACGACCCAGTGCCTACACTGTCTTCAGAAATAAACTAACAGAGAGAGGCCCTTCATAACTATCTGATATAAAAGAATACCCCCATCACTCTCTATCACTTTATTTTGCTCAATTTTTCTTTGATATCATACCCTGATATGTTATTAAATAAGAATATAGGGCTCAGAAAATAAAGGATTTTTCTGTTTAAGTCTGTTATTTCTGCAATGTCTTAAAAGGTGCCTGATGTTCAGTGGAACATCATACTTAATTAATAGTAAACTGAGGGAAGAGCTTTTTCCTCCCATCCATTACCCCAGGCCACGTGTGAACTGAGCAAATGGGAGAGAATGCAATGGTCTGAGGCAGCAGCAGATGGCACTATAAAGACAATATGTGTGAACCTAAAACTGCTCTAAAATTTTTTTATTAAAAAAACAAAAAGAAAGGCTGAGTACTAAATTTTGGACAAAATCAAGAGTCTGTAGGGACTGCTGGTTTTGTAAAAAGAGAGTGACACTTGCTATATGACTTAACCACCATCACCCTCTTCTGCCTCTCACCACTGAAGTGCAGGAAATCCTAGTGTGAAAAGGTTAGTGCCAGTGACCAGGAAAGCTGAGCCGCCTGATTTCCCACACTCGCTTCAAAGGGGGAGGATGTCTCATAACGTCGTCAGCCTCTTGCCTGGATACTCCATGAGGAAAAATCTAACACATTTGAAAGGGGTCATCTTAAAGAGGTCTTGTTCTAAGAACAAGCCATTGGGAATGTGGATGGCACAGGACCTTAGTGTCCTTCTAATGACAAAGATGTTTCTATCTTGATTCATTTTTTTAAACTTTTCTTTTTATGGCTAGTCCCCTTTGGGGATACAGTGAGGGAATGTGTGTTTGGGACTAGGCTATTTTCTTCTGTAAATTTTTTTTTTTTTTTTTACAAAAACAAAGTTTTTTTACATTGTTTTATAGTATCTCGAAATAACTTTGTGTGCTCTTTTTCCAAATGCAGAATGATGCAGGTGTGTATTAGTCAGTGTTCTCCAGAGAAACAGAACCAATAGGATGTGTATATGGAGAGAAAGTGATTTATTGTAAGGAATTGGCTCATGTGATTATGGAGAATGACAAGTTCAAATCTTCAGTGGGGGCTGGCAGGCTGGAGACCTAGGAGAGCTGATGTTGCAGATGAAGTCTGAAGATCATCTTCTGGAGAATCTCCTCTTTCTTGGGGGAAGCTGGACTTTTTATTCTATTCAGGCCCTCAACTGATTGGACAAGGCCCACCCACATTAGGGAGGCCAATCTGTTTTACTTAGTCTATTGATTTAAATGTTAAACTCATCCAAAAACACCCTGAGACACACATCCAGAATAATGTTCAACCAAATATTTGGGCTCCCCTTGGCCCAGCCAAGTTTACACATAAAATTAAGCATCACAAGGTGGGAGCGAGGGACACACAGACTCATCTTTTGATTAGAAAAAACTCACCTCGAGTGCATCACTTCTCTGAAAGCCTCTGGATGGTTTGCTCCCAAAAAGTAAATGTGTAAAGCAACAAAAATAAATACACAGGATCTTGAAAACAAGGAACTGAAAAAGAGTCAAATCCTTTTCACCAGTAAGACAAGGTAAGTGATATCTGGAGTGGAAAAATCAAGAAATAGCAATACAGGCACATTATTTGGCAATATGGAAGTAAATACGAAAAGAATGAGCAAATAGAGCTGAAATGACCTGCCTCTGCAAGGGTGACCAGTGATACAGATTCACCCAGGGCTCTCCCAATTTTAGCACCCATTCAAGCCCATGAGACTGGCAAAATATTTTAAAGGAATTTAAAATATCAAGTGATGTTACCAAATGTAAAATAGATAGCTAGTGGGAAGCAGCTGCATAGCACAGGGAGATCAGCTTGGTGCTTTGTGACCACCTAGAGGGGTGGGATAGGGAGGGTGGGAGGGAGACTCAAGAGCGAGGAGATATGGGGATATATGTATATGTATAGCTGATTCACTTTGTTATAAAGCAGAAACTAACACACAATTGTAAAGCAATTATATTCCAATAAAGATGTAAAAAAAATATATATATCAAGTGATGACTAGGCCCCAAAGAAGCAGAAATTCTTATCTTGCTAGTGGAAGAATAAATTGGCAGAGCCACACGAGAGTAGCTGGGCAATATCTGGAAGAATTAGAAATGTCCTTCCTTACGGCCAAAAAGCCCCCCAAAAAACCCAAAACCCCCCAAACTCTTTCGCACATATGCAGCAAAGTACAAAAATATATTCATAACATAGCACTATTCATAAGGGGAAAATAAAACCCTGGAAACATCCAAAAATGTCTAGAATGAGGATTAAATGAATAAATTATACAATAGAATATTACAGTGGATAAGATAAATGACCTAGAGCCATATGTATTAATGTGTATACATCTTTAAAAAATAAAATTGATAACAAATGCAGTTTCAAAGTGAAACATAAGCTGGAATACCATTTATGTAAATTTTAAAGTAAACTTTTTATTGAAGTATGTGTAACTATATGTGTAACTATTAAACCATGCAAAATAATGTTTTGCAAACAAACAAGATTAGCCTACAAGAAAACATACCAAATGCAGGGTAATGACTACTTATTACTCTGATAATGGAACTGGGGGGGGGGGAATGGGGCTCAGAAAACCAAAAAGGGTGATTTCAACTTTATCTCCAGTGCTTTCAGGTTAAAGAGAAAAAGACCTAAAATAAAATGTCTAGATTGGTTTTTCTGTGTAATGGGTACAAAGGTGTTTATGATATTATTCTCTGTAACCCCCTGTAATTTTTAATGTCTCAAAATTTAAAAACTTGAATATGAAATATTTACTATGAGATCTCTCAAAAAGGTGAGACTATAAAAAGTTAGTAAGCTTTTTTGTTTGGATAAGTTTTCTCTCTGGAGAGAAAGGATGAGTTAATTAATCCCAAATCAAACAATGTTAAATAACTAGTCTTTAAGAGCTGAGAAAATAATATATTCTGATGCTGAGCACATTAGGTTGGATTCCTCAGAAGCAATGCCTGAGTCAATGGTGAGTAGGTAAGTTATTTTGAGAAATGATTCCAGAGAGCAGAAGTAGAGGACTGTGGAGACTGACACAGGAAAGGAAGGAAAGACAACACAAGGGTGAATTCTCAAGCCACTCGTCGCGGTGGGCAACGAGGACCAGGTTCCGCCACAACTGTCTGTGGAGCAGTGGGAAATGACTCCGGGAAGTGTCTCCATCAGCACCTGTTGCTCAGTGACCAAAGGCTGTCCCAAGAGATGACAGCACCCTCACATTCCATGGGTGCCGGGGGGGTGCCCACGGTGTCCAAAAGGCCCTGGTCAGAAGCTAGAGATAAACCACGAGGTGGAGCAGAGTGCTGCCAGGTGTTCCGTGCATGGAGCTTGTTGCTGCATCAGTTACTGGAGGAAAATGCAGGCGGAGTGTATATGAGAGAGGCAGGCACGTCGAGTGCCTGATCCGGGGAGAACATTTTCATTTGCGCAAGGTAACAACCAACCTACACTCATATAGTAAGGATGGAAGTCAGACATTGGAAAATACTCCCAGGCTTAAAGGATATGAGCTCCAACAAGAATTAGTAAGGAAGGAAGGATGGCTGACTTCCCTGGAGACTTTATTGGAAAGGTACCAGAAGGATCTCTCCACAGTGATAGACCTGAATGGAAGAAGGAGGATGTCTGAGACAATTTCTTGACAAGCCAATCATTTTGAGACTTTAGTTCTAATTGTAGATTCTCTTTTCCTTCTCTCCCTTCCCCTCTCTCCCTCTCTTCCTTCCTTCTTTCCTTCCTTTTCATCCCCACAAATCTCTTCAGTCCATTTAGTCCATCATAGTCATCTTTTCTAAGTTGTATTTTGAATCCTATTCAATTTAAACTCATATTTATAACAGAAAGTAGGTTGATATCTAGATATTCTTAATAAATAATTTGAGACAGGGAAGGCAGATATTTAATCTGATTCCTTCACCAAGTGGTACTAAAAAAATTGAGTTTTCCTTATTTTCAGCACTGAAATGCTTTAATGGGAAATCCATTCCTTTTATAATTATAAACAATGCGATTTTGGTCCCTTTATTTACCAAAGTTAAATAAACATTTTTAATATCTATAGTGTAGTGTTTTTCTTTTAAAAAATAAGTTTGCAGAAAAAAAAAAAGTTTATTTTTTAGGCATTTAAAAAAGTTATACAAATTTACATTGTAAGCTTCTCCTCTCCCTTTTCTGTGCTCTCCCTTCACTGCCCCAAGTAAAATCTGTCTTTGGCTTTTCCTTCTTTATCCCCACCAACATAATATAACATCATTAAAATATTTTAATTGCAGTATAGTTAATGTACACTATTATATAAGTTACAGGTGTACAATACAGTGATTCACAATTTTTAAAGGTTATATTCCATTTACAGTTATAATATATTGGCTATATTCCCTATGTTGTACAATATATCCTTGTAGCTTATTTATTTTGTACCTAATACTTTATACCTCTTAACTCTCTACCAGTATCTTGTCCCTCCCCCTTTCTTTTCCCTACTGGTAAACACTAGTTTGTTCTCTATATCTGTGAGTCTGTTTCTTTTGTGTTGTATTCACTCATTTATTTTTTAGATTCCACATATAAGTGATATCATACAGTTTTTGTCTTTCTCTGTCTGATTTATTTCATTCAGCACAATGCCCTCCAAGTCCATCTATGTTGCTGCAAATGGCAAAGTTTCATTCCTTTTTTTATGGCTGGGTAATATTCCATTGTATGTACATACCACATCTTCTTTACCCATTTGTCTGTTGATGGACACAGGTTACTTCCATACCTTCATTATTGTAAATAGTGCTGCTATGAACATTGGGGTCCATGTATCTTTTCGAGTTAGTGTTTTTGGTTTTTTTTGGATGAATAGGTAGAAGTGGAATTGCTGAGTCATATGGTAGTTCTATTTTTAGTTTTTTGAGAAACCTCCATACTATTTTCCATAGAGGCTACACTAATTTACATTCTCACCAACAGTGTATGAGTGTTCCCTTTTCTCCACATCTTCGCTATCATTTGTTCTTTGTCTTCTTTTTGATGATAGCCATTCTGACAGAAGTGAGGTGATATCTCATTGTGGTTTTCATTTGCAGTTCTCTGATGATTAATGATATTGAGCACCTTTTCATGTGCCTGTTGGCCACCTGTATGTTTTCTCTGGAAAAGATGTCTAGTTAGGTCTTCTGCCTATTTTAAAAATTGGGTTGTTTGTTTTTTTGATGTTGAGTTGTATGAGCTGTTTACATATTTTTGATATTAACCCCTTCTTGGTCATATCATTTGAAAATATTTTCCCCCATTCAGTAGGTTGTCTTTTCATTTTGTCAGTAGTTTCCTTTGTTGTGCAAAAGCTTTTAAGTTTGATTAGGTCCCTTTTGTTTATTTTTGCTTTTATTTCCTTTGCTTTAGGAGACTGAGTGAAAAAAATACTGCTACAATTTATGTCAAAGACTGTTTGGCCTATGTTTTTTTCCAGGAGTTTTATAGTTTCTGGTTTTACATTTAGGTCTTTAATCCATTTCAAGTTTAGTTTTGTATATGAAGTTAAAGAACATCCTAATTTCATTATTTTATATGTAGCTGTTCAGTTTTCCCTGCACCACTCATTGAAGACACTGTCTTTTCTCCACTGTATATTCTTGCCTCCTTTGTCATAGATTAATTGACCAAAGTGCATGGGTTTATTTCTGAGGTCTCTATTCTGTTCTGTGTTTTTGTGCCAGTACCATACTGTTTTGATATTGCAGCTTTGTAGTATAGTCTGAAGTCAGGGCGAAAGATTCCTCCAGCTCTGTTCTTCTTTCTCAAGATTGTTTTGGCTATTTGGGGTCCTTTGTGTTTCCATACAAATTTTAAAATTATTAGTTTTAGTTCTGTGAAAAATGCCATTGATATTTTGAGAGGGATTGCATTGAATCTGTAGATTGCCTTGGGTAGTATGGTCATTTTAACAACAATAATTTCTTCCAATCCAAGAACACTGTATATCTTTCCATCTGTTTGTGTTGTCTTCAATTTCTTTCATCAGTGTCTTATAGTTTTCACGTCTTTTACCTCCTTAGGTAGGTTTATTCTTTTTGATGTGATGGTAAGTGGGATTGTTTCCTTGATTTCTTTGTTAGTTTGTTGTTATTGTATAGAAATGTCACAGATTTCTGTATATTAATTTTGTATCCTACAGCTTTACTGAATTCATTTATGAGCTGTAGTAATATTCTGATGTCATCTTTAGGATTTTCTATGTATAGTAGCATGTCAACTGCAAACACTGACAGTTTTATTTCTTCCTTTCCAATTTGGATTCCTTTTATTTCTTTTTCTTGTCTGATTGCTATGACTAGGACTTCTGATACTATGTTGAATAAAGTTGGGTTAGTGCTGGCCTACTGGCTGGCAGAGCTGGGTCCAGGAGTCTGCTTGCAGGCCCCAGGGATCCTAGAGCTGGTGTTGGATCTTTGGCAAGGGGGAGGGGGTGTTGTTCCTGACACAGCTGGGGATGGGGTCTGGGGTGTCCTGAAGCTTGTATTGGCCTGTTAGCAGGTGCAACTGGGGCCCAGTCCCAGGGCAGGGTTTAGCCTGCTGGTGGACAGGCCAGGTCCTCAGGCTGTGGGATTGTGATTTTTCTTGGGTGTGGTGTCTTCCGCCTCATAAGTGAAGCTGGTCCTGAGACTAGAGCAGGATCCCTAGAGGTCAGGGCCAGAGCCCAGGAGATTGGGGCTAATACCTGCCCACTGGTGGGTGGAGCTGGGTTCTGGGCCCTCTGGTGGGCAGGGCTGTGTATAGAGGCAGCTGTGGACTCAGGGAATCTTAAGGCAGCCTGTTTGCTGGTGGGTGGGGCTGTGTCCCTACCCAGTTAGTTGTTTGGCTTTAGACATCTCAGCTCTGATGCCTTCAGGCCAGAGTGGGAGTGGGTCCTGGGGCCAGTAAGCTAGATGGAGCATTCCAAATTGGGGCTTGCTAGCACCAGTGTCCATGTGGCAGAAGGAGCTCCCCAAATGGCTGCCACCAGTATCCATGTCCCCAGGGTGACCTCCAGTTGCCTCCTGCCTTTCACAGAGACTCTTCAAGATTAGCATGTAGGTCTGACCCAGGATCCTATCAAATTACTGCTTCTTTCCTGAGTACTGGAGCATGTGAAACTTTGTGTGCCCCCTTAAGAGTAAAGTCCCTCTGGGACTCCTGAAGGTAATCCCCATTGGCCTTCAAAGTCAAACACTCTGGGGGCGGCTCATAGTCCCAGTGCAAGACCCCTGGGCTGGGAACCTGGACATGGGGCTCAGATCGCTCACTCCTTGGGGAGAACTTCTGTAATTATAATTATTCTCTGGCTTGTGGGTTGCCCACCCTGGCGTATGGGACTTGACTATATCACATCTCTGCCTGTTCTACTTGTTTCATTGTGGTTCCTTCTTTATATCTTTAGTTGTAGAAGGTCTTTTCTGGTAGGTTTCAGTCTTTTTCTTAGATGTCTGTTCTGCAAATAGTAGTGATTTTGGTGTGCCCACGAGAGGAGGTGAGCTCAGGGTCTATCTACTCTGCCATCTTCTCTCTGGTGTGGTTTTTAATCATACATGATTTCACAACATTTTCCACATGCTAAACTGTCTCAACTTACCTAATTTAGGTACATTTGGGAACTTTTCATGAATTTTATTTATGAATATGTATATATGAATTTATTTATGAATATGTATATATTGTTTAAATATCATCATAATCTACAGGGTTTGAAATGGTATGTGGGCGTAAGGGCTGTGTTGATAGTCTATGGTCATAAACGTATACACATTCAAACTCATTAAAAAAGCATTCTGGGGGGACCTTGAAGATGGCGGAAGAGTAAGACGCGGAGATCGCCTTCCTCCCCACGGATACACCAGAAATACATCCACACGTGGAACAACTCCTACAGAACTCCTACTGAAGGCTGGCAGAAGACCTCAGACCTCCCAAAAGGCAAGAAACTCCCCACGTAACTGGGTAGGGCAAAAGAAAAAACAGAGACAAAAGAATAAGGACGGCACCTGCACCAGTGGGAGGGAGCTGTGAAGGAGGAAAAGTTTCCACACACTAGGAAGCCCCTCCGCGGGAGGAGACTGCGGGAGGCAGAGGGGGGAGTTTCGGGACCGCGGAGTAGTGCACAGCGACGGGTGCGGAGGGCAAAGCGGGGAGATTCCTGCACAGACGATCGGTGCTGACCGGCACTCACCAGCCTGAGTGGCTTGTCTGCTCACCCGCCGGGGCGGGCGGGGCTGCGAGCTGAGGCTCGGGTTTTGGTTTTGGACGGAGCTCAGGGAGAGGACTGGGGTTGGCGGCTTGAACATAGCCTGAAGGGGTTAGTGCACCACGACTAGCCGGGAGGGAGTTCGGGGAAAAGCCTGCACCGGCCGAAGAGGCAAGAGACTTTTTCTTCCCTCTTTGTCTCCTGGTGCGCGAGGAGAGGGGTTTAAGAGCGCTGCTTAAAGGAACTCCAGAGACGGGCGCGAGCCGCGGCTGAGGGCGCGAGCCCCCGAGACGGGCGCGAGCCGCGGCTGAAAGCGCAAACCCCAGAGACGGGCGCGAGCCGCGGCTGAGGGCGCGAGCCCCCGAGACGGGCGCAAGCCGCGGCTGAAAGCGCAAATCCCAGAGACGGGCGCGAGCCGCGGCTAAAACCGCGGACCCCAGAGACGGGCGGGAGACGCTAAGGCTGCTGCTGCCGCCACCAAGGGGCCTGTGTGCGAGCACAGGTCACTCTCCACACCCCTCTTCCGCGGAGCCTGTGCAGCCCGCCACTGCCAGGTTCCCGGGATCCAGGGACAACTTCCCCGGGAGTACGCACGGCGGGTCTCAGGCTGGTGCAACGTCACGCCGGCCTCTGCCGCAACGTCACGCTGCCTCTGCAGCTGCAGGCCCGCCCCGCACGTAGTGCCCCTCCTACCCCCATCCCCCAACCCCCGGCCTGAGTGAGCCGGAGGCCCCGAATCAGCGGCTCCTTTAACCCCGTCTTGGCTGAGCGAAAAAACAGACGCCCTCCAGCGACCTACACGCAGAGGCAGGGCCAAATCCAAAGCTGAGCTCCTGTGAGCTGTGAAAACAAAGAAGAGAAAGGGAAATCTCTCCCAGCAGCCACAGAAGCAGCGGATTAAAGCTCCACAATCAACTTGATATACCCTGCATCTGTGGAATACCTGAATAGACAAGGAATGATCCCAAATTGAAGAGGTGGAATTTAGGAGCGAAATCTATGATTTTTTTCCCTTTTCCTCTTTTTGTGAATGTGTACGTGTATGCTCCTGTGTGACATCTAGTCTGTATACTCTAGCTTCCACCATTTGTCCTAGGGCTCTATCCGTCCATGACTTTTTTTTTAAAATTCTTTTAATTAATAATTAAGTTTAATTGTAATAACTTTATTATACTTTACCTTCGTTCTTTCTTTCTTTCCTTCCTTCCCTCCCTCCTTTAGACAACGAATCACCCCAAATTGAGGAGGTGGTCTCAGGGAGCAGGATTTATGATTTTTCCCCCTTTACCTCTTTTTGTGAAGGTGTATGTGTATGCTTCTGTGTAAGATTTTCTCTGTATAGCTTTGCTTCCAACATTTGTCCTAAGGTTCTATCCGTCCCTTTTTTTTTTTTCTAAATATTTTTTAATTCAATAACTATATTATACTTTATTTTATTTTTACTGTATCATCTTTCTTTCTGTCTTTTTTTCCTTCTTTCCCTCCTTCCTTCCTTCCTCCCTCTCTCCCTCCCTCCCTCCTTTCTTTCCTTCTTTGCTTCTTTCTTCCTTCCTTCCTTTCCTCCTTTCCTTCTTTCTTTCCTCATACTTCTACTAATTCTCTCTACTTTTTCTCCCTTTTATTCTGAGCCGTGTGGATGAAAGGCTCTTGGTGCTCCAGCCAGGAGTCAGGGCTCTGCCTCTGAGGTAGGAGAGCCAACTTCAGGTCACTGGTCAACAAGAGACCTCCCAGCTCCACATAATATTAAACAGCGGAAATCTCCCAGAGACCTCCATCTTAACACCAGCACCCAGCTTCACTCAACGACCAGCAAGCCACAGTGCTGGACAACCTATGCCAAACAACTAGCAAAACAGGAACACAACCCCACCCATTAGCAGAGAGGCTGCCTAAAATCATAATAAGGCCACAGACACCCCAAAACACACCACCAGACGTGAACCTGCCCACTAGAGAGACAAGATCCAGCCTCATCCAGCACAACACAGGCACTAGTCCCCTCCACCAGGAAGCCTACACAACCCACTGAAACAACCTTAGCCACTGGAGACAGACATCAAAAACAACGGGAACTACGAACCTGCAGCCTGCAAAAAGGAGACCCCAAACACAGTAAGATAAGCAAAATGAGAAGACAGAAAAACACACAGCAGATGAAGGAGCAAGATAAAAACCCACCAGACCTAACAAATGAAGAGGAAATAGGCAATCTACCTGAAAAAGAATTCAGAATAATGATAGTAAGGATGATCCGAAATCTTGGAAGTAGAATGGACAAAATGCAAGAAACAGTTAACAAGGACCTACAAGAACTAAAGATGAAACAAGCAACGATGAACAATGCAATAAATGAAATTAAAATCACTCTAGATAGGATCAATAGCAGAATAACTGAGGCAGAAGAACGGATAAGTGACCTGGAAGATAAAGTAGTGGAAATAACTACTGCAGAGCAGAATAAAGAAAAAAGAATGAAAAGAACTGAGGACAGTCTCAGAGACCTCTGGGACAACATGAAACGCACCAACATTCGAATTATAGGGGTTCCAGAAGAAGAAGAAAGAAAGAAAGGGACTGAGAAAATATTTGAAGAGATTATAGTTGAAAACTTCCCTAATATGGGAAAGGAAATAGTTAATCAAGTCCAGGAAGCACAGAGGGTCCCATACAGGATAAATACAAGGAGAAACACGCCAAGACACATATTAATCAAACTGTCAAAAATTAAATACAAAGAAAGCATATTAAAAGCAGCAAGGGAGAAACAACAAATAACACACAAGGGAATCCCCATAAGGTTAACAGCGGACCTCTCAGCAGAAACCCTACAAGCCAGAAGGGAGTGGCAGGATATACTGAAAGTGATGAAGGAGAATAGCCTGAAACCAAGACTACTCTACCCAGCAAGGATCTCATTCACATTTGATGGAGAAATTAAAACCTTTACAGACAAGCAAAAGCTGAGAGAGTTCAGCACCACCAAACCAGCTTTACAACAAATGCTAAAGGAACTTCTCTAGACACGAAACACAAGAGAAGGAAATGACCTATAGTAGCGAACCCAAAACGATATATAAAATGGAAATAGGAACATACATATCAATAATTACCTTAAATGTAAATGGACTAAATGCTCCCACCAAAAGACACAGATTGGCTGAATGGATACAAAAACAAGACCCTTATATATGCTGTCTACAAGAGACCCACTTCAGAACTAGAGACACATACAGACTGAAAGTAAGGGGATGGAAAAAGATATTCCATGCAAATGGAAACCAAAAGAAAGCTGGAGTAGCAATTCTCATATCAGACAAAATAGACTTTAAAATAAGGACTATTAAAAGGGACAAAGAAGGACACTACATAATGATCAAGGGATCGATCCAAGAAGAAGATATAACAATTGTAAATATTTATGCACCCAACATAGGAGCACCTCAATACATAAGGCAAATACTAACAACCATAAAAGGGGAGATCAACAGTAACACATTCATAGTAGGGGACTTTAACACCCCACTTTCACCCATGGACAGATCATCCAAAATGAAAATAAATAAGGAAACACAAGCTTTAAATGATACATTAAACAAGATGGACTTAATTGATATTTATAGGACACTCCATCCAAAAACAACAGAATACACATTTTTCTCAAGTGCTCATGGAACATTCTCCAGGATAGATCATATCTTGGGTCACAAATCAAGCCTTGGTAAATTTAAGAAAACTGAAATTGTATCAAGTATCTTTTCCGACCACAACGCCATGAGACTAGATATCAATTACAGGAAAAGATCTGTAAAAAATACAAACACATGGAGGCTAAACAATACACTACTTAATAATGAAGTGATCACTGAAGAAATCAAAGAGGAAATAAAAAAATACCTAGAAACAAATGACAATGGAGACACAACGACCCAAAACCTATGGGATGCAGCAAAAGCAGTTCTAAGGGGGAAGTTTATAGCAATACAAGCCCACCTTAAGAAGCAGGAAACATCTCGAATAAACAACCTAACCTTGCACCTCAAGCAATTAGAGAAAGAAGAACAAAAAAACCCCAAAGCTAGCAGAAGGAAAGAAATCATAAAAATCAGATCAGAAATAAATGAAAAAGAAATGAAGGAAACAATAGCAAAGATCAATAAAACTAAAAGCTGGTTCTTTGAGAAGATAAACAAAATAGATAAACCACTAGCCAGACTCATCAAGAAAAAAAGGGAGAAGACTCAAATCAATAGAATTAGAAATGAAAAAGGAGAAGTAACAACTGACACTGCAGAAATAAAAAAAATCATGAGAGATTACTACAAGCAACTCTATGCCAATAAAATGGACAATCTGGAAGAAATGGACAAATTCTTAGAAATGCACAACCTGCCAAGACTGAATCAGGAAGAAATAGAAAATATGAACAGACCAATCACAAGCACTGAAATTGAAACTGTGATTAAAAACCTTCCAACAAACAAAAGCCCAGGACCAGATGGCTTCACAGGTGAATTCGATCAAACGTTTAGAGAAGAGCTAACACCTATCCTTCTCAAACTCTTCCAAAATATAGCAGAGGGAGGAACACTCCCAAATTCCTTCTACGAAGCCACCATCACCTTGATACCAAAACCAGACAAGGATGTCACAAAGAAAGAAAACTACAGGCCAATATCACTGATGAACATAGATGCAAAAATCCTCAACAAAATACTAGCAAACAGAATCCAACAGCACATTAAAAGGATCATACACCATGATCAAGTGGGGTTTATTCCAGGAATGCAAGGATTCTTCAATATACGCAAATCTATCAATGTGATAAACTATATTAACAAATTGAAGGAGAAAAACCATATGATCATCTCAATAGATGCAGAGAAAGCTTTCGACAAAATTCAACACCCATTTATGATAAAAACCCTCCAGAAAGTAGGCATAGAGGGAACTTTCCTAAACATAATAAAAGCCATATATGACAAGCCCACAGCAAACATCATCCTCAATGGTGAAAAACTGAAAGCATTTCCACTAAAATCAGGAACAAGACAAGGTTGCCCACTCTCACCACTCTTATTCAACATAGTTTTGGAAGTTTTAGCCACAGCAATCAGAGAAGAAAAGGAAATAAAAGGAATCCAAATTGGAAAAGAAGAAGTAAAGCTGTCACTGTTTGCAGATGACATGATACTATACATAGAGAATCCTAAAGATGCTACCAGAAAACTACTAGAGCTAATCAATGAATTTGGTAAAGTAGCAGGATACAAAATTAATGCACAGAAATCTCTGGCATTCCTATATACTAATGATGAAAAATCTGAAAGTGAAATCAAGAAAACACTCCCATTTACCATTGCAACAAAAAGAATAAAATATCTAGGAATAAACCTACCTAAGGAGACGAAAGACCTGTATGCAGAAAATTATAAGACACTGATGAAAGAAATTAAAGATGATACAAATAGATGGAGAGATATACCATGTTCTTGGATGGGAAGAATCAACATTGTGAAAATGACTCTACTACCCAAAGCAATCTACAGATTCAATGCAATCCCTATCAAACTACCACTGGCATTTTTCACAGAACTAGAACAAAAAATTTCACAATTTGTATGGAAACACAAAAGACCCCGAATAGCCAAAGCAATCTTGAGAACGAAAAAAGGAGCTGGAGGAATAAGGCTCCCTGACTTCAGACTATATTACAAAGCAACAGTAATCAAGACAGTATGGTACTGGCACAAAAACAGAAAGATAGATCAGTGGAACAGGATAGAAAGCCCAGAGATAAACCCACGCACATATGGACACCTTATCTTTGATAAAGGAGGCAGGAATGTACAGTGGAGAAAGGACAGCCTCTTCAATAAATGGTGCTGGGAAAACTGGACAGGTACATGTAAAAGTATGAGATTAGATCACTCCCTAACACCATACACAAAAATAAGCTCAAAATGGATTAAAGACCTAAATGTAAGGCCAGAAACTATCAAACTCTTAGAAGAAAACATAGGAAGAACACTCTATGACATAAATCACAGCAAGATCCTTTCTGACCCACCTCCTAGAGTAATGGAAATAAAAACAAAAATAAACAAATGGGACCTAATGAAACTTCAAAGCTTTTGCACAGCAAAGGAAACCATAACCAAGACCAAAAGACAACCCTCAGAATGGGAGAAAACATTTGCAAATGAAGCAACTGACAAAGGATTAATCTCCAAAATTTACAAGCAGCTCATGCAGCTCAATAACAAAAAAACAAACAACCCCATCCAAAAATGGGCAGAAGACCTAAATAGACATTTCTCCAAAGAAGATATACAGAATGCCAACAAACACATGAAAGAATGCTCAACATCATTAATCATTAGAGAAATGCAAATCAAAACTACAATGAGATATCATCTCACACCAGTCAGAATGGCCATCATCAAAAAATCAAGAAACAATAAATGCTGGAGAGGGTGTGGAGAAAAGGGGACACTCTTGCACTGCTGGTGGGAATGTGAATTGGTTCAGCCACTGTGGAGAACAGTATGGAGGTTCCTTAAAAAACTACAAATAGAATTACCATATGACCCAGCAATCCCACTACTTGGCATATACCCTGAGAAAACCAAAATTCAAAGAGAGTCATGTACCAAAATGTTCATTGCAGCTCTATTTACAATAGCCAGGACATGGAAACAACCTAAGCGCCCATCATCGGATGAATGGATAAAGAAGATGTGGCACATATACACAATGGAATATTACTCAGCCTTAAAAAGAAATGAAATTGAGCTATTTGTAATGAGATGGATAGACCTAGAATCTGTCATACAGAGTGAAGTAAGTCAGAAAGAAAAAGACAAATACCGTATGCTAACACATATATATGGAATTTAAGGGAAAAAAATGTCATGAAGGACCTAGGGGTAAGATAGGAATAAAGACGCAGACCTACTGGAGAACGGACTTAAGGATATGGGGAGGGGGAAGGGTGAGTTTTGACAGGGCGAGAGAGAGTCATGGACATATACACACTAACAAACGTAGTAAGGTAGATAGCTGGGGGGAAGCAGCCGCAAGGCACAGGGATATTAGCTCGGTGCTTTGTGACAGCCTGGAAGGGTGGGATGGGGAGAGTGGGAGGGAGGGAGACGCAAGAGGGAAGACATATGGGAACATATGTATATGTATAGCTGATTCACTTTGTTGTAAATCAGAAACTAACACACCATTGTAAAGCAATTATACCCCAATAAAGATGTTTAAAAAAAAAAAAAAAGTTAAACAAATGGAAAAAAAAAAAAAAAAAAAAAAGCATTCTGCATAGCAAAACAAACAACAATAAAATTCCCAAACAAAACTTACACACACACACACACACACACACACACACACACACACACACACAGAGACATCTGCTAACTTTCATACGCTATACTTGAGAATTGGCCAAGGCAGGATAGGAGGCACACACTTAAATGCCTTTGTCATCCACACAAATAATCTAAATAGATTAAGCATTAATAGGTAGCTATGGAGACTGCAGTGAGCTTTAGAGTGGACACTGCACCCAAAGAAACTTATCAGTTTTAACTTTCCTTCTTCAGTGGGAAGAGGTGTCAGCATAAACAGTACGAGGACAGGCCACATGTGTAAAATTGAATGTACTTTGGAGTGAGGTGATACATAGGAGGGAATTATGAAAAGTATAAAGAATTTTAAAGACAAATGTAACCACTATTACACAAAACCAGGTGACCACTTCATTTTAAGAGGCATCTGGTAGTCTCAGAAGCTTTAGATGTTTCATAATCTAGTCAACAGCAAGTAGCAGATGAATAAAAAATATATTTGCATTAAGTTCTTAGCTAAGACATAAAGCTAGGATGTACTGATTATCTCCAGCAATGCTAGAAGGGACTGAGCTTTTCAAATCCATGACTTTGGCTTTTTGCTCTGACCAAAGGTCAACATCTTCTCCCATCCTTCTGACCCACTCTCCCAGGTACAATGTGTCCTCTCTCTCAGAGCACACGTTAGCAGATATAAAATCTGTCATTCTGGCTTCCATTTAATTTACTTTCAGAAAAGTCCAGACACGATTTTATCTGCAAAATGGGGAGGAGCGGAGAAAGCATCATATGTCTTATATTATTCACAGAAAACAGACAGGTTTTATTTCAGGCTGTAATTCATTTGAGAACACAAAGAGAACTTTGACCTTAGTCCATTTGGTGTGGTTTTAAAAAGGAGCATCATTTGCTTACTTTGAAGGTGTTTTTAACTTCAGGCTTGGTCAAACGTAAAGTTTTGCTCCAGAGAAAAACTCATTTTGGAAGGCAGCATGGAATAGGTTATAAAACATCTCTGGATCTCAATTCAGCCATTTACTACCTCTATAACCTTGGGTTAGTTACTTCTCACTAAGTTTAAGTTTTTCATCAACATCCCTATTCAGTTACCTTAACATTGCCTATACTTCTATTGTACTAGTAGTTATTTCATTAATATATGGTTTCTCAACTTCACCAGCCATTGGAATAGCCCAAGAAGCCTGGGTCCTATACCCAAGCATGGAGAATTTGAAAGTTCCCAGGTAATTCTAATGGGTGGCCATGGTTGAGAGCCACTGTGTTAAAGAAACATCTGACGTGAATTCTATTTTCTGCTTGGATCCTGAATACAGTTATTAATTGCATTTTACATTTATTCCTGCTAAATACTCACTGAGACTCAGATAGGCTGTAGGGATAGATTAATTTTTAAAAATTTCCTGTTTTTAGGAATGTTAACTAATGTGTAGAAGATGCATTTAGAATTCAAATAGCATAGACCTCGGCTTAAAGGATACACATTGTTATTTTAATTATATTTGTCATCATATATTGCTGCATAGCACAGAGGGATCAGCTCGGTGCTTTGTGACCACCTAGAGGGGTGGGAGGGAGGCTGAAGAGGAAGGGGATATGGGGATATATGTATACATATAGCTGACTCACTTTGTTGTACAGCAGAGACTAACACACCATCGTAAAGCAACTATACTCCAATAAAGATAGTAAGAAAAAAAGACAGAATATTGAGGAAACTTAAATGCATATTGCTAAGTGAAAGAAGCCAATCTGAATTATACATCATACATAATATATGATTGCAACTATGTGACATTCTGGAAAAGACAAAACTATAGAGACCATGAAAAGATTAGTTGTTGCAAAGGGTTGGGGATGGGGGAGGAAGGGATCAATAGGTGGAGCGCAGGATTTTTAAGGCATTAAAATTATTCTGTGATACTATACTGGTAGATACATGACATTATGCATTTGGTAAAACCCAAGGAACTTGTGTTGTAACACAAAGAGTGAACCCTAATGTAAGCTATGGACTTTAGCTAATAATAATGTACCAATATTAGTTCACCAGTTGTAACAAATGTACCACAACAATGCAAGAGGTTAACAGGAAAACTGATGGCCAAGGGTGAAGGGAATATGTACGAACTCTCTTTACTTTCTGCTTATTTTTTTCTGTAAACCTAAAACTTCCCTAAAAAATAATGTCCATTAATTTTAAAAAATACACTACAGAAATATCACAGACCCCACTTAATGAAATTATTTCTCATAAGCATCTAAAATTCTGGAAAAAAGTTTATTAATACAAATCTGATTGATTAGAAATAGTTGAATGTCCAAATGAAGGTGGGGTGGGGGAGCATTGGTGGTCATTTTTGTCACTGGAGTAGGAAGCCATTACATGTTAGTGGGGAGAACATTAAGAGGCACCGCCTTACTAGGTTTGGCTGTATCTTGTCTTTCCCACTAATAACAGACATTCAGTCCAGATGCATTAGTGGAAATGTTGCCCTGCATTTATTTAAAATTTATTATTTATTTATTTATTTGGCTGCATCGTGTCTTAGTTGTAGCATGTGGGATCTTTCCTTGAGGCGCATGGGCTTCTCTAGTTATGGTGCATGAGCTTCTCTAGTTGCAGTGTGTGGGCTTCTCTCTAGTTGTGGCACGCAGGCTCCAGAGCAAGTGGGCTCAGTGGTTGTGGTGCCTGGGCTCAGTAGTTTTGGTGTGCGGGTTTAGTTGCCACGTGGCATGTGGGATCTTAGTTCCCTGACCAGGGATTGAACCCACGTCCCCTGCATTGGAAGGCGGATTCTTAACCACTGGACCAAAAGGGAAGTCCCTGCCCTACATGTAGATTTTGGAGTTACTGTTAAGACTAATTCTTGCAGACTTGAAGTTGGACAAAAACTAGGTAAAGATAAAATTTGGGGGTGTGGTCTCATGGAAGTCTCCCCACATAGACTTTATTTTCCCCTGCTGCAAACAAGGGCAAGTGAATGGATGATTTGGAAGGTTCCTCTCAATTCAAATGATAGGAATCTTTGATGTTTTGGGTACAGGAGGAAAAATGATTAAAAACATGTTTAGGAGATAATGAGTCTTGGAGTCATCATTCAGGAATGGAATATAAAATTTCTCAACTAATCCCTTAAAGTCAGGGGCAGACAAACTTGTTCTATAAGAGGTTAGACTGTAGCTGCTTTTGACTTCGTGGGCCATGCAGTATGTCACAACTATTCAACTCTGCTGTTATCGTAGAAAGAAGTTACAGACCCCTACCATTTGCTAAGAAGAGAGAAGAAGCTTGATATTCATTGGTCAGCAGGAGATGGAATAATTACTCTTAACTAGCGAGATTCCAGACTTTCTCAAGAGCAGTGGGCTGACATGTAAATTAGCTCAAGCCCTTTCTTTAAATATAAACATAAGCTTATCAGTTGAGATTTATTAAAATATAACAGAAAGGTTCTGCCTTACAAAATATTTTTTTTAATTCATGGAGCTAAAATGAAGCAGAAATCCATAGTTATTTGGGTGAGGTTAAAATGAACACCTACCCTCACCTGAATGACCCATAGGAACAATTTCCTATGTGGTGCCAGATGCATTAGGTTAATCACTAAACTCCCATCTCATACTCCGTTTTGCTTTAATTTTGTGTTTTTAGCTTAAATGTCTCCCTCTGAGGAGACCAATATGGCATTGGGGAGATTAAAACTGAAATGATAAATGCTTGGGATTTGAGACTTGTTCTCAGAAGAGAAATGGGCTCAAGCCAACTTGCCCAGGAAGGATACAAATTTCAGCATCTCTTTTAACACCTGCTCTTGTGTGCAATATATAAAGAAAGCTGTGCCTACCATAACATGGTTCTTCGTCCATTCCCTGCCTCCTCCCAAGGGACATTAAAAGATTCTAGAAAATACAAAAGGGGGGAGGTGAACACAAACTTGGCTCCAAGTCAGGACAGAGAAGCTCACACAGAGAGGGAGAAAACCTGCAAACAACCTAAAGTGCATCAACACCCACCACACCATCTTTAAGCCAAGTACAGAGATACAGCAATGTGCTAAAAACATTATGATAACATTAATAAGTAATCAGAAAATTATGGAAAAGATATTTCCTCTGCTTGGAATATGGGACCACGAAAAACCAAGGTGAAACTTGGGGTTGTATAAGTGCCTGGGGGCACTCGTAAGTCACAGCAGATGGTTCTTGGTCCTGTAGTTAATTGCTCTACATGAATATGAGTGTTTTGTCCTTTAAATTTTTAAATTCTGTCTTGTAACCACCATATGGTCCCCTGTCATCTGCATAGTTTTCTGTCACTTAAGCAGTGACTTATTTATTATACTCCAAAAAATATTTGCAGAGTGAATAATGAATTGGTACGAGTAAAAATATTCATTAGAAACCTGTTTCTGAAAGTGATTGCTGAGTGTCTTGGAGCATCACCTCATGTTCCTGGAACTTAAAACTCACAAATAAATATTTGCCACAGAGCAAAACATGGAGCAGAGCTACTCTTATTTTCAACATCAGATTTATGGTGATACTCCGTGTTAACTAATTTTTCCTAATTTTGCACACATTGAAGAGAAGCTTAGCATAATTATTAAAATGTACGCGATCTCCTCACCTCCAGCACTGTTACCATGGGCAAACATTTGATTATTGTTCAGCTTATTCACCTCAGCTCACGGAGGGGTGTGGTGGCTCAGGTCCAGAAAAGTATCCCTGTGCTTATCATTCCATAACCGCAGGTCTACACCCTGGGCTTGTTTTTGTATTATGTTTCTTTCTCATTGTGATGGGTTTGTGAAGATCAGAGGGTTTTTATTTTTAATTTTTAAATTTTATTTACTTTTTTATACACCAGGTTCTTATTAGTCATCCATTTTATACACAACAGTGTGTACATGTCAATCCCAATCTCCCAATTCATCACACCACCAACCCGACCCGCCGCCACTTTCCCCCCTTGGGGTCCATATGTTAGTTCTCTGCATCTGTGTCTCTATTTTTGCCCTGCAAACTGGTTCAACTGTATCATTTTTCTAGGTTCCACATATATGCATTAACATATGATATTTGATTTTCTCTTTCTGACTTACTTCACTCTGTATGACAGTCTCTAGATCCATCTATGTCTCTACAAATGACCCAGTTTTGTTCTTTTTTATGGCTGAGTAATATTCCATTGTATATATGGACCACATCTTCTTTATCCATTCATCTGTCAGTGGGCATTTAGGTTGCTTCCATGACCTGGCTATTGTAAATAGTGCTGCAATGAACATTGGTGTGCATGTGCCATTTTGATTTATGGTTTCTTCTGGGTATATGCCAGGTAGTGGGATTGCTGAGTCATATGGTAATTCTAGTTTTAGTTTTTTAAGGAACCTCCATACTGTTCTCCATAGTGGCTGTATCAATTTACATTCTGACCAACAGTGCAAGAGTATTCCCTTTTCTCTACACCCTCTCCAGCATTTGGTGTTTGTAGATTTTCTGATGATGGCCAATCTAACGGGTGTGAGGTGATACCTCACTGTAGTTTTTTTTTTTTTTTTTTTTTATGGTACACGGGCTTCTCACTGTTGTGGCCTCTCCCACTGCGGAGCACAGGCTCTGGACACACAGGCTCAGTGTCCATGGCTCACGGGGCCTAGCCACTCCACGGCATGTGGAATCTTCCCGGACCTGGGCACGAACTCGTGTCCCCTGCATTGGCAGGCGGACTCTCAACCACCATGCCACCAGGGAAGCCCCCTCACTGTAGTTTTGATTTGCATTTCTCTAATACTTAGTGATGTTGAGGAGCTTTTCAAGTTGCTTCTTGGCCATTTGTATGTCTTCTTTGGAGAAATGTCTGTTTAGGTCTTCTGCCCATTTTTTGATTGGGTAGTTTGCTTTTTTAATATTGAGCTGCATGAGCGGTTTATATATTTTGGAGATAAATCCTTTGTTGATTCATATCCAAATATATTCTCCGATTCTGAGGGTTGTCTTTTTGTCTTGTCTGTAGTTTCCTTTGCTTTGCAAAAGGTTTTAAGTTTCATTAGGTCTCATTTGTTTATTTTGGTTTTAATTTCCATTACTCTAGTAAGTGGATCAGAAAAGATCTTGCTGTGATATATGTCAAAGAGTGTTCTTCCTATGTTTTCCTCTAAGACTTTTATAGTGTCTGGCCTTACATTTAGGTCTCTAATCCATTTTGAGTTTATTTTTGTGTATGGTGCTAGGGAGTGTTCTAATTTCATTCTTTTACATGTAGCTGTCCAGTTTCCCAGCACCACTTATTGTATATCCTCGCCTCCTTTGTCATACATTAGTTGACCATAGGTGCGTGGGTTTAACTCTGGGCTTTCTATCCTATTCCATTGATCTCTATTTCTGTTTTTGTGAAAGAACAATACTGTCTTGATTACTGTAGCTTTGCAGTATAGTCTGAAATCAGAAAGTCTGATTTCTCCAGCTCTGCTTTTTTCCCTCAAGACTTCTTTGGCTATTTGGAGTCTTTTGTGTCTCCATACAAATTTTAAGATTTTTTGTTCCAGTTCTGTAAAAAATGCCATTCATAATTTGATAGGCATTGCATTAAATCTGTAGATTGCTTTGGGTAGTATAGTAATTTTCAAAATATTAATTCTTCCAATTCAAAAACATGGTGTATCTCTCCATCGGTTTATGTCATCTTTGATTTCTTTCATCAGTGTCTTATAGTTTTCTGCATACAGGTCTTTTGTCTCCCTAGGTAGGTTTATTCCTAGGTATTTTATTCTTTTTGTTGCAATGGTAAATGGGAGTGTTTCCTTAATTTCTCTTTCAGATTTTTCATCATTAGTGTATAGGAATGCCAGAGATTTCTGTGCATTAATTTTGTATCCTGCTAATTTACCAAATTCATTGATTAGCTCTAGTAGTTTTCTGGTAGCAACGTTAGGATTCTCCATATATTATCATGTCATCTGCAAACAGAGAAAGTTTTACTTCTTCTTTTCCAATTCATATTCCTTTTATTTCTTTTTCTTCTCTGATTACCATGGCTAGGACTTCCAAAACTATGTTGAATAATAGTGGTGAGAGTGGGCAACCTTGTCTTGTTCCTGATCTTTGAAGAAATTCTTTCAGTTTTTCACCATTGAGAATGATGTTTGCTGTGGGTTTGTCATATATGGCCTTTATTATGTTGAGGTAGGTTCCCTTTATGCCCACTTTCTGGAGAGTTTTTTACATAAATGGGTGTGGAATTTTGTCAAAAAATTTTCTGCATCTATTGAGATGATCATATGGTTTTTATTCTTCAATTTGTTAATATGGTGTATCACATTGATTGATTTGCATATATTGAAGAATCCCTGGATTCCTGGGATAAACCCCACTTGATCATGGTAGATGATCCTTTTAATGTGTTGTGGGGTTCTGTTTGCTAGTACTTTGTTGAGTATTTTTGCATCTATATTAATCAGTGATATTGGTCTATAATTTTCTTTTTTTGTAGTATGTTTGTCTGGTTTTGGTACCAGGGTGATGGTGGCCTCATAGAATGAGTTTGGGAGTGCTCCTTTCTCTGTGATTTTTTGGAAAAGTTTGAGAAGGATGGGTGTTAGCTCTTCTCTGAATGTTTGATAGCATTCACCTGTGAAGCCATCTAGTACTGGACTTTTGTTTGTTGGAAGATTTTTTGGAGCACAGGCTCTGGATGCACAGGCTCAGCAGCCATGGCTCACGGGCCCAGCCACTCTGCAGCATGTGGGATCTTCCCGGACCGGGGCACGAATTCACGTCCCCTGCATTGGCAGGCAGACTCTCAACCACTGCGCCACCAGGGAAGCCCTGCTGGAAGATTTTTAATCACAGTTTCAATTTCATTACTTGTGATTGGTTTGTTCATATTTTCTGTTTCTTCCTGTTTCAGTGTTAGAAGGTTATACCTTTCTAACAGTTGTCCATTTCTTCCAGCTTGTCCATTTTATTGACAGAGAGTTGCTTGTAGTAGTCTCTTAGGATGCTTTGTATTTCTGTGGGGTCTGCTGTAACTTCTCCTTTTTCATTTCTAATTTTATTGATTTGAGTCCTCTCCCTCTTTTTATTTATCAGTCTGGCTAATGGTTTATCAATTTTGTTTATCTTCTCAAAGAACCAGCTTTTAGTTTTATTGATTTTTCCATTGTTTTCTTTGTTTCTATTTCATTTATTTCTGCTCATCTTTATGATTTCTTTCCTTCTACTAATTTTGTGGGTTTTTTGTTCTTCCTTCTCTAGTTCTGTTAGGTGTAAGGTTAGATTGTTTATTTGTGATTTTTCTTGTTTTTTGAGGTAGTCTTGTATTGCTATAAACTTCCCTCTTAGAACTGCTCTTGTTGCATCCCATAGGTTTTGGATCATTGTATTTTCATTGTCAAGGTATTTTTTGATTTCCTCTTTGATTTCTTCAAGTGATATCTTGGTTATTTAGTAATGTATTGTTTAGCCAACATGTGTTTGTGTTTTCTACATTTTTTGCCTGTAATTGATTTCTAATCTCATAGCATTGTGGTCAGAATGGATACTTGATATGATTTCAATTTTCTTAAATTTACTGAAGCTTGATTTGTGACCCAAGATATGAACTATCTTGAAGAATGTTCTGTGCGCACTTGAGAAGAAAGTGTAATCTGCTGTTTTGGGATCGAATGTCCTATAAATATCAATTAAATCTATCTGGTCTATTGTGTCATTTAAAGCTTGTGTTTCCTTATTAATTTTCTGTTTGGATGATCTGTCCATTGGTGTAAGTGAGGTGTTAACGTCCCCCACTATTATTGTGTTATGGTCAATTTCCACTTTTATAGCTGTTAGCAGTTGCCTTATATATTGAGATGCTCTATGTTGGGTGCATATATATTTATAATTGTTATATCTTCTTGGATTGATCCTTGACCATTATGGAGTGTCCTTCCTTGTCTCTTGTATCATTCTTTATTTTAAAGTCTATTTTATCTGATATGAGTATTACTACTCCAGATCTATTTTGATTTCCATTTGCATGGAATATCTTTTTCCATCCCTTCACTTTCAGTCTGTATGTGTGCCTAGGTCTGAAGTGGGTCTCTTGTAGACAGCATATATATGGGTCTTTTTTTTTTTTTTTTTTTTTTTTGCGGTACACGGGCCTCTCACTATTGTGGCCTCTCCTGTTGTGGAGCACAGGCTCCGGACATGCAGGCTCAGTGGCCATGGTTCACAGGCCTAGACGCTCCATGGCATGTGGGGTCTTCCCAGACCGGGGCACGAACCCGTGTCCCCTGCATCGGCAGGTGGACTCTCAACCACTGCACCACCGGGGAAGCCCTATATGGGTCTTTTTTTTGTATCCATTCAGCCTGTGTCTTTTGTGTGGAGCATTTAATCCATTCACATTTAAGGTAATTATCGATATGTATGTTCCTATTACCATTTTATTAATTGTTTTGGGTTTGTTTTGGCAGGTCCTTTTATTCTCTTCTGTTTCCCACTTAGAGAGTTCTTTTAACATTTCTTGTAGAGCTGGTTTGGTGATGCTGAATTCTCTTAGCTTTTGCTTGTTTGTAAAGCTTTTGATTTCTGCATCCAATCTGAATGAGATCCTTGCCGGGTAGAGTAAAATTGGTTGTGTTCTTCCCTTTCGTCACTTTAAATGTGTTATGCCACTCCCTTCTGGCTTGCAGAGTTTCTGCTAAGAAATCAGCTGTTAACCTTATGGGAGTTTCCTTGGATGTTATTTGTCATTTTTCCTTTGTTGCTTTTAATAATTTTTCTTTATCTTTAATTTTTGCCAATTTGATTACTATGTGTCTTGGTGTGTTTCTCCTTGGGTTTATCCTGCCTGGGACTCTCTGTACTTCCTCGACTTGGGTGGCTATTTCCTTTCCCATGTTAGGGAAGTTTTCAACTATAATCTCTTCAAATATCTTCTCGGGTCCTTTCTCTCTTTCTTCTCCTTCTGGGACCCCTATAATGTGAATGTTGTTGCATTTAATGTTGTGCCAGAGTTCTCTTAGGCTGTCTTCATTTCTTTTTATTCTTTTTTCTTTATTCTGTTCTGCAGCAGTGAATTCCACCATTCTGTCTTCCAGGTCACTTATCCATTCTTCTGCCTCAGTTTTTCTGCTATTGATTCCTTCTAGTGTATTTTTCATTTCCGTTATTGTATTGTTCATCCCTGTTTGTTTGTTCTTTAATTCTTCCAGGTGTTTGTTCTTTAATTCTTCTAGTTCTTTGTTGAAATTTGTTGCATCTTCTCAATATTTGCCTCCATTCTTTTCCTAGGTCCTGGATCATCTTCACTATCATTATTCTGAATTCTTTTTCTGGAAGGTTGCCTATCTCCACATCATTTAGTTGTTTTTCTGGGGTTTTATCTTGTTCCTTCATCTGGTACATATCTCTCTGCCTTTTCATCTTGTCTGTCTTTTCATGAATGTGGTTTTTGTTCCACAGACTGCAGGATTGTAGTTCTTCTTGCTTCTGCTGTCTGCACTCTGGTGGATGAAGTCTATCTAAGAGGCTTGTGCAAATTTTCTGATGGGAGGGACTGGTGGTGGGTAGAGATGGGTGTTGCTCTTGTGGGCAGAACTCAGTAAAACTTTAATCTGTTTGTCTGCTGATGGGTGGAGCTGGGTTCCCTCCCTATTTGTTGTTTGGCCTGAGGCGACCCAACACTGGAGCCTACCCGGCTCTTTAATGGGGCTAATGGTGGACTCTGGGAGGGCTCACGCCAAGGAGTACTTCCCAGACCTTCTGCTGCCAGTGTCCTTGTCCTCATGGTGAGCCACAGCCACCCCCTGCCTCTGCAGGAGACCCTCCAACACTAGCAGGTAGGTCTGGTTCAGTCTCCTATGGGGTCACCGCTCCTTCCCCTGGGTTCCGATGCACACACTACTTTGTGTGTCCTCTCCAAGAGTGGAGTCTCTGTTTCTCCCAGTCCTGTCAAAGTCCTGCAATTAAATCTCACTAGTCTTCAATGTCTGATTCTCTAGGAATTCCTCCTCCTGTTGCCAGACCCCCAGGTTGGGAAGCCTGACGGTGAGGCTCAGAACCTTCACTCCAGTGGGTCGGCTTCTGTGTTATAAGTGTTCTCCAGTTTGTGAGTCACCCACCCAACTTTATTGTGATTACACCCCTCCTACCACCTCATTGTGGCTTCTCAATTGTCTTTGGATGTTGGGTATGTTTTTTGGTGAGTTCCAGTGTCTTCCTGTCGATGACTGTTCAGCAGTTAGTTGTGATTCCTGTGCTCTCGCAAGAGGGAGTCAGAGGTCTTTCTTTCTAAGACCCACAGCAAGGCTGTGGCTGTCCCCATGGGTCACCACATTGCAATTTGTAAAGTGAGCCCTGGGTCACCTGAAGAAGCAAATACAATCTGACCTCATTTTGACAAGATGTGACATAGTTGTTCACAAAAGTGACCCAGGAAATTCCTTTGCTTCTTGTGTTGAGTACAAGGGCAACCACAGCTCATTTTCCTCTGGGAAGTTCTTCCCTAGGACTGTCTTTTCTCCCTGTGGTAATGTAAACTGAATTTTGCTATAGCTTCATTCTGTGTTTCGCTTACTGCATAATTGAGTTTCTCCATTTTCCTTTGAGGAAAAGGGTAAGGAAGATGGAAGAACAGAGGAAGAAGAAGAAAGCACACAAGTGCTGTATCTTTCTCAACTTGGACATGAGAAAAGTCCTTGCAAGTACACAGCTACTTTTAACTCATGCCACTACCATGTGGCTGGTACAATGAACCTCTTCCATTGGCTAGGTCGAGACCATGGCACTTTTGGAGAAGAGAATAAATAACACTGTGAAAATATTATCTAGAAAATAATATTTAGAACTTGCAGGAAAAGATGTTTGGGTCACCCCTACCAATAGCCAATGAGAAGAACATGAGAAACACAAACACAACTGATCATCAGGCAGCCAATGAGGAGAAAGGTTAATAGCCACAGAAAGAAACAGAACAGCTGGCTTGGTTTGGAGAAGCTTCTGGACCTGGTTTGGAGAGTTTCTATTCTTAGAACACTTCCTGAATTAAGGGAGAAGTGAAAAAATCCTGAGGATTCTCACAAATGCCCATCTTCCTATCACTTGCTACCAAGAAAAGGAGGTAAATGGGGAAAAGGTACAAAGAAGTCCCTCAGGCTGGCTGCAGGAGCAGGGTGGACTGGGACAGCCAGGGCCTCCAAACTCACCGTTTGTGTTTCTTCAAGCTGGGAGGAAAGAAGAGAAAATGAAAAATTATTATACTTGCAAAGAGCTAATAATCCTCATGAATGAATAAACACCCAGGGGAAGGGGAAAAAAAGGAAAAAAAAACCCATCCACTCCCTGAAGAAGGAGAGATGGAGGAGGGTGAAGAGATTCTAGGAGTGATGTTTCAGGCCCAGCCCAGGAGGGAGAGACCCACAGGAGCCAACAAAAACACAGGTGGAGTCTCCCCAGGTGATGAAAGGTGGCCATTCCCCAAACCCAAGGATCAGTCCACAGCAGTCAATGGCTCTGGCAGACAGTTTAGCCAAATTGCAGAAGCAGTAGGACCTAGAGGAGTCTCAGCCAGCTGAGCTGCCCTATCCTGAAGTGGCCACTCCCTAGGAAGGCAGAGGACACAGGGGTGGCCACGATCTGTCCTAGTGCCCATTAGGAGTGGGTGCAGGCAGCTTTTGCATGGGGAACACTGGAACACATTTCAGAGATTAGAGCTGCCTCAGGTAAGCAAGACTTTAAGATGGCAAAGTAAAGACTTCACAGAACTCTCTTTTATCTTAAACCTTAAGAAACAACAAGGAAATTAAGAACAGAAATGGAAATTCCAGCTTAGATAACATAAGAGAACACCTGTAATGCCAACCCTCAGTATATTTGAAGTGGGGCAGCTGAAGGCAGTGGGAAATCAGAAACCTTGAAAACATGGTGTAAGCATGCCTCACATGCAGCTGGGATAGCAAAAAAGAAATGGGTCAAAAAAGCTGGTGCTCCCAGCCGTGTGTCAATTGGCAACTTGTGTCAAGTTTTGCAGAAAATTTTGATGAAAAAACCTTAGAGGAAAAGCTCTTTGAGAATTCAAGTACTGTGATGGCTACTATGATCAACAACAGAAATGAAGAAGAGTGGGTTGCCATGGGAGCACAAGGAACAGAGAGCAATGTGGGGGGAGGGGGAGGCTGGGCTCATGTACCATTTAATTACAGTCTTCCATGTTTGCAAGATCTCCTATGTTAGTGGCTTTTAACTTATTTTGTTCTGGAACATGAGTAAGAAATACATTTTCTATTACACACACACATTTGTATTAGTAGCAAAATTTTCATTTAAAAATACATACTCTTACTACATATGATGCATTCTGATAATATATAATTCTATTCTATTTTTTTAAATGCAGCTGTGGTGATAAGACCTCAAGATGATCCTCAATGGTCTTCACCTCCTAGTGTTCCCACCTTTGTATAGTCTGATTATTAGTATTAAAATTTGCTAGAAAGGGGAAAAGGTAGGAAAATGCACAAAGAAAATGATTTGAGTGAACAAAGAAACAAGATTGGCTTGGGGTTCTTATATTTAGCTTTGGGGCCCAGGTGCAAGCTCCTGCATGTGGGCAGGGGCTTGTGTGGTTTGAATAACCCCCTTTTGGCCACACACAGGAGAAGGGAAAAGGGCGGGGCTTAAATGCTATCAGCAGTCAGATATCAAAGATGGGATCAAACTCTATTATATCCCTAAGGCCAAGAATTTGATTTTTCCTCAAACCTCAAAATGATCTCTCATCAGACAAGTAAGTGGATAACATGATTGGGAAGTTTAAAAAACCATATTCAAAAGCTTCCATAAAGTGTGGATACATTTCCAGAACAAAGAGCAGCCAAAGTGTAATTATTAGGAGCTCAGTCATCATTATCTCATATCAAAACAGTCAGCCTTCCTGCCTCAGTGAGTTTGTCACCTGGGATCAGATGAAGCTCAATATAGTATGTAGTAAAATATATGAAATCTCTTTGAATTTATGGGTCTAAGTGCAATAAGAACATTCTGAATTGTCTGACAAAGCCAACAAGTTCTTACTGTTATTATTACAATTTATCTCTGAGGGTTGTTATTTTATAATTTATAAAATAAAGGGGAGGGGCTTCCCTGGTGGCACAGTGGTTAAGAATCCACCTGCCAATGCAGGGAACATGGGTTCAAGCCCTGATCCGGGAAGATTCCACGGGCCGTGGAGCAACTAAGCCCGTGCACCATAACTACTGAGCCTGCGCTCTAGAGCCCACAAGCCACAACTACTGAAGCCCATGTGCCTAGAGCCCGTGCTCCACAACAAGAGAAGCTACGGCAATGAGGAGCCTGCACATAATAACAAAGAATAGCCCCTACTCACCACAACTAGAGAAAACCTGCGTGCAGCAATGAAGACCCAACACAGCCAAAAATAAATAAATAAATAAATTTATAAAAAATAAAGAAAATAAAGGGGAGGAAAACAGTAACCAGGCAGCCAGTTCACTCTCTTCGGAGAGCCAGGTCTAGACCCATTGTCTGTTGAATAATCATTACCAATTTCAAATGTCTTATTTCAGACCTTTGTTATGTGTATGCAGAATAAAGATGCTTCTGTCCCCTTCTCCCCTTGTTAATTGCAAAGAAGAGAATAAGAGAGAACGAAAAACAAGCAAAAATTATTTAATGAAACCAAGAGATATCTTCTGCCCAAATCACCACACATGAAAAAAGGACTGAAAACTGCTTTAGCAGAATGTGTAAAGTGACACTTAAATGCCTACTGAAGAACTGATTCATCCTGCAAAACTTGGAAATGCTCAGGAATTGAAGACATGTGTACCTTGAAGGCACGAGTCAGAAGTGGATAGCCAAACAATAGGAAAGAATGAAAGTCTGTGTAAAAAACGTCCAGGATCCCTGGACCTCCATTCACACCTGAAAGAGGCCACACAACTTCCCTTTTGTGGTAGGTTGTTTTCCAAAAGGCTATAATTATTTCCCAAGCCTGAGCTGGCTTTGAGGCTTGCTTTAAATGATAGTATGTGGTAGAAATGTCATGGTGCCAACTCTGATCTCAGGACTTGGGGCCCCCTTTAGCATCCACTCACTCTTTGAGAACCCCACTGGGCTGCCATGTGAACAAGACTGGGATAATCCCTTGGATGAGGGAGACAGAGGGCCCCTCCTTGCCCAACCTTGAGAATAAGGTAGCCTAACCCACCAGTAACTGACCATAGGTTTATGAAAGAGCTGGATAAACCACCCAGCAGAATCTATCCTAGATTGCTGACCCACAGGATCTTAAGCTAAATAAATGGTTGCATTTCTTTAAAACACTCCATTTAGGGGCAGTATTCTTTTTTAATGCAGCAAAATATAACACATTTACCTTCATGGAAAACTGGAAGATTCTTCTCTGAAGAAATGGAACCAGAAAGCTTTCTGACTCAGGGTCACCAGTTAAAGCAGAAGGTATGGGTGAGGTTTGGACTTGAAAACAGGGAGATTTATGATGAGAGGTACACACCTCTACCTAGTTCTCTGGCATTTATCACCCAGGAAGATTAGAGCAGCATTCCTGGAGAAACCCAGGGAACACAGAGGGCCCTAAAATGAGGACCTCATCAACTTGCTCCCTGTGGGGTACTGCGTTATCAGACCTGAGGTGATCTTTCAGTTATAGCAAGAAAAATCATAGATTTTAGAAAATCCAACTTTCTCCCTAGTCATGCCACCTCTTCACCACTCCCATCGCAGGAATGTCAAGCAACTTTTAGGTGCATTACTCACAAATATTAAGGATCAGTCAAATGTAGGAGAGGAAAAGTTTTTTTCCTCTACCCTCTTAGGTTCAGTGATTATGGCTCAAAAATCAAACTGATAAAAGACATCAACAAGAGGAAGGACAAAAAACAGTTTATTTACACATGTCGTGTGCATACACATAGGAAAATTCGGTGATGAGTAACTCAAAGGGGTGGCTAGAACTGAGGGCTTATATGCCCTCTTAACAAAGGGTGATAAATTTATGGAGAAGTGCTAAGATTAAGAAAAAGGAATATGGGCTTCTAAAGGTGGTAAACTGTGAGATGGTAAATATACGAAGAAATTAATGAAATTAGGGAATATTTTAGTAAGTTGTGTTTGTGCAGGCCCAACGTGGTGTCAATTTTCTGTCTCCAGTGATAATGGTGGTTTGGTTGTGATAATGGTCCTCTCCTGGTATGGGAGAAGAGATGGGTAACATCTTCAAAGAAAAATTTATATCCTTCCTTTCCAGAGAAAGCAGAGGATAGAAGGCTTTTCATGAATCTGCTGCTTCTCAATTGCCTTCTGCTGAAAATAATTCTTATGCCAAAGGGCATATTTTGGGATGACGTATTCTGATCCCTTTCACAAGGATAACAATATATTTGAAAATAGCCTATAACATAAAAATCAAAAAAGAAAACCATTATGCAGAAAAGAGAAAGGAACTCATCAGCAATGTGGACATTAAAAGACAACTTCAGAAAAACCTGCAATTAGTATGTTTAGGGATATAAGAGACAATATTTAATCTATAAAACAGGAACATGATACTGTGAAAAGAAAACTTAAAGAGTAAGAAAATGCTAAGAAATTAAATATGATAGTGAAAATTAAAATTTCAGAAGAAGCATTGGATAATAGTGTCAAATCAGTCATTGAGAAAGTAAAATAAATAAAAACTGATGGATTCATGGAAAGAAAATAAAATGAGTGCATCAATCTGGGTTTGACTGATGGGTATTTGCCTAATAGGTATTTGAGAAAATGAGACTAGAGAAGGCAGTAGGAGAAACTTACCAAAGAATCATACACGTGAATTTCCCCAGAAGGGAAGGACTTGACTTTTCAAACTGAGAGAGCCACCAAGTCCTTCCATCAAGTGAAAAAACCCAAGGCATGACTCATAAACATGGATGATAAGGAAGATTACAAAACATTCTAGAGAGATTACTGCACAAAAGAGTGGGGGATAACATATTATCAGACATCTCAACATTATTAAAAATAGAAGAAAATATGGGGTATGCCCTCAAAACACTGAAGAAAAATTATGTTCAACATATATATATTTTTAAAATTTATTTATTTATCTTATTTACTTATTTTTGGCTGTGTTGGGTCTTCCTTGCTGCATGTGTGCTTTCTCTAGTTGCGCTGAGCGGGGGCTACTCTTCATTGAAATGCGTGGGCTTCTCATTGCGGTGGCTTCTCTTGTTGCGGAGCACGGGCTCTAGTTATGTGGGCTTCCGTAGTTGTGGCTCATGGACTCGAGAGCACAGGCTCAGTAGTTGTGGCGCATGGGCTTCGCTGCTCCGCGGCATGTGGGAACTTCCCCGACCAGAGCTCGAACCCATGTTCCCTGCATTGGCAGGTGGATTCTTAACCACTGCGCCACCAGGGAAGCCCACAACTTATATTTCTATACTGAGTGAAACTATTAATCAAGGATGAGAGTAAAATAAGGTCATTGTTAGAGATCCAGCAACTTAAAAATTTATCGCCCAGGCACAAATTTTCAGGAAACTAGTATAAGAGGTCTTCTGTACAACTGAGAGACGATGTTAAGAATGACACAGGATTCAAAATCAGGGACTTCAATCAGGGTTGAGAGCAGGGGTCTCCAACCCCCTGGCCTGTTATGGGCCACACCGCAGGAGGTGAGCAGTGGGCAAGCGAACAAAGTTTCATCTGTATTTACAGCTGCTCCCCATCACTCACATTACTGCCTGAATTCTGCCTCCTGTCAGATCAGTGACAGCATTAGATTCTCACAGAAGCCCAAACCCTACTGTGAACTGCGCATGTGAGGGATCTAGGTTGCGTGCTCCTTATGAGAATCTAATGCCTGATGATCTGAGGTGAAGCTGAGGAGGTGATGCTAGCTCTGGGGAGCGACCATAAATACAGATTATCATTAACAGAGAGGTTTGACTGCACAGAGCCTGTAATAAATCAATTGCTTGCAGACTCATATCAAAACCCTATCAGTGAGTGGCAAGTGACAAGCTGCATCTGGTGGCAAGCTTTATAGTGGCAAGTGAGTTGATGTACTTCAATTGTACAGCTGCATCTAGTGGCAGGATTTAAGTCAGAATACTACAGTTATTTTAGTCTGCGTGTGGCCTGCCCATTATTTTACTTACTACTTCCACCTGCACCTCTTTCACGCACTACACACTTGTCTCAGTCACAGTTTTGGTAAGAAGACAAGCTAACCCTAACCAAAATGAATAAAAAAACAAACCGCTGGAGAGCTTCTTTTAAAAGGGGGAAAGACCAAATGATAAGACAGAAGAAGACTCTAAGACTGTCAACGAAAAGAAAGCTGCATTTAAAAGAAAATACCACGAGTCCTACTTAAATTACAGGTTCATTGCAACAGGTGATTCACATTCTTCAAGCCTGCTTTGTATAATATGTGGTGACTGGCTATCCAACAAAGCCATGAAAGTTTAAAAACTGCTTCGCCACATGGAGACCAAGCACCCTGCATCAAAAGACAAGCCTTTGGAACTTTTAAAAAGAAAAAAAATGTGAACACGAAGAACAGACGCAATTATTGAAGGCCACAACTTCAACAAATGTGTCTGAACTGAGAGCATCATTCTTAGCACCTAACTGCATTGCTAAAGCTAAGAAGCCCTTTACTATTGGTGAAGAGTTGATCTTGCCTGCTACTAAAGATATTTGTTGTGAACTTTTAGGAGAGGCTACAGTTCAAAAGGTGGCACATATTCCTCTTTCGGCTAGCACCATAACAAGACAAATTTTTGAAATAGCAGAGGTTACTGAAGCACAATTGTTAGAGAGGATTAATGAGTCACCATGGTATGCAATCCAGGTTGACAAGTCTACTGATGTTGACAGCAACGCTTGTTTTTGTGTGATATATTTCTCAGGAAGTTGGGCATGAGGATATGTTATGTGCACTTTTGTTGCCAAACAACACCACAGCTGCAGAACTATTCAAGTCTTTGAATGATTACATATCAGGAAAACTGAATTGGTCATTTTGTGTTGGTAGGTATATGTATGGACAGAGCGGCTGCCATGATTGGGCAGCTTTCTGGTTTCACTATTCAGGTCAAAGAGGTCACTTCTGAATGTGAGTCTACACACTGTGTCATCCATAGAGAAATGCTGGCTAGCCAAAAAATGTCCCCTAGAACTTAGCAACATTTTGCAAGATGTGATTAAAATTATCAACCACATTAAAATACATACCCTTAACTCACATCTGTTCCTGCAGCTCTGTGAAGAGATGGACGCAGAGCCCACATGTCTTCCCTTATACACAGAAGTGAGAAGGCTTTCTGAAGGTAAATCACTGGCCAGAGTTTCTGAGTTACAAAAGCCACTCTAGAGATTTCTTTTAGAAAAAGAGTCACCATTGGCAGTGCATTTCAGTGACACAGAATGGGTCTCAAAACTTGTTTACTTGTGTGACATATTCAACCTGCTCAAAGAACTCAATCTGTCACTTCAGGGAAGAATGACAACTGTGTTCAAGTTGGCAGATGAAGTGGTTGTATTCAAAGCCAAACTGGAATTATGGGGGCAACGAGTGAACATTGGGATTTTTGACATGTTTCAAACATTAGCAGAAATTTTGAAAAAGACTGAGCCAGGGCCTTCTTTCTCCCAGATGGTGCATGATCACATATCTTAGCTTTCAAAAGAGTTTGAGCATTACTTCCCAACCACAAAAGACCCCCAAACTGGGAAGGAATGGATCCACAACCCATATGTGAATAAGCCAAGTGAATCGACTTTGTCCATGCTAGAAGAGGATCAACTGCTTGAGATCGCAAATGATGGTCGCCTTAAAATTATGTTTGGGATAACTTTATCTCCATACATTCTGGATTAAAGTCAAGGTGGAATATCCTGAGATTGCAACGAAAGCACTGAAAAGCCTGCTTCCATTTCCAACATCCTACCTTTGTGAAGCAAGATCTTCTGCAGTGACAGCAACCAAAACGAGATTACGGAGTAGACTGGACATAAACAGCACACTTCGGGTGTCACTGTCTCCCATCACCCCCAGATGGGAACATCTAGTTGCAGGAAAACAAGCTAAGGGCTCCCACTGATCCTGCATTATGGTGAGTGGTATAATTATTTCATTATATATTACAATGTAATAATAACAGAAATTAAGTGCACAATAAATGTAATGTGCTTGAATCATCCCCAAATAATCCCCCCTCTCCGGTCCGTGGGAAAATTGTCTTCCACAAAACTGGTCCCTGGTGCCAGAAAGGTTGGGGACCGCTGGTTAAGAGCATCCCCAAGATAGTCCTAAAGGCAAGTACCAGGACCACTGTTGGACAGCAGTGGAGAGGAGAACAAATGCAGAATCCAGGAGAAAGAGCATGAGGAGAGAAGGGGGGAAATGGAGCTGGCATATAATCTGATAAAACAATCAGATTATACGCAGTGTAGACAATTGCACTGAAGAGGTTAGAGGGTGAGATAAAGATAAGGATAAAGAAAAGCAAAGAAATGAAAAAGATGAGGAAATTATTAACTACAAACAAAAAATTTTGTGATAATGGATGATACATAACTTGACTCATGGAGAATAGTATTTACATGGCTACAAGTATGAAAGCATCACAAACTAATTTAACCCAAAAGCTGTTTAACTTATTGGGAGAGTGAGGGAGAGGGAAAGTGTGGGGGAAGAAATTGGGTACCCAAGTCCTCATTTCTTGTAATAGGTCAATAGATAGAGGAGATTTTGATGAGTCAAGACACAGTGGACCTGATAAGTAAGCAGAATTTACAGGGAATTATATTCAATATCTTGTAATAACATATAATGAAATATAATCTTAAAATGTATAATGGAATCCCTTTGCTGTACACCTGAAACTAACACAATATTGTAGTCAACTATACTTAAAAACAAAAGACAGAGTGGACCCACTATAGAGTCTGCCAATGTTGAGTATTTAAAAAACTGTTCACCTCAAAATTCCTAAAGACAGAGAACTTCAAGACGGTGGAGGAGTAAGATGTGGAAATCACCTACATCCCACAAATACATCAGAAATACATCTACATGTGGAACAACTCCTACAGAACACCTACTGAATGCTGGCAGAAGATCTCAGACTTCCCAAAAGTCAAGAAACTCCCCACGTACCTGGAAAGGGCAAAGGAAAAAAGAAAAAAGCAGAGACAAAAGAATAGGAATAGAACATGCACCTCTGGGAGGGAGCTGTGAAAGAGGAAAAGTCTCCACACACTAGCAAGCCCCTTCTTTGGTGGAGACAGAAGGTGGCAGGGGGGAAGCTTTGGAGCCATGGAGGAGAGCGCAGCAACAGGGGTGCAGAGGGCAAAGCAGAGAGATTCCCGCACAGAGGATCAGTGCTGACAGCACTCACCAGCCTGAGAGGCTTGTCTGCTCACGCACCAGGGCGGGTGGGTGCTGGGAGCTGAGGCACAGGCTTCGGAGGTCAGATCCCAGGGAGAGGAGTGGGGTTGGCTGCATGAACACAGCCTGAAGGGGGCTAGTGAACCACAGCTAGCTGGGAGGGAGTCCAGGAAAAAGTCTGCAACTGCCTAAGAGGCAAGAGACAATTGTTTCGGGGTGCGTGAGAAGTGGGGATTCAGAGCACCGCCTAAATGAGCTCCGGAGATGGGCGCGAGGCACAGCTATCAGCACAGACATCAGAGATGGGCATGAAACACTAAGGCTGCTGCTGCTGCCACCAAGAAGCTTCTGTGAAGGCACAGGTCACTATCCACGCCTCCCCTCCCAGGAACCTGTACAGCTCGCCACTGCCAGGGTCCAGTGATCCAGGGACAACTTCTCTGGGAGAACACATGGTGTGCCTGAGAGTAGTGCAATGTCATGCTGGCCTCTGCCAATGCAGGCTCGCCCCACATTCCATAGCCCTCCCTACCCCTGGCCTGAGTAAGCCAGAGTCCCCTAATCAGCTGCTACTTTAACCCCGTCCTGTCTGAGCAAAGAACAGACGCCCTCAGGTGACCTACACGCAGAGGTGGGGCCAAATCCAAAGCTGAATCCCAGGAGCTGTGCGAACAAAGAAAAGAAAGGGAAATTTCTCCTAGCATCCTCAGGAGCAGCGGATTAAATCTCCACAGTAAACTTGATGTACTCGGCATCTATGGAATACATGAATAGACAACAAATCATCCCAAATTGAGGCGGTGTAGTTTGGGAGCAGCTGTAGACTTGGGGTTTGCTTTCTGCATCTAATTTGTTTATTGTTTTATGTTTATCTTAGTTCAGTATTTAGAGTTTATTATTATTGGTAGATTTTTTTTATTGATTTGGTTGCTCTCTACTATTTTTTAAAATATATATATTTTTTTCCTTTTTCTCTTTTTGTGAGTGTGTATCTGTATGCTTCTTTCTGTGATTTTGTCTGTATATCTTTGCTTTCACCATTTGTCCTAGGGTTCTGTCTGACCACTATTTTTTTTCTTTTTTTTAATTATACTTTTTAGTGCTTGATGTCATTGGTAGATTTGCTTTTTGGTTTGGTTGCTCTCTTCTTTCTTTCTTTTTTATTTTTAATAATTTAAAAACAGTTTTTATGAAATAATTTTCTTTTCTTTCCTCTTTCTTTCTCTCTTTCTTTCTCTCTTTCTTTCTTTCTTTCTCTTTCTCCCTCTCTTTCTCCCTCTCTTTCTTTCTCCCTTTCTCCCTTTCTTTCTTTCTTTTCTTTCTTTCTTTTCTTTCTTCTTTCTTTCTTCTTTCTTTCTTTCTTTCTTTCTTTCTTTTCTTTTCTTCTCCCTTTTCTTATGAACCATGTAGCTGGCAGGGTCTTGGTGCTTTGGCCAGGTGTCAGGCCTGTGTCTCTGAGGTGGGAGAGCCGAATTCAGAACAGTGGTCCACCACAGGCTTCCCAGCTCCATGTAATATCAAATGGTCAAGGCTTTTCCAGAGATCTCCATCTCAATGCTAAAGCCCAGCTCCACTCAACGACCAGCAAGCTACAGTGCTGGACACCCTATGCCAAACAACTAGCAAGACAGGAACACAATCCCATCCATTAGCAGAGAGCCTGCCTAGAATAATAAGGACACAGACACGCCAAAACACACCACCAGGTGCACCCCGGCCTAAACAGAAAGACAAGATCTAGCCTCATCCACCAGAACACAGGCAGCAGTCCCCTCCACCAGGAAGCCTACACAACCAACTGAACCAACCTTACCCACTGGGGGCAGACACCAAAAACAATCGGAACTACAAACCTGCAAGCCTGCAAAAAGGATACCCCAAGCACAATACGTTAAGCAAAATGAATGACAGAGAAACAAACAACAGATGAAGGAGCAAGGTAAAAACCCACCAGACCAAACAAATGAAGAAGAAATAGGCAGTCTACCTGAAAAAGAACTCAGAGTAATGACAGTAAAGATGATCCAAAATCTCGGAAACAGAATGGAGAAAATACAAGAAACATTTAACAAGGACCTAGAATAACTAAAGAACAAACAATGATGAACAACACAATAAATACAATTAAAAATTCTCTAGAAGGGATCAAGAGCAGAATAACTGGGGCAGAAGAATGGATAAGTGACTTGTAAGATAAAATAGTGGAAATAACTACCACAGAGCAGAATAAAGAAAAAAGAATGAAAAAAAAATTGAGGACAGTCTCAGAGACCTCTGGGACAACATTAAACACAACAAAATTCAAATTATAGGGGTCCCAGAAGAAGAAGAGAAAAATAAAGGGACTGAGAAAATATTTGAAGAGATTATAGTTGAAAAATTCTGTAATATGGGAGAGGAAATAGTTAATCAAGTCCAGGAAGTGCAGAGAGTCCCATACAGGATAAATCTGAGAAGAAACACATCAAGACACATATTAATCAAACTATCAAAAATTAAATACAGAGAAAAAATATAGAAAACAACAAGGGAAAAACAACAAATAACATACAAGGGAATTCCCATAAGGTTAACAGCTGATCTTTCAGCAGAAACTCTGTAAGCCAGAAGGGACTGGCAGGACATATTTAAAGTGATGAAAGGGAAAAACCTATAACCAAGATTACTCTACCCAGCAAGGATCTCATTCAGGTTTGTTAGAGAAATTAAAACCTTTACAGACAAGCAAAACCTGAGAGAGTTCAGCACCACCAAACCAGCTTTACAACAAATGTTAAAGGAACTTCTCCAGGTAGTACACACAAGAGAAGGAAAAGACCTACAATAACAAACCCAAAACAACTAAGAAAATGGTAATAGGAACATACATATTGATAAGTACCTTAAATGTAAATGGATTGAATGCTCCAACCAAAAGACAGACTGGCTGAATGGATACAAAAACAAGACCCATATATATGCCGCCTACAAGAGATCCACTTCAGACCTAGGCACACATACAGACTGAAAGTGAGGGGATGGAAAAAGATATTACATGCAAATGGAAATCAAAAGAAAGCTGAAGCAGCAATTCTCATATCAGACAAAATAGACTTTAAAATAAGGACCATTACAAGAGAGAAAGACACTACATAAGGATCAAGGGATCAATCCAAGAAGAAGGTATAACAATTGTAAATATTTATACACCCAACATAGGAGCACCTCAATACATAAGGCAAATAATAACAGCTATAAAAGGGGAAATCGAAAGTAACACAGTCATAGTAGGGCACTTTAGCAACCCACTTTCACCAATGGACAGAACATCCTAAATGAAAATAAATTAGGAAATACAAGCTTTAAATGATACATTAAACAAGATGGACTTAATTGATATTTATAGGACATTCCATCCAAAAACAACAGAATACACTTTCTTCTCAAGTGCTCATGGAATATTCTCCAGGATAGATCATATCTTGGGTCACAAATCAAGCCTTGGTAAATTTAAGAAAATTGAAATCACATCAGGTATCTTTTCCAACCACAACGCTATGAGACTAGATATCAATTACAGGAAAATATTTGTAAAAATACAAACAAATGGAGGCTAACAATACACTACTAAATAACCAAGAGATCACTGAAGAAATTAAAAAGGAAATTGAGAAATACCAGAAACAAATGACACTGAAAACACAATGACCCCAAACCTACTGGATGCGGCAAAAGCAGTTCTAAGAGGGAAGATTATAGCAATACAATCCTACCTCAAGAAACAAGAAACATGTCAAATAAACAACCTAAACTTACACCTAAAGCAATTAGAGAAAGAAGAACAAAAACCCCTAAAATTAGCAGAAGGAAAGAAATCATAAAGAGCAGATCAGAAATAAATGAAGGAAACAATAGCAAAGATCAAAAAAACTAAAAGCTGATTCTTTAAGAAGATAAACAAAATTGATAAATGATTATCCAGACTCATCAAGAAAAATGGAGAAGACTCAAATCAATAGAATTAGAAATGAAAAAGAAGTAACAACTGACACTGCAGAAATACAAAGGATCAAGGGAGATTACTACATACAACTATATGCCAATAAAATGGACAACCTGGAAGAAATGGACAAATTCTTAGAAAAGCACAACCTTCTGAGACTGAACCAGGAAAAAATAGAAAATATAAACAGAACAATCACAAGCACTGAAATTGAGACTGTGATTAAAAATCCTCCAACAAACAAAAGCCCAGGACCAGATGGCTTCACAGGGGAATTCTATCAAACATTGAGAGAAGAGCTAACACCTGTCCTTTTCAAACTCTTCCAATGTATAGCAGAGGGAAGGAACACTCCCAAGCTCATTCTATGAGGCCACCATCACCCTGATACCAAAACCAGAAAAATATATCACAAAGAAGAAAAACTACAGGCCAAAATCACTGATGAACATAGATGCAAAAATCCTCAACAAAATAGTAGCAAACAGAATCCAATAGCACATTAAAAGGATCGTACACCATGATCAAGTGGGGTTTATCCCAGCAATACAAGGATTCCTCAATATATGCAAATCCATCAACGTGATATACCATATTAATATACTGAAAGATAAAAACCATATGATAATCTCAATAGGTGCAGAGAAAGCTTTCGACAAAATTCAACACCCATTTATGATAAAAACTCTCCAGAATGTAGGCATAGAGGGAACTTACCTCAACATAATAAAGGCCATATATGACACACCCACAGCCAACATGGTTTTCAATGGTGAAAAATTGAAACCATTTCCTCTAAGATCAGGCAGAAGACAAGGTTGTCCACTCTCACCACTATTATTCAACATAGTTTTGGAAGTTTTAGCCACAGCAGAGAAGAAAAAGACTTAAAAGGAATCTAAATCAGAAAACAAGAAATAAAGCTGTCACATTTTGCAGAGTACATGATACTATACATAGAAAATCCTAAAGATGCTACCAGAAAACTACTAGAGATAATCAATTAATTTGGTAAAGTAGCAGGATACAAGATTAATGCACAGAAATCTCTTGCATTCCTATACACTAATGATGAAAAATCTGAAAGAGAAATTAAGGAAACACTCCCATTTACCATTGCAACAAAAAGAATAGAATACCTAGAAATAAACCTATCTAAGGAGACAAAAGACCTTTATGCAGAAAATTGTAAGACACTGATGAAATTAATTAAAGATGATACAAACAGATGGAGAGATATGCCATGTTCTTGGATTGGAAGAATCAACATTGTAAAAATGACTATACTACCCAACGCAATCTGCAGATTCAATGCAATCCTTATCAAACTACCAATGGCATTTTTCACAGAGGAAAACATAGGCAGAACACTCTATGACATAAATCACAGCAAGATCCTTTTTTCACCCACCTCCTAGAGTAATGGAAATAAAAACAAAAATAAACGAATGGGACCTAATGAAACTTAAAGGCTTTCGCACAACAAAGGAAACCATAAACAAGACAAAAAGACAACCCTCAGAATGGGAGAAAATATTTGCAAATGAAGCAATTTACAAAGGATTGACCTCCAAAATTTACAAGCAGCCTATACAGCTCAATATCAAAAAACCAAGCAACCCAATCCAAAAATGGGCAGAAGACCTAAATAGACATTTCTCCAAAGAAGATATACAGAGTGCCAACAAACACATGAAACGATGCTGAACATCACTAATCATTAGAGAAATGCAAATCAAAAGTACAATGAGGTATCTCTTCATACTAGTTACTCCTCATACACCCACACCCTAGCCCCTGGAATCCACTAATCAACTTTGTCTTTACAGATTTTCCTTTTCTGGTCATTTTATGTGAATAGAATCATACAATATGCATCTTTTGTTGGCTTTTTAGCATATTATTTTCAAGATTCATCCATGTAGTAGTATGTACCAGTACTTCATTGCTTTTTAAGGCTCAATAATATTCTCTTATATGAATATGGCACATTTTGTTTATCCAGTGATCATTTCATGAACATTTGAATTGTTATCACTTTCATGGCAATTAGAGATAATGTGTTATAAACATTTGTGTACAAGTTTTTGTATGGACATATGGTTTTAGGTCTTTTGGGTGTTTACCTAAGAGTGGAATTGATGGGTGAAGTTAGAGAGTGTTAATCCTTTGACTTTTTCTTTCGTACAATCAACCCTTGGTATCTGTAGGGAATTGATTCCAGGACTCCTGTGGATACCAAAATCTGAGGACGCTCAAGTCCCTTATATACAATGGCATAGTACACTGGGCTTCCCTATCCAGGGGTTTTGCATCAGAGGATTCAACCAACTGCAGATCAAATTAGATCCAACTATGGATATGAAAGGTTGACTGTATACTGTTGGCTATCCTGGGTCTTTTCCTTCCCATATAATTTACTTGTGTATGTTGAGCCAATCTTACTTTCCTGGGATAAATCCGATTTGATCATGGCACATAATCCTTATGTATTGGTAGATTCAGGTTGCTAGTATTTCATTGAGGATTGCTGCATCTATATTCTTTTTTTTTTTTTTTAAACATCTTTATTGGGGTATAATTGCTTTACAATGGTGTGTAGTTTCTGCTTTATAACAAAGTAAATCAGCTATACATATACATATGTTACCATATGTCTTCCCTCTTGCGTTTCCCTCCCTCCCACTCGCCCCATCCCACCCCTCCAGGCTGTCACAAAGAACCGAGCTAATATCCCTGTGCCTTGCGGCTGCTTCCCCCCAGCTATCTACCTTACTACTTTTGTTAGTGTGTATATGTCCATGACTCTCTCTCGCCCTGTCAAAACTCACCCTTCCCCCTCCCCATATCCTCAAGTCCGTTCTTCAGTAGGTCTGCGTCTTTATTCCTGTCTTACCCCTAGGTTCTTCATGACATTTTTTTCCCTTAAATTCCATATATATGTGTTAGCATACGGTATTTGTCTTTTTCTTTCTGACTTACTTCACTCTGTATGACAGACTCTAGGTCTATCCATCTCATTACAAATAGCTCAATTTCATTTCTTTTTAAGGCTGAGTAATATTCCATTGTGTATATGTGCCACATCTTCTTTATCCATTCATCCGATGATGGGTGCTTAGGTTGTTTCCATCTCTGGGCTATTGTAAACAGAGCTGCAATGAACATTTTGGTACATGACTCTTTTTGAATTTTGGCTTTCTCAGGGTATATGCCCAGTAGTGGGATTGCTGGGTCATATGGTAATTCTATTTGTAGTTTTTTAAGGAACCTCCATACTGTTCTCCATAGTGGCTGAAACAATTCACATTCCCACCAGCAGTGCAAGAGTGTCCCCTTTTCTCCACACCCTCTCCAGCATTTATTGTTTCTAGATTTTTTGATGATGGCCATTCTGACTGGTGTGAGATGATATCTCATTGTAGTTTTGATTTGCATTTCTCTAATGATTAATGATGTTGAGCATTCTTTCATGTGTTTGTTGGCATTCTGTATATCTTCTTTGGAGAAATGTCTATTTAGGTCTTCTGCCCATTTTTGGATGGGGTTGTTTGCTTTTTTGTTATTGAGCTGCATGAGCTGCTTGTAAATTTTGGAGATTAATCCTTTGTCAGTTGCTTCATTTGCAAATGTTTTCTCCCATTCTGAGGGTTGTCTTTTGGTCTTGGTTATGGTTTCCTTTGCTGTGCAAAAGCTTTGAAGTTTCATTAGGTCCCATTTGTTATTTTTGTTTTTATTTCCATTACTCTAGGAGGTGGGTCAGAAAGGATCTTGCTGTGATTTATGTCATAGAATGTTCTTCCTATGTTTTCCTCTAAGAGTTTGATAGTTTCTGGCCTTACATTTAGGTCTTTAATCCATTTTGAGCTTATTTTTGTGTATGGTGTTAGGGAGTGATCTAATCTCATACTTTTACATGTACCTGTCCAGTTTTTCCAGCACCATTTATTGAAGAGGCTGTCCTTTCTCCACTGTACATTCCTGCCTCCTTTATCAAAGACAAGGTGTCCATATGTGCGTGGGTTTATCTCTGGGCTTTCTATCCTGTTCCACTGATCTATCTTTCTGTTTTTGTGCCAGTACCATACTGTCTTGATTACTGTTGCTTTGTAATATAGTCTGAAGTCAGGGAGCCTTATTCCTCCAGCTCCTTTTTTCGTTCTCAAGATTGTTTTGGCTATTCGGGGTCTTTTGTGTTTCCATTCAAATTGCGAAATTTTTTGTTCTAGTTCTGTGAAAAATACCAGTGGTAGTTTGATAGGGATTGCATTGAATCTGTAGATTGCTTTGGGTAGTAGAGTCATTTTCACAATGTTGATTCTTCCCATCCAAGAACATGGTATATCTCTCCATCTATTTGTATCATCTTTAATTACTTTCATCAGTGTCTTATAATTTTCTGCATACAGGTCTTTCGTCTCCTTAGGTAGGTTTATTCCTAGATATTTTATTCTTTTTGTTGCAATGGTAAATGGGAGTGTTTTCCTGATTTCACTTTCAGATTTTTCATCATTAGTATATAGGAATGCCAGAGATTTCTGTGCATTAATTTTATATCCTGCTACTTTACCAAATTCATTGATTAGCTCTAGTAGTTTTCTGGTAGCATCTTTAGGATTCTCTATGTATAGTATCATGTCATCTGCAAACAGTGACAGCTTTACTTCTTCTTTTCCGATTTGGATTCCTTTTATTTCCTTTTCTTCTCTGATTGCTGTGGCTAAAACTTCCAAAACTATGTTGAATAAGAGTGGTGAGAGTGGGCAACCTTGTCTTGTTCCTGATCTTAGTGGAAATGCTTTCAGTTTTTCACCATTGAGGATGATGTTTGCTGTGGGCTTGTCATATATGCCCTTTATTATGTTGAGGAAAGTTCCCTCTCTGCCTACTTTCTGGAGAGTTTTTATCATAAATGGGTGTTGAATTTTGTCAAAAGCTTTCTCTGCATCTATTGAGATGATCATATGGTTTTTCTCCTTCAATTTGTTAATATGGTTTATCACATTGATAGATTTGCGTATATTGAAGAATCCTTGCATTCCTGGAATAAACCCCACTTGATCATGGTGTATGATCCTTTTAATGTGCTGTTGGATTCTGTTTGCTAGTATTTTGTTGAGGATTTTTGCATCTATGTTCATCAGTGATATTGGCCTGTAGTTTTCTTTCTTTCTGACATCCTTGTCTGGTTTTGGTATCAAGGTGATGGTGGCCTCGTAGAAGGAATTTGGGAGTGTTCCTCCCTCTGCTACATTTTGGAAGAGTTCGAGAAGGATAGATGTTAGCTCTTCTCTAAACGTTTGATAGAATTCACCTGTGAAGCCATCTGGTCCTGGGCTTTTGTTTGTTGGAAGATTTCTAATCACAGTTTCAATTTCAGTGCTTGTGATTGGTCTGTTCATATTTTCTATTTCTTCCTGATTCAGTCTTGGCAGGTTGTGCATTTCTAAGAATTTGTCCATTTCTTCCAGATTGTCCATTTTATTGGCATAGAGTTGCTTGTAGTAATCTCTCATGATTTTTTTTATTTCTGCAGTGTCAGTTGTTACTTCTCCTTTTTCATTTCTAATTCTATTGATTTGAGTCTTCTCCCTTTTTTTCTTAATGAGTCTGGCTAGTGGTTTATCTATTTTGTTTATCTTCTCAAAGAACCAGCTTTTAGTTTTATTGATCTTTGCTATCGTTTCCTTCATTTCTTTTTCATTTATTTCTGATCTGATTTTTATGATTTCTTTCCTTCTGCTAGTTTTGGGATTTTTTTGTTCTTCTTTCTCTAATTGCTTGAGGTGCAAGGTTAGGTTGTTTATTCGAGATGTTTCCTGCTTCTTAAGGTGGGCTTGTATTGCTATAAACTTCCCCCTTAGAACTGCTTTTGCTGCATCCCATAGGTTTTGGGTCGTTGTGTCTCCATTGGCATTTGTTTCTAGGTACTTTTTATTTCCTCTTTGATTTCTTCAGTGATCACTTCATTATTAAGTAGTGTATTGTTTAGCCTCCATGTGTTTGTATTTTTTACAGATCTTTTCCTGTAATTGATATCTAGTCTCATGGCGTTGTGGTCAGAAAAGATACTTGATACAATTTCAGTTTTCTTAAATTTACCAAGGCTTGATTTGTGACCCAAGATATGATCTATCCTGGAGAATGTTCCATGAGCACTTGAGAAAAATGTGTATTCTGTTGTTTTTGGATGGAGTGTCCTATAAATATCAATTAAGTCCATCTTGTTTAATGTATCATTTAAAGCTTGTGTTTCCTTATTTATTTTCATTTTGGATGATCTGTCCATTGGTGAAAGTGGGGTGTTAAAGTCCCCTACTATGAATGTGTTACTGTCGATCTCCCCTTTTATGGCTGTTAGTATTTGCCTTATGTATTGAGGTGCTCCTATGTTGGGTGCATAAATATTTACAATTGTTATATCTTCTTCTTGGATCGATCCCTTGATCATTATGTAGTGTCCTTCTTTGTCCCTTTTAATAGTCCTTATTTTAAAGTCTATTTTGTCTGATATGAGAATTGCTACTCCAGCTTTCTTTTGGTTTCCATTTGCATGGAATATCTTTTTCCATCCCCTTACTTTCAGTCTGTATGTGTCTCTAGGTCGGAAGTGGGTCTCTTGTAGACAGCATATATAAGGGTCTTGTTTTTGTATCCATTCAGCCAACCTGTGTCTTTTGGTGGGAGCATTTAGTCCATTTACATTTAAGGTAATTATCGATATGTATGTTCCTATTCCCATTTTCTAAATTGTTTTGGGTTTGTTATTATAGGTCGTTTCCTTCTCTTGTGTTTCTTGTCTAGAGAAGTTCCTTTAGCATTTGTTGTAAAGCTGTTTTGATGGTGCTGAACTCTCTCAGCTTTTGCTTGTCTGTAAAGGTTTTAATTTCTCCATCAAATCTGAATGAGATCCTTGCTGGGTAGAGTAGTCTTGGTTGCAGGTTTTTCTCCTTCATCACTTTCAGTATGTCCTGCCACTCCCTTCTGGCTTGTAGGGTTTCTGCTGAGAGATCAGCTGTTAACCTTATGGGGATTCCCTTGTGTGTTATTTGTTGTTTTTCCCTTGCTGCTTTTAATCTACTTCCTTTGTATTTCATTTATGACAGTTTGATTAATATGTGTCTTGGCGTATTTCTCCTTGTATTTATCCTGTATGGGACTCTCTGTGCTTCCTGGACTTGATTAACTATTTCATTTCCCATATTAGGGAAGTTTTCAACTATAATCTCTTCAAATATTTTCTCAGTCCCTTTCTTTCTTTCTTCTTCTTCTGGAACCCTTATAATTCGAATGTTGGTGCGTTTAATGTTGTCCCAGAGGTCTCTGAGACTCTCCTCAGTTCTTTTCATTCTTTTTTCTTTATTCTGCTCTGCTGTAGTTATTTCCACTACTTTATCTTCCAGGTCACTTATCCGTTCTTCTGCCTCAGTTATTCTGCTATTGATCCTATCTAGAGTACTTTTAATTTCATTTATTGCGTTGTTCATCGTTGCTTGTTTCATCTTTATGTCTTCTAGGTCCTTGTTAACTGTTTCTTGCATTTTGTCCATTCTACTTCCAAGATTTCGGATCATCCTTACTATCATTATTCTGAATTCTTTTTCAGGTAGATTGCCTATTTCCTCTTCATTTGTTAGGTCTGGTGGGTTTTTATCTTGCTCCTTCATCTGCTGTGTGTTTTTCTGTCTTCTCATTTTGCTTATCTTACTGTGTTTGGGGTCTCCTTTTTGCAGGCTGCACGTTCATAGTTCCCGTTGTTTTTGATGTCTGTCTCCAGTGGCTAAGGTTGTTTCAGTGGGTTGTGTAGGCTTCCTGGTGGAGGGGACTAGTGCCTGTGTTGTGCTGGATGAGGCTGGATCTTGTCTCTCTAGTGGGCAGGTTCACGTCTGGTGGTGTGTTTTGGGGTGTCTGTGGCCTTATTATGATTTTAGGCAGCCTCTCTGCTAATGGGTGGGGTTGTGTTCCTGTCTTGCTAGTTGTTTGGCATAGGTTGTCCAGCTCTGTGGCTTGCTGGTCGTTGAGTGAAGCTCGGTGCTGGTGTTAAGATGGAGGTCTCTGGGAGATTTCCACCGTTTAATATTATGTGGATCTGGGAGGTCTCTTGTTGACCAGTGTCCTGAAGTTGGCTCTCCTACCTCAGAGGCAGAGCCCTGACTCCTGGGCTGGAGCACCAAGAGCCTTTCATCCACACGGCTCAGAATAAAAGTGAGAAAAAGTAGAGAGAATTGGTAGAAGTATGAGGAAAGAAAGAGGGAAAGGAGGAAAGGAAGGAAGGAAGAAAGAAGCAAAGAAGGAAAGAAAGGAGGGAAGGAGGGAGGGAGGAAGGAAGGAAGGAGGGAAAGAAGGAAAAAAGACAGAAAGAAAGAAGATACAGTAAAAATAAAATAAAGTATAATATAGTTATTGAATTAAAAAATATTTAGAAAAAAAAAAGGGACGGATAGAACCTTAGGACAACTGTTGGAAGCAAAGCTATACAGAGAAAATCTTACACAGAAGCATACACATACACGTTCACAAAAAGAGGTAAAGGGGGAAAAATCATAAATCTTGCTCTCAGAGACCACCTCCTCAATTTGGGGTGATTCGTTGTCTAAAGGAGGGAAGGAAGGAAGGAAAGAAAGAAAGAAAGAACGAAGGTAAAGTATAATAAATTTATTACAATTAAAATTAATTATTAAGAAAAAAAATTTTTTTTAAAAACCATGGACGGATAGAGCCCTAGGACAAATGGTGGAAGCAAGAGTATACAGACAAGATCTCACACAGAAGCATACACGTACACATTCACAAAAAGAGGAAAAGGGAAAAAAATCATAGATCTCGCTCCTAAATTCCCCCTCTTCAATTTGGGATCATTCCTTGTCTATTCAGGTATTCCACAGATGCAGGGTATATCAAGTTGATTGTGGAGCTTTAATCCGCTGCTTCTGTGGCTGCTGGGAGAGATTTCCCTTTCTCTTCTTTGTTCTCACAGCTCACAGGAGCTCAGCTTTGGATTTGGCCCTGCCTCTGTGTGTAGGTCGCTGGAGGGCGTCTGTTTTTTGCTCAGACAGGACGGGGTTAAAGGAGCCGCTGATTCGGGGTCTCTGGCTCACTCAGGCCGGGGGTTGGGGGATGGGGGAAGGAGGGGTACTGCGTGCGGGGCGGGCCTGCGGCGGCAGAGGCAGCGTGACGTTGCGGCAGAGGCCGGCGTGACGTTGCACCAGCCTGAGGCCCGCCGTGCGTTCTCCCGGGGAAGTTGTCCCTGGATCCCGGGAACCTGGCAGTTGCGGGGTGCACAGGCTCCGCGGAAGAGGGGTGTGGAGAGTGACCTGTGCTCGCACACAGGCCCGTTGGTGGCGGCAGCAGCAGCCTTAGTGTCTCCCGCCCGTCTCTGGGGTCCGCGGTTTTAGCCGCGGCTCGCGCCCGTCTCTGGGGTTTGCGCTTTCAGCCGCGGCTCGCGCCCGTCTCTGGGGTTCGCGCTTTTAGCCGCGGTTCGCGTCCGTCTCTGGAGATCCGTTAAGCAGCGCTCTTAAACCCCTCTCCTCGCGCACCAGGAAACAAAGAGGGAAGAAAATGTCTCTTGCCTCTTCGGCAGGTGCAGGCTTTTCCCCGAACTCCCTCCCGGCTAGTTGTGGTGCACTAACCCCTTCAGGCTATGTTCAAGCCGCCAACCCCAGTCCTCTCCCTGAGCTCCGTCCAAAACCGAAACCCGAGCCTCAGCTCGCAGCCCCGCCCGCCCCGGCGGGTGAGCAGACAAGCCTCTCGGGTTGGTGAGTGCCGGTCGGCGCCGATCGTCTGTGCAGGAATCTCCCCGCTTTGCCCTCCGCACTCGTCGCTGTGCACTACTCCGCGGTCCCGAAACTCCCCCCTCCGCCTCCCGCAGTCTCCGCCCGCGGAGGGGCTTCCTAGTGTGTGGAAACTTTTCCTCCTTCACAGCTCCCTCCCACTGGTGCAGGTGCCGTCCTTATTCTTTTGTCTCTGTTTTTTCTTTTTTTCTTTTGCCCTACCCAGTTACGTGGGGAGTTTCTTGCCTTTTGGGAGGTCTGAGGTCTTCTGCCAGCCTTCAGTAGGTGTTCTGTAGGAGTTGTTCCACGTGTGGATGTATTTCTGGTGTATCCGTGGGGAGGAAGGCGATCTCCGCGTCTTACTCTTCCGCCATCTTCAAGGTCCCCCCTGCATCTATATTCTTAAGGGATATTAAAATACAGCTCTCTTTCCTTGTGATGTCCTTATCTAGCTTTGCGATCACCTTGGTACTGGGTCATAGGGTGAATTAGGAAGTATTCTGCACTGTTCCATTTTTTTGGAAAAGTTTGTGAAGGAGTAGTATTAATTCTTTAGACCTCTGATAGAATTCACCAGTAAAGCCCTCTAGGCCTGGGCTTTTCTTTTGTGGGAAAGTTTTTAGTACTAGATTAATCTCTTTACATTTTATGGATCAATTCAGATTTTCTATTTCTTATTGAGTCAGTTTTGGTAGTTGGTGTCTTTCGAAGCATTTGTCCATTTCATCTAGGTTATCTAATTTATTACTGTATTAGTTTTCCATTTTTGCCAAAACAAATTAATGCCAATTTATGACTTAAAACAACAGAAATATATTAAATTTATTATTTTACAGGGCTGTAGATTAGAAGTCTGACATAGGTCTCATTGGGCTGTAATCAATGTGTTGACAGTGCTATATTTCTTTCTGGAGACTGGAGGGGAGAATCTAATAACTTTTTCTTATAGCTTGCTATGGACTCCTGCACTTCTTGACTCAAATCCCTCATCCTTCATCTTCAAAGCCTCTAATGGTTAGCCATTTCCTTCTCATTTTGCCATATCTCTGGTTCTGTTTCCAGCCTTGGAAAGGTCCACCACATTTAAAGACTTATGTGATTAGATTGGCCCACATGCATCATCCAGGATAATCTCCCCATCTTAAAGTTCTTAACCTTAGTCACATTTAAAATATCCATTTTGCCATGTAATATTACATATTTATGGATTCCTGTGATTAAGGAAAAACATCTTTGGGGAGAAAGGGAGTCATTATTCTGCCTGACATAACTGGCATACAATTGTTCATAGAATTCCTTTATAATCCTTTTTATTTCTGTATTATCAGTAATGTCACCTCATTCTTTCCTGATTTTAGTAATTTTAATTCTACTCTCTTTTTTCCTTTATGTATCTAGCTAAAGGTTTGTCCATTTTATTAAAATTTTCAAAAGAGCCAATTTTAGTTTTCTAATTTTTTCTATTGTTTTTCTATTCTTTCATTTATTTCTGCTCTAGTCTTTATTATTTCCTTCTTTGTGCTTGCTTTGGGTTTAGTTTGTTGTTCTTTTGGTAGTATCTTAAGGTGAAATTTTATGTTACTGATTTGAAATCTTTCTTCTTTTTCAGTATATGCTTTTATGGCTATAAGTTTAATTCTCAGAACAGCTTTAGTGGCCTGTCATAAATTTTTGTATGTTGCAATATTTAAATTCATCTCAAAGTATTTTCTAATTTTAAGTGTGATTTCTTCTTCAACTAATTGGTTACTTAAGAGTATATTGTTTAATTTGTACCTGTTGTAAACAATTCAAATTTCCTTCTATTACTGATTTCTAATTTCATTTTATTGTGCTCAGAGACGATACTTTATGTGATTTTCATCCTTTTAAATTTCTTTAGACTTGTTTTATGGCCTAACATATCCTGGAAAATTTTCCATGTTACATAAGAAAGCATATGTATTCTTTCATTATTGGGAGGAGTATTCTATAGAAATCTGTTAGGTCTTGTTGATTTATAGTGTTAAGTCTTCCATTTCCTGGTTGACCATCTGTGTAGTTGTTCTATCCATTTTAGGGTATTGAATTCTCCAACTGTTTTTATTGAACTGTTTCTCCCTTCAATTCTGTAAGCTTTTGTTTGTGTAGTTTAGGGCTCTGTTACCAGGTGCATATATACTTATAATTGTTATATATTTTTCATGGACTAACCCCTTTATTATTATATGTCCTTCTTCATCTTTAGTAACAATTTTTGCCTTAAAGTTTATTTTATCCCATATTGCAGTATAATCACATTAACTCTCCTTTGGTTATTATTTGCATGAAAAGATGACTTTTTTCATCCTTTTGCTTTCAACCTATTTGTGTCTTTGAATCTAAATTGTGTCTCTTGTAGATTGCATATAGTTGAATCATTTTTTAAAAATTCATTCTGCTCATCTCTGTCCTCTGTTGGCTTTTTAATCCATTTACATTTAATGTAATAACAGATAAGGTAGGATTTACATCTGCCATTTTACTGTTAGTTTTCTATATATCTTATGTCTTCTTTTGTTCCTGTATTCCTCCATTACTGCCTTCTTTTGTGTTAAATAGATGTTTTCTAGTGTGCCATTTTACTTCCTATGTTGTTTCCTTTATTATATTTTTTGAGTTGTTTTTAAAGTGTTTTTTCTGGGGATTACAGTTAGCATTTTAACTTATGACAATCTAGTGTTTGTTAATACCAACTTAATCTAAATAGTGCACAAAAACTTTGCTCCTATATGTCTATTTCCTGGCTTAGTTTTTTTGTGTGTGTGCTGTTACTGTCATACAAATTACATATTTATACATTATATGCCTTCAAACACAGTGTAATTGTTGCTTTATGTAGGTGTCTCTTAAATAATATAGGAGAAAAAAATAATTACAACCCCCTCAAATACATTTACACTCTCTTTTATATTCACATATGTCATAATCTTTACTAGTACTGTTTATTTCTTTATATGGATGTGAGTTACTGTCTAGTGTCTTTCATTTCAGTCTGATGGACTTACTTGAGCATTTCTTGTGGAGCAGATCTGCTAGCAATTAATTCTCTGTTTGTTTAATGTGTTTGTTCTAATTGATCTTTCTTTTTTTTTTAAGGATAGTTTTGTTGGATATATAATTTTTGGTTGGCAATATTTCTTTAAGCATTGTGAATATGCCATCCTGCTACCTTCAAATATCCATGGTTTCTGTTGAGAAATCAGTTCATCTTTTTGAAGATCACTTATACATGATGAGTTGCTTCTCTCTAGATGCTTTGAAGATTCTCTCTTTGTCTTTTGACAGTTTGATTATGATGTTTCTAGATGTGGATCTCTTTAAGTTTATCTTACTTGAAGTTTTTTAGTTTCCTGGATATGTTGATTAATACATTTTCTACCCAATTTGAGAAGCTTTGGTTATTTTTCTTCAAATATTCTTTCTTCTCCTTTCTTCTCCCCCCTCTTCTTCTTCTGGAACTCCCATTATGTGCATGTTGATACATCTAATGCTGTCCCACAGGTTTCTGAGGTTCTATTCATTTTTTTTCCTATTTCTCAGACAGGATAATCTCAATTGACCTGTCTCCAAGTTTGCTGATTCTTTCTTCTGGCTGTTCAAATTATTTGTTGGGATCCTATAAATAATTTTTCATTTCAGTTATTATAATTTCAGCTCCAGACATTTTATTTGTTCTTTTCCTTAGCATTAAATTTTTAAAAATTTATGTTCTATATTTGGTGACAGATTGTTCTCAATCTCCTTTAGTTCTTCAGATATGGTTTCCTTTAGTCTTTGAACATGTTTATAATAGGTGACAAAGTTTTTCTCCAGTAAGCCCAACATCTGGAATTTCTCATGGACAGGTCCTACTGGCTGCTTTATTTCCAATGTATGGGCTATATTCACCTAGTTCTTTGCATGTCACCTAATATTTGTTGAAAACTTGACATTTTAATAATATAACATGGTAAGTCTGGTAATCAGACTCCCTTCCCTTTGTTTTTGTTGTTTTCGTCAGGCTTTATTATTGTTGCTATTTCTTTAGTGACTTACTTGAAATAATTCTCTAAAGTGTGTATTCTTTGGCATGTGTGGTCAGAGAATTCTCTGCTCAGTTAGCCTAATGGTCAGCTAACAACTGGACAAAGAGTTTCTTAAATGTCTTGAACCAATTAATCTCCCAGCCTTTTCTGAGAGTCCCCGTGTGCATTGGGGCATCCCTTAAATGCCCCAGCTGGGAGTTTAAAACTCTGCTTTGGCTTTCACTTCTTGTTTACACAGTGTCTTGAAGTCAGTCAGAGGTGAGAGATTAAGGCCTTTCCAGGTTTTTCCTGGGCTTGTGAATGACCCTGGACATGTATGTGACCTTCTATAATTCCTGGAATGTGTTGGAGTTTCTCAAATCTCCCTATGGACATCTCATTAATCAGCTTTTCCTTTTAAGTTTTTTGGCCAGCTTCTTGTTCGCTTCAACTTTTATTGCCACTTCAGGAAGCGACGATGTTAAATATTTGTTGTTGATTGTTTCCGACAAATTTCCCAGAAAAGAAAGGTGTTTGCAGTGAGCAAGTTCTGTTTCAGATCAAATAAGTCAAATCCTATGAGTGGGGGTTTCCATGGAATTGACAGACCAAATAATGTCAGTTATCTGGGGATGGGGCATTTGGAGGAATGCCAAACCAGTTCTACCTCTTCCAATGTCTGTTAGTGTGCTGGTTTTCACAGCTACAAGGCTATAACAGTTTTACAGTTTTTGCAAGGCTGGTGTTTTATTTTTTTTTTAAATCTTTATTAGAGTATAATTGCTTTACAATGGTGTGCTAGTTTCTGCTTTATAACAAAGTGAATCAGTTATACATATACATATGTCACCATATCTCTTCCCTCTTGCATCTCCCTCCCTCCGCCCCTCCCTATCCCGCCCTTCTAGGTGGTCACAAAGCACCGAGCTGATCTCCCTGTGCTATGCGGCTGCTTCTCACTAGCTATCTATTTTATGTTTGTTAATGTATATATGTCCATGCCACTCTCTCACTTTGTCCCAGCTTACCCTTCCCCCTCCCCATATCCTCAAGTCCATTCTCTAGTAGGTCTGCATCTTTATTCCCGTCTTGCCCCTAGGTTCTTCTGACCATTTTCTTTCTTTCTTTTTTTTTTAGATTCCATATATATGTGTTAACATACGTATTTGTTTTTCTCTTTCTGACTTACTTTACTCTGTATGACAGTCTCTAGGTCCATCCACCTCACTACAAATAACTCAGTTTCGTTCCTTTTCATGGCTGAGTAATATTCCATTGTATATATGTGTCACATCTTCTTTATCCATTCATCTGTTGAGGGACACTTTGGTTGCTTCGATGTCCTGGCTATTGTAAATAGAGCTGCAGTGAACATTGTGGTATATGACTCTTTTTGAATTATGGTTTTCTCAGGGTATATGCCCAGTAGTGGGATAGCTGCGTCATATGGTAGTTCTATTTTTAGTTTTTTAAGGAACCTCCATACTGTTCTCCATAGTGGCTGTATCAATTTACATTCCCACCAGCAGTGCAAGAGTGTTCCCTTTTCTCCACACCCTTTCCAGCATTTATTGTTTGTAGATTTTTTGATGATGGCCATTCTGACCAGTGTGAGATGATACCTCATTGTAGTTTCGATTTTCATTTCTCTAATGATTAATGATGTTGAGCATTCTTTCATGTGTTTGTTGACCATCTGTATGTCTTCTTTGGAGGATTGTCTATTTAGGTCTTCTGCCCATTTTTGGATTGGGTTGTTTGTTTTTTTGATATTGAGCTGCATGAGTTGCTTGTATGTTTTGGAGATTAATCCTTTGTCAGTTGCTTCACTTGCAAATATTTTCTCCCATTCTGAGGGTTGCCTTTTCATCTTATTTATGGTTTTCTTTGCTGTGCAAAAGCATTGAAGTTTCATTAGGTCCCATTTGTTTATTTTTGTTTTTATTTCCATTTATCTAGGAGGTGGGTCAAAAAGGATCTTACTGTGATTTATGTCAAAAAGTGTTCTGCCTATGTTTTCCTCTAAGAGTTCTATAGTGTCTGACCTTACATTTAGGTATTTAATCCATTTTGTGTTTATTTTTGTGTATGGTGTTAGGGAGTGTTCTAATTTCATTCTTTTACATGTAGCTGTCCAGTTTTCCCAGCACCACTTATTGAAGAGGCTGTCTTTTCTCCACTGTATATTCTTGCCTCCTTTATCAAAGATAAGGTGACCATATATGCATGGGTTTATCTCTGGGCTTTCTCTCCTGTTCCATTGATCTATATATCTGTTTTTGTGCCAGTACCATACTGTCTTGATTACTGTAGCTTTGTAGTGTAGTCTGAAGTCAGGGAAGGGCTGTTGGTTTTTACAGCTACTGCAGAGTTGCAGAGAGGATGATGGGGATGGGAGAAGTTAAAATGCCCCAAAGCTCACTATTCTTACTGTGATTCAGTCATTTTTTTCTTGAATAAAAGGTCCTCAAATTGTTGAATGTCCTTGGTTAATTACAAGAGTTATGGAAAATGTTTATTTTGACCAGTTTTGCCAATGTTCTCATTGCTTTCATAGAGGAACAGAGTTTTCAAGGTCTTTACTCTGCCATTTTGGAAGTGCTGTCAGTCTCAGTTTTTACAAGCACCAAGTTGTTATAATAGTAGTTATCTTGCAGAGTAGTTGTAAGCATTAAATACGGTGATGGACATAAAGCATCCAGTGCAATGTCTGGATTATTGGTGATAATGAAGAAATGTATTCATGTATATATGTTAGTGTATGTATAAATAGGAATAAAATTTTATATTTAATCAACTAGTAGTCAAACTATTTTTTTTTTTTTTTTTTTGCAGTACGTGGGCCTCTCACTGCTGTGGCCTCTCCCGTTGTGGAGCACAGCCTTTGGACGCGCAGGCTCTGGATGCACAGGCTCAGCAGCCATGGCTCACGGACCCAGCTGCTCTGCCGCATGTGGGACCTTCCTGGACCGGGACACGAACCTGTGTCCCCTGCATCGGCAGGCGGACTCTCAACCACTGTGCCACCAGGGAAGCCCATAGTCAAACTATTTTTACCTGTGACAATTTTTGTTAACAAAATCTGTCATTGGAATGCTTGGATTCTTTTTTATGGAAGTTTCATTCTGGAGTTTCTTAAAATAAAGTACATAGAGAATCAGGACATTCATTTATACACTGAAAGTGAATGCAACATTGTGTGTGTGTGTGTGTGTGTGTGAGTGTGTGTGTGTGTGAATTTTTCCAAAGAGAATGTCCATAGCCTTCATCAGATTCTCAGCAAGTCTGTGACCAAAGATTAAGACCTTTCAGCAGTGGTATATTTGAATGTTTTTTCCACTAAAAAATGACTTGGATATTCAAACTTTCTTAGAGGGAGTTTTTTAAGCTTCCTTCTTAGATATAGATGATGTCCTGCCTCTAGTCAGAGCAGGAACTTGACTATGATGATGTTATTGGACAAATGCTCATGTCAAGTTCCTCTCCTCCCACTATGACAGGCTGCATTATTTTCAAAAATTGCATTTTACTGCTTTCCTGCCGTTTAAAAATCATTACTTTATAGTAAACACATACTTTCATGGTACTCTTCTTCTTTGATAAATAACTTGACTTCATTATGTACATGGAGCAGTTAATGTCCCTAAATTGCTATCAACAGAGCAGTGCAGAGAAGGTGGAGTCATCTTAGGTGAAAGCTTGTCCCCTCATAACAACTGCTTCCCTGACAGTGTCCTTCAGTCATAATTTCTATGGGGCAAGGCCAGTGAGGAAGAGAAGGGTCTCTGGCCCCTGACCTACTGGGTATGGATTCCCAACACTGCCACTCACTAGCTGAAAAAAAGGTTGCAGAATTACCATATATAAAAGTAGGTATGAAAGTGACAATTAATTTAGAATTAGAAAACAAATTACACATAACAACAAATAACACAAACATCAAAAAAATCCAAAGAAAGTCAATAGTTTTATTAATTAGTTTTCTGACATGAAACGCTATAATTATAATATGTTAAATTTACAATATTATTTTTCCTTCAAATTTGGCTACACACTCTTTGTTCACGTCTTTACTGGACAATGATTTTCTATAGAGAGAGTGCTTTCCTCTAGCGTGTTTCTCCTCTAGTTTCACTGAACCTGGTCTGCAGGACAAACTCATCTTACAATATGACCTCTGGCCCTGAACCTTCACATTAAAAGGGACTGGTGGCTCATTATAGTGAGAAGTAGAATTATTTTTCAAGTCATTTGTATACCCAGAATGACAAGCAGCAATTTCAACATACACAGAAATGACAGTGAACAACATAAGTATATTATTATATCCCTAAAGTAACATCTTCAACTCAATACCTCCCTAAGTGGATCCCCAAAATGCCCATGGACTCTCCAACCCCACACAACACGAGGGGAAGTGTGATAGCTTCTTGAACAGGTGGAGATTAAAATATCATATTGTGAATTTTATAAAGACACATGGCCTAGTGAACACATTGTTAGGGCACTGTGTAGAGACGAGTGCAAAGAGTTTAAAAAATGCAGTTGACTGGCTCTATATCCACTTTGGTTTGTTGATCAGTGGTAGAAAGAATAGAAGGAGTCACCTTTTATGAGTTGAGGCCATAGAGTATGGCAAAAGAGCAGGAAGACAAGGATGGAAAGGATGAGAAGGACCTGGTCCCATGAAAGTCACTGAGCGTGAAGCAACTTGTAGGGATTGATGTTCTGTGCCTTAGATGTTTGTTTTTGAGTTAAACAAACTTTGCCTTTAATTCCAGCTAGCTAATTCCAAACAATGCTTCTTTACTCAGTCGTCACTTTCTTTGCCTTACATTTCAGGCAGAATATGGAAGATTGCCCATAGTGCCTCTGTTTCTCTGTTTGTGTAGGCAACAAAGAGCAGTCATCATCTTCTCCCTCTTTATTATTTTAGTTGATTGATGAGAGAGTCGTCGTTGGAAGAGAACATGAAGGAGTGATAAGAGAGCGGAGTCATGGATACACTTCACTATTCTTGTAGATTCCATACTATTTTCTACATAGATGGACATGTCATCTGGAAATAAAGACAGTTTCTTCCTTGCTACTCTTATCTTCCTGCACTGACTGGAAACATCAGAGTAATGGTAAGTAGAAGGATGAGAACAGACGTCCTTATCTTGTCCCTGATCTCAGGGGAGAGCATTCAGTCTTTCAGTGCTGAGAGGTTAGCAGTAGGTATTTATAGATGCTCATTATCAGGTTCAGTTTTCCTTCTATTCCTAGTTTGAGGTTTTCTTTTTTTTGTTTTTATTTTATTTTTTTTTATCAGCAATGGATTTGCATTCTTTTGAACACTTTTTCTGCATCTGTTGACATAATCATATGATGTATCATTTTAGTATTAAAACAGTGTGTTAAATAAATTGATTTTTGAATGTTAACCAACCTGGCATTCCTAGGATAAACCCTACTCGGTCACATTGCATTATCCTTCTTATATATGTTGGAATCTATCTGTTACCGTTTTATTAAGAATTTTTGCATCTGTGTTCATGAGGGATATTGGGCTGTAGTTTTCTTTTGTTTGTAATATCTTTGTCTGTTTTTTGTAATAGAGGAAAGCTGGCCTCATAGGATGAGTTAGAAGATTACCACCTCTTGTATTTTCTGAAAGAGATTGTGTAGAAGTGATATTACTTTCTCCATAAATGTTCTGTAGAATTCATGAGTGAAGCCATCTGTGCCTCAAGTTTTCGTTGTGGAAAAATTATTAACATGAAATTTAAATTCTTTTATAGTCTTTTATAGACATAGGCCTACTCGGATCATCTGTTTCTTCTTAAGTGAGCTTTGATAGTTTGTGTCTTTCCAAGATTTTGTTCATTTCATCTAAATTGTCAAAATTATTGGCAAAAAGTGATCAAAATGTTCTCCAACTATCATTTGTAGAATCTGGTATGATGTCACCTCTCTCATTCCTGATATTAGTAATTTTTGTTTTCTCTCTTTTTTTCCATTCAGTCTCCCAGCAGTTTAGAAGTTTTACTGATTTTCTTAAAGAACAAACTTTTGAATATATTATTTTTACTCTTCTTTTTTAAATTTTCTACTTCAAAAATAATCTTTATTATTTTTTTCTTCTGCTTACTTGGACTTCATTTCCTCTTCTTTTTTAATTTCTTAAGGTAATTTATTGTAGCAGCATTAGGAAACTAACATAAATTTTGGAATCTGGAATTAAGTTCTGCTATAATCAATCAGCACAAACAGTGGATTAAAACAATGCAAATGTATTATCTTATACTTCTGGAGCTAGAGGTCCAAAATACATCCACAAGGCTGCATTTCTCCTGGAAACTCTAGAGAAAAATTCTGTTTCCTTGCTTGGAAAAGCTTCTAGACACCACTTACTTTAATAACCACATTTTCTAATTTCTGTATTTGATCCTCTGATATCTTAAGGCCTTGCTGACCCTGGTGGGATGCCTTCCCAGAGCTAGTCAACTCCTGGAGATATTATAGGTCTCCTCTCCAAGCACTCATTTCATATGCAAGCCAAACAATCCAGAGTCCACACCCCAACCACCTACTTGATCAGCTTTCACAATCAGATCCATTATTCCCTTGCCCTAACCACCCCAGGGTCAGGTGCCAGAAAACCAAGACAACCCCTATACTTCAGAGCCTGCTGAAATTATTCAGACTAGTCAGTCTTAAACCTGCTGTCCCTCATTCATTCCCATGGAAACCACATAAATGCTCTTGCCCACATTTTCCCCTCATTATTTGATTATAATATGCTTTCATGTGGGTTTCATATTTCTTGCTCTTGGGGTTCAGTGAGATTCTTGGATCTAGGTATTTATAATTTTCATCAAATCAGGAAAAATTTTAGCCATTTATATATTTTTTAATTTACAGAAAAATTTTATTTGTAAGTTTATTTGAAGATTTTCTTGGCTAGATGCTGTTTTAAAAAGACTATTGTTTTTGAAGCAGTTTTAGATTCACAGCAAAATGGTGGGGCAAGTACAGATATTTCCTAGATATCCCCTGCCCCTACATACACAGTCTCCCCCATTACAAAGATCCCCTAGCAGAGTGGTACATCTGTTACAATTGAAGACCCTACATTGACACATCATTGTCACCTAAGACCATAGTTCATTCTTGACATTGCCATTATTTTTTCAAATATTTTTCAGTTTCTCACCTCTCCTCTTCTTTGGGGACTCCAATTACCTATGTCTGGTCACTCTGTTAATTTTTTTTAATCTTTGTTTTTCTTGTGTTTTATTTTGGGCAGCTTCTAATGCTATGTCTTTCAGCTCACTAATATTTTCTTCTGAAATGTCTAATCTGCTGCAATGGTCATCTGGTATATTTTTCAACACAGTTATTGTAATTTTTGTCTCTAGAAATTTGATTTGGGTCTTCTATGTCTCTACTTAGCATTTTCAATCTGTTCTGTAGCTTCTTGAACATACGGACTATAGTCAAAATAACTGTTTTAAAGTCCTTGTTATTCATTCTATCATCTGTGTCATTTTGGCATCAGTTTTGATACATTGATTTGTCTCATCATTATGGGTTGCATTTTCCTGCTTCTATGCTTATCTGGTAATTTTTTACTGGATGCTAGGTTTGTGAATTTACGTCATAGGTTATTGAATATTTTTGTATTCCTATAAATATTTTTGAGCTTTGTTCTGTGATGTGGTTAATCTACCTGCAAACAGTCTGATCATTTCTGGGCTTCATTTTAAGATTTGTTCAGCAGAAGCAGATCTGAGTTTAGTCTAGGATTAATTCCTTCCTACAGAAGCAAGGTCCTTCTTAGTACACTAACAAATGTCCTTTGAATTATAAGGTTTTTCCCTCTGACTTTGGGGAACGGGCACTGTTTGGGGGCTGTGTGCTCTGTGAGGCACTATTCTCTTTAATATTTTGAGTCACTCTTTCCCAGTCCTTGGATAGTTTCCTCACACTTATATCCTAGGCAGTACTTTGCTGAATATTCAAGGGACCCTCTGCAAGTCTCCGAGGTTCTTCCTGTGCATCTATCTCTTCTCCAAAACTCTTGTTATGTTGATTTTCCCAGGTTCTCAGCTCGAATTCAGAGAGACCACCAGCATCCCCATTGCCCCTACTGGCACCATGGCTTAGAACCTCTCTAAGGGCCAAAAACTGAGTAATCATGGGGCTCGCCTCATTCTTTCCTGTTTCTTGGGGATCATTGTCTTTTGTTGTCTGATGTTCAATGTCTTAAATGCTTTTGTTTCATGTATTTTGTCCATTTTTTTATTCAGTCCATAGAGTAAATCTGGCCACTGTTATTCCATTTCAAACAGATCTAAGTAAGACCTACCTATCTTTAAATACCTGGAAGATTACTTTAGAGTTATTATAGTAGAAACTCATTTTCATATGTCAATATCAAGCTTTCTTTTTTTTTTTTTTTTTTTTTTTTTGCGTTACGCAGGCCTCTCACTGTTGTGGCCTCTCCCATTGTGGAGCACAGGCTCCAGGCGTGCAGGCTCAGTGGCCATGGCTCATGGGCACAGCCGCTCCATGGCATGTGGGATCTTCCTGGACCGGGGCACGAACCCGTGTCCCCTGCATCGGCAGGCAGACTCTCAACCACTGCGCCACCAGGGAAGCCCAAGCTTTCTTTTTAATAACAATATTTTCTACCTTAAACTTATTCATATTTCAGTTTTTCTCAAAATGTGTTATGAAGCTACTCTTAAAGGTGAATCATGGAACTCCCTAGCAAGGGCCGAGAACTAGGACTATGGCTTTGTTTTAGTAAGAGAGTATCACTCTCATACTTCTTTATAAAACAAAAGTGTTGTTATCAATATTGTGACTGAATTTTCCATGTTAGTGTTTTCAAAAAGTGCAGTAATGAGTACTCTAGTATTTTTAAAATTTGCACAATAACATATCAAAAAATGTATGTATATTGTTCTCCAGAATTCTTGAAGACCAAACCAATATAACAACATTTCCCATTATTTGAATTGTATAGACATATTCCATTGTTCTCCTCCACTATAGAAATGGTATATCCTTCGTCTTTTTGGTAAAGTTTGGGTTTTTGCATTAATAAGGTACATTTAAGGATTTCCATGACTGAGCCTCTACTGACTATCTCACGCTCTCTGACCCACCCAAGTGGAGAATTCCAAGAACCCCTCACAGCTACACTTGACGGCCCCCACCTCTGTGTTCTCTGCTTCTCCTAGATGAGCTTCTGCCCCCTCCCCAATGTGCACCACTCATCTTGCCCTTCCTTAGAAAGCCTGTCACAATACCAAATCCAGGAAACCTTTCCAAAATTTCTCTTGGCCTCAACTCAGTTTTTCCTCTGGAAATTCCACTGTATTTTTTTTTTGACAGTTTTTTGTTGTACCTTTATTCACCTTAGTTCTTTAAAAATGTACTTGTTTTAAAGATCCTATGGAGTGATCACCCACTAATCTGGGATGTAAGTAAGTCACCCCTCTCAGCATGGTATTTTTGTCTTTAAAAAGCAGAGTTTCTTATAGGAATCTTATTGACCACACAGTATTTATAAGAATGTCAGATATAATGATGTATACAATCTAAACAAGACAGGCTAATTAAGAATTTACATAATGTAAAAATATGCATATTAAAAGTTAGCCATGTGGACAGATGCATGCAGTGGGAAGAGTAGCTGACTGGAGTTGAGGGCCCATATGCACTAGTAGAGCAATGTAAATTGGTGCAGCCACTATGGAAAACTGTATAGAGATTCCTCAAATAATTAAAAATAGAACTACCATATGATCCATCAATTCCACTTCTGGGTATGTATCCAAAGAAAATGAAAATAGGATCTCAAAGAGATATCTGTACCCCCATGTTCATTGTAACATCATTCACAATAGCCAAGATATGGAAACAACCTAAGTGACCTCAATGGATAAATGAATAAAGAAAATGTGGTATCTAGATACAATGGAATATTATACAGCCATAAAAAGCAAGGAAATCCTGCCATTTGCAGCAACACAAATTGGCATTGAGGGCGTTATGCTAAGTGAAATAAGTCAGACAGAGAAAGAAGAATACTGTAAGATCTCACCTTTATATAGAATCTAAAACAACAGCAACAAAACAAAACAAAAACCAAATTCTTAGAAACAGAGAAATGGGGGTGGGTGAAATGGTGATGGAGTCAAAAGGTTCAAAACTTCCAGTTATAAAATAAATAAGTCCTGGGGATGTAATGTACAGCATCATGACTATAGTTAATAATACTCAATTGTATATTTGAAAGTTGCTAAGACAGTAGATTTCCAAAGTTCTCATTAAAAAATAATAGTAAAAAAATAAACTAGTATGGAATCTTCTCAGGTTAGTCTATGCCTTCAGTGATCACATTTTCTCAGGTTAGTCTACGCCTTCAGTGATCACACTGATCACAAATTTAGAATAGGAGTGATAAATGCTCACATCACTACTGGGAATAAAAGTCTTTCAAAAAATTCTGTGATTCTCCAAACAGTTCTAGGGGATATAAAAGCCACAGGCAGTGTATTGTATAGAAAGAAAGTTCTGGACACCCCAGGTTGTCTAGTGTTCATATCTGTGTATTCCCAGCCCCTCTCTTCCATTTCTCCCAAATATCCTGAGTCTCCAGGAAAGGAGAGAGAGTGAGAACAGGCAAGGCAAAACTCATGTCTTCATCAGCTTTTTTAGTCATGATGTGGATAGATTGCTGTGGAATGGAAGTAATTTCATGGTAATGATCTTCACTGGAACCCAGGAGAGAGTCTACATCTTATATCTGAAGTTTTAGGGTGGTGGCTAGTGTATATAAACAGAATAATCAACGGAAACCCAACCAACACACAGGCAATCTCTCAGCAGTGTTCTTCCTCTTATAGCATGCTAATGTTTCCACTGAGAGCCCTGGAATTTTCTGTAAGTTTTGCCTTTGCTTCTTATAGCAATAGAGGGAGGAACTTAACAAGTAAGGGACTCATAAAGTGCAAAAATCACTCAGAGATGGTGTTTATCCAGCTGGACTTCTACAGTGAGAAACACACCTCAATAACACAACTAAAGGCAAGGAGCCAGTCCCAAATTATTGATGCAAAGATTGGACAAAGGCATCAGAAAGGGAAAAGATCATGTGTCAGACTTCTAGCCTTCCTGTTACTTTGCACATCTGGCAGCATTATTTCCACCCACTCTGGCATGGAGAAGGCAGCCTGCCCTCACAAGAAGCTCTAGAAACTCCCTGTACCATCCTTTCTTCTTCATGCTCAGGCACATGCTCTATCCTTCTTTCCTTCCTCCCTTTATCTCTTCCTTCCCTCCTTCCTTCCTTCCTTCTTTCCACTGAGCAGGTCAAATTCAATCATGTGTTCTTTCTTCAGACTTTCTTTTATAGAGATTTCCAAACATACACAAAAGTAACAAGAAGCACATAATGAACCCCCAGGTAGCTATCACCTGCTTCAGATATATCAACAATGTGCCAGCCTTACTCTCCCAGCTCTCCACCCCAACTCCCCCTGCCACCCAGTGTTTTCCTGCAGCATTTTAAAGCAAATCCCAAAATGTCACTCTTAAATATGTCATTATGTCTCTCTAAAAGAATTTTTTAAAAACCTAACCAAAATACATTATCATACTTTTCAAAATTAGCAGTAACTCCTTGACATCATCTAATACTCAGTTTGTTTTTAAATTTCGCAAAAAATATTTTTACAGTCATTTTGTTCAAATAGGCTCCAATCAAAGTCTACATGGTGCATTTAGCTGAGAACTTTCTCAAGCTCTTTCATCGTGTAATACTTCCCTTCTTTCTGTTTTCATGACTCATGTGAGGCCTGCTCAATTTCCCACAGTTTAGGTTTTGCTGCATTGCATCCTCACAAAAGTTGTCAAAAGTTCAGGAAAAAAAAAAAAAAGAAGAAGTAAAAACAATGACTCACTGAAGTAGTAATTAGTAAAAGTTTATTGTGCAAAGACCAAAAAGACAGTTTGCAAACTGGGAGCATTCAGATCAAAGCATGAATGAGGCTCAGAGGTAAATTGTTGTAAAGCAGTATAGTGTGAAGGCAGCTCTCTTTATTTTTCAGAGTAATTGATTAGAATTTTAATTTTCTTGAATGAAAAGCTATTGGTTAGTGGTTACCTCATATCAATTTGTGGGAAAAATTTAAGTTTTGTTTATGATTTTCAGAGGCATAAGCAACAAGTGACCCAGGTCAAGTTAGCTTTACTTGTCCTGCAAAATACGCTAAATTAAGCTTTGCTTATATGATTAAACTGGTTTTGTCTGCTCAGGGAATTTTCAAGTCTGGTCTCTGTGTTTGATTTGAGCACAATGTAACTAACACATTCCTTTCCTCCCATAGTTCCTGTAAGCTAGTGTTTGGATTTAGAAGCTTGTTTAGACTGGGATTTGAAATTCTTAGCATGAATATTCCATAAGTGGTGCTGGTAGTTCCTTTTGTACACCTAATGTCTCATCCCAGGTTTAGTGGATTTGAGATTAATCAGTAGCATATTAGGGTGTTGTCATCCTGATCCACTTATCAAATGTTTCTTATCAGCCTCATGTTACTAACATTCATTTATTGCCCAGATCTGTTTTTTCATTAGTAGTTGCATAATGGTGGTTTTCTATTTTGATTTTTTTCTTCTGCATTTATTAGCTAGAATTTTTCTGTAACTATTTGGTTAACCTGAGATACAGTCTGTAGAAGAAAGGTGGAATAAATACTTGATGCTTTCTCTTTATGAATTTTCAGAATAATTGGGAACCTACAAGGAAACCAATGAGACTTTCTTTTTTATTATTATTATAATAGCATAGAACTTTATGTGTCCATTTTATTTCAATACATTTTAGTCATTTATTGTCATTGGTGCATCAATTGTCCTATCTTTTTCCTGTAGGGGTTCCTCCAGGTTGGCTCCTGGACACAGCTCCCTTGGCAACTTCCCTATTTTTGGCCACAATACGATGTCTCAGGATCATCTTGTACTGTATCTGCCCCAGAACAGCCATTTCTCCAGGAGCCCTGGTTCCCTTTAGTGAAAAATAGCATTTGGAGACCATAGTCTGGGAACTTGGAGTGGGGAGTGTGTGTGTGTGCTCATTGAAACTGTCTTGTCCTTGAATCTAGGCCTCTTCTGTGTTGTTGTTTTTAAGATCACATTATGAGCTTATATTCACCTTTCCAAATCAAAGTAAGTTTATAGGGTTTTACTTAAGTCTGATTATAAGGATGTATTCCTTTTCTTACATTGAAAATCTTAGTTTCTAAGGAATTTTATGTAATTATTTGCTCAATCTCGATCTCTCTCTAAGTATGTGTGTGTGTGTACACATGTGCATATATACATTTATATATATATATATATATATATATATATTTGTCTATGTGGATAGGTCAAATAGTAATGTCAATGTTACCATTAAAGGTAAGAATCTATGATGAAAGAAAAGTTTGTGAACTGAATGGCAAGAAGCCATAGTGATATCTCACCTTAAGTGCATGAAGAGCTTTCAGGAGGAGTTTCAATGACAATGACAATGACAAAATCAAGAAGAATTAGTTTAAAGAGGGTTTAGGTGTATGTACTTACCTGACTGTGAGATTGCTCTGAAACTAAAACTCTGAAACCATGCTCTTAGAGGAGTCTCATCACTAAGGATGTTTAACAATAGATAGTTATTGGCATCCAGGGTCTTGGGTAAGAAGTGATGGAAAGATCTTTTCATCTACTTTATGCTTCTAGGAGGATTTACAGAGAATATGTTGGCTGTCTTGATTTTAACTCCTACTTGTAGGTCCATAAGTCCTTCTTTTTGACTTGGACCTAGGGGTGGCACAAAAGAAATAAAAGTGAAAAGATGATTGTAACTTTTCCAATTTCCCTCACTTTTCTCTAAGCTTCTTCACTTCTGTCAAACTCAACATGAATCATCTTTAGAGATTATCATCCTAATAATCATGGTAAAAAGTCAAGCCAACTTATACTCTTGCTTTTTAAGACCTTCCCCAGAAAGGCTCTATTATTCTTCCTGACAGCTATGTTTCATCTTATGCTGATGTTGTTCACAATATGCCCAGGGCCTCATGTCCAGGAAAAGGGAATTTATGCTGGCATACCTAGTTATATTTAAAGTGAATAACCCTTGACTTGTTTAATAATTAAGTTGATAATGATATATTTTACTAAGTCTGTTACTTAATAAATAGAATGATTTAGCGCTTAATTATAAGCATTGCCAACTACTCTTAGAAAATATTAATTCATTATTTTAAAAAGCTGTTTTGGAGTATTGACTATGGCATTAATCCTGAATTTTCCCAAGGATGATGGTGCAGTCACCTGTTTGCAGCTCACTTGAAGTGGCCTCAGTTCTCAGTGTTTGTTTGGGTCTATGCTACTTGTTTTGGGGAAACATGGAGAAAACCGAGCAGGGTAAGTTCATTTTTCAGATTTACTAATATGCCTGCCCACACCCTTCTTTCATTTAATTTCCCACAACACCACAGTCCCAGGGGTAAAATTGTATCCTAAAGTGGGGAATTGAAAAAAGTGAAATGATTTGTTCGAGGTCACAGCTAATAGGTGACAAGCGAGTTTTAATCCTGCTTTTATCTTGCACATGAACCCCAGCTGCCTTTCCTTAAAACTGGCAGTAGAAATCGATCTGAGTTGGACCTTAAAGTAAGAGGCGCCAGTTAAGGAGTGGTTGCGTGAGATCAGGGGATGCATGGCAGGCGTTTATGTCCCCCATTGCCAACACAGCATCTCACTCAGAGTCAGGCTCAAAACGTGCTTATTGAATCAAAGCAGCTGATGAAAGCCAGATTCTCAGGACTTCAGATACAAATCTATTATTCTCAACTGAGAGGCCCCAGATTTTATTAATACAAACTGTATGTTGTAAAAGTTTTATCTTATGACCTTTGCCAATTTTGATCAGCTCAACCTAGCTCATCTTTTTCTCGTAAACAGAAATTAGAGCAAGAAAAAAAATTTTTAAAGATCTTAACGTTTCTTAAACTGTGAGAATTTTAAACTACATATATGAAGAAGTTAGTAGTTTACTCAAACAATGTAGACACTTATTTGGAAACTGACATCTTCAGTGTCTGTGCTTGTCATTTTCTGTGACAAATGCTCTCTGTTCACTCTCAAAACTTACCAACTGCCAGAGATTTATTTGCTGGGAAGTTAGTATGTCTGGGAGAGTAGCACATTCTTTTTAATTTAGTCATGTATACAATATTTTTAAGTGGGATACATATTTTTTTAAGAAGATCTCTTTAGCAAACCAGGGATTGAAATCTATGGGTTCATTTCCCCCTTTATTTTTCCTATAACTTAAAAAAATTCCCCTTTCGAAGTTGAAGCAGCATCACACAGAAACAGCAGGTGAGAAAAGATTCATGTATTCAGGGTCCCAAATAGGTTCATGGCTGCCTGTTAGAAGGAGCTGGAATCCCTCTGCACCAGAGTCCTGGATGGAAATCATCAGCATGCATGTGAGCTTCACCAGTGGGTGCCCAGAGCCAGGTCATTAACCCATGGTCTGGTTGGGAGCCATGTACCTGTGAATCAATGTGAAATTTTTTCACAGGGAGACAGCTTTTTTGTCTTGGGACACCCAAGAAGTAAAATTCCCACAGAAGATAAGCTCACACACAAGAATTACAAATCATATGAGAAAGTCAAGTGCTATGAAGAATAGCCAGAAGACCCAGATCTGCTGCATACAGCTTACACAATTATAGATAGTGCACCACACAATTATAGGAGTGTCATTTACATTGACCACAATCACACACAAACACACACATGATGTAAAACCTTAGAATAAGTATTCTAGGGCAATCTGAGAAAGATATTAAATCCTCAGACTGATAAAAGAGGTCATTGCATCCATGGAACAAGAACATTCAAAATAAAAGCATGCCATTATGGCAAAAGAACAGGTGATTATGAGAAAAAATCAGATATCTTGATAATTAAAAGTCTCAGACTATAGATTTAATAGAGGATATATCCAGAAAGCAAGAGATTTAGTAAACTGAAAAGGAAAACTAATCCAGAGGGAGCATGGCCCTGCCAACACCTTGATTTTGATCTAGTGAAACTGACTTTGCACTTCTGGCCTCCCAAACAATGAAACAATAAATTTTAATTGTTTAAGCCACCAAGTTTGTGATAATTTGGTACAGAAACCATAGGAAAATAAAATACGAGACAAAGATGAAGCATTTTGAGCATCATCAAAATAATAATTATAGTGAATCACAGCATATAAATTGTGTTTTTAAATAATTCATGTGTTCAAAATGGTACCAACACCCTCCTATACACATAACCTCGTTTGTCACTAGGTAACCAATTCATTGTCCTGAAAAACAAAATAAAGGGAAATAACTGTACTTCAGAGTAACAATACAGTTGATGAGGAAAAACTTTGCTTGATGGAAAAATTTAAATAAAGAAGGATTTGTAGAATTAAGATATCACCATTTTGTAATTTGTTATGAAACAATAGACCTAAGCAATAATCATGAATGGTTTCTAAAACCACCAGGTGAAAAGGTTATGAGAAATTTGTAATCAGGCTGGCAACTTCCAAATGCCACAGTTCAGTTTCAACATTAAAAACAAAAGAACAAACAGACATATGTACCTCTTGATATGATGCAATAGGAAAGAAAAATAACAACTATGAAGTTTTCTTGAAAAAAATGCAAACCTGAATCTGATCAAACTTCTAGATCTAACTAGCAGTTTATAAGAAATATTGGGGACAGGGAAATATGATAAATAATACTGCTGGGATGCTACCAGCAGAATCCAAAATACAGGAAACTATACAGGAAAAAGACCTAGTCTGTTCAACAAAAATAAATTGCAAAAACAAAAAGATAGAAGAAAGAATCTATAATTAAAGGCAATTTAAGAGATTTATCAACGAATGGGTCCTGATTAGAATAACCCAACTATAAAACATAATTATGGAGATTGGTACAAGATGGCAGAGTGGAAGGACGTGCTCTCACTCCCTCTTGTGAGAACATTGGAATCACAACTAACTGCTGAACAACCATCAACAGAAAGACACTTGAACTCACCAAAAAAGATACCCAACATCCAAAGACAAACAAGAAGCCACAGTGAGATGGTAGGAGGGGCACAATCACAATAAAATCAAATCAAAAAACCATAACTGCTGGTGGGTGACCCACAAACTGGAGAACACTTATACCACAGAAGCCCACCCACTGGAGTGAAGGTTCTGAGCCCCACGTCAGGCTTCTGAACCTGGGGGTCCAGCACCGGGAGGAGGAATTCCTAGAGAATCACATTTTTAAGGCTAGCAGGATTTGATTGCAGGACTTTGACAGGACTGAGGGAAACAGAGACTCCACACTTGGAGGGCACACACAAAGCAGTGTGTGCATCGGGACGCAGGGGAAGGAGCAGTGACCCCATAGAGACTGAACCAGACCTACCTGCTAGTATTGGGAGGTCTCCTGAAGAGGCCGGGGTGGGGGGTTGGCTGTGTGTCACCGTGAGGACAAGGACACTGACAGCAGAAGTTCTGGGAAGTACTCCTTGGCATGAGCCCTGCCAGAGTCTGCCATTATCCTACCAAAGAGCTCAGGTAGGCACCAGTGTTGGGTCCCCTCAGGCCAAACAACCAACAGTGAGGGCCCCATGCCTCACCCATCAGCAGGCAAGTGGATTAAAGTTTTACTGAGCTCTCCCCACCAGAGCAACAGCCAGCTGTACCCACCACCAGTCCCTCCTATCAGGAAACTTGCACAAGCCTCTTAGATAGCCTTATCCAGCAGAGGGCAGACAACAGAAGCAAGAAGAACTACAATCCTGCAGCCTGTGGAACAAAAACCACATTCATAGAAAAATAGACAAGATGAAAAGGCAGAGGGCTATGTACCAGATGAAGGAACAAGATAAAACCCCAGAAAAACAACTAAATGAAGTGGAGATAGGCAACCTTCCAGAAAAAGAATTCAGAAAAATGATAGTGAAGATGATCCAGGGCCTTGGTAAAAGAATGGAAGTAAAGGTCGAGAAGCTGCAAGAAATGTTTAACAAAGACCTAGAAAAATTAAAAAACAAACAAACAGATATGAACAATACAATAATTGAAATGAAAAATACACTAGAAGGAATCAATAGCAGAATAACTGAGGCAGAAGAACGAATAAGTGACCTGGAAGACGGAATGGCGGAATTCACTGCTGCAGAACAGAATAAAGAAAAAAGAATGAAAAGAAATGAAGACAGCCTAAGAGACCTCTGGGACATTAAACACAACAACATTTGCATTAGAGTGGTCCCAGAAAGAGAAGAGAGAGAGAAAGGACATGAGAAAATTTTTGAAGAGATTATAGCTGAAAAATTACCTAACATGGGAATGGAAATAGCCACCAAAGTCCAGGAAGCACAGAGTCGCACACAGGATAAACCCAAGGAGAAACATGCCGAGACACATAGTAATCAAACTGGCAAAAATTAAAGACAAAGAAAAATTAGTGAAAGCAGCAAGGTAAAAATGACAAATAACATCCAAGAAACTCCCATAAGGTGAACAGCTGATTACTCAGCAGAAGCTCTGCAAGCTAGAAGGGAGTGGCATGATATATTTAAAGTGATGAAAGGGAAAAAAACTACAACCAAGATTCCTCTATCCAGCAAGGATCTCATTCAGATTCGATGGAGAAATCAAAAGCTTTACAGACAAGCAAAAGCTAAGAGAATTCAGCACCACCAAACCAGCTTTACAACAAATGCTAAAGGAACTTCTCTAAGTGGGAAACACAAGAGAAGAAAAGGACCTTCAAAAACAAACTCAAAATGGTAGGAAAATGGTAATAGGAACATACATTGAATTGAACATACATTATCAATAATTACCTTAAACGTGAATGGATTAAATACTCCAACCAAAAGACACAGACTTGCTGAATGGATACAATAACAAGACCCATATATATGCTGTCTACAAGAGACCCATTCAGACCTAGGGACACATACAGACTGAAAGTGAAGGAATGGAAAAAGACATTCCATGCAAATGGAAATCAAAATAGATCTGAAGTAGCAATACTCATATCAGATAAAATACACTTTAAAATAAAGAATGTTACAAGAGACAGGAAGGACACTACATAATGATCAAGGGATCAACCCAAGAAGAAGATATAACAATTTTAAATATATATGCACCCAACATAGGAGCACATCAATACATAAGGCAACTGCTAGCAGCTATAAAAGAGGATCTCGACAGTGACACAATAATAGTGGGGGACTTTAACACCTCACTTACAACAATGGACAGACCATCCCAACAGAAAATTAATAAAGAAACACAAGCTTTAAATGACACAAAGGACCCAATAGATTTAATTGATATTTATAGGACATTCCATCCCCAAACAGGAGATTACACTTTCTTCTCAAGTGCACACAGAACATTCTCCAGGATAGATCACATATTGGGTCACAAATCAAGCCTCAGTAAATTTAAGAAAATTGAAATCATATCAAGCATCATCATATCATGCTATGAGATTAGAAACCAATTACAGGGGGAAAAACGTAAAAAAACACAAACACATGGAGGCTAAACAATATGTTACTAAATAGCCAAGTGATCATTGAAGAAATCAAAAAGGAAATCAAGAAATACCTAGAGACAAATGACAATGAAAACACGATGATCCAAAACCTATGGGATGCAGCAAAAGCAGTTCTAAGGGGGAAGTTTATAGCTATACAAGCCTACCTCAAGAAAACAGAAAAATCTCAAATAAACAATCTAACATTATACCTGAAGGAACTAGAGAAAGAAGAACAAACAAAACCCAAAGTTAGCAGAAGGAAAGAAATCATAAATATCACAGCAGAAATAAATGAAAGAGAAAAAAAAACAATAGCAAAGATCAATAAAATTAAAAGCTGGTTCTTTGAGAAGATAAACAAAATTGATAAACTATTAGCCGGACTCATCAAGAAAGAGAGGGAGAGGACTCAGATCAATAAAATTAGAAATGAAAAAGGAGAAGTTACAACAGACACAGCAGAAATATGAAGCATCCTAAGAGACTACTACAAGCAACTCTATGCCAATAAAATGCCCAACCTGGAAGAAATGGACAAATTCTTAGAAAGGTATAAACTTCCAAGACTGAAACAGGAAGATATAGAAAATATGAGCAGACCAATCACAAGCAATGAAATTGAAACTGTGATTTAAAATCTTCCAACACACAAAATCCAGTACTAGATGGCTTCACAGCTTCACAGGTGAATTCTATCAAACATTTAGAGAAGAGCTAATACCCATCCTTCTCAAACCCCTCGAAAAAATTGCAGAGGAAGGAACACTCCCAAACTCATTCTATGAGGCCACTATCACCCTGATACCAAAACCAGAAAAAGATATTACAAAAAAAGACAATTACAAACCAATATCACTGATGAATATAGATGCAAAAATCCTCGACAAAATACTAGCAAACAGAATCCAACAACACATTAAAAGGGTCATACACCATGATCAAGTGGGATTTATCCCAGGGATGCAAGGATTCTTCAATATATGTAAATCAATCAATGTGACACACAGTATTAACAAGTTGAAGAATAAAAACCATATGATCATCTCAATAGATGCAGAAAATCTTTTTACAGAATTCCACACCCATTTATGATAAAAACTCTCCAAAAAGTGGGCATAGAGGGAACCTACCTCAACATAATAAAGGCCATATATGACAAACCCACAGCAAACATCATTCTCAATGGTGTAAAACTGAAAGAATTTCCTCTAAAATCAGGAACAAGACAAGGTTGTCCACTCTCACCACTATTATTCAACATAGTTTTGGAAGTTTTAGTCACAGCAATCAGAGAAGAAAAAGAAATACAAATTGGAAAAGAAGAAGTAAAACTGTCACTGTTTGCAGATGACATGATACTATACATAGAGAATCCTAAAGATGCCACCAGAAAAGTACTAGAGTTAATCAATGAATTTGGTAAAGTTGCAGGATACAAAATTAATGCACAGAAATCTCTTGCATTCCTATACACTAATGATGAAAAATCTGAAAGAGAAATTAAGGAAACACTGCCATTTACCATTGTAACAAAAAGAATAAAATACCTAGGAATCAACCTACTTAGGGAGACAAAAGACCTGTATGCAGAAAATTATAAGACACTGATGAAAGAAATTAAAGATGATACTAACAGATGGAGAGATATATCATGGCCTTGGATTGGAAGAATCAATATTGTGAAAATGACTATACTACCCAAGGCAATCTACAGATTCAATGCAATCCCTGTCAAATTACCAATGGAAGTTTTTATGGAGGTAGAACAAAAACTCATAAAATTTGTATGGAGACACAAGAGACCCTGAATAGCCAAAGCAGACTTGAGGGAAAAAAACGGAGCTGGAGGAATGAGACTCCCTGACTTCAGGCTATACTACAAAACTGCAGTAATCAAGACAATATGGTACTGGCACAAAAACAGCAACATAGATCAATGGAGCAAGATAGAAAGCCCAGAGATAAACCAATGTACCTATGGTCAACTAATCTATGACAAAGGAGGCAAGGATATACAATGGAGAAAAGACAGCCTCTTCAATAAGTGGTGCTGGGAAAACTGGACAGCTACATGTAAAAGAATGAAATTAGAACAGTCCGTAATACCATACAGAGAAATAAACTCAAAATGTATTAGAGACCTAAATGTAAGACTGGACACTATAAAACTCTTAGAGGAAAACATAGGAAGAACACTCTCTGACATAAATCACAGCCAGATCTTTTTTGATCCTCCTCTTAGAGTAATGGAAATAAAAACAGAAATAAACAAATGGGACCTAATGAAACTTAAAAGCTTTTGCACAGCAAAGGAAACCATAAACAAGATGAAAAGACAACCCTCAAAATGGGAGAAAATATTTGCTAACGAATCAACAGACAAAGGATTAATCTCCAAAATATATAAACAGCTAATGCACCTCAATATTAAGAAAGAAACAGCCCAATCCAAAAACGGGCAGAAGACCTAAATAGACATTTCTCCAAAGAAGACATACAGATGGCCAAGAAGCACATGAAAAGTTGGTCAACATCACTAATTATTAGAGAAATGCAAATCAAAACTATAATGAGGTACCACCTCATACTAGTTAGAATGGGCATCATCAGAAAATCAACAAACAGCAAATGCTGGAGAGGGTGTGGAGAAAAGGGAAACCTCTTGCACTGTTGGTGGGAATGTAAATTGATACAGCAACTATGGAGAATAGTATGGAGGTTCCTTAAAAAACTAAAAATAGAATTACCATATGACCCAGCAATCCCACTCCTGGGCATATACCCAGAGAAAACCATAATTCTAAAAGACACATGTACTCCAGTGTTCACTGCAGCACTATTTACAATAGCCAAGTCATGGAAGTAACCTAAATGCCCATCGAGAGACGAATGGATAGAGAAGATGTGGTACATATATACAATGGAATATTACTCAGCCATAAAAAAGAACGAAATTGGGTCATTTGTAGAGATGTGGATGGATCTAGAGACTGTCATACAGAGTGAAGTAAATCAGAAAGAGAACAAGTATCGTATATTAACACATATACGTGGAACCTAGAAAAATGGTACAGATGAACTGGTTCGCAGGACAGAAATTGAGACACAGATATACAGAACAAACGTATGGACAGCAAACGGGGAAAGTGGCGGGGGACTGGTGGTGGTGGTGTGATGAATTGGGCGATTGGGATTGACATGTATACACTGATGTGTATAAAATGGATGACTAATAAGAACCTGCTGTATGAAAAGATAAAGAAAATTAAAAAAAAAAAAAAAACACCAAAATAAAACCACATAGGGGCTTCCCTGGTGGCGCAGTGGTTGAGTCTGCCTGCCGATGCAGGGGACACGGGTTCGTGCCCCGGTCCAGGAAGATCCCACATGCCACGAAGCAGGTAGGCCCGTGAGCCATGGCTGCTAAGCCTGCGCGTCCGGAGCCTGTGCTCTGCGACGGGAGAGGCCACAACAGTGAGAGGCCCGCATACCGCAAAAAACAAAAACAAAAAACCCCACATAATTATGACACAGTGGCAGAAATTAAAAATGGATTTTGTTTTTGATTAAATTAAGGAATTATTCTTACTATTTTAGGCAGGATATGTTTTAGAAATGATACCTATTACCTATCCTAATTCAGAGATACATACTGAAGAATAAATAAATGAAATAATATGATATTTGGAATTTATTTCCAAACAGCCCAGTTGGGGTTGGAAAGTTAATGAGAGTGAAAATAAAACGAGATTTGTCAGTTGATAATTGTTGGAGTTGGGTGATGGGTATATGGGAGTTTCATTATGCAATTTTCTCTACTTTTGTATATGTTTGAAGATTTCCATATTAAAGCTTTCTTTTAAAAATTAAAAAAGAAAAGGAAAGGTAATCCCCCAGATCAGAGAAGAGATGAAGAAATGGAAATTAGAAAAAATAAAGTTATGGTATATATATATATATATATATATATATATATATATATATATATATATATAGAAGTATCTGAATGAAAGAATAAAGCTGTATTAGTCACGGTTCTCCAGAGAAATATAAACAGTAGGAGACAGATGATAGATAGATATAGATATAAAGGAGATTTATTATGAGGAATTGGCTCCCCCGATTATGTAGGCTGTGAAGTCCCAAGATCTGCTGTCTACAAACTGGAGACTCAGGAAAGACAGTGGTGTAATTCAGTCAGAGTCTGAGGGCTTGAGAACTGGGAAGCTGATGGTGTAAATCCCAGTAGGAGGGCAGGAAAAGATGAGATGAGGTGTTCCAGCTCAACAGTGAGGCAGGAAAAAGGGCAAATTCCTCCTTCCACCACTTTTTGTTCCATTCAGGCTGCCAGTGGATTGGAAAGTGCCCGCCCATGCTGGAGAGGGCAGTCTACGAAGCCAAATGTTAATCTCCCCCAGGAACACCCTCACAGACACACCTAGAAATACTGTTTAATCTGGGCACCGCATTGCCAGCCAAGCTAACACATAATTAACCATCACAAAAGTGAAAGTTGGAGAGGTGATAATTGAAGAGATGAAAGCTGAGATTTTCCAAAATTGAAAGACATGAGTACTTACATTGAAAATTCTACGTAGTGTTGAATAAATAGTAATAGTAAATTCATAACCAGACCCATCATAATAAAACTCCAGAGCTTTAAAGATAAAGAAAAATCCTGAAAGATAACCAGAGGGGGAAAAATTCACGCATAAATAAAAAAAAAGCAGATCATTTGTTACCTAGGGAAAGGGAGGGAGGGAAAATGCCAAATACAGTGACAGAACGGAAAATGGTACAGCCATGCTGAAAACAAGTTTGGCAGTTTCTTGTGAAGGTAAACATACAGTTACCATCAATCCCAGTTCTTGGTAATTACCCACGAGAAAAGAAAATGTGTGTTCACACAAAAACTTTTACCGAAATGATAATAGGAGCTTTATTTATAACCATCAAGAACTGGAAACAACCCAAATGCTCTTCAACAGGGAAGCACATAAACTGTTTTATATCCATAAGATGGAAAAACACTCAGAAATAAATAAGAATGAACTATCAATACAGTTAATAACACCAATGAATCTCTAAAGGCATTTTGCCAAGTGAAAGAAGCCAGTCTCAAAAGGTTACATTCTACATGATCAATTTTATGTGACATTCTGGGAAGGCGCAATCACAAGGAGTGGAGAAGGGAGCAGAGTTCCTAGGGTCCCAGGAAGGGGAGGGTGTGACTTCAAAGGATCAACACTTGGGAGTTTATTCCTTAGATGATGGAACTATTCTATATCCTGATTGTGGTGGTGCTTATACAAGTCTACGCATGAGTTAAAATTCACAGAACAATAGACCCAAAAACAGATCACTAAGTAAATTCAAAATTTAATTAATTAAAAAAATTGATGCAATGAAAGGACAGTATTGGATAATGAGACTTAAAATCAGTAATTGATTGTCTTTTCCTTAATGACCTAGAGGTCACAGACCAACTGATTAGTCTCAGACCAATTCCAAAGCATTGTTTTCTGAAAACTGTATTTTCTTAAATATTCTCCACACGAAGTACATGGTATAGATAGAAATACTTTTTTGTGTCCTCTAAAGCTCTCAAGCAGATGTGGTGCAGTGGTTGAGTCTGCCTGCTGAGGCAGGGGATGCGGGTTCGTGCCCCAGTCTGAAAAAAAGGTAACTTTTTAAATTAAAAGTTATTTTTAAATGATAACAAGGAAATGACAACATTCCCAGCAACGTTCTTAAAATGATATTATCAAGGAAGTTTCAATTAAGTGAAATGAAAATATATGGAAGCATATTTAAAGCTATGGAAATACCTTTAAACATGAAAAACAAGGGTTTGAAAGATATACTTTGTGCCTGAAATTGCATCTGCGGGAAAACAAAATTTGTATAATATTTCAGGGCAAACTGAGTTTGCCATAGTTCATGGCATTATTATTACAGATTCGATTTGGAAAAGGTTAACAAAATTTTGTTAAACTAACAGATGTTTATAAGATGATATCTTTTATTTGTCTGTTTTTCACCAGCAAAGGCCTAGCTGAAGGCATTTGTCACCCAGCCCCCTCTACGAGCAGATTGGGGTCCAGGGCCTAATAAAATCAAGGTCGGTGCTGCCTTTTCCTCCCAGGCTTCATGTCCTGGGATAGATGGGGCTGGCTGGTTTGGAACCAAAGCTCCTGGGCCTGTAACTGAATAATCACAGGTTTCTTTCTGTTTGGGATCAATATGTTTATTACACAAAATCACTGAATTGCTGTGTCTGTTAGGTTTAGAAAATGAAGTCCGTTTCTTTATAAGAGACAGTTTGTTCCTGTCTATCACATGCTGTCCTGCAACATTTAACTCAATTCCAGGAGAGCTGCCCAAGAAGCGACGTTCAGACCCAGGGCATAAGCAGTGGCCACACTGCTCTCACTTTACCTGCTGAAGAGACACTACAGAGTCTGGGAGGAGAAAGCTGCTTGAGAAGAAATTGTCTGCAGTGAGCCAATTGACTCATTCAGCTAATACAATTGCCAAGGTGGGTTGGGGGTGAGGGTGGGTGACTCATACCAAAAAAACAAATGGAAAATAACTGGCATAGCCGGTGGCGGTTCCACCCTAGCAAACCTCTCCTCAGAAGAAAGAGAAGTCAGTTTCCTCAGTTACAGGTGAGCAGCTCAGGACTGGAGAGGTGACCCAATTTACCAAGTCAAAGAGCTGGTGGGAGCAGAGCCGTGACCTGCACTTGGGTTCCAGATACAGGGTTGACCATGCTGACCCAAGAGTGGGCACAGGTGGGTGTCTCAGGGCAGCTGTGGGGGTGCTAGCTCAGTGGTCACCCTCTGGGCCCCTGTTGGCTTGCACTGGATCCTTCCCAGGGTTGAAATCAAGATGGGTCTGTTCCCATTTACACATGAGCTGCAAGTACTGAAGCCTGCAGAGGGAGACCAGAGCTGGGAAGGAACAGAGGTGTGTCAGATGCGCTCAGCTGGGAACGGTGCCAGGTGGGGGTTGGGGGAGGGGGATGGAACAGGGCTTTCTCTGTCCCAGACACAGCGTGAAACAGGAGGGAAGGGGGCAGGGCACAACCTTTAAAAGAATGACATAGCCTGAGGACATGACATAAACTGATTACAATCAAATAGGTCCAAGATGGTGGACAAGTCGACTGGACGAGTGGATTTCCACTAGACCTTGAGCCTCAGTATACACTCATTGTAACACATTAGCAACGTGTTACAACACATTGTAACACACCCACAGGTGCCATGACGGTTCCAAAGCCAGCCATCAAAGACCAAAAAGTGGGCGGTGGCCAAATTTCTGGAAATCCCCACAGCAGCTGGAATACTCCTCCCACTCATTAGCCTATGAAATGAACCACTCCTATAAAAACTGACAACTTCAAACCCTGGGGTTGCTCTCGCCTTCTGAGATGGCCCACACTCAGTCTGTGGCGTGTGTTTCTCTCTAAATAAATCCACTTCTTACCTATCACTTTGTCTCTCACTGAATTCTTTCTGCGATGAGACATCAAGAACCTGAGCTTCGTTAAGTCCTGAGACCAGGTGTGTGATCTCAGTTAAAAGAGCATGGGTTCAAGTCCCAATCTGAGTTACATGGTTTTAGCTGTGCAACCCAAACTTTCTACCAACTGCAATAGTGGCTCTCTGACTGTTAGCGACCAGAAGCAGTCACTGACCACTTCGTCAGAGTAGCTCCTAGGAAGACCAAATCAAGAAAAAAGTCACAATTCCTCTGTATCATTTTCTCCAGGGAAGTGTTTCCCCAATCTGTCTCCTGTCACATCCCCAGTGCCTGAGCCAGGATGTGTCTAAGGTACAGTCCCTGCCCATCAAAGCCAGCAACTTTGTGAGATCCTTGCGTTGGGCTGGCTGTTTAGACAGAAAGCATCAAGCAGTTGGCATGAAGTAGGACTCAAGAGGCAGAGATACCACCAGTGCCTCTCAAGTCTCTTCAGTGGCAGGTTCAGATTGGAGGACACTGCAAAGGCCTGTCAGGAACCACACGTGGCCTGCTTTCTCCCTCTGTGTGGTGATAGCCACAGGTCTGCTTAAAGAAGATTTTTACTGGAAAGGAATGTGCTAGAGACTTGTTCCTGGCATGGGTTCTGAGCCCACACCTCCCGCACATCTGCTCTTTGTAACAAAGGTCTCTGGGAAGGTTCACCAGATTTCATTAAACATGACCCGTTAAAAAGGACATTTGACTTCTCTTTGGCCTTTCCTCTGTTTCTAGAGAGTTGACACGAGGTGGAGTACTGGGCTGTGCTGTGCTGAATGGGCTTCCTGGATCAATAAGGGGGAGAATGTCTACCTGGTAGATGGTCAGGTGCCCGGGAGCACACAGGCTGTGCCCAGCATCCCACATACCTGTGGGCACAGTGCATGTGCTTCCTTTACAAGCACAGGAATCACTGCCCACTGAGTTAGGAATAAGGGACCAATTTGGAGCATTACAGACCCTCCAGAGAAGGCTGGAAAACCAGGATCAGAAAGAACCAGGGCACCAAGAGTGACTCCCTTTTGGAATGCTTGGACCCCAACCCCTATTCCTGTATTCAGAATTAGTCCACTGAAGCCAGAATCCCAGGGGAAGATCTGATGGGCCACCATAAGGCACATGCTTCCATTTGACTGTTTGGCCATAAGAGTCCATTGGCTTCTGCAGAGGGAGAGCAGAGCACTTTGATTTCCAGTCCCACCAAGACTTATCCAGAGGAGAAAAAGAATTCCCCAAATGGAAAGAAGGATGCCGATAGGGAAGGAGAGAGACTTACTGTGCAGGCAAAGCAAAAGCAAAACTGTCCACCGCACCATTTTAACATGGTAGTCGATGGTGATGCCGGTTCCTCAGGGGACATCTGTACCAGCAACCACGCTCTCTCCACTTTCCAGCCCTTCCTCAGTTTGCTGGGCTGGATGGGTACAGAGAAAGTTTATTGAGTGCTCAGATTCATCCCAGTCTCAGAGCTGGAGAAGTCCTTAGGTATTTCTGGTCCAAGCTCTTCTTGGATTGCCTCCCAGCGAGGTGGTGACCGGGTTGTAGAGACCACTGAGGCATTAGAAGTGTGGGACCCAGGAAGAATGAAACACTCTGACTCAGGCATTGGAAGGACCACTGTAGACCAGACTGTGGGGACCCTAGTGGGGAAGCTCATGGCCTCCTGGGAGAGATGAGGCAACTGGGACTGGGGTGGTAGCCAGACATGAGAGGGAAGATCTGAGTCCAGAGGAACCCTGAAGGAGAGGCAATGAGATTTATGACAGGGTGGGTGAGGGTGTGCAGGCTGGTGAGGACTCAGGGACTACCCTCGAGGGGACAGACACTAAAAGGATGTCCACGCTGAGCATCCTGGGACTTGGGGTGCCTTGAGAGCCATTTACACAGGCTGGTGTCTCTTCAACTGTTTTCAACAGAAGTTTGAGAATTTGTTTGCTTATTCCTTATCATATTTACATTTAATATTCCTCCTTTCTTTTGCAAGTTTTATTAAGACCTAAATTAAATATGCAGCCAAGTAAAACTGTGCCCACTAAGAACTTAACCACAAATTTTTTAAGTTTAGTAAACAAATAAATGTACTCTTATTAGAAGGAAAACATGAGAACTGAGGAAAAATGAGAAAGAAAATCAGAGGGAGGAATAATTTTTTTAAGAAAAAGGGGGAATTTCTATGTATTGTAATGCTAAAATATTAACAACAATTGGGGTAAATAACTGATTATTGTTTTTTTTGAAAATAGATCTTAGTTTTCAGAGTTTTAGGTTTAGGTTCACAGCAAAATTGAGGGGAAGATACAGAGATTTCCACAGCTTCCTTCATAATCAACATTCCCAACAAGAGAGGTACATTAGTTACAACTGATGAATCTACATTGACACATCATAATCATCCAAGTCCATAGTTTACATTCAGGCTCACAGTTCATGGGTTCATGTGTTCACACTTGGTGTTGTACATTCTATGGGTCTGGACAAATGTATAATGACATATACCCAACATCGTAGTTTCATACAGAGTACTTCACTGCCCTAAAAATCCTCTGTGCTCTATTTATTCCTATCTCCCCTCTCAAGCCCCTGGAAACCTCTGATCTTTACTGTCTCCATAGTTTCGTTTCTTCCAGAAAGTCATAGGATTGGAATCATATAGTATGTATCCTTCTCAGATTGGTTTCTTTCACTTATAATATGCATTTAAGCTTCTTCCATGTCTTTTCATGGCTTGATAGCTCATTCTTTTTGGCATTGAGTAATATTACATTATCTGGATATGCTACAGTTTGTTTATCCATTCACCTGCTGAAGGACATCTAGGTGGCTTCCAGCTTTTGGCATTTATGAATAAAGCTGCTATAAACATCTACATGCAGGTGTTTGTGTGGACACAGTTTTTAACTCCTTTGGGTAAACACTAAGGATCATGATTGCTGAGACCTATGCTAAGAGTATGTTTAGTTTAATAAGAAACTGTCAAAAACGGTCTTCTAAAGTGGGTGTAGCACTTTGCACTCCTACCAGCAATGAATGAGCGTTCCTGTTGCTCGACATCCTCATAAGTATTTGGTATCGTCAGTGTTCTGGATTTTGACCATTCTGATAGGTGTGAAGAGTTAGATTCTTTTTAGCAATAGGATTGGCACATCCCAAACGTGAGCATGAGAGTGGTTGTTTTAATTTCTAATATAGTCTTTATGGCTAAATATCCAGAAACATCTTTTAGTTTACTGGAATCACGTCATCATGAAGCCTTGATAGACTCATGCAAATTTGAAAGATACTATCATCTTTTAACTATGAAACAATCAGCAGTCTTTATTACACGGAAACAAAACATTATAACAAAGATTTTTTTAAAAAAATTCAAAGTAAGTCCAATTTTAAGTTTCTTCTTAGCACCATCTGCATGCATCACCATACCCTAAAAAGCAGTAGAAAAAGAAATCAGATTTAAACTGATAAGAACAGCAGATACTATATTTGATCAAAAGACTGAGAAACAACAGCACATACAGTTGAGTAATGATTTTCAATGATGTTTTAGGGAGTTAAAAATGTAGGAAAAGAAGGGTGTGATAAACTTATCAAGCGGTGATGGGGCACTAAGAAGAGATTCCTTTGATTCAGGGAGAAGGAGAAAGTACCAGTTATCCTACAATCAATGGAAGAAGTCTTCACTGATCCCCTCAAGGAGACAAGACAGGGAACATCTTGGGAAGGACCCTTGGGCAGAAAACCTCTGCAGACCTCTGGGCCTTAGTTTCCTCCTCTGGTGGGGGAAAAAATAGGGAACTAAACAAAAAGAGGGAACTAAAGTTGATGATGGTACACATTAATTTTGCTGCTCTGTTATATAAATATTTAATAATTTCTTATCTAAAATTAGGTCTGACATTCTTAAGGTACTTGAGAAAATAAGAGATGGCCTCAAGCACTTGTGGAGAACATGCTAGCACTGGTCATGAGAAGGGTCAGCAGCCCTGAGGTCACCCACACACGCACGGCCAGAGGATGGAAACTAGAGGTCCCTCCAGACACCCTCTCAGTCTCCTGATGCACTGGCTCCAGTCTGTGGGCTTGCTTCTCAGCCCAGTGTTTCTGCCATTCAGGCAGCTCCTAAAAAGTATTCTAGTATTTTGACATGGCTATTTCAGAGATAGTCTGGATGCTAACAATTTCTTTGAGAAATGTTTACTTCCACATAACCAGAACTCCAACCTGATATTATCAATCAACTTTGGAGAAATAGTGGCAAATTTGGTGTTTTTCTTAGAAATCCAGGCAAGCTATGTGGAAATCTTCATTCCATCAGGATCTACTCAGAGGGTGCTTATAAGGTCATTTCAATACAAGGAATGTAAAAACAATTTTTTTTTAATGAATCATGTTATAGTCCTTCATAAACCCCAGCCCCTATTAAAAATAATTGGTTTTGGGCTTCCCTGGTGGTGCAGTAGTTGAGAGTCCGCCTGCCAATGCAGGGGATACGGGTTCGTGCCCCAGTCCGGGAAGATCCCACATGCCGTGGAGCGGCTGGGCCCGTGAGCCATGGCCGCTGAGCCTGCGCATCCGGAGCCTGTGCTCCGCAACAGGAGAGGCCACAGCAGTGAGAGGCCCGCGTACCACAAAAAAAAAAAAAAAAAATTCGTTTTATTTTGAAATGTTTCCACTCCTGCATAATGAAATTTTTAAAATATGTATTTATTTATTTTATTTATTTATTTTTGGCTGTGTTGGGTCTTCCTTGCTTCGAGCGCAGGCTTTCTCTAGTTGCAGCAAGCAGGGGCTACTCTTTTTTGCAGTGCGCGGGCTTCTCATTGCAGTGGCTTCTGTCGTTGTGGAGCAAGGGCTCTAGGCACGCGGGCTTCAGTAGTTGCAGCATGTGGGCTCAGTAGTTGTAGCTCACAGGCTCTAGAGCACAGGCTCAGTAGTTGTGGGGCATGGGGTCAGCTGCTCCACAGCATGTGGGATCTCCCCAGACCAGGGCTCGAACCCATTGGCAGGCGGATTCTCAACAACTGTGCCACCAGGGAAGTCCAATAATGAACTTTTAACAAAGTAATTTTATGGTACTTGAACTAGATCAATTAATTCTGATCAATACCAAAGAAAGTGAGTTTGCCCAATATGGCAGCAACATAACAGGATGCCCATTGCTGCTGGAATCAGTGAAGGCTGAACATAGTTCACCTTTGTGACTACAATCATTTCTCAGATAACCAATCAAGATAAAATCATTTACTTTCTTTCTTGTCTCTAGTAGTTTTCTGATACTGAAGCTTCAATTTCTCAAAATGTTCATTTTGCCTGTTAAAAACACCCATAAATTTTAAAACTTAAGGTAAAAAGGAAAATCTAACACAACAACATGTAACTGGATCTAATCTATTTTATTACTTTTTTTTTTTGCTTATTGGAAAAGCCAGGATATTTAAGAAATCTACCTAAGAGATTAACCAGACATCCCCTCTTTAGTCTCTGATACATCAGAGAGATCTATAACTCCCATCTGGTTGTAATAAGAATAAAAAGTTTAAAACCTAGAGTTTTATTGTTACTTTAAAGAATCAAATTCTTTATTTGAAGATAGAAAACTGAAAGCCAATTTAGGGAGGAAGTCTAAGATCCCCTGGAGCAAATGTGAGTTTCTTTCAGCTTGGAAATGATAATAAGCCATGTTATCTGAAAGGCAGAAACACGTTTTTCCTTTAGAGAAACCGAGACCATGACCAAGCACCTCTCAACTCAGGCCTGCCATCCTGCCCCGTAGTCTGGAATTTACCTCTCACGTGGCCACTATGGTTTTCTTCAAACTTCAACATCTGAAATTGGCTTGGAAGACTACATATGAGGACATCTGTATTTTGCCTTTTTAAGAGAAATTCCCCACATTGCCCAGGGAACAATTATCTAGTCTTTAAGTTTTGCTGATTATATCTGAGGTTGATGCTTTTGCAGGAGCCTGTGTACTTGGCCAAATTTCCATTTTGTAGATTGCTTATGCTGAAATACTTAGTCTATTATCACTAATTTATTCATCTTAGAATATAAGTGACCAAAATTAAGTTAAATTATTACCTCTCTAAGAGGTTTACAAATTGAGGAGGGAACAATCATTCATTCTTTTCTTTTCTTTTTTTTGGGGGGGGGAATGCAACAAATGCAGTAGTTTTTTTTTTTTACATTTTATTGGAGTATAATTGCTTTACAATGGTGTGTTACTTTCTGCTTTATAACAAAGTGAATCAGTTATACATATACCTATGTTCCCATATCTCTTCTTTCTTGCATCTCCCTCCCTCCCACCCTCCCTATCCCACCCCTCAAGGTGGTCACAAAGCACCGAGCTGATAACCCTGTGCTATGCGGCTGCTTCCCACTAGCTATATACCTTACGTTTGGTAGTGTATATATGTCCATGCCTCTCTCTCGCTTTGTCACAGCTTACCCTTTCCCCTCCCGATATCGTCAAGTCCATTCTCTAGTAGGTCTGTGTCTTTTTTCCTGTCTTACCCCTAGATTCTTCATAACATTTTTTCCCTTAAATTCCATATATATGTGTTCGCATACAGTATTTGTCTTTAGCTTTCTGACTTACGTCACTCTGTATGACAGACTCTAGGTCTATCCACCTCATTACAAATAGCTCAATTTCGTTTCTTTTTATGGCTGAGTAATATTCCATTGTATATATGTGTCACATCTTCTTTATCCATTCATCCGATGATGGGCACTTAGGTTGTTTCCATCTCTGGGCTATTGTAAATAGAGTTCTATTGTAAATAGAGCTGTACATGACTCTTTTTGAATTATGGTTTTCTCAGGGTATATGCCCAGTAGTGGGATTGCTGGGTCATATGGTAGTTCTATGTGTAGTTTTTTAAGGAACCTCCATACTGTTCTCCATAGTGGCTGAACCAATTCACATTCCCACCAGCAGTGCAAGAGTGTTCCCTTTTCTCCACACACTTTCCAGCATTTATTGTTTCTAGATTTTTTGATGATGGCCATTCTGACTGGTGTGAGATGATATCTCATTGTAGTTTTGATTTGCATTTCTCTAATGATTAATGATGTTGAGCATTCTTACATGTGTTTGTTGGAAGTCTATATATCTTCTTTGGAGAAATGTCTATTTAGGTCTTCTGCCCATTTTTGGATTGGGTTGTTTGTTTTTTTGTGATTGAGCTGCATGAGCTGCTTGTAAGTTCTGGAGATTAATCCTTTGTCATTTGCTTCATTTGCAAATATTTTCTCCCATTCTGAGGGTTGTCTTTTGGTCTTGTTTATGGTTTCCTTTGCTGTGCAAAAGCATTGAAGTTTCATTAGGTCCCATTTGTTTATTTTTGTTTTTATTTCCTTTTCTCTAGGAGGTGGTTCAAAAAGGATCTTGCTGTGATTTATGTCATAGGGTGTTCTGCCTAAGTTTTCCTCTAAGAGTTTGATAGTTTCTGGCTTTATATTTAGGTCTTTAATCCATTTTGAGCTTATTTTTGTGTATGGTGTTAGGGAGTGATCTAATCTCATACTTTTACATGTACCTGTCCAGTTTTCTCAGCACCACTTATTGAAGAGGCTGTCCTTTCTCCTCTGTACATTCCTGCCTCCTTTATCAAAGATAAGGTGACCATATGTGCATGGGTTTATCTCTGGGCTTTCTATCCTGTTCTATTGATCTATCTTCCTGTTTTTGTGCCAGTACCATACTGCCTTGATTACTGTAGCTTTGTAGTATAGTCTGAAGTCAGGGAGCCTGATTCCTCCAGCTCCGTTTTTCGTTCTCAAGATTGCTTTGGCTATTCGGGGCCTTTTGTGTTTCCATACAAATTGCGAAATTTTTTGTTCTAGTTCTGTGAAAAATGCCAGTGGTAGTTTGATAGGGATTGCATTGAATCTGTAGATTGCTTTGGGTAGTAGAGTCATTTTCACAATGTTGATTCTTCAAATCCAAGAACATGGTATATCTCTCTATCCTTTTTTATCATCTTTAATTTGTTTCATCAGTGTCTTTTTTTTTCAATGTGAGTAGCTTTTTATTAAATGATATTAATTATCTTGTTTTCCTATTATTCTTTTTTTTTAACATCTTTATTGGGGTACAATTGCTTTATAATGGTGTGTTAGTTTCTGCTCTATAACAAAGTGAATCAGTTATACATATACATATGTCACCATATGTCCTCCCTCTTGTGTCTCCCTCCCTCCCACTCTCCCTATCCCACCCCTCCAGGCTGTCACAAAGCACCGAGCTAATATTCCTGTGCCATGTGGCTGCTTCCCCCTAGCTATCTACCTTACTACGTTTGTTAGTGTGTGTATGTCCATGACTCTCTCTCGCCCTGTCAAAGCTCACCCTTCCCCCTCCCCATATCCTCAAGTCCGTTCTCCAGTAGTTCTGCGTCTCTATCCCCGTCCCACCCTTAGGTTCTTCATGACATCCTTTTTTTTCTTAAATTCCATATATATGTGTTAGCATACGGTATTTGTCTTTTTCTTTCTGACTTACTTCACTCTGTATGACAGACTCTAGGTCTATCCATCTCATTACAAATAACTCAATTTCGTTTCTTTTTAAGGCTGAGTAACATTCCATTGTATATATGTGCCACATCTTCTTTATCCATTCATCCAATGATGGGCAGTTAGGTTGTTACCATCTCCGGGCTATTGTAAACAGAGCTGCAATGAACATTTTGGTACATGACTCTTTTTGAATTTTGGTTTTCTCAGGGTATATGCCCAGTAGTGGGATTGCTGGGTCATATGGTAATTCTATTTGTAGTTTTTTAAGGAACCTCCAAACTGTTCTCCAGAGTGGCTTAAGCAATTCACATTCCCACCAGCAGTGCAAGGGTGTTCCCTTTTCTCCACACCCTCTCCAGCATTTATTGTTTCTAGATTTTTTGATGATGGCCATTCTGACTGGTGTGAGATGATATCTCATTGTAGTTTTGATTTGCATTTCTCTAATGATTAATGATGTTGAGCATTCTTTCATGTGTTTGTTGGCATTCTGTATATCTTCTTTGGAGAAATGTCTATTTAGGTCTTCTGCCCATTTTTGGATTGGGTTGTTTGTTTTTTTGTGATTGAGCTGCATGAGCTGCTTGTAAATTTTGGAGATTAATCCTTTGTCATTTGCTTCATTTGCAAATATTTTCTCCCATCTGAGGGTTGTCTTTTGGTCTTGTTTATGGTTTCCTTTGCTGTGCAAAAGCTTTGAAGTTTCATTAGGTCCCATTTGTTTATTTTTGTTTTTATTTCCATTACTCTAGGAGGTGGGTCAGAAAAGATCTTGCTGTGATTTATGTCATAGAGTGTCTTGCCTATGTTTTCCTCTAGGGGTTTGATAGTTTCTGGCTTTACATTTAGGTCTTTAATCCATTTTGAGCTTATTTTTGTGTATGGTGTTAGGGAGTGATCTAATCTCATACTTTTACATGTACCTGTCCAGTTTTCCCAGCACCACTTATTGAAGAGGCTGTCCATTCTCCACTGTACATTCCTGCCTCCTTTATCAAAGATAAGGTGTCCATATGTGCATGGGTTTATCTCTGGGCTTTCTATCCTGTTCCACTGATCTATCTTTCTGTTTTTGTGCCATTACCATACTGTCTTGATTACTGTAGATTTGTAGTATAGTCTGAAATCAGGGAGCCTGATTCCTCCAGCTCTTTTTTTCGTTCTCAAGATTGCTTTGGGGTCTTTTGTGTTTCCATACAAATTGCGAAATTTTTTTTCTAGTTCTGTGGAAAATGCCAGTGGTAGTTTGATAGGGATTGAATTGAATCTGTAGATTGCTTTGGGTAGTAGAGTCATTTTCACAATGTTGATTATTCCCATCCAAGAACATGGTATATCTCTCCATCTATTTGTATCATCTTTAAGTTCTTTCATCACTGTCTTATAATTTTCTGCATACAGGTCTTTTGTCTCCTTAGGTAGGTTTATTCCTAGATATTTTATTCTTTTTGTTGCAATGGTAAATGGGAGTGTTTTCCTGATTTCACTTTCAGATTTTTCATCATTGGTGTAAAGGAATGCCAGAGATTTCTGTGCATTAATTTTATATCCTGCAACTTTACCAAATTCATTGATTATCTCTAGTAGTTTTCTGGTAGCATCTTTAGGATTCTCTATGTATAGTATCATGTCATCTGCAAACAGTGCCAGTTTTACTTCTTCTTTTCCGATTAGAATTCCTTATATTTCCTTTTCTCCTCTGATTGCTGTGGCTAAAACTTCCAAAACTATGTTGAATAAGATTGGTGAGAGTGGGCAACCTTGTCTTGTTCCTGATCTTAGTGGAAATGCTTTCAGTTTTTCACCATTGAGCATGATGTTAGCTGTGAGTTTGTCATATATGGCCTTTATTATGTTGAGGAAAGTTCCCTCTATGACTACTTTCTTCAGGGTTTTTATCATAAATGGGTGTTGAATGTTGTCAAATGCTTTCTCTGCATCTATTGAAATGATCATATCGTTTTTATTCTTCAATTTGTTAATATGGTTTATCACACTGATAGATTTGCATATATTGAAGAATCCTTTCATTCTTGGAATAAACCCCACTTGATCATGGTCTATGATCCTTTTAATGTGCTGTTGGATTCTGTTTGCTAGTATTTTGTTGAGGATTTTTGCATCTATGTTCATCAATGATATTGGCCTGTAATTTTCTTTCTTTGTGACATCCTTGTCTGGTTTTGGTATCAAGGTGATGGTGGCCTCGTAGAATGAATTTGAGAGTGTTCCTCCCTCTGCTATATTTTGGAAGGGTTTGAGAAGGATAGGTGTTAGCTTTTCTCTAAATGTTTGATAGAATTCGCCTGTGAAGCCATCTGGTCCTGGGCTTTTGTTTGTTGGAAGATTTTTAATCACAGTTTCAATTTCAGTGCTTGTGTTTGGTCTGTTCATAGTTTCTATTTCTTCCTGATTCTGTCTTGGCAGGTTGTGCATTTCTAACAATTTGTCCATTTCTTCCGGTTGTCCATTTTATTGGCATAGAGTTGCTTGTAGTAATCTCTCATGATCTTTTATATTTCTGCAGTGTCTGTTGTTACTTCTACTTTTTCATTTTTAATTCTATTGATTTGAGTCTTCTCCCTTTTTTTTCTTGATTTGTCTGGCTAATGGTTTATCTATTTTGTTTATCTTCTCAAAGAACCAGCTTTTAGTTTTATTGATCTTTGCTATTGTTTCCTTCATTTCTTTTTCATTTATTTCTGATCTGATTTTTATGATTTCTTCCCTTCTGCCAACTTTGGGGTTTTTTTGTTCTTCTTTCTCTAATTGCTTTAGGTGCAAGGTTAGGTTGTTTATTCGAGATGTTTCCTGTTTTTTAAGGTGGGCTTGTATTGCTATAACCTTCCCCCTTAGAACTGCTTTTGCTGTATTCCATAGGTTTTGGGTCGTCGTGTCTCTATTGTCATTTGTTTCTAGGTATTTTTTGATTTCCTCTTTGATTTCTTCAGTGATCACTTCGTTATTAAGTAGTGTATTGTTTATCCTCCATGTGTTTGTATTTTTTACAGATCTTTTCCTGTAATTGATATCTAGTTTCATAACGTTGTGGTTGGAAAAGATACTTGATATGATTTCAATTTTCTTAAATTTACCAAGACTTGATTTGCGACCCAAGATATGATCTATTCTGGTGAATGTTCCACGAGCACTTGATAAGAATGTGTTTTCTGTTGTTTTTGAATGGAGTGTCCTATAAATATCAATTAAGTCCATCTTGTTTAATGTATCATTTAAAGCTTGTGTTTCCTTATTTATCTTCATTTTGGATGATCTGTCCATTGGTGAAAGTGGGGTGTTAAAGTCCCCTACTATGAATGTGTTACTGTTGATTTCCCCTTTTATGGCTGTTAGTATTTGCCCTATGTATTGTGGTGCTCCTATGTTGGGTGCATAAATATTTACAATTGTTACATCTTCTTCTTGGATTGATCCCTTGATCATTATGTAGTGTCCTTCTTTGGTTCTTGTAATAGCCTTTATTTTAAATTCTATTTTGTCTGATATGAAAATTGCTACTCCAGCTTCCTTTTGGTTACCATATGCATGGAATATCTTTTTCCATCCCCTTACTTTCAGTCTGTATGTGTGTCTAGGTGCGACGTGGGTCTCTTTTAGACAGCATATATATGGGTCTTGTTTTGGTATCCATTCAGCCAATCTGTGTCTTTTGGTGGGAGCATTTAGTCCATTTACATTTAAGGTAATTATCGATATGTATGTTCCTATTCCCATTTTCTAAATTGTTTTGGGTTCGTTATTGTAGGTCTTTACCTTCTCTTGTGTTTCTTGCCTAGAGGAGTTCCTTTAGCATTTGTTTTAAAGGTGGTTTGGTGGTGCTGAACTCTCTCAACTTTTGCTTGTCTGTAAAGGTTTTAATTTCTCCATCAAATCTGAATGAGATCCTTGCTGGGTAGAGTAATCTTGGTTGCAGGTTTTTCTCCTTCATCACTTTAAATATGTCCTGTCACTCCCTTCTGGCTTGCAGAGTTTCTGCTGAAAGATCATCTGTTAACCTTATGGGGATTCCCTTGTGTGTTATTTGTTGTTTTTCCCTTGCTGCTTTTAATCTACTTTCTTTGTATTTCATTTTTGACAGTTTGATTAATATGTGTCTTGGCGTATTTCTCCTTGGATTTATCCTGTATGGGACTCTCTGTGCTTCCTGGACTTGATTAACTATTTCCTTTCCCATATTAGGGAAGTTTTCAACTATAATCTCTTCAAATATTTTCTCAGTCCCTTTATTTTGCTCTTCTTCTGGAACCCTATAATTCGAATGTTGTGCATTTAATGCTGTCCCAGAGGTCTCTGAGACTGTCCTCAGTTCTTTTCATTCTTTTTTCTTCTGCTCTGCAATAGTTATTTCCACTATTTTATCTTTCAGGTCACTTATCCGTTCTTCTGCCTCATATATTCTGCTATTGATCCCATCTAGAGTATGTTTCATTTCATTTATTGTGTTGTTCATTGTTGTTTGTTTCATCTTTTGTTCTTCTAGGTCCTTATTAAATGTTTCTTGCATTTTGTCTATTCTATTTCCAAGATTTTGGATCATCTTTACTGTCATTATTCCAAATTCTTTTTCAGGTAGACTGCCTATTTCCTCTTCATTTGTTAGGTCTTGGTGGGTTTTTATCTTGCTCCTTTATCTACGGTGTGTTTTCCTGTCTTCTCATCTTGCCTATCTTACTGTGTTTCAGGTCTCCTTTCTGCAGGCTGCAGGTTCGTACTTCCCGTTGTTTTTGGTGTCTGTCCCCAGTGGCTAAGGTTGTTTCAGTGGGTTGTGTAGGCTTCCTGGTGGAGGGGACTAGTGCCTGTGTTGTGATGGATGAGGATGGATCTTGTCTCTCTGGTGGGCAGGTCCACGTCTTTTGGTGTGTTTTGGGGTGTCTGTGGACTTATTATGATTTTAGACAGCCTCTCTGCTAATGGGTGGGGTTGTGTTCCTCTTTTGCTAGTTGCTTGGCATAGGGTATCCAGCACTGTAGCTTGCTGGTCGTTGAGTGAAGTTGGGTGCTGGTGTTGAGATGGAGATCTCTGGGAGATCTTCGCCATTTGATATTATGTGCAGCTGGGAGGTCTGTTGTTGACCAGTGTCCTGAAATTGGCTCTCCCACCTCAGAGGCACAGAACTGACTCCTGGCTGGAGCACCAAGAGCCTTTCATCCACATGGCTCAGAATAAAAGGGAGAAAAAGTAGAGAGAAAGAATTAGTAGAAGTAGGAAGAAAGAAAGAAATAAAGAAGGAAAGAAGGAAGAAAGAAGAAAAGAAGGAAAGAACGAAGGAAAGGAAAGATGGAGGGAGGGAGGGAAGGACAGTGGGAGGAAGGAAGAAAAGAAGGAGGGAAGGAAGGAAAAAAGAAAGAAAGATAAAGTAAAATAAAATAGAGTAAAATAAATAAAGTTATTAAATTAAAAAATAATTATTAAGAAAAAAAAAACGGACGGATAGGACCTTAGGACAAATGGTGGAAGCAAAGCTATACAGAGAAAATCTCACACAGAAGCATACACATACACACTCACAAAAAGAGGAAAAGGGGAAAAAATTATAAATCTTGCTCTCAAAGTCCACCTCCTCAATTTGGGATGATTTGTTGTCTATTCATGTATTCCACAGATGCAGGGTACATCAAGTTGATTGTGGAGTTTTAATCCGCTTCTTCTGAGGTTGCTGGGGGAGATTTCCCTTTCTCTTCTTTGTTCTCCAGCTCCCAGGGGCTCAGCTTTGGATTTGGCCCCACCTCTGCATTTAGGTCGCCAGAGGGCATCTGTTTTTCACTCATACAGGACGGGGTTAAAGTAGCCGCTGATTTGGGGGCTCTGGCTCACTCAGGCTTGGGGGAGGGAGAGGCACGGAGTGCGGGGCGGACCTGCGGTGGCAGAGGCCAGCGTGACGTTGTACCAGCCTGAGGCTTGCCGTGCGTTCTCCCGGGGAAGTTGTCCCTGGATCCCGGGAACCAGGCAGTGTCGGGCTGCACAGGCTCCCCGGAAAGGAGGTGTGGATAGTGACCTGAGCTCGCACACAGGCTTCTTGGCGGTGGCAGCAGCAGCTTTAGCGTCTCCTGCCCATCTCTGGGGTCCGCACTTTTAGCCGCGGCTCACGCCCGTTTCTGGAGCTCCTCTAAGCAGCGTTCTTAATCACCTCTCCTCACTCACCAGATAACAAAGAGGGAAGAAAAAGTCTCTTGCCTCTTCGGCAGCTCCAGACCTTTTCCCGGACTCCCTCCCGGCTAGCCGTGGTGCACTAACCCCTTCAGGCTGTGTTCACGCCGCCAACCCCAGTCCTCTCCCTGCGCTCCGACTAAAGCCCGAGCCTCAGCTTGCAGTTCCGCCTGCCCCGGCGGGTGAGCAGACAAGCCTCTCGGGCTGGTGAGTGCCAGTCGGCACCGATCCTCTGTGCGGGAATTTCCCCGCTTTGCCCTCCGCACCCCTGTTGCTGTGCTCTCCTCCGCGGCTCCGAAGCACCCCCACCTCCGCCACCCGCAGTCTCCTCCCGAGAAGGTGCTTCCTAGTGTGTGGAAACCTTTCCTCCTTCACAGCTCCCTCCCACTGATGCAGGTCCCGTCCCTATTCTTTTGTATCTGTTTTTTCTTTTGCCCTACCCAGGTACATGGGGAGTTTCTTGCCTTTTGGAAGGTCTGAGGTGGGAGGTCTGAGGTCTTCTGCCAGCGTTCAGTAGGTGTTCTGTAGCAGTTGTTCCACATGTAGATGCATTTCTGGTGTATCTGTGGGGAGGAAGGTGATCTCCGTGTCTTACTCTTCCGCCATCTTCCCCTTGTCACCTGCAGTATTAATTTTGATAGACATTGTTAAATGCTTTCTAAGGGCATAACAGTTATGGAGAATATCTGTTTTTCCAGGTCTCCTCTGTTTACATTTACTATCAACTTAAAAAAAAAAAAAAACTCTTTGCTAATTCTAATAAAGTATAAATGACCTCATTGTGATTTTAATGTTATTTATTACATGTGTTAGGATGATCATGGCATAATTATAACAAAAAATTTGAAACATCCTAAACATACATTAATATGTGAATGAGGTAAATAAATTGTGTTATATCCATAAAGTGGAACACATATGGAGGAAAGGTAACATAGATTTGGGTGGGCAGATAAAGAATATTCTTCAAAATATGTTAAATTGGAAAAAACAAGGTATAAAACACTATTCATAGTATATGCCCAATTATGTGACTATATATCTATATTTTATATGTGTGTGTGTGCTAGATGTATAAATAGATTAGAAATATATATATATATATATACACACACACACACACACAAGCGCACACACTTGGAATATTTCTAGGAAACAAAGATTTTTACAAAGTGGTTGCCACTGGAAAGGCAGACTAGAGTAATGGGGACAATTACTTTTTTTTTACCCTTTGGTACTTTTTAAATTGAGTTAATAAATAATTAACTGAAATGTATCATGATATAAAAATTCTACAAAAATATTAGCTGATTGAAAAAATGTTCAATAATAGGTAAGAATAATAATAGGCACAGATATTTTGAAAAAGAGGCAATGAATGGCAATTTGCTCTGTTAGTATTAAACTGAACTACAAAACTATTGAAAATAACATGGAGTAGAACTGGTGTTGGAATAAATAAATCAATAAATGGAACAAAATAGAGAGTACAGAAACAGAGCCATGTTTGTTTGAAAATGTAGTATATTTATTAATTCATTCTGCATATGTTTGTTGAATGATAGCTATCTTGCATAAGATAACAACCAAAACATTCAAAATCCTTGAGTTCACAGAGGTTGTAGTCTACAGAGAGAGAAAATTAGCCAAAATAGAAAAGTAAATGTTTCAAAATTTAGTGAGGCACAGTCAGGGCAACAGATCAGGAGATGACTGCCATTGAAAAGATTATTTGTTACTCACAGATCCCAAAAGGAGGGGGCATGCCACACTATGCAGGGCTACATGGGAAAGCACCAGGGTTGGTCAGCAGGCAGGAGTGAGGGTCCAGAACTGTGGGCAAGAGCCTTTATTGCAGTTTGCACAGAGGGAATGGGTAAGGCAGGGCAGGCAGGTTTAGGATGGCTAGTCTGAATAATTTCAGTGGGTTCTGGGACAGAGGGGCTGTCCCTAGTTGTCTGGCACCTGGCCCTGTGGTGATTAGGGCAGGTAGACAGCAGCCTGGAATATGAGAGTTGGATAGAGGAGGTGGGCGGGGTGAGGTCTCTGCATTGGCTGGTGTATTTGAAAAGCATGGTCATGGGTGAATTGTTTACTATCTCTAGTATTTGGTTAACCTTAGGAGCGTCAGCAAGGTTCCAGATGTCAGGGCAACAGAATACAAAAAATAAAAGACAAGGCTAAACATAATATATAAGAGGGTGGGAAGTACTATAAAAAATTGGGAGGAGAAAGGAAACAACAGGGGTGGGTGTGCATTTTTAATAGGGTGGTATGCATGGCCTTCCCTGGTCAGAAGATGTTATACAAAAACAAGACGGAGGAGAGAGAGTACACTGAGCAGGTGTTTGGGAGCAGAGCATTCCAGGACATGGGAGAGAGAATGAATTATTCAGTAAGTGGTTTTGGAACAAATGCATATCTCTTTGGAATATATACATAACCTTAAATTTCTAGTGCACACAAAATACACACACAAAAATAAAGTCCGACTGGATTAAGGAACTAAATGTAGTGAGTTCCAGTTAAAGATAGTAAACTGAGAACCTCCATTTACATTTGCTCCTTCCCCCAATCTTAATAAAATCATGGGAAGGGATTTTTGAAGACATAAACCTACAAAGGGAACAGGAAAAGAGGCAATGACAAATGTATGGAAGCTAGAAAGCAGAGTGATGACTAGAAATGGGCTTAGCAGAACTTGGAAAGCTGAATTATAAGCCAGCAGTAGGAAAATCCTGATTTACAGTACAAAATCCCCAAAGGCTCAGAAACTGGAAGCATCCTGGATCTCAGGAGGAAAGGAGAGGAGTGAGCTATAAATTAGATGACTGCTTTCAAACCTGTTTAATAAGCTGTTGGACACTCAGATCCAATCCACTGCTCCTCACACATGGAAACTTCTCCCCCTCTCTAATAGAATGCTGGAGGTTTGTTCTCTGGAGAGGGTAAAGCAAAATGTATCCACTTTGGTAGACTCCAGCTGCTTTGACTGGAGACTCTTGCCATTCTTCGCCAGTGTAGCCTCAGGATTCTGGAGCCAGGGTTTAATCCTCCAGGAAGAAGACTGAAGGTATATTTTTTGGTGAGTTTGAGCCAACCCAATAGGAGTGACCTAACTTCATTAGAAACAGGGACTCCCCCCACAAGACAGCTCACCCCACAGTGAAGCCCACTGAACACAAGGGACTCACACATCAGCAAACAGCCAAGAGTCACAGACACTTGAAGAAACCCACCCGGTAAATGACAGGGATGGAAGCAGACAATTTGGGAGCATTCAGAGGCTGTCCAGGAAACAGAAAGCTTTTAAAAAGCATCAATATTCTCAGATAGTTGAGAGAAAATATTCTATCGTGGTAACAAGCAATAACAAAGAAACAGCTAGAGAACCATAAATTTAAAATGGGATATCAGAAAAATCACACTGGATTGATGTATTTGAAAACATTAAAATTATGAATTTCTGTTTATCAAAGCACACCATCACAGGTGTGAAAAGGCAAGCCACAGAATAACAGAAAATCTTCGCAATTTTATCAAAAACAAAACACCTGTATCCAGAATATATAGAGAACCTCTACAAATAAATAAGAAAAAAGTTAGAAAACCAATAGAAAATTGGGCAAAGGGTCTGAACAATCACTTTGCAAAAGAGAGTACTCAAATGGGTATGAAAAGATGAATAACTTAAGGGAAAAAAATAAAACAAATTAAAATCACAATGATGTGCCATCCACCAGAATGGCTAAAATGAATTACACACATTCCAAGTATCAGTGACAATGTAAAGCAACTGGAGCTCTCAGATGCTGCTGAAGGGAATGTCAATTGGTAAAACCCCTTTGGAAAACTGGTTAGCAACATCTACTAATGCTGAAAATATGAATGCCCTATGACCCGATAATTCTACTCCTAGGCATATATCCAACAGAAATACATGCATATGTTCACCAAAAGATATGTACGAGAATGATTACAGCAGCACTATCCATAAAAACTGGAAACAATTGTCTATCAGCAGTGTAAAATCGGCAAATAAATTGTAGCACATTCTTACAGTGGAATACCATGCAGAAATGAGAATGTACACAAGATAAATGAATTGCATAAACATAGTGGTGAGTGAAAGAAGCCAGACACAAAATAATATGATCCTGTGTGCTTTCATTTATGTGAAGTACATAACAGGCAAAACTAATCTGTAATGTTTGAAGTAAAGGATAGTCATTTCCCTTAGGAAGGGGAGTGAGTGAGCAAGGCACAAGGGCGGCATCTGCAGTGATGGTAATGCTATTTCCAGAGCTAAGCGCTGGCTACACAAGTGTTTCCACTTGGTGAAAAGTTATAGAGTTGGATACTTTTGATATTTGCACTCTTCTATTGGGATAAAATACTTCAATAAAAAGTTACTTTATAAAACTTACTGGAAAGTTTGTAAGATGAAGATATAGCACTCTCTCAGAAAGTAAAACACAATAACCATAAATTAAAAACAGGGAGAAAAATTATTACAAAAAAGGCAAGAAACAACAAGTGTTGGTGAGAATGTGGAGAAAGAGGAACTCCTGTGCACTGTTGGTAGGAATGTAAATCAATGCAGCCACTATGAAAAACAGTATGAAGTTTCCTCAAAAAATTAACAATAGAACTACCATATGATCCAGCAATTCCATTTATGGGTGTTTATCGGAAAACAAACAAACAAAAAACACTAACTCAAAAAGATATATGCACCTCCAGGTTCATTGCAGCATTATTTACAGTCATCAAGATATGAAACAACCTAACTGTCCACCAACTGATGAATGGAGACACAAACACACACCCACACACTGGAATATTATTCAGCTATAAAAAAGAATGAAATCTTGCCATTTGCGATAACATAGATGGACCTCAAAGGTATTATGCCAAATGAAATAAGTCAGACAAATACAAATAGTGTATGATGTCACTTATATGTTGAATCTAAAAAGCAAACAAACAAACCCTCAAACTGAACTCACAGATACAGAAAACATATTGGTTGTTGCCAGAGCTGGAGACTAGAAGTTGGGTGAAATGGGTGAAGAAGGTCAAAAGGTACAAATTTTCAATTATAAAATAGGGAAGCCCTGGGGCTGTAATGTACAGCATGGTATTTATAGTTAATAATACTGGACTCTAACAAACAGTCCAACTTTACACCTAAAGGAGCTCGAAAAAGAACAAACAGAACCCAAAGTTAGTAGAAAGAAGGAAATAATAAAGTTCAGAGCGGAAATAAATGAAATAGTGACTAAGAACTGGCTCTTTGAGGACTTCCCTGGTGGCACAGTGGTTAAGAATCCACCTGCCGGGGCTTCCCTGGTGGTGCAGTGGTTGAGAGTCCGCCTGCCGATGCAAGGGACCCGGGTTCGTGGTCCGGTCTGGGAAGATCCCACATGCCGTGAAGCAGCTGGGCCCATGAGCCATGGCCGCTGAGCCTGTGCGTCCGGAACCTGTGCTCCGCAACGGGAGAGGCCACAACAATGAGAGGCCCGTGTACCGCAAAAAAAAAAAAAAAAAAAAAAAAAAAATCCACCTGCCAATGCAGGGGACACGGGTTCGATCCCTGGTCCGGGAAGATCCCACATGCCGCGGAGCAACTAAGCCCATGCACCACAACTACTGAGCCTGCATCCCACAACTACTGAAGCCCACACACCTAGAGCCCATGCTCCGCAGCAAGAGAAGCCACCACAATGAGAAGCCCACGCACTGCAGCTAGAGAAAGCTCACATGCAGCAACGAAGACCCAAAGCAGCCAAAAATAAATAAATAAAATTATTTAAAAAAAGAACTAGTTCTTTGAAAAGATAAACAATTGACAAATCTTCAGTTAGACTAGCAAAGGAAAAAATGGAAAGGGGCAAACAAAATCAGAAATGAAAGAGGAGAAGTTTCAACTGATACCACAAGAATACAAAGAATCATAAGACAATACTAAAAACAATTATATGTCAACAAATTGGACAACCTAGAAGAAATGGACAAATTCCTAGAAACATACAAGTTTCCAAGACTGAATCATGAAGAAATAGAAAACTTGAAAAGACCAATTATTAGTAAGGAAGTTGAATCAATAACCAAAAACCTCTCAATAAACAAAAATCAGAACCAGACTTCACTGGTAACTTTTACCAAACATTAAAAAAATATATTTAATACCTCTTCTTCTCAAACTCTTCCCAGAAAATGAAGAGAGAATGCTTCCAAATTCATTTTATGAAGCCAGCATTACCCTGATACCAAACCAGACAAGGACACCACAAAAACGAAAATTACATGTCTATATCCTTGATGAACATAGATGCAAAAATCCTAAACAAATGTTAGTAAACCAAATCCAGCGATACGTTAACAGGATCATACATCATGATCAAGTGAGATTTATCCCAGAGATGCAAGGATGGTTCAAAATCCACAAACTGATCAATGTGATACACCACATTAATAAAATGAAGGATAAAAACCATATGATTATCTCAACAAATGCAGAAAAAGCATTTGATAAAATTCAACACCTATTTATGATAAGGAAAAAACTCTCAACAAAGTGGGTATAGAGGATATATACCTCAACCTTAACTCAAAATGGCTTAGGTACTTGAATGCAAGACCTGAAACTATAAAAATCCTAGAAAAAGCATAGGCAGTACATAACCTCCTTGAAATTGGTCTTGGTAACGTTTTTGTGGATCTGACTCCAAAGGCAAGGGAAACAAAAGCAAAAATAAACAAATGGGACTACATCAAACAAAAAAGTTTCTGCACAGTGAAGGAAACCATAATCAAAATTTAAAAAGCAAGATACTAAATGAGAGAAGATATTTGCAAACCATATATCTGATAAAGGGTTAACATCTAAAATATATAAAGAAGTCATACAACTCAACAACACAAAAACACAGAACCCAATTAAAAAAATGGACAGAGGATCTGAATAGACATTTTCCCAAGAAGACAAACAAATGGCCAATAGACACTTGAAGAGATGTTCAGCATCACTAATTATTAGGGAAATGAAAATCAAAACCACAGTGAGATATCACCTCACAATTGTTAGAATGGCTGTTATCAAAACATGAGAAATAACAAGTGTTGTAAAGGATGTGGAGAAGAAACGCTCATACCTTGTTTGTGGGAATGTAAATTGGTGCAGTATGGAGATTCCTCAAAAAATTAAGAGTAGGGGCTTCCCTGGTGGTGCAGTGGTTAAGAATCCACCTGCCAATGCAGGGGACATGGGTTTGAGCCCTGGTCCAGGAAGATCCCACATGCCGTGGAACAACTAAGCCCATGCGCCACAACTACTGAGCCTGCGCTCTAGAGCCCATGAGCCACAACTACTGAAGCCCCTGCGCCTACAGCCCATGCTCCACAACAAGAGAAGCCACCGCAATGAGAAGCCCACACACTGCAACAAAGAGTAGCCCCTGCTCGCTGCAACTAGAGAAAGCCCACGTGCAGCAACAAAGACCCAAAACAGCCAATAAATAAATAAATTACAAATTCTTAAAAAAAAAAATTAAGAGTAGTACTACCATATAACCCAGTTGTTCCACTTCTGGGTGTTTATCCAAAGAATACAAAAACACTCATTTAAAAGATATATGCACCCCTGTGTCCACTGCAGCATTATTCACAATAGCTAAGATATGGAAATAGCCTAAATGTCCATCAATGGATGAATGGATAAAGGAGATATGATGTGTGTGTGTGTATATATATATATAATATTTTTAATTTTTAAAAATATGTGTTTTGATTTTAAAAATTAAAACTAAGTTTTTCTTCAAAAAGAAATCTCCAGTCTCTTTCACTGAAGAATGCTATCAACTGTTTAAAGAAGAATCAACACCAACAATACACAATCTCTTCCTGAAAACATAAGGAGGGAGAATATTTTCCCATCTCACTTTATGAGACCAGCATTACAGTGACACCAAAACCAGACAAAATAAAAAAAAAGGGAAACTAGAGACCAATAGCCCTCATGAACAGAGACATAAAAATCCTCTAACAATATTAGCAAATAGAATTCAGCAATATAGGAAAGGAATTACACACCATGACCAAATGAGGTTTATTCTAGGGACTAAAAGCTAGTTCAATATGCAAAAATCCATCAGTATCATCCACCATATTAACATAATGAAGAATAAATTTCACATGATTGTATCAATTGATGCAGAAAAACAGCATCCATTCATGATTTTTTAAATTCTCAGAAAACTAGGAACTGAGAGGAACTTCCTCAATGTGATAAAGAACACCTGCCAAAAGCTTACAGCTAATATCTACATAATGGTGAAGACAGAATGTTTTTCCCCTACCACTGGGAATAAGACAAGGGTGCCCACTCTCACCACTACTATCCCACATAGTGCTGGGAGTTCTAGCCAGAGCAAAAGGCAAGAAGAGGAAATAAATGGCATACAGTTACAGACAAGTCTCATTTTGCAGGAGTTATGTTCTATAAAGTTGCCATGAGCACTGAGTTAGCAAATACTGATACATAGCTCCTCGGGGAAATACAGGGTTAGGTTCCTGTGAGCCTCTGGTCACTCCATTTTCATTAACCCAAACACCATTTTCATTATATAGGTTTGTTTGCCATTGTCCTTGTAAATCAAGCCTGTCTCATCAGCATTGAAAACATGTTCTTCCACATAACCTTTTTCCTGTATAATTAACAGGTATTTTAAAAATTCTTTCCCAGAAGAATTTATCCTCAGAAGCTGCCTCACCTGCAAGTTTAACATTTTCACACTGTCTCACTTTTTCATATGTGTGAGCTGGCCAGTGCATCTGAGAAGGGTTTATGTTTTCCTGACATGGGGCAATGTGACCATCAGTTGGCTTCGTCTTTCCTCACAAACAGTCTGTCACTATGCATTCCTTTGTCAGTTGTCATCTCATGAATCCACAAATTTAAGTGCTTTTCCATAGTTTCTTCATGCACTAGAGATGTTACTTTAGCACTTTCCACAGCAGCCTCACCTACAGTTTGGCAAATTTCTTCTTCCTTTTTCTGTATGTACCATATTGTTCATTCATTGACATTGAACTCATGGCTAACAGCACCATAACTCACACCTGGATGAAGCTTATCTTATGCACATGTTTTCTTCTAATGCACATCACAGCATTCTTGTGCTTAGGAACACTAGATAGCATTTCAGCACTATATTTGAGGCTATTTTAAACAGCGAAACAGCCAACAGAAAGCACAAAGATGTGAAAAATGTGGCACTACACAGACCATGAAAAGGACACTTGTTTATAAGAAGGCAGAGCATCGCTTTGTTCAACCTCAGCTGGGAATGTGTGCACCACGGAGCTGACATTTTTCACTGTCTTGTGAGTGTTCACAAATGACCACAAAAGCACCATGTGTATTGTTTTGGGGCTTAAAAATAAATTTTAGTGAGTAGGTAAATTTGCAAATATAGAACACATGAATAGTGAAGATCAACTGTATTTGCAAAACACATATGTGACAAAGGATTCATATCTAGAATATATAAAGAACTCTCAAAACTCAACATTAAAAGTATAAATAATCCAATTAGAAAATGATCAAAAGACACGAAGAAACAGTCACTGAAGAGGATATAGAGGTGACAAATTAAGTATATGAAAAGACGTTCAACATCACTAGCCATCAGGAAAATTAAAACCACAAGGAGCTATCACAAGACACCTATCAGAACAGCTAACATAATAAGTAATGAAAGACCACAGGCTGGTGAGAATGAGGATGGATCTCTCACACACAGCTGGTGGAATGTACAGGGTTATCACCACTTTGGAAAATAGTACAGCAGTTTCCTAAAAAACTAAACATACACTTACCATATGACCCAGCACTTGTAGTCCCAAGCATGTAGCCTAGAGAAATGAAAACTTATGTCTACGCAAAACCTGTCCATGGATGCCACAGCAGCTTCACTTGTAATAGCTTAAAATTAGAAACAACCAAAATGTCCCTGAAAGGGTAAATGATTAAACAAACTGTGGTCCATCTGTACCATGGACTACTACCCAGCAATAAAAAGGCAGGAACTATCAATGCACATATCCACTTGGATGGATCTCAAGAGCATTATGCTGAGTAAAAAAGCTAATCTCAAAAGTTCAGACACTGTATGACCCTACTATAGAACATTCTCAAAATGAGAAATTATAGAGCTAGAGAATACATTAGTGTGCCAGGGTCAAGGTTCATGGGGTAAAGGGTGTAGGTGGGAGTACAAAAAGGCAGCAGGAGGGAGATCTTTGTTGTGATGCCACAATTCTGTATCTTGGTTGTGATGGTGGTTATAGGAATCGGCATACGTGATAGAGCAACACAGAACTGCGCACACAAACCCTAGAAATGTCAGTTTCCTGATTTTGATAATTGTATTACAGTTTTGTAAAACGTCACCTTGGAGAAAACTGGGTAAATGTATAATGGGGTCTCTCTACTAATTTTGCAACTTCCTGTGAATCTATAATTATTTCACAGTAAAAAGTGAAAAAAAATTTAAAGACATGCAACAGCTTGGAAAAAAGTGTTTTCAACCACAATGAAAAACAAAGGGTTAATAACAGTGAGTATAAAAATAACTTCTACAAATCAAAAAGTAAAAGACAGACTAAGATAAATGGGCAAAACATGGGAATAAGGAAATTCACAGTAGAGGACATATGACGACTAATCAACTGAAGGGGCACCATGCTTTAGATGGAGAGTGTGTGGTGGTGATCAGAATGAAAGGGGAGCCCTCGCTGGCCAGCCACCCACATCTTGCTATCTATCCTGGAGGGAAAAAGTCACATAGATGAACAAAGAAGTGAACACAGATGTTCACGTGGGCTCTGAGTCAAGCTGCGTCTGCTGCGATCCACCTGGAAGTTTTGGCTCCATGAGCCAGTAAGTCCCCTTCTTTGTTGGTTAGGCCTTTCGTCCCTACCCATGAAGGGATTTATTCTTTGTTGCTTGGTATATCTCTGCAACTGGAACAAGGCCCGCTGCGGCCAGAGTGAGGTCCTACTCATCTTCTCAATTCCACTCCTGGCAAAATAGGACATGTGGAGGTTCAGAAAATACCTGCTGGCTGACTCGATTCACTACTCCAGGATGGCATTGGTAAATACGTAGCTGCTCTCAGCTATCAGATAATGAATTTGGCTTCTTCTCAGCTTCAAGGTAACTGCACCATGACCCACTGGATCACCGAAAGGTCACTGTGTCTAATGAAATTCTTTTCTTGGCTTCTACAAAACATTAAAAAAATAAACAAACAGCACCAAATTTAAGGCATGCTGTTTCCTCTTGAATCACTGTGTATTTTTACTGTGGGCAACAACCGCAGGATTAGTGTTTGCCTTTTCAATCTGCAGGAGCGCCTGTAGGCTTCGCTAAACCCACTGGAATACATTATGACCTTTGGAGTCAAGGTGCGCTGGCAGGGTCAAGAACACAAAAGCAGAGCTGTGAATGGGGTCCGCCTGAGGGTGGGGCCAATTGCTGGCCCTGTGACCAGTGTAGGGAATGGGTCCACAGCCACCAGGGGAGGGCAGGGAGCTGGCCAGCATGGATGTTCACCTTACAGAGGTGCTCTGGTCACCTACTGCTGTGCAACAAACCACCCTAAAACTTAGAGGTTTAAAAAAAATCATCAGTTCATTAAAGTGTAATTTTGTGGGTCAGGCTTTGGGGTGCGTCTCAGTGGAGCCATTTGCCTTGCAGCCTTGACAGACTCTGTGCAGTGGAGTCCAATTGCTGGATGGGCTGGTCCAGAGGGTGTGAAACAGCCTCCCTCACATGCCTCATGCTAGAAGGTGGGGTTCAGCAGATCCTTCTCCCTGAGGTCACGTGGTCCCCAGCAGGGTGGTGTAGCTCCCCACAGTGCAGTTCAGGACTCCTGGAGCCCAAGGTGGCCCTGCCAACCCTCTCACCTGCCACAGCTTTAATTTACTCACCCTTTATTGGCCAAAGCACTCACAAGCCGGCCCAGGTTCTAGGAAACAAATCCACCTCTCCATGGGATACTGCCACCATGAGTTCGCCATATGGAGGGTATCATTAAATAGTCAAGGTTGGGCAGACACTAATAGGAAGTCCCTAAATGGCCAAGTGAGTTTATTCTACTGCGGACTTCTTGAACACTCCTACCAAGATACTCCTACTGACAGCAAGCCCACCTGTAGATGGGAATAAACCAGAAGCCATAAGTGAGAAATGCACTTGAAAATTCACATGGTAATTGTTTCCCACAACAATTAAGATGTTTGGGGACTTCCCTGGTGGTCCAGTGGGTAAGACTCCACACTCCCAATGCAGGGGGCCCGGATTCGATCCCTGGTCAGGGAACTAGATCCCCGCATGCCACAACTAAAAAGATCCCACATGCTGCAACGAAGATCCCGCACATGGCAATGAAGATCCTGTGTGCAGCAGCTAAGATCCGGTGCAACCAAAATTAATTAATTAATATTTTTTTAAAAACCAATAAAGATGTTTGTTTTAGAAGAGAAGCAATGTTTTAAGAGCTTGCCACTGCGTAGATTCAGTGTCTCAGGGGCTCGTGCTCACCATGCCCCCAGTCAGCCCAGGGCTTTCATGCACTTCTGCCTCTGGTGGGAGCACAGCGGGAGATGCACATGGAGTCCTCGCAGTGCTGGTTGCAAGATTTTAGGGATGTTACTCGGACAATGACGTGCCAAGTAGATGGACCAGACAGCCAGGAGGCTACTTGCAGACATGTTACAGTGTATTCATAAGGTGTCACATTTTTATCTTTATTTTTTTCTGATTATACAACTGATATATGCACATTAAGCATTTCCAAACAACTTTTAAAAGCATAAGAAAAAAACCTGAAACCCTACCAAACTGAAATAATCACATGACGTGTTGGTTTCCCTCTCTGGGTGTAGATCTCTATGCATGTGCACACACATATTTCATTTTTCAAAAATGGAATCATATCCTAGTTTCTGTTTCTACCATAGACAGCTTTCCTTTTACTAGCCATTTTTGGGGTCCCCTGCAGGTCTCATGTACACACAGGTACAGAGCTTTGGGGTGACATGGGGGAGTGTAGCTGCTGCAGCCACCCGCCAGATGTTAACTACCCTCCCTGCCTTTCCTGCCATCTCCCTCCACACTGCAGTCTCAGGGTTCTACTGGGTGGATTCTCCCCATGCAGCCCCTGGACTTGCATTTTGGCCTATAGCTGTCAGCTGCTTCTCCTCCAACAAAACCTGTGATTTATACTCCAGCTTCAAAGAATAAATATAAATTTCTGGATCTACTGTTAACATTCTCTCCCATTCTCTTCTCTTTCAGTGGACTTTTTTTCTTACAACATCATTTTTTCAAGCATTGCTATGCTCTGAATCATTTCAGTAACAAGATCTAGGTGTGGTGTGTAGGACAGTGGTTCCCAAACATCGCACCATGATGGACAAAGAACCAAGGAAAGAGGCCTCAGAAGGAACCAACCAGACCGGCACCTTGATCTCTGACTTCCAGCTTCAGAACTGTGAGAAAATGAACCTCTGTTGTTTGAGCCACCCATAATGTGGGCAACCCTAGCAAACTGACACACCACTCTACTCAAGTGTATTTTACAGAGCCTTCAGAACTTTGGGGTTGGGGCCTCAACCCTGAGACATTTAAGCCTCTGATAGGGAGATCAGCCTTCCTGATGACAGTTACTTAATAGGTGGGCAAAGCCCCAGCTAACCAGTGCTTGTCTTTGCTTGTATTATAAGTATAAACCTTTTGCATAAATAATACTTGAAAACACCTATTACTGATAAGGCAAAGTAGATTGTATATAGATGGATACAGTTCATTATTTTAACCTTGAAATAAACAATGTTCTGAATTAGCAGCTTTGCAGGACTTCTGCTCTTTAGGGGATCTTGTTATGGGTTGTTTCTCAGATTCCCACTAACCTTAGCTACACAGATCCACAAGTGGATGTTGAGCTCTGCAAGTGTTCTTTCTTTTTTTTTAAATTGGGGTATAGTTGCTTTACAATGTTGTGTTAGTTTCTGCTGTACAGAGAAGTAAATCAGCTATATGTATACATATACTTCCTTTTCTTTGGATTTCCTTCCCATTTAGGTCACCACAGAGCACTGAGTAGAGTTCCCTGTGCTATACAGCAGGTTCTCATTAGTTATCTATTTTATACATAGTAGTGTATACATGTCAATCCCAATGAATAAAGAAGCTGTGGTACATATATACAATGGACTATTTACTCAGCCATAAAAAGGAATGAAATAGGGTCATTTGTAGAGACACGGATGGACCTAGAGACCATCATACAGAGTGAAGTAAGTCAGAAAGAGAAAAACAAATACCGTATATTAACGCATATATGTGGTATCTAGAAAAATGGTACAGATGAACCTATTTGCAAAGCAGAAATAGAGACAGATGTAGAGAACAAACGTATGGACACCAAGGGGGGAAAGGCAGGGTGAGTTGGATTGGGAAATTGGGAGGTTTTTTTTAAGTCCCTCAGCTTGGCACTAAAACAATTTAAGTGAATCTATGTCACCCCTGGCCAGTTGGCACATAATCAGTGCCAAGAAACTGGTGGAATGAACCATAGGAATTGCAAAAGCTTCAGTTGGGAGAAGACCATATAGAAGCCATGACAGAGACAGAAGGGCAGCACCAGTGGGACTGCTGAGTGTACAAGCATCTGGCATTGGTGAACCCATGAGGTGTGGTCGAGGACTGCCCAGAGGCAGGCGAGTTGAAAGATGGCAGTAATCCTGATAACATGAAGGAATGAGGAAGGGATGGCACCGAGATGTACCCTTAACTCCTTGAGGCCCTGAAGCACACTCCACCCAAAACCCCAGTGAAGGACAGCAGAGATGGAGTGCTTTACACGGTGTTGGTATCAACAAGCACTCTGATAACGAGAAGCTCTACCTGGCTGGAAGGCAGCCTGACTGCACTGCTGTGTCAAAGGATCCCACAGTAGAAGCAAGAGGGTCTCACCACCTGTTACAGAGTACTGGGCTGTCTGAAAACACCTGAAGTTCACATTGTTGAACCAGAGAGGCTGCTGCACTGCTGGAAACTGACGCTGTGTGGCTGACAGGGTCTTGGTGCTCTGGCCAGGTGTCAGGCCTGAGTCTCTGAGGTGGGAGAGCCGAGTTCGGGACATTGGACCACCAAAGACATCCAGGCCCCATGTAATAAAAAAGAGCTCTCCCAGAGATCTCCATCTCAACACTAAGAGCCAGCTCCACTCAATGACCAGCAAGCTCCAGTGCTGGACACCCCATGCCAAACAACTAGTAAGGCAGGAACACAACCCCACCCATTAGCAGAAAGCCTGCTTAAAATCATAGTAAGTTCACAGACACCCCAAAACACACCACCAGATGCGGTCCTGCCAACCAGAAAGACAAGATCCACACTCGGCCACCAGAAAACAGGCACCAGTCTGCTCCACAGGGAAGCCTACACAACCCATTGAACCAACTTTACCCACTGGCAGAAGACACCAAAAACAATGGGAATGAAGAACTTGCAGCCTGTGAAAAGGAGACCCCAAACACAGTAAGTTAAGCAAATATGAAGACAGAGAAATATGCGTCAGATGAAGGAGCAAAGTAAAGTCCCACCAGACCAAACAAATGAAGAAATAGGCAGTCTACCTGAAAAAGAACTCAGAGCAATGATACTAAAGATGATCCAAAATTTTGGGAACAGAATGGAAAAAATACAAGAAACGTTTAACAAGAAACCAGGAGAACTAAAGAGCAAACAAACAATGATGAACAATACAATAAATGAAATTAAAAATTCTCTAGAGAGAATCAATAGTAGAATAACTGAGGCAGAAGAACAGATAAGTGACCTGGAAGATAAAAGAGTGGAAATAACTACTGAGAAGCAGAATAAAGAATAAAAAGAATTGAGGATAGTCTCAGAGACGTCTGGATCAACATTAAATGCACCAACATTTGAATTATAGGGGTTCCAGAAGAAGAAGAGGAAAAAAGGGACTGAAAAAATACTTGAAGAGATTATAGATGAAAACTTCCATAATATGGAAAGGAAATAGTTAATCAAGTCCAGGAAGTGCAGAGAGTCCCATATAGGATAAATCCAAGGAGAAACATGCCAAGACACATATTAATCAAACTATCAAAAATTAAATACAAAGAAAACATATTAAAAGCAACAAGGGAAAAACAACAAATAGCATACAAGGGAATTGCCATAAGGTTAACAGCTAATTTTTCAGCAGAAACTCTGCAAGCTAGAAGGGAGTGGCAGGAAATATTCAAAGTGATGAAAGGGAAAAACCTACAATCAAGATTACTCTACCCAGCAAGGATCTCACTCAGATTTGATGGAGAAATTAAAACCTTTACAGACAAGCAAAAGCTAAGAGAATTAAGCACCAACAAACCAGTTTTACAACATATGCTAAAGGAACTTCTCCAGGTAGTACACACAAGAGAAGGAAAAGACCTACAATAACAAACCCAAAACAACTAAGAAAATGGTAAAAACCATATACATATGGATAATTACCTTAAATGTAAATGGATTAAATGCTGCAACCAAAAGACATAGACTGGCTAAATGGATATAAGAACAAGACCCATATATATGCTGTCTACAAGAGACCCACTTCAGACCTAGGGACACATACACACTGAAAATGAGGAGATGGAAAAAGATATTCCATGCAAATGGAAACCAAAAGAAAGCTGGAGTAGCAATTCTCATATCAGACAAAATAGACTTTAAAATAAAGACTATTACAAGAAACAAAGAAGGACACTACATAATGATCAAGGGATCAATCCAAGAGGAAGATATACAAGTTGTAAATATTTATGCACCCAACATAGGAGCACCTCAATACATAAGGCAAATGCTAACAGCCATAAAATGGGAAAGCGACAGTAACACAATCATAGTAGGGGACTTTAACACCCCATTTTCACCAATGGAGAGAACAACCAAAATGAAAATAAATAAGGAAACACAAGCTTTAAATGACATATTATACAAGATGGACTTAATTGATGTTTATAGGGCATTCTATCCAAAACAACAGAATACACTTTCTTCTCAAGTGCCCATGGAACATTCTCCAGGATAGATCATATCTTGGGTCACAAATCAAACCTTGGTAAATTTAAGAACATTAAAATTGTATCAAGTATATTTTCTGACCACAATGCTATGAGACTAGATATCAATTACAGAAAAAAAAAAAAACTGTAAAATATACAAACACATGGAGAATAAACAATATACTACTAAATAATCAAGAGATCACTGAAGAAATCAAAGAGGGAACAAAAATACCTAGAAACAAATGACAATAAAAATATGATGACAGAAAATCTATGGGATGCAGCAAAAGCAGTTCTAAGAAGGAAGTTCATAGCAATATAATCCTCCCTCAAGAAACAAGAAACATCTCAACTAAACAACCTAACCTTATACCTAAAGCAATTAGAGAAAGAAGAACAACAACAACAAAAAAAAACCCAAAGTTAACAGAAGGAAAGAAATCATAAAGATCAGATTAGAAATAAATGAAAAAGAAATGAAGGACACAGTAACAAAGATCAATAACACTAAAAGCTGGTTTTTTGAGAAGATAAACAAAATTGATAAACCATTAGCCTGACTCATCAAGAAAAAAAGGAAAAAGACTCAAATCAACAGAATTAGAAATGAAGGGCTTCCCTGGTGGTGCAGTGGTTGAGAGTCTGCCTGCCAATGGGGGGGACACGGGTTCGTGCCCCAGTCTGGGAAGACCCCACATGCTGCAGAGCAGCTAGGCCTGTGAGCCATGGTCACTGAGACTGCATGTCTGGAGCCTGTGCTCCGCAACGGGAGAGGTCCACATACAGCAAAAAAAAAAAACAAAAAAAAAAAACAAAAGAAATGAAAAAGGAGAAGTAACAGCTGACACTGCAGAAATACAAAGGAACATGAGAGATAAATACAAGCAACTATATGGCAATAAAATGGACAACCTGGAAGAAATGGACAAATTCTTAGAAAAGCACAACCTTCTGAGATTGATCCAGGAAGAAATAAAAAATATGAACAGATCAAGCACAAGAGCTGAAATTGAAACTGTGATTAAAAATCTTCCAACAAACAAAAGCCCAGGACCAGATGGCTTCACAGGTGAATTCTACCAAACATTTAGAGAAGAGCTAACACCTATCCTTCTCAAACTCTGCCAAAATATAGCAGGGAGAGGAACACTCCCAAATTCATTCTATGAGGTACCTCATTCTATGAGGTACCATCACCCTGATACCAAAACCAGACAAAGATGTCACAAAAAAGAAAACTACTGGCCAGTATCACTGATGAACATAGATGCAAAAATCCTCAACAAAATACTAGCAAACAGAATCCAACAGCACATTAAAAGGATCATACACCATGACTAAGTGGGGTTTATCCCAGGAATGCAAGGATTCTTCAATATACGTAAATCAATCAATGTGACACACCATAATAACAAATTGGAGGATAAAAACCATATGATTATCTCAATAGATGCAGAAAAAGCTTTCACAAAATACAACACCAATTTATGATGAAAACCCTCCAGAACGTAGACATAGAGGGAACTTACTTCAACATAATAAAGGCCAGATATGACAAACCCACAGACAACATCATTCTCAGTGGTGAAAACTGAAACCATTTCCACTAAGATCAGGCATAAGACAAGGCTGTCCACTCTCACCACTATTATTCAACATAGTTTTGGAAGTTTTAGCCACAGCAATCAGAGAAGAAAAAGAAATAAAAGAAATCCAAATCTGAAAAGAAGAAGTAAAACTGTCCCTGTTTGCAGATGATATGATACTATACATAGAGAATCCTAAAGATGCTACCAGAAAACTACTAGAGCTAATCAATGAATTTGGTAAAGTAGCAGGATACAAAATTAATGCACAGAAATCTATTGCATTTCTATATACTAATGATGAAAAATCTGAAAGAGAAATTAAGGAAACACTCCCACTTACTATTGCAACAAAAAGAAAAAAATACCTAGGAATAAACCTACCTAAGGAGACAAAAGACCTGTATACAGGAAACTATAAGACACTGATGAAAGATATTAAAGGTGATACAAATAGATGGAGAGATATACCATGTTCTTGGATTAGAGGAATCAATATTGTGAAAATGACTCTACTACCCAAAGCAATCTACAGATTCAATGCAATCCCTATCAAACTACCAATGGCATTTTTCACAGAACTAGAACAAAAAATTTCACAATTTGCATGAAAACACAAAAGGCCCTGAATAGCCAAAGCAATCTTGAGAAAGTAAAACGGAGATGGAGGAATCAGGCTCCTGGACTTCAGACTATACTATAAAGCTACAGTAATGAAGACAATATGGTACTGGCACAAAAATGGAAACATAGATTAATGGAACAGGATAGAAAGCCCAGAGATAAACCCACACACATTTGGTCACCTAATTTTTGATAAAGGAGGCAAGAATATACAATGAGAAGTAGACAGCCTCTTCAATAAGTGGTGCTGGGAAAACTAGAGAGCTACATGTAAAAGAATAATATTAGAATACTCTCTGACACCATACACAAAAATAAACTCAAAATGGATTAAAGACCTAAATGTAAGACCAGACACTATAAAACTCAGAGGAAAATATAGGTAGAGCACTGTATGACATAAATCACAGCAAGATCCTTTTTGACCCACCTCCTAGAGAAAAGGAAATAAAAACAAAAATAAACAAATGGGACCTAATGAAACCTAAAAGCTTTTGCACAGTGAAGGAAACCCTAAACAAGATGAAAAGACAACTCTTAGAATGGCAGAAAATATTTGCAAATGAAGCAACTGACAAAGGATTAATCTCCAAAACATACAATCAGCAAATCTAGAAAAAATAAATGCTGGAGAGGGTGTGGAGAAAAGGAAACCCTCTTGCCCTGTTGGTGGGAATGTAAATTGATACAGCCACTATGGAGAACAGTATGGAGGTTCCAAAAAAACTAAAAATAGAACTACCATACAACCCAGCAATCCCACTACTGGACATATACCCTGAGTAAACCATAATTCAAAAAGAGTCATGTACCACAATGTTCATTTCAGTACTATTTACAATAAGCAGGATATGGAAACAGCCTAAGTGTCCGTCGACAGATGAATAGATAAAGAAGATGTGGCACATATGTACAATGGACTATTACTCTGCCATTAAAAGAAACGAAATTGAGTTACTTGCAGTGAGGTGGATGGACCTAGAGTCTGTCATACAGAGTGAAGTAAGTCAGAAAGAGCAAAACAAATATCGTATGCTAACACATATATATGGAATCTTAAAAAAAAAGTGGTTCTGAAGAACCAAGGGCAGGACAGGGATAAAGACATAGAGAATGGACTTGAGGATGCGGGGAGGGGGAAGGGTAAGCTGGGACGAAGTGAAAGAGTGGCATGGACATATATACACTACCAAACGTAAAATAGATAGCTAGTGGGAAGCAGCCTCATGGCAGAGGGAGACCAGCTCAGTGCTTTGTGACGAACTACAAGGGTGGGATAGGGCAGGTGGGAGGGATACGCAAGAGGGAGGGGATATGGGGATATATGTATATGTATAGTTGATTCACTTTGTTATAAAGCAGAAACTAACACAACACTGTAAAGCAATTATACTCCTATAAAGATGTTAAAAAAAAAGAGAAGCTCTTCTTCCAATCGATAGCATATATGCCTGATAAACACATGCTGACAAACTGAGATCAATAGCTTGAAATATCAAAGAAATGAGTATTCGTTATCTGTCTTTCTATGGGAACAGCTCGTCTCCACCATGCTGATGGGTGAGTTTAGATAATGGCCAATTACATGTCCTCAACCTCTGGCCATATGTTGTTACATAACCAGGCTGTATACCCCACTTCCCTGACCACAATGCCTGGTTCAGCAGTATGTGACCCAAAGCACTGGGATTTTTCAATGTGGTGACCTACAAAAAGGCCTTTGCCTTGCATCTCAGATCAAAGTTGGAAGGATGTGATGCTGGATCTGCTTGTAGCCTCATCCCTACCACTGTGTGAAGTCAGGAAATCAAACCAAGAAGAGCCTAGCAGAGATGGGAGAAAGCATCTCAAAACCTCTTCTGTCCCTGGGCCTCCCCACCCACCCTTGGATGTTCCCAGCTGTATGAGCAAATGAAACCCTTGTTTGTGTAAGCTGCTTTGAGCTGGGGACACTCACAAGTAAGTGTTATAACTCACACAGTGTTTGGTACCTGTAGTTGGCTGAGGCTCAAGACTCACCCTAAGATAAAGAAGGCCTGGATCCATGTGGGAAAGGGCAGGGGTGCCCCATAAGACACCAGTCCTTTATGGGGCAAGATGCTGCAGAGCCTTACAGTGCTCTGGTATTGAACCACTTATCTCCTGAGGCTTTATCCACAGGGCTAGATGGAACATGCCAGAATATCAGGAGGGCATTGACCCTGGCAGCCTTAGCAGATGCCCTGCCCTGCCACTGGGCCTTGGTCAGGAGGAAACCTGTATAAAACCTACTAGATTTCCCAGCTCAGAATCTTTGGAAAAGGGGGTAGGCAGTGCTGTCTTTGCGGTAGCCAGCTCCCCTGAGTACTGGGTGTTTTCCAGGGGTCTCCCCACCTTTCCCCATCTTGCTCTGCTCATCAGGAGTTCATCTACAATCTCCTTGCATTTTGGTCCGGTTGGTATATTAGTTTTCTGTTGCTGTGTAACAAATCACCATAAACTTAGCAGCTTAAAACAACATACATTCATTACCTCACAGCTTCCCTGGGTCAGGAGTCTGGTCAGTGTGGCCTGGCCCTCTTACTCTTAGGTCTGCAATCTAGGAATAACCGGGCTACATGCCTTTCTGAAGTTTGGTGTCCTTTTCCAAGCTCACTGGTTGTTGCCAGAATTCAGCTCCTTGGAGTTGTAGGACCAAGGTTCCCATTTCCTTGCTGGCTGTTGACTGGGGACCATTCTCAGCATTCTCAGCTCCAGTTCTGGCCCTGTGGACCCTTCAAGAGGCTTCTTCACAGCATGGCAGCAAGAGAAACTCTCTGATGTCAGGTAGGGCTCAATTCTTTTAAAGGGCTTACCTGATTAGCTCAGTCCCACCCATACGAAACTCCTTTGATTAGTTCAAAATCAACAGATTAGAGACCTTAATTACATATACAAAATCCCTTCACCTTTGCCATGTAATGTACCATGCTCATTGGAGTGAGGTCCTCAAAAAACTAAAAATAGAGTTGCCATATCATCCAGCAATTCCACTTCTGGTCATTTATCTGGACAAAACTATAATTCAAAAAGATACATACACCCCTATGTTCTATATAGCAGCACTATTTACAATAGCCAAGACAAGGAAACAACCTAAATGCCCATCAACAGAGGAATGGATAAAGAAGATGTGGTACATATATACAATGGGACAGTCCTCAGCCATAAAAAAGAATGAAATAATGCCATTTGCAGCAACATGGATGGGCCTAGAGATTACCATACTAAATGAAGTACTTCAAAAAGAGGAAGACAAATACCATATGATATCACTTATATGTGAAATCTAAAATATAACACCAATGAACTTACTACAAAACAGAAACAAACTCACAGACATAGAGAACAGACTTGTGGTTGCCAAGGGGGAGGAGGAGTGGGAGAGGGATGGATTGCGAGTTTGGGATTAGCAGAAACAGACTATTATATAAAAAATGGATAAACAACAAGATCCTACTGTATAGCACAGGGAACTATATTCAATATCCTGTAATAAATCATAACGGAAAAGAATATGAAAAAGAATACATACATACATACATACATACATATATATATATGAATCACTTTTCTGTACATCAGAAACTAACAACTATAAACTGTAAATCAACTATACTTCAATAAAAAATTAAAAAAACAATTTTTTTTACCCCTTCTAAAATTCCAGATTTCTGTGCCCAGGGATAAAATAACTTTGCTTAGGCACCTAGGGAAGCAAAAGTATATTTTTCACCATTTTCCCAGTGTTTGTCTGAAGGCCACCAGCATGATCAAGATTTGCTGAAAGATGGGCTATGCCAAGAAGGGGAAACATATAATTTCTGGTAAGGTAAAGAAAACTGTTTATCACATTACACTGTGATACGGGAAAGGAAGGAAGCCCACATCAACTGAGCACCTAAATTCTGCTCAATCCTTAGCTATGCTCCTTGTCTACATTATCCCATTTAACCCTCTCAACAGCAGCTTCTGCTTTGTTTTCCTTCCTAGCACTTATCGATATTGACCGTCTATACAGCAATTAAATAATGTCCTCTCCTCATCACCTCGAAATGTGAGCTCAGTCAAGATGGAGAATCTGTTCTGCTCATTGCTATATCTCAAGCATGTAGAACTTCCTGGAACACAAAATATATGGGAAAATATTTGTTTAAAAAATGTTATAACTTAGGTATTATCAATATCATTTGATGCTTGAGAAACAGGCTTGGAGAAGTTACAAAACTGTGATGATTAATTTTGTGTGTCAATTTTTTTTTAAAACATCTTTATTGGGGTATAATTGCTTTACAATGGTGTGTTAGTTTCTGCTTTATAACAAAGTGAATCAGCTATACATATACATATGTTCCCATATGTCTTCCCTCTTGCGTCTCCCTCCCTCCCACTCTCCCCATCCCACCCCTCCAGGCTGTCCCAAAGCACCGAGCTAATATCCCTGTGCCTTGCGGCTGCTTCCCCATAACTATCTACCTTACTACGTTTGTTAGTGTGTATATGTCCATGACTCTCTCTCGCCCTGTCAAAGCTCACCCTTCCCCCTCCCCATATCCTCAAGTCCATTCTCCAGTAGGTCTGCGTCTTTATTCCTGTCTTACCCCTAGGTTCTTCATGACATTTTTTTCCCTTAAATTCCATATATATGTGTTAGCATACGGTATTTGTCTTTTTCTTTCTGACTTACTTCACTCTGTATGACAGACTCTAGGTCTATCCATCTCATTACAAATAGCTCAATTTCATTTCTTTTTAAGGCTGAGTAATATTCCATTGTGTATATGTGCCACATCTTCTTTATCCATTCATCCGATGATGGGCGCTTAGGTTGTTTCCATGTCCTGGCTATTGTAAATAGAGCTGCAATGAACATTTTGGTACATGACTCCTTTTGAATTTTGGCTTGCTCAGGGTATATGCCCAGTAGTGGGATTGCTGGGTCATATGGTAATTCTATTTGTAGTTTTTTAAGGAACCTCCATACTGTTCTCCATAGTGGCTGAAACAATTCACATTCCCACCAGCAGTGCAAGAGTGTCCCCTTATCTCCACACCCTCTCCAGCATTTATTGTTTCTAGATTTTTTGATGATGGCCATTCTGACTGATGTGAGATGATATCTCATTGTAGTTTGATTTGCATTTCTCTAATGATTAATGATGTTGAGCATTCTTTCATGTGTTTGTTGGCAATCTGTATATCTTCTTGGGAGAAATGTCTATTTAGGTCTTCTGCCCATTTTTGGATTGGATTATTTGTTTTTTTGTTATTGAGCTGCATGAACTGCTTATAAATTTTGGAGATTAATCCTTTGTCAGTTGCTTCATTTGCAACTATTGTCTCTCATTCTGAGGGATGTCTTTTCGTCCTGTTTAAGGTTTCCTTTGCTGTGCAAAAGCTTTGAAGTTTCATTAGGTCCCACTTGTTTATTTTTGTTTTTATTTCCATTTTTCTAGGAGGTGGGTCAAAAAGGATCTTGCTGTGATTTATGTCATAGAGTGTTCTGCCTATGTTTTCCTCTAAGAGTTTGATAGTTTCTGGCCTTACATTTAGGTCTTTAATCCATTTTCAGCTTATTTTTGTGTATGTGTTAGGGAGTGATCTAATCTCATACTTTTACATGTACCTGTCCAGTTTTCCCAGCACCACTTATTGAAGAGACTGTCCTTTCTCCACTGTACATTCCTGCCGCCTTTATCAAAGATAAGGTGACTATATGTGCGTGAGTTTATCTCTGGGCTTTCTATTCTGTTCCATTGATCTATCTTTCTGTTTTTGTGCCAGTAGCATACTCTCTTGATTACTGTAGCTTTGTAGTATAGTCTGAAGTCAGGGAGCCTGATTCCTCCAGCTCCGTTTTTCGTTCTCAAGAGGGCTTTGGCTATTCGGGGTCTTTTGTGCTTCCATACAAATTGTGAAATTTTTTGTTCTAGTTCTGTGAAAAATGCCAGTGGTAGTTTGATAGGGATTGCATTGAATCTGTAGATTGCTTTGGGTAGTAGAGTCATTTTCACAATATTGATTCTTCCCACCCAAGAACATGGTATATCTCTCCATCTATTTGTATCATCTTTAATTTCTTTCATCAGTGTCTTATAATTTTCTGTATACAGGTCTTTCGTCTCCTTAGGTAGGTTTATTCCTAGATATTTTATTCTTTTTGTTGCAATGGTAAATGGGAGTGTTTTCCTGATTTCACTTTCAGATTTTTCATCATTAGTATATAGGAATGCCAGAAATTTCTGTGTATTAATTTTGTATCCTGCTACTTTACCAAATTCATTGATTAGCTCTAGTAGTTTCCTGGTAGCATCTTTAGGATTCTCTATGTATAGTATCATGTCATCTGCAAACAGTGACAGCTTTACTTCTTCTTTTCCAATTTGGATTCCTTTTATTTCCTTTTCTTCTCTGATTGCTGTGGCTAAAACTTCCAAAACTGTGTTGAATAAGAGTGGTGAGAGTGGGCAACCTTGTCTTGTTCCTGATCTTAGTGGAAATGCTTTCAGTTTTTCACCATTCAGGATGATGTTTGCTGTGGGCTTGTCATACATGGCCTTTATCATGTTGAGGAAAGTTCCCTCTATGCCTACTTTCTGCAGGGTTTTTATCATAAATGGGTGTTGAATTTTGTCGAAAGCTTTCTCTGCATCTATTGAGATGATCATATGGTTTTTCTCCTTCAATTTGTTAATATGGTTTATCACATTGATAGATTTGCGTATTATTGAAGAATCCTTGCATTCCTGGAATAAACCCCACTTGATCATGGTGTATGATCCTTTTAATGTGCTGTTGGATTCTGTTTGCTAGTATTTTGTTGAGGATTTTTGCATCTATGTTCATCAGTGATATTGGCCTGTAGTTTTCTTTCTTTCTGACATCCTTGTCTGGTTTTGGTATCAAGGTGATGGTGGCCTCGTAGAAGGAATTTGGGAGTGTTCCTCCCTCTGCTACATTTTGGAAGAGTTCGAGAAGGATAGATGTTAGCTCTTCTCTAAACATTTGATAGAATTCACCTGTGAAGCCATCTGGTCCTGGGCTTTTGTTTGTTGTATTTTTTTATTTCCTCTTTGATTTCTTCAGTGATCACTTCATTATTAAGTAGTGTATTGTTTAGCCTCCATGTGTTTGTATTTTTTACAGATCTTTTCCTGTAATTGATATCTAGTCTTATGGCGTTGTGGTCAGAAAAGATACTTGATACAATTTCAGTTTTCTTAAATTTACCAAGGCTTGATTTGTGACCCAAGATATGATCTATCCTGGAGAATGTTCCATGAGCACTTGAGAAAAATGTGTATTCTGTTGTTTTTGGATGGAGTGTCCTATAAATATCAATTAAGTCCATCTTGTTTAATGTATCATTTAAAGCTTGTGTTTCCTTATTTATTTTCGTTTTGGATGATCTGTCCATGGGTGAAAGTGGGGTTTTAAAGTCCCCTACTATGAATGTGTTACTGTCGATCTCCCCTTTTATGGCTGTTAGTACTTGCCTTATGTATTGAGGTGCTCCTATGTTGGGTGCATAAATATTTACAATTGTTATATCTTCTTCTTGGATCGATCCCTTGATCATTATGTAGTGTCCTTCTTTGTCCCTTTTAATAGTCCTTATTTTAAAGTCTATTTTGTCTGATATGAGAATTGCTACTCCAGCTTTCTTTTGGTTTCCATTTGCATGGAATATCTTTTTCCATCCCCTTACTTTTAGTCTGTATGTGTCTCTAGGTCGGAAGTGGGTCTCTTGTAGACAGCATATATAAGGGTCTTGTTTTTGTATCCATTCATCCAATCTGTGTCTTTTGGTGGGAGCATTTAGTCCATTTACATTTAAGGTAATTATCGATATGTTTGTTCCTATTCCCATTTTCTATATGGTTTTGGGTTCGTTATTATAGGTCGTTTCCTTCTCTTGTGTTTCTTGTCTAGAGAAGTTCCTTTAGCATTTGTTGTAAAGCTGGTTTGGTGGTGCTGAACTCTCTCAGCTTTTGTTTGTCTGTAAAGGTTTTAATTTCTCCATCAAATCTGAATGAGATCCTTGCTGGGTAGAGTAGTCTTGGTTGCAGGTTTTTCTCCTTCATCACTTTCAGTATGTCCTGCCACTCCCTTCTGGCTTGTAGGGTTTCTGCTGAGAGATCAGCTGTTAACCTTATGGGGATTCCCTTGTCTGTTATTTGTTGTTTTTCCCTTGCTGCTTTTAATATGCTTTCTTTGTATTTAATTTTTGACAGTTTGATTAATATGTGTCTTGGCGTATTTCTCCTTGTATTTATCCTGTATGGGACTCTCTGTGCTTCCTGGACTTGATTAACTATTTCCTTTCCCATATTAGGGAAGTTTTCAACTATAATCTCTTCAAATCTTTTCTCAGTCCCTTTCTTTTTTTCTTCGTCTTCTGGAACCCCTATAATTCGAATGTTGGTGTATTTAATGTTGTCCCAGATGTCTCTGAGACTGTCCTCAGTTCTTTTCATTCTTTTTTCTTTATTCTGCTCTGCTGTAGTTATTTCCACTACTTTATCTTCCAGGTCACTTATCCGTTCTTCTGCCTCAGTTATTCTGCTATTGATCCTATCTAGAGTACTTTTAATTTCATTTATTGCGTTGTTCATCGTTGCTTGTTTCATCTTTAGTTCTTGTAGGTCCTTGTTAACTGTTTCTTGCATTTTGTCCATTCTACTTCCAAGATTTCGGATCATCCTTACTATCATTATTCTGAATTCTTTTTCAGGTAGATTGCCTATTTCCTCTTCATTTGTTAGGTCTGGTGGGTTTTTATCTTGCTCCTTCATCTGCTGTGTGTTTTTCTGTCTTCTCATTTTGCTTATCTTACTGTGTTTGGGGTCTCCTTTTTGCAGGCTGCACGTTCATAGTTCCCGTTGTTTTTGATGTCTGTCTCCAGTGGCTAAGGTTGTTTCAGTGGGTTGTGTAGGCTTCCTTGTGGAGGGGACTAGTGCCTGTGTTGTGCTGGATGAGGCTGGATCTTGTCTCTCTAGTGGGCAGGTTCACGTCTGGTGGTGTGTTTTGGGGTGTCTGTGGCCTTATTATGATTTTAGGCAGCCTCTCTGCTAATAGGTGCTGTTGTGTTCCTGTTTTGCTAGTTGTTTGGCATAGGTTGTCCAGCACTGTGGCTTGCTGGTCGTTGAGTGAAGCTCGGTGCTGGTGTTAAGATGGAGGTCTCTGGGAGATTTCCACCATTTAATATTATGTGGAGCTGGAAGGTCTCTTGTTGACCAGTGTCCTGAAGTTGGCTCTCCTACCTCAGAGGCAGAGCCCTGACTCCTGGGCTGGAGCACCAAGAGCCTTTCATCCACACGGCTCAGAATAAAATGGAGAATAAGTAGAGAGAATTAGTAGAAGTATGAGGAAAGAAAGAAGGAAAGGAAGAAAGGAAGGAAGGAAGAAGGAAGCAAAGAAGGAAAGAAAGGAGGGAGGGAGAGAGGAAGGAAGGAAGGAAGGAGGGAGGGAAAGAAGGAGAAAATGTAGAGAGAATTAGTAGAAGTATGAGGAAAGAAAGAAGGAAAGGAGGAAAGGAAGGAAGGAAGAAAGAAGCAAAGAAGGAAAGAAAGGAGGGAGGGAGGGAGGGAGGGAGGAAGGAAGGAAGGAGGGAAAGAAGGAGAAAATGTAGAGAGAATTAGTAGAAGTATGAGGAGAGAAAGAAGGAAAGGAGGAAAGGAAGGAAGGAAGAAAGAAGCAAAGAAGGAAAGAAAGGAGGGAGGGAGGGAGGGAGGAAGGAAGGAAGCAGGGAAAGAAGGAAAAAAGAAAGAAAGAAGATACAGTAAAAATAAAATAAAGTATAATATAGTTATTGAATTAAAAAATATTTAGAAAAAAAATTTTAAAAAGGGACGGATAGAACCTTAGGACAAATGTTGGAAGCAAAGCTATACAGAGAAAATCTTACACAGAAGCATACACATACACGTTCACAAAAAGAGGTAAAGGGGGAAAAGTCATAAATCTTGCTCTCAGAGACCACCTCCTCATTTTGGGGTGATTCGTTGTCTAAAGGAGGGAAGGAAGGAAGGAAAGAAAGAAAGAAATAACGAAGGTAAAGTATAATAAAGTTATTACAATTAAAATTATTTATTAAGAAAAAAAATTTTTTTTAAAAACCATGGACGGATAGAGCCCTAGGACAAATGGTGGAAGCAAGACTATACAGACAAGATCTCACACAGAAGCATACACGTACACATTCACAAAAAGAGGAAAAGGGAAAAAAATCATAGATCTCGCTCCTAAATTCCACCTCTTCAATTTGGGATCGTTCCTTGTCTATTCAGGTATTCCACAGATGCAGGGTATATCAAGTTGATTGTGGAGCTTTAATCCGCTGCTTCTGTGGCTACTGGGAGAGATTTCCCTTTCTCTTCTTTGTTCTTACAGCTCACAGGAGCTCAGCTTTGGATTTGGCCCTGCCTCTGCGTGTAGGTCGCTGGAGGGCGTCTGTTTTTCGCTCAGACAGGACGGGGTTAAAGGAGCCGCTGATTCGGGGGCTCCGGCTCACTCAGGCCGGGGGTTGGGGGATGGGGGAAGGAGGGGCACTGCGTGCGGGGCGGGCCTGCGGCGGCAGAGGCGGCGTGACGTTGCGGCAGAGGCCGGCGTGACGTTGCACCAGCCTGAGACCCGCCGTGCGTACTCCCGGGGAAGTTGTCCCTGGATCCCGGGAACCTGGCAGTGGCGGGCTGCACAGGCTTCGCGGAAGAGGGGTGTGGAGAGTGACCTGTGCTCGCACACAGGCTCCTTGGTGGCGGCAGCAGCAGCCTTAGCGTCTCCCGCCCGCCTCTGGGGTCCGCGGTTTTAGCCGCGGCTCGCGCCCGTCTCTGGGGTTCGCGCTTTTAGCCGCGGCTCGCGCCCGTCTCTGGGGTTCGCGCTTTTAGCCGCGGCTCGCGCCCGTCTCTGGAGTTCCTTTAAGCAGCGCTCTTAAACCCCTCTCCTCACGCACCAGGAAACAAAGAGGGAAGAAAAAGTCTCTTGCCTCTTCGGCAGGTGCAGGCTTTTCCCCGAACTCCCTCCCAGCTAGTCGTGGTGCACTAACCCCTTCAGGCTATGTTCAAGCCGCCAACCCCAGTCCTCTCCCTGAGCTCCGTCCAAAACCGAAACCTGAGCCTCAGCTCGCAGCCCCGCCCGCCCCGGCGGGTGAGCAGACAATCCTCTCGGGTTGGTGAGTGCCGGTCGGCACCGATCGTCTGTGCAGGAATCTCCCCGCTTTGCCCTCCGCAGCCGTCGCTGTGCACCACTCCGCGGTCCCGAAGCTCCCCCTCCGCCTCCCGCAGTCTCCGCCCGCGGAGGGGCTTCCTAGTGTGTGGAAACTTTTCCTCCTTCACAGCTCCCTCCCACTGGTGCAGGTGCCGTCCTTATTCTTTTGTCTCTGTTTTTTCTTTTTTTCTTTTGCCCTACCCAGGTACGTGGGGAGTTTCTTGCCTTTTGGGAGCTCTGAGGTCTTCTGCCAGCCTTCAGTAGGTGTTCTGTAGGAGTTGTTCCACGTGTAGATGTATTTCTGGTGTATCCGTGGGGAGGAAGGCGATCTCCGCGTCTTACTCTTCCGCCATCTTCCAACCCGTCTGTGTGTCAACTTGACAAGGCTACGGTGCCCAGTTTTTTGGTCAAACACCAGTCAAGATGTCACTGTGACGGTATCTTAATGGTGCGATTAACATTAAAATCAGTAGACGTTGAGTAAAGCAGATGACTTTTCACGTTACGGGTGGGCCCCATCCAATCAGTAGAAAATCTTAAGAGCGAAGACTGAGGATTTCCCCCAAAAGAAGAAATTATGCCTCAGACTGTAAAATAGAAACCCTGCTTGAGTTTCCAGCCTGCTGCCCTAATGAATTTGGACTGAAGACTGCAAGCTCCACTCTTCCCTGAGTTTCCAGCCTGCCATCCTGTCCTACAGATGTCAGACTTGCCAGCCCCCGCAATTGCATGGACCAATTCCTTAAATAAATCTCTTTATGTCTCTCTTCCCCTTTTGATAGATAGATGATAGATTGATAGATAGGTGGATAGATAGATAGATAGGCAGACAGATTAGGATAGGACAGGATAGGATAGGATATAGATAGGTATAGATATATAGACAGAGGTATAGGTATCTTATTGGTTCTGCTTCACTGCAGAGCCCTAACACACTGTCTTAGCTCATACACATGTTCAGTAGAAGGGTAGACTAACGGCTGATAGTTATTATGCGATTTGATCCATACAACCGTCATTCATTGTATTTTACAGGTGAGGAAATTAAGGCTCAAAGGATAAGGACTTGGCCCAGTTCGCACAGCTAGAAAGAGTCAGGCTTTGCACATATAAGGTGTATACAATACTTGAGCCTGACATTCTTCACTGCTTGATGGTTCAGTCCCCTGAGAACAGGTGTGAGCCAATGGACCCATCACTGTGACCCTCCCAACAACATCCTCATGAGTTTCTTGAGAAGGGAAATTCACAGTAACAATAACCATTAACAGCTAAAGCCAGTACTTGCCATGCTCTGTTACCTTCCAGGACTTTCCTTCCCGCCCTGGCACCGTGAAGCAGGCACTGCTTTTATCAGAAGAGGAGACAGTGGATACACAGAGACTGTGTCACTTGCCCAGGTTCACAAAAGTCGAAGTTATATCCAGTGATATATTGGATTATCACTAAGTGCTTGCTATAACCACAATAGGCTGTTCTGTGGTGTTTTCACCAACCACTCAAACTTGGTGAGACGGACCCAGTAGGCAGGGACTTCAGCTGCCATCAGTTGTTTAGGGTCCAGGTCACCAGACTGTCCCTGAAGCCCTTGGCCCCTCACCCCCTTCCCTGACATCTGTTGAGTTGCCTGGAATGAGTGGTGCTGAGGGAGTGATGCAGGGGGCCCCTGTTCATGGGAATCACTATCAGTGGCCGTGATCCCTGGAGCATGGCTGTCACCTCATCCCTCTGTGCCAACCAAGGCACTTTGGTTGGGCCAGCTTTGGGCCCAGAGCTCACCTCACTGCTTGTGCTCACGGCATGAGCCCTGGAGCCCTCAGGGCTTTCTGAGGGACTTCCGAGAGATTTACAAAGCCGTGTACTTCATGCCTCCCTCCACAAACATCCACAGGGTGTCTACTAATTGTCCCACACAGCAACAGGAACATCATGGCAGGGCAAGTATGCTTTCTGCTGCTGAGGGCAGCCATCTGTCTGGGGAAGCCCAGATTCAATGATCACACTCTGCACCGTGTGGAAGATGGGGCTTGTTGAGGATGACTCCTGGGACAGCCAGTGGGCACAAAATATGCATGGTGACAAGATTAGCTTCAGGTGGGGAATGGTGAGGAACTTTTGTTTTCTTAGAGTTTTCAATATTTTCTCAAGTATTTCACAGTGAGTGAATCACTTTCAAAAAAAACATTTAAGGATATTTTCCCACTTGTCCTCCAAAAACTCATTATTAGTGTTCTTTTTAAGTTTGTTCATCCAATAGGCCAAGAGAGACAAGCGATAGAGAGAACACACAGAGAGAGACAGAACAAGGAAGAAAGAGACAGAGAGGTAGAGAGAGACAAAGACAGAGAGAGAGAGAAGAGAGAGAGAGACAGAGACAGAGACCGAGGGAGAATTCCTCTGAACTTGCATATCTCTGATTACTAGTGAGGCTGATCTTTTTTGCAGATATTATCACTTTGCATTTCTTTTGTGACTTCAGTATTCCTGGGTTACATTATCTTTTTCCTTGGGTTGTTTCACTTTTCAAGACCTACTTATATTAAAGTTTTTAATCCTTTGTTTATCACATATGTTGCAAATGTGTCTTTGTCTTCAACCTTTGTTTACTATGTTATCACAGGCAGACATCTTTATGGGGACAAATCTAATGATTCTGTTTGTGCGTTTTGCCTTTGTTGTCAGGCCCAGCAAGTTTGTCGGCATCCTAAAAGATCAAATGGATGTTGACTTTTATGCTATTCTCATAGTTTTTATTTTTGCCATTTAATTATTTAAACCATTTGGGATTCATTTTGATGTAACACATGAGAGGGGAATCTAACTTTTTTCCACCTGAAGTTTGGCTGATTGTAACAATTACAATTTGGTAACTCCTTTCCCACTGATGTGAAATTCTCCTTGATTGTTTAAGAAAGTGTAGTAAAGTTATGTATGTTTCTGTGTGATTCTGGACTTCCTTATTTTTTCCACTAATTAATTGGCCCTAATAGCAGTACCATACTAATCATTATAATTTTTACAATATCTATTAAAAATTTGCTAGGAAAGTTACCTTCATTGTTTTCTCTTTTAGAATTTCCAAGCTATTTTTTTTCTGAATAAACTTTAGAACATTTTGTCAAGTTTCCCCTAAGGAAATTTTGATTTGAATTTTTTTTTATTTTTAAATCTACGAAACAATAGTTAGGCTTCGCATCCAAAAAGAAGGCATGAATTTCCATTTCAGTGAAAAAAATAATGGCTAAGAGTATGAAGTTTTCACCTACATGGTCTGGGTTCAAATCCCAGCTCAGAAAGTTTCTTACTGTGTGACCCTCAGTGAGATATTAAACCTCTCTGTGCCTCATATTTTATGTATATAAAATGTGGATAATAAGAGCAGCACTTCATAAGATGGTTGTGAAAATTAAACAAATAAATGTTTCTCAGTGGTTAGAATAATGCCTGGCACATTTTTAATAGATGCTAACTTTTCTCACGAATATTTTGTTACTTTCCTCACTAATATCTTGTAGTGTGTTCCACATGGGTTCCAAACAAGAACACAGGAAAGAAAAAATGAGTTGATATTCAGAAAATACAGAACAGTGCATTCCACACAATAAGCACTTCAATTACACTGTCTTTTTAACATCAAATGGCAGAGTCACCTCTTTCTACCCTCACCCTTCAGGGTCATCCCACCTTCAATATCCTGGGAACAAAATGCAGGAGAAACCCTCATTTGGGGCAATAGTCCATATTTTCTGTACACTAAAATTCTTCCTTTTTTGTACTTTCACATAATTCAAGCCAGAGATCAAGTATCTCTGAGGATATATAGCCCTGGTGGGTGAGGAAGGGAGACAAGGCCTTTAGCTGTTGTGTTTTGTTTTAAATTTCATTTCCAAGCTAAGACTGTGTTTTAAGAGTTTCAGCTGGAATGAGGTTTCCCATCTCACTATGAACCCGTATGAGCATTATAATAGAAATGATGAGAACTTCATGTACAATTGTAGCTATATATCTTATCATTGCATGAAAAATGCAGCATTAATGTGAATTCCTTGTAGTTCACCTTGTCAGTCCCCCATAATCGCAGGAGCCAGAGCACTCCCTGGTCTCCACACCACAGATATTTCCTGCTTCATAGTTCTCTCCACTCATCCCCATTTATGGCTTTTAAGAATGTGTTGAAATATAGTTTAATGAGCAATATCAGCCAGGCACACACACCTGGAATGCCATGAGACTTTAAGAAAGACATTTTCTTCTCATTTACTTCAAACAAAAATGAACAGAAATTCACAAAGAGGTTCCACTGGTGCTAAAACTTGAAGTTTTAATTTCTAATGGCAGCTGGCTCATAGATCAATGGGATCTTAGTTAAGTCAATCTCCTTGAACCTAATTTTCACTTTCTGAAAAGTGTCATAATAATCACACAGTACTTTGATACTTCATGAATGTAAATAATTATTTGAAGTTCTGAAAATTTTCATAAGAACTGTTTTAGTTAACTATGGCTAAATAACAAATTACTCCAAGACTCACACAGTCTCTGAGGTTGGGAAATCAGGAGTGGCTTATTTGGGTGTTTCTGGCTCAGGCCCTCCCACAGGCTGCAGCCCAGCTGTCTGCCAGGCCTCAGTCTCCTCTGAGGGTGTGAGTGCAGCTGGAGAGTTGGAGTCTAAACTGCTGTCCCCATGCCTCAGCTCTTCACTAATTGACCGAAGCTTCAGTTCCTCCCCATGCAGGCCAGTCTATAGAGTTGCTCACAAAATGATCGCTGGCTTCCCCCAGTGCAAGTGATGAGAGAAGATGGCTAGCCCCAAGAACAAAGTCATGGTTTCTCCTCTGACCTCATCATGTCAGTGACATGCCATTACTTACACTGTATGCAATGGTCACACAGACCTACCTGGCACGCTGTTAGAGGGGACTCCACAAGGGCGTGAAAGCCAGGAGGTGGGGTTCCCTGGGGGCCATCATAGTAGCTGGCTACCACAAGTACCATAGAAATGCTCAGCTGGAAGAGATAGGTAGAGTATACTGGCTAGTGGTAAAGGAAAATCAGAATTTGTTCCCTTTTGCAAATCAGACATCAGTCACAATTCACCCTGGTGGCTCCTTCATCAGTAGCCCAAACTCTCTGGTGGTGGCCTGCAGCCTGCCCAGCCTGGAGAATTTGCCAGTTATTTCCAGAGCTGTGTTCCCAACAGTGTAGAAATAATGGAAGTATACCCACATTCCCCGATCCAGAGAATCCCTCAGGGTTCCAGAGCCTTCTGGTCAGCCCACCCGAAGCTTTGGCTGCCCCACACCAACCCCAGTGAGTGCTGATGAGCGGTCACCTCCAGGAAAGGGCATCTGGTCCCTCAAGCGTGGAAACCAGGGTTCTGACCACAGGAGCGAGCCTTCAGACTAGCTTGGCGATGACTGTTGAGAGCAAAGCCCGGTGTCGTCTGGCTTGAATCTCACCTTTTTCTGTCTTGCTCTGCAGGCATGTTAAGAGGGGTGGAGAGGAAGGTCTTGGGCTAATTAATACAGGACACCTAAAAGCAATTTTAGGGTCTTATGCCTCCAGGATTTCTGGTCCTTTTTCAAAGAAGGAATGTCCAGTGGCCATGTCTGTTGGGGGGACAATTAGTAAAGTGATAGTTGTACAACACAGAAGGTTGTCTCTGAACCTAAAATTTGCCTTTCCCTTGTCATTGGTTTTTCTGTTGATCTTTTATAAAATGAAGATTTAAAACAAGGATTTCCTATGACAGGATGGGCACTTATATTCAACTTTTTGAGGTTTCAGAAAATCCTTGATTCTGAAACAGCTGAAGGCTGAGAGACAATGTTATAACAAATACTTTAGCAGAAAACAAATGATGTACTAGTCTCATGTTTTCTTAACAAATTCTGATGTGAGCAAGTGAAGGCAATTGAAAGTCAAGCCAGGTAGGCTGCACATCTCCAGCACCATAATGAACTGTTGTGCAGGGATGCATGAGAAATCCCGTTCAGAACCGATCCTGATCCCGCACTGAGCAGACCAGCTGCATCAGATCCCATGTAGGACCCTGTACAGGTTACAAAGATGGACCACAGGTACCGTCTGCCCTCAAATAACCTCCACTCTGCAGAGGCAGGTAAAAATTGCATGCAAATAACTATCACACAGGCCTGATGAAATCAAGATAAAATAATCTGGGAATTCCAGAGGGAAAAGTATTAATATTTATTGGGAAGATTCATTTCCCCTACATGTGTTTATTGAGGCCTGCTGTGTGGCCAGCAGTGTGTTGGAATGCAAAGAGAAAACATACAGTCCTAGTGGAAAGGAGCAGGATTGCAGTGCCGTGACCTGCACAATAACAGAACTGTGTTGATGCTGAAGCCGTATCAGGGAGAAGCTGGTTCTCTTCAGGCGGTTGATCAAAGCTGTGCAGAGGGAGTCATACCTGGAGGGGACATTGAAGGATGAAGGAGAGGGTGCCAGCTGGCAAGAGCAAGCAGGCTGTATGGGGAGAACATTCCAGATGGTGCCGCAGGTACAGTAATATGAAACCATTAAATACCCCAGCACATTCAAAGAATTACAAGTGCTTCACGATTGTTGGATTTATAGAATACAAGGGAGAAACTCAGGCAGCAGGAGGTCCAAATTGTGGATGGGCTAATGTACATGTGAAGGAATGTGGATGCTTTTCTGTAGGCAGTGCACCTCATTTGGAGGTCTGGGAACAAACCTCTTTGAGAATCCAAACAAAGCTATGGCCATATTCCTTGAAATGCTGCTCACAAATACAATTGTGTCTATAATTTCAGAGGGTCTACAGGGCACTGGGGTGTGAAGAAAAGAGCCCCTGACGTGGAACCCTGCGGACCCATTGCTGGAATTCACGCCAGAGTCAGAGGATCAGATGCTCACTTCAGAGTCACATTCCAGGTGGCAGAGTGGAGGGCATATCTCTGGGAGAGAAAGCAGAGCAGGAACCATCAGGAAGCTGTGAAATGCATCTCAAAATGTGTAGTCCAGAACTGTGACATTTCCTTGTTTCTAACAAGTCATCAACTTGTTAGAACATCATCAACTTAATAACAGCTATTTGGGAAAAAGAAAACTCCATATTAAATGTACATTATTTTGTAATCTAGTATTTTTCATTGAGGATTTTTTTGGTGAGGGCCGTGAAAACCAACTCTGATTAGTTGAGTCCAAAGTCTTGCTATGTTTTTATCTGAATTACCTATTTCTGGAAATCATCTGGAGATTTCTTTTTTTTAATTCTATTTATTTATTTATTTGTTTTTTGGATGCGTTGGGTCTTTGTTGCTGCACGTGGGCTTTCTCTAGTTGCAGTGAGCAGGGGCTACTCTTCATTGCCATGCGAGGGCTTCTCATTGTGGTGGCTTCTCTTGTTGCAGAGCACGGGCTCTAGGTGCGTGGGCTTCAGTAGTTGTGGCATGCAGGCTCAGTAGTTGTGGCTTGCGGGCTCTAGAGCACAGACTCAGTAGTTGTGGCGCATGGGCTTAGTTGCTCCGCGGCATGTGGGATCCTCCCGGACCAGGGCTCGAACCCGTGTCCCTTGCATTGGCAGGTGGATTCTTAATCACTGTGCCACCAGGAAAGTCCCTGGAGGTTTCTTAAGAGGGAGTTTCCACCCTTAGGTAGCGCATAAGAGTCAGGCATAAGAGATGAGCCTCTGTCCTATATCTTCAATTGCATTATTGCGTGGTGTACACCTTAGGCAAACTTATATGCTAAAAACAACCTTTGCTTTCAAAGTTCATGGTGATGTGACTTCAGTAAAAACCAGAGACACCCAAATTTAATTTAAACTTTAGCTATTAGTGTCATCACCAACACCAGTGACAGAGCTATTGCTCCTGCAGTGATGCCACAATTCACCTCCTGGCTGGTGGTAGCATTTGGGTTTCAGAAATGTCAGATTGTGAAAAATTATTTGTCTTAGAGTGGACAGTATGGTCCAATCGGTAGTTAGCCAGGAGAATGTATCAGGAACAGGCTGACTGAACAGGGCAGCCTTTCCCAGGTCTTTATTAAGCAGCTATGTGAACGAAGTCATAGACAGATATGTCACATTGGGCTTCTGCCCTTTTGGCCAAAGTCAGGCCCGTGGAATTCCATGTTCCCAGGTTTACAGAGCTGCAGACATCGCAGGGCAGGGATGTGAGCCATCTGCCCAGCTGTGACAACTCTCTCAGGCTCACCCGCACCCTGTGACAGTCAGATGCACCACGGACAAATGTGTGCTCATCCCCCGTCCTCCTCCTGAGCTCACTGAGCCCTTAGCTGAGTGTCCAGACCCCATGTCCCCTCCCCCAAAGCCCCAGCTCTGAGCACAGACTGAGGCTCAGAGGTGGTGGGAGGTGTGAGCAGCCTAACACGGGGAAGCAGACAGTCTGGGTTTCACTGCAGCTTCCTTTGGGAAATTCGGGGTTCCTGAGAGCTAGGGTGAACCGCAGGGCAATCTGGGGCCGGCAGGGAGACTGGTATGCAGGAACATTCCTCCTCGGGCTCCCATGACGGGCTCTACAGTGCTGGAGGAGATCCACAAATATTTGTCTGGTTGCATAGTTCAGGCATGTGAAAATTGGAACCAAGAAACACACTCTTTATTCTCTTTCCAGAAATGCTGCCTGAACTCTGACCCCTGGCACTCCCACTCGTCTTGGGCCGGTTTTTAATCTGTTCCCCATTATTTCACTTCACATGCTTTTGCAGACTTTGCTAGAAATGTGAGTCCTGCCTTGAGCCCTAGTCAAGCAGGGGTCAATGTGTTCTTCTGAATTTCACTGAGTAATTTCCCATCATTTTGCAGGATTGATCCTAGGTACCGCTTCTCCCCACACTCCTCCTCCGCCCTGCAGGCCCTGCCTGTGCAACTGTGCTGTGTGCAGGGAAGGCCCCTCAGCCGGCCCTCTGCCCCCAGGCCATGTGGGCTTCTGCTGCTTCCTGAAGAGGGGGTGTTTCCCACAGTTCTGAAATTCTTGATTATGCATGCATCTGTGCATGTGAGGCCAACCATGGCACCCTGGTACTTGTCACACTGTTCCAACCAGCTGTTTTCAATCTGTCCAGGTTTCAGCCAGGTGAGTTGTTCCTTCTATCCTGCAGTATGTAACGCAGCCTGGACCCTGCAGACCCAGGCATCTGTGTGTTTGATCAAAGCTGGAGACCTGCAGGAAATGCAGGGATGACCCCGGTCCAGGGGTTTGATGGAAAGGCTCCAGTAGGACCTCAGGAAGAAACTGTGTCTTTTGGGGAAACATCAAGGGTGTACCTGCCCTGGGGAGGCCTTCCCCAGCCAGGGAAATGTGTTGGGAAGCTGTCACTTGTAAGCTGTGTCTTGCATTGTATGGTCACTTCTGCGTGGGCAGAAGCTCTACCATGGGGCCCATGGACAAAATTCAGGGGACCAAGAATGTGGATGGAAAAAAATTACTAGCTAACTGACCAGCTAACTAACTAACTTACTCATTTTCACTAGCTTCTAACTACAACTTAGCATTTCCTTCTACTATGAATGCAGGTATCAAACCACAGCAGCAACAGCACAACTTGGTGCCTTTGTCAATAATAGAAATCTCAGTCATCTCATCTCACCCTGAATTACTGTTTGTGCTCATCACTATTCAAAATTACAGTGACCATTAGACCCGCTTCTAGGGCTTATTACACTGTTAATAAAGAAGCATCCATATTATTATATCACAAATTTATTTCTTACATTCTATCTAGAATTTTCAATAAAATGGATTTTTTTCATAATCCTGTTTGTTTTAATCATTATTCTGAGACAGGTCCTGAACTGGCCACCATCAGTGTGCCTCCACCCTGTATTCCTGGACGTCACCGTCCCAGCTTCACCCTCCAAGCATGCCTTGGAACCAAGAAAGGCCACTTGCCTGTGAGGACAGAAGGACATAGGGCTTTAAAGTCCTTACCTCCAAATACAGTAACTTTCTGGGGCACTGGGGGTGGGGTTTAGGACTTCAACATATGGATTTCAGCAGACATAATTCCGCCCCTAACAGAAGGTTCCCAGAGAAGGTGATATTAAAATGAAGTATTGACAGTATTGGTGATTGCATGTACCCAGAATGAGAGAGGACGCCAATTCTAGGGCTGGACCCTCAGCTTTGCAGAGTCAGAAATTCAGTTCTGTAAATGCCCAGTCTCCTGGGGGAGCCTTGTACAACTAAACTGACAGAGGCCATGAGCTCACAGCCAGGCAGAGCCCAGTTTGATCTTCTATGGTGGGAAATAGATCCCAAACAAGCAGAAATACTCACACTGATTGTTGGTTCATTTTCTTCCTAGCTATGTAAGAAAATCTTATGAGACACAATATTTTACTCAGGGGATTGGACAGTAAGCAGAGACGAGATGATCAAAGCAGTATTTTCCAATCTACAGGGAACAACCATTCATAGATCCTAAAATTAATTTAGTAGGTTAACAACCACCTTTTCTAACAGAATCTAATAGAGAGTAAATTGAAGAGAAGGGAAGGGAGATGACATGTATCACATACAGTAAAGATAAATATTGTCTTATCAAACTTTCATTACAGTGTTTCATATGTCCATGAGGCATGTATGTGTACAAAATGGGCCCCAGTGTATTTTTTTTCTTTTCTGTGGCTTCTGTTAAAAGATAAAAGTTTGAAACACCCTACATTAGATGAACTTGAAAGCCAGACCTTCCACCCTGATACTACAGGGTTAGATGTATCCAATGAATGGGATATTTTGCCTTATTAAAATATGGCATGCTTAGACTCTTGGTCATGAGGGAAAAAGAGGAAATAGCAAAGAGAAAGGGCCAAGTCACTGTAAAGATGCAGAAGAGGTGGACTACCCATTGGAGTGCAGGGCCGAAACCTCATCTAGGAGCCCCGAAGCCTCTGCTTCTCTCTGCAGGGCTGCTTCATTTGTCTTTGGAATCTGGTTGTCTTGCTTTCCCAAACCTTGAGACAGAACACAGCCAGTGCCAATTTGTTAGCTTCCCTTTAACAGAAAAGTCCTGACCCCTGCATCCAGGGTGGGGACAGCAGTGGGCTCAGCATGGCCAGCTGTTCTGATGACTCCAAGCAGTTGGTCCACCCCTGGGATGTCCCTATAACTTGGATTTAAGTATCTGCATCTCTCTTGGCTGCTTCAATTCTGGCTCCTTCTTTCCTTGAGCCATGCCTAAAACTTCTCCAGGGCAGATCCACCTCCTAGCTGTGCCAGTGGCTCAGTAAATTCTCTGTGAATGAACGAGATGGTACATATTCCTAGGGATGGGGGGTGTTAGAGTATGGATTGTTTGGACCTATTTGGTTTAAGATAGCATGTTAGTTAGAGAGCTGTGAAATAATCAGAAAAGTAGATCTCAGTAACTATTTGTATTTATCAAAAAGAAAATTAAAATAAATCATAAAGGTGGATAAAGAAATGGTTTTTAATACATGTAGAGGAACATCTTAATTTTTATCAAATTACAAATTTAAGTTTATGAATAAGACATGAAAGGCAAGGAAGAAAACAGAGGAAGGAAGGAGGGAAGGAGGGAGGAAGAAGGAGAAAGGAAGAAAGGGAGGGAGGGAGGAAGGGAAGGAAGGGGAGAGGGAGGGAGCCTACACATTTTATTGGTGTTGTTATAGGTGGTTCCTTTTTATTGCTAAGTAATATTCCATTGCATGAAAATATCACCATTCATTTACCCATCCTACTGTTGATGGGCATTTGGGTAGTTTCCAGTTTGAGGCTATGTTTATTCTAATACCTTCTGATTATTTCTGCTCCTGAAACAGTAGATGAAACAGCCTTTGATTTGGTAGGTAAAATCTTTGAAACAAGTGTGTAATGGTGCAACAAAATTAAGTGATTTTCATAGGAACTATGTCTTTCCTTAGATGCTTATCAAACCCCAATACTTTTTCCTACTATAGTAAAGGCAGCACCAGTGCTAACTGACTCACAGTTATCAGAGATCATCTCTGGATCTCTGTGTGGGTGACAGCAGAGATTGCCAACAAGATCCACCTTACTTTGTCCACACACAGATCCAACTGATGGTCCTGAATGGCAGTTACCTCGTTAGCTGCACACCCCTGAAAGCCAGGTTTTACTATATTACAGGGCCTTCCACTACACAGTTCATCTTATCTCTACATTCTAGGAAGCAACACCTAAGTGAGGTAAGGGAGCCTGCTGAAACTGGTACTCACAAAACTGTTGTTGCCTTTTCCAACCCCAGGGCCCAGGTGTCTTTCAGCTCTTCCTCAGTGTACAAACCTGGAGCCTTTGTAGTAAGGGCTTCTTATCAAGGGACACACAAAAACCTTCTCAAGTTTCCATTGTGACAAAACTATATTCTTACAGATTTCAAAATGCCAAGGTCAAGTGTGAGTGCCCTAATACACTGCTTCCTACAAGGTGCACATGGCATTTGTGGGCTCCCACCTCTCTCTGTTGGAGGGCTGACCCGAGGAGCACAGCATTCACCTTACAGTGTTTCTTTGGTGGGTGGGGGCTGGGGTGTCTGTAGATAAAAGCAAGAGGCCTTCCACTGCCCTGGGGAAAGGCGGGCACCTGGTGGAAGGAACTGCAGCAGCCCTGCTGGAGGGGGTGACTCTGGCCTTGTTGAAAGTCTTCGGCCAAGTCCTGGGTATCACCCCTTCCCATGGTACCTTGAGGACAGGACATCAGGGTGTGAATGGGTTTTGGTGCTCCACACAAACCAGAACATTGCAGGTCCTTAAAAGTTGTGCTTTCCCTATGCCAAAAATGTCACCTTCTCCTTTCCCGCCTCTACCTGGTCAACTCACCTCCCCAGCTCTGTCTTCATGGTCCTCTGCTCTCCTCCATCATGGTGCTTATCACTGCTGGCTCCCTGCCTGCCCCCTCTAGACGAGACTCCTTGAGACAAGCACCATGTGTCCTCAAGGAGTCCAGAGATATTTGATGAATGCGTGAATAAAAACAGGGATGCAAGAAAAAGCATGGGCAACAGGCATTGATGGAGTGCGGTCTGGGGATGCTTGCAGGTTTCTGAGCCCCTTTCAGGAAACCAGGAAGTCAAAACTCTTTTCATAATAATCTAAAACAGGGACCAGCAAACTTTTTCTGAAAAAGGCCAGATAAATATTTTAGGCTTGGCAGGTCTCTGGTTTCTGTCATAACCATTCAACTTTACTTTTACAGGGTGAGAGTAACCATAGACAACAGGTAAATAATGATGGGCTCGTCTGTGTTCCAATACAACTTTATTTACAAAGCAGGCAGTGGGCCACATTAGGCCCCAGGGCCATATTTTGCCAACACCTGCTCTAACACATTATCGCCTTTTTCACACTCATTTTCTCACAAATATATAGGGGAGTTTTCCAGAAGCTACATGATATGTGATACAACAACAGGCTGAATGTGGTAACAATACAGTTGTCTTCTATTAAGCCAGACATTAAAAAGAACTGCAAAAATTCAAAATAGCACTTCTCAACTAAATTCTTTTCTCTTTTACAAAATATATTATTTTAAATAAATATGTGTTTTATATTAGCATTGAATGAAAAAACAGTAAATGAGCCTGTTATTGCTATTTTTCAATGAATTAATATTAAATAGTTTGACATTACTTGGTCTTAATTCTAGTATGGTAAACATCTATAATGTAACCCACATAAACAAAAGCTCTTTGGGATCTTCAATGATTTTAAGAATTAAACTATAAGTTAATATAATAGAGGCTGTAGAAATATACAGAAACCTGCCTCTCCTTGGCTTTCTCTTTATTCCATTTTAATCTTCACCTTCCTCTTGGATATCTTTCCCTGTTGGCCCCGGAATGCCTGTTACACACCAGAATAAACCAGCTACTGGTAATTAGTGCCCAATGTGGACAATTCAGTGTGACGTCTTAGCAGGGATTTTTAAAATTGCCTTTGCTGGTGCATTTCCTGCAAGTCTGACCCTGACCTGGGTGCTGTTTTGGTCTTAGCTGCGTGAACCTGCACAGCAGTCTTCTGAGGGGGATGGCTCCTGATTCACAAGGGAGCTTACATACTTGCAGCTGGGAGGGTAAGTCTTGGTCCTTAATGAATCCCCATTCCTTCTCTGCACTGCCCGCCATGCATCCTGAGTTCTAGGTATCTTCACCCTCAGCATCGTTGCCATAGCATCTTCAGCGCAGGCATTTTTGCCACAAACATTTTCAGTGCCTAACTGGCTGTAGGCAACTTTGCCATAAAAGATAAAATAACAGATAATAAAATAGGGACATTAAAAAGGAAATAATGCAACATGAGAAATGAATAACAAAATTAAAAAGACTTTATCATATACAAAATATGTGAATTCATTTAAAATGTGTGTAGATTCATGGCAATACTGCACAAAGAACTGGTTTTATTTTGAGTTACACCTAAGCAATTGTCTTCCAAGACTTTCGTTCAAAATATTATATATTGTTTTGTTTATTGATTCATCTCTTCATTTGACATCACACTTTTTTTCTTTTGTGCTAAAATTTCTTCCTTCATTAAAAGAGGTATCAATTTCCAATCACTAGGATGCATATTTATATCTGAGCTTCATACTGTGCAGTGAAAGCCTCTACACTGTCGTCGATTCTTGGCATCTTGTCACATGTTCATTGATGTGAACTTTGAACTTGTTCAAAGTTCTATGGGAAATGTGGGTTCAACTCTGCACCTTCGAGGCCTTTAGCTTTTTTCTCCACCAATGTAGTGCATTTCAAAATAAGAAACCACTCTTGGGACAAATCATCGTCATCTGTCAGCTCAATAAAGCCATCAATAACATCACTAGCTGGATGAAATTCTAATTCATTTCAACCAGTTGAAACCAAACTGTCTAACTCAAAACCATCAAACAGTTATTTTATCTTTTACTGCAAAATTACCTTACAGCCAATTAGTTATGCAGTGTATATGTTTGCAACAAAATGCTTGTGGCAGAGATGCTTACAGTGAAAATACTGGACACACTTCCCAGTCATGGACCTCACACCTTCCCCTCTGCCTCCTAAGAACCCCTGCATCTGAACTTATCTGGGGGCAGCCAGGGGTCCCTGATGGCTTCATGGGCAGCAAGGGGGGTTTTTCTGAGAGCAGACTGCAGGAAATCAAATACTTATACTATTCAGACAAGGATACTTTTCCATGAAAAGCAAATAAGCAAACAAATAATAAAACACAACTCTTTTTGAAAACCTGGATAGGGTTTCACTTCAGCAGGTCAGACTGGGTGTCATCCTTTGTCTTTTCTGCCCCCAGGACTACAGCATTGAAGGAATCAGCTCATTCAAGTGAAAGGAATGAGAAGGGGATCTTAGGGGACATAAATGTCAGGACAATTCTGGGAGATAGAAGCCAGCTGTCAGCAGATAAGGCACTTCCCAGAATATGTAGAGGGGCCTGGAAGGAAGGGGCAGTGGCTAGAAGAGGAAGCTGCAGGCAGAGCCCAGGTCAGGAATGAGCAGGGAGCAAGGAGCGCCTTTGGAGGTGTGTCTTATGACTGCTTCCACTGCTGCTTGCCACCATGGTCCAGCATTTTACCTGCAGGAAACAATGGAAATTCTCCCTTTAGAAAGTGGATAAAACAGCCTGAGGAAAAAGTCAGAATGGGAGAGCTGAGGCTGGTGCACCCCAATTCTGAATTTGACCTCAGTTACCACCCCTCATCACGAAGTGGCCAGATCAATAGGCAAGCTGTACCCCAAACACAGAACTCCTACTACTTCCCCATGTTGGGCTGGGAGAGCTGGAAGGAAACAGTGGTAGGGGAAACCTACCTCAAAAAAATTATCCCAGAAAATAAATAAAATAATAGAGGCTTCCTTGGGAGGCGGGGGGGATTGACTGGGTCAGGCACGTCTTCGGGAGTGAAAGGGGACCAGAACATGCCACCCCAAAATATGCCATTTTGACATAAGGATTATTTTGAGCGGAAAGCAGTTGAGAAACAGCAGATTCAGGAAGAGCTCTCTACCCTCCGCATCTGCTTAAAAGCAGGGCATAAATTCCCCTTTAAGAAGCTGCTCCCCCCACCCCACCCCCACCATGCTTCTGCACCAGGAGGAAAAAAACAGTCATCATTGGAGTCAGAAAGTCAGCACTGACTTGGATCTGCACAACAAACCTTACTAAGTAACCCTCATCTTCCATTAGTTTCCCCATATGTTTACCTTCCCACAACTTATCACCCCAGGAGCCCACACCCCTTTTCTTTCGTCTTGTCACTGCTCTACGATTTCTCATCCAGCCCCAAATTCTAACCAATTCTTTGAGTTCTCCCACATGTATGAACGCTGCACAAATAAATAAATTCTGTTTTTTTCCTCTCCTGTTAATCTGTTTTTGTCAATTTAATTTGCATGCTTTATTCCCTGAACATAAGAGGGTAGAAGAAAAAGTGACTTTTTCCTCCTCTGCAGGGATGAAGGGATGAAGATCCTATATCTTGATCTGGGTGGTGGTTAAACCAGCATATACATATGTAGACATTCACCAAGCTCTACATTTAAGATTCATGCACTTTACTGTGTGTACATTATACAACTTAAAAAAGAGTAAAGACAGGTTGACAGGCCATCCATTTCCCTCTGACCATGCCATGATCTCCTGTAGGCTTGCACTCTGTGAGGGGACTTTCTCCTACCCACTGCTGTGGGTATGTCAGAGGCCCTGTGACACCTCGCAATAGACCTATGCAGGGTTCCTATTTTACAGGAAAGGAAAATGAGGCGCAAAGAAAGGATACCTCCTAGCGGTTATGAAGATAAATTTCTCTTGACTCCACGTCTGAATTACCTGCTTCGCATTCTTTCTGTTAAATGAGAATCTGTGCACTTGCCAGTCTCAAACCACTGTCACTTGAGTACAGTGATTGATATGGAAATGCCATTCATGACTTAAAGTACTAAACAAGTGTCCAATTTATATTTTCTCAGAGCAGCGTGGGCTGCTAAGGTGAGAAAACACAGAAACAAGAGGAAATTCTGCTGTCCATGCGGTGCACGGAGGTCACTGGAGCTGCCCTGGATGACCGGTTCCAACCAGAGTGCCTCACTCAGCTCCTCCAATATGGTGGAGTTCTTGGGGTGCCTGTGGGTTCTCCAGGAACCACTGTGATTTTAACCCAAAGGCTCCCAAGCATCTTAATGTCTTAGAATTAGGAAGACACTCGTCACTGGGCAGGTGGGAAAGTGAGTCCAGAGGGCGGGCACTTTCTCCTGGTCAGTTGGCAGTAGTAGAACCCTCCAGCATTTCCCATCGTGATACTGCCTGGGACCCGCCAGGGGAGGAAGCGAAGCTGGTGGGTGACAGAGACCCAGAGAGAGGATATGGGTGGGGGTGGAGGGGGCAGCCTATCACCTGCAGCCAGGTCTCCCCAGGGGGACTCCAGCTGAGCAAGAAGAGGACCGTGGACAGCGAGGGGCGGCCCCACATCCCTGACACTGTGGGTTACTGCTGTACAGGCTTTGGTGCCCCCAAATGTTTCTGTGTGCCTGTGTTCTCCCTTCAGCGTGTAAAAGATTACAGTTCAAGATCGTGAGACGTCAAGGTTAGATGTTTTTAACCGAGGTGTCCACATAACACAATCAAGGAGTGATTGGTTGTAAGGATCACACTAGAAAGGAGCCCTGTCCACGTTACCCTCGGCACACACGCATTTACTTTTGTTGCTTAAGTGACCAGAATCACCTTGGACCTGCTCAGCTTTTGGCAACACAAACCACACCGACTGGAGAATGGGCTTTTCTGCTGCCTAACTGCCTGCTTGCTTTCTATCCAAAGGCTACTGCATTACTGTACACTTTTGAAACTCACTCCTAGGTTGGGATTCGGGAAACATTTGCTTTCTTAATGCTGATTCTTCATTTCCTGCCAAAATTGAGCTCTCAGCTTTGAGCAGTCCGACTGAAACCAGAGTCAGCCAGTGGATTCCTGCGACAGGAAACGAGTGTCAGATGAGGCTGCGTTAAGCTGTAGATGCTGGAGCCGGCTTCCTTTCCCAGGCAGATGAAAGAGTGAAGTCATTGCACACGGGTTAGTGGTGCAGAACTCAGCCTTCCAGAAACTAAGACCAAGCATGTGTCTCACAAGGAAACATTTTGGAAGCCAGGTTTTAATCAACAACATTAAATACATCATGGATTTTTAGAAACTGGTGAATTCCAACGGCAGCCTGTCTAAATTTGTTTTAAAGCTTAAAACATGTTTTGCTTGTGAAATGAGAATACCCTAAAATGCCAGCATGAAAGAGAAAGAAAACTCAATCTCAGAAATAGTTACCACAAAAAGTTTTTAAAAATTAAGTAAATAAAATATTTTATGTTTATCTTTGGCAAAAATGCATTAAAAAACAAAAACAAAAACCTCTACAACTGTTCAGCATTCTGCACATGGAAGGCATGTCTTCAGCCTCCCAGACCATCACTGGTACATTGTTTGTTTTTTAATAGATCTTATTTTTTAGAGCAGTTTTAGGTTTACAGAAAAACTGAGAGGAAGGTACAGAGATTTCCAATACATGTACAGCCTCCCCCGTTATCAACACTCCTATCAGCACGGTACATTTGTTACAATCAATGAAACTACATTGACACATCAGCAGCAGCCAGAGTGCATAGCTTACATTAGGGTCACTCTGGTGTTGTACATTCTATAGGTTTAGATGTATGCATCATTACTATATCATACATAGTAGTTTCACTGCCCTAAAAATCCTGTGTGCTCCACCTGTTCATCCCTCTCTCCCCACTAATCTATGGCAACCACTGAAATTTTTACTGTCTCCATAATTTTGCCTTTTCCAGAATGTCGTTTAGTTGAAATCATACAGTATGTAGTCTTTTCACACCAGCTACTTTCACCTAGTAATAGGTTCATTGCTTTTTTGAGGACATTTTTCTAGCTCCTGGTTAAAGAGCAGGACCAACTATATAATTTGTGTGGCACAGTGCAAAGTGAAAATGCAGGACTGATTGCTCAAAATTATTAAGGATTCCAAGATGACAATGCAGAAGCATGGGGCCCTGGGAACGTGTTCCCGTGTAGTCGGTTCTGGTGAAGAAAGCCCGTAAAGCATGTGCCCAGTGCCTGAGTGGGTCCTTGGTCTTATCCAGATTCCAAAAGCAGGGATATGTAAACAAAAAAATTTATTATTTTGGGTTTTCACAATGTTCCATGGTCACCAGCATCCTCCATACTCAAGTGCTTTCTCCAGCTACACAGCTCAAAGGATGAGAGGGACAGAGGCAGGGTCTGCTGTTTCTCTTCTCAACCTCTTCAAATGACTCAGCCATCAACAACCAGCTCATCAGAATGGACTCCACATGGTGGTGCTGGGTTCTGCAGTGTGAAGCCCTGCAATGTCCATTAACTGGCAATGGACTATTTTTACTGGTAAGAAGAAAACAGACACCCCATTTGACGACATCTTGAATTATCTTATTGATGACTGGGCAGGCTTATGTACTTCCAAGCAGAATGATATTAATTTAGAGATGCTGCAGCTGAGTGGGTGACAGGTATGATAAGCCAGTTTCCTGCCTGTACAAATGAAGCATGCCAGATAATAGGAAAACAAGGGCTGAGGTGAGGCATCCTGCAGCATGGGTATTAATCGCTCCATCTAGGAGTGCACAAACAATGAGCATTACAGCTGTCACTCCTCCTTGCTGCCCCTGAAATTCTGGAACTTTAGAATTTGTGCAGCAGTACAGAAAACTGAGGCAGAAGGTTCCGTCTCAACAGTGCTGGCCAGAACTGGTAGGTGGGACAAAGGCAGGTTAGAGCTGTAAAGAGGATGAGGAGACTAAACAAACTACCCTCAGGTGGCTCTGCACATCACCAGGGTACATGGATGCAAAGTGTATCAGTCAGCTCGAACTGCATAACAAACACCACTGACTGGGTGACTTAAACAATAGGAATTTATTTCTCACAGTTCCAGAGTCTGGAAGTCCAAGGTCAAGGTACAACCAGGGCTGGTTTCTCTTGAGGTCTCTCTCCTTGGAGTGTAGATGGTCATCTTCTCCCTGTGTCCTCACATGGCCTTCCCTGGGTGCATGTCTGTGTCCTAATAGCCTCTTTTTATGAGAACACAGTCAGATTGGATTAGGGCCCACTCTAACAACCTCATTTTACATTAATCACCTTCTAAAGGGCCTTATCTCCAAAGACAGTCACATTCTGAAGTACTGTAGGTTAGGACTTCAACATATGAATTTTGGTGGGGTGGGGAGACACAATTCAGCCCATTACACAAGGTAATTTAAATTTTTCCCAGAAAGTGTGAACAACAGTGCCCAGTGGAGGCATTACTGATTATATTTAGTGTTTCTGTAATTGTGAGATTCATAAAATGTGTCCTTTATTTATTCTGTATTATTGTCTTCCTGTCCCATCTGTACTTCCAAGTGGAACTAAACTGTTTTAAACTACCCCTAGGAAATCTTCTCTTCTTTTTCATCACTTTATGTTTTATTTCTCTTTTATACCAATATTTGCTGGTTCTCTAAACTGGTTCTCTAAATGGTCAAACCACTACAATTTTTTTCTTTTGTCTGTTGTACTATTTAGTGGTTCAGAATACAGATTAAATATACTTAGTTGAGTAAAAGGATGACAGTCTCCAAATTTTTCCTGCCTGGGTTCAATCTTTGCTCCACCCTCTCTTGCTGTGTGGTCCTGGGCTTATAACTTAAACTCTCTGAGTTTTGTATGTAAAATGAGAGATAAGGGTGCTCATCTCATAGTATCATTGTGAAAATTAGGTAAAAACATACATGTAAAAACGCTTATCTTAGAGAAGGACGCAATGATTATTATGTGCTATTATACCCAGATGTTATATTATAGAGAATACATAAAAGCTTGTCAAAAGCTGTTATACAACAACAGTATGTATTTTTATCAAATGTACCATGTCAACATATCAACATAGGATATTATTTTTTGCAAATAATAAGTGAATTGAAATAATATGGAATAGTATCTTTATGTACTTGCTAAATTTTAAAGTTAATTTGATTTTTCTTTATGTAGTTTTAAATTTATATTATTTTGTTTTCAAGTGAAGTTATAATTTTTTTCCATATTTTCTGGGAAACTTTACTAATTTTATTTCTATCCCTGTCCAATGTTTTTTCCTACTTATTCCTTCCTTCCTCATAAAAGGAAATATTTTAAAACCTTTTTACTCTATCAAAAGCAGTATTTAAATCCTGTGATGTCACTCCTTTATATAACAGAATAACTGCTTCTGTGATTGATCAATCGATTATGTGGTAAAGGGCACTGAGACTTGGGAGGAGACAGCTCTAACTAGAACATGGGAGGTCTGGAAATTGCCCTTTGGAATTACAGAACGTTGGAGTTAGAAGTGTGGTGTAGCCCCATTCCTGGGGGGACCACTGAGGCTGGAGCCATATCCCCTTGGCTGTGTGGCCAGGGCTGGGCTGAGGCTTGCTCAGTCGGTGCATGTCCCCATGCTGCCTCTTCATCCAACTTTCCTGACTACAGAGGAATTGCATCATGTACACACTTTACTTACAAAAATCTGATGACATGAGCTGAGAATAAAAATCAAGTCAATGGTAGGGGAACACCTTGCCTTATTATTCCTAGCTTCTATGCTGCAAGGATCATAGCCTTGGTGACTTGAGCCTGCTACCAGGGGTTTTTGGTAGTAATTTTATTCTACATATGTTCTAATTACAATACATACTCACTTTAGACACAGCTCTGAGAAGATGCAACCCTGCTGGATTCTCAATTGTTCATTCTTCAAGAAAAAATTGGAATTATCTTGTCAATTTCTAAAAAACAAAAATCTCCCAATGACGTGCTACAGAAACTGCAGTAATTAAGCCTGTGGCTCTAGTGCTGGGCTCTGTGACCTTGGGCAAGTGTCTAAGGCCCTGTTTTTCCTCTGTAGCATGAAGACAACAAAGGTGAGGTAAAGACCTGCAATTACTTAGATACCAAGTTGCAGCAGGGATTCATCTGGCCCTTTCTGCCCAGAGATTCCAACTCTCTGTGTCAAGAAGCGCCACAATGTGGAACTTTACTTCAGCTGGAACTGTGGGACAACCTGGAGTTCCCTCCATCGACCCAGCTGGGGCACTCCCACTGCCTGCCGCAGCCCAAGCTCTGTGCATGCCCGGACCTGCAGCTGCACCTCGGCCTTGCAGGAGCCAGGGGTGGCAAGGTCAAGACAGCAGCACTGGCATCTCCAGACCCAGCCAAGAAATATTGTAGTTAAGAACTGCTCTTGCCTTGGACCACTTTGATGAAGCTCATGGGCCCTGTTTCAGGTGTCCATGCTGCATCACAGAAAGGGTTGTGGACACCAACCATTGTTTAGTTATGCTCACAGGGTGTGGGTCAGCAGTTGGGACAGGACACTCGGCTGGGAGGACTCAGAATACCAGAACCTGGACCAGAGTCTTCTACACTCATGAGTGGTGCTCGAGGTGTGCTTGTTTGGTACTGTCAACCAAAGGGCCGGCATGTGGCCTATGTGGCTTGGGCTTCTCAGAGCTCACCGCTGGGTCCCAGGAAAGACTGAGCATTCCAAGAGAACCAGGAGAATACCGAATGGGTTTTTCTGGGCTCCTCTCCCACGTCAGGCACATTGCTGCTCCCACATTCCACTGGTGATGAGAAGTCACTAGAGCTGTCTCTAGACAGCTAGATCACTAGACACACACGGGGAAGTTAAATGCCACCCTGAGGGGTGATAAAAGAAATTTTCACATATTGAGATACAGAGAAGCCATTCTGGCTTATGCATGAGTTAACTTGAATTTTATGTTAACTAAAATATCCTGTTTATGGCCTATCAAACATACATTGTACATCTGCTTTAATTATTAAAGAAAAGGGCACATTGACCAAAAGTAAAGAATGTCCATGTTAAAAATAAAGTTTAAATTCCTCTCTTCCCAGGACACCAGTGCTAGTACTCCTCCTTTGATGATAAGACTCCCTTCCCAGATGCCAAGGCCATGCTGACTTGCTATATAAATGCTTATCTGTGTGATTTTTGTTGGTGGTGGTGTTTTTTTGTTTTGTTTTGTTTTTTGAAGCCTTGAAGAAATGTATCCCTGACTTGTTTAATGTTCTTTGTTCTGACAAGATATAAAACTGTGCTGGAAACCATGCTTCTCTGGAGCAGCTTCTCAGAGTAATACAGGAACCTGGCTACTGGGCTAGTCCTTAGTTTGGCTCAAATAAAACTCTTTTCTTATTATAGACTGTTTATTGATTATTTTTGTTGACAGGGGTCTTGACACCACTTGCAGAAGAGCTAGTGGGTGGAAAATATTGCTGTGGCCGACTTTGGAAAATACAATCTGCCACAGTCCCATCTCAAAACAATGTTTTTTTTTTTTTTTTTTTTTTTTTTTTTATGCGTTACGCGGGCCTCTCACTGTTGTGGCCTCTCCCGTTGCGGAGGACAGGCTCCGGACGCGCAGGCTCAGCGGCCATGGCTCACGGGCCCAGCCGCTCCGCGGCATGTGGGATCTTCCCAGACCGGGGCACGAACCCGTGTCCCCTGCATCGGCAGGCGGACTCCCAACCACTGCGCCACCAGGGAAGCCCAAAACAATGTTTTTAATGAATAAAATATTTATAATTATAAAGGAAACCAATTATATTGGAATACAAGTTAAAAACATAATTTGTGGAATAGTAATATGTGTGCCTCTTTATTAACACATTGGAAACAAGATTTAGTGGTGGGTCTAACTGCCACTAATTACCAGTTTTAAGGTTGTGATGAGTTTGAATGATATTTTGAGAAATCCACCACAATTGTAATGTGCACAGATCTGTGACTTTCTATTGATGATGAAGTCAGAGGTCCAGCAAAGCCCAGTGACTTGTGGCTTTATATTCACATTTGAATTTTCTTTCCTCTGTAAAATTTTTATTGGGATTATACTATAAGTATAGATTAATTTAAGGAGAATTACATTTTTCATTTTCTATATTTTGACTCCAGGACAAAATATATCATCCCATGTATTCAAATTTAAACCTTGTTTTATCATCATGTGTTTCTTCATATGTATTTTTATACACTTCTTGTTAATAGTATTTCTAAATATTGTTTGTATGGTTATTATACATGAGATTTTTTCTTCCAATGTATTTTCTAACTAGGTATTATTTCTATGTAAAATAACTATATACTGATTTTCTTATATAAACTTGTTTGCAGTTTGTTTTCTTGCACCTACCATGTGTACTGTCATGTTATCCACTAACAGCGGTAACTTAGCCTGTTCCTAACCAAGTTTCATACCTTTGATTTCATCCTGGTTAACTGGATGAGCCTCCAGGACAATATTAAATAAAGAGGTCACACTGAGCTCACTTTCTTGTTCAGTGTCAGAAGCCAGCCTGCCATCAAACAACAACCCCCTAACAATCAGCTCCAAATGGCCAGAATTCGATCAATAACCAGCAGCTTCCCTAATTTTTGTTCCCACTTCCAACTCAGGACCAACCACAGAAAGCCAGATATGCTCCCCTAACCAGTCACACAAGATGCTCCCTTCTAGCTAGGCCCCCATAGCCTCCACAAGTGCTCACCTGAACCTGCTCTTTTCCCACTGATATTCCACCCTTTTCCTTACCTTCGAGGATCTTCCAAATGCAATGATGGTAGCTGACTCCCTTGTAAGCTCTGAATAAATAGCCTTTGCTTCTTCTCATTTGGATGGCCTTGGTTCATTTCCACAATAGATAAACATTTTATGTTAAGGAAGTATCCTCTATTTGGGTTTTATTGGTCTAAAAGCAGGTCTTACCAAGGGCTGCCTTCCCATGCTGCTAGGGGTTAAATTGTAGTCCCCCCACCCAGGGAAACACACAAATTCATATGTTTGAGTCCTAACCCCCAGTACCTCAGAATGTGAGTATATTAAGACATAAGGTCTTTACAGAAGTAGTTAAGGTTAAATGTAGTCACTAGGGTGAGCCCTAATCCAGTATGACTGTGTCCTTATAAGAGAAGATTGAGACACAGACATGCACAGAGGGAAGACCATGAAGGACACAGGAAGAAGGCACAGCCATCTACAAGCCAAGTAGAGTTCTCAGAAGAAACCAACCGTGCCGACACCTGGATCTCAGATTTCTAGTCTACAGAACTGTGGGACAGTACATTTCTGTTGTTTAAGCTGCCCAGTCTGTGGTATTTGTTAACGGCATCCCAAGCTGACTAATACACACGTACTGGTGAATCCTCAGTGCTTTAACCTACGTGTTTCTTGGTTATTCCCTGACAGATCATCTGAAGCCCATCCTGCAGTGTCTAATCCCTCAATTAGTTTGTTTCCTGCCCAACCAGGAATTCACCTTGAGTCAGAGTGTATATTTTTCTCTTATCACCATTGACCCCAAGATCTCCAAGCAACTCCTGTAAACATCTGTCACCCCATTTGCACTTACCTTATAAGAAGGAAACCCCACAGGGGGAGGCTATGCTCTAGAACAACCATCTACATTCAGCAGATGCCTGGGTGACCTCTTGATGAGATGGTGGAGACCAGGGGATCCTGTGCATCACCAGCCTGTGTTTCCCTTCCAACAGCAAGCCTCGGCCCTACAGAGCCCCATGATGATGCAGGGTTTATCAAACTCCCTTGTCAGACAGGCATCAGCCCTGAAGGGGCACCTGGCACAGTAGATGGCCCTTAGCTACTTAGGGGAGATTTTTGACAGTTATGATGAATGTTGAATCTCATCACATGTATTTGGTTTGACTTAATGAAGTAGTGTGCCATGTGAAGAGATTTCTTCATTTTACGCCATTCCCGGCACAAATTCTGTTTGGTTATGTCGGACTATTTTTTACCGTAACATAAATTTGATTTACTGGTCTTGTAGTCAGAATTTAGCCAGTTTGTGGACAGCAGCCTTCAGGATGCCCCGATGATCACACTCTGTATTCACACCCTTGTGTCATTCTTCCCACACCAAGCGGACTGAATCTGGGGCTCATGCTCTTAAGGAACAAATAGGCAGAAGCGATGGCATTGTCTCTGTTGGTTGCATATAAAAAGACTCTGGCTTCCCTCTTGGGTGTCCTCCTGACTTTCTCCCTCCCTCTCTGCAGGAAGCCCACAGCCATGTTTGAGCTGCCCTTGGGAGAGGCCGATGGCTGCTGTCTCTTTTGTCTGCCAGAGAGGACCTGAGGCTGACAGCCACGTGAGTGAGCACGAAGCAGACCGAACCCCTGTCGAGCCATGAGGTGACCCCAGCCCCAACCAGCAAGGTGAGTGCAGCCCTGCAGAGGACACAGCTGAGCCGAGCCAGACTCCTCACCCACAGAGACAGTGGGATAAAAAATACGTGTTGTTTTAAGCCACCAAGTTTTGGGATAATTTTTTAGGCAGCAATAGATAATTAATACAATAATCTTAACTAAAATTATCTTTAGGTTTTGGAGTTGGGAAACTATCTTATGATATTTAATGAATTGGGGTAAGTTTTTAAAATCTTTTTCTATGACGAAATTATTTATTCCTTTTAACTTTCAAAGGAGCACTTGTAAAATCATTTAGGAATCAAAACTTTTGTTTTTAGAAGAACTCTTTATTAATTCCTTCAATCTTTTCCACTGTTCTTAATATACTCAGATATTTCCTTTCTTGAGTCAGTTTGGGTCATTATTTATTTCCAGAAAATCATTTGTTTTATTAAGATTTTTCAAATTTATTCATGGACATGTATATGATATTCTCTTATTAATCTGTCCTCTTATTAATCTGGTTATAACCCCTTTTGCATTTCTAACTTTGTTGATTTCATGTTCTTTTTCACTACATTTTTTCTAGGCTATCCGTGTATTATTTGTATATGGTTGGGAGACCCTGAAAGTAGCAGCTCTTGAATTTATGTATCAATTTAGTATTTACTAATATCTTCTAGTAGTTGCTATTCTGTTTTCTTCTATTCATAAGGGTGATTTGCTTATTGTTGATGGTGTTTTGTAAAGTAAACTTTGCTTAGATTATTCTTGTTTACTATTATTGTTTTATAATATAATAATTGAAGGTTATTAGTACTGTTCTGCAGGTTCTCATTGTGAGGTTTTCTAAAGTGATTTACTTTCCTCTTTGACACATTTTTTTCCACTGGAGTGTTTTATAAATTCCCATATCTTCAGACATGGGGATATATGTATATGTATAGTTGATTCACTTTGTTATAAAGCAGAAACTAACATACCATTGTAAAGCAATTATACTCCAATAAAGATGTTAAAAAAAAATTCCCATATCTTCAGTGTGTGTGTGTGTGTGTGTGTGTGTGTGTGTGTATGTGTGTGTATGCACGTGCACACATAAGTGTAGTTAATTTCTAGCTTTATTACTTTGCACCCTGTGACAGATAGGATGGCCATGTGTCCCAGTTTTCCCAGGACACTCTCAGCTTACATTGTGTGGGGAAATAAAACTTCCCCAGTTTTCTCAGTGCTCCTGTAAAAGACCTGCTTCCTGATATTCCTCACATGCCATGAGAATTCCATCTGGAGGATGGAATAGTAGTTACTATTTCTACTAATAGTAGTTACTAATTAATACTAACTACTAATAGTAGTTACTAATTCTCATTCTTTTGTCTAGTTAATTTCTTAGATCCATAAGAATAATAAAACTTCTCTTGTCTCCCCAAGAAGGCCAAACAATACAGACCAACCTCCCCAAGGTGGCAAAAAGGGAAGCAACTCTCTCCCTAGTTATAGACATTTCAAGGAAGAGTGAGCCTCAGAACTTGGAAAACTCTCTAAGTCTAAAAAGCCAAGACACACACACACAAACACAGGACTCTCTGGCCCCTGGAGACTTTATTTATGTATCAAAAGGTTGAATTAAGGACTCAGGCCCATTATATTTCCAAAGAGACCCTTTCAGAAGGAGCAAGAACAGCTGCCTCCTGCCCTTTATGTGCAGGGAAGAATCCTTTTCTCTCAAACCCTCACTTCATCCTGCCACCCGTATCAGAAACATTCCTCCCGAGCTTGCCTCCTGTCTCTCCAGGGTTAAAGACCTGGACCAAAGGGGTGCCAGCACACTTGAACATCTTGTATGGTCTGTGAGGTTTCATTAAGAACTTGGTCTCTGATGCTGTTTGTTTCCCATAACTGCCATAACAAGGTTGAACAAACTGGGTGATTTAAATAACAGAAATGTATTCTTTCACAGTTCTGAAGGCCAGAAGTCTGAAATCGAGGTGTTATTGAAGCCAAGCTGCCTCCAAGGGCTCTAGGGGGAAATCCTCCCTCCGCTTCCAGCTTTTGGTGGTGGCCAGAAATTCATGGTGATCCTTGGTTTATGGCAGAATAATTCCATTTTCTACCTCCGTCTTCACAGGGCAGTCTTTCTGCTGTGTGTGTCTGAGTCCAAATTTCCCTCTTCTTACAAGGATGCCAGTCATTGGATTAGGGTCCACCCTACTCCAGTATGACCTTGTCTTAACATGATTACACCTGCAAACAAACATTCTATTTCCAAATATGGTCATATTCACACATCCCACGTGGACATGAATTTGGGGGAGAAACTATTCATCCCGGTACATACATATTCAGGAGAAAATTAACAAAGATGAATATTAAAAACCCAACATACTTTTCACCTCAGCATAATTATTAATAGCTCCCCCTTTCACTCTCAAAAGTGTTCCAGGGACTTCCCTGGTGGTCCAGTAGTAAAGAATCCGTCTTTCAATTCAGGGGACGCAAGTTCAATCCCTGGTCAGAAAACTAAGATCCCACATGCCACGGGGCAACTAAGCCCACGTGCCACAACTGCTGAGCCTGCGTGCCTCAATTAGAGAGCCCACACACTCTGGAGCCCGTGCGCCACAACTAGAGAGAGAAAACTTGCACGCCACAACTAGAGAGAAGCCCTCACGCCGCAACAAAGAGCCTGCCTGCTGCAAGGAAAGATCCTGCATGCCGCAACTAAGACCTGATGCAGCAAAAAATAAATAAATAAAAAGTGTTCCAGTTTGGATGATAAATGGTAAGGTCCCCAATGGCAGACTTTCATATTGTTCAATAATAACAAGTTCTCTATTTCTGCTCTCTTGACATTAGGTGTGGCCGTGAGAATAGTTCTGGTCAATAAAATGTGAGAAGTGACATTTGTGAAGCCTTTAACTGTCAGTGCTCAACTCTGCAGCCCTCACAATATTATCAAATCAAATCCAACCTGTATTAAAATAAAATATCACCAACAAGTAGAGTGTATCCTAAGAATGCAAGGCTATTTTAACATTAGGAACTCCATTAATGTAATAAACCAAAGGACTAAAGGTGGGGGAAGGGTGACCCTCTTAGTGACAATAAAATAAAATTCAACACACATCTGAGATTTGGGGGGAAAAAGACTCAATAAACTTGGATTAGATAAAACCTTATTTATTGATAAAAATGTATCTGGCAAATTACACCCTTAAGTTGAAATATCAGAATTCCTATTAAATTCTGGAAGACAGGAACACTTACTGTCATTACTTCCATTCCACAAGATATTTCAGGTCCTGGCCAGTGTAATAAGAAAATCAGAGGATCTGAGTTAGGAAGAAAGAGGGAAAGAATCACTTATTTACTGATGTGTGATCATTTAACTAGAAAGCCCAAGAGAATCCACTGAAAAAGTGTTAGAAATAGCAACAGAATTCAGCAAGATGATCAAAATAATGTATATGTATAAAAGTTAATATCTGTATATACATTTTTAAATGTACTGAATTTAAAAAGTGATCCATTAACAATAATGACAAAAATTATACAATCCTAGGAGCCTAACAAGAAATGTGCAAGATCCTTATGAAAAAATTTACATTTTACTGAAAATACAAAAGGCCTATATAAATGAATAAATAATGCCACATAGTAAGACTCAAAGTTGTAGAAATAGAATCCCCCTAATTTAGACTCAGTTTTGTTTAAAATTATTGAAACCATTAAGTCATAAGTAAGAGGGGTATTTAGTGAGAAACCTTGAGAGAAAGATTGTTGTCATTCTTGTGCATCTAGCTAAAGGGCAATATTTAGCGAGTAACTGAGATAAGGGAGATTAAGGAATGCTTTTATTTGGTGATCTCAAAAGACTGACAAATAATTATGGACCAGTGAGACAAGATTCTTCATTTTAAACTTATACATAACTACGTTTCTTCTTAAATGTTTAGAAAGTAAGAGTAGGATGCCCCTGTCATAGTCAATTTATAACTATGAAGGTTGCTAATCAAAAAACTCAAGGATGATCTATAAACTGCATTTGTTGGAATGTTAGAATGTTTGTTACAGAAAATTATATTTATTCATTGAAATTTAGAAAGAATGTTTGCCATAAAATTTCGAATTTGTTCACCTACATTATCATAACTACCCACCAACTCTGACCTCTCTGATCTTATAAACATTAACTCTGTCAATATACAAACATTATGTACTATCTTAATAATTAGGAAGAGTACATCTAGATATTTCTCCCTCCTGATTTTTAAAACTACAATAAAAAATCCTGCTCTTGAACAACTTCACATCTGTGTAACTTAATCTATAAATTTAATACAACCTCACAGAATATTTTATGAAACCCAACAAGATAATTCTAAACTTCATTAGGAAAAGAAAACACATGGAAGAAGCCAAGAAATTTTTCAAAAGAAGAAATGAAAGAGAGAACGTTCCTGCCAGATATAAAAGCATGAATACCGTACGTATATTACATGATACATTACACACATTCTAGCAATTCAAATACTGGCAAGGAGTTGGACACATGAAACAATGGGATGAAATAGAGATTCCTGGAGCAGTTACAATGGAAAGTTAGATCCTTTTCTCATGTCGTACAAAAATAAATTCATAATTAAGGCATAAACATACAGAAAATACTTTAAAAATATAGAGGGACTTCCCTGGTGGCACAGTGGTTAAGACTCCATGCTCCCAATGCAGAGAGCCTGGGTTTGATCCCTGGTCAGGGAAGTAGATCCCACATGCATGTTGCAACTAAGAGTTAGAATGACACAACTAAGGATCCTGTGTGTCACAACTAAGGAACTCGTGTGCCTCAACTAAGGAGCCCGCCTGCTACAGCTAAGACCGGGCGCAACCAAATAAATAAATAATAAAAATATTAAAAAATGAAAGTATAGAAGCATAATTTACAAAACCATATAGAAAAGACCTTCTTAAGAAAGACACACAGCATGGAAATGATAAGCGTGTGATAACTTGACTACATAAAAATTTAAAACTTCTATACAACAAAAGATTATAAACAAAGTAAAAAGATGAGAGAACCCAGCTTCCCTGGTGGTACAGTGGTTAAGAATCCGCCTGCCAATGCAGGGCACACAGGTTCAAGCCCTCGCCTGGGAAGATCCCACATGCCATGGAGCAACTAAGTCCGTGCACCACAACTACTGAGCTTGCTCTGTAGAGTCCACGAGCTACAACTACTGAAGCCCACGTGCCTAGAGCCCGTGCTCCACAACAAGAGAAGCCACCGCAATGAGAAGACCGTGCACAGCAATGAAGAGTAGCCCCTGTTTGTGGCAATTAGAGAAAGACTGCGCACAGCAACAAAGACCTAACACAGCCAAAAAATAATTAAATTAAATTAATTAATTAAAAAAAGATGAGAGAACAAATATATGCACTATGTCTATAAAGGGTTTATATTTAGAGTATACATTTATTTTAACTTTTATAAATCAATTTTTAAAAATAGACAAACAACCCAATAGGTAGTTAGACAAAGGATATAGACAGTCATACAAATGGCCTATAGACATATAGAAATATTTTCACCTTTATAATGATTGTGGAAATTAGTTTAAAAATCTATTATGTATTATGTTATCTTTCTCAGAATGACATTCTCTCTTTGGTAATACACTATAGAAAAGAGAATAAATTGGTACAGCCTTTTTTGAAGGGCATTTTGGCAAGAATGTATTGCTATTTTTAACGTGCATACTTGGAGTAGAATGAGTGTCACTTGTCAGCATTCACCCCCACTTTGCTGTAAGAAGAGTTTCCATGTCTGTCCACTGCCATGAGACTCCCAGGGCCTACCCCTAGGCCAAGAGTACATCCTGTATTGTAAGACCTAAATTTTTAAGAGCTGCCTTGACATCTTTGAGCTTCACAGGGCTCCAAAGTTCTAAATGAGTTCCCCTGCTCTCAACAGTTGTGACCCCCAGCCAGCAGGAAATACTCCCCTTCCACCCAGTCCTCAACTTAATGGGCTTCACCTCCCTGTCAGCCTGTGGAAGTATTTAAACAAGCCAATCATATCCTCCTATGGGAATGAGGGGGAACCCCTTGTTATGCCAAAGCCTGCCTCCCACAGCCCTGCTGTTTTACTCTACTCCCAAGTGCACCCCTGTGTGACCCTGCACAGTGTGTGGAGTCCTCCTTCCTGAGGCTGGAAGAACTTGTGACTAATAAACTGCTGTCCATCTCATCTGTCCAGCATCAGCACTGTGTGTTTGGCCACTTCGTACTACTCAGGGTAGGGATCCCACCTTCAGCAACAGGGACCTGGGATGAGAAGAATACAGACCTGAGCCTCATCCAGGAGCAGAGGAGCTGGTGCTGTGCAGCCCTTATGTGAGAAAAAATGTGCATCACTGGCAGTGTGGGCTTGTTTGTTACTGTAGCAAACCTGAATGCTACAAATACCCTCTTACCCAGCAGTTCCTCCTACATGTGTGTGTGCTGGAAAACATTTATAGTCCGGAGGGACACAGAGAAGCACATAGCAGAATTTCCAGTGCAGCATTGTGTGTACTCCTGAAAAATTGGAAGCCATTTAACTTCCCATCAATAAGGAACATTCAAAACAATGTCAATCTACACTATGTAAAACCACACAGCAATGAAAAAGAATGGGTTAGAACTGCTGCCTTAACAAGCTTTACTCCTGAATAGCAACACACATTGTGATTCCACTTATAAAATAAGTAAATAAAACACTATTTATAATTGGAAATGTTTATAGGTCCATATAGAGCTATGCATATGCATAGAACAGAGGTTTGGAAGTTTATTCACTGAAAAATGAAAAACTTACTTTTTTTTAACATTACTAATAGCCTTTTTTTCAGATTTTTTTTAATGTGGACCATTTTTAAAGTCTTTATTGAATTTGTTACAATATTGCTTCTGTTTATGTTTTGGATTTTTGGCCATGAGGCATGTGGGATCTCAGCTCCCTGACCAGGGATCAAACCCGCACCCCTGGCATTGGGAGGTGAAGTCTTAACCACTGGACCACCAGGGAAACCCCTGAAAGGCTGACTTCTGACAAGGGAAAGTGGTGGTCAAAAGAAACCTTTAACTAACATCTGAGTAATTAAAATAAATGAGATGAGAAGCACTTCTGGACTGTCTGTGTGGAGCTCCATGGACCCTCTCCCCAGCAAATGAGTCAAAACTAGTAAAAATTATATATTTTTTAAAAACCCAATTATTTAAACTCTCAATAAGTTGTCCTATGAGCATAGAGCAAATGGAGAAATATTTATTCAAGAAAGCTACTGTCTCAGTAATAACAGAAAGTCTATGCCTTTTGAGCATTGACACACTTCTATCCTTACCTCAGGGTGACTGAAGCTGTACTCTGCCCAGATGTGGCCAAGAAGATGGGACTCCCTCTTCCCTACCTCCCAGTCAAGAGCTACAATACCTTCTTGGAAGGGGAGACCACCAGCACTTGCATCCCTCAGCTCTGTGTTGCAGAAACTCTATTCCAGGCAAGCATGGCCAAGAATCTGAGTCTTCCTTCCTCTACTCAGTCCCTACTCTAGGGCAGAAGCTTCACTGCAAGTAGGGCAGGCTGAGAATTCTAGACCCCCATCACCTCCACCCAGTACCCTGATAAAGCAGAGGTTCTATACTAGGAGGAAAAAACCAAGAATTGCAGGCGCTACTGCTCCAACCCTATGCCTGATCCAGAGCAGGGTGTTGGTCTGAGAGAAGCGGGCTACTGTTCCAGCTACAGGTCCCAGAACAAAGACACAGAGGGTCTTTCTGGAGCAAAGCCATGCCAGGGGAATGAAGGACTCCGTAACTGTCCCTAATGGGACAGATTTTATTTAGAAAAGTACATGGGGAAGTTCAAGCATAAGGGTACTCCAAGGACATTTTGGTGGTGAGCAATCTTGGAAACTTCTATGATAGCAATGAGTGAAATAATACACAAACTGAAGTTTAACAAAGAGAACCAAGCAAAGAGACAATTAAGAACTGTCCAGGTTCTGAACAAGCTTTAAAGATTGGCCCCAAAGTCTATGCCCATTAAGAAGTTCAGCTTTAATTGGATCAGACTGGGGAGCAATTTATGCCCCGGGTGTCATTCAAAACAATACAGCAGTCAGCTAATTAACAAAGGCAAATAGCTGGTATCTATTGATACCAATAGAGGCTGACAAGCCAAAAGCTTAAAAGTGACATCACAGGAAGAGACAGAGAAAGACTAGCTATAAAACCACTGGCGGGGGGACCTTGAAGATGGCGGAAGAGGAAGACGCGGAGATCGCCTTCCTCCCCACGGATACACCAGAAATACATCTACACGTGGAACAACTCTTACAGAACACCTACTGAAGGCTGGCAGAAGACCTCAGACCTCCCAAAAGGCAAGAAACTCCCCACGTACCTGGGTAGGGCAAAAGAAAAAAAGAAAAAACAGAGACAAAAGAATAAGGACGGCACCTGCACCAGTGGGAGGGAGCTGTGAAGGAGGAAAAGTTTCCACACACTAGGAAGCCCCTCCGTGGGCGGAGACTGCGGGAGGCGGAGGGGGAGCTTCGGGACCGCGGAGGAGTGCACAGCGACGGGTGCGGAGGGCAAAGCAGGGAGATTCCCGCACAGAGGATAGGTGCCGACTGGCACTCACCAGCCCTGAGAGGCTTGTCTGCTCACCCGCCGGGGCGGGCGGGGCTGCGAGCTGAGGCTCGGGTTTCGGTTTCGGACGGAGCGCAGGGAGAGGACTGGGGTTGGCGGCTTGAACATAGCCTGAAGGGGTTAGTGCACCACGGCTAGCCGGGAGAGAGTCCGGGGAAAAGTCTGCACTTGCCGAAGAGGCAAGAGACTTTTTCTTCTCTCTTTGTTTCCTGGTGCGTGAGAAGAGGGGTTTAAGAGCGCTGCGTAAAGGAACTCCAGAGACGGGCGCGAGCCGCGGCTAAAAGCGCGAACCCTAGAGACGGGCGCGAGCCGCGGCTAAAAGCGCGAACCCCAGAGACGGGCGCGAGCCGCGGCTAAAACCGCGGACCCCAGAGACGGGCGGGACACGCTAAGGCTGCTGCTGCCGCCACCAAGGGGCCTGTGTGCAAACACAGGTCATTCTCCACACCCCTCTTCCGCGGAGCTTGTGCAGCCCGCCACTGCCAGGTTCCCGGGATCCAGGGACAACTTCCCCGGGACAACGCACAGCAGGCCTCAGGCTGGAGCAACGTCACGCTGGCCTCTGCCGCCGCAGGCCTGCCCCGCACGCAGTGCCCCTCCCTCCCCCCCCCACCACCCCCGGCCTGAGTGAGCCGGAGCCCCCGAATCAGCGGCTCTTTTAACCCTGTCCTGTCTGAGCAAAAAACAGACACCCTCCAGCGACCTACACGCAGAGGCAGGGCCAAATCCGAAGCTGAGCTCCTGTGAGCTGTGAGAACAAAGAAGAGAAAGGGAAATCTCTCCCAGCAGCCTCAGAAGCAGCGGATTACAGCTCCACAATCAACTCGATATACCCAGCATCTGTGGAATACCTGAATAGACAAGGAATGATCCCAAATTGAAGAGGTGGACTTTAGGAGCGAGATCTATGATTTTTTTCCCTTTTCCTCTTTTTGTGAATGTGTACGTGTATGCTTCTGTGTGAGATCTTGTCTTTATAGTCTTGCTTCCACCATTTGTCCTAGGGCTCTATCCCTCCATGGTTTTTTTTTTTTTAATTTTTTTTCTTAATAATTAATTTTAATTGTAATAACTTTATTATACTTTACCTTCGTTCTTTCTTTCTGTCCTTCCTTCCTTCCCTCCTTTAGACAACAAATCACCCCAAATTGAGGAGGTGGTCTCTGAGAGCAAGATTTATGATTTTTGCCCTTTTACCTCTTTTTGTGAGGGTGTATGTGTATGCTTCTGTGTAAGATTTTCTCTGTATAGCTTTGCTTCCAAAATTTGTCCTAAGGTTCTATCCGTCCCTTTTTCTTTTTTCTAAATATTTTTAATTCAATAACTATATTATACTTTATTTTATTTTTACTATATCTTCTTTCTTTCTGTCTTTTTTCCTTCTTTCCCTCCCTCCTTCCTTCCTCCCTCCCTCCCTCCCTCCTTTCTTTCCTTCTTTGCTTCTTTCTTCCTTCCTTCCTTTCCCCCTTTCCTTCTTTCTTTCCTCATACTTCTACTAATTCTCTCTACTTTTTCTCCCTTTTATTCTGAGCCGTGTGGATGAAAGGCTCTTGGTGCTCCAGCCAGGAGTCAGGGCTCTGCCTCTGAGGTAGGAAAGCCAACTTCAGGACACTGGTCAACAAGAGACCTCCCAGCTCCACATAATATTAAACGGCGGAAATCTCCCAGAGACCTCCATCTTAACACCAGCACCCAGCTTTACTCAACGACCAGCAAGCCACAGTGCTGGACAACCTATGCCAAGCAACTAGCAAAACAGGAACACAACCCCACCCATTAGCAGAGAGGCTGCCTAAAATCATAATAAGGCCACAGACACCCCAAAACACACCATCAGATGTGACCCTGCCCACTAGAGAGACAAGATCCAGCCTCATCCACCACAACACAGGCACTAGTCCCCTCCACCAGGAAGCCTACACAACCCACTGAAACAACCTTAGCCACTGGAGACAGACATCAAAAACAACGGGAACTACGAACCTGCAGCCGGCAAAAAGGAGACCCCAAACAAAGTAAGATAAGCAAAATGAGAAGACAGAAAAACACACAGCAGATGAAGGAGCAAGATAAAAATGCACCAGACCTAACAAATGAAGGGGAAATAGGCAGTCTACCTGAAAAAGAATTCAGAATAATGATAGTAAGGATGATCCAATATCTTGGAAATAGAATGGACAAAATGCAAGAAACATTTAATAAGGACCTAGAAGAAATAAAGATGAAACAAGCAATGATGAACAATGCAATAAATGAAATTAAAAGTACTCTAGATGGGATCAATAGCAGAATAACTGAGGCAGAAGAACGGATAAGTGACCTGGAAGATAAAGTAGTGGAAATAACTACTGCAGAGCAGAATAAAGAAAAAAGAATGAAAAGAACTGAGGACAGTCTCAGAGACCCCTGGGACAACATTAAACACACAAACATTCGAATTATAGGGGTTCCAGAAGAAGAAGAGAAAAAGAAAGGGACTCAGAAAATGTTTGAAGAGATTATAGTTGAAAACTTCCCTAATATGGGAAAGGAAATAGTTAATCAAGTCCAGGAAGCACAGAGAGTCCCACACAGGATAAATACAAGGAGAAATATGCCAAGACACATATTAATCAAACTGTCAAAAATTAAATACAAAGCAAACATATTAAAAGCAGCAAGGGAAAAACAACAAATAACACACAAGGGAATCCCCATAAGGTTAACAGCTGATCTCTCAGCAGAAACCCTACAAGCCAGAAGGGAGTGGCAGGACATACCGAAAGTGATGAAGGAGAAAAACCTGCAACCAAGACTACTCTACCCAGCAAGGATCTCATTCAGATTTGATGGCGAAATTAAAACCTTTACAGACAAGCAAAAGCTGAGAGAGTTCAGCACCACCAAACCAGCTTTACAACAAATGCTAAAGGAACTTCTCTAGACAAGAAACACAAGAGAAGGAAACGACCTATAATAACGAACCCAAAACCATATAGAAAATGGGAATAGGAACATACATATCAATAATTACCTTAAATGTAAATGGACTAAATGCTCCCACCAAAAGACACAGATTGGCTGAATGGATACAAAAACAAGACCCTTATATATGCTGTCTACAAGAGACCCACTTCAGACCTAGAGACACATACAGACTGAAAGTAAGGGGATGGAAAAAGATATTCCATGCAAATGGAAACCAAAAGAAAGCTGGAGTAGCAATTCTCATATCAGACAAAATAGACTTTAAAATAAGGACTATTAAAAGGGACAAAGAAGGACACTACATAATGATCAAGGGATCGATCCAAGAAGAAGATATAACAATTGTAAATATTTATGCACCCAACATAGGACCACCTCAATACATAAGGCAAATACTAACAGCCATAAAAGGGGAGATCGACAGTAACACATTCATAGTAGGGGACTTTAACACCCCACTTTCACCCATGGACAGATCATCCAAAATGAAAATAAATAAGGAAACACAAGCTTTAAATGATACATTAAACAAGATGGACTTAATTAATATTTATAGGACACTCCATCCAAAAACAACAGAATACACATTTTTCTCAAGTGCTCATGGAACATTCTCCAGGATAGATCATATCTTGGGTCACAAATCAAGCCTTGGTAAATTTAAGAAAACTGAAATTGTATCAAGTATCTTTTCTGACCACAACGCCATGAGATTAGATATCAATTACAGGAAAAGATCTGTAAAAAACACAAACACATGGAGGCTAAACAATACACTACTTAATAATGAAGTGATCACTGAAGAAATCAAAGAGGAAATAAAAAAATACCTAGAAACAAATGACAATGGAGACACAACGACCCAAAACCGATGGGATGCAGCAAAAGTAGTTCTAAGGGGGAAGTTTATAGCAATACAAGCCCACCTTAAGAAGCAGGAAACATCTCGAATAAACAACCTAACATTGCACCTCAAGCAATTAGAGAAAGAAGAACAAAAAAACCCCAAAGCTAGCAGAAGGAAACAAATCATAAAAATCAGATCAGAAATAAATGAAAAAGAAATGAAGGAAACGATAACAAAGATCAATAAAACTAAAAGCTGGTTCTTTGAGAAGATAAACAAAATAGATAAACCACTAGCCAGACTCATCAAGAAAAAAAGGGAGAAGACTCAAATCAATAGAATTAGAAATGGAAAAGGAGAAGTAACAACTGACACTGCAGAAATAAAAAAAATCATGAGAGATTACTACAAGCAACTCTGTGCCAATAAAATGGACAATCTGGAAGAAATGGACAAATTCTTAGAAATGCACAACCTGCCAAGACTGAATCAGGAAAAAATAGAAAATATGAACAGACCAATCACAAGCACTGAAATTGAAACTGTGATTAGAAATCTTCCAACAAACAAAAGCCCAGGACCAGATGGCTTCACAGGTGAATTCTATCAAACGTTTAGAGAAGAGCTAACACCTAACCTTCTCAAACTCTTCCAAAATATAGCAGAGGGAGGAACACTCCCAAATTCCTTCTAAGAGGCCACCACCACCTTGATACCAAAACCAGACAAGGATGTCACAAAGAAAGAAAACTACAGGCCAATATCACTGATGAACATAAATGCAAAAATCCTCAATAAAATACTCGCTAACAGAATCCAACAGCACATTAAAAGGATCATACACCATGATCAAGTGGGGTTTATTCCAGGAATGCAAGGATTCTTCAATATATGCAAATCTATCAATGTGATAAACCATATTAACAAACTGAAGGAGAAAAACCATATAATCATCTCAATAGATGCAGAGAAAGCTTTTGACAAAATTCAACACCCATTTATGATAAAAAGCCCTGCAGAAAGTAGGCATAGAGGGAACTTTCCTCAACATAATAAAGGCCATATATGACAAGCCCACAGCAAACATCATCCTAAATGGTGAAAAACTGAAAGCATTTCCACTAAGATCAGGAACAAGACAAGGTTGCCCACTCTCACCACTCTTATTCAACATAGTTTTGGAAGTTTTAGCCACAGCAATCAGAGAAGAAAAGGAAATAAAAGGAATCCAAATCGGAAAAGAAGAAGTAAAGCTGTCACTGTTTGCAGATGACATGATACTATACATAGAGAATCCTAAAGATGCTACCAGGAAACTACTAGAGCTAATCAATGAATTTGGTAAAGTAGTAGGATACAAAATTAATGCACAGAAATCTCTGGCATTCCTATATACTAATGATGAAAAATCTGAAAGTGAAATCAAGAAAACACTCCCATTTACCATTGCAACAAAAAGAATAAAATATCTAGGAATAAACCTACCTAAGGAGATGAAAGACCTGTACGCAGAAAATTATAAGACACTGATGGAAGAAATTAAAGATGATATAAATAGATGGAGAGATATACCATGTTCTTGGATGGGAAGAATAAACATTGTGAAAATGACTCTAGTACCCAAAGCAATCTACAGATTCAATGCAATCCCTATCAAACTACCAGTGACATTTTTCACAGAACTAGAACAAAAAATTTCGCAATTTGTATGGAAACACAAAAGACCCCGAATAGCCAAAGCAATCTTGAGAACGAAAAAAGGAGCTGGAGGAATCAGGCTCCCTGACTTCAGACTATACTACAAAGCTACAGTAATCAAGACACTATGGTACTGGCACAAAAACAGAAAGATAGATTAACGGAACAGGATAGAAAGCCCAGAGATAAACCCATGCACATATGGACACCTTATCTTTGATAAAGGTGGCAGGAAAGTACAGTGGAGAAAGGACAGCCTCTTCAATAAATGGTGCTGGGAAAACTGGACAGGTACATGTAAAAGTATGAGATTAGATCACTCCCTAACACCATACACAAAAATAAGCTCAAAATGGATTAAAGACCTAAATGTAAGGCCAGAAACTATCAAACTCTTAGAGGAAAACATAGGAAGAACACTCTATGACATAAATCACAGCAAGATCCTTTCTGACCCACCTCCTAGAGTAATGGAAATAAAGACAAAAATAAACAAATGGGACCTAATGAAACTTCAAAGCTTTTGCACAGCAAAGGAAACCATAAACAAGACCAAAAGACAACCCTCAGAATGGGAGAAAATATTTGCAAATGAAGCAAATGACAAAGGATTAATCTCCAAAATTTACAAGCAGCTCATGCAGCTCAATAACAAAAAAACAAACAACCCAATCCAAAAATGGGCAGAAGACCTAAATAGAGATTTCTCCAAAGAAGATATACAGAATGCCAACAAACACATGAAAGAATGCTCAACATCATTAATCATTAGAGAAATGCAAATCAAAACTACAATGAGATATCATCTCACACCAGTCAGAATGGCCATCATCAAAAAATCTAGAAACAATAAATGCTGGAGAGGGTGTGGAGAAAAGGGAACACTCTTGCACTGCTGGAGGGAATGTGAATTGGTTCAGCCACTATGGAGAACAGTATGGAGGTTCCTTAAAAAACTACAAATAGAATTACCATATGACCCAGCAATCCCACTCCTGGGCATATACCCCGAGAAAACCAAAATTCAAAAAGACTAATGTACCAAAATGTTCATTGCAGCTCTATTTACAATAGCCAGGAGATGGAAACAACCTAAGTGCCCATCATCGGAGGAATGGATAAAGAAGATGTGGCACATATATACCATGGAATATTACTCAGCCTTAAAAAGAAACGAAATTGAGCTATTTGTAATGAGGTGGATAGACCTAGAGTCTGTCATACAAAGTGAAGTAAGTCAGAAAGAAAAAGACAAATACCGTATGCTAACACATATATATGGAATTTAAGGGAAAAAAATGTCATGAAGAACCTAGGGGTAAGACAGGAATAAAGACGCAGACCTACTGGAGAACGGACTTGAGGATATGGGGAGGGGGAAGGGTGAGCTTTGACAGGGCGAGAGAGAGTCATGGACATATACACACTAGCAAACGTAGTAAGGTAGGTAGCTAGAGGGAAGCAGCCGCATGGCACAGGGATATTAGCTCGGTGCTTTGTGACAGCCTGGAGGGGTGGGATAGGGAGAGTGGGAGGGAGGGAGACGCAAGAGGGAGGACATATGGGAACATATGTATATGTATAACTGATTCACTTTGTTATAAAGCAGAAACTAACACACCATTGTAAAGCAATTATATCCCAATAAAGATGTTAAAAAAAAAAAAAAACCACTGGCACCTGGGGGCGGGAAGTTGACTGTGAGCATGTATCTTTTCGATGTCTCCAAATAAAGTTTTTAAATGTATAAAATTGCAAAGGAAACCAATTATACTTAAATATAATTATCTGAATATTTTACATTGTGAGAGGACAATGTGAGTCTTGTCCTTAAGGGATTTATAGTCTACTTGGCTATGTATTAACCTTATCTGGCTTAACATGCCACGGAGCGACTAAGCCCATGCGCAACAACTATTGAAGCCTGCACACCTAGAGCCCGTGCTCTGCAGCAAGAGAAGCCACTGCAATGAGAAGCTCGTGCATCGCAATGAAGAGTAACCCCCACTCGCTGCAGTTAGAGAAAGCCCACACGTAGCAACAAAGACCCAACGCAGCCGAAAATAAATAAATAAATAAATAAATAAAAATTTTTAAAAAGCTGTTATCTGAACTTCATGTAGCAGCAACTAGCTACATCAGGAAGCACGTTCCAAGCTCTGCTCTAGTGCTGGTTAGCTGCAGAGCCCTGAATAATTTACTTAAACTGTTAGAGTCTGGTTTTCTCATTTGTCCTAAAGGATCATAGCACGTTCAGAGCAATTGTGAGGAAATAGAGCACAGAGAACTTTTTATAAACTGTAAAGCAAGACACAAATGATAATTATTTTAAACACTGTCAAAGAAAAAAAAGTGTCCCACACTGAGAACAGACAAACCGTGTTCTGGGTCTTCCTCACTGGCCTGAGATATTCACGAGTGGCACCTATTTAAGAGCAGACTGTGTGGTGGGGTCCTGGCCTCTGTCTAACATCCCTGAGGCTTCTGTGTGAATCCATCCTATGGCCTTAGGGTCCCTATCATCAGTCCCTTGCTTCTGAGATTCGGTGATTTCTGATCAATAGTTGCCTTGCTTGGTGCCTCCCATCATCCAGTTGATAGGGATAGAATAAGATAGTTACACAGCTAGAAATCCCACTAGGGGAAGCTAGATAGAGAGAGACTTTAGGAGATCACCATAAGCTAGACACCAACCAGAAAATGCCCAGAACATCTGGCAGCTAAGCAATAATCATAACATTTTGAAACTAAACAGACTTAGGCCACTACCATAGAAAAATGGATACAAGACCTGAATTTGGCCTTGGGAGGTCAATAAGATAATGGAACCTGAAAAAACTGCATTCCTGCATGTAGCCAAGGCAGAAACATAGGTGAAAGGGGAAAGAAACTAGGTGAAAGGGGACATTATAGCGAAACCTGAGATGAATTACCATATTTTAGTATATGTTACCACCCTTTCGTTAATATACATATGATTTTAAAAGCGCCATGACAGTCCCAGTTAGACTGTATAGGGTCAAAGGAGGAAATGATGATGTAAGCCTTTATGTCTACCCAAGAATGAAGAAGAAGGTAGTCTTCTTCCCGCTCTAATTTTTCTCTGATTATAAAAACACAGCCCTCTTTGTTCTCAGGGCTGCACTCCCTTGCCTGCCAGCTTGTATCTCTCACAAGCGTCCTATGCTAATAAACTCACTCTTTGCCTGTCACTTTGCCTCTCACTGAATTCTTTCTTCAGTAAGTCCTGAGGCCAGGTGTGCAGCTTCAATCAAATGACTGTGGATTCGAGTCCCCTCCTGAGTCAGAGACTGTGGGTTCGAGTCCCATCTGAGGAGTACAGTTTCAGTGTGGGGCTTCCTCTGTAAAGAGTGATGGGAACACCTGTTCACGACTTCATGAAACAAAACTGAAATCATTACCTAGTTAGCTGCTCACAGATTAAAATCTGCAAACTTGATTTCCCGAGTACAAACCCCCAAGATTTGCAAACACACTCTGCTGCAGGTCACCTCTTCATTACCTTGCTGGTTCCCTGATAATCTGGTTGATAAACCATGACATATGATCAATTTGTCTAAGATGTTTTGTCTTTATCACCACTGTTATTAATATTAAAAGTAGTGAGGGTCGATACGCCCCCAAACTGCCTTTCATGGTCTCTAGCAGACATAATTCCTTTCTCATCCTCTAGGTTTCTGAATGTTTGAATTCAGTGTGAATTCACTCGCCATGAAACTGCAACTAAACCATCAAACACAATGGACAGGCTAAGTTCAGTATACACTGGGGGTTCTGAGTGCTGCCCCCAGACAAGCCCCTGCAGCCTTGTGAACCAGTTAGAGATGCAAAATTCTCAGACCCACCCCCAGTCCTGTGAAATCACAGCCCTGTCTCCCCAAGCCTGTCTCCCCAAGCCTGCTGGTAGCTCTGATGCTCACTAGAGTTTGAGAAGCCCCAGGTTAGAATAGCAGGAATGGTTTCTTTCTTTGCCCATCTGTAGCTGTGATAAACAAGTATTTGGGGTTCTCTCTCTACACTCAGTTTATTTGAAAAGCAGATTTCCAACTAGGGTTCATCCCACCATTAGGTAAGAAACTACTGTTTTTAAATACAGGAAAAAATAGACCTGTATCAACTGGGAACAGATAGAACTGAGGAATCCACCCCCACTGGCTGGGAATGTGGTTGAAAAAATGTGCTTAGAATTGAACCAAAGATGAGAAACCAGGAGAATAATGTTGTTCTCACCTTCATAGCAAAGGAAGACCTGACAGGCCCTAAATGTCCTGCTTCACACTGTGGAGAAGAGGAAAATCTTTTTGACATTACATTTTTTTTCATTTTTAAAAATTGAGGTATAGTTGATTTACAATATTATATATGTTTCAGGTGTACAGCATAGGGATTCACAATTTTTAAAGGTTATACTCCAGGGACTTCCCTGGTGGTCCAGTGGTTAAGACTTCACCTTCCAATGCAGGGAGTGAAGGTTTGATCCCTGGTTGGGGAGCTAAGATCCCAAATGCCTCGTGGCTAAAAACACCAAAACATAGACCAGAAGCAATGTTGTAACAAATTCAATAAAGACTTTAAAAATGGTCCATATCAAAAAAATCTTTAAAAAAAAGGTTATACTCCACTTATATTTATTATAAAATATTGACTATATTCCCTGTGCTGTATAATATATCCCTGTATTTTTTACACAGTGGTTGGTACCTCTTAATCTCCTACCCCTATTTTGTCCCTCCCCCTTACTTTTTATTCTTATTAAAAGCCACTATCTTTTTGATGTTAGGTTCATTTTATTCATAGCAGTTATGTCTGTTTCAAGTTATCATTTTAAAATGTATTTACTGATCTCTTTCTGTCCCCTCCCCACAATGAAGGCAACCTTTTTATCTGGAGCTTCTAGGTCTCCTCAACTCCTGGGACAGAGCCTGAGGCATTCCAGCCCTCTAAACATATTTCCTAAGTAAGTCAAATGAAGGCTTTACACCCTTTGGAAACGAATTACATTTGCTCACAAAAAGGACCACTAAGGAAAAATTGTGGTATCTTTGTCAGCTCCAGCTACCATAACAAAATACCACAGACCAGGTGGCTTGAACTACAGATACTTTCTCACATTTCTGGAACCTGGGAGTCTGAGATCAGGGTGCCAGCATGGCTTGGTTCTGGTGAGGGCTCTCTTTCTGGTTTGTAGACAGCCGGCTGCATTCTCACTGTCCTAACATGGCAGAGAGAGGGCTCTGGTGTCTCTTCCTCTTCTTTTAAAGGCACTAATCCTATCTTGGGGCTCCACCCTCATGAACTCATCTAAGCCTAATCACCTCCCAAAGACCCCTCCTCCAAATACCATCCCACGGGGGGTGGAGGCTTCAACATGTGAATCCTGGGGGGACACAATTCCGTTAGTAGCAAGTGGATTGTTCTGAGAATTTGAATTTCATCCAGGGTTTAGTCAGTGATGAGTAAGAGAGCCACTGTTTGTATTAGGAGATTGTAAATTATAATCGTTGTGGGGGTGGGAAGGGACTGAGGGTAGGAATCCAGGATCTCACAAAGCCACAGACAAGTCTCCCATGTGAACCAGATGCTCAGGGATGGGGCAGGGTTGAGTTCTATGGATGTGACATCTTCCACTCTTCCAAGAAGAGGTCAGGGCTGCATTGACAGCATGCTCCTTCCACTCCTCAGTGTATCTTCCAACATCAGGTTCAGGAGATCTAGAGCTTTGAGGGGTTCTTTTGAATTTCCCCAAAATGATATGCAAATTTTTCTGGGGAGTGAGTCTGTAGCTTTCATCAGAATCTCAAAGGAATCTAAGACTAACAGAAGGCTAGGACTGCTGGGTCTGACTGCAGCCTGCTGAGGTGGAATAATTTTGTAAGGTAGGTATGCCCTCAACTTGGTTGAATTTTCTTTCTGTAGCTTCCCTGGAGGGAGTCCATAGAATGCCCAACTCAGCATGAGGTCGGGGGTCTCTCTGTAGCCAAGAGAGGTGGGGTGGAAAAGGGATTACACAGACACACACACGAGATGCAAACTTCCTCCTCTTCCACTCACAGCTGATGAGCCACCTCACACTCAGTGGGAAAACAGAATCCACCAGAGGAAATGCCTCCTCCCTCCTTCTGATCTACACTGACATGGAACAGGCACAATCTGACTACGGCCAAGAACATGCAGCCATTCCCTTTGGCATCCTAACCTGTTCTGGCCTCTCCTGTCACTTAACAGCTTTCCCTGAACCCACCCTACTTCCGGCACACCTTGCTTGTGTCTTCACTCCTTCCATGAACTCCAGCCTCTTCAATTAGACTTCCAGCTCAGCCACTCCACTGAGATTACTTTTCTCCTGGCCACCAATGGTCTGCCTCTTGGCAAATCCAGTGAACGCCCAGTGTGTTCATCTCATTCAACCCAGAAGGCCAGTCCCCCATTTTGAAATCTCCTCCTAATTGAACTTCCCTCTCATTCCCTCTCCTGGCTTTGCCATAGCCCTGGAGGTCCCAGCTTCACCACTTTGCTGGCTTATACTTCTCTCTTCCAGCACCCTGGGGTTGGCATGTGGAATGAAGATCTGACTCTACTTTTCGATGTTTGATGACTGCCTTTAAGCCCCCTCGCCTCCCTTCCCTGCTGGTGCACATCTGGACACACTGGTAAGAAATTTGGTGCTCCTTCCTTTGGCACCATCAGGAGACTCAAACTGAATGAGCCCCTGCCTGTGTGGCAACCTACAGCTTGGCCCACCCGCTAACCATGATGAAACCCCGAGCCAGTCTCCCTTCATTGTGCTCTCAAGCCTTTTGCACCTGCTTGCGAAGGCTGCCCTGCTCTCCCAGAGACCTCATTTATGTAAGTGAAGGGGATCAAGATATGCCACCCCAAGTATGCTCCTTTGGCATAGAGATTATTTTAAGCTAAAGGCATTTGAGATACAACAGATGCCCTTCCCTATCTACCTGAAAGCAGGGCACCAATTTCACTTGAGAAAGGTGATCCCTCCCTCATATCAGGGAGAGAAGAGCACTCTTATCACCTGAGACAAGGAGTCAACACAGACTTGCACTTACATAAACAGACCTTACTAAAATTACCCTTATCTCCCGTTAGTTCTACTATGTATTTCCTCATCACTTACCCACAATTTATTGTCCCTTGAAGCCCAATTCCCCTTCCCTTTGTTAAAATGGTATATAAGTCTCTGAGTCTAACCACTTCTTTGAGTTTTCTTTTCCGTGAACTCTCATGCACATAAATATTAATAAAAATTGTGTGCATTTTCTCCTGTTAATCTGCCATTTGTTAGCTTAATTCACAGCCCCTCTTTACAGAATATAAGAGCATAGAGGAGAAGTTTTTCCTCCCTGATGTTAAGTAATAAACCTCTTCATATCATTTTGCTGTGTATGTGGCTTTATCAGTCTTGACATCAGAACCTAAATTATGTGGGGCGAGGGTGTCTCTCCAGTTTTGCAGGAACAGTCACTGACTCCTCTTTTCTAGTTATACTCACACCTTTGCTAACGTTATCCAGTCCCATGGCTTTAAATAACATCTAGATGCTGCCCAAATAATAGAGAGCCCAGAACCCTCCCCTGAACTCCAGACTCAAATTTCTACTCCTTAGTTACTACTTCAATATCTCCAAGTTTAAATTTAAACAGAATTCTTCAACAACAACACATTAAAATCATCATACATCATGATCAAGTGGGATTTATCCCAGGGATGCAAGGATTCTTCAATATCCGCAAATCAATCAATGTGATATACTACATTTACGAACTGAAGAATAAAACCCATTTCAATAGATGCAGAAAAAGCTTTTGACAAAAGTCAACACCCATTTATGAAAAAAACTCTCCAGAAAGTGGGCATAGAGGGAGGCTACTTCAACATAATAAGGACCATATATGACAAACACATAGCAAACATCCTTCTCACTGGTGAAAAACTGAAACCATTTCCTCTAAGATCAGGAACAAGACAAGGATGTCCACTCTCACCACTACTATTCAACTATTCAACTTCCACTATTATTTGGAAGTCCTAGCCAAGGCAATCAGAGAAGAAAAAGAAATAAAAGGAATACAAATTGGAAAAGAAGAAGTAAAACTGTAACTGTTTGCAGAAGTCAGGATACTATACATAGAAAACCCTAAGTATGTCACCAAAAACTACTAGAGCTAATCAATGAATTTGGCAAAGTTGCAGGATACAGAATAAACACACAGAAATCTCTTGCATTCCTATACACTAACAACGAAAGATCAGAAAGAGAAATTAAGGAAACAATTCCATTCACCATCACATTAAAAAGAATAAAATACTTAGGAATAAATCTAGTAAAGGGGGCAAAAGACCTGTACTCAGAAAACTATAAGGTACTGATGAAAGAAATCAAAGGTGACACAGATGGAGAGGTATACCATGTTCTTGAATTAGAAGAATGAATACTGTCAAAATGACTATACTATCCAAAGCAATCTACAAATTTATTGCAATCCCTATCAAATTACCAATGGCATTTTTCACAGAATGAGAACAAAACAATCTTATAATTTGTATGGAAACACAAAAACCCTGAAGAGCTAAAGCAATCCTGAGAAAGAAAAACAGAGCTGGAGGAATCAGGCACCCTGACTTCAGACTATGGCACAAAAACAGAACTATAGATCAGTGGAACAGGACAGAAAGTTCAGAGATAAACCCATGCACCTATGATCACCTAATCTATGACAAAGGAATCAAGAATATACAATGGAGAAAAGACAGTCTCTTCAATAAGTGGTGCTGTGAAAACTGTACAGATACATGTAAAAGAATGAAATTAGAACACTCCCTAACACTAAACACAAAAATAAATTCAAAATGGATTAAAGCCCTAAATGTAAGGCCAGACCTTATAAAACTCTTGGAGGAAAACATAGGCAGAACACTCTCTGACATAAATTGCAGCAAGATCTTTTTTGATCCACCTCCTAAAGTAATGAAAATGAAAACAAAAATAAACAAATCAGACCTAATTAAACTTAAAAGCTTTTGCACAGCAAAGGAAACCATAAACAAAATGAAAAGACAACCCTCAGAATGGGAGAAAATATTTGCAAATGAAGCAACCAACAAGGGATTAATCTCCAAAATATACAAACAGCTCATGCAGCTCAATATCAAAAAAACAAACAACCCAATCCAAAAATGGGCAGAAGATCTAAGAAGATATTCCTCCAAAAAAGATATACAGATGGCCAAAAAGCACATGAAAAGATGCTCAACATTGGTAATTATTAGAGAAATGCAAATCAAAACTACAATGAGGTATCACCTCACACCAGTCTACAAACAATAAACGCTGGAGAGGATGTGGAGAAAAGGGAACCCTCCTACACTGTCAGTGGGAATGTAAATTGGTACAGCCACTATGGAGAACAGTATGGAGGTTCCTTAAAAAACTAAAAATAGAGCTACCATATGATCCAGCAATCCCACTCCTGGGCATATATCTGGAGAAAACTATAATTCGAAAAGATACATGCACCCCAATATTCATTGCAGCACTATTTACAATAGCCAGGACATGGAAGGAACCTAAATATTCATTGACAGATGAGTGGATAAAGAAGATGTGGTATATATATACAATGGAATACTACTCAGCCATAAAAAAGAATGAAATAATGCCATTTGCAGCAACATGGATGGACCTAAAAATTTTGAGTGAAGTAAGTCAGAGAAAGACAAATATCATATATTACTTATATGTGGAATTTTAAAAAATGGTACAAATGAACTTATTTACAAAACAGAAATAGAGTCACAGATGTAGTAAATAAACTTATGGTTACCAGTGTGGAAAGTGGGGAGAGGTATAAATTAGGAGATTGGGATCAACATATACACACTACTATATATAAAATAGATAACTAATAAGGACCTACTGTATAGCAAATGGAACTCTACTCAATATTCTGTAATGGTCTATATGGGAAAAGAATCTAAAAAAGAGTGGATATATGTATATGTATAACTGATTCCCTTTGCTGTACACCTGAAACTAACACATTGTAAATCAAATATATTCCACTAAAATTTTTTTTAGAAAACAGAATTCTTCACTTGTCCTTTCCCTCCATCCCAAATAAACAGCACATTTACCCAGTTTCAAGCCAAAACCCTAGAATTTATCCTTAACTCCTCCTTCCATTCATGTGCCACATCCAATTTGTATATGCCCTTCAAGGTATCTCCAAGTAGCCGCTGAATCCTCCTTTCCATATAGTGCCCACTGCCCGTCCAGCCACCATCACTTCTCATCTGATGGCCACATGTGTCCTTCTCTCCACTTTTGCCCCTTGGCAGTGTTCAGACCAGGAAGCTGAACAAGCATTTGTAATACGAAGACTCATCTCTCTCCCCTGCTTACAGCTCTGCCCACTGGAATAAAATCCATCCTTGATTTCAGGAGTCTGCTTGCCTCTTCCACTTTTCTCTCTCTCTGAGTTCCAGTCAGACTGTGGACAATCTGTCACTTCATCACATTCTGCGATCCTACCTGGAGGCATTTGCCTGGGCAGCTTCCTTCTCCTCTGATCTTAGCATCCTTAAAACCCAGCTTCCATGCCCCCTCCTCCACAAGGCCTTCCCGACCATCCTTAAAACTACAAGCAGGTATGAAAACTTGAATTATCCTGTTTACCTGAGTGCTAATTGTTTTATTTCTTCCTGCAAATATCTCCTTCAACTTGACAACTTTCCTCTCTCTGCTGTGGCAGAACTTCTTGAACCTGGCATCTTGCTTCTCAACACTGTATGCTTTCATGAGAGTAAATGCTATTTTTCCAATCCCAAGCACAGAGCCTTACAATAATACACACACAATAATCATTTCTGTATAATAATAGATGACCGCATGTACAAATAAATGAGTAAATCACATGTCCTGGAACAGGGCTCTGTTAACCATCAGTTCAGGATATATGAATTAAAAAATAAAATATTTGAATATAAATTTCCAAAGAGCAGAAGAAAGTAAAGGTAAACATTTATCCATTTTCTGTATGGGAAGATATGTGTACACTTAATATAAATGGAAGAAATTACAAAGTAAAAATTTGATGTCATGGATTGCATTGAAAATGTAAAAAATGTAAAACAATTTTTACATTTAAAATTACATACCACAAAGAGAGAAGGAGTGTGTAACAAACATGATGAGCTTAGTACTCTTATTCCTGATTTGTACATAGTGATTAGAGAAAACATGACCCCTAGAGTTTAGTGAGGACAGAGAACACTATTCTCTGTGTTTAATAAATAGTAAACTATTTATTAAAGAGGATTAAAAGAAGAGAAAGTATATTCCACCTTACTAGAAATCAAAAATGCAAATTAAAACAATAAGATATCCACTTTTGCCTCTCAAATTAGCAAAAGGTTTCAATGGCAAAACTGTAATGAAACAGCTGATGGGAAAATAATTTGGTATAATTTTGTGATTTTTAAAAAATGCCTTAAAATGATTTTATGAACACTAACCCAGTAATCCCACTTCTCTGAAATTATCCTTAAAGAAATAACCAGAAAAGGCAGAAAAGATTTATGCACAAAATTTTATGTTACTTAATTAAAAATGTATCTTTGAAACAATTTAGGATATTATTATTTGAGTAAAAGTTAAGTAAAATGTAGCTCATTCATGTGAAAAACTATAATAAGGCCACTAAAATGTTTACAAAACCTGTGTAATGGCTTGAGAAAATTCCTGTGACATAATGTAAAGGAAAAAAGGAATGATATGAGAGGATACATTCATGTAGGCATACATAGAAATGTACTAAAAAGAAACAGAAAGATATATAAACAACCAGAAAGAAACATAGAGTTTATTCCTTCTCTAAGTATCAAATATTTATAATTCCTGGTAACTCTACAGGTCACAAATGAGGTTTTAATATTTTAGCATCATAAATATTTGTTATTGGCCACATTCAAACCCAGTCCATTCAGCATCCTTCCGTCTGAAACCTGTTGTTTTACCCCAGGCCACACCCATCTAGTCAACCCATCTCTCACTGGTCCACAGGGTGTTAGGCGTCCAAGAACACAAGGTAAATATAATGTGCATTAACTAAGTTAAAATTTGAAATCTTGAAAATAATGCAGAGCTTCATGAGGTTGATGAAAATCTTAGGGAAACACTGCTCAGATCAGGTTAAATCTGCTGCGAAAAGATTTGTCCCCCTAAAAAGGATTATGTAATGGTTAAAGAGAAGAAAATAAAGATCAGTGCTGTCAATGAGAATGATTTGAGTATCAATTTGAGAAGCCCTAAGGAAAGTTTTCTTTTTTGTCAATTAAACCCTTGATGGTTAGGCTGTCAAATTCAAAAGTAAAGTGAAGAAAACATCCCAGGCCAAGTTGGTGGTGTGCGCATGGGCAGGGAACCAGAGAAGTCTGGAAGGGCGGTGGGACCACACTCTACGGATCCTGGAGCTCCAATTGCCTTAGGTCTTCAGTTCCCCAAGTCTCTGCCCAATTTTCATATCCCATCTGGGGCTGATGTGAGAAAGGGTTGGGTCATGTACAAGGCCAGAGTGCCCCCTCTGAAATGATTCAGCCTGGGGACTAACCTAAGTATTTATTATAGGAAGAAGGTGCTGTACAGATGGAAAAGGAAATGTGCAATTTTAAGGAAGAGAAATCAGTGGGCATCTAGAAGACCTAAACTACATTTCAGCATTTCCAGATCCTGGGCTAATTAATTCCAACCTCACAGAGCCTAGCATTGGAGACTCTTAGTAAGTGTCAGCCTCCTTCCTGCCTTCATTCAAGTTCTGAAAAATTCTCGTCCACCTGCACACCTTCCAGGCTTCACGGTTATGACATATTTTCATAATTAGTTTGAAGACAGATTCACTGCTTTATTCGAGAGTCTTTTCACTTAAAATATTAACTGCCATTAGATTTTGCAGTAGGTGTATCCAGAGGTTATCACCATAGCAGTAATTTCTAAGCTAAGACTCTACAAAAGTGGCCTAGAAACTCCGATTTGCCCTTTGTTTCTCCCTGACATTTCTCAGTTTGTTTCTCATGTACTTATGTGATTAATAGAATATCACTTGGTGAACTAAATTCCCCAAACCTGAATAGTTACAGTAATATAGCAACTGTGACAAATTACTCAGTCCTGTCTTGCCAGACAATTTTTTTTCAGACTTCACATTCATAAAATAAAACTGTGTAAACATTCTAACCAGAAGTATAGAATTTTAGCTTTTCCTAACCAAAGTGGATCACGTCACTCTAATACAGTGTATTCAGATTATACAAATCTACACTTTCTGACTTGTGCTGTACATCAGGGGTCCCCAACCCCCAGGCCGTGGACCGGTACTGGTCCTCGGTGTGTTAGGAACTGAGTTGCACAGCAGGAGGCAAGCAGCAAGCGAGCAGAACTTCATCTACCTCTCCCCATCGCTCGCATCACCGCCTAAACCATTCCCCCCACTCCTCCCGCATCCCGGCCGTTGGCCCATAGAAAAATTGTCTTCCACAAAACTGGTTGCTGGTGCCAAGAAGCTTGTGGACTGCTGCTCTACATTATGAATATCTACAGTGGTAAATAAAATGCCTGAAAAACAGTGACCATCATGAACAAGGAAAAGTGTCGTTAATAAACACTCTGAAATATCATACAACAGAGAAACTTTTTGCTGAAGATCTGTGGGTCAAGCATGATTTCTCTTTGGTTTCGAAGCATGTTTATTTTGTGGAGAGATGTAAGAATAAAACAAAATGAACCAAAAAAACATTTCAATGATGGGAAGTAGAATTGCTTGATGACGCTGTCTATGCAATTCACAAAAATATACAGGTTGTTAACGTATTCAGCTGTTCAGCCTCTGCTGGGCATGCCCTTTTTCATCAAGCGTTCCACTTTGCTCCCCAGGCAACCTCTGCATCCCACCTCAGCTGATCACCCTTTCCTGAGCAAGATTCAAGCCTCCACCTGCCTAGGAGGGGTTTTCTCAGCTGACAAAGGTCCACAGTCCTCACCAGCAATTCCAAAATCCAGACATTTTCAAAGTCAAATCTTTGCCTGAGTTCAAGGCACCAAAGCCCAACCTGAGGTTTCTTATATTCTTCATTTATTTCACTTAGTATGAATAATCATACGATTCATTGCACAAAATATTAATATGTTTGATTTGGGGCTGCTGCCCAGCCCTGACAGAGGTGTTTTATATTAGAGAACGTGCTCCCTATCACTTTTCTAAAATCTGAAAGCTCTCAGTCAGTGAGATGTTTCTAACCCCTACAGGTCTCAGTGAAGGGATCTTGCACCTGTGTATGTTGGGTAAGAGGATCCTATGCCTTCGTTTACTCTTGAGTTATTCCCTGGCAGGTGCCTTCATGATGCTGACCCCTCCCCACCCCTGGGTATGGCCCTCTGATTCTCCAACACCAACTGGTGTCCAATTCAATTCAATTCCACCATCTATTCAGAGATGGAGTTAAATCCCACAAGTTGAAAGGCTCAGTCCCAGGAGACCACCCCCCACCTCAAGTGCCAGTCCCAACGGCCATTCATACCAGCCCCATCCTGAGGCTACTGAGGGGCCCCACCCTGAGTCACTTCATTAGCGCGAACTCATATCTGGTGGAAAGGGGCTCCTTATGAAGAGCAAGACCCTTCTATCCTCAGGAAACCCCAAGGATTTTAGGAGCTCTGTGCCAGGAACCAGGGACAAAGACCAGATATTTTTTTTTTGCACCACAGTCCCAAGCACAGTACTGTTGGCCGTCCATGTGGCGGAGACCCAGAGCAGGGCTGGCCATGCTTCCCTCCTCTGCTCCTGACCCTGTGTCCCCAGGGCCTCAGCTAGTTCACACAGGATCTTTGCGTGAACTAGGAAGGCAAACTGAAGAAGCCTTTGCTTGCCCTGGCTCCCATCCCAGGGCCCACAGCATGGCAAGCCGAGCAGGCTGCATTTCAGCCCACCCGCCCACATCAGCCCTGCAACAGCCCATGCCCTGCATTCATTCTGCACATCCCATAGAACCCAAGGCTGCACAGCCTGACCACACTGACAGGCTGCATGGGTTTTAGAAAGTGATTCTCTGTTCTGCTGACAACCAGCCTGAAATTTTCCCAGCACAAGAAACACCATGTTTACAGTGGAATATAGATAATACCAACAGAATGTAGACAATTTTTCTAATAGAGCACAAACAAGGTAGCTGCCAAAATGACCAGCAGCCCATTACCCAGTGACAACTCTGTGCTTATCAATGACCTCCCAAGGCCGTTCACCTCACTCCTCCACAATGCGTTTGAGAGCTCCATTGGAGGATCCTGCTTCCTGGTGGGCAACGTCCAGCCCAGAGCTGGTGGTAACCTCCCTTGTCACCCAGCGCAGGCTCAGCCCCATAAAAGCCCACCCAAGGGACTTCCCTGGAAGTCCAGTGGTTAGAACTCTACGCTTCCAAGTCTCCCCCTTGCTGAGCCTCTCTCTCGCTCCTCTGGGGCATTTCCTCCCCTTGCAGTAAAAAGCTAATAAATCTAGCGGGTGCCCTTGGCAAGTTCTCTAAAGGAAAGTTTAACATGGAAGAGCGAAATGTTTAAACGATGGGCCAAACGTGATCTCCCCCTTAGTTTAGTGAAAAACACCCAAGGAATTACACACATGCCCTCAGTCTGTGCATATCCACAAAAGAACTTCCTGCTTCCACCCCTCCACTCATATTTCAAAAAAACCCACCTCCACCCATAGGAGTTTCTACTCCCTGGACCCCCCTCGCTCCCCCAGGTGGAGGTGCAGGAAGGAGCTGGCCTGGGGCACTCCACCTCACAGAACCCTCCCAGGAGGCATGGGCCCTTTAGAATCTCCAAACTTGGTTTAGTTGCCACATACTCGCTTTATTCACTTGATTGTCCAGTGGGCCACGTTTAAGTAGTGCACACACACATTTACACAGCCACATACATACTAAAGACAAATGTTAATTCTTAAGGGGAAAAATATAGAGATTTGGATTGACATATATGCACTACTCTATATAAAATAGATAACTAACAAGGACCTACTGTATAGCACAGGGAACTCTACTCAATACTCTGTAATGGCCTATATGGGAAAAGAATCTAAAAAAAGAGTGGCTATATGTATAACTGATTCACTTTGCGGTACAGCTGAAACTAACACAACGTTGTAAATCAACTATACTCCAATAAAAATTTTTTAAAAAGAAAGAAAATATATAGTAAACATTATTTTGCCAGGGCCACCTCTGACGGTGACACAAACTCTAGTGAAATCTTTAAAATGATTGTGTGTTAGGAGTTGATTAATTCTCAGCCAAGGATTGCCTCATCCCCAGCTGTGTTTTGGATGTACAGGGAAGGATGAAGATCGTGTTTCATTTTCCAGATATGCGAGCAGTCAGATGAGCTGAGTGCCTCTGTCCTCTGCAGACTGGTCGTCATTCTAATTAGAGCTACTCATGGGATTTCAGATTGCTGGAGGCTCCAGTCCTTGGCATGGGCAGCATTCTGAGCCCCAGTGCCAATGACAAGTAAGACAAATTAGCCAGTTCACAGGAAGGAATTTTTCCTTGTGGCACCTGACCTGTATTCTAACTCCTACAGAACAGCACACAGGAGGAGCCTAACAATGAGTGTGTGTTTCATCTTGTTCTTTTCATGCTTTCAGGAATAAGGCACAGGGATCTGAGCTGAGCACCAGAAGAGCCATTTTCTAAGCATGGGCGTGAGATCAGGAAATATTGTAATCAAAAGAAAAACCAAATGTGTAACATGAAGGACTACTGTTAATTTGAATTTTTATAAAAAATAGGTATTATTTTTGAAATCTGAAAAATAGTTATAAGATAGCAACAATCTATACAGATTTAAAAGGGGAATAATATTTGTAAATATTTTATTTATATAGTTATAAAAATAAAATAGCAGTTTACTCTGAAAGCAACAGGGTCTTAAAAAACATAGAAGTTCATTTCTCTCATGTGATGATACAAGTGCAACCAACTCAGGACTGTTGAAAAATGTAGATTTTATTATTATCCAGGTATGGTGAGGACAACAGATCAGATGGTTGTCATTGAAAAGACAGGTTGTTACCCACAGTTTCCAAGAGGTGGGAGCATGCCATGCAGGGCCACTCAGGGAAGCACCAGGATCAGCCAGGAGGCAGAAGAAAAGGAGGAAATGTGGACAAAAGCCTTTTTTTGTGGTTTCTGCAGGAAGGAACAAGCAATACAGGATAAGTAGGTTTAGAATTATCTAGTTAATAATTTCAGCAGGCTCTGAGGCACAGGGGCTGTCCTTGGTTGTCTGGTATCTGGCCCTGGGCTGATCAGGCCAGGGGGATAGTGACTCAGAGTGTGAAACCCAGTAGAGGAGGTGGTTGAGGTGTGAGCTCTGCTGGGTTGGTTTGTGTATGAAAAGCATGCTCCTTGTGACTTCTTAGCTATTTAGGAATTGGCTAGCCCTGGGAGGAGCAGTGTCTCCAGGATTGGCAAGACCTCAGATGTCAAAACATCAGAAATACAAAAAATAAAAGGGTCTGATTAATACAATGACAGATAAGGTGATTTCCTCAAGCAGAAAATGTATGTGATCATCCCTTGCTTCTTCCCTCCCTCCCCCTCTAAAACCTGCAGATCATGAGATTGCCATCCTCAGGGTCTTGCCCCAACTGCATGGTCAAATGTGGTTCACAACCTCACCTATGTTCCAGGTAACAGGAGGATGAAGAGGAAATGAAGGGCACACCCTGCCCTTGGGGAGGAACTAATTGTTCATACACATAGCCTATTGTGTAGAATGAGATCACGTGACCCCCACGCAGCTGCAAGGGCATCTGGAAAATGTAGTCTTCCTTCAGGGCTGGATGTGTTCACCTGGATCAGGGGTTCTATATCGCTAATGCAGAATGGAATGATAGAGGACAGCTAGAACCTCTCCCACAAATTATGAGATGAGGGAAGAATGGGAGAATGAAGCTTATAAAAACAACTTGAAATAAACATAGACGATGCAAGAAGAAGAACATTTCAAAAAACAAAAATGGTAACTAATATCCTCAGAAAGATAAGAAAATCCATAATAAGAGGCTATTAAAAATAAATGTTTAGAGATTTTTTAATAATTATAGAAATAAACTCAGCATGTTGCTTAGATGAAATATTTAAGGAAATCGCCTAGAAAGTAAAACAAAAAGACAAGGAAAAAAGGAATGAAAAGAAGAGAAAGTCACAGGGTGAGGCCTAGATCTGAATAACAAGTTTCTGAAAAGGAAGAGAAAAATCAAAGAAATAATTTAAGAAAATTTCTCCCACTGAAGAACCTGAGTTTCCAGACTGAAAATATACCTGGCACAATGGATGGAAATAGTCCCACATCAAGGCATTGCATTCTGAAATTTCACAACCCAGGAATAAGGATGCTACAAAGATTTCAGGGAAAAAATGTCACTTACACAAGACATGAATCAGAATAGCACCAGACTTGTCAGCAGTTAGAAGACAGTAAGGCCATGCCTTCAAAACTGTATGAAAATGACATCCTGGATTTCTATATCTAGCCAAACTATCAACCAAATATAAGGGCAGAATAATGATATTTTCAGACACCCAAGGTGCCATGCACACTTCCTCCAGAAGCTGCTGAAGAATATGCTCAACCAAAATGAGAATATCAACCAGGAAAAAAAGACATGGGATGCAGGAAACAAGAGATGCAACAATGGCCAAGGGGACCCCCAAGGTGATGGAAAGGGATGCCCAAGGACAGCAGCAGAGCACCAAACAGAAAGCAACCGGTCCACATTGGACCAGCATGATCCAGAGGAAAGAGAGTTATCATCACCAAAATTCCTGTTGGTATTTTATTATCTTGTTAATCTGAAAACTCCCTCAGGTGAACTTGGCACAGATTCTTATTTACATTTGATTTGCTGGACCCAGAGGTATGATACTTCTGACAGTCCCACCATGTCTGTCTAGGTACTTTCATTTCACCCCACAAAGTGTTTTGTCTGATATGTGCCTAAGAGTTGGACATCAGCCATGGTAAGCTTAGAAAAACAAAATTCAGAGCAGCCCACTTCCTCTGCCCATATTCTTGCCAGGTATCCAGGTCTTGACCCACATCTTAGCCCTGCAGATGCCCCAAATGTGGTAAGACCCCTATTTCCCAAGGTTCTCTCATGACCTTACCCAAAAGTAAAGTCAGGTTACTTCCCAGGAATTCTCTATGGCTTGTCTTCTCCTGAAAACTTTTAGCCACCCTGGCAATATTGACCTTCCCTTATTCAAGTTAGTCTTGTGCTTGCTATTTAGATTTCAAACCATAGCAATTGTTTTTTTCACACTACATATGCTGATGACAGAAAATGTTGGTATAGTTGTTATTTCTGGAGGGGTTCCATTAAGGGTGAGCCAATAGGGTTTCTAGATGATTGGTAATGTTTTAATTCTTTTTTTCTAACATCTTTATTGGAGTATAATTGCCTTACAATGATGTGTTAGTTTCTGCTTTATAACAAAGTGAATCAGCTATATCCATATACATATATCCTCCCTCTTGCGTCTCCCTCCCACCCTCCCTATCCCACCCACCTAGGTGGTCACAAAGCACTGAGCTGATCTCCCTGTGCAATGTGGCTTCCTCCCACTAACTATTTTACATTTGATAGTGTATATATGTCCATGCCACTCTCTCACTTCGTCTGGGCTTACCCTTCCTGCTCCCAGCATCCTCAAGCCCCTTCTCTATGTCTGCATCTTTATTCCTGTCCTGCCCCTAGGTTCTGCAGAACCATTATTACTATTATTATTTTTTAGATTCCATATATATGTGTTAGCATATGGTATTTGTTTTTCTCTTTCTGACTTACTTCATTCTGTATGACAGACTCTAGGTCCATTCACCTCACTACAAATAACTCAATTTCATTTCTTTTTATGGCTGAGTAACATTCCATTATATATATTTGCCACATCTTCTTTATCCATTCGTCTGTCAATGGACACTTAGGTTGCTTCCATGTCCTGGGTATTGTAAATAGAGCTGCAATGAATATTGCGGTATATGACTCTTTTTGAATTATGGTTTTCTCAGGGTATATGCCCAGTAGTGGGATGCTGGGTCGTATGGTAGTTCTATTTTTAGTTTTTTAAGGACGCTCCATACTGTTCTCCATAATGGCTGTATCAATTTAAATTCCCACCAACAGTGTATGAGGGTTTCCTTTTCTCTACACCTTTTCCAGCATTTATTGTTTGTAGATATTTTGATGATGGCAATTCTGACTGGTGTGAGGTGATACCTCAATGTACTTTTGATTTGCATTTCTCTAATGATTAGTGATGTTGAGCATCCTTTCATGTGTTTGTTGGCAATCTGTATATCTTCTTTGGAGAAATGTCTGTTTAGGTCTTCTGCCCATTTCTGAATTGGGTTGTTTGTATTTTTCATATTGAACTGCATGAGCTGCTTATAAATTTTGGAGATTAATCCTTTGTCAGTTGCTTCATTTGCAAATATTTTCTCCCATTCCGAGGGTTGTCTTTTCATCTTGTTTATGTTTTCCTTTGCTGTGAAAAAGCTTTTACATTTCATAAGTCCCATTTGTTTATTTTTGTTTTTATTTCCATTTCTCTGGGAGATGGGTCAAAAAGGATCTTGCTGTGATTTATGTCAAAGAGTGTTCTGCCTATGTTTTCCTCTAAGAGTTTTATACTGTCTGGCCTTACATTTAGGGCTTTAATCCATTTTGAATTTATTTTTGTATTTAGTATTAGGGAGTGTTCTAATTTCATTCTTTTACATGTAGCTGTCCAGTTTTCCCAGCACCACTTATTGAAGAGGCAGTCTTTTCTCCATTGTATATTCTTGATTCCTTTAACAAAGATAAGGTGACCAAAAGTGTGTGGGGTTATCCCTGGGCTTTCTATCCTGCTCCATTGATCTGTATTTCTATTTTTGTGCCAACACCATACTGTCTTGATTACTGTAGCTTTGTTGTATAGTCTGAAGTCAGGGAGCCTGATTCCACCAGCTCTGATTTTCGTTCTCAAGATTGCTTTGGCTATTCGGTGTCCTTTATATTTCCATACAAATTGTGAAATTTTTTGTTCTAGTTCTGTGAAAAATGCCATTGGTAGTTTGATAGAGGTTGCATTGAATCTGTAGATTGCTTTGGGTAGTATAGTCATTTTCACAATGTTGATTCTTCCAATCCAAGAACATGGTATATCTCTCCATCTGTTTGTACCATCTTTAATTTCTTTCATCAGTGTCTTATAGTTTTCTGCATACAGATCTTTTGCCTACCTAGGTAGGTTTATTCCTAAGAATTTTATTCTTTTTGTTGCAGTGGTAAATGGAAGTGTTTCCTTAATTTCTCTTTCATATTTTTCATCATTAGTGTATAGGTATACAAGAGATTTCTGTGCATTAATTTTGTATCCTGCAACTTTACCAAATTCATTGATTAGCTCTAGTAGTTTTCTGGTAACATCTTTAGGATTCTCTATGTATAGTATTCTGACATCTACAAACAGTGACAGCTTTACTTCTTCTTTTCTAATTTGGATTCCTTTTATTTCTTTTTCTCCTCTGATTGCTGTGCTAAAATTTCCAAAACTATGTTGAATAATAGTGCTGAGAGTGGACAATCTTGCTTTGTTCCTGATTTTTGAGGAAATTGTTTCAGTTTTTCACCATTCAGAACAATGTTGGCTGTGGGTTTGTCATATATGGCCTTTATTATGTTGAGGTAAGTTCCCTCCAAGCCTACTTTCTGGAGGATTTTTATCATGAATGGGTGTTGTATTTTGTGAAAGCTTTTTCTGCAGCTATTGAGATGATCATATGTTTTTTCTCCTTCAGTTTGTTAATATGGTGTTTCACATTGATTGATTTGCCTATATTGAAGACTCCTCACATCCCTGGGATAAACCCCACTTGATCATGGTGTATTCTATGCTGTTGGATTCTGTTTACTAGTATTTTGTTGAGGATGTTTGCATCTCTTTTCATCAGTGTTATTGGCCTGTAGTTTTCTTTCTTTGTGACATCTTTGTCTGGTTTTGGTATCAGGGTGATGGTGGCCTTGTAAAATGAGTTTGGGAGTGTTCCTCCATCTGATATACTTTGGAAGAGTTTGAGAAGGATAGGTGTTAGCTCTTCTCTAAATGTTTGATAGAATTTGCCTGTGAAGCCATCTGGTCCTGGGCTTTTGTTTGTTGGAAGATTTTTAATCACAGTCTCAATTTCAGTGCTTGTGATTTTTCTGTTTATATTTTCTATTTCTTCCTGGTTCAGTCTCAGAAGGTTGTGCTTTTCTAAGAATTTGTCCACTTTTTACAGGTTGCCATTTTATTGGCATATAGTTCCTTTTAGTAATCTCTCATGATCCTTGGGATTTCTGCGGTGTCAGTTGTTACTTCTTCTTTTTCATTTCTAATTCTATTGATTTGAGTCTTCTCCTTTTTTTTCGTGATGAGTCTGGCTAATGGTTTATCAATTTTGTTTATCTTCTCAAAGAACCAGCTTTTAGTTTTATTGATCTTTGCTATTGCTTCCTTCATTTCTTTTTCATTTATTTCTGATTTGATCCCTATGATTTCTTTCCTTCTGCTAACTTTGGAGTTTTTTTGTTCTTCTTTCTCTAATTGCTTTAAGTGTAAGGTTAGGTTGTTTATTTGAGATGTTTCTTGTTTCTTGAGGTAGAATTGTATTGCTATAAACTTCCCTCTTAGAACTGCTTTTGCTGCATCCCACAGGTTTTCTGTCATCATGCTTTCATTGTCATTTGTTTCTAGGTATTTTTGATTTCCTCTTTGATTTCTTCAGTGATCTCTTGGTTATTTAGTAGTGTATTGTTTAGCCTCCATGTGTTTGTATATTTTACAGATTTTTTCATGTAATTGATATCTAGTCTAATAGCATGTGGTCGGAAAAGATACTTGATACAATTTCAATTTTCTTAAATTTACCAGGGCTTGATTTGTGACCCAAGGTATGATTTATCCTGGGTAACATTCCATGAGCACTTGGGAAGAAATGTATTCTGTTGTTTTTGGATGGAATGTCCTATAAATATCAATTAAGTCCATTTTGTTTAATGTATCATTTAAAGCTTGTGTTTCCTTATTATTTTCATTATGGATGATCTGTCCATCGGTGAAAGTGGTGTGTTAAAGTCCCCTACTATGATTGTGTTACTGTCAGTTTCCCCTTTTATGGCTGTCAGCCTTTGCCTTATGTATTGAGGTGCTCCTATGTTGGGTGTGTAGATACTTACAATTGTTATATCTTCTTCTTCGAGCGATCCCCTGATCATTATGTAGTGTCCTTCTTTGTCTCTTGTAATAGTCTTTATTTTAAAATCTATTTTGTCTGATATGAGAATTGCTACTCCAGCTTTGTTTCTATTTCCATTTGCGTGGAATATCTTATTCCAACCCCTCACTTTCAGTCTTCATGTGTCCCTGGGTCTGAAGTGGGTCTCTTGTAGACAGCATATATATGGGTCTTGTTTTTGTATCCATTCAGCCAGTCTATGTCTTTTTGTTGGAGCATTTAATCCACTTATATTTATGGTAATTATCAATATGTATGCTCCTATTACCATTTTCTTAATTGTTTTGGGTTTGTTACTGTAGGTCTTTTCCTTCTCTCGTGTTTCCTGCCTAGAGAAATTCCTTTACCATTTGTTGTAAAGTTGGTTTGGTGGTGCTGAATTCTCTTCGTTTATGCTTGTCTGTAAAGGTTTTAATTTCTCTGTCAAATCTGAATGAAATCCTTGCTGGGTTGAGTAATCTTGGCTGTAGGTTTTTCCCTTTCATCACTTTAAATATGTCCTGCCACTCCCTGTCGAATCTGAATTAAATCCTTGCTGGGTTGAGTAATATTGGCTGTAGGTTTTTCCCTTTCATCACTTTAAATATGTCCTGCCACTCCCTTCTACCTTGCAGAGTTTCTGCTGAAAGATCAGCCGTTAACCTTATGGGGATTCCCGTGTATGTTATTTGTTGTTTTTCCCTTGCTGCTTTTAATATTTTCTCTTCTCATTTAATTTTTGATAGTTTGATTAATACATGTCTTGGCATGTTTCTCCCTGGATTTATACTGTATGGGACTCTCTGTTCTTCCTGGACTTGGTTGACTATTTCCTTTCCCATATTAGGGAAGTTTCAAGTATAATCTCTTCAAATATTTTCTCAGTCCCTTTTTTTTTCTCTTCTTCTGGGACCCCTATAAATCAAATGTTGGTGCATTTAATGTTGTCCCAGAGGTCTCTGAGACTGTCCTCAATTCTTTTCATTCTTTTTTCCTTATTCTGCTCTGTGGTAGTTATTTCCACTATTTTATCTTCCAGGTAACTTATCCGTTCTTCTGCCTCAGTATTTCTGCTATTGATTCTTTCTAGAGAATTTTTAATTTCATTTATTGTGTTGATCATCACTGTTTGTTTGCTCTTTAGTTTTTGCAGATCCTTGTTAAACGTTTCTTGTATTTTCTCCATTCTATTTCCAAGATTTTGGATCATCTTTACTATCATTACTCTGAATTCTTTTTCAGGTAGACTGCCTATTTCCTCTTCATTTGTTTTTTCTGGTGGGTTTTTACCTTACTCCTTCATCTGCTGTGTGTTTCTCTGTCTTCTCATTTTGCTTAACTTACTGTGTTTGGGGTCTCCTTTACACAGGCTGCAGGTTTGTAGTTCCCTTTGTTTTTGGTGTCTGCCCCCAGATTCAGTGGGTTGTGTAGGCTTCCTGATGGAGGGGACTGGTGCCTGTGTTCTGGGGGATGAGGATGGATCTTGTCTTTCTTGTGGGCAGGACTGCTTCTGGTGGTTTGTTTTGGGGTGTCTGTGAACTTATTTTGATTTTAGGCAGCCTCTCTGCTCATGTTTGGGGTTGTGCTCCTGTCTTGCTAGTTGTTTGGCATAGGGTGTACAGCACTGTAGCTTACTGGTCGTTGAGTGGAGCTGGGTCTTAGCATTGAGATGGAGATCTTTGGGAGAGCTTTCGCCATTTGATATTACATGGAGCCGGGAGGTCTCTGGTGGACCAATGTCCTGAACTCGGGTCTCCCACCTCTGAGGCACTGGCCTGACAGCCGGCCAGAGCACCAAGACCCTGTCAGCCACACAGCTAGAAGAAAAGGGAGAATAAAAGAAAGAAATAAAGAAAGAAAAAAATAAAGTTATTAAAAAATTATTAAGAATAAAGAAAATTAAAAAGTAATTTAAAAAAAAAGAAAGAAAGAAGAGAGCAACCAAACCAAAAAACAAATCCACCAATGATAACAAGTGCTAAAACTATCCAAAAATAATAATAATAATGGACAGACAGAACCCTAGGACAAATGGTAAAAGCAAAACTATACAGACAAAATCACACAAAGTCCACCATCTCCATTTTGGGATGATTTGTTTTCTATTCAGGTATTCCAGAGATTGTGGAGATTTAATCCGCTGCTCCTGAGGCAGCTGGGAGAGACTTCCCTTTCTCTTCTTTGTTCACACAGCTCCTGGGGTTTTCTTTGGATTTGACCTCGCTTCTGTGTGTAGGTCGCCTGAAGGCATCTGTTCTTTGCTCAGACAGGATGGGGTAAAGTAGCAGCTGATTAGGGGACTCTGGCTCACTCAGGCCTGTGGGAGGGAGGTGTACGGAATGCGCGGTGAGCCTGCAGCAGCAGAGACCAGCGTGACGTTGCAACAGCCTGACGCGAGCTGTGTATTCTCCCAGCAAAGTTGTCCCTGGATCATGGGACCCTGGCAGTGGCGGGCTGCACAGCCTCCCGGTAGGGGAGGTGTGGACAAGTGACCTGTGCTTGGTCACAGGCTTCTTGGTGGTGGCAGCAGCAGCCTTAGTGTCTCATGCCGGTCTCTGGTGTCCACGCTGATATCCGCGGCTTGCGCCTGTCTCTGAAGCTTGTTTTGGCGGTGTTTTGAATCTCCTCTCTTAGCACACCCCGAAACAATGGTCTCTTGCCTCTTCGGCAGTTCCAGACTTTTTCCCGGACTCCCACCCTGCAGGTGTACTAGCCCCCTTCAGGCTGTGTTCACGCACCAACCCCAGTCCTCTCCCTGGGATCTGACCTCAAAAGCCCGAGCCTCAGCTCTCAGCCCCCACCCGTCCCAGCGGGTGAGCAGACAAGCCTCTCGGGCAGGTGAGTGCTGGTCAGCACCGATCCTCTGTGCAGGAATCTCTCCGCTTTGCCCTCCGCACCCCTATTGCTACACTCTCCTCTGTGGCTCCGTAGCTTCCCCCTTGTCACCCACCATCTCCGCCAGTGAAGGGTCTTCCTAGTGTGTGGAAACCTTTCCTCCTTCACAGCTCCCTCCCACTGGTGCAGGTCCCATCCATATTCTTTTGTCTCTGTTTTTTCTTTTTCTTTTGCCCTACCTAGGTACATGGGTAGTTTCTTGCCTTTTGGGAAGTCTGAGGTCTTCTGCCAGCGTTCAGTAGGTGTTCTGTAGGAGTTGTTCCACATGTAGATGTATTTCTGATGTATTTGTGGGGAGGAAGTTGATCTCCACGTCTTAATCCTCCTCCATCTTGAAGGTCCCCTCGATAATGTTTTAATTCTTAGCTTGAGTGGTAAACAGAGGAACTTGGTTGTTTATTATTATCATCATCATCATTAGAAGTATTATTACTTAAACTCTACGACTTTCATAAATTCTACTGTATAAATCTGTATTAGTTAGCTAGGACAGCCATAACAGAGTTCCACACACTGGGCAACTTAAGCAACAGAAATTTATTTCTCCCAGTCCTAGAGGTTGAAAGTCTATCAAGTTTTGGGCAGGGTTGGTTTCTCCTGAGGCCTCTCTCCTTGGCTTATAGACAACAGTCTTTTCCCTGTACCTTCACATGGTGTTCCCACTCTTCTTGTCTGCACATCTTTTCCCTAAGGACACCAATCATATTGAATTAGAGCCCACCCTAATGACCTCAGTTTAACTTAATTACCTCCTTAAAGACCCTACCTCCAAGTATAGCCTCACTGTGAGATACTGAGGATTAGGACTCCAAGGTATAAATTTTGGAGGGACACAATTCAGCCCATAACATTATCATACTTTTCAATGTTTATAATAAAATATTAAAGGAAAAAATAAAAAGCCATAAAAAATTTAAAAGGCAAAAAGAAAATATATATTATGATTAAAGTTTTAAAGTGGTAAGTATTTCCTAAGAACAAGAACATTCTCTTACATAACCACAACACAATCATCAAAACCAAGAAATTTAACTTTGGCACAATGCTATTATCTAATCCACAGAACACTGTCTACTGTTGTCAGTTGTCCCAATAATGTTCTTTTTGTGGCTCTTTTTTTTTTCTGGTCTTTGATCAAATCCATAATTATACAATACATTTTGTTTCATATCTCTTTAATCTCTATTAATCTGGAACAGTTCCTCAGCTTTTGTCTTTTATGACCTTGTAATATTTAAATTACAATTCATTTTCATTACACTAGTTTTGTAGAATGTCCCTCAATTCTGGTTTGTCTGATGTTGTCTCATAGTTAGGTTTTAGAAGGAATACTATCAAAGTATACTTTCACAACGCCTTATATCAAGAAGCACATGGTATCAGTTTGTCCCAATTCTGGCAATGTTAACTTTGGTTGTTTGGTTAAGGTGGATTCTGCCAGATTTCTTTTCTCTAAAATACCATTTTATTTCTTAGTAGTCATTCCACTGCATCAGTAAGTTGTAATCTGTTTTTGTTGTTAATTATTCTGATGCTCAATCATTCCAGATTTGGTGTTGATGCCATTTTTGGTATGTCTCCATCACTCTTTAAAAACACAGAAGTATTTAGGAGTGAAGTAACATGCTGTCTTCAACTTACTCTGAAATGGCTCTGATGGAATAAAAGTTATGTTTTAAGGCAGGACAAGAAAATTTAAGCATAACATATTCCCTGCCCATATTGGGCCCTCCCTAATGTGCAGTGTGCATCTGTGTTACATAGAAACCAGACCTTCTCAAAGGTGGGAATGCCTGCTCAACCATAAAGATGAATGTTGTTGTTGTTGTTGTTGACTTTTCATTCTTCTAATGCCAGCAATATAACCCTTTAGATTAATTTTTCTTTTCCTAATTCTGTAAGGGGTCATGGCATCTTGCTGCTCACTTCGTATGTACAGATCTGGACTAAGTACCTTTGGTGAACTTTATGTAAAATGTCAGTGTGTCAGTGTGTCATTTTGATTTACCATCCTTTGTCTTGAAAATGTATATGACTGTGCTTTCAACTTCTAAAAAGTGGAACAGTCCTCAGAGATTGCTGAAAACCTGTCACCCAGGTTATAATTCTCAGGTTGGCTTGAATGACATTCTCTACTTCTCTTTTTGATTGACTATTGATTAATTTTTCATTGACATCTCCAAATATATACATTGAAAGTATACAAACACAAACACGCACACATATATAGATAGAGATAAAGAAAGACAGAGAAAGAGAGAAAGAGAGAGATTACAAACCAGGTGGTTAAAACAACAGAAATTAATTCTCTCACAGTTCTGGCGGCCAGAAGTCTGAAACATGCTATCAGAAGGGCAATGCTCCCTCAAAAACTCCATGGAAGAATCCTTTCTTGCCTCTTCCGGCTTCTCATGGCTCCAGGAGTTCCTTGGATTGTGGCGGAATCATTTCGAATAGCTGTCTCCATCCTGACATGGCTATTTCTTCTGTGTCTCTCTGTGTCCTCTTCTTATAAGGACACCACTCATTGGATTTAGGGCCCACCCTAAATTCAGGATGATTTCATCCTAAGATCCTTAACTAATTATATCTGCAAAGACTCTATTTCCAAATAATATCACATTCTTAGATTCTGAGTGAACATGAATTTTGAGGAGTCACTACTGAGGCCTTCACAGATAAGAAAGCTGAACCACAAATTTATCTCCTGGCAGTAAAAGTGAAAAGAGGAATACAGTTGCATAGTTCCCATTATTAATAAGGAGGAAGCAAGACAGACCTGTGAGGGCAGCAAAGTTTTTTCAACTCTAAGTTCTGAAACATCTTGCATGAGATCCCCTGACCAACAGCATCAGCATCACATGGGAACTTCTTGGAAAGGCAAACTCACCTCACATCTGAATCAGAAATTCTTGTGGGGACCAGCAGTCTGTGTTTAAAAACCCTCCAAGTGATTCTTAGCCTCTCTCAAGTTTGAGAAACCCTGTAATAGATAACATCCTCACAACGTGAAAGTACCTTGGATTCCACACAACTCTTTCTCGTAGCATCCTTTAATAGAAGTAAAATTATGACAACAGCACATACAACTCTCTAGGTGGGAGGTGGGGAAGCAAAATTCAGATGGTCAAATTCAAAATTCGATTTGGAGCAAAATTCAAATTCAAATGGTCAAAATTCAATTATGCCCTTTTTACAATAATGTCACCTATTCCCACCATAAAACCTAAGATTTCTATAAAATCACATATTTGATACATATTTTTCCATACATTCTGCATCTCTTATGCAAACTTTCAACAAGAACTGGGCAGGTACAAGAAGGGGAGATTGGTTATTGACCAATCATCCATTAATTGAAGTGGACCCAAGAGTGTCCTTATCAAAACTAACCCACCTTCCTGCAGTAATTTCCTTAGCTCTAGGCCATCTCCCCAGATGCTGGTCTCCATCAGGCATTTCCATGTTCATCTTTTGATCTCTGAAAAACATAGATCCAACGTCCAAGTTAGCGGGGTTATACTATAGAGTAGATTTATTTTATATTGTAGCCCACAGATTCTCCAAATAAGAATCAGCTTATTCAAAAAGTAGGCTATTGAGCATCACCACAAACCTGCTGTGTCCAAATAAGTTCTGAGAATCAGGCTTTTATACACACTGTGATGACCACCACACATTACAGTTTGCATGCTGGCCACTGTATTGAATATGTGGCTGAAATCTTCTTGACTCACAAGACTTGGATGTGCTGAGTGCTGGTGGAGCTGCACAGGCTGGTTTTGGATGCCCCGCTAACTGTGTTATCTTGTTTCTTAACATTTCAGTACTTCAGTTTCTTCATCTGTAACCTGGGAATGTCAACAGTACCACTTCAGGGGGTTGCTCTGACATTCAATAAGCTAATGTAGGAAAAAGTACTTAGGATAGTGCCCCAAATCTAGTAAGTGCCATATTAATTGTCAGCCATTGTAATCGGTATCATTTTCAAGGCAGCTGTTATCACACATCTTTCAAGTCACACACACACACAAAAATAGCATTTGGGCTTCCCTGGTGGTGCAGTTGTTACGAATCAGCCTGCCGATGCAGGGGACACGGGTTCAAGCCCTGGTCCGGAAAGATCCCACATGCCGCGGAGGAACAAAGCCCATGCACCAAAACTACCGAGTCCTCGTACCGCAACTACTGAAGCCCACGTGCCTAGAGCCCGTGCTCTGCAGCAAAGAGAAGCCACCGCAATGAGAAGCCCGTGCACCGCAACGAAGAGTAGCCCCCGCTTGCCGCAACTAGAGAAAGCCCACGCACAGCAATGAAGACCCAATGCAGCCAAAAATAAATAAATAAAATTTTAAAACTCAGCATTTATTTTTGAGAAATATAGCTTCTTGTTGAAACGATCAGGATCATTTTGTCGAAAGTACAGATTCCTAAATCAGTAAATTAATTTATCTTCTCTATAGAAGTGTTAGATGTAAACAAATTCTGGAAGGCTTGCACCAAACAGAATTATTTTAATTTTACGATAGTTGAGATTATGCGTTTTTTAAATTATTAATTTACTTTTGATAGGCAACACCTATACAAAGTACAAAATTTAAATGGAACAAAGAATAAAAAGTACCTCATAGTCCCCTTTGGCCAGGCACCCACTTCCTTTCCAGGTAAGAAATCACTATTACCATTTTCTCTTTTCTCTTTAGTCACTAATAGTGATGACATTTAGTAATAGAACTAACTGGTCATTCCTCCTTCATCAGAGTAAAAACACAAAAGCGTATAAACCACTAAATGATATTGAATTCTAACTTTCGGTCGAAGCGGGTCAAACCATACCTTGATAAGTGAAAAAGGCAGAATGACTAAACCTCAGTTCATGTGGGTGTGAGTTCACATGGTCCGCACCTGTTGTCCCAGACAGATATTGCTTTCCCCAGATGCTCACTGCAGTGTCAAAATGCAAGTTTGCGTAGATACCTCAACTGAAAGTCTCTGTCTGGCTCAAGTAGCTTAATCTACAGCCAGTTCTGACTACAGAGTCTAAAATAGTAAGATCAATAAAAGCAGCAAACAATTTTACATTTTTTCTAGACAGTTTTCTTCCAAGATACCTGAACGTGGCAACAGTCAGAAGTTCCACGTGTCTGGCATACATTTGTTTCTTGGGCAAAATTTTGACTGGAAATCCTGACCTGGAGACTGTCAGGGAGATAACCTCTGATTGGGATGACCATTTAATACAGCATCCCAGCTTGGTACCCTGAGAGGGAAAGGGCAACAAGCAGGGAAGATGCTGGGACAAGATGCAAGCTGTTCATCTTGGGTCTAGTGCACCTGTATGTGGGGGAACAGAGAGGAAACATTGGGAAGATGGGATAATATCTATGAGGGGCATTCACATTCATGGAGTTCGTATTAGTTGTCTCTTGCCATGTAACAAATTGCCATAAATTTGTGACTTAGAACAACACCCATTTATCATTTCACAGTTCTGTAGGTCATGGTCCAGCACAGCATGACTGGGATATCTGCTCAGGGTCCCACAAGACTAGCATCAATGTGTCGGCTAGCTGCAGCACTCTCATCTGGAGCTCAGAGTCCCCTTCCAAGTTCACATAGTTGTGGCAGATTTCAATTCCTTGTGGTTGTAGAACTGAGGTCACCATTTCCTCACTGTTGTCAGCCAGAGCCACTCAGCCAGCAATGGAGAATCTGTCTTTCTTTACTTTTTTAATTTGCAAAGACCTTTTATTATGTGATTGGTTGCTTCTAATGCTTGCAACCTGTTATTTAGATAAATTACAATATCTGTGAAATTTAATGATGGTTCAAAATTTATATCAGTTCAGATAAATGGGGCACCTGTGAGCTTACTAAGCTTTTCCCAAAGGTGCATTATATTGAGAATCTACCTCACATTGAATTCTTTTTCAATCTAGTCCTTTTCAAGGGTTTGCCTGACTAGGTCAGGCCCGCCAAGGATGATATTTTTAAGATCAACTGATGGGGACCTTAATTACAACTGCAAAATTCCTTCTTACAAAGACTTAGGTTAGTGTTCGACTGAATAACTGAGAGGAGGTGGTGTCCACCAGGGGCCAGGAATCTTGAAGCCCATCTCAATTCTCCCTACAACAAAGTTAAATAGGGTAAAAATTGATTTTTAAGAATTTGGTAAATATTAGAGCTCATTAGGAGATCAGGCTTTGAAGAATTTTACTACAAGAAATTCTTTTCTGGTATTCATTTGAAGTAAGTTTTTCATTCGAACTAGATGTTATTCATTACTTAGGGACTTTATTATTATGAGGCTCTCATGGTTGTTATCTCAAAAACTCCCTTTTTTTCAAAACCTAAGCAAATTTCAAGCCTGACCTAGGGAACATCTCCCTGACTATTTGAGCCCTGAACCAGCAGTGCAGTGGAGGCAGGAAGGCTGCATTCTTGGTTAGCTCCCAGCCTCACTCTCAGCTTTGTTCATCCAGGGAAGTTGACCCCAAATACGGCATCACCTGGGCTCCTTCACCTCCTGGTTTCCAGCTGGGCTCAGCCAATGAGAGGCTGGGGATGGGAAGAGAGAGAAGTCAGTTCTTGTTCTCGCCTTTTTCTGCCTCCCTCCAGTCAGAAACCGGATGTGCTCTGTGTAGCCCCTTGACACAATCCCAAGTCCTCACCAGGCTCTGACATCAGCGGCACATTCTTTCTGCCTTTCAGGCCTTGGGGGCTAACTCTCACTAGTCCCCTGTGCCTCACACCCCTTGTTGGATTTTTACCCAACTCTGCAAAGAGTCTCTTCATCTCAGAGATCATGTATCTCCCCTTTTCAGACAAATGATCTCGAGTGTGTCCTGCCAAGACCCTGACGGATACAGATAGATGAGGAGACTTGACTGGTCTCCCTCTCTTTCGATTCCTGGATGTCATTTATATTTTCATGCATTAGGGAACAAGCAAACAAACATATATACAAAGAGCCTTAAAAATATAACAACAAAATGACCGAAGCCCTAGGGACCTGCTAAGGAATTCTAGAGGGTTGTGGAAACCAGACACACTGAGGTCAATGATGCGGATGAATGGGAGGGAGTACCTTCTCTTTCTCTCCCATTTCTGGCCTATAAAATATCCTGAAATGAGAGTGTCTGAGAAGATCCATAGAGATGCTTCCAGTTCCCTGTAGCTGTATAACAAACCTCCTCAAAACTCAGAGACTTAAAAGAACACCAGCATTTATTTAGCTCACAAACCTGCAGTGTGGACAGGCTCACCGGGGACTGTGCATCTTTGCTCCACAGCCATGCCAGTGGAACCAGATCCCCCACAACAGTGGCCCAAGGCAGGGGTCCTGAGAGAGGCCCAGGAAGAAGCCATGTCACCTCTTCTAACACAGCCTCATCGACCACCCAGGCCATTCCTGCAGCAATTGCAGAGCTCCCCAGGTCCAAGGGGAGAGGACAGAGATGCAGCCTCTTTGTGTGCAGTGACAAACATTCCAAAGAGCCCATGGGGCCAGAATGCAGTTGTAGCCAGCATGGGCAAACAGAATCCGTCACTGAGACATGAAGGAAATCAGTAAAGGGTGAACATCAACATTCCCTGCTCTGGATTGCCTTGTTATGATCCTGATAGAGCACCCCTCCATCCCAACCCCACACAAGCAGCTTGAACTTGACCTCACACCCAGGCTGCCTTTGTGGCCTCGTCACCTTTGGACTGTTACATGAGGGCACTTCTGCATTATCCTGAGGTAAACCAGGTGTCACCTAAATCAGTGTTGACTATCAGTTAAATTGCTTCTCGAAGAATGCTACTTGGAGCTTCATTGTTTTTCTTTGCTGGCTGCAAATAATTTTTCTTTGAATCATGATCTAAAATATGGCAGAATGGGAGCTCTTCATTTTCAGAAGTTTGCAAAAGTAATAAAACAATAAATGAACAAAGCTGGGATTCCCAGCATCCACATACTGAAAGCTGAGATCTGCATCCAATTTAATAGTTTCCAGAATTTAAATGTGCTTATGAATACACATGAGATTCCATCTTAATGTCACTCTAAGGGCAAATCTTTCTCCCCCTGCTTCAGTGAGTCTTCACAAAACAGGCATTTCTGGAGTAACTCACTCTTCTTTCGTTCAAGAGCAACCCTGGAGTGTGTGCCAGTCCTGCAGATGCAGCAGTGAGCAAGGTACAGAGGGGGCCAGCAGCACCCTGCCTGGAGCTGAGAGCCACCACCTGAGCCAAATCTAACCTCAGCTGGACTTGAAGGCTTTCTATTCTACAAACCCCTTTATTCACACCCAAACTCCCCTCCAGAGTTGCTACCCTCCCTTCAAGGCCTCCTCTGTGATTCCAGGTTCCTCGACTCGTGATGGACACATGGCTGTAGGTAATCTGTCCTCTGCATGGATCCTATTCTTTCCTGTGCTCTCCACTGCCATCTCCCTACTGATCTATTAATGAATAACTAAATCACCTTTGTTCACATGGGGAAAGAAAAACGTTTCCCAAGTCCTTCCATAGGGAAGGAAAACATTTTTTCCTCTACCCATCTTAGGTTCCTTGGCTGGAGCACTACAAATTAGACTGGCAAAAACCAAATCAACAAGAAGAAAACAAGCAGAGTTTATACTTGCATGCAGCCCGTCTTCATGTGGGACAAACTCAGAGATGAGTTACTCAAAGAGGTAGTTACAACTTGGGGGCTTATATAGCATCTTAACAGAAGAACAATAGATTTGTAGAGAAGTGACAAGACAAAGGAAAAGAGGTTGAACTGTGGGAAGGTCAATATATGGGGGCCATTTGTGGAGTAAGATTTGTCTGTGAAGGCCCATCTTGGTGCCAGCTTCCCATCTTCTTCACGGTCATAAAACTTTCCCAGGAGAGGGGATTTATGGCACTCCCATTTCTCAGAAGTTTCTGCTTTTAGTCAGATAAAGGAAGCTCTGGGAAGGCATCTTTATGTATCTGTTGATTCGTATTTGCCTCCAACTCAAAACAATCTTTATGCCAAATGGCACGTTTGGGCTGGCATGTTCCCATCCCCTAAACTTCCATGATGTAGCTCGGTTTTACTCGACAACGTCCCAAACCTGGAAGCCATCTCTAAGAGATGGCTGCTTCCTCTACCTTCATTCATTCATGGGCCAGGAAGGGTGATCACATCCTTCTGTGCACTATCACCTCTGCTCAGACACTCTTGTCTCCTCTTGGTAGTCCTGTGTCATTACTGATGCCACCTCCTCGCCATGTCCCTTCTGCTTCCTCCAAGGTCTCCACCTCCCTTTGGACTCACCCCTGACATTGGTACTTTCAGCATTTTCAATGATAATCCTTTAACAACTTTCATCACAAAAGCCCTTTCCTTCATTTGGATGCTCTTCCAAGCCTGCTGGGCAGGGATCAGCAGCCACCCTTGAAAAAATGAAAAATCGAGGCTTGCAGAGGTTCCAGGCAACTTCTCCAGCCTCACAGCCCATATGACAGAGCAGCCTCTGCACCAATGCTGCACCTCTATTCTCTATGAAGCTTTTTATGGCTGGCCCAGAGCAAGGAGGCTGTGACTGACTCTAGTTTGGGGAACACGTCTGAAGTTTGGGGGAATCCCTCCTGCCCTGCTCCCAAGCCACCACATTTGCAATGCCTCCATCTCTGCTCCACAATGCCATGGAAATCCTGTCCATGCTCAGCACTGCTGTGCACAAAACCTGCACTGTCCCCACACTTTTATTCGTACATATACTGAAGTGTGTTCTCACTGATGAAAATAAATTCTGGTGCATGGCTTTTACACCCAGCATCGTTTTGCCTCTGTGAGATGGTAGCAGAGAAGGGCAGGAGCTGAAAGTGTTCTGCCTATACTGGGGACTGGGAAGGAAGCGAAAGGCATCAGCAGCTGAGATTCAACATCAGAAACATCTGTGAGGACAGAGGGCCCAGGGCCTTAACACTTGAAGTGGCATCACCTGGGAACTGGCTGGCAAGGCAGAGTTTCAGGACTGAGCCCTGACCTGCAGTCAAAACCTCCATTTTAACAAGATCCCCAGGTGATCTGTGCACACATGACAGTTTGAGGGACCCTGGGCTGGGTAATAGAGAAGGTGAATGGCGGGCCCACGGAGGAGGGGAGGGTCTGACAGCGGAGGTCATGCCTCCACTCAAATTTTTTGAGGAGCCCTGCCTGTCCACTCACTCACCTCCAGGCTGAGGAAGGCTGTGGGACTCTAGCGAGCATTTCCCTCACAATGCTTCTGGCACCAAATGAACAGGGTCTTTTCCAACACCGATTCTCCAATTCTCTGACACCAGCCAGGTGTCTTAGAGATAGCACAGACCCCGTAGGTTAAGGGCTTGATCTGGCAAGACTGCCCTCACTTCCGACACCAGGTTGTCTCCTGTACTTCTGATCACCCTGCTGTAAATTCATGGGGTTTCCATGACCCCCTCCTCTGGTTTGATAATTTGCTAGAATGACCCACAGAACTCAGGAAACTGTTTAGTTACCTATTACTAGTTTATTATATAAAGGATATAATTCAGGAAGAGCCAGATGGAAGAGATGCACAGGGCAGTGAGAGAGAATGGGAAGTGGGAACTTCCATGTCCTCTCTGGGTGCACCACCCTCCAGCACCTCCCTTCACCACCCCAGAAGCTCCCCAAACCCCATCAGTGAGAGGTTTCTATGGACATTCCACTATGTAAGCATCGTTGACTAAATCATAGGTTTTGGTGCTTGAGCTCAATCTATAATCCCTCTCCCCTCCCTGGAAGTTGAGGGATGGGGCTGAACGTTCCACCTGGGTCTTTCTGGAGACCAGCCCCTACCTTGAGGCCACCCAGGAAGGACCCCCAGCCCCAAAAGTTATCTCATTAGCAATAAGAGACACTCTTACCACTCCCGAGATTCCAAGGATTTCAGGAGCTGTATGCTAGGAACCAGGGACAGAGACCAAATATGTACCCTTTATTACATCACAGAACCTGTCTCTACCCTGTTTTCACTGGGTATGCTTCAGCTGTGTATGAAGTCTGAAGCACGTAGATTGAATTAGGGTGAGGGATGTGACATCCTGGGATACGAGCCCCCAGAAGGGCGCCCTCATATAAGATGTCCAAGTGTGCAAGAATGCGGTGCTGGAGAGACCATGTGCACAGCGGTGACAATGCTGCCAGATCCCAGCCTCCGCCATCTCCATTGAGGCACAGACATGTGAGGGAAGGGATTTTGGATCCTCCAGACCAGCTGACCTACCAGCCAAGGTACCACTGAATAATCCTGTTGATACCACGCAAAGCACAGGAAGTGCTAGGCTAGCCCAGAGTGAACCCTGCCCCGTAGGACCTGTGAGCGGCATCATGGCCCTGCATGATGCATGCACTTTGGGGCGGCTTGCCACAAGCGATAGAGATTGGAGCAATGTGCAGTGCAGGGATTTGGAGAAGCAAAGCTGTGCTTTCTTAGGGACTGGCTGTTCTTCCTGCACTGGGATCACAGGGATGGGAAATGGGAGGGGAAAGCGCCTGTCCCACCACCCTGCAGCCAGAAGAGTTGTGACTTTCAGCCTTTTAGTGATTTGTCTTCCAAGAACAATTTTCCTATGAGCAAAGAGATTTTCTGGGTTCTGAGTGTTCTTAGGCTTAGCAAAGCTGGGACACCCCTCAATTTACAGATGAGTAAACTGAGGCCCAGAGGGGAGAGGTCCCAAGATAACACAGTAGTTGGAGACCAGAACACCCTGCTAACTAACCTCCACTTGCAATTCTGGTTGTTTCATATCCAGGTGGCCTGTTCTATCCCATGGATCAAGAGAAGGAACAAGCTTCCTTTAACGTGTGTGCTTTGTTCCCGCATCTAAATTTAGCCCCTTAGGTTGGCAACTAGATGTGTTAGGCAGTCTCTAAGCAATACACCTATGTTTCTCATTACATCTTTCATCTCCATGGTTTCGACACTTCCCAACTTCTAGAACCAATTTCATTATCACGTCTCAATGACTTTAGTGGTGAGCTAAACATCAAGCAGGATATTCACACTTAAATACGTAGCATTCAGAATCTTATTTACTTATTCCTACTGGATGCTCTCTTCCCTAGACGAGAGAGGGCCTAATTGAAATGGACTCATACAGATTGATTAATCTGTAGTAACAAGCAGTGACTGAGATAAGACATCACATTCAAAGCATGTCGTAGAATTGCTAACGTAGCTGTCGATGTGGGGGATATTCAAAAAATATTCAAAAATATAAAATTGCTCAGATAACTGAAGCACACCCATTCAGAAACTTTAACAACTCTTGTTGAAAGTGTGTATGTTCTGAGCAGAGAATGTAAGAAGATGAAAACACCTAGTGAGTTTGGCACAGAAATATTCATGAAATAAGTGAATATAAAATCTAACCTAAGCTTTTTGCTAAGTCTCTGGGTCACCCTTTTGAACAGTTTTGTTGTCACACAGTAATGTTCTCAGAGACCATGGAGGTGTGTTTACCACCTTAACTCATGGTGGGAGATTTGAGGTTAGCTGGGAAGAGTATACTTGGCAATTAGAAAACAGAGGTGGTCCCTAGACTGAAACAAAAAGGGACAGTGCTTGGATAGTGTGGAACAGTCATGTGCCCTGAGGGGGATAAACAAGTCAAAGGTGCCACTTCCCTGCCCATCACTCTGGAGCCTCCATAAAGCACTTGATCTCACACAAGGCTAGGATTCTTTTTTTTTTTTTAATTAATTTATTTTATTTATTATTATTTTTGGCTGCATTGGGTCTTCATTGCTGCGCGCGGGCTTTCTCTAGTTGCGGCAAGCAGGCGCGGGCTTCTCATTGCAGTGGTTTCTCTTGCTGCGGAGCACGGGTTCTAGGCACACGGGCTTCCATAGTTGCGGCTCGCGGGCTTCAGTAGTTGTGGCGCATGGGCTTAGTTGCTCCGTGGCATGTGGGATCTTCCCCAACCAGGGCTCGAACCCGTGTCCCCTGTATTGGCAGGCAGATTCTTAACCATGTGCCACCAGGGAAGCCCTAGAAGTCTTAAAATAAATTTAGTAACTAGAATTTGTATGGGGACAGGGTCCTGTACCCCTGAAGCAGCCCTGGTTGCTGGTCAGGCAGCCACCAGGAGGAAAAAGCAGGCTTGAGGCACTGGGTGTAGGAGGGCATCTCTGGACGCCTGCAGTCCCTGCACCAGTTTCCTCACAGCCTCCACCTGAGCCATGGCCCACAAAGCACCCTTAAATATCTCATCCTTATTTTAAGAATTGTGCAGTTTCACATCTCTGTAGAGTGGCCATTTGAACTGCAACCTGGAAATGACTTTAGTTTTACATTTTAGCTTGTTCTTTTTGAGTCTTTGGATTTCATGGGAAAAGTCAGAATTTGGTCTTACTAACTCTGCCTCTAGAAGTTGAAATTTCTTATGACTCTGCAGGTTTACTTAGTAGACCGAGATCCTTTTTCTTTTTCTTTTTTCCCTTTTTTAGGGTATCTCTCAGCACTAGCATTTCAAAGATTCAAGGAACACGTTTTGGGAAACATTGGTTTAGATTAAAGGCCTCCAATCACAACTGAGTCCTCTACGATTTCTCAGAATCTTCCCAGTTCTCTTCTTTCTCTCAGCTTTAACCCCTGCTTTCCCTACCTCCCCAGATCCAACTCTTCCAAATGGGCATACTTACCCTTAATTAAATCCTTCCTGAGAAGTCCTCCAGCTCTAGTGGGTGTGGGACTTATCATCTCAGCAATACCCTTACTTCGATTAAAGCAGGCATCCCTTTGTCCTGCATTCTGATCCTCAATAAATATCAGCTGATTGATCCTATGAGGTCTGTGCTCATAGAAAGTGTAAAAGGAACAAAACTTGGTTAACATATCCACAAAATCATCATCCCTTACTTCTCTAGTTGTTTCTAAGTTTTTTACTGGGCTGAGTCCAATTTCATCATCGTCTGACTGAAGCAATGAACATGGCCTCTGATCTGGTTTCTGGAGGCAATTTTAATGTTGCAACCAGAGGTCAGCTAGCCCTTGGATGCTTGCTTGAAACCACCACAGCGCCATCATTGCATAATGGAAAGTATGATGCCTCTGTTCACCACTCTTTCGGGGATTTCACCTTACACTGCCCTACCTTACCCTGACATGTGATTTATCTCCCTTATGTCATTGCCCCATCTCCCATTGTCTGTCTCCTCTCCTTAATTAAATGATAGATGTCTCAAGGCAGCATCATATGCCTAGCACAATGCCTGGCACAAAGTAGGTCTTCACTAAAGAGCGGTGGATAGAGAGACGGCTCACAAGTATTAGGTTTTAAAACATGGAGCTGAACCAAAATTTTTTCATCCAAGCAGCAGGCATGCAGAGTCAGTGAGGTTTATTTCTGTCGAAAGCCTCAGATTTTAAAAGGAAAAACTAAACCAAAATTTCCCCTCAACACACCAGGCATCCACAACAGTGAAGTTTATTTCTGTGTTAAAAGCCTCCAGCTCATGCCTGGCACCCCACGCACCCCAAGCTGCGATTGGAGAGATGTAGGTCACTGCTCACAATAGAGGTAAAAAATTAGTTAATGAGTTGGCTTAATCAAGAAATATGACCTTAACCAGCCACTAATAAGACGTGCTCTGAGAATCACTATCTGGAAAAATAATAAACAAAACATTTTATGCTGCAGTTACTCAGGAAAAGGAGCGTCATCTCCAAGGGAACATTGGCCTTGATTTCTGAAAAGATCACGTTCCCCAAATCTGCTCCTGTCAGGTTGCACCTCAGAGCAGCATGGGTGTCAGTCGGCATGGGTAAGGCTGGTGGTGGAGGTCTGGAGGGTTAAATGCAGATGATTTATAACACAATGGGGATTGATGGTTGGCCCACCAGAGAATGGCAACCTGACTTGGCATATCAAGTGAAAAGGGGTGAAAAGGGGATTGATTTGCAAGGCAGGGTTTTGCAGACTTTCCAGGGGATGTCCTGACAAGAGGACTGGGGACACCCATTCTGACTTGGACACTCACCCCAGCCCAGCCCCCTGAACTCCTCGATCTGAGTGGAAAGTGTGACTCTAGTCTTAAACCCTTGTTTAAACCAAACAGACCAGGAAATAAAAGTTTAAGATCAAAATCTTAACCAAATGGTAGCACTTGGAAATTACTCTTAAAATATATTTCTCTGTATTTTAAGAGTTTGACAAAAATCCACTCTGTATTTAATCTGACCAATTTTTAGATTATATTTCATATATCTAAGTAGTGGGTTGAACGATGTTTCCCCCAAAACGTATGCCCAGATCCTACCCCCCAGAAAGTGTGAATGTGAGTTATTTGGGAAAAGGATTTTTTCAGGTGTGATTAAGTTAAAGATCTTAAGATGGGATCATCCTGGATTCGGGCAGGATTAAATCCAATGACTGGTATCCTTGTAAGGGATGGAAGAGAGTCACAGACACAGAGAAGGCTATGAGAGAACAGAGGCAGAGATTTGGAGTGATGCAGCCACAAACTAAGGGATGCCTGGGAACGCCAGGAGCTGGAAGAGGCAGGAAGGATGCTCCCCTAGAGCCTCTGGAGAGAGGGTGGCACCGCCCATACCTTGATTTCAGACCTCCGGACTCCAGAACTGAGAGCATAAATTTCTATTTTTTACGTCACCTGCTTTGCGAGTTTTTCTTAAGGCAGCTCCAAGAAACTAAAACAACCTGTAAGAAATTTTATTTGTTGGAAAGGAAAAGAAGAGGTTGAAAATTAAAGTTAGCCCCAGAGTTTTATGGCTTTGGGTCTTGTTTTTGTTTTCCAAGTCTGTATTTTAAAGACCATCATGGACGTTTGAAGAGATAATTTGTAGTGTTTTTTCTCCAGGCGTCCACACCCACTGTTGGGAGCAGGGGAGGAAGGGAGTCGTCCGTGAACTTGTTCTTGAAATCCCCTGTGGGTTGTTTTGGGGTCTTTTTTTATTTTATTTTTTTTGGCCTTGTGGCTTGCGGGATCCTGGTTCCCCGACAAGGGATCGAACCCATGCCCCTTGCAGTGGAAGCTTGGAGTCTTTACCACTGGACAGCCAAGGAAGTCACTGTTTTGGGGTCTTGATGCATCTTGATATTCCCACTAGGGACTGTGTCCTCTCCCTTATACAGTACTCATCTTCACTCCTCTTTTCTTTCTTTTTTTTCTTGCTTTCCTTTTTTTTGTTTTCCTCTGTGGGCGACCCTCCAATTATTATTGAAGAAAGTTGACTCTGAGTCACCATTCTGTGCCTAGCCGGGGCAAATCAGGCCTATGAGTCCAGCAATTTTCCTCCTTTGGAGGGAAGGAGGGATTTCTACTCCAGAGGATGCTCTGCGCCAAGGTATAAATGGGGTGAGAGGTGGGAGCAGGCATGAGTGAGGGTTTTCAGAGTTTATCCAAGATTCTTCTTTTCCCCAGTTGCCCTTAGCAGGGTAAGAACTATGTTTGTCTGTCTCTCTCTGGGCAGGACTTCTCTAATTTCAGATGAATAAACGATGTGCTCTACAATGTGTTGGAGGGAGAGCAGACAGGGGCAAGGGGAGAAAACCAGGTCCCTGGGCCCAAAACTTAGCTCCAGCACTACCTGAACCACATGTGAACAGGTGAGTGGACAAGCCCAAGTTTAGGGCTCACTGTCTGTGCACTGGACCCTGGGGGTCTTGAGTTTGGACTTTATCTGCATGTTCACATCCCTGTCATCTGTGAGTGTGGAGCCCTCAGAGCTTGGCTCTGAGGAGTGACCCCCAAAAAGGCTCTTCCCCTCTGCTTCCGCTCTGCCTCTCCTTTCCCATTAACATGCTTCTGTAGCCCATTTTCACCAGAGACAACAGAGAAAGAAGGATCGAGAGAGGGAGAGAGACCAAAAATGACCACATTGGCACTCAAATTGCAAATGTTTTAAAATAATTTTTTAAAAACGATTTATTTATTTGGCTATGCCAGGTCTTAGTTGCAGCACACACGGGATTTTTGATTTTCATTATGTCACACAGGATCTTTAGTTGCGACATGCAAATTCTTAGTTACAGCATGTGGGATCTAGTTCCCTGACCAGGGATAGAACCCAGGCCCCCTGAATTGAGAGCATAAAGTCTTAGCCTGTGGACCACAAGGGAAGTCCCTCAAATTGCAAATTTTTATGCAGAATAAAGTTATTTCTTCAATAGAAGGTAGAACTCTTATAGATATGGAAATATAACCTTATTAAAACGTTTTTTTCCATTTTTATTTAAGGATTTTTTTTTTATGATGACTGAGGTTTGACAAGAATGTGCTTGGATATTTATAATGCAGTCACATGTGTTTGCTGGAAGAGAGGCCACTGATCCACAGAATCCCACTTAAACCCTCTCACAGTATAATCCACACCCTCTACAGGAAAAACAACCAGCAGCCTCTGGGTGTGTCTATATTAATCTAAGAGGCCTGACTCATGGCTGGTGCCCAACTTTCCTTGAATTATGGTGGATTTGGGTTTGTATCCAAGTCTCTGGAAGAGCCGCTTGGCCTATCCCCAACCTACCAGTCAGTACCCATCCAGCTGCATTTATAAACCTAATATGTAAAACCCTTTCTGCTGTCTCTAGGTCTGGCCACGGAGAATTCAATGACTACAGCATTTTCAGTTTGTTATTCCTTAAGCATAGTTCATTGGCACAAGAAGAAATATATCAGATCATAAGTTATCTGTAGACTTTATGCCTTTTCTCTAAGGCTAGAATGTGCCCAGATGCCAACAATTCTTTAGATGGTTTACTCAGATTGATACGCAAGAGAATTATCCTTCTTTGTAGAAAATCCATCTAAACCATTTACCGAAGGATTTGCTATTTGTTGTTACCTCTTTGGTAAAGAAAGCTGTATTCTGTCAATAACTAAAGTAGTGGAGCAGGGACGTGGGTGTGTTTGCCTAGCACCCCATCCAAGGGGACAGACCCCCTCTCCAAGGCCTTGCCACCTCACTGATGGGGAATCTTTCCTCCATCCTGCTGGCTTGCAGAGCTATTATCCTTGCCTCTCGTCACTTTATACGGAAAATAAAAGGATTTATTTCTGTACATCTTTGAGCTTTCTTGAGGGGAGAGGGGGTTGGTTAGAAGTGACTGGCTGTTATAAGTCATTTTATTTCTTGTGTGCCCATCTCTATCTTTTTTTTTTTTTTTTTTTTTTTTTTTTTTTTTTTTTTTTTTTCAGTACGCGGGCCTCTCACTGTTGTGGCCTCTCCTGTTGCGGAGCACAGGCTCCGGACGCGCAGGCTCAGCGGCCATGGCTCACGGGCCCAGCCACTCCGCGGCACGTGGGATCTTCCTGGACCGGGGCACAAACCCGTGTCCCCTGCATCGGCAGGCGGACTCTCAACCACTGCGCCACCAGGAAGCCCCATCTCTATCTTAAAAGTCCCCTGAAACCTCCAGTCTGGGAGAATCGATGCCTAATTGCATAATTTTTATTTCACATAACATTTGAACATGTTCCGTGGAGATTTCACTGAACTCCTATTAGGGAGGAGTAAGCAACAGTAAAATTGCCAATAAATTTTGGAGCACAATCCTAGGCAAAAATGTTTACCAAGACAAAAATCATTGCAAAAATCATTTTTCTTTATGAGAAAAAAACGATAGACAAGCACAACATGGTCCAAACATTTATTCGATGATTCCAAAGGCATTTCTACTCTGCTCAGGACTTGGTGAGATGCTGCCACATTCCTTATCCTGGATTTTTATTAGTTAGAGGCCATCCCCGGTGAGAGTCAGTGTGGGGTCCTGGTGGTAGACTGTGTTTCCAAAGAAGCCTGCAGCAATGTCTCGCATCCCCTTTGCCCTTCCACAGTGTGACTGTGCCACCCTTCCCTCAAGGGGTACAGTCCAGTCCTTCCCTTTGCATCTCAGCAGGCTCTGGACAGACTTTGACCACGAGAATGCAGAAGTGTAACTGCCAAGACTGATCTCAGAGAGACAGCAGTGAGTGGTGGTGTGAAGCAAGATCTTAATTCCCTGCCCAGGAATGGAACCTGGATAGCCTGGTTGAAAACCAGCAATCCTAGCCACCATCCTCCCTGGGCTCTTGCCCCCGGTGGAAAATGCATTTCTCACGGAGGCAAAACTGTAGAAACAGATACAAAGTTTATTATTAGAGACACAGCACAACAAGTGGGAGAGCACACAGAGAAACAGTTTGTATAGTTAAGATAGAAGCAAGGCAGAGATGCACACCCAGAGAGAAAGGGTGTGGGCGTCCTCCCTAATGAGGAGGAGTGCAGTAAAAATGGATTATAGAGGCCTTAGCATCACATATTACGGGGTGGTGCCCCCTCCTCTTTGACCCCCAAGGAGCCTTTCTGCACATGTACAACGTCTCCCTTGCCCCAAGAATGGGAAATATATGACCTCTTGATCTTTTAACAGGGTTTAGCCCCTTTCTGTCCCTGCCATAAAAGTGTCCAACGTCCTATTATCTACCCTATTCCTGTTGTTGTTTCTTATATCGAAGTGCCAATCTCTAAATATAGACAGGAGTCCGGTCATAAATATGTAGTCTGGAGCCTGTTTGTCTCTTGCCTCAGGAAATGTAAACAGGGGGCTGGTAATGAATGTCCGGCCTGGAGCCCATCTTCTCACCCCAGGAACAGGAGGCCGGTTCTAAATGCCTAGCCTGGAGCCCGTCTATCTCCTGCCTCAAGGTGGGACCATGGGAAAGCTGGGTTCCTCTGCCTCCCTCCCTGAGCACTATATAAAGAACAACGTGGAGAGAGAGATCCAGCCAGCCCCCAGGCTTCAGCCACCACAGGGCCAGGTTCTCAAGTGCCAGCTGCAGGGGTCCCAGCCCCTCACCGATTTGCTCACCAACACAGCGTGGAGCAGGACTACCCACCTGAACCCTGCCCTGGCCCCTGACGCTGCAGAATTCTGCACAAATAAAATGGTGGTTGTTATTTGAAGCCACCAAGTCTCTGGGTTTGTCACCCAGTGAAACAGCCAACAACCAGGAGGTGAACAGTGTCGGGAATACAGGCACAGCAGGAGGTGAAGCATGAGCAGTTGGATCAAAGACATCTTTTGCTATCACAGGTCCACACCCCAGAAGGGCCTGGAAGCAGTTACTACACAGAAGGCAGCCGGGAGTTCAGCCATAGAAGCTGGCTTCTAAAATAGGCAGAGACACTGTGAACAGAACTGAGGACTAAAGTCAGAGATGCCAGCAGACACAGATTCAACCCCACAGTGATGGAAGAAAGGGACTTGAAAGACCTTACCTAGGATCAGAATATGTCTTAGCAACTGAGTCATGGATCTGTCTGCAGATGGGAGAGAAAAGGCCCACCTCCTATCCATCAATGAAATACATTGAGGGCCTGGAAATAAACCCTCACATTATGGTTAAATGATTCTGATAAAAGTTCCAAGAGCATTCAATGGGGGAAAGAATAGCCTCTTTGACAAACAGTACTGGGACAACTGGACATTCACATGCAATAAAATAAATTGGACCTAAACACTGCATGCAAAAATTAACTCAAAATGATTCATAGACCTAAATATAAGAGCTGAAACTATTAAACTCTTAGAAGAAAATATAGGAAGAATTCTTCATGACTTTGTTTTAGGCAATAGTTTCTTAGATATGACACCACAAAAGAAACAAGAGAAAAAATAGATGAATTAGACCACATCAAAATTAAAAACTTCTGTGCTATACATAATATCATCAAACAAAGGAAAAGACAACTCAGAAAATGGGAGAAAATTTACTCAAATTATATATCTGTTAACAAACTTGTATCTAGAACAGACAATGAACTCCTACAACTCAATAAGAAAAAGACAAGTAACCTAATTTAAAACTAGCCACAGGATTTGACTAGGCATTGCTCCGAAGACATAGTCAACAAACTCATGCAAAGATGTTCAACATCATTAGTCATTAGGGAACTGCCAATCAAAACCACAGTGAGAACACTTCACTCACACTCACTAGAGTGGATACAATCAAAAGGACAGAACAAATGCTAGCAAGAATATAGAGAAATTGGTAAAATCTCATATGGTGCTTGTGGAAATGTAAAATAGTGCCTAAGGCTGGGTTGGGGGGATTAGGTGGGAGAATGGGGATTGAATGCTGATAGGTATGAAGTTTCTTTTGGGGGTGCTGGGGAACTAAAAATGTTCTAAAATTAGATTGCAGTCATGGTTGAACAACTCTACGATTATACTAGAAACATTGAATTATATACTTTAAATGGATGACCTGTATGGTAAAGGGTTGGAGAACATGCCACCCAAAATATGCCACTTTGACATAGGGATTCTTTTAAGCTGAAGGCAATTGAGAAGCAGTAGATGCAAGAAAAGCTCTCTGCCCTCCCATTTGCCTAAAAAGACATCAATTTGTAAAGGCGTCCCCCTCTTCCTTTCTCTACCAGGAAGGACGGAAGTTAATCACCTGACCACACTAGACCCAGATCAGCCCTGAGACACAGCAGAGGAATCTGCATTGCAAGTAGCTCTTATCTTCCATCAATTTCCCCATGTATTTACCTTCCCACAAGTTGTGGTCCCTAGAAACTCAAAGTCCTTCCTTCATCTTGTCACTTCAATAAAAATTTATTATTGTTCTGTAGAGATGCAACATAAGCCCAGGTTACACCTTGGAGTTGCTCATTTCTGAGAGTTCCTGCCTGTATGAACTTCTCTCTTTCTCTTGTTAATCTATCTTTCGTTAGTCTAATTTACAGAGTCCCAGTCAATCAACATAAAATTAGTTTTTCCTCTTCTAAAGGTATGTGAAGTTTATTGTCAGGGAGGGGAAAACTTCCCTCTCTACCCATCTTGAGTTCTTGTGCCTGGATTCATAATGAAACTGAGACAAGACAGAATAACAGGAGAAAAACAAATAAATTTTAATTTGTGCACACAGAGTCTCATAGAAATGGAATCTAAGAAGTGACCAAAGCAGGCAGCTTATATACTTTTTAGACGAAGAAACAATAAATTTGCGAGGAATTGTCAGGACAAAGAAATTTAGGCTATGGGTACTTAATTAGTGAAGAATCTGGAGTTTGGGCTTGGGGTAGTAAAGTAAATAAGGTTTGTTTATACAGGCTTCTTGGCCTGAATTTCATATCTCTAGTGATAAGGGTGTCCTTCTACCTCCAGATGCAGGGAGTGTATCTTTCATATGAGAGATTAATTTCCTGCTTTCAGGGAGACAGAAAGGAGGGTCAGTGTGTCTCTCTTGCATAGGCTGTTTCTTAAGTAACTTTAATTCAAAATAATCAATTTGCCATTGACACATATCTTGGACAGCCTAAATATCTCAGTAAAGCTGTTACAAAACCAAACAACCAGGCCCGTCTCTGAGAGAGGAGATGAAAGAAGCTGGCAACTGGAATCAATTCAGATCTCCCCCTGCCTCTTAGTTAACAAGGGCCAGCATCGTACCGCAAAGGTAAGACATGTCAGTTACCTGGTATAGTTAGTAGATAAAATGCAGGACATAAGAAAATGGTTTTAATATAGTAAAGGAAATGAAGGATTTACATTAAATTGTTTAATAACATGCTTTTTTTGTTAAGTATTTTAATCTATTAAATGCTTCAATAAATTGACCACACAATAATGAAAGGGAAGACATGTAGGTATAATCATAGGTTGCCCGAGGGTCAAGGAATTTAGTAAATGTGTGGCAGAGAAAAACATATCTAAATTCAAATTGGAAAAGTCAGTGTGAACTCACAGAAACACTTCCCCTGTTAAAAAAAATTGTCTCAACAGCCACCACAGTGTCTCTGCCCACCATCATTTCTCATGTGCACCCCAAACATCCACCATTTGGTTTCCAATTCTATTCTCCCCTAAAAGGCATCTTGGAGAATAGCTGAGAACTGTCTCAAGACTGAGAAAACTCACAGTGGGCCTGGAATACCTGTCATTGCCAGGAAGCTAAGAAGCTTTCAAGGATGTCAATAGGATGCTAAGGGGACAAAGGACTAGCTTTTAGGGACTCCCAGTGACTACCCTGTGATGATTTGAATATCAAAAATCTTTTCCCTTTAATTGAGAGAAATTAAATTATAAAAAGCTGTATACAAGCAAACCAGAAGCTTGTAAGCATACTGTACTATCATACTTTTTGGTTTTTTCAATCAGCTAGGTCTAGAAATGAAAGCTGGCCAACTTTCCTCCCCTGCTTATGACTTAAAGAAGAAAAAGTTCAAAGAAGTCTATTTTAACTCCTCTGCTACCTCTGTGAATGTAGCTGCAGCGTCAGAGGGCTGGCCCACCTTGGCAAGTACAGACACGCTGTTCCCTTCACATAAACAAACATGTGGTCTAGACCTACCTACAAGTGTAAGCCCTTGTTGAAGCTAAACTGGGTCAGTGGTGTTATCTTTGTAGAACAAAGGACAGTCTCTGGTTGTCACTCATTAGATGCCTCTGTGACCTTTAGAAAACCCAGAATGGTCATCATTATAAAAAGAACTGTTGGTCATGTACCAAAATGTTCATTGCAGCTCTATTTACAATAGCCAGGAGATGGAAACAACCTGAGTGTCCATCAACGGATGAAGGGATAAAGATGTGGCACATATATACAATGGAATATTACTCAGCCATAAAAAGAAATGAAATTGAGCTATTTGTAATGAGGTGGATGGACCTAGAGTCTGTCATACAGAGTGAAGTAAGTCAGAAAGAGAAAGACAAATACCATATGCTAACACATATATATGGAATTTAAGGAAAAAAATGTCATGAAGAACCTATGGGTAAGACAGGAGTAAAGACACAGACCTACTAGAGAATGGACTTGATGATATGGGGAGGGGGAAGGGTAAGCTGTGACAAAGCGAGAGAGTGGCATGGACATATATACACTACCAAACATAAAATAGATAGCTAGTGGGAAGCAGCCGCATAGCACAGGGAGATCAGCTCCGTGCTTTGTGACCACCTAGAGGGGTGGGATAGGGAGAGTGGGAGGGAGGGAGACGCAAGAGAGAAGAGATATGGGAACATATGTATATGTATAACTGATTCACTTTGTTATAAAGCAGAAACTAACAAACCATTGTAAAGGAATTATACTCCAATAAAGATGTAAAAAAAAAAGAAAAAAGGACTGTTGGGACTTCCCTGGTGGCGCAGTGGTTAAGAATCCGCCTGCTAATGCAGGGGACACGGGTTCGAGTGTGGTCCAGGAAGATCCCACATGCCGTGGAGAAACTAAGCCCGTGTGCCACAACTGCTGAGCCTGTGCTCTAGAGCCTGTGCTCCGCAACAAGAGAAGTCACCGCAATGAGAAGCCCGCACAACACGATGAAGAGTAGCCCCCGCTTGCCGCAACTAGAGAAAGCCGCGCACAGCAACCAAAAATAAATGAAAAATTCCAAAAAAAAAAAAAAAAAAAGGACTGTTGGCCAATATTAGTATTGGCTCAACTTGGATTGGATTCAATTCCTGTGGCCAGGAGACAGCCCTTGCTTTTGTTGCTCCACCGCCAGCAGCATCTGGAACTCCCCTTGCTTCCAGGAACAAATGAAAGAGGCAGAGTGTGCAGTGAAGGGCCATGTCTTGTCCACTTCTCTCTCTGAGCCACTATTTCTCCTCCCAGGAAACTGTCCTGCAGTTGCACGGTGTAGAATATGGGTGTGTGTGCCTAAACTTTTTTCCGGCTGGATGAGACCACTTCCTAGAGCGCAGGCTTTCTTTACAACTCTGGTGAAAGGATAAACATTTCTGAAGTCAGTCACTCATCTCATCCTTCCCTTCTCTACCTCTTGCCATGAATGTCATCCCTCCTGGCCCCTGATACTCTGCTCCAATGTTAGATAGTATGATTGTAAATTATTGTAGTATCACGTTGCATTATTTAATTAGTTCATTTTTATTGTACATATTTTGCAGAGTAACGTCATGGGTCTACTGTTTCAAAATACGCTCAAACGACCAGACTGTAGAAAGAGAAAAGGAAAAGCACCAGCTTCTGCCTACTCATCTAGGTTCCCAGTGATTGCCAGGACAGTGTTACCAGCTCACAGAAGCAACATAAGTAGGTGAGACGGTTGGGTGTGGTGAAGGCTCTCTGTGATATAACCACCCCAGTGCCAGACATCCTGTGTGTACCCACCTTCTAATACAAGCCAACGATGCACCTGCCTGTGTCTAATTGTGGTGGAGATTGACCAAGGGCATTTGTTAGAATGTGAGGTGAAATAAAAATGGAAATTTCTCATATTAGTTCACCTTGAAAACCATTGATTGAAGGAAAACTATGAAAACAAGGAAGCTTTATTAGACAGCTTGGGGAATTCTGTACATAAGGAATACCCTTTTAAAGTGTCCTTTGAGGTATGGTTTTCACACTTTCTCGAGACGTTTTCCTGTGGCCTATTATAATTCATCCACATTGAGGTAAGGGGTGGGGGGCTGTGGAAAGCTGTGCTCAGAAAGCCCTTGCTAGTCCTTGCTTTTCAAATTCTGTGGGCTGCCTGAGATGTGTTGGGTGGAACCTGCCTCCCTCTGATCAGTGGGGCTCCCTGCCAGCCTTGCAGTCAGGTCACAGGGAGGCGGAAGCCCACCCCCAGACCCCTTAGCATCCAACACTTGATAAGAGGTGATGCACCTCCCGCTTCCAAGAACAGCTCACAGAGCCAGGCTGGAGACCATGGTGTGGCTGTGACAGTCAGCAGTGTAATGCTGGCCTCAGGGAAGAGCCGCCAGCATGTCCTAAGGCAAGACCATCAAGCATGTTTTGGTGCCCCCAAACTTTGTCCTGTATGGACTTCAGAATTTGACCCTCAGATCAATCAAGGAGTTGATTACCAGTTGAGTATTGGTTGAGTAGTCAACGTTCTTTGAGTACTAAGTAATTGTTTACCCTGCTTTAGTCTTCTCCAGAGCTCTTTTCTCCACCCACGGTGCAGTCACTTGATTATTTGTTTATTGGTAAATTGTCCCCCCTGCAACTTGTTTTCCCCCACTTCTAAGCACTATGTTTCTCAGCATCTAGAATAGTAACTGGTGCATAGTAGGGCCCCAGTTAATTTTTTTTGAATGAATGAATGAATGAATGAGGCACACTGCAATGCCCCTGTTCTCACAGGAGCTGAGGAGATAAAATCCATATCCACAAACATGGAGCTGGATGTACAGCATGCATATAACATCTTTAGGCCACATGTGAACAGGTCAAGGGGGACTTATAAGGATAAGGGCTGTAAGGACTTGTAAAGATGGAGGTTTCATTGTGGGCAGTGGAGTGGGAGGGGTAACTACTCTCAAAATGTAAACTCTGGGATAAAATAATTTTACTGCCAGAGAAAGCAAAAGAATCATTGTTTTTAGAGCAGAGGTCTGTCTTGGCTCTTCCATGAATTACCTATGGGCCTTAGCATGTCTCTAAAACTTCTGGGACTTCAAACATAGAGCGGAGTCTAGATGGTCCAGCAGCTCTTTCAATGCCAACTTTTCCTGATGATTATCGGTGCCCAATTTTTATGGCTTGAGCATGTGTTATAAAAATGAAGGAAAGGCAACTTCCCTGAGCCTGTCTTACTTGCTTCAAAGGCCATCTGAACCAAATTTCTAGTGTTGATGCAGAGCTGATTCCCCCTGGTTCTGTCTCCCCTCACTGCAGCTTGTCTTCCCACTGCTAACCTTTCACTTAAAACTTTGCCTCCTGGAAGACCCCCTCCAGTGTGAGCAGGCCATGCTCCCCCACCTCTGATTCTTCCTGAGGCCTTGCCTCCTTGTAGGATCTTCGCCTCCTGGCTGCCATTCTCCCACACTCTCCCAGGGAGGCAGGCGATCTCCTTTCCTCTCTGCCATTGTAGAAAGAGCATCCTCCTTTGCCAGCTTTGTCCCCTGGCAATAGCAGCTTCTCCTGTCCCTGACTGCACTCTTCTACATGATGATGACAGTAGCTCATGGACAGTGTGGCAGGCACTGTTCCAAGTGCATTTCATGTACTAAGTCATTCCACTCTCCAATACAATTATGTAACAAGATAAGGATTAATACCATGATCCCCATTTTACAAATAAGGACACTGAGGCCCAGAACAATCAAGTAACTTGTCTAAGGGGACCCTATTAACAACTGATAGAGCCAGGATTAAAATTTAAGCCATCTGGATCCAGAGTCCATGGATGCTGTGCAATCTAGCAGTTGGGTGATGAAATTAGTGTAGGGAGTTGTGATCAGCGTTTATTTTTAGATAAAATAGAACAGAACAGAAAGAATAGAATAGAATAGAAATTAGTAAATAGAATTATTTTTGCAATACTCTTGTTTTATTTCAGTCATGCACATGTGTTTGAGTGCACACTGTATTTCATTTTTTTTTTAAATTTGAAAATCATTGCAGGGCTTCCCTGGTGGCGCAGTGTTTGAGAGTCTGCCTGCCAATGCAGGGGACACGGGTTTGTGCCCCGATCCGGGAGGATCCCACATGCCACGGAGCTGCTGGGCCCGTGAGCCATGGCCGCTGGGCCTGCGCGTCCGGAGCCTGTGCTCTGCAGCAGGAGAGGCCACAACAGTGAGAGGCCCGTGTACCGCAAAAAAAAACAAAAAAACAAAAAAACATTGCAATGTTCTGTGGCTTCTTCCTGACCTCATTAAAACTGTGACATGTGACTCTAAGTACCTCTCTCCACTTTGACTTCTGCCAACATCTGGATGATGTCATGGTTCACGGGTCCATCCAGTAGCTAGTTCTTATAGTTCCTTAACTCCAGATATATTCACCTCCATTTCAATTCATTTAGCTGGTTCCATAGCTAAATCCTGGGGATGATCAGTTCTTAGCAATTGCTGCACTTATGAAACTGTAAATCCTCAAGTTTACTCTTCAGACAGACCCCTAGTCTTTCATATTCTTTGCACTGTGTCTTAGTCCATGCAGGCTGCTATAATGGAATACCATAGACTGGGCAGCTTATTAAAAACAGGAATTTCTCATGGTTCTGGAAACTGGAAGTCCAAGATCAAGATGCTGGTAGATTTGGTGTCTGATGAGGGCCCACTTCCTGGTTCCTAGACAGACATCTTCACACAGAATCCTCACATGGTAGAAGGGGAGAGGGAACTCTCTGAGGTCTCTTTTATAAGAGCACCAATCCCATTCATGAGGGATCCATCCTCATGACCTAATCACCTCCCAAAGGTCCTACTTCCTAATATCATCATGCTGGGATTAAGATTTCAACATACGAATTTTGGGGGGAGGACACAGACACTCAGTCCATAATACCCTGCCATGTCCCCAGGTCTGATTTGGAGCTCATATGTCTCTTGACTCTTCCTCTTTGTCCTTCCATGCTGTCTGTGTCCTCTTGTCGGTGTCTTTTGTTCCTTTCCTTACCTCACTGATCACCCAAGATTCTATGATTGATGACATCAACTTCTTTTCCATCTGTATCCACCACGCCCTTACCTCCTTATCCTTCTATGTTCTCCTAACACTGAATCAGTCTGCAGCTGATCCTTCACTCAGATGCAAAAACCGAGGAGTATAACCAAGCAAATGGTGGCACTCAAATGAGGGTCACCATTTTTACTGGTCTATTAGTGCCCCTCAGCATCTTGCATTTGACCTGGGTCCTACCTGACAGAGAAAATAAGCCCCATCAGCTCTCCATCCTACCCTTGCAGACACATTGACATTCTCTTTCTTTTTAAAATGACCTCAGATCCAAGATTCATCCTCCATCTGTGCTCTCAGCCTCCCTGCTTCATCCTTGCTCCATCTTCCTTTCCTTATATTTTTAACCTCCTGCTCTCTACTAGTTTTCTCTCAGCCTATGAACATTTTCACATCTTTTTCATTAAAACAGCCCCCACCCAATTCTGCAGCTGCCGTCCAATGCCCAACCCCTCTCCATCACATTGCAATGAACACACAAACACGCACACACAATTCATTCAGTCTCCATTTCCTTTTCTCCCACTCATTCCTCAGCCCCCTGATACTGGGCCTTCACCCCTACAACTCCATGGAAACTGTTCTTGTCAAGGTTACCAATGATTTCTGTCAAGGAGAAATAAATTTTTGCCTACACTTCTAGGTTCTTCTGTCTGGTCTAAGAATTAAATTGACATGAGACAGATTAACAGGAGAAAATCAAACAAAAGTTTAATAATATATATCCATAGGAGAGACCCAGGAAAATTGAGTAACTTGCCAAAGTGGCTGAAGCCCTCACCTAATTACCATCTTCAGCTAGAGACAAAAGAGAATGTTGGGGTAGTAGTTTGGGACTTCAAAGGGGAGGAAGGCAACTCAGAAATGGAAAAGCAAATGTTTGGTAAACAAATGTTTGCTGGGCCCTGCAGAGACAGTGGAAGACAGAGTGAATTCTGACCTCTAGGCCCTGCCTAGAGTTCCTCTCACCACACCTGGCCCATATTCTGTGCAGGTATCTCTGGGGACAGCTCTATTCTGGGGACTGGCCCTCTATCTAAATTCTTTTAGGCAGTTTGGAGGAAGGTCAAAGTTTCTTCCTGAGTCTTTCGGGCCTTGATTGTTTTTAGCTCAAAAAAATCAGCATGCTAAAGAGACATTTTGGGATGGCAAGTTTTGCTGCCCTACACTTCCTTGTAGTCAAGTCCATAAAAACTTTTCTGTCCATATATCTTTCGTTCTATCTGAGTATTTGGTTTTGTCTATCACTGCCATTGTCTTGGATCTTTCTTCCTCTCTGACTTCTGTGACTCTACTCTTCCTGTTTTCTGCCTCACATTTTGGTCATCTTTCTTCATCATTAGTTTCCTGCTGTTGAGAGTTAGTTAGATTTAGAATAAAGGGAAGAGCCCAACATCGTCCTCAATGGTGAAAAACTGAAAGCATTTCCACTAAGATCAGGAAAAAGACAAGTTTGCCCACTCTCACCACTCTTATTCAACATAGTTTTGGAAGTTTTAGCCACAGCAATCAGAGAAGAAAAGGAAATAAAAGGAATCCAAATCAGAAAAGAAGAAGTAAAGATGTCACTGTTTGTAGATGACATGATACTATACATAGAGAATCCTAAAGATGCTACCAGAAAACTGCTAGAGCTAATCAATGAATTTGGTAAAGTAGCAGGATACAAAATTAATGCACAGAAATCTCTGGCATTCCTATACACTAATGATGAAAAATCTGAAAGTGAAATCAAGAAAACACTCCCATTTACCATTGCAACAAAAAGAATAAAATATCTAGGAATAAACCTACCTAAGGAGACGAAAGACCTGTATGCAGAAAATTATAAGACACGGATGAAATAAATTAACGATGATACAAATAGATGGAGAGATATACCATGTTCTTGGATTGGAAGAATCAACATTGCGAAAATGACTCTACTACCCAAAGCAATCTACAGATTCAATGCAATCCCTATCAAACTACCACTGGCATTTTTCACAGAACTAGAGCAAAAATTTCACAATTTGTATGGAAACACAAAAGACCCCGAATAGCCAAAGCAATCTTTTTTTTTTTTTTAAACATCTTTATTGGGGTATAATTGCTTTACAATGGTGTGTTAGTTTCTGCTTTATAACAAAGTGAATCAGCTATACATATACATATGTTCCCATATGTCTTCCCTCTTGCATCTCCCTGCCTCCCACTCTCCCCATCCCACCCCTCCAGGCTGTCACAAAGCACCGAGCTAATATCCCTGTGCCTTGCGGCTGCTTCCCCCTAGCTATCTACCTTACTACGTTTGTTAGTGTGTATATGTCCATGACTCTCTCTCACCCTGTCAAAACTCACCCTTCCCCCTCCCCATTTCCTCAAGCCCGTTCTCCAGTAGGTCTGCGTCTTTATTCCTGTCTTACCCCTAGGTTCTTCATGACATTTTTTTTTCCTTAAATTCCATATATATGTGTTAGCATACGGTATTTGTCTTTTTCTTTCTGACTTACTTCACTCTGTATGACAGACTCTAGGTCTATCCATCTCATTACAAATAGCTCAATTTCGTTTCTTTTTATGGCTGAGTAATATTCCATTGTGTATATGTGCCACATCTTCTTTATCCATTCATCCAATTATGGGCGCTTAGGTTGTTTCCATCTCCGGGCTATTGTAAATAGAGCTGCAATGAACATTTTGGTACATGACTCTTTTTTTTTTTTTTTTTTTTTACATGACTCTTTTTGAATTTTGGTTTTCTCAGGGTATATGCCCAGTAGTGGGATTGCTGGGTCATATGGTAATTCTATTTGTAGTTTTTTAAGGAACCTCCATACTGTTCTCCATAGTGGCTGAAACAATTCACATTCCCACCAGCAGTGCAAGAGTGTCCCCTTTTCTCCACACCCTCTCCAGCATTTATTGTTTCTAGATTTTTTGATGATGGCCATTCTGACTGGTGTGAGATGATATCTCATTGTAGTTTTGATTTGCATTTCTCTAATGATTAATGATGTTGAGCATTCTTTCATGTGTTTGTTGGCATTCTGTATATCTTCTTTGGAGAAATGTCTATTTAGGTCTTCTGCCCATTTTTGGATGGGGTTGTTTGTTTTTTTGTTATTGAGCTGCATGAGCTGCTTGTAAATTTTGGAGATTAATCCTTTGTCAGTTGCTTCATTTGCAAATATTTTCTCCCATTCTGAGGGTTGTCTTTTGGTCTTGATTATGGTCTCCTTTGCTGTGCAAAAGCTTTGAAGTTTCATTAGGTCCCATTTGTTTATTTTTGGTTTTATTTCCATTACTCTAGGAGGTGGGTCAGAAAGGATCTTGCTGTGATTTATGTCATAGAGTGTTCTTCCTATGTTTTCCTCTAAGAGTTTGATAGTTTCTGGCCTTACATTTAGGTTTTTAATCCATTTTGAGCTTATTTTTGTGTATGGTGTTAGGGAGTGATCTAATCTCATACTTTTACATGTACCTGTCCAGTTTTCCCAGCACCATTTATTGAAGAGGCTGTCATTTCTCCACTGTACATTCCTGCCTCCTTTATCAAAGATAAGGTGTCCATATGTCCGTGCGTTTATCTCTGGGCTTTCTATCCTGTTCCACTGATCTATCTTTCTGTTTTTGTGCCAGTACCATACTGTCTTGATTACTGTTGCTTTGTAGTATAGTCTGAAGTCAGGGAGCCTGATTCCTCCAGCTCTTTCTTTCGTTCTCAAGATTGCTTTGGCTATTCGGGGTCTTTTGTGTTTCCATACAAATTGCGAAATTTTTTGTTCTAGTTCTGTGAAAAATGTCACTGGTAGTTTGATAGGGATTGTATTGAATCTGTAGATTGCTTTGGGTAGTAGAGTCATTTTCACAATGTTGATTCTTCCAATCCAAGAACATGGTATATCTCTCCATCTATTTGTATCATCTTTAATTTCTGTCATCAGTGTCTTATAATTTTCTGCATACAGGTCTTTCGTCTCCTTAGGTAGGTTTATTCCTAGATATTTTATTCTTTTTGTTGCAATGGTAAATGGGAGTGTTTTCTTGATTTCACTTTCAGATTTTTCATCATTAGTATATAGGAATGCCAGAGATTTCTGTGCATTAATTTTGTATCCTACTACTTTACCAAATTCATTGATTAGCTCTAGCAGTTTTCTGGTAGCATCTTTAGGATTCTCTATGTATAGTATCATGTCATCTGCAAACAGTGACAGCTTTACTTCTTCTTTTCCGATTTGGATTCCTTTTATTTCCTTTTCTTCTCTGATTGCTGTGGCTAAAACTTCCAAAACTATGTTGAATAAGAGTGGTGAGAGTGGGCAACCTTGTCTTGTTCCTGATCTTAGTGGAAATGCTTTCAGTTTTTCACCATTCAGGATGATGTTTGCTGTGGGCTTGTCATATATGGCCTTTATTATGTTGAGGAAAGTTCCCTCTATGCCTACTTTCTGCAGGGCTTTTTATCATAAATGGGTGTTGAATTTTGTCAAAAGCTTTCTCTGCATCTATTGAGATGATTATATGGTTTTTCTCCTTCAGTTTGTTAATATGGTTTATCACATTGATAGATTTGCATATATTGAAGAATCCTTGCATTCCTGGAATAAACCCCACTTGATCATGGTGTATGATCCTTTTAATGTGCTGTTGGATTCTGTTTGCTAGTATTTTGTTGAGGATTTTTGCATTTATGTTCATCAGTGATATTGGCCTGTAGTTTTCTTTCTTTGTGACATCCTTGTCTGGTTTTGGTATCAAGGTGGTGGTGGCCTCTTAGAAGGAATTTGGGAGTGTTCCTCCCTCTGCTATATTTTGGAAGAGTTTGAGAAGGTTAGGTGTTAGCTCTTCTCTAAACGTTTGATAGAATTCACCTGTGAAGCCATCTGGTCCTGGGCTTTTGTTTGTTGGAAGATTTCTAATCACAGTTTCAATTTCAGTGCTTGTGATTGGTCTGTTCATATTTTCTATTTCTTCCTGATTCAGTCTTGGCAGGTTGTGCATTTATAAGAATTTGTCCATTTCTTCCAGATTGTCCATTTTATTGGCACAGAGTTGCTTGTAGTAATCTCTCATGATTTTTTTTTATTTCTGCAGTGTCAGTTGTTACTTCTCCTTCTCCATTTCTAATTCTACTGACTTGAGCCTTCTCCCTTTTTTTCTTGATGAGTCTGGCTAGTGGTTTATCTATTTTGTTTATCTTCTCAAAGAACCAGCTTTTAGTTTTATTGATCTTTGCTATCGTTTCCTTCATTTCTTTTTCATTTATTTCTGATCTGATTTTTATGATTTCTTTCCTTCTGCTAGCTTTGGGGTTTTTTTGTTCTTCTTTCTCTAATTGCTTGAGGTGCAATGTTAGGTTGTTTATTCGAGATGTTTCCTGCTTCTGAAGGTGGGCTTGTATTGCTATAAACTTCCCCCTTAGAACTACTTTTGCTGCATCCCGTCGATTTTGGGTCGTTGTGTCTCCATTGTCATTTGTTTCTAGGTATTTTTTTATTTCCTCTTTGATTTCTTCAGTGATCACTTCATTATTAAGTAGTGTATTGTTTAGCCTCCATGTGTTTGTGTTTTTTACAGATCTTTTCCTGTAATTGATATCTAGTCTCATGGCGTTGTGGCCAGAAAAGATACTTGATACAATTTCAGTTTTCTTAAATTTACCAAGGCTTGATTTGTGACCCAAGATATGATTTATCCTGGAGAATGTTCCATGAGCACTTGAGAAAAATGTGTATTCTGTTGTTTTTGGATGGAGTGTCCTATAAATATCAATTAAGTCCATCTTGTTTAATGTATCATTTAAAGCTTGTGTTTCCTTATTTATTTTCATTTTGGATGATCTGTCCATGGGTGAAAGTGGGGTGTTAAAGTCCCCTACTATGAATGTGTTACTGTCGATCTCCCATTTTATGGCTGTTAGTATTTGCCTTATGTATTGAGGTGCTCCTATGTTGGGTGCATAAATATTTACAATTGTTATATCTTCTTCTTGGATTGATCCCTTGATCATTATGTAGTGTCCTTCTTTGTCCCTTTTAATAGTCCTTATTTTAAAGTCTATTTTGTCTGATATGAGAATTGCTACTCCAGCTTTCTTTTGGTTTCCATTTGCATGGAATATCTTTTTCCATCCCCTTACTTTCAGTCTGTATGTGTCTCTAGGTCTGAAGTGGGTCTCTTGTAGACAGCATATATAAGGGTCTTGTTTTTGTATCCATTCAGCCAATCTGTGTCTTTTGGTGGGAGCATTTAGTCCATTTACATTTAAGGTAATTATCGATATGTATGTTCCTATTCCCATTTTCTATATGGTTTTGGGTTCGTTATTATAGGTCGTTTCCTTCTCTTGTGTTTCTTTTTTTTTTTTTTTTCCTTTCAAGGCTGTTTTTATTTTTCAAATGTCCTGAACATATTCCCTGATTTGATCCATTTTCAATAGCATTGAACTTTTTTTTTGAAATTTACCAGATTCAAAGCTCATTATTTGAAAAAACCAGTGAGCTCGATCAGCACATATTTGGTCGATTGAGTATTGACAAAGGTATTGAAGCAGTTCAATTGGAAAAGGGTACTTTTTTTCAATAAATGATGCTGAAACAAATGGATATTTATATGGAAAAAAAAACCAACCTTGAGCTTTATCCCACATTATACACAAGTGTTAACTGAAATGGCTCATAGACCTCAGTGTAAAAGCTGGAATTATAAAATACAGAAGAAAAGAGAATATTTTTATAATTTTCTTTTAGGTAAAGTCGTCTTAGGACATAAAAAGCAATAATCATCAAAAACGATAAATTTGACTTGATTAAAATAAGGCATTTTGATTCTTTGAAAGATACTATAAGAGATTGAATAAGCAAGCCAGATATATGATTACAAAACATACATCTCACAAAAAATGCCTTTTATCAATATGTAAAGACTTCTTACAATTTAGTATTGAATGATAAGAAAAACAACTCAGTTTTTTTACTTTTTAAAAATTGAAGGATAGTTCATAGTGCTGTGCCAATCCCTGCTGTACAGCAAAGTGACTCAGTTATACACATACAGACATTCTTTTTTTTTTAATATTCTTTTCCATTATGGTTTTTCCCAGGAGATTGGATATATTATCTGTGCTATATAGTAGGACCTTGTTGTTTATCCATTCTAAATGTAATAGTTTGCATCTAACAACCCCAAATTCCCAGTCCATCCTTCTCCCTCCCCCCTCCCCCTTGGCAACCACAAGTCTGATCTCTATGTTTGTGAGTCCATTTCTGTTTTGAAGACAAGTTCATTTGTGCCATATTTTAGATTCCACATATAAGTGATATCATATGGTATTTGTCTTTCTCTTTCTAACTTACTTCACTTTGTATTATAATCTCTAGTTGCATCCATGTTGCTGCAAATGGTATTATCTTGTTCTTTCTTATTGCTGAGCAGTATTCCACTGTATATATGTACCACATCTTCTTTATCCATTTATCTGTCAATGGACATTTAGGTTGCTTCCATGTCTTGGCTATTGTGAATAGTGCTGCTATGACCATAGGAGTGTGTGTATCTTTTTTTTTTTTTTTTTTTTTTTTAACATCTTTATTGGGGTATAATTGCTTTACAATGGTGTGTTAGTTTCTGCTTTATAACAAAGTGAATCAGCTATACATATACATATGTTCCCATATGTCTTCCCTCTTGCGTCTCCCTCCCTCCCACTCTCCCCATCCCACCCTTCCAGGCTGTCACAAAGCACCGAGTTAATATCCCTGTGCCTTGCGGCTGCTTCCCCCCAGCTATCTACCTTACTACGTTTGTTAGTGTGTATATGTCCATGACTCTCTCTTGCCCTGTCAAAACTCACCCCTCCCCCTCCCCATACCCTCAAGTCCGTTCTCCAGTAGGTCTGAGTCTTTATTCCTATCTTACCCCTAGGTTCTTCATGACATTTTTTTTCCCTTAAATTCCATATATATGTGTTAGCATATGGTATTTGTCTTTTTCTTTCTGACTTACTTCACTCTGTATGACAGACTCTAGGTCTATCCATCTCATTACAAATAGCTCAATTTCGTTTCTTTTTAAGGCTGAGTAATATTCCATTGTGTATATGTGCCACATCTTCTTTATCCATTCATCCGATGATGGGCGCTTAGGTTGTTTCCATGTCCTGGCTATTGTAAATAGAGCTGCAATGAACATTTTGGTACATGACTCTTTTTGAATTTTGGTTTTCTCAGGGTATATGCCCAGTAGTGGGATTGCTGGGTCATATGGTAATTCTATTTGTAGTTTTTTAAGGAACCTCCATACTGTTCTCCACAGTGGCTGAACCAATTCACATTCCCACCAGCAGTGCAAGAGTGTCCCCTTTTCTCCACACCCTCTCCAGCATTTATTGTTTCTAGATTTTTTGATGATGGCCATTCTGACTGGTGTGAGATGATATCTCATTGTAGTTTTGATTTGCATTTCTCTAATGCTTAATGATGTTGAGCATTCTTTCATGTGTTTGTTGGCATTCTGTATATCTTCTCTGGAGAAATGTCTATTTAGGTCTTCTGCCCATTTTTGGATGGGGTTGTTTGTTTTTTTGTTATTGAGCTGCATGAGCTGCTTGTAAATTTTGGAGATTAATCCTTTGTCAGTTGCTTCATTTGCAAATGTTTTCTCCCATTCAGAGGGTTGTCTTTTGGTCTTGGTTATGGTTTCCTTTGCTGTGCAAAAGCTTTGAAGTTTCATTAGGTCCCATTTGTTTATTTTTGTTTTTATTTCCATTACTCTAGGAGGTGGGTCAGAAAGGATCTTGCTGTGATTTATGTCATAGAGTGTTCTTCCTATGTTTTCTTCTAAGAGTTTGATAGTTTCTGGCCTTACATTTAGATCTTTAATCCATTTTGAGCTTATTTTTGTGTATGGTGTTAGGGAGTGATCTAATCTCATACTTTTACATGTACCTGTCCAGTTTTCCCAGCACCATTTATTGAAGAGGCTGTCCTTTCTCCACTGTACATTCCTGCCTCCTTTATCAAAGATAAGGTGTCCATATGTGCGTGGGTTTATCTCTGGGCTTTCTATCCTGTTCCACTGATCTATCTTTCTGTTTTTGTGCCAGTACCATACTGTCTTGATTACTGTTGCTTTGTAATATAGTCTGAAGTCAGGGAGCCTTATTCCCCCAGCTCCTTTTTTCGTTCTCAAGATTGCTTTGGCTATTCGGGGTCTTTTGTGTTTCCATTCAAATTGCGAAATTTTTTGTTCTAGTTCTGTGAAAAATGCCAGTGGTAGTTTGATAGGGATTGCATTGAATCTGTAGATTGCTTTGGGTAGTAGAGTCATTTTCACAATGTTGATTCTTCCCATCCAAGAACATGGTATATCTCTCCATCTATTTGTATCATCTTTAATTTCTTTCATCAGTGTCTTATAATTTTCTGCATACAGGTCTTTCGTCTCCTTAGGTAGGTTTATTCCTAGATATTTTATTCTTTTTGTTGCAATGGTAAATGGGAGTGTTTTCTTGATTTCACTTTCAGATTTTTCATCATTAGTATATAGGAATGCCATAGATTTCTGTGCATTAATTTTGTATCCTGCTACTTTACCAAATTCATTGATTAGCTCTAGTAGTTTTCTGGTAGCATCTTTAGGATTCTCTATGTATAGTATCATGTCATCTGCAAACAGTGACAGCTTTACTTCTTCTTTTCCGATTTGGATTCCTTTTATTTCCTTTTCTTCTCTGATTGCTGTGGCTAAAACTTCCAAAACTATGTTGAATAAGAGTGGTGAGAGTGGGCAACCTTGTCTTGTTCCTGATCTTAGTGGAAATGCTTTCAGTTTTTCACCATTGAGGATGATGTTTGCTGTGGGCTTGTCATATATGGCTTTTATTATGTTTAGGAAAGTTCCCTCTATGCCTACTTTCTGGAGGGTTTTTATCATAAATGGGTGTTGAATTTTGTCGAAAGCTTCCTCTGCATCTATTGAGATGATCATATGGTTTTTCTCCTTCAATTTGTTAATATGGTTTATCACATTGATAGATTTGCGTATATTGAAGAATCCTTGCATTCCTGGAATAAACCCCACTTGATCATGGTGTATGATCCTTTTAATGTGCTGTTGGATTCTGTTTGCTAGTATTTTGTTGAGGATTTTTGCATCTATGTTCATCAGTGATATTGGCCTGTAGTTTTCTTTCTTTGTGACATCCTTGTCTGGTTTTGGTTTCAAGGTGATGGTGGCTTCGTAGAAGGAATTTGGGAGTGTTCCTCCCTCTGCTATATTTTGGAAGAGTTTGAGAAGGATAGGTGTTAGCTCTTCTCTAAATGTTTGATAGAATTCACCTGTGAAGCCATCTGGTCCTGGGCTTTTGTTTGTTGGAAGGTTTTTAATCACAGTTTCAATTTCAGTGCTTGTGATTGGTCTGTTCATATTTTCTATTTCTTCCTGATTCAGTCTTGGCAGGTTGTGCATTTCTAAGAATTTGTCCATTTCTTCCAGATTGTCCATTTTATTGGCATAGAGTTGCTTGTAGTAATCTCTCATGATTTTTTTTATTTCTGCAGTGTCAGTTGTTACTTCTCCTTTTTCATTTCTAATTCTATTGATTTGAGTCTTCTCCCTTTTTTTCTTGATGAGTCTGGCTAGTGGTTTATCTATTTTGTTTATCTTCTCAAAGAACCAGCTTTTAGTTTTATTGATCTTTGCTATTGTTTCCTTCATTTCTTTTTCATTTATTTCTGATCTGATTTTTATGATTTCTTTCCTTCTGCTAGCTTTGGGGTTTTTTTGTTCTTCTTTCTCTAATTGCTTGAGGTGCAAGGTTAGGTTGTTTATTCGAGATGTTTCCTGCTTCTTAAGGTGGGCTTGTATTGCTATAAACTTCCCCCTTAGAACTGCTTTTGCTGCATCCCATAGGTTTTGGGTCGTTGTGTCTCCATTGTCATTTGTTTCTAGGTATTTTTTTATTTCCTCTTTGATTTCTTCAGTGATCACTTCATTATTAAGTAGTGTATTGTTTAGCCTCCATGTGTTTGTATTTTTTAAAGATCTTTTCCTGTAATTGATATCTAGTCTCATGGCGTTGTGGTCGGAAAAGATACTTGATACAATTTCAGTTTTCTTAAATTTACCAAGGCTTGATTTGTGACCCAAGATATGATCTATCCTGGAGAATGTTCCATGAGCACTTGAGAAAAATGTGTATTCTGTTGTTTTTGGATGGAGTGTCCTATAAATATCAATTAAGTCCATCTTGTTTAATGTATCATTTAAAGCTTGTGTTTCCTTATTTATTTTCATTTTGGATGATCTGTCCATGGGTGAAAGTGGGGTGTTAAAGTCCCCTACTATGAATGTGTTACTGTTGATCTCCCCTTTTATGGTTGTTAGTATTTGCCTTATGTATTGAGGTGCTCCTATGTTGGGTGCATAAATATTTACAATTGTTATATCTTCTTCTTGGATCGATCCCTTGATCATTATGTAGTGTCCTTCTTTGTCCCTTTTAATAGTCCTTATTTTAAAGTCTATTTTGTCTGATATGAGAATTGCTACTCCAGCTTTCTTTTGGTTTCCATTTGCATGGAATATCTTTTTCCATCCCCTTACTTTCAGTCTGTATGTGTCTCTAGGTCTGAAGTGGGTCTCTTGTAGACAGCATATATAAGGGTCTTGTTTTTGTATCCATTCAGCCAATCTGTGTCTTTTGGTGGGAGCATTTAGTCCATTTACATTTAAGGTAATTATCGATATGTATGTTCCTATTTCCATTTTATATATTGTTTTGGGTTCGCTACTATAGGTCATTTCCTTCTCTTGTGTTTCGTGTCTAGAGAAGTTCCTTTAGCATTTGTTGTAAAGCTGGTTTGGTGGTGCTGAACTCTCTCAGCTTTTGCTTGTCTGTAAAGGTTTTAATTTCTCCATCAAATGTGAATGAGATCCTTGCTGGGTAGAGTAGTCTTGGTTGCAGGCTATTCTCCTTCATCACTTTCAGTATGTCCTGCCACTCCCTTCTGGCTTGTAGGGTTTCTGCTGAGAGATCAGCTGTTAACCTTATGGGGATTCCCTTGTGTGTTATTTGTTGTTTTTCCCTTGCTGCTTTTAATATGCTTTCTTTGTATTTAATTTTTGACAGTTTGATTAATATGTGTCTTGGCGTGTTTCTCCTTGTATTTATCCTGTATGGGACCCTCTGTGCTTCCTGGACTTGATTAACTATTTCATTTCCCATATTAGGGAAGTTTTCAACTATAATCTCTTCAAATATTTTCTCAGTCCCTTTCTTTCTTTCTTCTTCTTCTGGAACCCCTATAATTCGAATGTTCGAGCATTTAATGTTGTCCCAGAGGTCTCGGACACTGTCCTCAGTTCTTTTCATTCTTTTTTCTTTATTCTGCTCTGCAGTAGTTATTTCCACTACTTTATCTTCCAGGTCACTTATCCATTCTTCTGCCTCAGTTATTCTGCTACTGATCCTATCTAGAGTACTTTTCATTTCATTTATTGCGTTGTTCATCGTTGCTTGTTTCATCTTTATGTCTTCTAGGTCCTTGTTAACTGTTTCTTGCATTTTGTCCATTCTACTTCCAAGATTTCAGATCATTCTTACTATCATTGTTCTGAATTCTTTTTTAGGTAGATTGCCTATTTCCTCTTCATTTGTTAGGTCTGGTGGGTTTTTATCTTGCTCCTTCATCTGCTGTGTGTTTTTCTGTCTTCTCATTTTGCTTATCTTACTGTGTTTGGGGTCTCCTTTTTGCAGGCTGCACGTTCGTAGTTCCCGTTGTTTTTGATGTCTGTCTCCAGTGGCTAAGGTTGTTTCAGTGGGTTGTGTAGGCTTCCTGGTGGAGGGGACTAGTGCCTGTGTTGTGCTGGATGAGGCTGGATCTTGTCTCTCTAGTGGGCAGGTTCACGTCTGGTGGTGTGTTTTGGGGTGTCTGTGGCCTTATTATGATTTTAGGCAGCCTCTCTGCTAATGGGTGGGGTTGTGTTCCTGTTTTGCTAGTTGTTTGGCATAGGTTGTCCAGCACTGTGGCTTGCTGATCGTTGAGTGAAGCTGGGTGCTGGTGTTAAGATGGAGGTCTCTGGGATATTTCCACCATTTAATATTATGTGGAGCTGGGAGGTCTCTTGTTGACCAGTGTCCTGAAGTTGGCTCTCCTACCTCAGAGGCAGAGCCCTGACTCCTGGCTGGAGCACCAAGAGCCTTTCATCCACACAGCTCAGAATAAAAGGGAGACAAAGTAGGGAGAATTAGTAGAAGTATGAGTAAAGAAAGAAGGAAAGGAGGAAAGGAAGGAAGGAAGAAAGAAGCAAAGAAGGAAAGAAAGGAGGGAGGGAGGGAGGGAGGGAGGAAGGAAGGAAGGAGGGAAAGAAGGAAAAAAGACAGAAAGAAAGATGATACAGTAAAAATAAAATAAAGTATAATATAGTTATTGAATTAAAAAATATTTAGAAAAAAAAAAAAAGGGACGGATAGAACCTTAGGACAAATGTTGGAAGCAAAGCTATACAGAGAAAATCTTACACAGAGCATACACATACACCTTCACAAAAAGAGGTAAAGGGGGAAAAATCATAAATCCTGCTCCCTGAGACCACCTCCTCAATTTGGGGTGATTCGTTGTCTAAAGGAGGGAAGGAAGGAAGGAAAGAAAGAAAGAACGAAGGTAAAGTATAATAAAGTTATCACAATTAAACTTAATTATTAAGAAAAAGAATTTTTAAAAAAAAGTCATGGACGGATAGAGCCCTAGGACAAATGGTGGAAGCAAGAGTATACAGACAGGATCTCACACAGAAGCATACACGTACACATTCACAAAAAGAGGAAAAGGGAAAAAAATCATAGATCTCGCTCCTAAATTCCACCTCTTCAATTTGGGATCATTCCTTGTCTATTCAGGTATTCCACAGATGCAGGGTATATCAAGTTGATTGTGGAGCTTTAATCCGCTGTTTCTGTGGCTGCTGCGAGAGATTTCCCTTTCTCTTCTTTGTTCTCACAGCTCACAGGAGCTCAGCTTTGGATTTGGCCCTGCCTCTGCGTGTAGGTCGCTGGAGGGCGTCTGTTTTTTCGCTCAGACAGGACGGGGTTAAAGGAGCCGCTGATTCGGGGGCTCCGGCTCACTCAGGCCAGGGGTTGGGGGATGGGGGTAGGAGGGGCACTACGTGCGGGGCGGGCCTGCAGCTGCAGAGGCAGCGTGACGTTGCGGCAGAGGCCAGCGTGATGTTGCACCAGCCTGAGACCCGCCGTGCGTACTCCCGGGGAAGTTGTCCCTGGATCCCGGGAACCTGGCAGTGGCGGGCTGCACAGGCTTCGCGGAAGAGGGGTGTGGAGAGTGACCTGTGCTCGCACACAGGCCCCTTGGTGGCGGCAGCAGCAGCCTTAGCGTCTCCCGCCTGTCTCTGGGGTCCGCGGTTTTAGCCGCGGCTCGCGCCCGTCTCTGGGGTTTGCGCTTTCAGCCGCGGCTCGCGCCCTCAGCCGCGGCTCGCGCCCTTCTCTGGAGATTCTTTAAGCAGCGCTCTTAAACCCCTCTCCTCGCGCACCAGGAAACAAAGAGGGAAGAAAAAGTCTCTTGCCTCTTCGGCAGGTGCAGGCTTTTCCCCGAACTCCCTCCCGGCTAGTCGTGGTGCACTAACCCCTTCAGGCTATGTTCAAGCCGCCAACCCCAGTCCTCTCCCTGAGCTCCGTCCAAAACCAAAACCCGAGCCTCAGCTCGCAGCCCCGCCCGCCCCGGCGGGTGAGCAGACAAGCCACTCGGGCTGGTGAGTGCCGGTCAGCACCGATCGTCTGTGCAGGAATCTCCCCGCTTTGCCCTCCGCACCCGTCGCTGTGCACTATTCCGCGGTCCCGAAACTCCCCCCTCCGCCTCCCGCAGTCTCCGCCCGCGGAGGGGCTTCCTAGTGTGTGGAAACTTTTCCTCCTTCACAGCTCCCTCCCACTGGTGCAGGTGCCGTCCTTATTCTTTTGTCTCTGTTTTTTCTTTTGCCCTACCCAGTTACGTGGGGAGTTTCTTGCCTTTTGGGAGGTCTGAGGTCTTCTGCCAGCCTTCAGTAGGAGTTCTGTAGGAGTTGTTCCATGTGTGGATGTATTTCTGGTGTATCCGTGGGGAGGAAGGTGATCTCCGCGTCTTACTCTTCCGCCATCTTCAAGGTCCCCCCTCTCGTGTTTCTTGTCTAGAGAAGTTCCTTTAGCATTTGTTGTAAAGCTGGTTTGGTGGTGCTGAACTCTCTCAGCTTTTGCTTGTCTGTAAAGGTTTTAATTTCTCCATCAAATCTGAATGAGATCCTTGCTGGGTAGAGTAGTCTTGGTTGCAGGTTTTTCTCCTTCATCACTTTCAGTATGTCCTGCCACTCCCTTCTGGCTTGTAGGGTTTCTGCTGAGAGATCAGCTGTTAACCTTATGGGGATTCCCTTGTGTGTTATTTGTTGTTTTTCCCTTGCTGCTTTTAATATGCTTTCTTTGTATTTAATTTTTGACAGTTTGATTAATATGTGTCTTGGCGTGTTTCTCCTTGTATTTATCCTGTATGGGACTCTCTGTGCTTCCTGGACTTGATTAACTATTTCCTTTCCCATATTAGGGAAGTTTTCAACTATAATCTCTTCAAATATTTTCTCAGTCCCTTTCTTTTTTTCTTCTTCTTCTGGAACCCCTATAATTCGAATGTTGGTGCGTTTAATGTTGTCCCAGAGGTCTCAGAGACTGTCCTCAGTTCTTTTCATTCTTTTTTCTTTATTCTGCTCTGCAGTAGTTATTTCCACCACTTTATCTTCCAGGTCACTTATCCGTTCTTCTGCCTCAGTTATTCTGCTATTGATCCTATCTAGAGTACTTTTAATTTCATTTATTGCGTTGTTCATCGTTGCTTGTTTCATCTTTATGTCTTCTAGGTCCTTGTTAACTGTTTCTTGCATTTTGTCCATTCTACTTCCAAGATTTCAGATCATTCTTACTATCATTATTCTGAATTCTTTTTCAGGTAGATTGCCTATTTCCTCTTCATTTGTTAGGTCTGGTGGGTTTTTATCTTGCTCCTTCATCTGCTGTGTGTTTTTCTGTCTTCTCATTTTGCTTATCTTACTGTGTTTGGGGTCTCCTTTTTGCAGGCTGCACGTTCGTAGTTCCCGTTGTTTTTGATGTCTGTCTCCAGTGGCTAAGGTTGTTTCAGTGGGTTGTGTAGGCTTCCTGGTGGAGGGGACTAGTGCCTGTGATGTGCTGGATGAGGCCGGATCTTGTCTCTCTAGTGGGCAGGTTCACGTCTGGTGGTGTGTTTTGGGGTGTCTGTGGCCTTATTATGATTTTAGGCAGCCTCTCTGCTAATGGGTGGGGTTGTGTTCCTGTTTTGCTAGTTGTTTGGCATAGGTTGTCCAGCACTGTGGCTTGATGGTCGTTGAGTGAAGCTGGGTGCTGGTGTTAAGATGGAGGTCTCTGGGAGATTTCCACCGTTTAATATTATGTGGAGCTGGGAGGTCTCTTGTTGACCAGTGTCCTGAAGTTGGCTCTCCTACCTCAGAGGCAGAGCCCTGACTCCTGGGCTGGAGCACCAAGAGCCTTTCATCCACATGGCTCAGAATAAAAGGGAGAAAAAGTAGAGAGAATTAGTAGAAGTATGAGGAAATAAAGAAGGAAAGGAGGAAAGGAAGGAAGGAAGAAAGAAGGAAAGAAAGGAGGGAGGGAGGGAGGAAGGAAGGAAGGAAGGAAGGAAGGAGGGAAAGAAGGAAAAAAGATAGAAAGAAAGAAGCTACAGTAAAAATAAAATAAAGTATAATATAGTTATTGAATTAAAAAATATTTAGAAAAAAGAAAAAGGGACGGATAGAACCTTAGGACAAATGTTGGAAGCAAAGCTATACAGAGAAAATCTTACACAGAAGCATACACATACACGTTCACAAAAAGAGGTAAAGGGGGAAAAATCATAAATCTTGCTCTCAGAGACCACCTCCTCAATTTGGGGTGATTCGTTGTCTAAAGGAGGGAAGGAAGGAAGGAAAGAAAGAAAGAAAGAACGAAGGTAAAATATAATAAAGTTATTAAAATTACTTATTAAGAAAAAAAGATGTTTTAAAAACCATGGACGGATAGAGCCCTAGGACAAATGGTGGAAGCAAGACTATACAGACAAGATCTCACACAGAAGCATACACGCACACATTCACAAAAAGAGGAAAAGGGAAAAAAATCATAGATCTTGCTCCTAAATTCCCCCTCTTCAATTTGGGATCATTCCTTGTCTATTCAGGTATTCCACAGATGCAGGGTATATTAAGTTGATTGTGGAGCTTTAATCCGCTGCTTCTGTGGCTACTGGGAGAGATTTCCCTTTCTCTTCTTTGTTCTCACAGGTCACAGGAGCTCAGCTTTGGATTTGGCCCTGCCTCTGCGTGTAGGTCGCTGGGGGGCGTCTGTTTTTTGCTCAGACAGGACGGGGTTAAAGGAGCCGCTGATTCTGGGGCTCCGGCTCACTCAGGCCGGGGGCTGGGGGATGGGGGAAGGAGGGGCACTGCGTGCGGGGCGGCCTGCGGCGGCAGAGGCGGCATGACGTTGCGGCAGAGGCCGGCGTGATGTTGCACCAGCCTGAGGCCCGCCGTGCGTTGTCCTGGGGAAGTTGTCCCTGGATCCCGGGAACCTGGCAGTGGCGGGCTGCACAGGCTCCGCGGAAGAGGGGCGTGGAGAGTGACCCGCGCTCGCACACAGGCCCCTTGGTGGCGGCAGCAGCAGCCTTAGCGTCTCCCGCCTGTCTCTGGGGCCCGCGGTTTTAGCCGCGGCTCGCGCCCGTCTCTGGGGTTCGCGCTCTTAGCCGCGGCTCGCGCCCGTCTCTGGGGTCCGCGGTTTTAGCCGCGGCTCATGCCCGTCTCTGGGTTTCGCGCTTTTAGCCGTGGCTCGCGCCCGTCTCTGGGGTTTGCGCTTTTAGCCGCGGCTCGCACCCGTCTCTGTAGTTCCTTTAAGCAGCGCTCTTAAACCCCTCTCCTCGCGCACCAGGAAACAAAGAGGGAAGAAAAAGTCTCTTCCCTCTTCGGCAGGTGCAGGCTTTTCCCCGAACTCCCTCCCGGCTAGTCGTGGTGCACTAACCCCTTCAGGCTATGTTCAAGCCGCCAACCCCAGTCCTCTCCCTGCGCTCCGTCCGAAACCGAAACCCGAGCCTCAGCTCGCAGCCCCGCCCGTCCTGGCGGGTGAGCAGACAAGCCTCTCGGGTTGGTGAGTGCCGGTCGGCACCGATCGTCTGTGCGGGAATCTCCCCGCTTTGCCCTCCGCACCCGTCGCTGTGCACTACTCTGCGGTCCCGAAGCTCCCACCTCTGCCTCCCGCAGTCTCCGCCCGCGGAGGGGCTTCCTAGTGTGTGGAAACTTTTCCTCCTTCACAGCTCCCTCCCACTGGTGCAGGTGCCGTCCTTATTCTTTTGTCTCTGTTTTTTCTTTTTTTCTTTTGCCCTACCCAGGTACGTGGGGAGTTTCTTGCCTTTTGGGAGCTCTGAGGTCTTCTGCCAGCCTTCAGTAGGTGTTCTGTAGGAGTTGTTCCACGTGTAGATGTATTTCTGGTGTATCCGTGGGGAGGAAGGCGATCTCCGCGTCTTACTCTTCCGCCATCTTCAAGGTCCCACCGCCAAAGCAATCTTGAGAACGAAAAACGGAGCTGGAGGAATCAGGCTGAGCTGAGCAGCTTTTTATGTGCTTTTTGGCCATCTGTATGTCTTCTTTGGAGAAATGTCTATTTAGGTCTTCTGCCCAGTTTTTGATTGGTTTCTTTGTTTTATTAATATTGAGCTGCATGAGTTGTTTATATATTTTGGAGATTAATCCTTTGTCCATTGATTCGTTTGCAAATATTTTCTCCCATTCTGAGGGTTGTCTTTTCGTCTTCTTTGTAGTTTCCTTTGTTTTGCAAAAGCTTTTAAGTTTCATTAGGTCCCATTTGTTTATTTTTGTTTTTATTTCCATTACTCTAGGAGGTGGATCAAAACAGGTCTCGCTGTGATTTATGTCAAAGAGTGTTCTTCCTTTGTTTTTTCTCTAAGAGTTTTATACTGTACGGTCTTACATTTAGGTGTCTAATCCATTTTGAGTTTATTTTTGTGTATGGTGTTAGGGAGTGTTCTAATTTCATTCTTTTACATGTAACTGTCCAGTTTTCCAAGCACGACTTATTGAAGAGACTGTCTTTTTCTCCATTGTATATCCTTGCCTCCTTTGTCATAGATTAGTTGACTATAGGTGTGTGAGTTTATCTCTGGGCTTTCTATCCTGTTCCATTGATCTGTATCTCTCTTTTCGTGCCAGTACCATACTATCTTGATTAATGTAGCTTCGTAGTACAGTCTGAAGTCAGGGAGTCTGATTCCTCGAGCTGTTTTTTTTCATTCAAGACTGCTTTGGCTATTCGGGTTCTTTTGTGTTTCCATACAAATTTTAAGATTTTTTGTTCTAGTTCTGTAAAAAATGCCCTTGGTAATTTGATAGGGATTGCATTGACTCTGTAGATTGCTTTGGGTAGTATAGTCATTTTCACATTGTTGATTCTTCCAATCCAAGAATATGGTATATCTCTTCATCTGTTTGTAACATCTTTAATTTCTTTCATCGGTGTCTTATAGTTTTCTGCATAGAGGTCTTTTGTCTCCCTAGGTAGGTTTACTCCTAAGTATTTTATTCTTTCTGTTGCAAAGGTAAGTGGGAGTGTTTCCATAATTTCTCTTTCAGATTTTTCATCATTAATGTATAGGAATGCAAGAGATTTCTGTGCATTAATTTGTATGCTGCAACTTTACCAAATTCATTGATTAGCTCTAGCAGTTTTCTGGTAGCATCTTTAGGATTCTCTATGTATAGTATCATGTCATCTGGAAACAGTGACAGTTTTACTTCTTCTTTTCCAATTTGTATTCCTTTTATTTCTTTTTCTCCTCTGATTGCCATGGCTAGGACTTCCAAAACTATGTTGAATAATAGTGGTGAGAGTGGACATCCTTGTCTTGTTCCTGATCTTAGAGGAAATGCTTTCAGTTTTTCACCATTGATAATGATGTTTGCTGTGGGTTTGTCATATATGGACTTTCTTATGTTGAGATAGGTTCCCTCTATGCCCACCTTCTGGAGTTTTTTTCATAAATGGTGTTGAATTTTGTCAAAAGCTTTTTCTGCATCTATTGAGATGATCATATGGTTTTTATTCTTCAGTTTGTTAATATGGTGTATCACACTGATTGATTTGCATATATTGAAGAATTCTTGCATGCCTGGGATAAATCCCACTTGATCATGATGTATGATCCTTTTAATGTGTTGTTGGATTCTGTTTGCTAGTACTTTGTTGAGGATTTTTGCATCTATGGTCATCAGTGATACTGGTCTGTAATTTTCTTTTTTTTTTGTTGTTTTTTTTTTTTGTTTTTTTTTTTTTTGCTGTACACCGGCCTCTCACTGTTGTGGCCTCTCCTGTTGCGGAGCAGAGGCTGTGGACGCACAGGTTCAGTGGCCATGGCTCACGGGCCTAGCCGCTCCGCGGCATGTGGGATCTTCCCGGACCAGGGCACGAACCCGTGTCCCCTGCATTGGCAGGTGGACTCTCAACCGCTGCGCCACCAGGGAAGCCCTAATTTTCTTTTTTGTAGTATCTTTGTCTGGTTTTGGTATTAGGGTAATGGTGGCCTCATAGAATGAGTTTGGGAGTGTTCCTTCCTCTACAACTTTTTGGAAAATTTGAGAAGGATAGGTGTTAGCTCTTCTCAAAATGTTTGATAGAATTCACCTGTGAAGCCATCTGGTCCTGGACTTTTGTTTGTTGGAAGATTTTTAATCACAGTTTCAATCTCATTACTTGTGATTGGTCTGTTCATATTTTCTCTTTCTTCCTGGTTCAGTCTTGGAAGGTTGTACCTTTCTAAGAATTTGTCCATTTCTTCCAGGCTGTCCATTTTATTGGCATAGAGTTGCTTGTAGTAGTCTCTTAGGATTCTTTGTATTTCTGTGGTGTCTGTTGTAACTTCTCTTTTTTCATTTCTAATTTTATTGATTTCAGTCCTCTCTCTCTTTTTTTTTTTGATGAGTCTGGCTAATGGTTTATCCATTTTGTTTATCTTCTCAGAGAACCAGCTTTTAGTTTTATTGATCTTTGCTACTGTTTTCTTTGTTCCTATTTCATTTATTTCTGCTCTGATCTTTATAGTTTCTTTCCTTCTACTAACTCTAGGTTTTGTTTGTTCTTCTTTCTGTAGTTCCTTTAGGTGTAAGGTTAGATTGTTTATTTGAGATTTTTCTTGTTTTTTGAGGAAAGCTTGTATTGCTATAAACTTCCCTCTTAGAACTGCTTTTGCTGCATCCCATAGGTTTTGTGTCATCATGTTTTCGTTGTCATTGGTCTCTAGGTATTTTTTGATTTCCTCTTTGCTTTCTTCAGTGATCCCTTGGTTATTTAGTAACGTATTGTTTAGCCTCCATGTGTTTGTGTTTTTTACTATTTTTTCCCCTGTAATTGATTTCTAATCTCATAGCGCTGTGGTCAGAAAAGATGCTTGGTATGATTTCAATTTTCTTAAATTTACTGAGGCTTGATTTGTGACCCAAGATGTGATCTATCCTGGAGAATGTTCTGTGTTCACTTGAGAAGAAAGTGTAATCTGCAGTTTTGGGATGGAATGTCCTATAAATATCAATTAAATCTATCTGGTCTATTGTATCATTTAAAGCTTGTATTTCCTTATTAATTTTCTGTTTGGATGATGTGTCCAGTGGTGTAAGTGAGGTGTTAAAGTTCCCCCACTATTATTGTGTTACGGTTAATCTCCTCTTTTATAGCTGTTAGCAGTTGCCTTATGTCTTGAGGTGGTCCTATGTTGGGTGCATACATATTTATAATTGTTATATCTTCTTCTTGGACTGATTATGTAGTTCCTTCCTTGCCTCTTGTAACATTCTTTATTTTAAAGTCTATTTTATCTGATATGAGTATTGCTACTCCAGCTTTCTTTTGATTTCCATTTGCATGGAATATCTTTTTCCATCCCCTCACTTTCAGTCTGTATGTGTCCCTAGGTCTGAAATGCGTCTCGTGTAGATAGCATATATATGGGTTTTGTTTTTGTGCCCATTCAGCGAGCCTGTGTTGTTTGGTTAGAGCATTTAATCCATTCATGTTTAAGGTAATTATTGATATGTATGTTCCTATGACCATTTTCTTAATTATTTTGGGTTTGTTTTTGTAGGTCCTTTTCTTCTCTTGTGTTTCCCACTTAGAGAAGTTCCTTTAGCATTTGTTGTAGAACTGATTTGGTGGTGCTGAATTCTCTAGCTTTTGCTTGTCTGTAAAGCTTTTGATTTCTCCCTCAAATCTGAATGAGATCCTTGCTAGGTAGAGTAATCTTAGTTGCAGGTTCTTCCCTTTCATCACTTTAAATATATCATGCCACTCCTTTCTGGCTTGTAGAGTTTAACTTTATGGGAGTTCCCTTGTATGTTATTTTCCCCCTGTTGCTTTTAATAATTTTTCTTTATCTTTAATTTTTGTCAATTTGATTACTATGTGTGTTGGTGTGTTTCTCCTTGGGTTTACCCTGCCTGGACTCTCTGTGCTTCCTGGGCTTGGGTGACTATTTCCTTTCCCATATTAGGGAAGTTTTCAACTATAATCTCTTCAAATATCTTCTCGTGTCCTTTCTCTCTCTCTTTTCCTTCTGGGACCCCTATAATGCAAATGTTGTTGCATTTAATGTTGCCCCAGAGGTCTCTTAGGCTGTCTTCATTTCTTTTCATTCTTTTTTCTTTATTCTGTTCTATGGCAGTGAATTTCACCATTCTGTCTTCCAGGTCACTTATCCGTTCTTATGCCACCATTATTCTGCTATTGATTCCTTCTAGTGTATTTTTCATTTCAGTTATTGTACTGTTCATCTCTGTTTGTTTGTTCTTTAATTCTTCTAGGTCTTTGTTAAACATTTCTTGCATCTTCTTAATCTTTGCCTCCATTCTTTTTCAGAGGTCCTGGATCATCTTCACTATCATTATTCTGAATTCTTTTTCTGGATGATTTCCTATCTCCACTTCATTTAGTTGTTTCTCTGGGGTTTTATCTTGTTCGTTTGTCTGATACATAGCCCTCTGACTTTTCATCTTGTCTGTCTTTCTGAATGTGGTTTTTGTTCCACAGGCTGCAGGATTGTGGTTCTTCTTGCTTCTGCTTTCTGCTCTCTGGTGCTGATATGTTAATTTAAATGAAAACTTATTAAAATAATTTCATATGTTTCTTTTTCTCTTTATAAAGTGGCTGAAGGACTTCCCTGGTGGTTCAATGTGTAAGACTCCATGCTCCCAATGCAGGGGATCTGGGTTCGATTCGTGGTTGGGGAATTAGATCCTGCATGCATGCTGAAACTAAAGATCCCACATGCCACAGCTAAGACCCAGTGCAGCCAAAATAAATAATAAATAAATAAATAATAAAGTGGCTGTGAGAAATTTTTAAATTACATCTGTGGCTTGCATTTTACTTACTTACAGTGCACTATTTATGTTTTAAATAGTTTGTGTGTGGTCTGAATTTTGCAACAGTGAGTGTATAGTATTTTCACATTCAAACTAACTGTTTTCATTTCTTACTGTTTTAGTGTCTTAAAAATACATATATATATAACATAAAATTTACCATCTTAGCCATTTTTGTTTTGGGCTGCACCACCTGGCATGTAGGATCTTAGTTCCCCAACTAGGGATCAAACTTGCACCCCCTTCATTGGAATCGCGGAGTCTTAACCACTGGACTGCTAGGGAAGTCCCGCATCTTTAGCCATTTTTAAGTGTACAGTAGAGTAGTAACTATATGCACCTTGTTGTGCAACATACATCTAGAACTTTTCATCTTGCAAAACTGGAACTCTATACTCATTAGAAGACAACTCCCCACTCCCCCCTGCCCCCATTTGCTAGTAAGCACATTCTACGTTGTGTTTCTGTGTCTTTGACTATTTTAGATACTCATATAAGTGGAATCACACAGTATTTGTCTTTGTGTGACTGGCTCATTTCATTCAGTATAATGTCCTCAAGATCCATCCATGTTCTAGCATATGTCAGAATTTCCTTCTTTTTAAGGCTGAATAGTATTCCATTGTATGTATACACCATGTTTGCTTTATCCATTCACCTGTCAATGGACATTTAGGTTGCTTCCACTTCCTGGCTATTGTGAATAATGCTGCAGTGAACATTCATGTGCAGATATCTCTTTGAGATTCTGTTTCCCATTCTTTTGGATATATACACAGAAGTGTGAGGAATGTTTCCATTTCGTAAAAGATTTGCTTCCCTTTCATTTCCTCTGTGACCCTCCATGCTCAGTGTCTGCCCTTTATAATCATCTGAAACTGTCCTGGCAAAAATCTCCCACATCTTTGGAAATGTTGCCAATTCCAGTGGTCATGTTTCCACCTTACGTTACCTGACCTCTCTGTGGCATTTAGCACTGTTTACTACTTCCTTCAGGAAACTCCATGTTTCTTGGCCTTGCCTCTAGTTCCCCATCCATCCTCTTCCTAGCCTCTTTTACTGGCTCCCACACCTCTGCCTGCCCTTAAAACTTGTACAGCACAGAACTTTTTTCAAGCAAGCTTTTCAGCTCACACTTGGTGTCCCCCATTCCCCCCACCACCACCTCATCCAGTCTTTTCTCAGAGGCTTCAAATCTATTTGCTCCTCAGACACCTAGAATTCCGCATGTTCAACTCTGCCTGTCCTATCCCCCACCCCCTGCTAAGTCCACCGCCCTCACCTGCTCATTTCTGTGTGCTTTCTTTCCCTGACACATAGTGCCTCTACCATGGTACTGATAATACCCAAGAAGTTTCTGGGAGTGAATCAAGAAACCTCTTTCTCACGTTCACTTCTATTTGTTCCCTAGATGTTAACTCTACTTAAATATCTCTCAAGTTAGTCCATTTTCTTTATCTCTACAGCCAGTGGTCTAATTCAGACCTCCATTCTCTTACCTGTTGAGAATTCTCTTAAGTGTCATCTGAGGGTGTTTTTTACACCTAATATCATTATGTGAATAAGATACAGGAAGCATACAAAATCTCCCATGTAATTTTTAAGTTAACAACCTGAGCAGGGCTTTCTAGAATTCTCATGTAAATGCAATTCAGTAAGTATTTTCCCAGCACCTACTTTATGCCTTACATCAGGCTGGACCCAGGGAATGCCAAGATTAAAAAAGTGCTGAGTTTCATTCCTCAAGGACATCACAAACTGATGGAACTGATGTCACAAACTGGCATATAAACAACTATAAAAACAAATACTTTTTTTTTTTTTTTTGCGGTACGCGGGCCTCTCACTGTTGTGGCCTCTTCCATTGCGGAGCACAGGCTCCAGACGCGCAGGCTCAGCGGCCATGGCTCACAGGCCCAGCCGCTCCATGGCATGTGGGATCTTCCTGGACCAGGGCATGAATCCGTGTCCCCTGCATCGGCAGGCGGACTCTCAACCACTGCGCCACCAGGGAAGCCCAACAAATGCATTTTATTGCATTTCATACCAAGTGTAGTGGGACAATGCAGGAAGTAGTAAATATCCAATTCTCTCAAATTCATCCTCTATACTGGTGCCAGAGGATCTTTCTAGATCCCATCTCCTATATTATAAAGGCTAAAATCCCTAACCTCACTAGCCAAGTCCCCCATGACCTGGATTTTCATCCCCTACTTTGTCCCTATTGCCCCTATTCTTCAGCCATACTAAATACTTGTGAACATTCCAGGCTTTGTCATGTTTCCAGGCCTTTGTATTTGCTTTTCTGCCAAAAAAGCCTTTCTCTTGTTTGTGGGTGTGTCTGGTGAATCACCTCCTCTATGAAATCTCCCCTGCCCTCTAAGTTTGGATGGTCACACTCCTTCTTTTGTTGTCACATAATACTTGCAACCAGCTTCTACTAGGGCACCTGCCACAACCAAATATGTTGATTCATTTATTTTATAACAGCTTTATTGAGAGTATTCACATACTATACAATTCACCCATTTAAAGTGTACAACTGAATTGACTTTTATTATATTCACAGAATTGTACATCTATCACCACAATCAATTTTAAAACATTTTTATTACCTCAAAGAGAAACCACACATTTCTAAGCCATCACCCTTCAACCTCCCTTTCCTCCATCTCCCTAGCCCCAGGCAACCTTCAATCTCTACTCTGACTCTATAGATTTGCCTCTTCTAGACATTTTGTATAGGTGAAACCATATAACACATGGTCTTTTGTGACTGAGTTTTTTCTCTTAGCATAATGTCTCCAAGGTTCATCCATGTTGTAACATGTGTCAGAACTTCATTCCTCTTTATGGCTAAATACTATTCTATTGTAAGAATAGCCCACATTTTATTTATCCATTCATCAGGTGATGGACATTTGGGTTGTTTCCACTCTTTGGCTGCTGCTAGGAACATTTGTGTACAAGTTTTTGTGTAGACATATATTTTCATTTCTCGTGGGTATATACCTAGAAGTGGAGTGCTGGATCATATGGTAACTCTACGTTTAGCTGTTTGAGGAACTGCAAGACTGTTTTCCACAGCAGCTGCATCATTTTATAATTCTACCAGCAGTTTATGAGGGTTCAAATTTCTCCACATCCTTGACAACACATTATTTATCTGTTTTTTTACTATAGCTATCCTAATAGGTGTAAAGTGATAGCTCATTGTGGTTTTGATTACATTTCCCTGATAGATAATGATATTGAACATCTTGTCATGTGTTATTGGTCACCTATATAACTTCTCTGAAGAAATGTCTATTCAAATTCTTTCTCCATTTCCTAATTGGGTTGTTTGTTTTATTGTCATTGAGTCATTGGAGTTCTTTATATATTCTGGGTATTAATCTCTTATCAGATGTGTGATTTGCAAATATCTTCCCACATTCTGTGGGTTGCCTTTGTACTCTGTTGATAGTGTTCTTTGATGGGCAAAATTCTTAATTTTGACAGAGTCAATTAATCTATTTTTTCTTTTGTTGGCTCTACTTGTGACGTCACATCAAAGAAACCAAAATCATGAAGATGTTCTGCTATGTTTTCTTCTAAGAGTTTTATAGTTTCAGCTCTTATGTTTAGATCTTCAATCCACTTTGAGTTAATTTTTTATGTGGTAAGCCCTTTGACTATTTTTAATTGAGCTATTTTTCTTTTTTATTATAAAGTTGTAAAACCATTTATTTTTATGCATTTTTATATGCTAGTCTCCTTTAGTTTGTGATTTCCTTGAGGCAGAAATGGTCTTCCCGATTTTGGCATCCTCAGGGCCCAACTTAATGTTAGGCATAAAATAGATGTTGAAAAATTATTTATTGAACTGAGTTTATACAATATTTCTGAATAGAACTACTCATGTTGTTACCTAGGAAAGTATATATGGGGGATTTTGCATTCCAAGTACTATTCATGGTTTGAAATCACGTACCATGTCTGCTTTTATTGCATTTTCTTGATGTTGTGCAGTTTCTTTTGCTGAGTGAGTTTCTGTTGCTGGTTCAGTTCAAGACTAAATCCTGCTGGTTTCTTCCTGTTTCCTTAGAAGCCATTAATAGTCAATCCCCTTTTCTTTGCAATCTTCCTAAACCAGGATAAAGTGAGTAAAAGAAAATCCAAGGCAGGTGAGGCCAACCCCAAGTGTACAGACAGAGGTGACAGGCCCCATGACAACCTGGAATACATCTTATTTAATGGATAGCCTCTCCTGTGCCCACACATACTCAATGCTGCCTGGTCTTATAAATTTGGATGTTTATGAGAAGTTGCCCAACTTTTAAGTGTTGGTAACTAACTTTTTTTAAAAAAAAACATGGTTTTTAAACATGTTTTAAACAAGAGGACAGCAGTTTGTATCTTTGATCTATATATATTTACTCAACTCGTGTTAAATTACTCACTGTAGCTTGGGTTCCAGTCTTTAAAGTCTATTAAATTTCTTCTGCCAAACAAAGTACTAATTCTGAAGCTTGCCTTAGCTTGTCATTACTTATTATTTATACCATGCTGAGCTAATCCCTGAATTTGACCAAACATAAATCATTGGATGCCTACCCTGAGGAATTTCTGTCTTCCCCTGCACTTCAGAGAATTACTAGATTAGACAAAGAAATCTCAGATGGGTTATTGAACGCAGAAAAACAAACCTGCCCAAAGAAGCGCTTTAAACAGATAGTCATGCCTTATACCATATGCCCTACTCTGAGGAAAATCATAACCTTTGACCTACTTCTCTCTGAACAAATATTCAATTACATGATTAATGAAATCAATGTTTACAATTAAGTTGCTACATTTTCTTTGAATGATTTCTAAAGCTGTTTAACATTTTGCTGGTGGATAAATACCACTTGTAGTAAGTGTAAAAGTTGTCCTTGTTCAAGGAGTTCTGGTTCTCAGCTGAAAGTGCTCTGAACCATGGTAAGCCAGGAAGGAACTTAAAGCAACTGCCAAACAATTGTTTGTATTGTAGGGGAGGAAAGCTCTTCCCTTTTTCCCTTCCAGTGGCTAGTCTAGTAATTAAATTGACATAAGACAGATTAACAGGAGAAAAACAAATTTAATTTTGTATGTTCAGGGGTCCATAAAAATATGGGACTCAAAGAAGTGACCAAAGCAGACTGCTTTTATACCTTTTAGATAAGGAAACAATAAATGTGTGAAGAATTGACAAGATGAAGAAGTTTGGGTTTGGAGTAGTAAATTAGTTAGGAAGTAACAGGTTTGCTTATACAGGTTTCTCAGCCCTAAATTCCCTATCTTTGGTGATATGGGTGCCTTCTACCCTCCTAGTACAGGGAGGGGACTTTTCACAGGAGAGATTTATCTCCTGCTTTCAGGGAGAAAAAGGAAGTTCGGAGTGTCCTTCTTGCAACAGCTGTTTCTCAAGTTCTTTCAATTCAAAATCATCAATATTCCAAAGTGGCATATCTTGGAATGACATATTCTGAACCCCTGCAATGATTAGAGGCTTCTCAAATATAATATATTGAGAAGCATACCCCTTAGTGTGCCCTTATTCTTGCCTCTCTCCTCTCCTCCATCTTAGTAAATGACCATGCCATTCACCAATATTCAAATGTCCCAAACATTTTGATGTGCTAAATGTGTGCATTTGGAGCTAGCACTTGCCTCAGAGCCTTCAGGCTTCACCTGCGCTCACTGATCATCCTTGGGGCTTGGCTTTGGTGTGGGCTGGGGGGCCACATCTAGGTACTAGTAAGTTTAGAAGTGAAGGCAAAATGATAGGTGTAAATAAACACCAGACAGCAAACCCTGATAGAATGAATGATGCTGACGGATGGGTGCGCACAAAGGAGAGCTCACAGCCCATTTCTGGAACACTGAACGAAGATGGAAGAGCGTTGATGGAGGAAATAGAAAAGGAAACCACAGCCCAGAGGAAACCACAGCTAGACTAGGAGATGCATTTTGGGGGGAGGATGGCGGGGAGGGGAACAGACTGCTCTGCCTGTAGAATGTGGGATGGGCCCAGGGCTTGACACTTAGGGGCAGGAGAGAAGAATGGGGCTGAAAACCAAGCACTGTCTGAAGATCTGTGTACAGGAGGGTCAACATCTCCCTACCCCTCCGCAGTCTGTGCACAGAGCTGCCGGGAACATCAGCCAGGAACTTACCCTGAGCCCAGAGGAATGTGCCCAGTCAGGGAAGGACTTGGGCAGCTGGTGTGCAGACCCAGAGTGAAGACCACCTCCTGTTGGAATGCAGCTGTTGAGGGGAGAGGGGCAGAGCCTTGTCTTAGCCTCAGGTGCTTCTCTGCCCACTCCTGCTGAGGAGTCCAAGGCAGCAGTCCCTGCTCCAGTCCCAGAGTTTTTGTCTGCCTTTAGGGGCTCACTAGAGATTAGACAAAACTTGTAGCATGAAAGAAAGCAACCAGGATTTCTTTCTTTCATGCTACAAGTTGTGGCCCGTGAGCCACAACTACTGAGGCCCACATGCCTAGAGCCCGTGCTCTGCAACAAGAGAAGCCACCACAATAAGAAGCCCGTGCATCACAATGAAGAGTACCCCGGCTTGCCACAACTAGAGAAAGCCCGCCCACAGCAACAAAAACCCAAAGCAGCCATAAATTAATTTAATTAAATTTTTTTTAAAAAAAAGAGAGAGAGAGGCTGTCACATGTTATTTAGGGTAAGGGTCCCATAAGTATCTTGGGTTTCTGGAACACTGTGCAGATGATCTGGATGCCTGTGTTAAGGCAATAAGTTGTCAAAAGTTAAGATTCCATCCAAGCTGAGACATGCATAAGTCCCACCTCATCAGTGGCCTCCTGGCTCCATTTTAGAGCGCTCTCTCAGCAATACTGACTCCATTCTGATTTTTCTTTTACACCAGAAACTGGAATGTAAAGTAGAGAAAGATGCATGTTCCCCAGGGGAGATGTGACCCAGCTTAGGCATCAGGAAGAGTTGCCTTGAAATGTGATGAGTAAGCTAAGAGCTGAAGGACCAAAGGAGCTAGCAAGGCAAAGAACAAAAGAACATTCCAGGTGAAGGGGGCTCAGGTATGGAGCCAGGTGAGAAATTATTGACTAAAATGAGAAATCTGTGATTACGGACTTCCCTGGTGGTCCAGTGGTTAAGGTTCCATGCTTCCACTGCAGAGGAGTATGGGTTTGATCCTTGGTCAAGGAAGTTCCACATGCCATGCAGTGTGGCCAAAAAACACAAAATCTGTGATTACAAATAGTGACATTGTCACTCAAGAATTACCAATGCCATTTCTATTCATAAAAGGGATTTGCTCATAGGGTCCTCGGAACAAGATGTGGATTGAGTTTCATCTTCACAGTAAGCAATCTGGTAGATTACACAGCTCTACTATTCTGAAGTAGAAACATATTCTACTATGTTCCATCTAAGACTGATATTCTTTATGCAGTTGCAAAACACAATATTCAACTGCTTTTGTATAGCTTTGTAGCTTCATACAAGATAAATGTCCTATATCCCAATATATTGACTGATTTTTGTATCTTATAAAAATATTTTGCCCAGGGCTTCCCTGGTGGCGCAGTGGTTGAGAGTCCGCCTGCTGATGCAGGGTACGCGGGTTCGTGCCCTCGTCCGGGAGGATCCCACGTGCCATGGAGCGACTGGGCCCATGAGCCATGGCCGCTGAGCCTGCACATCCGGAGCCTGTGCTCCGCAATGGGAGAGGCCACAACAGTGAGAGGCCCATGTACCGCAAAAAAAAAAAAAATTGCCCAGAGGATGCTTTGGATTCTTTTCTTCAGAATTCAGAATGTTGCACATGGTGGGGGGGGAGGGGTACAGTTGGAAGCCTTTAACTACCAAGTAGAAATTTCATGATGTTCTATATTTGAATGTGTAATTTCATTAGTGATGTGTTCTTTTTCTTTCTTTTTTTGCTATTTGCAGTGACTATTTCAGAGTTCAAATTACAAGTTTTACTTTGAAGATTTTATAAAGATATAATTGCCTACTTTAATTTACAATATTGAATTTTCAAATAAAACAAGGATGCACAGTGATTAAGGTCCTAGCCAATGTAATAAAGAGACAAAAACTAGGAAGTTAAATAATGGAATGATGCTTGTCTTACAAAATTCAAAATGATCAACATAAAATCTAGTGGAAGTAGTAAGAGAGTTCCATTAGGTGGGCAGATATGGTTGCAACAAACAATAACCATTCACACTGAAACCAAGCCAGACCCTGAGGGGCTCTCCTGGGTACAAGTCCCTTCATGTCCTGACTTCTGATTTGTAAAAAAAAGTTTTAGTCTCCTAGGCCTTCCCCAAGTTCCAAAGATCAGACTCAAGCAGTTAAGTATTACAGAAGTGAGAAAATGCAGAAACAAAGGAAAAGCAGTCAAACAAGAAAAGTACTAAGCCTGAACAATAGAGTCACAGGACTCCTAGTTCCTTCTGAAGGGATATAGATAACAATCTGATGCATATCCTTGAGTTTTTTACAGAAACTAGGACCGCCCCACCCCCCACCCCGGGCTGGAAACTGCTAACCACAAGCACACAGACATCAGACTGGTTGGAACCAGAAGGTTGAGGATTTAGATTCCTGAAATATCACCTTGTTACTGCACCACCAACCAATAAGAAGAATGTCCACAAGCTGATCACGCACCCTATGACCCTCACCCCTAATGTTGCCTTTAAAATCTCTGAAAGCCATGAGGAAGTTTGGGTCTTTTAAACATTGGCTACCCATTCTCCTTGCTTAGTGCCCTGCAAATAAACACTGTACTTTCCTTCACCACAACCTGGTGTCAGTAGATTGGCTTTATTACATGGCAGGTGAGCAAATGTAAGTTTGGTTTGGTAATAGTTTTTCACATAGGAGAACAACCTTACAAGGAACATCTAGTTAGAAATGTAATGCAAAATAATCCCAACAAAAACTATAAAAAATTACCAAAATTACTCAGTAAATTCAACCAATCTTAAACCTAATGGAACTTGAAACGTGAATTCTAAAATTTTTCTAAAATATAAATAATATCTGCCAAGATTTTTTGAAGAAGAGGAATGATGAGAGCACACTGTCCTATCACAGGTAAAATACTGATGGCTGTGAAATGAAAATAGTGTGGCTTTGCACTGCTGCAGGCTACTTGACCAATGGGAATTTAGCACATGACAAAGTCAAAGTTCAAAAATGTAGAGAAAGAATGGATTATTTTTTAAATGGTATTGAGACAACTGTTCATACAGGAAAATCTGAGATGTCTTTCTGGTGTATGGGAGCAAAATTTGCCACCCCAAATTGTGTCTCTTTGGCATGAGGATTAAAACAGGCTGATTATTTTTAAGAAACAAGAGATTCAGGAAGTCTTTTTTCTCCCTTCCCCTTAGCTGCCTAAAGAAGTTAAATAAAGGGCTTATTTACAGAATAAAGCTGTCCAGAGTTATCTGCAAAGAATATAGATTAGGTGTGGTGGGGGAAACTCAACAGGACCCAGAGACCAGAGTTTGCTTTGTGTCCCCTCACCTCTGCCTGGCCCAGCAAACATTTATTTACCAAACATTTGCTTTTTCAACTTCCTGTGAATTGCCTTTCTCCCCTTTGAAGTTCCAAACTACTATCCCCAACATCTCTTTTTTCTTTAGCTGAAGATGGTATTTAAGGTCAGGGTTTCGGCCATTTGGGTGAGTTACTTAGTTTTCCTGGGTCTCTCCCATGTACAGGTTATTAAACTTTTGTTTGATTTTCTCCTGTTAATCTGTCTCATGTCAATTTAATTCTTAGACCAGCCAGAAGAACCTAGAAAGGTAGAGGAAAATTTCTTCTTCCCCAACATCAGTTTAAGAATCACACAGCCTCGGGACTTCCCTGGTGGTCCAGTGGTTAAGACAATGCACTTCCAATGCAAGGGGTGCGTGTTCGATCCCTGCTCAGGGAACTAAGATCCCACATACCACGTGGTGTGGCAAAAAAAAAAAAAAAAAATCACACAGCCTTAAAATGTTTTGTATTGATTAAGGATGTAAATGTTAAAAAGTGAAATTATAAAAGTACTAGAAGAAACCAAGGGGGAATATTTTTGATTGTTGGGTGGGAAAGTGAAACCAAATAGAACCCTGTGGATCTCCCAGGTACAAATCCTTTCTGTGTTCCCTGTTTCTTGTTTGCAGAAAATAAGCTTAATTCAGCTTCCATGACCTTCCCTGAGTCCCAAAAGGCAGGTTCAAACAGTTGCTAATCAGGGAAGGGAGGGAATGCAGAAATAAGGGAGAAGTCAAGAAACAATAGTACAGCCTTGGGGCTGGGTCCTGGTTCTTCCTGAAGGAATATATATAATAATACCTTTGAATTCTTCTGCAGGAGCTAAGGTCCCCACCCAGGTAGAAGATGGTAACTTCAAGCTGAGCACAAGATTCCTGGAGCACCACCCTGTTACCTCACCACCAGCCAATCAGAAGAAAGTCACACACCCTGCAGCCCTTATCCTAAATTTGCCTTTAAATATTTCTCGCTGAAAACCATCAGGGAGTCAGGTTTTTTAGCACAAACCACCCATTTTCCTTGCTTGACCTGGCAATAAACCTTTCTCTACTCCAGACTCCCACATTTCAGTTTGTTTGGCCTCACTGGGCATCGGGCACACAATCTTGTGTTTAGTAACAAAAGTACTGTTAGGGACTGAATGTTTATGTCTCCCCCAAATTCATATGCTGAAATCCTAACCCCCAGGGTGATGGAGTCTGGAGGTGGGGCCTTTGAGAGGTAATTATGAATGGGATTTGTGCCCTTATAAAAGAGGCATCAGAGATCTCCCTCATTCCTGCCAGGTGGGGACACAGTGAGAAGACAGCTCTCTAGGAACCAGATAGTGGGTCCTCTCTAGACACTGTACCAGATGGTGACTTGGTCCTGGACTTTTAGCTCATAGAAGGTGAGAAGTAAATTTCTGCTGTTTGTAAGCCATGTATGGTATTTTGTTATAGCAGTCCAAACAGACTAAGACAATGACTTACTAATGAGTATATGAAATGCAAAAGCCATAAAGAAAATAAATAGGTTGGACTTGGCTGCATTAAAATTTAAACTTCTATATGGCAAGACACAATAAAAAAAGTTAAGCAAATAATGCACAAAATTTTTTTAACATAAGAAGAAAATTACAACAACCCAGCAGGAGGGAAAATGCATAAAGGATATGAGTAGACTGTTTAGATAAAGAAAACTACAAATGGTTAACAAAAACACCCTCTCATAATAGTTATCAGAGAAATGAAAATTAAAATAGTGAGATATCATTTAAGCTAATTAGATTAGCATAAATATTAAAGATTAATAATATCCAGTGTAGGGACTTCACTGGTGGAGAAGTGGTTAAGAATCTGCCTGCCAATGCAGGGGACACAGGTTTGAGCCATGGTCCAGGAAGATCCCACATGCTGTGGAGCAACTAAGACCATGAGCCTGCGCTATAGAGCCCACAAGACACAACTACTGAAGCCCACATGCCTAGAGCCCGTGCTCCGCAACAAGAGAAGCCACGGCAATGAGAAGCCCTTGCACCACAACAAAGAGCAGCCCCTGCTCGCCACAACTAGAAAAAAAGAACCCGTGCTCAGCAACGAAGACCCAATGCAACAAAAAATAAATAAATTTATTTTAAAAAATAATAATATCCAGTTTAAGCAAATGAATCTGTATGTTTCTGGCATGGGAAGGAAAACTTATTCTTATACATTTTCGGTAGGAAATTGGTATAGGACTTTACAAAGAACTATTTGTAAGCATCTATCAATCAGATTTTAAAGTGTACATATACTTTATGATAGCAATAACATTTATAAAAAGCCCTTCTATAGAAATAATCATGAATGTTAAGTGGATGATTATAGAAGTATTGTTTATCATAATGAAAAATAGAAACACCCTAGATGTTCATCAGAAGGGGGATTTAATTAAACTGTGTCACCTTAATATTATAGAAAACTATGCAGTGGTTTAAAAGGATATAAGAAAGTCCAGTTCAGGACAGCAGACCAATGAGACATCCCACCTTCCACTTGTCTGAGACCTCCTGCTTCTAGCAGTGCCTTCTTCATCACAAAGCTCCTTGACGACACACACTGAATGAAGTCTGCTGGTCAGTGAGTGGTCCCCTGAGTTCCCAGTCAAACTCACTAGAAAGATCCCTGGGGTGACATGACTTCCATCCAAAACAACAGCATAAATTTCCATTGGCCACTGAGCTCTCCTGTAACAAACATCCACCAATCACCATGCAGAAAAAAGAGAACCAATAATTTACAAAAGAAATATACAAACAAATGGCCAGGCATGGAACAATAATTTGTGAACAACATATAAGATGAAAAGTCTCTAACATACTTGGAGAAATGTAAGAAGATTTTCGCCAACATAAAACCCAGATAAATGTGGAGTTACTGTGTACTGGGTACAGAGTTCAAGTCTGGGAAGTTGAAAAGAGTTCTGGAGGTGGAGGGTGGTGATTGTTGCACAACAGTGTGAATGCACTTGATGCCACTGTACTGCACACTTAAAAGTGGTTACAGGCCTTCCCTGGTGGCTCAGTGGTTGAGAATCTGCCTGCCAATGCAGGGGACATGGGTTCAAGCCCTGGTCTGGGAAGATCCCACATGCCGTGGAGCAACTAGGCCCGTGAGCCACAACTACTGAGCCTGCACGTCTGGAGCCTGTGCTCCACAACAAGAGAGACCACGATAGTGAGAGGCCCATGCACCACAATGAAGAGTGGCCCCTGCTTGCCACAACTAGAGAAAGCCCTCGCACAGAAACGAAGACCCAACCCAGCCAAAAATAAAAACTAAAAAAAAAAAAAGTGGTTACGATTATGTTATCTCTATTAGACTACAATTATTAAAAAAACAGAATATAATGAAAAATAAGACAGAGGGCCAGTTACTCGGCATGGTTCTTCTTGCAGCTGTGGTACCAAAGGAGATGTTAACGGAAGTTGTTCGATTTGACATCTGGGAAAGTGCCTGGAAAGCGGCACACATCCTGGGATGTGTCTGCCTCCGACATACAGCTGTCTTGGGACAAGAGGGAAGGCAGCCTCACCAAAGGCATCACTACCCTGAAGACCTAACAAAGGAAAACAGATGCCTTCCCCAGGGAAGAGGTGAGGAATAACCACCCTGCACTGCGAAGGCACCTTCCACTGGTCTCCTCTGTGGAGGTGGTGTATGGATGATGCCCCAGCAGATGAGGTAATAAGACAAAACCCCCATTGTGAACATATGTGTTTCAGCCCCTTGGGAAGTCAGCTGTCTGAAGCCAATCAACTTGTGGGCATTAGTGTCAGGGAGCAGGTGACAAATCACATCTTGCTTGTTACAGCTAAAGCTAGAATGCCTCAGCTGTTGAGGAGAGACGCGTTAACCCCTCAACATCCGTTCCCATGACGCGCCTGTCACGAAGACTAGAAGAGAAATGCTTCCCTTTATTCTTGGTAGCCAAAGGGGATCACTTATTCCATGGACACGGGATAAAAGAATTCTTAGTCATCCTCATTAGAAAGACCGTTAAACCATAAATCGCACAGATCATGGAGGCATAGGAAAATACTCCAACTGCTAGCCCTCCTCTTTCATTTTGGAAGTCAGAAACTTGGGCCTGGAAAAGCTAATATTTTTCACAAATTTAACAACTAATTTGGGAACTTAATTTCATGCTTGGAAGTGTAAGAGAAGAAAATAATTTTCCCTCTACCCTCTGAGTTCTTGGCTGAGACCCTCCTAATAATAAAAGACAGACTGACAAGAAAAAAAGAACAGAAGTTTATTAACATGGATACCTCATAGGTGCATGGAATATACCCAGGGAAACTGTAAATTACCCAAGATTACCCAGATTACCCAAGCCACCACCTTAAATACCATCTTCAGCTAAAGACAAAAAAAAGATGTTGGGGAAGGGAGGCCAGTCATGGTGATGGTGGGGGTTATTTCCAGGAAGAGTAAAGTAAACAAGGGTAAAGTTGTTATATAGATTCAAGTGTGTGCCTCCCTCACTTATTAGACTCTCTTGTAATTTAGAGTCATCGTCCTCTTCCTTGTACATAATAGGTGATACCCATACAAATGGAGAATTACTTTATAAATGTAAATGTCCCTTACAAAAAGGTGACTTCTACTCTGTTTTCAGAGCTTCTATGGCCTCAGCTGTTTCTCAAAATAATCCTTGTGCCAAAGAGGCATATTTTGGGGTGGCATATTCTGCTACCTTTCAGCAAGCTCTAATATCTGTAAGAAAAATGGATAGTTTTGATATTTTTCCCCAAAAAACTGCACATTCACTATCACCTTGAAAAAAAATCTAGATGCTTGACTGTATTTTATTCTATTGAGTTGTTAACTGCTCTGGTATTTATAGTTCTGTTTCCCTAGTGAAGACTGTGGTTTTAAAAGCCACTGTCCCTCCCCCATACATCACCATCTCCCTTACTCCACTTAATTTCTTGGCAGTTGGAACCTTGTCTCTAATCTTCAGGTCAAGAAGAAATCACGATATAAAATATTAATTTAAAATGTCATACATTATCTATTCTGGGTTTTATATAAACCATAATATAAACTATGTTGTATTATATTAACACTGATTCATTTTTTTTATAAATCTTATTTGATGTCTAGAAATTTTTTCCCTAGAACTCTAAATTTTTCAGCTATAGAAGCCAAATATTCTCTCCATATAGGACCTCAAAGCATAAATCTGTGTTTTCCTGCAGAAACAGTATCAACAATCTGTATCAAAGATCTTTATTTATTTATTTATTTTTGCGGTACGCGGGCCTCTCACTGTTGTGGCCTCTTCCATTGTGGAGCACAGGCTCTGGATGCGCAGGCTCAGTGGCCATGGCTCACGGGCCTAGCTGCTCCGCGGCATGTGGGATCTTCCTGGACTGGGGCACAAACCCGTGTCCCCTGCGGACTCTCAGCCACTGTGCCACCAGGGAAGCCCAAAGATCTTTATTTTTTTAATGGTGACTAAACAGCTCTCAGAAGGTAGAAGTGATTCAACACGTTAAACACAGGGGCTAGAAACCTGGCAGGGGAGAAAGGTCCTCGCGTCTTTCACATTCTCATGTGCTTGTGCAGTGGGTCAGTTTTCCTTCATGGCCCCTTTTTGTCTCTGTACTTTGCAGAGGGTGAAAACAAAGTCTCGGTATTTACATCAGTAGCACTAATATAACCGGTTTTGCTTAACTGATTTATTTCCATTACTATGCAACATTTCTGATGGTGGACTATATAAGTAATATGACATAGTCCTATCTGATCCATGTTTGTTCATGAATCAACGTAGCTCTTACATCCTCCTTCCCTTTCTCTTTACAAAAGATTTTGTTTAAAAAAAAATTAAATGGGGAGCAGATGGAGCACTCTTCAGCACATATTAAGCCTTAAATGTGAAAATAAGGAACTTCCCTGGTGACACGGTGGTTAAGAATCCGCCTGCCAATGCAGGGGGCACAGGTTCCAGCCCTGGTCCAGGAAGATCCTGCATGCTGTGGAGCAACTAAGCCTGTGTGCCACAACTACTGAACCTGAATGCCACAACTACTGAAGCCCATGCACCTAGATATCATGCTCCACAACAACAGAAGCCACCACAATGAGAAGCCCGTGCACCACAACGAAGAGTAGCCCCCGCTCGCTGCAACTGGAGAAAGCCCATGCACAGCAACTAAGACCCAAAGCAGCCAAAATAAATAAATAAATATATATATATATATATATAAATGTGAAAATAAGCTGAGGCAGATAGAAGGATCTTGCAATGTCCACCTGTGAGCTACAGGGACATGGGAACACATGTAGACATCTCCCTGAGGCTGCAGCCCTGCTTTGTGTTTCCCCACCTTCTTCCCTCCAACACCAGAGGCTAATGGATAGGTGGATAGGCACCACACTTCTCCCTTTGTTCTGAGAATGCAGAAGTAAACACTTTCCTACCAACTCCCTGGTGGTCACTGCCTTGCCTCTCCTGAGCATCTCTTTGCCCATACCTCTTTTTCTGCATCCTTCTAAAGGACAGAAATTTGGGGATGCAGTCCACTCTTCACTTCCCAAATACAGAAACTGACAGCTCTCTCCCCAGTCACTCTGGCCATAGTCCAGTCACCTGTAGGAACAGACCAAGGAGCAACAACTGGACCACTTCTCTTTTTCCTTCTCAAACAAGCTAAAAGAAATTATCCTGATATTTGTTCAAATGGTAAGGAAGACCTTTCTCAAGACTATTGTGATAGGGGCAAGAGATCAGGCCCAACTCTGAATGCAGCAAAGATGGCTAGGGGTTTACAGCCAATGAGCCAACTGTGAGGTTGGTGGATGGGAAATCACTAAGAGGAGACATCCAGGATGGGGGATTCTGGCTAAACCTGTCTAACTGGATTCTTGCTGAAGGCATCAAGGATGAGACACCAATAGTGGGGGATGAGGAGTTTGATCAGATATCAAGAGTGGGTGAATCAGGCTAAACTGACTTAGCAGGATTTTTTGCTAAGATTGTCTTTAGCAGGCCGTGGATGAGGAGTCTGTCTAAAGTTTGGTCAAACAGAGAGTGCTTGTGAACCAGCTGACTTAAATTGGGGTAGCCAGGGAAACTGCAAGACTCCTTCCTTCCTCAAGAATGCCTGGGCCAAGGAGCTGGTGCTGGTGGTGTCCTTCGGGGGCCTCATTATAACTCTGCCCACAATCAGCCCCTGCACCAAATATGCCATCATGATCAACCCGGCCTCACCTTACAACCACACAGTGCTCCTCCTAGACCATGGGAACATACCCAATGGGTCCAGCCACTCACAGGACCCACAGGGCCCAAGCTTAGAGTGGCTGAAGAAACTGTGAGCACCTACATTAACAGGGCAGGGTCCTCTTCCCTGGATCCCCCAATAAAAATGTGAAAACTGAAAAAAAAAATGTGGGCAGCAAGCGTATGTGCATGTGCATGTGCGTGTGCTTAATTATGGGAATGGGAGACGCAGAAACAAGTGTATTTTTAGATGAGACAAGTCACTTCCCTAGGCCCAGTTATTCCATTCCAAGCTGCTTGGGGATTGGTGCCCTGCCTCTAACCAGAGATTTGAACCAGTAAAGGTTTGCTCCATCTGTTTTTTGAAATACAACTATAATCCCAGGGAAAAACAGCTATTTGTCTTGGGGACAAACCAGCCAGGGAAATTTCAAAGAAACGAGACAAGAGTTGGGGGGACTGGCCCACAGCACTGTCGTACTCATCCTTCAGGATTCCGCCTGGCTGGCTCCATTCCCACAATGTCTGGACAGTCTGCATACTAAGCCCTAAGGGTGAGGACTCTGCCTTTAGTCCTCAAACATTTGTTGAACACCTACCTGAGCTGGGCCCTGAGAAGGTGCTGAGGATCTTGACCCCACTCTTGAGGAGCCTGCAGTCTGGGAGGGGAGGTGAAAATGCAAACACTCCCAGGACACTGGGGATGGGGGGATGGGGGTGTCCAAGGCAGTTGGGGTGCAGCGTCAAAGGGAGGAAAGAAGGAAAGGGGAGGAGGACAAGTCAGAGAAACTTCCCTCCCTCTGTCTCTCTCCCTGCCTCCCTCCTCCCTGACAATAGGAGAATTCATTTTGCTGTTTTATTTAATCCCAGTAATTCCACAGAGTCTAGCTAACTGCTGGCACATAGATGCTCAAAAAAAGTTTAATTGACTGACTGACTGAACAAACCCCATTTTTCCTCTTAGAATGTTTCCTTGGCATGAGGATTATCTCAAGCTGATAATTTTTAAGAAACAGAAGACTCAGGAAGTCTTTCTCTTTACTTCCCTCTTACTGCCTAAAGAATTTAGATAAAGGCCCTGACCCAGGAAGAGCCCCATCACCAGAGATATCTGCAAAGAATACTGGCTGCGTGTGGCAGGGGTCACTCAGCAGGGCCTGGAGACCAAAGTGCTCTCTGCGTCCCACTGTCTCTGCATGGCATAGCAAACATCTGTTCACCAAACATTTGTTTTTCCACTTCCAAGTGAATTGTCTTTCTCCCCTTTGAAGTCCCAAACCCCTACCGTTTCTCCTTCCCTCAGATGACATATAGGCCTCAATTACCTAACTCACATTCTTATGGAGGCCCCGTAGGTATGTAGTATGTAATTAAATTTTATTTTCTCTTGTTAATATGTCTCATGTCAGTGTGGTTCTTAGACCAGCTAGAGGAACCTAGAAAGAGTAGAGGGAAATTTTTTCCTTTCCCAACATGGCACCATGAGCTTCTGGCTGGCATGCCAATGCCTCCTTCTCTTGGCTGCTGCTCTTCAGTATTCTGGATCCCCAAGACATTGATAAGGGTATCCAACCCCACTATGAGGAAACGTATTAGCTCTGTAGGGGAGGAAAAAACTCTCCCTCTTCCCTCCTAGGTTCTCCAACTGGGGCCCTGCAAATTAGACTAATAAGAGACAGATTAAGTAGAGAAGCTCAGAGTTTATTAATGCATGCAACACACATAGACGTGGGAAAACTCAGGGATGAGTAACTCAAAGGGGTGGTTAGAACTTGGGATTATATAACATCTTAACAAAAACCAATAAATCTCTAGAGATGTGACAAGACTCAGGAAAAGATGTTCAGAATTTAAAGGCAGCAAACTTGGGAAGGTAAATTTATGGGGAGAACTCATGGAAGGTAAGTGTTGCTTTAGTAGCCTTGTTAAATAGATTCCTCTCCTGCTATTTTGAGAGCTGAGAAGAGACTCAGAGCCATCCTCCTCTTCCTGGTACAGTACAGGGGACACTTTTACAAATGGGGGTTTATATCGTGCTTTTAGGCAGATGGGGAGGCTGGAGAGTTTTGTTTGGCATCTGCTGTTTCTCAATTGTCTTCAGCTCAAAATAATCTTTATGCCCATGTGGCATGTTTTGGGGTGGCCTGTTCTGATCCCCTATAGCCCTTAATAATCCCAAATCTTGATTGGTGGCCAAAAGCACTGCCCATGTTTAAGGACAACCATGGTGATGCAGGATTTATATACCAGTAGTATAACAGAGTTTAAGATGCCCTGGGAGGATGTGGACCAGACTTGTCACCTTATTCCAAATGGCAAAGGCTACCTAATGTGATGGGTTGTATGCCCTTGGCTGTATCAAAGAGTGATATTTCTTTCTATCTTTTCAATCTTTTTAGTGAGTTACATTGAATGCCTGTGATGTGCATCGAATTCTGGTTTAATGCTTTATTTGATAATATGTTTTTTTCTTCTGCTTCTGTGGAGCAGTATTCTAGGGTGGGAAAGGATTTTGCAGTTATATTTGCCCCACACTGGCCAAAAACAAGCCCCAGCACACCTGGCCCAGTGTACCTCCAGGTGGTTGCAGACTCAGCCCCCTACCCCAAGGAGTGCCCTTCTTCCTGCCACACCTAAAGTGCCAGGGTACTCTGGAAAAGACCAAGGCCCTGTAGCCCAGGCCAATTATCATTGATCAAAATTTCTGGGGTAGAGCTGGGAAATCAGCATGTTTTTTTAAAACTTCCCAGGAGATTCTAGTGTGCAGTCGCTAGAGAGATTTGCAGCTCTGGGAGACAAAAACCCAACTCTTGCTGGAATTGGAGCCTCAAGCAGAGCTATGTAGGGGTCAAAAATGGCCAAGCTCCTCATGAGGAGACACCACATCTCTTCCTGCTCCAGGCCTCTCAGCCTTCTCAGTCTCCCTGTCCTTTCTCAGCCTGGGCCTTTAGCCTTTCCTTCGGTTTTGGGAACAATAGATTGCCATTCATTTCACTTCACTTAAGTTAGCTCACAATGATAAAACCTCATACAGTTATCAGAAGAAGTGTATGGGATGAAGAGGGATGACCCTCTCAGGGTCCCTGGCTAGGTCTGAAAATTAAACTGATAAAGGAAAATGGACAGGAGAAAAGCATACACATTTATTTAATGTAAGTTTTATATGACATGGGAGCCTTCATAAGAAAAAGAAGACCTAAAGACACAGTTAAAACTGAGCATTTTTATGCTAAGTTTGATGAAGAGTGCACGGTCATGAAGGAACAGGATAGGACAGGGTATGAAGTCAGTGTAGTAAACTGGGGGAAACAGCAAGGCCTGTGTGCTCAGAATCTTCTCAGTGTCTCTCCAACCTGGAGATAAGGAGGCTGCTTTACTCGGGGTATAAGGAGGGCACCTCTTATAAGAGGATCTCATGACCTGCTTTGGGGGAAGTGGGAAGTCAGAGAACCCTTCCAAGCACCTGTCATTTCTCAAATGCCTTCAGTTTAAAATATTCAATATGCCCAGGTGCCAAGATGTTCTGAACCCCATCAGAAGGAATCGTTACTTTCAACTTTATACTGAAAAATCTAACATGAGTTAGATTTTTTTTTTTTTTTGAGGGGGTATGCGGGCCTCTCACTGCTGTGGCCTCTCCCGTTGCGGAGCACAGGCTCCGGACGCGCAGGCCCAGCGGCCATGGCTCACGGGCCCAGCCGCTCCGCGACATGTGGGATCCTCCCAGACCGGGGCACGAACCCGTGTCCCCTGCATCGGCAGGCAGACTCTCAACCTCTGCGCCACCAGGGAAGCCCTAGATTTTTTTATAACCTCTCAAAACTTAGAAAATCCAATCCAAACTTCCTAAGACTACGGCCCTGTTAAAGAAAATATCATTATGACACTTGTTAAAACAGTAAAGAAGAATCTCTTCAGCACTATGTTGAAAGGTGTCAAGACTATTGCAATAGGGGCAAGATATAGGTCCAACTCCAAATGCAGCAAAGTTGGCTGGTGGTTTATAGCCAAAAATCAGAGTGAGGGGTCAGTGGATAGGAAATCACTAAGAAGATAAATCCAGGGTAGAGGATTCTTGCTAAACTAACTTAAGAGGATTCTTGCTGAAGGCAGGCTGGGGCTGTCAGATATCAAGGGTGCAGGGGTGAGGAATTTGATCAGATATCCAGGGTGAGCAGATATTGAAGGCATTCAGGGCACTGTCAGGGAAGAAGAAAACTTTCCCCTACCCTTCTTAGGTTCCTCTGGTTGGTCTAAGAATTAAATTGATATGAGACAGATTAACAGGAAAAAATCAAATTTGATTTTGTATGTATAGAAATCCCACATACATGAGAGAGTCAGAGACCCCACATACATGAGCAGTTCAGAGACAGAAAGGTAGAATGAGGTATATATGTCATCCTGAGCTAAGGAATAGGATAGGGGCCTGGGGCTTCCAAGGACAGAAAGGTAATTCACAGGACAGTAAAAAGAAGAGCAGGTGTTTGGTAATTAGATGTTTGATCTGCTGTATATATTGGGCCACTTAGATAAAATTTATCTCCCAGTAATAACTTTTCTGGGAAAAATCCCCAGTTTAAATTCTTCTAGGTATTTAAGGGAGGAGCAATAGCTTCTCTTAAACCAGCAGGGTCTCAATTGCCTTTAGCTCGAACTAATCCTCATGCACATTTTTGAGAGGCTTGTCCTGAATCCTGACAACATGCTACCCCAAAATATGCCATTTTGGTATATTGATTATTTTGAGCTGAAGGCACTTTAAAAACAGAAAATCAGGGAGAGGCTTTCTCTGAACTCCCCACATTCACCTAAAGACAGATCCTCCAGAAGGAATTCAGCTGTCATAAATCATATCCCCGGGAGTTTCATCCACCAGGAGAGAAGATTAGTAATTGACATCACATCCAGAATTTGTCCCAGTCTATCATACCTCCCATCTATTCCTCTAAGGGCTCCGACATCTTTCCTGAAAATCACTTACTCTCTCCTAAGGGGCCCATATTCCCTATCCTTTTCCCCTATTAAGATGGTATATAAACTCTTACTTATACATGTTTTTTTTAGGTATTCACTTTTTTTCCTGTGATGGCTTTGTGCATGTAACATTAAAAATTAATTGGGAATTCCCTGGCGGTGCAGTGGTTAGGATTCCGCACTTCCAATACTGGAACTCAGGTTCAATCCCTGGTCAGGGAACTAAGAACATGCAAGCCACGTGGTGCGGCCAAAAAAACAAAAAAAAAAAAAAAAAAAAGAAAAAAATTAATACATTTGTATACATTTTCTCCTGTTAATCTGCCTGTTGTCAGGGTACTTCATAGACCCAACCATCAAATCCAGGAGGTAGAGGGAAAGTCTTTCCTCCCCTACAATACCAAGGGTAGGGGATTCTCTCTAAACTGAGTTAGCAGGATTTTGGCTATAGCTTGACTTGTTAGGCCAAGGACAGGACTCCAGGACAAGGCATAGTCAAAAAGGAGGCTGTCTAAAGTTTCATTTCACTCTCTGTTTCCATCACTTCTCAGCCTTTACTTCATGCTCCAGGAACAACTGCTTGTATCCACACACATGCACACACTCCACTCCTTTGACCATGCAATCTTCTATGCTTGAAATGTTCATTCACCTTTTGATCTATAACCCACATTTAGGAGTTAAATAAGCTTAGATAAATTCCTTGAAAAATATAATTAGCAAATATGACATAAGAACATCTAAAGAGTTCCAAATCTATAAAGAATTCATAATAAAAAAAAATCCTCCCTCTATAGAAAGGCCCAGACCTAGAGGTCTTTCCTGGTGAATTCTATCAAACATTTAAGATAGAAATAATATAAATACTATACAAGCTCTTTCAGAAAATGGAGGAAGAGGAAATACTTCACAACTTGTTTTGTAAGGCCTGTGTGACCCTGATACTAAAACCTGATTAAGACTTTGCAAGTAAAGAAAATTACAGACAGATGCAAATATCCTTAACAAATATCAGCAAATTTACTTTAGTAATATATCAAGAATTAGGCTTATCATGACCCACTGGGACTTATCCTAGAAATATAAGGATGGTTTAACATACAAAAATCAATTAATGTGGGCTTCCCTGGTGGCGCAGTTGTTAAGAATCCGCCTGGTAATGCACAGGACACGGGTTCCAGCCCTGGTCCGGGAAGATCCCACATGCCACAGAGCAACGAAGCCCGTGTGCCACAACTACTGACCCTGTGCTCTAGAGCTTGTGAGCCACAACTACTGAGCCTGCATGCCACAACTACTGAAGCCTGTGTGCCTAGAGCCCGTGCTCCACAAGAGAAGCCACCGCAATGACAAAAAGAAGCCCCCACTTGCCACAACTAGAGGAAGCCCAAGTGTAGCAACGAAGACCCAATGCAGCCAAAATTAAAAAAAAATTAAAAAACAGAAAAAAAATCAATTAATGTGATTCTCTACATTACATTGAAAAAAGATAAACTTTGAAAACATTATGCTAAATGAAAGAAGCCAGTCACAGAAAATCACAAATGGTATAATTCCAATTATATGAAACATCCAGAATAGGTAAATCCATAGAAACAGAAAGTAAATAAGTAGTTGCCTAGGGAGGAGGGAATGGAGGGTGATTGCTTAAGGATATGGGTCTTTTGGAGTTATGAACATATTTTAAACCGATTGTAGTGATGGTTATGCACTTTAAATGGGTAAACTGTATGCTATGTAAATTATATCTCAATACATGCTATAAAGATCTCTTAGGATGTCCAAAAATGCCCTGTAGGACATTTCTCATGTATCATTCCATGTTCAAAAGGCCAGACCTCCTAACTTAAAAATACAGTGAGGGAATTCCCTGGCAGTCCAGTGGTTAGGACTCAGCACTTTCACTTCTGAGGCCTGGTGTCGATCCCTGGTCGGGGAACAAAAAGCCTGCAAGTCAAGCGGCATAGCCAAAAAAAGAGAAAAATACAATGAAATCTTTTTAGAAAGATAAATTAAGTTTATCTAAACCTAGACAAATACTTTAAAGACAAACAGGAAGAATGCCTCTTCTACCCCACACATGCTCTCAATTTCTGGGAACTTGTACTTGGAATAATGTGGTTTCCTACCACTGAGGCTCAGATGCCTGACTCCTGTGGCCTCATGTCTCTCAAGGACTGGGCAGAAGTTCTGGCACCAAAGGATACAACTTTTGCACAGGCTTCATTGGTGGAAACTGGCTTTCCTTTTTTGTTGTTGTAGTTGCACTTCATTTTTTTCAGGCATTATTCACGTCTTATTAAGCATGATATCCCTTGTACCTAACAGTGCCTAAAAACTCAGTAGGCATCCAATAAATATTTGTTAACTGAATAAGGGCAGGAGGTCAGGGAGGGAAGCCTGATATCTGTAACTATAAATTGCAGACTCTTGTTATTTCTATACTTTTGACATAAACAACCCCCAAAAAATGGCAGCATCTTGTAAGGATCTCCATGTCAGAGAATTTTATTGTCAAATTTCAGTGGATTTTTTTTTTTACTTCTTTTTAAATCATGTTAGCATTTTGCTGTTATTACATGCTGTGATGGTTTTAGAGTGGGATTTGCCAGAATCGTGTTTGCCCCATTAAAGAACTCCTATTACCATTGTCATGATTGTCTCCTTCAGTTGAGCATAATCTTGTTCTGCATCTCCAGATACACTGACCATAGGTATATAAATTACATGGCATGGCTTACCAATAACATTACTAAAGTACTTAAAATGCTTTACAAGCAAACCTTTTACAGTTATCATTACAAAATTTGTGAAATAATGTTACTCACTATGACGTGGAACCTTGTGATACATTATTTAGTGTTCTATTAAACCTGGAAGCTCACTAGCTTTAAGGAGCTTTCTCTCATAGGTTAATGGACACCAACCTACTTTGTCATTGTTCACTAGTTCTATGCCTCAGACTCTCTGAATCTCTGGTGTGCAAGGTGTAAATTTATCAGAATAAAGCATAATTAAACACAGTGTAGATGCTCAATGAATACATAAAAATCCCACCATTATGGTGTAAAAATGATCTAAAGAATTTGATCACCTAGAGTGTGGGGTCACATTTCTGAATGAGTCAAATTCTATCAGAAGTATTACTACGTTTAGAAAATGAATGAATGAGTCATTAAAATAGATACGTAGTGACCTCCAAGTATTTATGCACTCATTTGTTTTGATATTATTTGAACTTATTAATAATATGCTTTGAAAGATGAGAGCTTTGGCTACTTTCCTACATTAGAAAACACCTGCTGTTGGAATATGTCCAAATGAATCTTCTATCCTACTTTATGCCTTTGTTTGCTTTATAGCCAGGTATGAGAAACCAGGTAATTTAAATTTTTTTCTACAAAAATGAATTGCTCTTTGGTTCAGTTAAAATGCCAAATGAATAACTTACACATTTGTCATGTGTTTTCCTTGCCTAAATGTGAAGCAGGCTCTCTGGCTACAGACACTGTCTGCTGTAGCTGAAATGAAAAGACCCAGCTCAGTGTTGGGTTCATTCTAGGATTAAAAAAGCTTTACAAGTAAGGATAGCTTTATAATAAAACCAAAATGAGACCAAAATAGAGGGGATCTTTTGCTAAATTTAATGAAAAGAATATGTGATCAAGGATCCCTGAGGTAATGATACTTTTGCAGCAATCGTTCTAGACCAAAGGCAAGCTAAACAATACAGCATTTTCCATGCCATGTATAGATGGTGTTCTTATTTAACTTGCATTCCACTGTTTTTAGTGTTTTATTTAAACTAGAGTGTGAATTTTATTGTTCTTGAGCTTGTTTCCTGAGGCAGCACATAACTTGTGTATAAAGAACCAGGAGAGATGGTTAAAAGGAAGAATGTGACTCAGTAGCAGGTGGGTCTCCCAGGGGCTGCTGCTGGTCCATGAGCCTCATATTCATTAAACATGAAGGTCCTAGAGGACTGACCATTCAAAGATCACAAAGGGAGCGATTCTCCTTCCAGTAAGAGTGGAATAAAGGGGACAGAATTTGTATCTTGCCTTACCCAACTGAAAAACAGATCAAATATAGGAAACAACTATGGATTACTGCTTGGATGATTTGCTGGCCATGGAGCATCATAAAGGGTGCCCAGATGTAGCCCAGCAGTGGCAGGATCCCTGGGTTAAGGAGACACAGCTCAGAGATGGGGGTGGCCAAGGCAGCTATGCTTCACAGGAGAGAGTGCCCCAGAGGAGAGATCTCCACAGAGAACTCCAGAAATCTGTCTGCAGATATGTGAATGAGTTCTGAAAAGTGTGAGTACCTGAGGAGACAGGCCAGAGAAAGATCACCAGAAAGGATCAGGGGAACAATCCCCAGGTTCACACAGTCCAGGAATAATTCATGTTCCACTAGCCAGACTGGAAAGACTCCTAAGAAACAGGGTGTTGAGAAAAGTAGTCAATAGTGTATTGGCTTAGGAGTAGGGACAAATTAGCCCTAGAGTGAAAATCAAGTCTTGGAAGGATCAAACTATTTACAAATACCTTCACTATGTACCAGGATAAAGGCTAGTAACATTTAAAGGAATACAAAAAAAATTCCTACACCCAAGAATATATTTACCATATCTATCATGCAATAAAATAATTACCAAATATGCAAAGATCTAGGAAACTATAACTCATGATTAGTAGAAAGATAAATCAGTAGAGACAGATCCAGAAATGATACAAATGATAGAATTAGTAGACAAGCATGTTAAAATAGCTACTATGGATGTTTTCCAGATGTTCAAGAAGGCAGAGGAACACATATGTATAAAAGAGTTATTGGAACATATGAAAAAAAAATAGAAAGGACCTCAAGAAATAAAAAATATAATGTCTGAGATGAAAAATACACTGGATGGAATTAACAGCATTTTAGACAACGCACAAGAAAAGATTAATGAACTTGAAGACCTAGTAATAGAAATCATCCAAAATGAAACAGAGTATCAGTGAACTGTGAGACAATATAAGTGGCCTAATATTTTTGTGACTTGAGTCCTAGAAGTATGGAGGGAGGGGATTTGATGAAAACTATAAACCCACAGCTCAAACAAACAAGAACAAAAACCAAAACTGAACAACCCCAAGCAGCAGGATCATGAAGATAATTACTCCAAAGCATATCATAATAAAATTGCTTAAAGTGAGTGACAAAGGAAAATCTCCCTGGCATGTGGAAAACAAAGGGCACATTCAGAATGGAGAGATGAGGATGGCAGGGGAGGAGTGGCCAGTGGGTCTAGGACCCTCTGCTTGAATGCTTGTATGTCCCTCATTTGTCCTCCTGGGCCCAGCTCACAGGCCAGCTCCTGTGAGAGACAGGAGGGGACACTGCTTACTCTTTTTTTTTTTTTTTTTTTTCACTGCTTACTCTTGATTGGCAAGATCTGTTTCACTGATGTAGCAGGTGAGGGAGGATAGCACCCTCTCCCCTCACTCTGTGTACCTGTCTCTCCAGACTATCTTTGAAGAGATTTGTGTTTGGAAAGGGTAGAGGAGGAAAGACTTGCCCTGGCTGGGTCTATGAAACACACTGACAACAAGCACAGTAAACAGAACAAAAGGCATGCAAATTTGTTTATTTTGAACATCCCATGAATGGGGGTGTCTCAGGGAAAAAAGTGAATACCCAAAATGTTGATGAGATTTGAGAACTTATATACTGTCATAATAGGGGAAGGGGAGAAGGGATGTGAGCATTTTAGGGGAGAGTAAATGATTTACAAAAAAAACCCTCAAAAAACCAGATGGAAGTTGTGGTAGCTTGGGACAAAATTTAAGAGTGGTGGTGACTTCCTGTCTCTTCTCCTGTGATAAGAGTCAATCTTCCCTAGTGAGTGAAAAACTCCTGGGAGGGAATTGATGACAATTGAGTTCTTTTTTTTTTCCTTCTTTAATTAAAAACAAAAATTATTTATTTATATTTAGGCTGCCCCTGGTCTTAGTTGTGACATGTGGGAACTTTTTAGTTGCAGAATGCGGACCTGTTGCGGCATGCATGTGGGATCTAATTCCCCAGCCAGGGACTGAACCTGGGCCCCCTGCATTGGGGGTACAGAGTCTTACCCACTGGACCACCAGGGAAGTCCCTGGTTTTTTTTGGAGGATTTGTCTTTAGGCAGATAAGCATTTGCTTTTTTCAAGTGCCTTCAGATCAAAATAATCAGTATACCAAAGAGGCATAGTTTGGGGTGGTGTTCCTGAATTCCTTCAAAGGGCCTTAGAATTTGTTGGTGCAGAGTTAAAGCCTTGGGAAATACAGAATCCAATACAGACCTTAGAATTTGTGAGTGCAGAGTTAGAGCCTTGGGCGATAATGTCACTTAAATATCTTAAGAGCCACAAAAAGACAAAAATCCCAAATGCAAGGAGGTTAGGTACCATCTTAAGGGGGAGGCTGCTGATCTTCGGATAGGAATTAGATAATATACAACTTGAGTGATTGAAACATGGGCTGGGACTCCCTTTAGTACAGAAATATGTCCCTTATTCTGAGAAGGATCACCTGGATTTTCTGGAGCTGAGAGAATAACCTTGCTTGGGATGGTTACTTCACTCCACTCAGGTGGCATCACATGCTTGTGTCTTTGTTGTGTCAATGTATCTAAAGTATGTGTAGACCTAATTCATAAATCAAACATATAGAGTTAATATTTTTGTGCATACTTAGCATTTTAAGTATTTTTAAAGTTTCAGAGATTTGGGGCCCAACAATCTTGTAATTTCAGCTTAAAATGTGTAATTAAATAACTGACAAGACTTTTTTAATTTTAAAAGAAAATCTTACTCTTTGTAAATATTATTACCATTAAAAAGAACTTACGGGCTTCCCTGGTGGCGCAGTGGTTGAGAGTCCGCCTGCCGATGCAGGGGACACGGGTTCGTGCCCCAGTCCGGGAAGATCCCACATGCCGCGGAGCGGCTGGGCCCGTGAGCCATGGCTGCTGAGCCTGCACTCCACAACGGGAGAGGCCACAACAGTGAGAGACCCATGTATGGCAAAAAAATTTAAAAAATAAAAAATAAATAACTTACAATTCATGAATTTATGAAGATTGGTGATTACTGGGAAAATTTTGTTCACTAATAAAACAACCGAAGTACTCACAAAGGAAATCAAACACACACATATATATACACACATATATACGTATTTTGCTATTCTTTTATTTAAGTATAGTTGATGGAAATCAAATATATTGTTAAATGTTTAAGGAGACTTAAGTTGTATAAAAGCCTTAAAATTTATTTAAAGATTTGCTAGATATATAAATAGAATAATATGAATTATAAGTTTATTTAAAGAAGAACTAGGTTTTTACAATTTTAGAATTCATTAATTTTAAATTTGTAACTTTGATACAGCAAATATTGATTTAAAAAACAAAGTTTACCCCACAAAGTCGTTGAAATGTGTACAAAGAGCTACTTTCAAGGATATCCAAAATGTACTTTGAAAAGAAGGAACTTTTCCAGTAAAAGAAGGACTCTGTAGGTGAACAGGAGCCTTCCCTGAGCATTGAAGGTGCAGGTGGAGCTCATTTTATACATTTCTGTCATTCTTTGTATCTTTTACAGCAAGTAAGCATGAGTTTTCTAGTAAGAAAGTGTTTTAACAAGAAAAAAAATCCTTCATCTTCCTTTTCTTCCCAAGGGTGATCGATGACTCATGTTGACTTAAAAAACACACACTGTAAGAGCTGTGAGTTGAGTATATTCAGCGTCTTGCTGAGGACTGTAGACCAGGAGACAGCCTCTCAGCCCTGAGAAACTGTTCCGAAGCAGTAAGGGAGAAGCCAGCATATATATGAGATTTTTCCTGGAAAAAACAAACAAAAAAAACATGTAGTTGAACGTCAGATTACTGCTAATCACAAAAAAACAGACATATAAAGTTAATGATTTTAGTGCTTTGCTGTATATAGAAAGATGCAAAAATCTGGGGTCATTGAAATTTTTCCTTAGATATGCATCTTAACTACTTAGGGGCTGGTATCCAAAACCCAGAATGCTTCCTGTTATTCTCCATCCTGAATTCCCCTCAGGTGACCAGGCATCTGCAGTGGTTAATGGATTGATGGTTGTAGAACTGGAATAGCAAGCAACATTTTTTTTTCCTTTACCCTCAGAAGTCTAGCTCTTCGACTGCAATAATGGAGGAGGAGTACAGAGCCCACTGAGGAGCCTGGAACATAAGGGGTGAACAGGGTAATTAAGGAATGATTTGCCGGATACTACTCCAAGAAGAGCTTCGAAGGGCCAGTTGACTTTTGTCCTTGAGAACCAAAAACCATATCTCCTGGAATTAAAAATTCTTCCCCTTAGCCTCCACCACCTATCAACACAACATTATCATTAGCAGAAAGTCACTGCACGCACTCTAGCTGGGCGAACTTATATTGAATTTAATTGACATCCAAGGCAGAGAGAAAAAGCTACGCTTTGCCAGTTTTTTATGTAAAGATTAGCAGTAGTATATATGGACACACATTAGAAGCACATTCACACAGGGGGGTGCTTGCTCAAAAGGTTTTCAACTTCGAGATCGAACATGTTTGGAGCTCATCTATCTAGAACATTCCAACTATTCTGCCTCACAGGAGAGGTGATCAGAAAAAGACTGAAGATAACAAAATTCTTGGCTTTTGATTTACAGAGTAGGCTTCTGAGGTCTCAAGGCAGAGATTTTAGTTTGAGAAAAAAAACTTGAGAAGTATGAAAAGTGGGTTTGAGACTCAAATTGCTAAGGACTCACAGATTTGGGGGATATCTAAAGAATAGATGAAACTGGCCTTTCCCGCCCTCCTGAAATGAAGACTCCCTCCTCCTTCCAGGAAGCTGGCATTGCTATGAAAAGTAGAAGGCCTTGGGATCAGGGCTTGGGACAGATCATACCCGGTGGGAGCCTCTCTGTCCCTAGGTTGCCAATGCCTGGGAGCTAGCATCTTAGCTACGTTCTCCATAGGTTTTGGCTTTGTCCTGGCCACAGGTTGCACCTCTGTGGGTTATCCTGGATGTATGTTATCTGCTAGAATGCCAGTGCTCACTGTATGTGTCTCAGGCTTTGCTCAGTCCTCTGAATCATCCTCATAGCCACAGGAGGTGCGGTGAGGCCCAGACTGAAGTTGGTAGATGACCCAGTCTTGAAGGCAAATTGTGAAAATAATCACCACCCAGGGTCCTTGTTTGCAAGCATTGTGGCTTCACAGATTTAATATCTCTGATAGCTCTAAGGGACTGCTCCAAAGAGGCAAGGGAGGATCCAGGATATACAGGAGTTTTTGCAACTAAAAGCAGGTACTCAAAACATCAAAAGTTACTGCTAACTAAAGAAAACCAGACATCTCAAGTTAGCCCTTTTCTATCTATGGGAAGATGCAAGAGTCTGGGCTCATCGAAATTATTCCTTTGATATGCACCTTAACTCTCTAGGACTGGTATCCTGCTTTTCTCCATCCTGAATCTCTTCATGGTGCACATTATGGGGCATCTGCAGTGGTCGATGGCTTGATGGCCCCAACATCCTTTATTTACTGATAAGCCTGGTGACATTCTTCATTCTCTTAATGAAGGGAAACCTCACTAAAATAGAGTTGGGAGGGCAGAAGGGGGAGCTCTCACACAGATACCATTTGAAGTCTATAAGATCCCAACAGGAAGAGAAGTACCTTCCATCTCCTACAGGAATGATACTACTTTATTACCACCAGCAGGAGGAAGAGAGATTTTCTTCTTGCTTGGCATGGCTCAGACAATGAGAGACTGTCACAACTTAACCAATGAAAAGCCACTATACTTTGAACTCCCAGTTTCCTCTAGTGCAGCAGTCCCCAACCCTTCTGGCACCAGGGACCCATTTCGTGGAAGACAATTTTTCCATGGACCGGGTGTGGGGCAGATGGTTTCGGGATGAGTCAAGCACATTACATTTATTGTGCACTTTATTTCTATTATTATTACATTGTAATATATAATGAAGTAATTATACAACTCACCATAATGCAGAATCAGTTGGAGCCCTGAGCTTGTTTTCCTGCAACTATATCTTCCCATTTGGGGGTGATGGGAGACAGGGACACCCGAAGTGTGTTGTTTATGTCCAGTCTACTCCGTAATCTCATTTTGGTTGCTGTCACTGCAGGAAACCCTGTTTCACAAAGATAGGATGTTGCAAATGGAAGCAGGCTTTTCAGTGCTTTTGTGGCAATCTCAGGATATTCCGCTGTGACTTTAATCCAGAATGTATGGAGTATGGAGATTTGAAGTTGTCTCAAACATACTTTTAAGGCCACCATCATTTGCAATCTCAAGCAGTTGATCCTCTTCTAGCACAGACAAAGTCAATTCACCTGGCTTATTCACAAATGGGTCGCAGATCCATTCCTTCCCAGTTCAGGGGTCTTTTGTGGTTGGGAAGTAATGCTCAAACTCTTGTGAAAGCTGAGATAGATGAGCAGTTTTGAAGGTTTCATGGTTTCGTTGGATAGCTGGTCTCCACATATTATACAAAGTGGGCTTGGAGAATGTGAATCACCTGCTGCAATTTAAGTAAGACTCTTGGTATTTTCCTTTAAATGCAGCTTTTTTTTGTTGGCAGCCTGAGAGTCTTCTGCTCTCTCATCATTGGGTCTTTCACCCTTTTCAAAGAAGCTCTTCAGCGACATTTGTTTTTTACTCATTTTGGCTAGGGTGAGCTTGTGGGCTTACCAAGACTATGACTGAGACAAGTGCACAGTGTGGGAAAGAGGCGCGGATGGAAGTGGTAAATAAAATAATGGGTGGGCCACGTGCAGACTAAAATAAGTGTCAAATTCTGACTTAAAGCCTGCCACCAGATGCAGCTTAATTGTCACTTGTCACTCACTGATAGGGTTTTGATATTAGTCTGCAAGCAATTGATTTATTATGGTCTCTGTGCAGTCAAGCCTCTCTGCTAATGATAATCTGTATTTGTAGCCGCTCCTCAGTATTAGCATCACCACCTCAGCTCCACCTCAGATCATCAGGCATTAGAGTCTCATAAGATCCTTCGCATGCGCAGATCACAGTAGGGTTCATGCTCCTATGAGAATCTAATGCTGAGGCTGATCTGACAGGAGGCAGAGATCAGGTGGTAATGTGAGTGATGGGGAGTGGCTGTAAATACAGATGAATGGCTCACTCACCCGCCGCTCACCTCCTGCTGTGAGGCCTTGTTCCTAACAGGACACAGACCGGTACCAGTCTGTGGCCCGGGTTGGGGACCCCTGCTCTAGTGGGCTTTTTGTTTATAATAGCCCCTCCCAACTTTCCCTTCTCAACAAAAAGTTTCCTCTCCTTACTTTGCTGCACTTCTTTGCTGGATTTTGATGTCAAAACTCCACAGGCAACTTCCTCACTTTGACCCAAGCTCTTGATAAATATTCAGCCGATGGAATGTGCTTGGCTCTAGCTGATGCTGGTGACACTGTTGAAGATGCTAACTTTATGGAAACCATGGCAGATGCAGGTATTCTCCATCCGTACACCTGGGTGGAATGGGTGAAAGAAATGGTTGCCAACTGGGATAGCCTAAGAAGTGGTCCTGCCAACACCTTCAATGATAGAGTTTTTGCCAGTGAAATTATAAAAACAGATCAAAACCATGAAAATATGATGCTTAAAGAAGCTTTGAAAACAGGGTTTTTGAGTTTCAGGCAGCAAAAGATAAGTACCATGAATTGGCCATAGAAGGGATGCACCAAGACCTGTGTTCCGGTTTATTGAAGTTCAGACACTTCTCTTGGCTCCATTCTGTCCTCATTTGTGTGAGCACATCTGGACACTCCTGGGAAAGCCCAACTTAGTTATGAATGCTTCATGGCCTCTGGCAGGTCCTGTGGATGAAAGCTTGATACATTCCTCACAGTATCTCATAGAAGTAGCACATGACCTTAGACTGACTCAAGAACTATATGATACTAGCTAAAGAGAAGAAGACTGACAAGCAGCCCCCTCAGTAGCCTTCACATTGCACCATCTATGTGGCGAAGAACTATCCATCTTGGCAACACATCACCCTGTCAGTTCTGCATAATCACTTTGAGACCAACAGTGGAAAATTGCCTGATAACAAAGTCATGCTAATGAACTAGGCAATTTGCCAGAAATGAAGAAATACATGAAGAAAGTGATGCCATTTGTCACAATGATTAAGGAAAATCTGGAGAAGATGGGACCTCATGTTCTAGATTTGCAATTAGAATTTGAAGTGCTCATGGAGAATAGAGTCTATCTGACCAATTCCCTTGAGCTAGAACACACAGAACTCAAGTGTGCCTCTGAAGCAGATAAAGTCAGGGAAGATTGCTGTTCTGGGAAACCACTTAATGTTTTTAGCACAGAACCTGGTGTATCAGCTTCCCTAGTGAATTCTCAGCCATTCAATGGCCACTTCTCAACCAAAATTGAAATCAGGCGAGGAGATAACCGTGATTCTATAATCTGGCGTTTAATGAAAGTGGACCGAGGAATCAAAGACCTTTCCAAAGTGAAACTGATGAGATTTGACGATCCACTGTTGGGGCCTTGGCAAGTTCCTGTCCTGGGAAAAGAGCATGCTGAGGAGATGCCCATTTCTGAGCATGCTGTTTTCCACATGGACCCCACGAGCAAGAAAATTCATCTCACTGAAAATGGGCTATGGGCAGATATTGGTGATACAATGATATATCTTGTTCATTAAATTCAGGCACATTGGAGATTTATCCTGGTTTCTGGGGATATTACTACTATGACTGTGCCTACAGATGGGCTATGAGAACCTTAGGCTGGACCTAAATGTGGTTTGCTATAGTTGCGTGTCTCGAATTGCAGTTGTTTTCTGCTCCCAGATAAACTTGCTTTGCTGGTATAATAACTGGCTGTTTTATTGTCTGGTGTTAACAAAAACTTTGCAGGAAAAAAATAATACAAACAAAAGAAAAACCCAAATAAAATTCGGTAAATTTTTTGCTACACATATGACAGAAGACTAGTATTCTTCAAGGTGCAAAGAGTTCCTACAAATTAAGGTGAAAAATAAAACAAAAATCCAAATAGAAGAATTGACCATGGACATAGACAATTCACAAGAAATAAATATCAAATGACTGTTTTCTGTTTCATTTTTGAACAGCTTCTTTTGAGATTTAATTCATTTACGGGTAATTCACACCTTTAAAGTGTAAAATTCAATGGTGTTTAGTACATTCCCATAGTTATGGATCCATCATCATAATCAATTTTAGAACATTTTCATTACGCCCAGAAGAAACTCTGCACACCTTAGTCATCACTCTTCAGTCTTCCTAACCCCTCATCCCAGGCAACAACTAATCTAATTTCTGTCTCTACAGATTTGCCTATTTCTGACATTTCAGATATATGGAATCATACAATATGTGGTCCTTCATCGGTTGATGATACTGAACACTTTTCCTGTGCTTATTGGCCATTTGCTTATCTTTTTGGGAGAACTATTCAGATACTTGGTCCATTTTTAATTGGGCTATTTGTTGTTTTATTATTGTGTTGCTAAGTTCTTTGTATGTTTTATACAAGTGCCTTTTCAGATATGTGATTTGCAGATATTTTCTCCCATTCTATGGGTTGTCTTTTCACTTTCTTGATGGTGCTCTTTGAAGCTCAAAAGATTTACTTTTGGGGATCACTAGTTTACCTATTTTGTTGTTGTTGCTTGTGCTTTTGGTGTTAGAATTAGAAACCATTGTCTAATTTAAGGTCACAAAGACTTATACCTATGTTTTCTTCTAAGCATTTTATAATTTTTACATCTAGGTCTTTGGTACTTCTGAGTTAATATTTACATGTAGTGTGAGATGGAAGTTCAACTTCTTTTTCTAAAATGTGGATATACATTTGTCTGAGCACCATTTGTTGAAAATACTGGCACCCCTTTGAATTGTCTTGGTACCCTGTTGAAAATCAATTGATTGTAAATGTGATGGCTTATTTCTGGACTGTAAATTCTACTCCATCTATCTATATATCTACTCTTTTTTTTTTCTTTTGCCACACAGTGGCCTGTGGGATCTTAGTTCCCCAACCAGGGATAGAACCCAGGCCCTTAGCAGTGAAACCTCGGAGTCCCAACCACTCAACCACCAGGGAATTCCCTATATATCTATGCTTATGTAAATACCATATTGTCTTAATTACTGTAGCTTTGTAGTAAGTTTTAAAATTGAGAAGTGTGATTCCTCAAACTTTATTCTTCTTTTTCAATATTGTTTTGGCTATTCTGTATTCCTTAAATTTGTACACAAATTTTAGGATCAGCTTATCAAATTCTGCAAAAATGTCGAGATTTTGATAAGGATAGTACTGAATCTGTAGATCAATTTGGAGAGTATTACCATCTATAAATATTGTTTTCCAGTTTGTGAACATGAGATACTTTCAAACTTATCTAGTTCTTTAATTTCTTTCAACACTGGTAATTTTCAGAGTATAATTTTTGTTTTTATTTTGTTAAAATTATTCCTATTTTATTCTTTTGAAATCTATTATAAAAGGAATTGTTTTCTTAATTTCACTTTTGGTTTACCCATTGCTACTGTATAGGAAAAAATTGACTTTTGTATATTGATTTTATATCCTACAACCTTGCTGAACTTGTTTATTACTTCTAATAGTTTTTAGTAGATTTCTGAGAATCAAATGACTTAAATATATGAAAAGAGACCAACCTGTCATAAAATGAGACAAATGTAAATAAAAACTATCATGGGATATGGTTTTGTTCACCTACTGAACTTGCAAAGATATAAAATGACATTCATATCATTGTATGGGTATGGTATGTATTAATATTTCTACTAATATTCATACTCTTTATTCAGCAATCCCACTTCTAGGAATATAGCCAAGAGCAGCTATCTTCCAGTTCACATACAGCATCCCTAGGGATGCATAAACAGTATTGAAGTGTTATGTTGTAAGTAGGCAGGTCACTGTTTGATTCCATTTACATAACCAGACAAAACCACTCTGTTGAGAGAACTCAGCATAACTGTATCTTAGCCACTGGACTTCCCTGGTGGTCCAGTGGCTAAGATTCAGCGGTCCTACTGTAGGAGGCCTGGATTCGATCCCTGATCAGGGAACTAGATCCCACATGCCACAACCAAAAGTTCACATGCCACAGCTAAAGATCCTGCATGCCACAACTAAGACCTGGCACAGCCAAATAAATAAATAAATACTTAAAAAAATTTTTTTTTCAGGATGTTTCTTTAAATCATGAGGACTTCCTCCATCTCAACCTAACCATAATCCTCCTCCTCAATAAAATAATAACTCTCCTCTATCATCGAGTAGTTTGCTTGCTGTTTGTTTTATTTTTTTAATATATATTTTTTACTTGGGTTCCTTTTAAATTTTTTTTTTATTTTAGAGTTGCTTTACAATGTTGTGCTCGCTCCTGCTGCACAGCAAAGTGAACCAGTCATATGTATTGCTTGCTGTTTAAAAGTTATTGTTATATTACCCTTTTCATAAGCATTGTATCCAGTTCAAATCCAGCCCCCCCAAGTTATTTCAGTAGCCTTCTACATGGTTGCCTATATTTCATAATTTCTACTCTAAATTTTCTTCTAGATAACAACAGATTGATTTAAAAAAGTCACCCCACGAACCTGACTGAACATCTTCAATTGTCTCCCACTGGATGGTGAAACTCCCTTACATGTGCATAGAATTTAAATTCCCCAATATCCTGGCACTTGAGGCCCTTCACAAACCCTATGTTCTAACAAATGCCCATGATACAGTATTCAGTCAAGTCATGTATTCATTTATAACAAATAGTTGTTGAACACTTACTGTCCTCTAGGAGGTATATTGATAAGGAAAACAGATCTTGCCTCTGGCCTCTGGACTTTATAATGGGGTGGGTGGTGACTAAACAAGTCAGTGATGGATGTAATTACAAAAGAGAATCAGTACTACAAAGAAAAATAAACAAGGATGTCAGTAAAAGAGAATAGAGGGCAATCTACTTGTGCAGGTGGTCAGAAAAGGCTTCTCTGAGGAGGTGACATTTAAAAGCATATATTTGCCTGCTGGGTAGAGAATGACCTGGAGAAAGGTGGGAGTGAGCCAGGGGAGGAAGCTGCTTAGTTGACCAGATGGCTGAACTCTGCTCCTGCTGTTTCTTTCTTGGAGTCATTCATTCAGTAAATATTTCCTTAGCACCATGTGATGTTCCCTTCATGAAGTGTAAACATTCTTGTGCATGTAGACACAGTGTCCCCTCCAGAGGCTAATGCAGTACCTTGTGCTCCGTAGGGTCCATTTGATATCTGTTGAGCCAGGGAGTGGAAAGGCTCTTCTGGCTCTCTTTTTCATTCAGCAGTGCTGTGACAGTGATAGTTTCAATTATTTGAGAGAAGCCTGGAAGAGGAATGGCGCTCTAATTTATGATTTTCCTGAGGTTCCAAGGTAAGCCAAAAATGAGTGTAGAGAAAGAGTACTTTCTGAGAGAATTCCTGAGAAGAAAGTGGTCCTCTTTGGTTCTTCTGGTCCCACTGCTGCCAGACTTCCAAGGAAAGAGGCTTGCGAAATCTGGCTCCTTCCCCCTCTAATAGGAAGCTGCTCAGGTCTACCTGGTCTGAGGCTTCCTGGGAAGCAAGGTGGCCAGACCTCTCCTTTCAGAATGGGAAAGGAAGGGACTCATACCCTCCTGGTTGAGGTTTTTGGAGCCAGGGCGGACTGCCTCCAAATATGCCACAATGGCACATTGATTATTTTGAATTAAAGTTACTTAAGAAATGACCAATGTAAGAGGGACACTCTGACCTTCCCCTCTGTCTCCCTGAAAACAGGAAATAAATCTCCCATGTGAAAGGTACCCTTTTTGTACCAGGAGGCAAAGAGAGATACTTATCACCAGAGACAAGGAAATCAGGCTGAGAAGCCTGTATAAACAAACGCTGTTACTTTTTAAATTTACTACCCCAAGCCCAAATTGTTTAGATTTTTCACTAATTGAGCACCCAAAACGTAAGTTTGTATTGTCAATTCCTCACAAATTTATTTTTTCTTTGTCTAAAAAGTATAAAATCTGCCTGCTTTGGTCACCTCGTAGATCCCATTTCTATGAGGCCTACATGTGCATGAATTAAAATGTTTCTTTTTCTCCTGTTCTTCTGTCTTGTGTTAATTTTGTTATTAGTCCACCCACAGGAACTCAAGAGGAGTAAAGGGGGAAATTTCCCCCTCTCCAACAGGGTGAGGACACTAGAGAGGGCATGGGGGTGGGGGTGGGGGTGGGGGGTGGGGAGGGTGGGGAGGCAGAGGGGGAGGGGGAGGGGGTCAGAAGCCAGGGTGTTGGATCTAGGTCTGTGTGTGGCTCCTGCAGAGTCTGCGGTAGCACCTCTGGCAAACCTGTTTTTTTCCCCTAACTGGTTACTTCCCCTCGAAGAAAAACTTCTGCATTGAGGCCATGAAACAAACTTGGGGAAGCTGGCTACAAACCACAACTAGTCTTCTGTAGTCTTTAATGAACCACATCTCTCACCAGGCTCTAGTCCAGGCAGTACAGATACAGCAGAAAATAGAAAAAAAGGTGTGCTCTCTGGAAGTTCAGAAGACACAATGTGACAGAGGGTGCTAAGAGGCTTGGAGAAACCATCCTCACTCATTCCAGCCTCCTGTAGCCCTGAGTGGGGTAAATACCTGGAGAGGTGCCAGGCAGCGCTGACCCTGCCTTTCCCTGAGCATTCCTTACCTCTTCCTTCTTTTTTGGCCCCACTGCTGGCCATCCAGGTAGGTTCTGGTCACCTCTGCCCTGGATGACAGCCCTAGACCTCATGCTTCTCCCTGTAGAACATGTGCATCAATGTGGCTCTCGTCAGAGATCTGACCCCAGAGCCAGCGGAGAGGAGTGGCTTCTGTCCTAGTGAGGCCACCATCTTCTCAGGATTCACATAGGGCTGCCTAACCAGCATAGCCATAATCCATAGCCACAAGTGCGAGTAGGAGAACCAGCATAAGCCACAATCATAATGAGGGTCATCATGTTAAACTTGTAAGCCCTGAGTGCTCCCAGTTCAATGACCTTTGTCTCCACTTCCCCGGGGACAGCAGGCTATAGCATCCAATTGGGAGTTGACCCAGGCAAACACTGGGGAGAGATCATCCTTACTTACAAGGTGACTGGTGGCCTATAAGGCTCACTCACCTAGAGGTTAAGTTAATACAAAGAATCATCCCTATTGCATGGGGTACATACTGAAGACTGAATACTTTTTGCTGTGTTGAATAACTGAATAATCCTGTAATAAATATAACTAATTTAAAAAGGCTCCTGAGGATCAGTTTCCTATGATCCATCAATGTCAGTGGGGTGAATATACCAAGGTTCACTGTGGGTTCATCTCTGGGGCAGAAATTCCCTTCTCCCCAAGTAGGATCCCTGGGATCCAGCATTAAAATAGACATAGGTCTTGTATAAGTTGAAACTTTTAACACGCCTGTTTATATTTGCCAGCAATATAGCTCCTGCAGGATGAAAAATACATGCAGGCCCTTCTGACGTAATCTCCAGAAGTACAGTGTGGTTGAAAAACTGTAAAGAAATTAAGTTTCTGGAAATGCTTAGTTAGCAAGTTGGAAGAGAATAGAGGCTGCCTGGGAAGTTGAAGCAATTTGGCTTATTTAGCATTCCAAAAATTCACAAAATACTTCGTATTCCACTTTTCTAACTTGCTATTTTGAAAAATTTCAGTTTTCCAGAAAAGTTGAAAAAATTGCAGAATTAAAACATATATACCCATCACTTAGATTTACCAATTGTTAACCTTCTGCTACGTTTGCTTTATCTGTATATAAAATACATGTGTTTCTGAGCTATTGGAAAGAACATTGTAGCCACCACAACTTTTAAAATAGTTCATCACACAACTCCGAAGAACAAAGACATTCTCAAACATAGCCATTATCACAGTGAAACATTTAACAGACTAAATAATACTCTCTTTAATATATTTTCCATCAAGTTCTCCAATTATCTCCCAAATCTCTTTCATAGCTTCTTTCCTTCAACTTGGTGTAGGATCAATGGTCATGCAATGGATTTGGTTGTGGTCTCTTATGTTTGAACTTATTCCTAGCTTTCCTGTGTTTTTCTTGATGTTGATTTTTTGAAGAGTCTGGTGGAGCTGTTTTGCAAAAGGTCTCTCACACTGGATTTGTCTGATTTCTTCCCCTGTGACTAGCTTCATTTTAAACCTTTTTGGCAGATATACATGGGTGACGTAAAACCTCATTTTTGACATTCAGCACGCTAGCAAGTAAGGTTTCTGAGGGCCATGGAGATATTTTTAGCAGAAAGACTAGTAGTTGCCTTCTCTGGAGTGTGGCCCTTTCTGACATAGGGCTGGCTGACCTCCCTGGCCTGTGCATTCTTTTTTGTTTTAGAAAATATCTTTTTTTTTAACTAAAAAAATTTTATTTTTATTTTTGGCTGCGTTGGGTCTTCGTTGCTGTGCAGCTTTCTCTAGTTGCAGTGAGCAGGGTCTGCTCTTCGTTGTGGTGCATGGGCTTCCCATTACGGTGACTTCTCTTGTTGCGGAGCACCAGCTCTAGGTGCGTGGGCTTCAGTAGTTGTGGCTCGCGGGCTCTAGAGTGCAGGCTCATTCGTTGTGGCACACGGGCTTTGTTGTTCCGCAGCATGTGGGATCTTCCCAGACCAGGGCTCGAACCCATGTCCCCTGCATTGGCAGGCGGATTCTTAACCACTGCGCCACCAGGGAAGCCCTGGCCTGTGCATTCTTGATAGCTCCCAGTGATCATCACTAGAGGCCAACTTTAAAACAGGGGTTCTCCGGTGTTGGAGGGGATAGGACAACATATTTGGCTTTGTCTGGAGACATTTTTGGTTTTCATGTTGGAGGAGGGAGTGTGCTACTGGCACCTAGAGGGTAAAGGCCAGGGATGCTGCCAAACATCTCCCTTAAAAAAGAGTTATCTGACCCCAAATGTCAACAGTAGCGAGGTGGAGAAATCCAGGGGATGCCACTGAAATATTCCAACTAACTGACTCCTTGGCACCTGCCTCCTTCCAGTTCTCCTTGTTTCTGAAATGCTCCACTACTGTATGCATCATAAACATTAAACACAAAGGGAAGTAACAATTTCTCAACACTTCCTAACTGGTAAGTACGGCGCCACACTTTTGTATATCTGTAACTAAATTGGCCCTCTACTTGGCCTGTGAACTTGTAGCTCTTGCCAAGTGTGTCATCTGAGATGAGCACTTTAATTGTTCCAACAGGCACGTATCAATCTTACTTGGAAGAAAAACGTGCCAGTAAAATCCCAAAGAGCATTGCTAACTGACAATTGTCCTGCAGGTTAGAGTATACACAGTGCTTTCCAATAATACATCTGTCATTTGACCTGACAACATTCGGGGAGGCGGTTTATTACGAAGTGACTGCACTTTTGCACTCGAGGAACCACGTCCGCCCAGCGACTCGCTGGAGGACACCGGTCTGGTGGGCGGAGAGGGCTGGGCGGGAGTCGGGTGATGAGGATGTGGGGAGAGGAGAGTCCCAGGCCAGGGCTTGGAGGGGGCAGAACTCCAGGCTGGGGTAGGGGTTCAGACCCGGGGTTCAGCCTCCAGGTACGGCACTCCGCAGGAGTCAAAACTGTTCTGGACGCTTCCTTCCTCTCCCCGTCCTCCTGCAAACAATTAACCTGACACTCAAAGGGCATCTTGGCTTAAACATAACTCAAACAAGTTCACGAGTAACCGTGGGAATGCCTGGCTCCTGACTTCCGCGGAGAGCCGAGCGAGTTCTCCAGTTTGTGGTGGGGGCGGCGCACGGGGAGGGAGTGCAGGGTCAAGAGCTGCAGAGCTCACCTTCCCCTGCCAGGTAGGGCAGGTGAGTGGGCGAGGCCCGGGTCCGTGCCGCGGTGGCGCAGTGCGGCGGAGGGGTCCGCGCGGTGAGTCGGAAGGCACTGGACGCTGTCTCTGCGGCCACGGCTCAGCCAGTGGAGGGCCTTGTCACTGTATCCGGTTTTATCCAAACGGGCGGCGTGCGCGACGCAGGTCGACTTGCTGCTTAAATTCAAGGACAAGGAGGGACAGTCATTCGGTGAAAGCCCTCCCACCGCGCGAAAACGAAACTTCCAAGGATGCCAGACTTCCGTTGCGACCGCGCCGCCCCTCTCCCGGGCCTCCGGGCCCTGAACGCCGCCTCTTCCAGCGCGCAGCGGGGGCGCAGCCTGGCCCCCCAGCCAGGCCCCGCCCCCAGGTGAGAGCCGCGCCCGGCTCCTCCCCGCCGCCAGGCCCCACCCGGCGCCAGGCCCTGTTCCGCTCTGTTCGGCGGCCAGGTGAGTTGTGCCAGACCAAGGCCTGCTCTGCCACCAGGCCCCGCCCCACCTCCAGGCCCTCCCTCACTCAGTCCCGCCCCACCACCAGGTGAGCAGTCTCAAGCCAAGTCCGCCGGGCCCCGCCCTCCGCCCTCTAGGCCCCGCCCACCGACTGCAGCGCCTGCGTAGTACGGCCCGTCGGGCCGGGGCCGGGCCGCTCGGCCGGTGCAGTCGGCGGGCGCAGTGCGCGTGCGCCGTGCGGCCGGGGGCGGGCGGCGGCGGCCGCGGAGCGGGGGCGGGGCGGCGCCGTCTGGCTCGGTTGGGCCGGGGCGGGAGTGCGGCGCGGGACGGCAGGGCCCGCGGGCTGCCGACGGCGGCCTAGGTGGCCGGCAGGTGAGGTCCGTGCGCCGTGGGGAAGCGGGCGCCGCAACGGGGTCGCGGGCGGGGCGCGCTGAGGGACGGTGGCGCCCGGGGAGCAGTGGGCCGAGGCGCATTGTCCGGGCGGCGGGTGGCGCCTGCACAGCGCCCCCTGCCGGCCGGGCCGCGGGCGGGGGCCTCGGGCTCTGACCGCGCGCCTTTGTTCGCCGCCCCCGCCAACATGGCCGCCGCCCCCGGCCAGGCCGGTCGGCCCGAGCGCTTTGTTCCGGAGGCCTCGGCACACAGTGGGCGGGGGGCGCGGGGCGGCGGGGGCGCTGCGGCGGGCCCTGGTGGGGGGCGGGGCGGGGTGAGTGTTGCATAACCCGGGCTGGGCGGGGAGGAAGGAATGGGACCCTCGGGTATTGAGGGGGAGGGGTTCGAGTCCCCTGGGGCGGGGGTGGGGACTGTATCCCTGGTTGGGTGGGAGGGGATGTAAAGGGGGGAGGGGAACGAGCCCTCGGGGCGTGGGGAGGGGCTGGGGTGGAGGGTGGGAAGGAGGTGGGGGAGGGAATGGGGACTGCCTCCCGGAGCGTGAGAGAGAGAGGGGCTCTGCACCGAGACCTCAGAAAGGGGAGGGGGTTTTCCGGGTTCGGGATCCCCCTGAGGCCTGGCGCTGGTCTCCCACCCAGGGCTGTGTACCTACGACGGCGTAGCCTCCCCGGCGGCTGCCCTGGGTCCTGCAGCAGTAGGCTTCGTGGAGAAGGTGGTTTTTCGGGGCTCCCCGTAACACCCCCCGCCTAATTTCCGCCGCCCCCTTGGCTGCCTGTCCGCGCGCCTTGGTCAGCTATGCGCGGGACTGGCGGACGGCGGGGTTTCTGCACACCCACACTCACACACACACTTTTCTTTTTCATCACGAGTGACCTTGAACGCATTCCGCAAGCATTTGCTGAGATTAATTGCACGGCTCGGAAACTGCGCAGTGCCTTCGGTTTGGCTCTGTTCATCTTTCCAACTGCGGATGCGTCCTCGACTCTACCGGGTTAGATTTTAGTGATGGCTTCAGCAATAAATGCCACGAAATAGGCACCCCAAATCTGTTTACGCATTTGCTTTACGTTTATTTGCTATTTATGATTTGTGGATTGAGATTCCTGGTTTTGGAGAGGGTTTTCCATGCATGTTGGAGTAGCAAATACGGATTTTGCTGTACGTTAAAAAGCAACACCAAATACATTTAAGTGTTAACGGATTACACTGCATAACGTGACTTGTGCCAGAGACGACATACCTACCAAAATGCGAATTCCTGTATAACTTCTGTTGGAATTTTCTGGAAGGAACTCCGCGGTCTGAAAGCATTGATGGAGAGTACAGTAATTGCTTTCTACACAGCTTTTGTTAGGAAGTGAAAACTAAACCTACACTTGAGGATGTATACCAGGACAGATTGAGTTTGTGAACATTCTTAAAGGTTGTGAACTTTCAGAGGCTGTGAAATTTCAGATGGGGGCCGAGTGAAATGAGGAGGCTTCTCCCCCGTCCCCCCAACCTTGGTTAATGGGCAAATACCAAAAAGTTGTAGTAGCTGCTGGATTACAGAACCTTTATTATCAGACTTGATAATTAAATGTAAGAGTTGCTAAATATGTTTGTCAAAATTATGGGTAGTAGATGTGTGTTTCTTGTGAGAAATAAAATAGAATTTCTTTATTTTGACTCGAGTAGCAAAATGGTTACTTTATTTTTTTTAGTATTTATTTATTTGTTTTTTTTGACTGTGCCGGGTCTTAGTTGCCACACACAGGATCTTTACTTGTGGCATGTGAACTCTTAGTTGCGGCATGCGTACAGGATCTAGTTCCCCACCCAGGGATCGAACCCCGGGCCCCCTGCATTGGGAATGCGGAGTCTTACCCACTGGACCACCAGAAGTCCCACAAAATGCAAAATGGTTATTTTAAAATGCTGTGAAATGGGTAAGGAAAAGAGGCCCTCAGTCATCTCTATGATTAACTTAGCATTCTTTTTGTTTTTTTGTGGTACCCGGGCCTCTCACTGCTGTGGCCTCTCCCGTTATGGAGCACAGGCTCCAGCCGCGCAGGCTCAGCGGCCATGGCTCATGGGACCAGCCGCTCTGCGGCATGTGGGATCCTCCTGGCCCGGGACACGAACCCGTGTCCCCTGCATCGGCAGGCGGACTCTCAACCACTGTGCCACCAGGGAAGCCCCTAGCATTCTTTTTTTTAAGGTTTTCTATTGGCCCCAGAATTTTGATAGTACTGTTTCTGACAGTACCTTTATTTACCAATTCAGACCACAGTAACAGTATTTACTTAGTTTTGGAATATATATCTGAAGCAGTGTTTAAGGTGGTATTCTTGGTAATACTAGTGCTAAGAAATGCTACAGGAAAAACAGAACGGTTCTTGGTTACCTTAGTTTGGGAAACATTGCTTTGTCCTTTTCCTTCTCCCCAAGGGTCACAATTCACATTATCAGGTTAAGGGCTCTGAGGAATAGTACCAGCACTGTTTTCCGTATTTGGCCCCAGATCCCTTCTTGTTTTGTTTTTCGTGTAATATCTAGTAACACTTTTGAAATCCAGGTAATGGTGAAACGTTGGTCATTGGTGTCCTTACGGATAATGGTACCACTCCTATAAATTGTGGACTGGGAGGTTGATGTGATTTGTGTGTGCCTGTGCATCCTATGGGAAAGAGTACCTCAGATTTGGCTCTTATCACACTGATAGTGTATAATTATGAGTTATTAATTTGAGGTCTTAACTAGGAGAAATTTAATTATGTAGTGTTCTCACTTCCCAATGACTTACCTGATTGCATACAGTTAAACTCCACTGGCTGCACTCCTTAATTGTTAGCATTTTTTCCGCCGGTATGTTGGAAACACATAAAAAGGATACTGTTGTTCCTGAAGAATTGTTGTGGATTATTTTAGAGATTAAAAATAATGCTGTTGGGTATTTCTTTTGAATTAGCTATTAGCAGGATTCTAATTTGCTGAGAAAGAACAGTTAACATATATCATGTAAATACTTTCTTATATTTATTAGATGCTTAATTGTGTTTTCTTTCTCTTTTCCTTGAATGAAAAGAAATTGAAAGCAGGGAATCAATTGTGCAAAGGATAAGAGCTCTGGAGTTGGACATGGAGATGGCCTTCAGCTCAGAAGAGTCTGGGTTGAAATCCAGCCACACTCCTTACTGGTTCAAAGCTACATACATGATTCATCACATAGCCTTTTTAAGCTTTCTTAAAAAGCTTAAACCTGTGATGAAACATAGGTTTCATCCTGTAGGATGAAACCTATCATATAAAGCTATTATGAGAATTAAATGCAATGGATTTGTAGAGTTCCCAGTACAGTTCCTGAAGTTCAGCAGCTGGTGCCAGTCATTGTTGATTTCCTTCTCCATCCTGATTTTGAACTTTGCTATAGTTATTACCATTTTTTTTTCAACATCAGGTTGCTTAGTTGTGCTCGTCTTCAATTAAATTTTTTTTTATACATTTATTTATTTATTGGCTGCGTTGGGTCTTCGTTGCTGCACGTGGGCTTTCTCGCGGCGAGGAGGGGCTACTCTTCGTTGCGGTGCATGGGCTTCTCATTGCAGTGGCTTCTTTTGTTGCGGAGCACGGGCTCTAGGTGCGCAGGCTTCAGTAGTTGTGGCACGTGGGCTCAGTAGTTGTGGCTCACAGGCTCTAGAGCGCAGGTTCAGTAGATGTGGCACATGGGCGTACTTGCTCCGCGGCACATGGGATCTTCCCAGACCAGGGCTCAGACCAGGGCTCAAACCCGTGTCCCCTGCATTGGCAGGTGGATTCTTAACTAGTGCGCCACCAGGGAAGTCCCAATTAAATTTTTAATTAAATCTCTACTGGGTGCTTATTATATGGCCTTAAAATTGCCATAAGTCATACATGGACATAATATATAAAGATGTGCCCTCAGAGACCTTACAGCTTGGTAGGGAAGATACCCATACATAAGATGAGGAAATTCTATGCTTTTGATATCTGGGAAGAGAAGGTGATGTTCCAGCAGGGTTAAGAATATAGATTAGGAGAGGAAAAAAGTCTAGATGGAGGGACAGCAGGAGCAGAGTCCTGAAGAGAGTGTTTGAGATCATTCTGGATTTGAATTACAACCAAAAGTTTGCCCTGTATTATCGGTTACTCCTGTGTGACTGATTCCTAGGGTCCCTGGACATCATAAGTTCTCTGTGGGTATTGATCATACCACTGCTGACACCACTTATAATTTGGCATGGCCAGTGTCTAGGGATGAATTTGGGGCCAGATTTTAAATAATTGTACATATCTCATTAAGGTGGTTGGTGTTTATCCTAAAGGTGAGGGGAGCCATTGAAAGGCATTAAACCGTATGAAAGGAGCATTGGAGGAATCTGCCAGTGTAGGAGCTCTAGTTTAAAGAGTGTAGCCTGTTCAAGAAGGCAGATGAAGTCATTTGAAGCAGGGGCAATTTGTCTGGAGTCCCTAGAATGTTAAGTGTGTTGACTTTTTGGGGGGGTGGGTGGTGGGTGGTAGAGGGAGGAAGGATCCATTCATCATGGATATTGTTTTATCCAAATGTTGAGAGAGTAAATGAAGAGGTTAATAAAGCATTTTCATACCATTTTAGATGTTTTTAGACTGTAGTAATAAAGCATGACAACTTTTTAAACTTAGATTATATTTGTTTGTTTATATTTGTTGTTCAGCTTGCTTATAGTTATATCCTTATAACCTAGGTTTAATTTTTGGACCTGTCTGCAAATGATCCACGTATTTATCTATAGATGATCTATATACTTACACATATGTATGACCTGTATATCTACCTGTATATTAACTAATCATATATCTAAGTTAATATTCCTAGTGTGAGTTTTAGGTTCTGACACAGGATAAGAATGTTCTTTTTCCTTTGTACAGGGTTGATTTGTTGTTGTTTCTTTTTGCTTTCTCTCTTTCAGGATCACTGTGGACCCAAGGAATTTTATGTATTTGGTGTGTTTTAAACAAGTAGTCATCATTCTTTTCCCTCAGCTTGTTCTAATTTGGGCATGGCTTGGTCCTTTCAAACTAGTTCTCTTCCCTGGAATGCGACCCCATTAATCTTTGAACTGTTTCTTGCTCATGTTACAAGATGTCTTAGATTCACTTTGTGCTTTTCCTGCCCAATATCTATCAGCCAGTTGTTTTAGCTCTTTTTATCAGGCAGTGGAATTTAGATAACAAAATCTGGTGCTGTGTGTCCTTACTGCTACTGAGATGCCCTTGCTTTCATTGGATAGGCTTGGGAAATAATAAATTTTGATTTTGTGTTGATATTTCCAATTCACATTTAACTTTATAGGGTTTTTACTTTGACTTTATCCTTTCTTCTCTAATGTTAAAAATTTGCATTCTTAGCAACAGTAGTTACTTTCCTTTATCCTACAGTATAAATATAGTAGTTTGAAAATGTTAATAACCGTAGAGTGATTGTAGGTTTGTATTTTATTCTCCTTGTTTTAAAAATGTATCCATGCAAGGATGTACAGTTGACAATCTGAATTATAAAATCATTTGAAAACATTTTCCCTCTGATTTTGTAACCAATTCGATCATTAGTTTGGTTTATTTGAATGAAATCTTTAACTTTTAAGGATTTCTTTAATATTTTAATGTATTTTTTCAGTGTGTAAAACATTTATATAGTTCCAGAATCAAAGCTGCATTACTAAGGTATGTTCACATTCTCCCTTTTCTTCCTATCCCTGCACTGTACCCTTCCTGCCCCACTTTTATTAGTTTCTGGTTTATTTTTCCACTGTTTTATTTTTGCAAATTTAATCACAAGTATGTTTTTTACCTGCCTTTCTTAAAAAGAAGTTTGTGTACACTGTTGTTTCTTCTTTTTTACTTAATATATTCTAGAGATCACTTCGTATACACTCTTTTCCATTCTTTTGTGCTTGTAGTTCATTTCCTAATTATAATAAATACTTGGGTTGTTTATATTCCATTGCTGTGAATAACCTTGTGGATGTATTGTTTTGTATTTGTGCAGGTATAGTTTCAAGATAGTGAGATTGTTGGCTAAAAGGTAAACGTGTTTGTAATTTGTTAGTGTCAGAAATTACCTTTTAAAAAAGCAGATCTGATTATGTCACCTTTTACGTAAAACCCTCAGTGGCTTCCTGTTGCTTTAAGGACAGAACTTCAAAACGTGGCCTTAAGGGTGTGCATATTTCTTAAACTTTGGGGTCTTGACCTCTCCTGTACCACATCTCCCTTTGCTTTCCTTGCTCCAGCCATGCAGGTCCTTCTCACATCTCCCGTGCCCATCATCATCTCCACCACCAGGGAGTGTGGCATTTGTTCTTTCCCTCTTCCTGGAATGCTTTTCCGTCCGGGTTTCAGTTATTCCTAGTTTCATTTAGAGCTTGTCTCAGGCATCACTTTTTTATGAAATTCGTTTTGTGTGAGTTTGCACATTTTATAATAAAGGTAGAATAGGGAACTTCGATATATCCACCACTTGCTACAGTAACTAGCAGTTTTCTTGACTTTACTGAAGTCAAGTTCTTCTATTAGGGACATTGTTGGCCTTCCTGGTGCTTATCAAAATTACAGGGTTACATTTGTTCACATGATTTAATGGATTTTTGTTTTCTCAAAAAGGCTGAGCTTCATTAAAGTAGAGATTCTTCTTGTTTTGTCCATAATTACTTTTCTAGTCCTTAGTTCAGTACTTGGGTTGTGAGTGCTCAAATTCCCTGGGCACTAGAATTGTCCAAGGGCAGGTTGAGGCTGTGTGGTTAAATGTGTGGTCTGTTGCACAGGGGTCTGTCAGACAGTCTTATTCAGGGATCTCAGTTAACACAGTGTAGGAGCTGATGATGCAACTCATTGATAAGACTGTTGTCTGTGTGCCTGATGCTGGAGTTTGCAGTCCATAGGACAGGCATTTGAGAAGGGAAGGTGGATGTACAGTGGGGGAGAACCCAGACTGGAAGCCACAGCAAGACAGATGGAAAGATGTGTCAGTTCTGTTGCCTCTGACCTTGGTTGTGTGGATATCCTGAAAGAGCTGGCCCTTTGCCATGGAGGTAACCACACACACTTGGCCCAGGAGGCAGAGACTCTCAGTGAGCCTGGGGGAAGGTAGAGTAGTTGTTGCAGCCTTGCATCATTGAAGCAAATGGGGAGTTCAGTGGGTGCAGGCTGCAGATGTCCTACCAGATGTGTGCCCCTTCACTTGCTCCCTCCGCGTGCTGCACAGTAGTCTCTCTTGTGGCCCGCCCAATCTAGAAACAAATGGGAGTGGAAATCTTGGGGAACGCGATTTAGCCTAGCCAAGTGAAAACGTTGCAAAGCAAAACGATGAGTTCAGGGTTTTAAATTACCAGGTCAGGTTCCACATAAGGGACCTGAAGGTTTCTACAACTGCCCTAAAACTGCAAATTGAATTCCCCGTTTGTAAGTGAAAACATTGGTTGGTAAGGAATGGGATCCTGAAAACTGGATTAGCGGCATATGGTCAGATTCTGATGTGGCTGGAGACCTTGAACACCTAAATTCTGCTGGGCTACCTTTCCCTGTAGAAGCAACCTTTCCATCCCTTCCCTGAACTTAATCTCCCTTTGCCTGAAAAACCTGCATTTGGCTTCCCCTAGGATCATCCCAAGAGGCCCCAAAGGGTGAGGTGCAAATTGTGACCCATGAAGAGGTAGGCCTACCCTCCAAAAGATTGTCTACTTTGCCATGAGAGAAATAGGAACCTGGGGAATATTTATGGGAATGGATGTTAAGGGTGTGAGTTGAAGGTGAAGGGAATGTAAAGTTGGGTTAGGCCAAATTTATTGATGTGGACCCATAAGGAGAGATTCTGTATTCAGTGTTACAGCTTGAGGGCTTAGAAAGGGCTCTGCTTGGTTGATTGCCTGAAACAAACCGAAGGGTGACCTGTACTAAGTGGAGTTGAGGTGCCAGAACTACCTTGGTATACTGTGGAGGAAGGTATCCAAAGGCTTAGGGAGATTGGAGTATTGGAGTGGATTTGTCATGAAAGACTTACCCTTCCTGGGAAGGTTCACAACTCAGGCCTTATGCCACAGCCATAAGACACCTGCAAGACATCTGAGCATTTGGTACGATAAGCCCCAGTATCCTTGAGAACTCTGGTCACTCTTCTCTGTAGATCAGAAATCACAGTGGGATCTGCTGGCACTGAACTGGGATCTGTAAATGCTGTGGTGACAGTTGGATCCTGGGTTGTGAGGTCTATTAAATGGTCTTTTTTATTTAGAATCAATCTCTGGGTTGTAACTACTGGTAATTTTTTGGTTACTCTGGTATTTTTGTGTAACCCTCTGAAATTTTTCCTTAAATTGACCCAGTGAAAGATAAAAGCAATTTTATGTACTTTCCGTTCATAATTACTCTTCACCACAAGCTTTAGTCCATAAAGTAGGGTTCATCTAAAATACATTAGCCTTTAAATATATAGTTTATATGACCTGTGGGACTATAATTTGGTGGACTCTTTTTGGAAGGTGGCGTCATTGAAACAATATAAAATGCCTGTACTCTGTTCGGCCTAGCAATTCCACTGCTAGGAATTTATGGTATAGATGTATTTGCACAAATGTACAAACCTGTATGTGTAAGATTTTTCATTATAGTGGTGTTTGTGGTAGTGAAAAATGAGAAACATCTGTCTAATATTGAAGTTAACAGTAAAGTAAGTGATCTTTATGTCCATACTCTGGAATGTTCTGTCACTATTAAAAATAAGAGGGAAATAAAAATAAGAGGAAAAAATTCCCTATACTGCATGGAAAATGTAATGTTTAGTAAGAGAAGCAAGTTGTAGAACTTTGTGTGTGCATGTATGTGTTTTAAGATGTTTGTATATCTATACTTACTATGCTTTAAGAATTTGCATATGTCATTAGATTCACAGCAGTCTTTTAACAGTGGTTACCTCTGAGGGATGTGAGAATGATGAAGGAAGGGGGAGGAGGGCTCCATGTAAACAGTCTGGCAGCTTCTTTTTTTTTTTTATTTATTTTTTTTGAATTTTTGAATTTTATTTTTATATAGCAGGTTCTTATTAGTTATCTATTTTATACATATTAGTGCATATGGGTAGCTTCTTAATCTGAGTTAATAGTAAGTAGCAAATTCCCCTTTGGTTTAAGGATAGTTGACTTTTCAGAGTCTTGCCTTTTTGATTTTTCTTTTTTCTTTTTTTTTTTTTTTGGTGAAATATACTGAAAGTACAGAAGTAGTTACAGATCCATGGTTTGTGACATACCAGCCATGGAACTCTACTCATTTTGTCATTAATTTCATTCACTCGGTCATGTATAGTTGTAGTTTGTTTATTCATGTAATGATTTATTCATGTATTATCCATGGTAGTAGTTCATTCTTCTGTTGATAAATATTGGGTTGTTCCCAATTTGAGCCTGTTAAGGTCCCCCAAGGACAAGAAGACAACAAGTTGGGATTAGATTTTGCTGTATTGGGAGAAATACTTGTGAGAAAGCCAACAGCCCCTTGCAGGACTGATGTATGTAGAGGAGGAAGAGGTTGGAGGGAACGTTTGGTACGATAAGTCTTCAGACTTCAGTGCAGTTCTAAGAAAGTTTAAGCAAGACCAGTGACATGTCCTCCAGCCAAAGTTAGGGTCAGAGGAGTTCCTTCTGCAGGAATGGACCTGCTTTAGCATCCTGCCTATGGCCAGTCATTGGCTAGAACAGCCTGTGGGAAATGTTGGGCTGGGGGAATGGTGATGATGGATTCAGAACAGAGCAGCTCCCCATGTTAGGTGATCCAACAGGCTCATTTCCATGACTGTCACGGGGCTCATGTGAGCAGACATGCTGTGAACATTCAGGTGCATGTTTCTTGTTTGCTTTTTTGTTGGGTAGACTTAGGAGTAGAATTGTTGGGTCATATATTATGCCTATGTCTGGTATTAGTAGATAATGCCAAACTTCCAGTGTGGATATACCTATCAGTTTCTATTCCAGCTACAGCAGGGGTCCCCAACCCCCAGGCTGCGGACAGGTACCCGTCTGCGGCCTGTTAGGAACCGGGCTGCACAGCAGGAGGCGAGTGAGCGAAGCTTCATCTGCTGCTCCCCATCACTTGCATTACCGCCTGAGCCATCCCCCCCCACCACCCCCACCCATGGAAGAATTGTCTTCCATGAAACTGGTCCCTGGTGCCAAAAAGGTTGGGGACTGCCGGTGTAGAGCAAACAGAGAGCAGAGGGTGGGGGAGAGGGCAAGGGTGGGGAAAAGAGGAGGAGGGAATGGGTGGGAGTGGGAATTTTCTTCATCTTAAGCAGCTAAGATTACTAGGGTGGTTTGTAACCATAGCATACTCATTAACCTATCTTGTCAGATAAACTCTTTTTTTTGTTTTAAATACACTTTATTTTTAAGAGCAGCTTTAGGTTCATAGCAAAACTGAGTAGAAAGTACAGAGTTCCCCTGTACCCTCTGATCCCACACAAGCACAGCCTCCCCCATTAGCAGCATCCTGCACCAGATTGTACATTTGTTAGAATGGGTGAACCTACATTGACAAATCATTATCATCCAAAGTCCATAGTTCACATAGGGTTCACTCTTGGTGTTCTATATTCTGTGGGTTTTGACATTTATAATATGTATCCGACATTATAGTGTCATAGAGAATAGTTTCACTGCTCTAAGAATCTTCTGTGCTGTATTTGTTTTTTTCTGATTTCTGTCTTCATTCCATTGTGGTCATAATACTATGTAATTAAAAGCTTATGAAATTTTTTGAAGCTTGCTTTATGGTCCAACATATGATCACTTTTTGTAAATGTCCTGTGTGTGCTTGGAAAGGATGTGCCTCTGTCTTTGTTAGATGCAGTGTTCTATATTTGTTAGTTTAACTTGGTTAATTGTGTTAAATTCTTCTACATCCTTTTTTCCTTTTCGTTTGCTGGTTGTATTGGTTACCAAGAGAAATGTATTAATACTCATATTTTGCATTTGTCTGTTTCTTCTTACTTGCGATAATTTTTGCTTTATCTATTTTGTGGCTATGTTACTAGGTGCATACAATGTTTAGCATTGTGTATTTTCTTTACCGGTTGAGTCCTTTAAAATAATTGTCTTTCCTTAAGGCAAAAGTGTTATTAGAGGTAAAGGTTGATTAGCTTAATATTAATGTAGTTGCATTATCTTTTCTCTGATTAGCAGGTGCAGTGTATATCTTTTTTTTTAACCTTGTACTTTCAGTCTTTGTACTATGTTTTGGACGTTTCTGTTTTCAGCAGTATATAGCTGGGATTTTAAAAATCTAGTCAGACAATATTTCTCATAATTGGAGTGTTTAGTCTATTGATATTTAAATTTAACCCAACTGTTGACATAGTTGGGTTTGAGTATGTTGTCTTAATAAGTGCTTTCTGTTTATTGTACCTGTTTTATGTGTCTTTTACTCCTTTCTTGGCTTTCTTTGAATGCCTTTTTTTTTTTTCCTCTGCTAACCTCAAAGTTACTTAAAACATGCATCTTTGACTTGTCAAAATCTAATATTTGGTTGTTTCCCCCTCTTCCTGGACACTTAAACTCCATTTATATTAGTTTCACTTAGGTAGCACAGTTTGTGCTATTTTAATTCTGTGTATATTTTGTCTTAGGACGTTATTAATTTGTACAGTAGTAGCCATTTAGATTTACCCTTTTCATTGCTCTTCGTTCCTTGTTATAATTCCAGTCCAATCCAATTCCACTTCCATTTTCCTTCTGCCTGAAGAACATTCTTTATTTCTCCCCTGTTGTGTGACTCCTAATAGTGAATTCTTTGAGTATATGTTAGTCTAAAAATATCTCAAATTGATTTTCCCTTTTGAGGGATATTTTTGATATGTATAGAGTTCTGACTTGTCAGTTTTCTTCTAAGGTGTTGAAAGAAGTTATTAGATTTTTAGCTTTCATTTTTTTTCTTAAAGTAAACTCTCAGTTTAATATTTGCTGTCATGGATGGGATCTATCTTTTTTACTTCAGGCTTTTATGGTTTTTTTTTTTTTTTTTTTTTTTTTTTGGTCTTTGGTTTTCAACAGTTTTTATGATGTGTCTAGGTATATATTTCTTTTTATTTATATTTTGTGTTTATAGGTCTTACTGAATCTGTGGTAATGTTTTCTATTCTTTTGAGAAGTTTGTAGCCATTATCTTTTAAAGTATTTCTGCTGCCCTGTCCCCCCTACCCCCTGCTCCATTTAAATGCATGTGAGGCGTTCCCAGTCTCTTACCCTTTGCATGCTTCGTCCTGGGTATTTCTTCTGATCTGTCTTTGTTCACTAATTTTTAACGAGACCAGCCTATTGATAATCTATCCATTGAGTTTATTGTATTTTTTCACTTCTGGAAAATCTGGTTCTGTGATAGTTTTCTACCAAAGTTTTATATCTTATTTTTCTATCTCTGAACATAATAGTCACAGCTATTTTATTTTTCATTTAATAATTTTATTTATTCCTGTAACCTTCCTGTAGCTTACTATAAAGTATGATTTTGTAACTGCAACACCTAGTAGCACAGTGGGTCTGCTTTTTTTTGTTGTTTATCTGTCGTTTCTGCTAGTTTTTATTTTGTCTCTTTCTGGGCTAACTTGCATGGTTGCACATGTAGTAGATTACATTTTTTAAAGTGTTTGAGATAATTTGGGGTCAGGATGATATTCCTAGACAGGATTTATGCTTGCTCTGCCAGACGTCTGAGGGAGCTGGCAGCTTGGGATCACCTCTGCTAAGTTTTAGGGTAAAGAGGAGTTGCGGCTGGACTTCTTACCATTCCCCCAGCTCCCAAGAGCAATTCAGGATTCCATGTCATAGAGATGTGGGTTCACCAGCCCCCTCCTTCCTTTGGTAGTCCCTGGGTTCTGGTCTTTGGCCCCTCACCTTGCAAAGTTATTAGCCTCTAGCTGCCCCTTAACACTTGGCAGTTACTCTCAGGGAGAAAAGTGGTTGCATATGTGGGGTTTACCTACCACTCTAGGTCCTGCCTCTGGAAGCACTGCTATCTTCAAGTTCTTTGATGCCTTCAAGCATGTGGTTAGTGTATGTGTCACTGTGTGTGTTCATGTTTTTGTCACGGAAGTTTTCAGTCATATACGGTCGTTCCTCGATATCTGCTGGGGATTGGTTCTAGTATCCCCAGAGGATACCAAAATCCATAGATACCAAAATCAAGTCCCTTACATAGAACGACGTAGTTTTTTGCATATAACCTATGCACATCTTCCCATGTACTTTGTCATTTCTAAATTATTTATAATATCTAATACAGCATAAATATTGCATAAATGGTTGTAAATGCAATGTAAAAGCTGTGTAAATAGTTGCCAGTGCTTTCAGGAACTTTCTGGAATTTTTTTTCCCCTGAATATTTTTGATCTGAGATAGGTTGAATCTGTTGACGTGGAACCCACAGATGTGGAGGGTGAACTGTACAATAGTCAAGAAAATAGTGTGAAAGATCCCCCTTTGTCTCTGTGACACCATTCCAGTGATCTTCCTGACCTTGATAGCTTCCTGGCTTCTGGTATGGCAAGATGTTCCAGGCTCTTCATATATTTCCTCCCCCTCACCTGGAATTAACCTTTTCTATAAGAAACCCTGCTTCCCAATAGTTTTTGTTAAGGGTATTCTTTTAGATTTTATTTTGATATTCTAGCTTTCAGGAGAGTGGTCTAAATTACCAGTCCATCCCTACCAGGATTGTCCATTTTTTACATTGATTCCTGCAGGTGGCCTTTAAAGACACATCAAAGATTCAGGGTTACTTTTTGCCAGTGGTTTTAGGCAGGGGTCGTTGTGCCACGGACGTTTTCTCAGTCTGGTGAAACCTGTGGATACCTTCTCAGAATGTTTCTGAATACAAGTGAATAAAATACAAGGGAGCAAAGAAGAAATGTTATATTTAAATAGTTATTAAAATATGAAAACAATGTTAATTTAGTAATATGGCTTTTTTGTTAATATGTTAAGTGACAGATAAGACATACAGAAACAGTTTCATATTTTAAGGTACTAAAGTGACAGCTCTTGATGTTTATCAAAAAGTAAATTGAGGTGGTCTTTTCTCTCCTTTCACATATTGATCAACAAATAATTGATAGGGAATACAAGAGAGCATAGTAGATCTGTGTGTCACAGCACTGTAATCCTGACACACTAGCTACCCAGAGTGAGGTCAGACTTTATAGGCCGAACCACTGTCCTCCATAAAACTGCCGTCACTACAGACACCAACAATAAACTTGGTGGTCCACAGGCCACCCACGTTTCTGACCACCTGGCTACGAATTCGGGGGTCCTCGTGACCTCATGTTTGATAATTTACTAGAACAACTCACAGAACTCAGGAAAATGCTATATACTTATGATACAGTTTCATTATAGCAGAAAAGGATCCAAATCCATAACCATCCAAAAGAAGAAGCACACAGGACAAGGTCTGGAAGGGTTTGAATGGGAATCTTCTAGTTTTCTTCTGTGGAGTCAGGAAGTGGAGTATCACTGACCTGCACATGGATATGTAATGGTGCATGGAGTTAGAGTATTGTAGACCAGGGAAGCTCTCTCCGGCTTCTATGTCCAGAGTGTTTATTGGGGTTTCGTTATGTGAGCATGGCTGATTGAATCATTGGCCATGAGGTTGAGCTTGGTCTTTAGCTTCCCTCCCTGAAAGTTGGGCTATCAGGGGATTCAATGCTCCAATCCTCTAATCCCGTGGTTGGTCTTTTTGGTGTGGCCAGCCCCATCCTGAGTCATCTTGTTAGCACAAACTATCTAGGGACCCACCATAAATCACAAACACTCCTGTCATTTAGGACATTCCAACGATTTAGAAGGTACTTCCCAGGAACGGGGGTGGGGAGGGGGCAAGGTCCAGCCAAACTCTTTGTTTTACAACAGTCACCAATTCTGTTGTCACAGTTTGATGACTAATGCCCTGATGGCTGATCCACTCCGGTCATGTCTTGTTCTGTGGCAGGCCTCATAACTTAATTTAGAAGTAGTTGATGAGGGCTTCCCTGGTGGCGCAGTGGTTAAGAATCCACCTCAGAGGACACGGGTTCAATCCCTGGTCTGGGAAGATCCCACATACCGTGGAGCAGCTAAGCCCGTGTGCCACAACTACTGAGCCTGCGCTCTAGAGCCCACGAGCTACAACTACTGAAGCCCGCGCGCCTAGAGCCCATGGTCCACAATAAGAGAAGCCACCGCAATGAGAAACCCGCGCACCTCAAGGAAGAGTAGCCCTCGCTTGCCGCAACCAGAGAAAAGCCCGCACGCAGCCACAAAGACCCAATGCAGCCAAAAAAAAAAAAAACCCCGAAGTAATTGATGAGCTTAAAAGCTGTTTTGAGATCTGTAATAAATGCAGTGGGGTGGAAAGATCTGTGATTTCTGTTGCTGAGAAAGTCAGGGATACTGGTAAAATAATGTGGTTTCATACGCTCATGATGGAAGGAAGTGCTTGCTGTATAATTCAGGTGAAAGTTAGGAAAATGAAGATAGAATTTTTCCCTCATCCAAATTCATGATACTTGTGAATTTTGTCCATCCTTAAGAGCTCCTATGTTAGAACTTGGTGGTTGGGTGTCTTGTGATTTAGGCTGTTTAATAATTTTGTTTATATTGATAAGAGAGTTTGTGGCCCTGAAGGCCTTCAGATATACACTTGGTATGTACTGTAGCCAAACACTGGGTAATTAACAATGCTGTGTTCAAACAGCCCTTCATTTTAATCTTGAGGTTTTAGCCAAAGGGACAGCCTATGCTGGAGACCTCTAGAGCACTGTTTTTACATGCCATCCATTAAAACATTTGTGACTGGGCTTTCTGGTAAATTCTTTTGGGTACTTAGGAAGGTTCTGAGTTGTAATACAATGTTTTTTCTTTCCAGATTTATAGAATCTAAAACTATTGACCCTTTTTCTCTCTTAACATTTTATTGTGAACATTTTCAAGTATACAGAAGAGTTGAAACGCAGTCGAACGTCTGTATACTCACCATCCAGATTCAGGAATTGCAAATACTTTGCCACCTTTTTTTTTTAAATAATTTTTTTAAATTTTATTTTATTTATTTATTTTTGGTTGCATTAGGTCTTTGTTGCTGCGTACGGGCTTTCTCTAGTTGTGGCGAGTGGGGGCTACTGTTGGTTGCGGTACGTGGGCTTCTCGTTGCACTGACTTCTCTTGTTGTGGAGCACAGGGTCTAGGTGCGCAGGCTTCAGTAGTTGTGGCACGTGGGCTCAGTAGTTGTGGCTCACGGGTTCCAGAGCACAGGCTCAGTATTTGTGGCACATGGGCTTAGTTGCTCCGCGGCATGTGGGATCTTCCCAGACGAGGGCTTGACCCGTGTCCCCTGCTTTGGCAGGCAGATTCTTAACCATTGCGCCACCAGGGAAGCCCTACCACCTTTTCTTAATCTATTTTTAAAAATCACATCTTAGGAAATAAGCTACAGACTTTGGAGTACCTACAGTAAATCTGTGTTGTTGCCACCAATTCCAAATTTTGCTGTTCTTCTCTCTCTGCTGTTGTTTTCCCCAAACTTTTTATTTATTTATTTATTTATTTATTTTGCGGTACGTGGGCCTCTCGCTGTTGTGGCTTCTCCCGTTGCAGAGCACAGGCTCCGGACGTGCAGGCTCAGCGGCCATGGCTCACGGGCCCAGCCGCTCCGCGGCATGTGGGATCTTCCCGGACCGGGACACGAACCCGTGTCCCCTGCATCGGCAGGCGGACTCTCAACCACTGCGCCACCAGGGAAGCCCTCCCCAAACTTTTAAAATGAAACTTCCTATGCACTGAAAAGTTAAACCTATAGCTGAGTTATACCTGTATATTTTCCATTGATATTCATTTGCTGACATTTTGTTATACTCACATTTTTTGTTGTTAAGCCATTTGAAAGTTGCAGTAAATTGCAGACATCATGATACTTTTAAAAATAAGGATTTTTTTTGGTAACTACAATATCATAATTAAGAAATTAAGAAAATTATTTCTTGTTTAATATTCAGGTGCTATTCAGATTTTAGCCATATGTCATTTTTCACATAAATATTTGTGATAGCATACATTCCTCCCCACACTTCGAACCCTTTGTGACGACAACTGTAAGACACTTGTTGGCAGCCCAAACTTCAGCTTAACACTTGGTGTGTTTAGCGGTTTGTACTTTTCCACTAGTGTTGAGATTTCTTTGGAACATGGCACTTTTGCTGAAGCAGTTTTAGAAATTTATTTTATTTTTATAAATAGCACTGTTTCGTGATAGCAGCTGGCAGCAAATATTTTGATATGTAACTTTTTTTAAAAAAATATTTATTTATTTATTTATTTAGGCTGCTCCAGGTCTTAGTTGCAGCATGCATGTGGAATCTTAGTTCCCCTACCAGGGATCGAACCTGTGCCCCCTGCAGTGGAAGCACAGAGTTTTAACCACTGGACCACCAGGGAAGTCCCTGTGTTTATTTTTAAAATAAGAAATTTATCTCAGCTATGCTACTTGTAGTCTGTATGTCCACGTGCATTTTAATTTCGGTGCTGTAGGTTTTTATTATTTATTTTTTTAACATCTTTATTGGAGTATAATTGCTTCACAATATTGTGTTAGTTTCTGCTGTATAACAAAGGTACTGTAGGGGTTTTTTTATATATGAATTTATTTATATTTGGCTGCGTTGGGTCTTCATTGCTGCACACGGGCTTTCTCTAGTTGCAGTGAGCCGGGGCTACTGTTCATTGAGGTGCGCGGGCTTCTTGTTGTGGTAGCTTCTCTTGTTACGGAGCACGGGCTCTAGGTGCGCAGGCTTCAGAAGTTGTGGTGTGCGGGCTCAGTAGTTGTGGCTCACGGGCTCTAGAGTGCAGGCTCATTAGTTGTGGCTCATGGGCTTAGTTGCTCCACGGCATGTGAGATCTTCCCGGACCAGGGTTCAAACCTGTGTCCCCTTCGTTGGCAGGCGGATTCTTAACCACTGCCCCACCAGGGAAGTCCCGGTGCCGTAGGGTTTTAATTTCCAAAATGGAACAAGTATAGTGTGTGCCTTGTGGTGGTTGTATAGAGTCTGAGTTGATGCATGTATAGCAGTGTGTGACACACAGCATGTGCTTGGGGACACTTGTTTGTGAAATTGTGAGAATCTTGTGATCCCCTTTCAGCTGGTTACAGAAATATTTTGAGTTTCAAAACTAAATTCATGACATGTTTGGTTTTTTTTTTTGTTTTTTTTTTTTTTTTTAAACATCTTTATTGGGGTATAATTGCTTTACAATGGTGTGTTAGTTTCTGCTTTACAACAAAGTGAATCAGCTATACATATACATATGTTCCCATATGTCTTCCCTCTTGCGTCTCCCTCCCTCCCACTCTCCCCATCCCACCCTTCCAGGCTGTCACAAAGCACCGAGCTAATATCCCTGTGCCTTGCGGCAGCTTCCCCCCAGCTATCTACCTTACTACGTTTGTTAGTGTGTATATGTCCATGACTCTCTCTCGCCCTGTCAAAACTCACCCTTCCCCCTCCCCATATCCTTAAGTCCGTTCTCCAGTAGGTCTGCGTCTTTATTCCTGTCTTACCCCTAGGTTCTTCATGACATTTTTTTCGCTTAAATTCCATATATATGTGTTAGCATACGGTATTTGTCTTTTTCTTTCTGACTTACTTCACTCTGTATGACAGATTCTAGGTCTATCCATCTCATTACAAATAGCTCAATTTCATTTCTTTTTAAGGCTGAGTAATATTCCATTGTGTATATGTGCCACATCTTCTTTATCCATTCATCCGATGATGGGCGCTTAGGTTGTTTCCATGTCCTGGCTATTGTAAATAGAGCTGCAATGAACATTTTGGTACATGACTCTCTTTGAATTTTGGTTTTCTCAGGGTATATGCCAAGTAGTGGGATTGCTGGGTCATATGGTAATTCTATTTGTAGTTTTTTAAGGAACCTCCATACTGTTCCCCACAGTGGCTGAACCAATTCACATTCCCACCAGCAGTGCAAGAGTGTCCCCTTTTCTCCACACCCTCTCCAGCATTTATTGTTTCTTGATTTTTTGATGATGGCCATTCTGACTGGTGTGAGATGATATCTCATTGTAGTTTTGATTTGCATTTCTCTAATGATTAATGATGTTGAGCATTCTTTCATGTGTTTGTTGGCATTCTGTATATCTTCTTTGGAGAAATGTCTATTTAGGTCTTCTGCCCATTTTTGGATGGGGTTGTTTGTATTTTTGTTATTGAGCTGCATGAGCTGCTTGTAAATTTTGGAGATTAATCCTTTGTCAGTTGCTTCATTTGCAAATGTTTTCTCCCATTCTGAGGGTTGTCTTTTGGTCTTGGTTATGGTTTCCTTTGCTGTGCAAAAGCTTTGAAGTTTCATTAGGTCCCATTTGTTTATTTTTGTTTTTATTTCCATTACTCTAGGAGGTGGGTCAGAAAGGATCTTGCTGTGATTTATGTCATAGAGTGTTCTTCCTATGTTTTCTTCTAAGAGTTTGATAGTTTCTGGCCTTACATTTAGGTCTTTAATCCATTTTGAGCTTATTTTTGTGTATGGTGTTAGGGAGTGATCTAATCTCATACTTTTACATGTACCTGTCCAGTTTTCCCAGCACCATTTATTGAAGAGGCTGTCCTTTCTCCACTGTACATTCCTGCCTCCTTTATCAAAGATAAGGTGTCCATATGTGCGTGGGTTTATCTCTGGGCTTTCTATCCTGTTCCACTGATCTATCTTTCTGTTTTTGTGCCAGTACCATACTGTCTTGATTACTGTTGCTTTGTAATATAGTCTGAAGTCAGGGAGCCTTATTCCTCCAGCTCCTTTTTTCGTTCTCAAGATTGCTTTGGCTATTCGGGGTCTTTTGTGTTTCCATACAAATTGCGAAATTTTTTGTTCTAGTTCTGTGAAAAATGCCAGTGGTAGTTTGATAGGGATTGCATTGAATCTGTAGATTGCTTTGGGTAGTAGAGTCATTTTCACAATGTTGATTCTTCCCATCCAAGAACATGGTATATCTCTCCATCTATTTGTATCATCTTTAATTTCTTTCATCAGTGTCTTATAATTTTCTGCATACAGGTCTTTCATCTCCTTAGGTAGGTTTATTCCTAGATATTTTATTCTTTTTGTTGCAATGGTAAATGGGAGTGTTTTCTTGATTTCACTTTCAGATTTTTCATCATTAGTATATAGGAATGCCATAGATTTCTGTGCATTAATTTTGTATCCTGCTACTTTACCAAATTCATTGATTAGCTCTAGTAGTTTTCTGGTAGCATCTTTAGGATTCTCTATGTATAGTATCATGTCATCTGCAAACAGTGACAGCTTTACTTCTTCTTTTCCAATTTGGATTCCTTTTATTTCCTTTTCTTCTCTGATTGCTGTGGCTAAAACTTCCAAAACTATGTTGAATAAGAGTGGTGAGAGTGGGCAACCTTGTCTTGTTCCTGATTTTAGTGGAAATGCTTTCAGTTTTTCACCATTGAGGATGATGTTTGCTGTGGGCTTGTCATATATGGCTTTTATTATGTTTAGGAAAGTTCCCTCTATGCCTACTTTCTGGAGGGTTTTTATCATAAATGGGTGTTGAATTTGTCGAAAGCTTTCTCTGCATCTATTGAGATGATCATATGGTTTTTCTCCTTCAATTTGTTAATATAGTTTATCACATTGATAGATTTGCGTATATTGAAGAATCCTTGCATTCCTGGAATAAACCCCACTTGATCATGGTGTATGACCCTTTTAATGTGCTGTTGGATTCTGTTTGCTAGTATTTTGTTGAGGATTTTTGCATCTATGTTCATCAGTGATATTGGCCTGTAGTTTTCTTTCTTTGTGACATCCTTGTCTGGTTTTGGTATCAAGGTGATGGTGGCTTCGTAGAAGGAATTTGGGAGTGTTCCTCCCTCTGCTATATTTTGGAAGAGTTTGAGAAGGATAGGTGTTAGCTCTTCTCTAAACGTTTGATAGAATTCACCTGTGAAGCCATCTGGTCCTGGGCTTTTGTTTGTTGGAAGGTTTTTAATCACAGTTTCAATTTCAGTGCTTGTGATTGGTCTGTTCATATTTTCTATTTCTTCCTGATTCAGTCTTGGCAGGTTGTGCATTTATAAGAATTTGTCCATTTCTTCCAGATTGTCCATTTTATTGGCATAGAGTTGCGTGTAGTAACCTCTCATGATTTTTTTTATTTCTGCAGTGTCAGTTGTTACTTCTCCTTTTTCATTTCTAATTCTATTGATTTGAGTCTTCTCCCTTTTTTTCTTGATGAGTCTGGCTAGTGGTTTATCTATTTTGTTTATCTTCTCAAAGAACCAGCTTTTAGTTTTATTGATCTTTGCTATTGTTTCCTTCATTTCTTTTTCATTTATTTCTGATCTGATTTTATGATTTCTTTCCTTCTGCTAGCTTTGGGGTTTTTTTGTTCTTCTTTCTCTAATTGCTTGAGGTGCAAGGTTAGGTTGTTTATTCGAGATGTTTCCTGCTTCTGAAGGTGGGCTTGTATTGCTATAAACTTCCCCCTTAGAACTGCTTTTGCTGCATCCCATAGGTTTTGGGTCGTTGTGTCTCCATTGTCATTTGTTTCTAGGTATTTTTTTATTTCCTCTTTGATTTCTTCAGTGATCACTTCATTATTAAGTAGTGTATTGTTTAGCCTCCATGTGTTTGTATTTTTTACAGATCTTTTCCTGTAATTGATATCTAGTCTCATGGCGTTGTGGTCGGAAAAGATACTTGATACAATTTCAGTTTTCTTAAATTTACCAAGGCTTGATTTGTGACCCAAGATATGATCTATCCTGGAGAATGTTCCATGAGCACTTGAGAAAAATGTGTATTCTGTTGTTTTTGGATGGAGTGTCCTATAAATATCAATTAAGTCCATCTTGTTTAATGTATCATTTAAAGCTTGTGTTTCCTTACTTATTTTCATTTTGGATGATCTGTCCATGGGTGAAAGTGGGGTGTTAAAGTCCCCTACTATGAATGTGTTACTGTTGATCTCCCCTTTTATGGTTGTTAGTATTTGCCTTATGTATTGAGGTGCACCTATGTTGGGTGCATAAATATTTACAATTGTTATATCTTCTTCTTGGATCGATCCCTTGATCATTATGTAGTGTCCTTCTTTGTCCCTTTTAATAGTCCTTATTTTAAAGTCTATTTTGTCTGATATGAGAATTGCTACTCCAGCTTTCTTTTGGTTTCCATTTGCATGGAATATCTTTTTCCATCCCCTTACTTTCAGTCTGTATGTGTCTCTAGTTCTGAAGTGGGTCTCTTGTAGACAGCATATATAAGGGTCTTGTTTTTGTATCCATTCAGCCAATCTGTGTCTTTTGGTGGGAGCATTTAGTCCATTTACATTTAAGGTAATTATTGATATGTATGTTCCTATTTCCATTTTATATATTGTTTTGGGTTCGCTACTATAGGTCATTTCCTTCTCTTGTGTTTCGTGTCTAGAGAAGTTCCTTTAGCATTTGTTGTAAAGCTGGTTTGGTGGTGCTGAACTCTCTCAGCTTTTGCTTGTCTGTAAAGGTTTTAATTTCTCCATCAAATGTGAATGAGATCCTTGCTGGGTAGAGTAGTCTTGGTTGCAGGCTATTCTCCTTCATCACTTTCAGTATGTCCTGCCACTCCCTTCTGGCTTGTAGGGTTTCTGCTGAGAGGTCCGCTGTTAACCTTATGGGGATTCCCTTGTGTGTTATTTGTTGTTTTTCCCTTGCTGCTTTTAATATGCTTTCTTTGTATTTAATTTTTGACAGTTTGATTAATATGTGTCTTGGCGTGTTTCTCCTTGTATTTATCCTGTATGGGACCCTCTGTGCTTCCTGGACTTGATTAACTATTTCCTTTCCCATATTAGGGAAGTTTTCAACTATAATCTCTTCAAATATTTTCTCAGTCCCTTTCTTTCTTTCTTCTTCTTCTGGAACCCCTATAATTCGAATGTTGGTGCGTTTCATGTTGTCCCAGAGGTCTCTGAGACTGTCCTCAGTTCTTTTCATTCTTTTTTCTTTATTCTGCTCTGCAGTAGTTATTTCCACTACTTTATCTTCCAGGTCACTTATCCGTTCTTCTGCCTCAGTTATTCTGCTATTGATCCTATCTAGAGTGATTTTAATTTCATTTATTGCATTGTTCATCGTTGCTTGTTTCATCTTTAGTTCTTGTAGGTCCTTGTTAACTGTTTCTTGCATTTTGTCCATTCTACTTCCAAGATTTCAGATCATCCTTACTATCATTATTCTGAATTCTTTTTCAGGTAGATTGCCTATTTCCTCTTCATTTGTTAGGTCTGGTGGGTTTTTATCTTGCTCCTTCATCTGCTGTGTGTTTTTCTGTCTTCTCATTTTGCTTATCTTACTGTGTTTGGGGTCTCCTTTTTGCAGGCTGCAGGTTCGTAGTTCCCGTTGTTTTTGATGTCTGTCTCCAGTGGCTAAGGTTGTTTCAGTGGGTTGTGTAGGCTTCCTGGTGGAGGGGACTAGTGCCTGTGTTGTGCTGGATGAGGCTGGATCTTGTCTCTCTAGTGGGCAGGTTCACGTCTGGTGGTGTGTTTTGGGGTGTCTGTGGCCTTATTATGATTTTAGGCAGCCTCTCTGCTAATGGGTGGGGTTGTGTTCCTGTTTTGCTAGTTGTTTGGCATAGGTTGTCCAGCACTGTGGCTTGCTGGTCGTTGAGTGAAGCTGGGTGCTGGTGTTAAGATGGAGGTCTCTGGGAGATTTCCGCTGTTTAATATTATGTGGAGCTGGGAGGTCTCTTGTTGACCAGTGACCTGAAGTTGGCTCTCCTACCTCAGAGGCAGAGCCCTGACTCCTGGCTGGAGCACCAAGAGCCTTTCATCCACACGGCTCAGAATAAAAGGGAGAAAAAGTAGAGAGAATTAGTAGAAGTATGAGGAAAGAAAGAAGGAAAGGAGGAAAGGAAGGAAGGAAGAAAGAAGCAAAGAAGGAAAGAAAGGAGGGAGGGAGGGAGGGAGGGAGGAAGGAAGGAAGGAGGGAAAGAAGGAAAAAAAGACAGAAAGAAAGATGATACAGTAAAAATAAAGTATAATATAGTTATTGAATTAAAAAATATTTAGAAAAAAAAAGGGACGGATAGAACCTTAGGACAAATGTTGGAAGCAAAGCTATACAGAGAAAATCTTACACAGAAGCATACACATACACCTTCACAAAAAGAGGTAAAGGGGGAAAAATCATAAATCCTGCTCCCTGATACCACCTCCTCAATTTGGGGTGATTCGTTGTCTAAAGGAGGGAGGGAAGGAAGGAAAGAAAGAAAGAACGAAGGTAAAGTATAATAAAGTTATTACAATTAAACTTAATTATTAAGAAAAAGAATTTTTAAAAAAAAGTCATGGACGGATAGAGCCCTAGGACAAATGGTGGAAGCTAGAGTATACAGACTAGATGTCACACAGGAGCATACACGTACACCTTCACAAAAAGAGGAAAAGGGAAAAAAATCATAGATTTCGCTCCTAAATTCCACCTCTTCAATTTGGGATCATTCCTTGTCTATTCAGGTATTCCACAGATGCAGGGTATATCAAGTTGATTGTGGAGCTTTAATCCGCTGCTTATGTGGCTGCTGGGAGAGATTTGCCTTTCTCTTCTTTGTTTTCACAGCTCACAGGAGCTCAGCTTTGGATTTGGCCCTGCCTCTGCGTGTAGGTCGCTGGAGGGCGTCTGTTTTTTCGCTCAGACAGGACGGGGTTAAAGGAGCCGCTGATTCGGGGCCTCCGGCTCACTCAGGCCGGGGGTTGGGGGATGGGGGAAGGAGGGGCACTGCGTGCGGGGCCGGCCTGCGGGCGGCAGAGGCAGCGTGACGTTGCGGCAGAGGCCGGCATGACGTTGCACCAGCCTGAGGCCCGCTGTGCGCTGTCCCGGGGAAGTTGTCCCTGGATCCCGGGAACCTGGCAGTGGCGGGCTGCACAGGCTCCGCGGAAGCGGGGTGTGGAGAGTGACCTGTGCTCGCACACAGGCCCTTTGGTGGCGGCAGCAGCAGCCTTAGCGTCTCCCGCCCGTCTCTGGGGTCCGCGGTTTTAGCCGCGGCTCGCGCCCGTCTCTGGGGTTTGTGCTTTCAGCCGCGGCTCGCGCCCGTCTCGGGGGCTCGCGCCCTCAGCCGCGGCTCGCGCCCGTCTCTGGGGTTTGCGCTTTCAGCCGCGGCTCGCGCCCGTCTCGGGGGCTCGCGCCCTCAGCCGCGGCTCGCGCCCGTCTCTGGGGTTCGCGCTTTTAGCCGCGGCTCGCGCCCGTCTCTGGAGTTCCTTTAAGCAGCGCTCTTAAACCCCTCTCCTCGCGCACCAGGGGACAAAGAGGGAAGAAAAAGTCTCTTGCCTCTTCGGCCGGTGCAGGCTTTTCCCCGAACTCCCTCCCGGCTAGTCGTGGTGCACTAACCCCTTCAGGCTATGTTCAAGCCGCCAACCCCAGTCCTCTCCCTGAGCTCCGTCCAAAACCAAAACCCGAGCCTCAGCTCGCAGCCCCGCCCGCCCCGGTGGGTGAGCAGCAAGCCTCTCGGGTTGGTGAGTGCCGGTCGGCACCGATCGTCTCCATGACATGTTTTAAAGATTGTTTAGCAAAATTGCATGCTTGGATAGTTAATTATATTTAATACAGATGGACTTATAGCAAAGGGAAATAAATCCAGGATCTTCTTTTCCCCAACTTTCTTTATGAAAAATTTTAAATTGAAATAAAAGTTAAGAGAATAACATTAGTATGTTCTTTGTATAGATTCAAAAATTAATATTTTGTCATTTTCACTTTATTGTTTGTGTATGTATCACTTTCTTTCCATGAACTATTTGAAATTCACTTGCAGACATTAATTCAGCCTACCTGTAGAAATTTCAGCATGTATTTCCTAAGAATAAATATATTCTCATGTATAACTACAGTGTCATTATTGTGCTTTTAAAGGTTAATTATAATTCCATAATGTGTCATCTACTATATAGACCCTATTTAAATTTCCCCAGACTTCAGTGTCTTCTATAGCTTTTTCCTCTCCAAACCATTCATTCAGGGTTTGCTTGCTGTCTGCTTTTAGTCTCTTTTAATCTAGAGCAGTATGTCTACCTTTTTTTCTTATGACATTGACCTTTTAAGGAGTGTATTCCATTTGTCTTGTAGAAACTTCTCACATTCTCTTGTATCACCTGTATTTCTTAAAAACTGGGAATTAGGTCTAGAGTCTCAAGTAGATTTAGATAAAGCATTTTTGGCAAGAATGTTTTATAATGATGTGATGTACCTTGCATCACATCACATCTGGAAGCCTCTAAAGTGTGGTTGGCTCACAATTAGTGGTGTTGAATTGTTTGATCCCTCCATTGTCAAGAAGCATTTATAATCAACAGGTAATTTGGGGTGATTCTTTGGTACTGTGCAACATTATTTTTTAACAGCCTTTCACGAATGGTGTTAGCAATCTGTTGGGTTTAGTCCTGAATACAGAGCTATCTTTTTTATTGGCTTCAATTTAAGCTCCATTTGACAACATTTTGTGTAATATTTGAAAAAAATTATGACTCCTGCTATCTTAGAAATGAGATTGTGCTGTCTCAGGATTTAAGATAAGATCAAGCAGTTGGAATAGTAATTGCAACTCAAAAATGGGGAAGGACTTTTATCTGGAATTTTGTTTTCTTATATTATTCAAAAAGCTCCTATATCCTTCCCTTCTGCAACTCTTTTTTTCAATCTGTGTCTTATACTTTTTAAAAAGTATTATAACAATTTCAACCTGAAAATTTTAATGAAGTGGTAAGCAGTAGAAAAATCATACCAAGATAAGCTTAAATCTGCTAGTGAGAAGGGTACATACTCTTTAGACCATCAGTAAGCTAAAATTTTCATGTTATAGAACCAAGTTGATTTATTAAGTTAAGAAACATTGATACTTGTGTAGATTAAAATATTCTTCAGTCTTTGAAGCAGCTTTGTAAAGAGTGTCAGAGAAAAGGAGCAGAGTCATGGGATGTTTTTAAAATTGGGAAATACTGCATTATTTATTGTATACCGATGAGAACAGAAATTGATAGAGAAGATAGAGATGGGATTGTTAAAACATATGAAAGCGTTGAATTTAAACACAGTTTATCTGTTATTATAGTAGCAGAGGCTACCAACCAGCTGGTGAATTTGTGGTGGGAAAATGAGTAGTTCTCTTCTGTTTGCTTCTGTCTAACTAGCAGAAAGGAACCTTATCTGCCGAGGATGGGCTTGGTATTGTCAAATGCCCACTTGAGATATGAGATTATAAATTTGGAAGTTTTTCAGCCCCATTTAATGGCTGAAATTGTGGGTGCAGTAGGAAAGGAGTTGGGTTAGGGTTTTGCCAGAAAGTGACAGGAAGAGAAAAGCAAGGGAGTCACTCTAGTGGTTGACCATCTGTGGAATCTAAGCTGAGTAATGAGGGAAGTTAGTCCCCAAGGAAGATAAAGGTCAAGCTGTAGTTTGCAGGTAGTGGTTGCATCAAAGAATTGTTGGGAGTGAAACTTCTGGTGTAGGAAAAGTGGAATGATCAGAGGTGGTTTTGAGTGTGAGATGCTTGAAACAAAGATTCCAGAGGTATTGTAGTCATTGGTGATGAGAAGGTTGAGGTTGTGGCTGTGGAGATAGTTGGTTGGAGTTGGGTAGGTAGTTTGAAGTGAGGATGTCAGAGAACCAAGGGAGCACGTTGTTCAAGGATCATATGTTGCCAAGAATGTGATGGAAAACAAGTAAGATCTTCAAGAGTGTGTGCAGATGACTAGAGGATTAATAGGTGGATGACTGCAACAAAATGGGGGGCCTGTTATTACTAGTGCTATGGCACGTGCCTCCATGTTGGGGTGTTGGGGTAGGAGAGATTGTGTAAGTAAGGTTGTTTGGGGAACACAAACAACCAGTTTGGAGAGAGCTGCTGGATGGAGGGGACCCTAGATAGACTTTTGCTACAGACAGACTGCCTTTCAGAAGGCAGCAGAAAGGTTTGGGCAGATGGGGGAAGAGGGCTGTAGGGTTCCAGTAGGGAAAGATACATCAGAGTGGGAAGAATTGAATGGGGAAGTGAGATTTCTGGTGCTGAAAGAGGTAGAGTGATGCGAGGCTTACATGTCTGTTGGGTGGCCTTGGGAAAGACAAGTGTACGTCTTTGTTGTCATGACAGCCTAGACTTTGTTGTCATGACAGCCTAGACTTCAGTTCCTTACCTCAGTGGGTGGGGAGGCAGGCTGGTTGTAGCTCCTAGGAAGAGCACATGAACCTTGCGTGGGAAAAGTCACCTTCAGAAAAGCTGCTGCTTCCATGTTTTTTCTGTACAGGCAAACCTTGTTTTATTGAAGGTTTGTGGCAACCTGGCATTGGCAGATGATGGTTAGCATCTTTAGCAATAAAGTATTTCTAAATCAAGGTATGTACATAGTTTTCTTCAGGTATAATGCTACTGCAAACTTAATAGAGTACAGTATAATATGAACTTAACTTTTATATGCATTGGAAACCAAAAAATTAGTGTGACTCACTTTATTGCAATATTTGCTTTATTGTGGTGGTCTGGAACTGAACCCTCAATATCTCTGAGGGATGCCTGTATAACTTATTGCCACTTGAAATACTGTCTCTTTTCCTTACTTATTTGTGTACTGTCTCTCCCCTCCTACCTAAGCTTCAAACAGTAGGCATTCTGAATATTCATTAAATGAATTATAAAAGCCATTTGTTTTTAAATTTCCCTTGAAGTTCTATATAGTTAAGCATTTTTACCAGTTGAAATGATTCCTCTCTCCCTTGTTATTTAGGCTTTTTAATTATTTTAACTATTTTGTTGAATTTTAGGCTCTAGAAAATTCATTCCCTTCAATTCTTAAACCTGTGAATGCATGGCTGTACGATGTAGACATGATGACTAACAACGAGAACTGAACGTAGTCATGTGGTTCAGTGAAATTTGTGGTGGATATTTTTGTGTTTTATGAGAATACATTTCCATATATGTTTTACTACGTGGACTGTAAACTAGACCCAAATTTCAATTAAATGATAAACTGACTTTTTTGCATGGGTATGGAAATTTCTTTGAGGCTTCTCCAGAGTTATTGGATCTTCCGCTCTGGTTTCCTGAAGCTTGGGAGCAGAAAGGGAGCTGCGAAGTCTTATTGGCTGTAATCCCTTCTTTTGCCCAAGGCTGCTGGTTTACTGACCATACCTCTAGCTGTGGCTCAGACTTGAAGTAGCTTCCAGTGTTGCCTCACCCTCCAGCTGTTGTTCCACCATGCACCTGCCACACCTCTGTTGCCCGCTCCAGTGCCTTGCTGGGTCTTTTTGTGTCCCATCAAGAATATGGGACCTGCCAGTCTAAATCTTTTCTGACATGCCAGTGTCTACCCTTTTCTGACTTTTGCCAGCAAAATGGATTGGCTGCCAGCAAAATAGGTTGGGATACAATGGGGGAAGCCGGAAGCCAGATGCTGTATTATGTTCAGTTGACCCGTGAGGAACTGTACTTTTCCTTGTTGAGGGGTCTAGTACCTCCTTTTCTCCTGCTTCTCTGTGTTGTCCTTGGCACCGAGGTCTGAGGAAGTAAAGTTAATTGCTTCCTGGCAAAGTGTATTTTAGCTGATGTTACGTTTAAAATTTGTCATGTTTGATGGCTTACTTGGAGTAGTTTGCTTTTGTGATGCTCTAGTAATGAACTATTATTTCACTGTCTTACAGAGTACTTTGGATTTCATGTATTTTTGCTGAACTTATAAAAAAAAAGGCGCTTGGGATGATGGATTAACAAGAACATTGAAATTCTGTGAAAACTTTCAAATTGGAGCATACTGAATTTTCACCCTAGTCCAGCAGCTCTGCTGCTCACTTAAATACAGATGAATGAAGACCCCATTCGGGAAGACACCTGGCCAGCGGTCCAGAGCTGATGCAGGTAGGCAGTGCAGTTCTACACTTTAGTACAATAAATTTAAAACAGTTGTAAAAATGAGAAATGCTCTCATGTAATTCCTAGTGGTTTGCTATTCCTAAAGCTTTGTGATTTCCAGTATTTTAAACACATACACATGTGAAAGAAACAGGTTTAGGTTTTTGAAAGGTAGGGATCATATTAATTTTTTTTTCCTGTGGTCTCTTGCAGTAAGTTATAGATGTCCAGTAAATACAGCAAGTGAATTGTAAATACTTGTAGGATTATAGTAAACAAAGGATTTATCATTTGTTTTTGAAAGAAGATGTGAAAGTGAGATGACTAGCTGAGTATTAGATTTAGTGAGATTTAGGATATTTATAGGGAAAAAGGTAAGCTCAGTTTTTTGTGTATTTATTTGAAAGAACTTTACTGGAATGAAATGTATGGAAATGAAATGAATATTTAATAGAAATTAATTTTTATTTTTGTGGCACACAGCCGATACTAGAAGTTTAGACTTTGCATGATTTTTGTCCACCCTAAAAACAAAGGTTAAAAATCTTATAGGCTACAAAATAAAATAGGTAAGTAGTATTTTCTTTAAGATTTATGTTTTTCTCCATTCCAGAAATACATTTGAATATTGGAAAAAACCTGTCATAACATATTAAGGTTCTTTGATAAATGAATCTGAGAATTCTAGGAAAATTACTATTAATCTTACAAGTGGTTGCTATGTGATTTAGAATTTATTTTATTTATTAACTGTAGTGTTTGGAATTCCTTTGTAGAAGAGCCACAGGGATTAAGATTTTTAAGTTTCTCTTTTCTCTTTGATTTTAGTTCCTCTCTTGTAAAGATAATATTGATTTAACTGTTAAATATTTGTCAGTAAGATTAACTTGCAGTAGTGGTGACTGACTGAAGTATAAGTCACCTGAGAGGTTACTATTTAAATTCCAACCGGCTCATCAGCTCTGTCCTGCTCTTTTATTAGCTGTATAAACGTTGGTGCATTTTGTATCTTCTTAAGCTTTGATTTTTCTCATCTAAACAATGGGACTGTTATGGTATGTATCTATTGGGGTTATTATGAAGAATAAATGTGTTTATGTTGTCAGGTGTTTAGGTAGGTGCCTGGCACATTATAGCTGCTCTGCAAAAAGCATTTTTTTTTGTTGATCATACTGTTTGTAACGAAATATTTATTCCATCTCATTAGTTGCAAAAATTGCTGTCAAGTTTTTGTTGATCAGTGAACACCCCATGTTTCTGTCATTTGAAATAGTAATTCGTACCCTCAAGTTCTTTTTATGCACACCATTCTAAATTCAGCACTCCTATTTTCTTCACTGATTTAGTCATATTCTTAGCAGAAAGAATTGATTAAAGTGATGTGTAGTATGGTATAAGTAATTGAAGGAGCTAAACCAAGAGATGTTACTGTTAAGGGAGAGATTGTCTGATCCTAGCCAGTTCTTTGATCTTATATTTTCTAACTCTTTGATATTTTTTAGAGCATATGGCATAGTGCTAAAGACAAAGTAGGTACTCTGTAAATTCTAATCAGCCTATTGTTGAATATTTTAACATATGAAACCCTGGGGTCATTTATTGTTTTTCACTGTTGTGTATTATACTCTATTTTAGAGAGATACTGATCCCTTGATCAGTATTACTTATAAACTAGTCTTAATCATTTTCCCTGTTAACATAGACAAAGGCTTTGTTACTTTTAAATCCCTGTATCAGTAACAAATGTGCCCATTTACAAATAAAGAAAATTCACACACAAAGGGGGTTTCTTTTTCTCATGCAGCAAGAAGCCCAAATAGGCATTCCAGAGTTGATATGGTGGCTCGGCTATGCCCTTAGTCTGGTGCCATCTGAAAGGCTAAAGTGGGGGCCTTCAGTGGATAAGGCTCCTAGGATGTTTCTCTTCCTCTGTGGGCCATTGTGTAGCTGGACTTACTACATGAAGGCTCCCGGAGCAAGTATCCCAAGAGAAACAGGCACAGTGGCATGGTCTCTTCTCTTGGAGCCTTGGAAGTCATACAGGTTCACTTCTGTTGCATTTTATTCATTGAAGCAGTCTCAGAGGTCTGCCCAGGTTCAAGGGAGTGGGCATGTACTCTGCTCCATGGGAGAAGTGTCAGAATTGTGGTCATGTTTTAAAACCACCACAGTGAGCAATTCCTAATACCTGACAGTGCTTGACATTAGGGTGTGAGTGATCAATAAAAATTTGAAAATTGAATTTTCTACATTCTCTTTATGTACCTAGTTCAACATATTAGGGATTTCTTTTTTTTTAAATTAATTAATTATTTAATTTTTGCTGCGTTGGGTCTTTGTTGCTGCGCACGGGCTTTCTCTAGTTGCGGCGAGCGGGGGCTACTCTTCTTTGTGGTGTGCGGGCTTCTTATTGTGGTGGCTTCACTGTTGAGGAGCATGGGCTCTAGGTGCACAGGTTTCAGTAGTTGTGGCACGTGGGCTCAGTAGCTGTGGCTCATGGGCTCCTGTAGAGTGCAGGCTCAGTAGTTGTGGCACATGGGCTTAGTTGCTCTGTGGCATGTGGGATCTTCCTGGACCAGGGCTCGAACCCATGTCCCCTGCATTGGCAGGCAGATTCTTTAACCACTGTGCCACCAGGGAAGTTCCAGGGATTTCTATTTTTTAAATAACTTAGGTTTATTTATACAAATGTGTTGGAATTTAATTGGTTACTAAAGTGGTAGTTTATATATACCTAATGACGTTGGGAAGCAAGTCCTTTTTTACAGTAAAGCTTTTTTCATATTTTTTTTTTCCTGTAAAGTTAGCCTCCATTTTTACTAGTTTACCAAAGGTTGCAAATTTTCTCCTTTTATGACATTATACTGATAGGTACAGGGAATGGTAGTAATAGATATCCATGTGCCTAATACTCAGATTAACAACTATTTTTGCTGTATTCAAATATTTTTAAAACCTTGATTTTACTTTTATCAAATCAATAAAAATTCATGGGTGAAATGTCAAGTAGTGCCGAAGACTTATATCAAAAAGTAGGCACTCCATTCATTTTGATGTTTACCTTCAAAATTTGTAAATGAGTACACAGATTTCTCTTGATCTGAAAAATTTAGATATGTATTGAAACCTGTGGAGGATGACGGCTTTTTCACGTAACATCTTTTTTCTCCCGTTAACCTTTTTTTTTTAATAACGATGTCAATATTTAATTTTTTTTATTGAAATAAAGTTAATTTACAATGTTGGGTTAGTTTCAGGTATACAACAAACAGATTCAGTTGTGTATGTATACATGTACATATGTATGTATTATTTTTCAGATTCTTTTCCATTATAGGTTATTAACAAGATATTGATTATATTGGGACTTCCCTGGTGGTCCAGTGGCTAAGACTCCACGCACCCAGTGCAGGAGGCCTGGGTTCGATCCCCGGTCAGGAAACTAGATCCCACATGCTGCAACTAAGAGTTTGCATGCCACAACTAAAAGATCCCGCCTGACACAACTGAGGATCCTGTGTGCTGCAACGAAGATCCTGACTGCCGCAACTAAGACCTGGCATAGACAGACAGACAGATAGACAGAGACAGATAAATGAGATTTTTTTTTTTAAAAAAGATAGTGAGTATCATTCTATCTGCTATGCAATAGGTTCTTGTTGTTTACCTATTTTATATATAGTAGTGTGTATATGTTAAGCCCAAACTCCTATTTTATCCCCCTCCCCCATTATGTCTCCTTTGGTAACCATAAGTTTGTCTTCTATGTCTGTGAGTCTATTTCTTTTTTTTTTTTTTTTTTTTTTTTTTTTTTAAACATCTTTATTGGGGTATAATTGCTTTACAATGGTGTGTTAGTTTCTGCTTTACAACAAAGTGAATCAGCTATACATATACATATGTTCCCATATGTCTTCACTCTTGCGTCTCCCTCCCTCCCACTCTCCCCATCCCACCCTTCCAGGCTGTCCCAAAGCACCGAGCTAATATCCCTGTGCCTTGCGGCTGCTTCCCCCCAGCTATCTACCTTACTACGTTTGTTAGTGTGTATATGTCCATGACTCTCTCTCGCCCTGTCAAAACTCACCCTTCCCCCTCCCCATATCCTTAAGTCCGTTCTCCAGTAGGTCTGCGAGTCTATTTCTGTTTTGTAAGTAAGTTCATTTGTGTCATTTTTTTAGATTCCACATATAAGTGATAGCATATGATACTTTTCTTTGCTTCAGTTAGTATGATAATCTCTAGGTCCATACATGTAGCTGCAGATGGCATTATTTCATTTATTTTTTTATGGCTGAGTAATATTCCTTTGTATATACATACCACATCTTCTTTATCCATTCATCTGTTGACGGATATTTAGGTTACTTCCACGTCTTGGCTATTATAATTAGTGCTGCTACAAATATTGGGGTGCATGGGTTGCAGTATCATATGGTAGCTCTGTTTTTAGTTTTTTAAGGAACCTCTATACTGTTCTCCATAGTGGCTGTACCAGTTTACATTCCCACCAACAGTGTAGGGAGGGTTCCTTTTTCTCCTTTCTCCACACCCTCTCCAGCATTTATTATTTGTAGACTTTCTGATGATAGCCATTCTGACTGGTGTGAGGTGATACCTCATTGTACTTTTGATTTGCAGTTCTCTAATTAATGCATGTTGAGCCTCTTCTAATGTGCCTGTTGCCCATCTGTATGTCATCTTTGGAGAAATGTCTGTTGAGGTCTTCTGCCCTTTTTTTTTAGATGTTGGGGGTAGGAGTTTATTAACTATTTATTTTTGCTGTGTTGGGTCTTCATTTCTGTGCGAGGGCTTTCTCTAGTTGTAGCAAGCAAGGACCACTCTTCATTGCCGTGCGCAGGCCTCTCACTATCGCGGCCTCTTGTTGTGGAGCACAGGCTCCAGACGCGCAGGCTCAATAGTTGTGGCTAACGGGCCTAGTTGCTCCGCGGCATGTGGGATCCTCCCAGACCAGGGCTCGAACCTGTGTCCCCTGCATTAGCAGGCAGATTCTCAACTACTGTGTCACCAGGGAAGCCCTGCCCATTTTTTGATTGGGTTGTTTTTTTGATATTAAGCTGTATGAACTATTTGTGTATTTTGAAAATTAATCCCTTGTCAGTAGCATCATTTGCAGCAATTTTCTTCCAGTCCGTGATTGTCTTTTTTCATTTTGTTTATGGTTTCCTTTGCTATGCAAAAGCTTTTAAGTTTAATTAGGTCCCATTTGTTTATTTTTGCTTTTATTTCCATTACCGTAAGAGACAGATCCAAAAAAATACTGCTGTGATTTATGTCAAAGAGTGTTCTGCCTATGTTTTCCTCTAGGAGTTTTGTAGTATCCAGTCTTACATTTAGGTCTTTAATCCAGTTGAGTTTATTTTTGTATATGGTGTTAGAGAATGTTCTAATTCCATTGTTTTACATTTAGCTGTCCAGTTTTCTCAGCACTACTTATTGAAGAGACTGTCTTTTTTCCACTGTATATTCTTGCCTCCTTTGTCGTAGATTAATTGACCATCAGTGCGTGGGTTTATTTCTGGGCTTTTTATCATGTTCCATTGATCTCTATGTCGGTTTTTGTTTCAGTACCGTACTGTTTTGATTACTGTAGCTTTGTAGTACAGTCTGAAGTCAGGGAGCATGATTCCTCCAGCTCTGTTCTCCTTTCTCAAGACTGTTTTGGCTATTGGCAGTCTTCTGTGTTTCCATACAAATAAAATTTTTTGTTGCAGTTATGTGAAAAAGGCCATTGGTAATTTGATAGGCATTGCATTGAATCTGTAGATTGCCTTGGGTAGTATGGTCATTTTAACAATATTGATTCTTCCATTCCAAGAACACAGTATATCTTTTGTCTTCAATTTCTTTCATCAGTGTCTTACAGTCTTTGGAGTACAGGTCTTTTGCCTCCTTAGGTGGGTTAATTTCTAGATACGTTCTTTTTGATGCAGTGGTTAATGGGATTGTTTCCTTAATTTCTTTCTGATATTTTGTTTTTAGTGTATACAAATGCAAACGATTTCTGTATATTAATTTTGTATCCAGCAACTGTCAAATTCATTGATGAGTTCTACTAGTTTCCTGGTAGCATCTTTTAGGACTTTCTATATATAGCATCATGTCATCTGCAAACAGGGACAATTTTACTACTTCTTTAGCCTTCTAAGTTTTGGCTAAAATGGTACTTACTGTTTCTATCATGATTACTACATAAGTACTGAACTTTTGAGCCAAGTAATGCAGTATGATTATTTTTTTCTGCACATTTTTCCTGGAGTTTAGTGATTGCTTTAGTTTTTTTCTATTTCTTTAAGTTTCTTTGCAAGTTGAAGTCTTTTAAACCCTCCAACAGCTTTATAAAGCTCCTCTCAGTATAATTTCCTGCATGCCAAATCCATCTGTCCGTGTTTTTCTTAGAGGATTTTTTCCTAGTGCCTTCTGTCCTTTTCTCATCTGTTGATTATTCTCTTGACCTGCTGCAACATTGTCATCCTTGGAATTTCTTTTTCCTCTTTTGTATGTTAGATTCTCCTTTCCTCCTGGTTCCCATGCATTTTGTCTCTTAGTGTGTACTCTTGCCTGGGTAAAGCATGTATGTCTTCAAAAGTTTCAAGAGTAGGCAGTGAATGAGTTGATTGTTAAAGCTGCAAGTGGAATGTATAGTGATTCATTCATATTCTTTACTTTCCACTTCTCAGATTTCCTGAAATTGTCTCTAATAAGAATTTTTTAAAATGCACATAGAAGATGGAAGGTTTTTTGGACCTTGTATCAACATTGTTATTATTCTACTCTCATGCTTTATATTTGGCAGGGAAAAGATTCTAGGTTGGAAATAACTTTTTCTTTCAGAATTTTCCAGGCATTGCTCCATTCATTGTCTTTGAGATCCAGTGTTGCTATTTGGGGAAGTTGTATGCCATTTTCATTTCTGAACCTTTGTATGTGTCCAGTGGTTTTTTTCCCCTCTTCTCTAGAAACTTATTTTTTTTAATTTTTTTAAATTTATTTATTTTTGGCTGCATTGGGTCTTTGTTGCTGCGTGTGGGCTTTCTCTAGTTGCGGCGAGCAGCGGCTACTCTTCGTTGCGGTGTGTAGGCTTGTCATTGCAGTGGCTTCTCTTGTTGTGGAGCACAGGCTCTAGGTGCGTGGGCTTCACTAGTTGTGGCATGCGGGCGCAGTAATTGTGGATCATAGGCTCTAGAGCGCAGGCTCAGTAGTTGTGGCACATGGGCTTAGTTGCTCCACGACATGTGGGATCTTCCCAGACCAGGGCTCGAACCCGTGTCCCCTGCATTAGCAGGTGGATTCTTAACCACTGTGCCACCAGGGAAGCCCCTGTAAGTTGCATTCTTAAAAAGCCTTTCTTGAATTAGCTCTGCCTCTTATGATTGTCTTAGTGTCTCTTTGCTTTTCGTCTCTATTTGTGAATGTTTTCTCTTGTGAATGTTTTCTTTAGAGATGGATTTTCAGATTTCCTGCTTGTATGATGAGAGTATTTAATACCTCTCAGATTTCCTGATTTCTCCCTTAAAGTTATAAAGTCATACTCTTTTTCTGTTTGTTGAAGTGGCACCCCCCCAGAGACGACTGCTGGTCATGTAAAGCCAGGCTAATTAAAATTGCTGATCAACAGGGAGACTGTCACCTTGACAGCCTCCCAGGGAAATTTCACAAGAGGGAAAGGTGCTCACAGGGGAGGAATGAGTGAGTTAATAGGATTGGAGGCAATGAGTGTGGTGTGTAGGGGGATTGGTATTTTTAATCCAAATGAGTTGCTGGAACAGACATTGGTCTTTATCCTTGGAACATCTGAGTCCATGCAAAGTTAAGTCAAAAGTTGGTTATTTTGGAACATGTGTCTGAATGAGCTTGTTAAAACACTTTGAGTGTATATAGTTTTACTTGCCTGTCATGGTTTAGTACAATTTAAGTAGTGGTTTGGTGAGTCATTGAACAGTTTATTTTGTAAATTAGGCTTTTTTCCTCATTTCAATCAACAAATAGATGCAGCTCCCTAATAAAGGGTCTTGTTCTGTTTTCCACTGGAAAATCTGTGATCCTCAGATGGGTGATATAACCCACCATTGACAACTAACTGACATTGGTGCCCAGTGAATATATACACACCTACCTACTCTTCTGTTATTTGCTTCTTCCACTTAACAGTATGTATAGGTGACCTCTTCTTAGCAGTATGTAGAGAAATTGCTCATGACTCTTTACAACTGAACAGTATTCCATTGTGCAGGCGTACCAAATTAGTTTGTTCAGTAGTCAGTTATTTGGACATTTAGGTTGTTTCTACTCTTCTGCTATTAGAAATAATAACTGCAATGAATAGCCTTGTCCATTTGTCTTGCCAATGCCATTAGGATAGATTTCTAGAGGTAGAACTGAATCAGATCTTAAATGTGTATGTAATTCTGTGAGATGTCACCAGATTCCCCTCAACGGGCTCTGTACCGTTTTGCATTCCTACTAGCAAGTAATATGTATTTCTCACAGAGTCTCACCAGCGTTGTATGTTGTCAGCAGTGTAGATTTTTGTCCATCTGATGGGTGGGAATGGTATCTCTGTAGTTGTATGCGTGAGGCTGCATATCTTGTGTTACTTGTAAATGCCTCTTTGACCTTTTTCTGTTCTTCTCTCACCCATTTTTTCTTCTCTACTTTCAGAACCTCTTTTAATGTCAGAGATATTAACTTTTGTCTGTGGTATGAGTAATTTATCTTATACTCTCTGTTGTGTGGAGTCAGCTTCTTGGAGAAAATCTTCCTTGAGTCCCTTGTCTCTTGCTCCCATCTGTATGGGTCTCTTAGCCTACTTCTCAGAAGCTGCGCTGAACTTCTAACATGGTTTCTCAGATCCTCTGTGTTTACAGTGCTTTTCTCTCAGTTTCTGGAGTATCCTCCAATAATTCTGAGAGAAGATTTGTTTAAGGTTTAAATTTTGAGCCCGTACATGACTGTAAATGCCAGTTGGTAATTTATCTGGTTACGAGTTCTGTATTCAAAATAATTTTACCTCAGTTTTGAAGGCATCACTTACCTCTTGTTGTCTAGCCCAGTGTTGATGGTCAAAGAATAAGTCTAGTACCTCTTTATTTTTTTTAAAGAATTAAAAAAATAGACTATTTTTGTAGAGCAGTTTTAAGTTATAGCAAAATTGAGCGGAGGGTACAGTGATTTCTCATATACCCCCCATCTCTCCCCAGTGTTCCCCAGTAGCAGCATCCCACACTCAATTATATATGTGTTACCAATGAAGGTACTACATTGACACATCAGCATCATCCTAAGTCTGTAGTTTACCTTAGTGTTCACTCTTGGTGTTGTATGTTCTGTGGGTCTTGACAAATGCATAATGACACAAATCCACCATTATAGTATCATACAGAATGGGTTCACTGCCCTGAAAATCCTGTGTTCCAACTATTCATCCCTACCTCCCTCTTAACCCTTGGCAACCACTGACCTTTTATTGTCTCCATAGTTCTGCCTTTCCCAGAATATCATATAGTTGGAGTCATAAAATTCCTTCATGGCTTGATAGCGTTTTTTTTTTTCAGTACTGAATAATATTCTGTTGTCTGGATATAGTACCAGTTATTTATCCGTTCACCTACTGAAGGGCATCTTGTTGCTTGCTTCCAAGTTTTGGCAATTATGTATAAAGCTCCTATGAACATCCATGTGCAGGCTTTTATGTGGATGTAAGTTTTCACCTCCTTTGGATAAGTGCCAGGGAGGATAATTGCTGGATTATATGGTAAGAGTTTTGTGAGAAACTTCCAAATTTGGATTCCCACCGACAGTGAATGAGAATTCCAGTTGCTCCACATCCTCTCCAGCATTTGGTGTTATCAATACATATTTTGGATTTTCACCATTCTGATAGGTGTGTTTAGTGGTATCTCATTGTTTTGAGTTTGTATTTCCCTGATGACTTATAATATAGACCATCTTTTTATACTTTTATTTGCCATCTCTGTATCTTTGGTGAGGTGTAAAGGTTTTGGGTTCAATTTTTTTTTTTTTTTTTTTTTGCGGTACACAGGCCTCTCACTGTTGTGGCCTCTGCCGTTGCGGAGCAACAGGCTCCGGACGCGGGCTCAGCGGCCATGGCTCACGGGCGCAGCCGCTCCGCGGCATGTGGGATCTTCCCAGACCGGGGCACGAACCCGTGTCCCCTGCATCGGCAAGTGGACTCTCAACCACTGCGCCACCAGGGAAGCCCTTTTGGTTCAATTTTTAAAAGTTGTTTAATCAGTTTGTTTTCTTATTGCTGAATTTTAAAAGTTCTCTTTATGTTATGATAACAGTACTTTATCAGATATGTCTTTCCCAAATATGTTCTTATCGTCTTGACAGTGTCTTTCACGGAGCAAAAGATTTAAATTTTAATTAAGTCCAACTTATCAATTATTTCTTTCATGGATTTTGCCTTTGGCATTGTATCTAAAAGGTTCCCAACATAACTGAGGTTATCTAGATTTTCTCCTATGTTACCTTTTAGGAGTTTTATAGTTGATAGTTTTTTGTTTTACATTTAGGCCTGTGATCTGTTTTGAGTTCATTTTTGTGGTGGATATAAGATCTGTGTCTAAATTCATTTTTCTACATGTGGATGTCCAGTTGTTCCAGCACCATTTGTTGAAAACACTGTCTTTTCTCCATTTTATTGCCTTTGCTCATTTGTCAAAGAACAGTTAACTGTATTTATGGGTGACTATTTGTGGGCTCTTTATTCTGTTCCATTGATCTCTTTGTTCTTTCACCGATACCACACTGTCATGATTAGTGTAGTTATATAGCAAGTCTTGAAGTCAGGTAATGTCAGTCCTCCAGTTTTATTTTTCTGCTTCAATATCCTGTTGGCTATTTGTGTCTTTTGCCTCTCCATATAAACTTTAGAGTCAGTTTGTTGATAACCACAAAATAACTTGCTAGGATTTTGATTGGGATTGCATTTAATCTACAGATCAAGTTGGGAAGAGCTGACATCTTGACAGTGTTGGTTTTTCCTATCCATGAACATGGAATATCTGTCCATTTATATGGTTCTTTAATTTTTTTAGTCTTTGAGACTAAAAAGTGAAGCGGTCATAAAGTGCAATTATGAAGTTTATTGTGGGGTGACTTACACACAGGCAGGATCAGCTGGACGACCATCCATAGGTGTTTGCAGCTGCACTCCATACCACCAAAAGGAGTATAGGGGGATTTAAAGGAGCCAAAGCTAAAAATGGAATCTGATTACTAAGGGAGAAGCACACCCACACAGATGGGACTGGGGTTTTTCCTCCCCCCGCCAGGGGTCTCATGTCCACTAACCATCTGCATCAGCAAAAGATACTCTCCCAGTTTTCATATCAGGTAAAGGCAAGGGTAAGAGTTGATAGGAAACTTAACTGCTTTGGGTGCATTTCTTGTGAGTAAGCTAAAGCTCAGTCATGCAGAAAGGGGAGAGGGGGTGGGACTGAGGGCCTAAGAAGGAGTTGACAAAGAAGAGTCAGTGTGGTTCAGCCACTCAGAGCCCTTGGCATGTTATTCATAGTTATTTTAAGTTCTCAGTTGGATAATTCCAGCATCACTGCCATATCTGAGTCCGATTCTGGTATTTGCTCTGTCTCTTCAAACTGTGCCTCACAGTTTTTGATGAAAGCCAGACATGATATTCTGGGTAAAAGGAGCTCTGGTAAATGAGCCTTAAGTGATATGGTGGTGTGGTGTGGGAGGGAGAGATGCACTATGTAGTTCTGTGATGAGGTTTTAGTCTTCAGTGAGTCTGCCTCACCGGGCTGTGACCTTCACTTGTGCTCCTCAGTTTCCTCCCCTCTTGTGTCCTACAGGGTGGCTAGGGGGCTGAGCCTTGAAATACCTGTCACACCAGGGGACAGCTAGAGAGTTGGAGTTGGGTATTTCCCTTCCCTCTGGTCACTTAGGCCCTGATACAGTAAGGCTCCAATAAAATAGTTTCTCTCAAGGGCAGGCCTTGTTAAGAACATAATACTTTGCTGTATTTCAAAAAGGGTACTTCTCCCTTCCCTCTGCTGAAAGCATAAGGGGGTTTTTCTCTGCTCTTCACTGTGAGAACCTGATGGTGCTTCTGGAGGTAAAACTTAAAAATATGTGGAGCCCCTTCCTTCCCATGACTAGGTCCCCTGGAGTTTTTATTTTTCAGACTTGTCCACATCAAGCCTCTAGCAGTTAGTCAATTGCCTTTCAGGTTTTCCTACCCAGGTACTGGTTCCTGCAGAGGATTCTGCTACCATGAATTGTGATTCTCTGTATCTGCTTGTCTGTGTCTCCAATTTTGGGGACAGTGATTCCTTGTAACCTCACTTCTCTCACCAATCTAAGAAGAGTTGTTGATTTTTCAGCTTGTTCAGCCCTTGTTAGGACAGAGTGATAACTTCCAAGCTCCTAACATGCCGGACTGGAAATGGAAAGTTCTCTCTCTTCATTTATTTTAATTTTCAAGAGCTCTTGTTGTCCCTTTTTATAGCCACTTGTTCCCATTTTATGACTATAGTATCTTCAGTTTTCCTGAGGATACCAGTTCTTTTATTTAATCTTCGTAGGTCTTGGAACTACAAACAGTGATGCTTATTTTTATCTTTCTCATACCACTGGGTTTTTTGTTTGTTTTTTTGTTTTGTTTGACTATTGTTCATTGTCCATTCATACTTAAGAATTAAGGATTAATTACAAACGGCTTACCTTTTCTTGATTGATCAGAAGATTGTTTTTGTCACGGTACTCATCTAAATGGGAAAGTCAGCTTTGTGGGGAGTGTGGCGATGTCTGGGGCCTGTTAAGTGCCTAGGATGCAGGGAGCCGTGTGGGTGTTAGGCCGGGGGTGTACCAAATGCTAACGTCAGCTGCCCTTTCCTTGTATAGTTAGTGGTGAAGGGAAGGAGGGGATCCTGACACCAGGTACAATTCCAGTAGATCTTGATCGAATCCTGTATTTTCACGTCTACTTTTGCATTTTTTATATCGTTATACGCATCTGTTGTAAGCCTTAGGGATGTTCCAGGGATGCTCTGGATAGATTTGCTCTCTGTTCAGTCTGTATCTCATCTTCATGTATGAGCTGCCCACTTCGTGCACTGTATATATATAAGCATGCTAGGTGAAAGTGGGGGAGAATGGCTCTCTGAGCAATTGGGGTAATGTCTCACTGTTTTTATCTATGAAGTAGAATGGACAATCTTACACAGACCAATTGACCATATATCTCCTTTTTCATTTAACTTCTTAGAATTGTAAATGTTATGTAAGTACAGAAATTTATGTCTAAAAATTGCATGTCTTAACGTAAAGCCAAGGAGAGAGAACTTTGCAGAAAACCCAGAAGCATTCTTCCTCCACCCAGGTGGATCTTGTTACTTAGCGTGAATTTTGATCAATATAGTAAGCATGCTTTTGCATCATTCCACAGATATTGATAGATTGTTTTCATTTTCATATTTTTATTCAAAATATTTGAATTTTCTTTGTGATTTTGTGTTTGAACCATGAAGTTTTAGAAGATTGTTGTTTAATTTGCAAATACTGGGGTGTTTCCAAATACCTTGTTATTTATTTCTGACTTGATTCTGATATAGTTAGAGGACATACTTTGTATGATTTCACGTTATTTTAAGTGTATTGAGGGTTTGTATTCTGAGTAGCATATGGTGTATCTGGGTTAATGTCCCATGTGAACTTGGAAAAGATCTTTATTTTGACAATATTGGATTGGCATTCTGTAAATGTCAACTAAGCCTAGTTGGCTGTTTGTGACGTTCAGGTCTTTTATATCCTTTCTGATATTCCTAGCCACTTGTTATATCAATTACTGAGAAGCGTTCATATTTTTAAATACAATTATGAGTATGTCACTTTTCCTTGTGAATTCTGTCAGTTTTTGCTTTATATATTTCAGTGTTCTTTATTTATTTTATTTATTTATTTTTGGCTGCGTTAGGTCTTCGTTGCTGTGCGCAGGCTTTCTCTAGTTGCAGAGAGTGAGGGATACTCTTTGTTGTGGTACACGGGCTTCTCATGGTGGCTTCTCTTGTGGAGCATGGGCTCTAGGTGTACAGGCTTCAGTAGTTGCAGCACGTGGGCTCAAGAGTACAGGCTCAGTAGTTGTGGCATGTGAGCTTAGTTGCTCTGCGGCATGTGGGATCTTCCCGGACCAGGGATCGAACCCGTGACCTCTGCGTTGGCAGGCGGATTCTTAACCATTGCACCACCAGGGAAGTCCATATATTTCAGTATTCTATAATTAGGTTCATATACATGTAAGATTGTTATGGCTTCCCTTTCTTTGTTTTGTTTTGGTTTTTTGGCCGCACCGTCACAGCTTGTGGCGTCTTCATTCTCCCACCAGCGGTTGAACCCAGACCCTCGGCAGTGAGATCTTGGAGTCCTAACCACTGGACCACCAGGGAACTCCCTGGTATGGCTTCTTGATTGATCCTTTCGTCATTTTGGAATGTCCTTTTTGATCCCTGATAACTTTGTCCTGAAGTTACTTTGTCTGATGTTAATAATCATCTCTTCCTTCTTTATATGGTCTCTTAAATTGATTCATTTAGACTATGTTTAATGAAATTATCAATATTGTTGGGGTTGGAAAGATTTTTGCTATCTATAGTATTCTGAATCCACAGGTAGGTTATTTTGTTTATCTTAGCAGCACCTTAAAGATTTATTCCACTGTTTTCTGGCTTACATTGTTTCTGACAACAAATCTGGAGCTAGTATTTTCTGTTTCCCTAAGTTTAAGGTGTCTTTATTCTTTGTCTGCTTAAAATATTTTATTTATCATTGGTTTTCAGAAATTTGATTAGGATGTGCCTTGGTGTGGTTTTTTCCTTTGTCTTTATCTTACTTTGGCTTCATTGAGCTTGTTGACTCCATGGTTATGTACTTACCACATCTGGAAAACTTTCTGCCATTATTTTTGTCAGACTTTTTCTTCCTTCACCCCTTGGTCCTCTCTTTCATGGAGTGCATTTCATTTATGTTGGGCTAGTTGATATTGTCCTACAAGTCACTGAGGCTGTTTGTTTCCCCCAGTTTTTTCCTTTGTGTTCTGTTTTAGATATGTTCTACTGCCATGTCTCACATTCACTGGTTTTTTATCTGTGGGGTCTAATCTGCTGTTAATCATATCCAGTGATTTTTTTTTTCTTTCATTTTGGATCATGTATTTTTCACCAGTTTCATTTATTTATTCTCTTCTCCCCACCCCACCCCCATTTTTCTATTTTAAGTGTTTTTGTCTTCCTTTAGCTATTTGAGCATAGTTGTTAATAGTTCTTTTAACATCCTTGCCTGCTAATTACATCGTTTTGGTAAAAACCCGCTTGGTTATAGTGTTACAGTCTCCTGCTTTTCCACAGGTCTAATAATTTTAGTTGGGGTGTTGGACATTTGAAGTGTGTTGTGGAGCACTGGGTTTTATTGATGTCCTTTAATGAATATTGGAGTTTGTTTTGGCAAGCAGGTGCTAGGATAGGTCTATAGCAGCTTTTCTTCTTAGGGCTACTTCATCCTTCTGGTTAACGGATTATCTTTTTATGGTTTTTACTGACTGCCCTGTGTGTTCAGAGAGGTGGCTAGATGGACTTTGAACAACCCTCATGCCTTTGCAGGTTAATATCTAGCCAGACTTAAGACCACCCCTCCCCTTCCAGATGTTTGGAGCTCCCTCTGAGATCTCTCTCCTTGCCAGCACTCAGATCCACAACTCCCAGCCACCTCTCCCTCCGCAACTCCCATCTGACTCTCAGTGTAGCAGAACCACAGTGTTCTTGGTTTTCCCTTCGTGAACCATCATCCACAAGTTGTTATCGGGATGCACTTGGTTGGTGTGGGGACCTCTGCATGGGTTTTCTGCTCCCTGGTTCCATAGTCCTCTGCTGCCTGTTGTCCTGATATTTGGATCCAGATGTGTCATATCTCTTGTCCCATTTTCTAGTTGTTTGTGGCAGGAAGACAAGTTCTGTACCTTTTAGTTCTTTATGACTAGGATTGTCATTTTTTGTTGCAGTTTTTGTCCGTGTGATTTTGGTTTTGTTTTATGGCTGATTTAGGGAGATAAACTGCTGTCTCTGTCATTTTATCTTCCCAGAATCCCTTATATCTCCTATTTAAAAGATAAGTGAACAAATGGTTTTGTTACATGTTGGCTGTTTGTGGGTTTTTTTGGCCACGGCTTGTGGTTTGTGGGATCCTAGTTCCCCAAACAGGTATCAAACCTGGACCCTCGGCAGTGGAAACGCAGAGTCCTAACCATAAACCACCAGGGAATTCTCTTGTGGTTTATTTTAACTTCATACTTTATATAGCAGTTTTTCATAAGTTAACTTTTTCCTGAGTTTGAACTATTTTTTATTCAGTTTTCGTTGACTCACACTCACTTCTCTTTTAGGCCATGCTGGTGTATCTGCAAGCATGATGAAGAAACGGACATCCCACAAGTAAGCAATTCTGAAACTTGCCTTTTTAGATAGCAAACTGTGGCCTTTGGTTACATGAGATATGAGGTCATCTATGTGAGGCTCTCTCCGTGTATGAGCAGGTCTTGCCTCACAGCAGCCAGCGTCACATATAGCCTTGCTGCATGCTGAGTAGTGGTGTGCTATCTAATCCCTGTGCATTGAGGACCTGGCTAGCACTCTGCCAGGCACACTCACTTCTTTATAAGATTTTCAAATGAATGAGGAGCTTGTAATTTAGAGAAAGCATAAGTATGTTGAAAGATAATTTTAAGTGACAAATGTGTTATAAATCCTAAATTCTATAGGTACTAGAGAGTAGAAGCAACTTTTTTCCTCCCTGAAATCTTCTTTTGTGTGTAATGTAGTTATGTCCAAAAAGAAAATTGAGATACTATCTTAAATAACAATATCCACTGGTACTGTATTTTATTTAATAGATTTTACAAGTATCCACAGTATCCACTACTGTGCAGTAGTGACAGCTACTGCACCATGGAACCCTCTCTAACAAATCAGTTATGATTGTATGAGTCTTAATCGTGGATTGTTAAATATGGAAGACTCTCCTTGACCCTAGCACCTCCTAAGACTCTCCCCATAGCAATTATTTTCAAATTACTCATATTGAAATGCTTGTACCTCTTGGTCACCGCACTGTAGTGGTCAAAGAGTGTGAGTCCTCGGGGCTTTTGTGGAAAGTTTGGATGAATAAAGGTGCCTTTTAGTAATTGTTGGTGATTAAACTAAATATGTCTCTACTTAAATGAATACTTGTATATGTAATGTAAATATTTGTGATATTCAGTTTAAGAAATGACTTGGAAAGTAAAAATATGAAGATAAGGCAAGTCCTGAGGTTTGATAAAGCGTTTCTCAAATTTCATTTATTTGCCCATCACCTTCACATCTTCTGCCATATCTAGTAATCTGATAATTTATGTACTATATCTCCACTAATTATCATATCATTACCATAAATGGTACACCACCTCTTGGCACAAATAGAAGGTAATGAAAAAAAACTTAAATACAGTGGGAAATGAAAGTAAATTACACATTAACTTTGCAAAACCGGAACTCTTCATCTTTTTTCCCCTAAAACACAAGGCTTGAATACCTACCTGTTCAATTTTTGAAGTTCATATGTGTACAGCTAAAAGGTTTCTCATCCTGTATGTTGTATGATACAGGGAACTTGATCTAGTGCTTTAATATGAGGTGTGCTTGTCTCACTTAAAGGGTAGACGTTTTGAACATATTAAAAGGGAGAAGTTGAAATGAAAGGAAAAGTTATCGGTCATTTTCCTATTTTTTCTAATCTCAGTGCAAATTTGAAGATGGGTGGGATGGAAAAAAACTGAAAAGTTTCCACATTTCACAAGTGAAAGGTGTTAATAGTTGTCCTTGGAAGGGTGAGTGGGAATAATGGCTGTTGGAGAGGCTGGCCTTGGAGTGGGAAGCCCCACTGGCTCAGCTGTGGGCGTTACCAAGTTCCCTCATGTGCCTGGTGCTCTGCTTAACTCATGTAAAGTCATGGTGTTGGACTAGAACAACAAGGTTTTCAGCTTTTTATCATAGAATCCTTTCTACAGATGAAGTGTTTATAGCAAACAAATATAAGAAAGCAGAACTGGAGCCTCACTCTCCTTGCCTGCCCCCATTGTGGCTCTCCAGAAAGTAAGGCACTCGGGACTCCTCATGTGCAGCCACTGACCCGTGGTCATGCCTCCTCTCGCTTCCCGTCTTGGAATAGGGAGACTGAGCAATAATAACTCCATGTGCAGATGCCTCTGCTTGCTTGAGAGAGTCACAGGAACTCCCAGGAAACAAATGCTGGCAGAGCCACCGTCCTGAGAACGGCACCTCCCATCCCCGTGGGTGCTAGGGGATTCAGGTAATAGGTCTCCAGTGCTTGGAGCAGTACCTCTGCACCCAGAAACGTTGTGTAGCTGAGTCTTGTTCTCATTTTTTAAAGTAAATAGAAACACACTTTTGTACTTCTTGCGGGCTAGGGTCCTTGGTGTGTTTGGGGGACAAGCTGGTGGACAAGCCTTTCCTGGCTTCCCAGGAGGTTATTTGGGAAATCTGCACTGAAGTTACATCTTGAAGGGAAGTGTAGTTGGGGGACATGTAAGGTGAATTTAGCTACAGTGATTCTTTGTTTTAGTTTTCAAATGTAAATCTGGCTCTTTTCTTCCTAATTGGAATAGTGGATAGATTTACATTTCAGGGTACTGTTGGAAGGTATGACTGGGCTTTGGTGTATTTCCTACTAATGTACATTTAGAAAATGGATCATGAGCTGTTACATGCTAAGTTGAGGATTTCCAGGGAATGTTTTCCTTTCATTTTATAAGATACCAATACTAGTATCTTATAAAACTGTCACTGTGATCCTCCTCCTTGTGTCCCTGGTGTAGTCTCATTTAGTGTTCATGGCATCCCTGTCAGGTAGGGACCATGAATTCTTCCGTGCACAGAGAGATTAAGTAACTTGTCTGAGGTCATACGTATAAGAAGTGACTGAGCTAGGATTCAGAAATAGGACAGTCTGATTCTAAAGCCCATATTAACTACCACATTCCATTTCCTGAACTGTATGTTTTGTTGTCTCATATCTGAAAAATATATTATTTCTGTCCTAAACACACAGACTAGATAACAGTTGGAGCAAGCATCTAAATGATCCATGGTATTGACAATCTTAAATTGGTCAAATATGTAATACTTTTTAATCAATTTGCCAATAACTGTTATTAACACCAGTGAAAGTGACTAGTGCTTTGGAAGACCCTTGAGGCATTTGGATGTTTGCCATGGACATCTCTGATATCCTCAGGGTGTACACTGTGTAGACAAAATAATGAAAAAACCATAGTGATTTGGATGGAAAACTTGACTTTCTCCATCTTGTTTTTATATTGCCAGTTTAAGCTGGGAATGACCGTATCAGCTGTAGAACTTTTATCAAGCAACAAGTACTAGAGAAGCAGTTTTTTCTCTCTCGACTTGCTGGTATGCATTTTGCAGAAAGATAATTATTTGCCTTAATAGTCTCTTTTGAAATCTGCTGGAACACAAAGTCAGGAAACTGCTGTTATCTCACAATACTAAATAGAATAAGGAAAGAGGTCAGTAATTAATTCATACACCAAAGTACATGGTGTGTGGCAGTCATTTACTGGTTCATAGTAGAATTGTAATGGTTGAAAATTTAACTTGAAGAAGTATGGTGCCTTTAAATATTGACTATAAAAGTAAGGTATTTACTGATGAGAAACAGTAGTCAACTTAAGTCAATAAGGGAGTCTAGATAAAAGATGAAAGGTCTTAAAACAGATTTTTTTTTAATTGGGGTATAGTTGATTTATATTATGTGAGCTTTAGGTATACAACATAGTGATTCACAATTTTTAATGATTATACTCCATTTATAGTTATTATAAAATATTGGCTATATTCCCTGTGCTGTACAATATATCCTTGTAGTTTATTTATTTTATACATAGTAGTTTGTACCTCCTAATCTCCTATCCCTATTTTTCCCCTCCCACTTCCCTTTCCCTATTGGTAACCACTAGTTTGTTCTTAGGAATTCTTTTCTTGATGACCAAATAATTGGAATGGTACATTGAGAACTTATTTAAAGTATTGAGCAAAGTACAGAAATATTTTCTGCACTCTCAGTTTATCTTTTTTGGGCACATGGATGGATAGAAATTAGTGTTTTTTCTGGATCAGCTCTACTAAGAAAGGTCTGGTGCCAGCAGCAGTAGCACTTGGAAGCTTGTTAGAAAGTCTTTGGTCACTCTCCAGACCTGCGGAATGGAGCCCAGAGTCTCTGGGGCAGGGCTTGGGTATCTTTTTTCAAAAGCTCTCTAGGTGATTCAATGCAAGCCAAAGTTTGAGAAGCACTGGCCTAGACCATTATCAGAGCTGATATCTTAAAGCACGTTAGATAACTAAGTCAAGTTGTTTGGAAATGAGTACACAAAATTACAGCAATGAAGGATGATTGGATGCTGTGTACTTGGTCACCATTTTCTCCCATTGAAACTACAAGAAAAGCCATTTATAGCTTCTGGAGATAAGAAACAAGGAAAGTGATTATAGATGTTTAATTCTTGTTTCTCTGCTTTTATCCTTGAATTGTTTGGATCTTGACGGGATGCAGCTTTTTATTTGCCCTTGGCTATGTAATTCCATATGTCTTCAGTTGAATGAAGTGTCTTGGTATTTGTTTACAGTATTGCTGTTTATTTATTGACTACCTAGTAAATGATAGTTAAGAACATTTTAGACTTTTTTTCCAAAGAAAATACCAGAGACTAAGGCTGTTAAAAATAATATATCCAGGGAGAACAAAAAACAACATTACCATATTAAAGGAACTGTTATTTTAAATTTTAAAAGTTCATTGCTTTAAATCATTAATCTCACATCCTTATTTGTACTGCTCTTATTTATTTATTAAAAAAAATTTTGTTGTTGTTCATGCTGTGTGGCTTGTGGGATCTTAATTCTCCAACCAGGGATTGAACCCGGGCCCTCAGCAGTGGAAGTGAGGAGTCCTAACCACTGGACCACCAGGGAATTCCCTGTACTATTCTTAGATTGAACTGTCCAGAGATGACACACGTGTGTTTGTGTTCTTTTTATATCTTCTTCCAGTAATCTGACATATTGTTTGCTTTTATATATACTATTTCAACTCATGTAAGTAAGCTTTAATTTTTATTAAAGTTTTTTCTTTATATATATATAATTATTTATTTATTTTTGGCTGCGTTGGGTCTTCGTTGCTGTGCGTGGACTTTCTCTAAGTTGCAGCGAGCGGGGACTACTCTGTTGTGGTGTGCGGGCTTCTCATTGCGGTGGCTTCTCTTGTTGCAGAGCATGGGCTCTGGATGCGCGGGCTTCAGTAGTCATGGCTCACGGGCTCTAGAGCACAGGCTCAGTAGTTGTGGTGCACGGGCTTAGTTGCTCCGCGGCATGTGGGATCTTTGCGGCCCAGGGCTCAAACCCATGTCACCTGCATTGGCAGGCGGATTCTTCACCACTGCATCACCAGGGAAGTCCCCCCTTAAAGTTTTTCTTACTGATTTTTGAATCTGAATTAGCAATTAGAAATTAAAGTAAAATGTTAGAGTTTGTTTAATATATAATTCTTAACTTTTCTAGTACAGAAAATTTCAGATACACACAAAAATAAAGTAGTATATAATAAATCCCGAATTCCTATCATCCAGATTCAGCAATTATCAACATTTTGCCCAATATTAGATACTCTTAGTATATTTCTTGTAATTTAGGGAAGTTCTAAACCTTGTCTTCTAGTAGATGCTATAGTTGGAAGAGCTTAAATCAGTTTATCAAAAACTTACATATTTCTACACTTAATATTAAATAATATTTAATATTTTAACATATGTTTAAAAATATTTTTAAACATTCTTCTTTGTAAACTTCGGCTGCAAGGGTATTTGAACAGTTTAGGCATTCAAGGTGCAATAATTGGAAAGCTTGACTGATGATTTTAAAAAGTGGTATATTCTAATTACTGTTTTTGTCTTTAGTATTCGTTGAGGCATCCATTCTTTTTTTTTTTTTTTTGCCACGCCACGCGGCATGTGAGATCCTAGTTCCCTCACCAGCAATCAAACCCGTTCCCCCTGCCTTGGAAGCGCAGAGTCCCAATCACTGGACCACCAGGGAAGTCCCATCCATTCATTCTTTTTTACCTCCTCCTTTCGATCAAATTAAGTTGTTTATTAAATAAATTGGGCAGAAATGGTATCTATATTAGATCTCCTTGAATTCTTCTTTTAGAACTAGTGAAATGATGTAAAAAAAAAGGCAACAGAAATAAAATTTGGAATTGATAACACTAATATGTATAAATCTGTTTTTATATATAGTTTATTGCAGAATTAGGACATCCATTGCATTAAGAGTAATTAAAAATTGTTTTATCTGCCTATGAAAGTAAAATACTTAAGTCATAGAAAAATTTGAAAACACAGGTAAATTCAGAGGAAGACAACTTAATTATTTTTAATGCCATCATCCAGAGATCACACCTGTTAATAATTTAATGTATGTTTTAAAAGTTTTTTTCTGCATATCTGTATGGATAATTGTGTGTCCTACTGTGTGCCCTGCCATGCACAGTACTAAGTGCTTTGGAAACATTATTTCATTTATTCCTTGCAACGACTCTGAGGGATGTATGTACTGAGTTGAATAATGTCCTCCAAAATTCGTGTCCACCTGGAAACTGACTGTAATCTTATTTGGATATAGGGTCTTTGCAGATGTGATCAAGTTAGGATGAGGTCATACTGGACTACAGAGGTCCCCCAATTCAATGACTGGTGTCTTTATAAGAAGAAAATTTGGACACAGACTTATAGGGGAAAAGGCTATGTGAAGACAGAGATTGGAGTGATGTGTCTACAAGCCAAGGAATAAAATGTCATGTTTTTTCTGTGATTTTAATAGCTATGTAGTTATTTCATCATATAGATACACTATTACTTATTAATTCAGTGAGACCTATTGAACATTTTTTATTTCCAGTTTTCCCTGGTATGAACACTGCTCAGAACTTCACTGTAGCTGTAGCTTTGTGCTTGTCCACTGTTTTCTTTTGATAAATTCCTAGACCTGGAATTACTGGGACAGTGGATTGCCAGATTGTTCACTAGGAGGGCTGTATTTATTCTGTAAGCAGTTAGAAAATAGTACTTCATTGTAATTTGCATTAAATTTGCAGTTTTTGTTATTGGTGTAGAAAGATCATCCTACCAGCAGACCAGAACACTGAGAAATCTCTGCAAGATATACAGCAGATGGGAATAGATTTATATAAAAACTCAGCTAAGCCAAGGAACTCCCAACCACTTTCAGCTGCAAAGGGAGACCTCCAAAAAGTTGAAAAAGTTAAATGTTCAAACTAGACCCCTAGAATCTATTCAGGTCAGGGAGAGCAAAGACTGGCTGCAGTCGTCTGAATCATTATGGGTGAGAAACCATTAAGCAGTAGATGCTCACCTTACCTCCCCTGACTTGAAGTTGCTACTCAGTCTCAGCTGCTTCACAATTCCCTGGGTCCTGGCTGCTTTATCAGAACCTGTACTTAATACTCAGACACCAGGGACCCTGACTTGGCCTGAAGAAATACATCTCAGCTACAGATACCACTTAATCTTTCCTTGCATCTGAAGTATGAACACCAAGAATCATCAGGCACCTGAGGAACACTGATAGCACCAAAGAAAGTCATACATGGAACAGGGCAGCTGAACCAGGAATCTGCAAGTGTTAAGAAAGCTGCCACTCAGACAGCAGCAGACTCAACAAAGACAAGGCTAAACCCAGAAGTTCACAAGGAATCAGGAAAAGTGAAAATTATCCTCAGATATCAGAAGGTGTGTTCATTAAAAAGAAAAATCATTCAAGATAAAGAAATAATCAGTTCATAGAAATTAAAAATATTATGTAAGGTATTCAATAGATAGACTGAAATTCAAGCCTGTTTTACCTAATTCAAGAGATTGACCAAGTGCTAGTGAGGGATAATTAGAAACATATGTCACAAGTCCTGGTAACATTTCAGAATCCAGTAACAAAATTCTAAAAGCAACTTGAAGAGGAAGATGGGTTACCCTCAAAGGAGCAAGGATCAGATTGGCATCTGGTATCTCTCAACTCTGGAAGGTAGAAGACAATGAAAATACCTTTTTGCAATAAAGGTACTGAGGGGAAAAGGAATCTGAGCCTGCCTTGTATACCTAGGCAAGTCAAGGATGAGAACAAAATAATATTTTGAGGCTTGCAAGAATTTGGAGTTTGCATTTGTTAACCCTATCTGACTTACCAGAGGACATGTCTAGAAAGACCAAATATATTGGGTTGGCCAAAAAGTTCAGGTTTACGGGAAAACCCGAACGAACTCTCTGGCCAACCCAGTACGTGAGAAAAATATAAATGTTGCAGAAAGCAACAAAAATCCTCTTGTTTACTTCTAAATAAGGAAATGTTTTTTGAAAATTATTTTTAAGATAGTAGCAAGATAAATAACAGTTTGGAACAAAAGACTGAATTTCAGCAGTGTGGTGAAAGTGGCCAGGAAGGGGTTACTAGGTGCTAAGGTGTTTGTTTTTAAAATTCTTTCCTTCTTTTACTAAGAATTTTTTTGTTACTTTTAGTCTTGCTTGGACCGGGGAAGGGAAAGTATAGGTTTTGATTAATTGTAGATTTTAATAGAAAATTGTAAGTTTAAATAGGATTTTTTTTTTTTTTTTTGGCCGAGCCATGTGGCTGTGGGAAGCTCCCTGACCAGGCATCGAACCCGCACGCTCAGCAGTGAAAGCATGGAGTCCTAACCACTGGACTGTCAGGGAATTTAAATAGGATATTTAGGAAGTTAGAAGTAATTGCTGTAAGTTTAGAAATAAGATCTATAGATTCCTACAGCTTCCATTAGAAGCTTTATTTGGTGCAAAGAAACCTTGCTCGTCCTAGCTGTATAGATAAAGGAAGAAAGGGGTGAGGAAATGAGACAAAGTATTGCAAACAGAAACACAAAGCAAAATGTTAGAATAGACCAAGCATATTATTTACCACAGCAAAAGTTAATGATTAAGGGCTTCCCTGGTGGCGCAGTGGTTAAGAACCCACCTGCCAATGCAGGGGACATGGGTTTGAGCCCTGGTCTGGGAAGATCCCACATGCCGCGGAGCAACTAAGCCCGTGCGCCACAACTACTGAGCCTGCGTGCCACAACTACTGCAGCCCGTGCGCCTAGAGCCCGTGCTCCGCAGCAAGAGAAGCCACCGCAATGAGAAGCCCACGCACCGCAACGAAGAGCAGCTCCTGCTCACCGCAAGTAGAGAAAGCCCGCTCACAACAACGAAGACCCAATACAGCCAAAAATAAATAAATAAATATTTTTAAAAATTAATGATTAAAGTCCCCTTAAAGAAAGTGAGGAAATAAAATCCATGCAAAAAGGAGGGATTGTGTTTCTTCAGAATTAAAGGATATAGGAGCCACTTTGAATAGGGATGCTTGCTGGCTAGATTTGAGTCCCTTGTGTTGTCCAGAAGATGGAGGAGAGCCTTGTGTACTATACCACTGGAGGTGACCAGGATAAAAACTGCTTGTTCTGAAATGTGATTAGAAAGCATCAAGCATCTCCCTCTTCAGAAGCAGTTGCGGTTCCAGAAGAATGCCACTAATGAGTATAGAAAGGATGAGTGACTGAACTAGAAAATCACTGCTGTGAGTCTTCCAGTTGCCCTTTCCTGCTATCAATGGCTAAGTTTATATTGGTTTTGTTGAGAATCATAGTAGTAGAAAATTTCATGCCTCTGAATCTAGGATGGAATCTTTGCTGTTTGTAGTCAGTGTTTTCCAGAGAAACAGCACCAATGGTGCGTGCATAGAGAGACTGGAGATCCAGGGAAGAGCTGATGTTGCCGCTTGAGTCTGAAGGTGGAATTGCCTCTTTGTGGGGGGGCGAACACTCTTTCTTAATACCTTTAACTGATTGGATGGGGCCCAACTATGTTATGGAAGGCAGTCTGTCTGTTGATTTACATTTTAGTTTCATGTAGAAAAATACCTTCACAGAAAACATCTAATGCTTGATTTAGATACCTGAATACTGTGGCCCAGCCAACCTGACACATTAAAATTAACCATCACACTGGTGAAGATGCTGAATTTGCTTATAATTTTGGTAGTAATAATGGAATGTCTGTGTGAATTACAAAATGGTGCATATGACTGAATTCTTTCTTCAGTGAGTTTTGGGAACCAACCTCTGCCTTTGCTGTGAAGAAAGCCTGATTCTGTACACAGGATGAAACACAAGGACTTTTGCCTAAAGATCAAAAGAAGATAGGTAATTGTCTATTTGAAGAAAAACATAATGCTAGCAAAGATTCTTGTATTCTAAAGGAGGAATAATCACCTTCACCAGCCATATCCCTACAGAGGGCCAGTTGGATGTAGTGGCACATTTTCAGGGATTATGAAAAGGTCTTGAGGTTCACTTTCTTTCGGGTTTGAGTATTAGTAGTAGTTACAAGTTACAGACTCAATATGTTATTAAGGTTTTTTCCTCTCCACTAAGTTTTATACTGAAGTCCTTAAAAATTAATCTTATTAATTCATTTAAGGTTATATAGATTGGTTCCTTACTATGAACAATATTGAATTTAGCTCTTGCTTTTCTCCTTTCTCTCTCCATTTAATATCAGGTACTTTGTTCCAAGTAATATTCTTTTGCTTGGTGAGCTTCTTATACTTTACATATTCTTCTTTCATTCCCCTTTTCAGAGTAGTGTTAACTGTATTTTCAGAGCAGGTAATAGTTAAATTCTACTCTATTTCTCTTGTTCCTGTGTTTGTTCTATAGTAAGAGATATTCACTGCTTACTATCAGCTCTGTGCTGAAACTTTTCTAAGTGTTCTTTCTTTTTTTCCCTCTTAATATTTATTTATATGGCTGCAGCAAGTCTTAGTTGCGGCACGTGGGATCTTCAGGTGTGGCATGTGGGATCTAGTTCCCTGAGCAGGAATCGAACCCCGGCCTGCTGCATTGGAAGCACGGAGTTTTAGCCACTGGACCATGAGGGAAGTCCCCAGGCATTCCTGATTATCTGAAACTCTGTCCTGTACAGTCGTCCCTTGGTGTCCGAGGGGGATTGGTTCCAGGACCCCTTCACACCATACCAAAATCCATGGATGCTCAAGTCCCCTATATAAAATGGCATAGTATTTGCACATAACCCACATAAGTCCTCCCATATACTTCAAATCATCTCTAGATTACTCATAATACCTAATACAGTGTAAACACTATGTAAATGGTTGTAAATACAATGTAAATGACAGGTAAATTGTTGCCTGCGTATGGCAAATTCAAGTTTTGCTTTTTGGAGTTTTGGGATTTTTCTATCCATGTTTGGTTGAATCTGAGGATGTGGAACCCATGGATATGGATGGCCAACTGTTAACTTCTTCAGGAAGCATTTGTGAGAACAGTATTCCCCGCGTTCTTTTGTGTTTACACAGTTTTATCTGTATACTTTTACTTGGAGGTCAGTATAGAATTCTTGGCTGCCTGTAAAACCCTCACCTCACATTTTCTTTCCTGAGAACCTTAAGTTTGTCACTCGGTTATCTGGTGGCACACGCATGGTGTCACTGTGTGATTTTCTTTTCCTTACACATGTGATTATCCTTACACATGATGCAGTTCTTTTGCTTGGATGCCCACGAGATGTTATTTTCTTTAAAGTTTGTTTGTTTCACTAGACTGTCTTAGTGTCAGTAGTTCTGGGTCAGTTTTCCCAGGGGCATGTGTGTACATTTAAGTCTTTTATTTCTGGATATTTTTCTTGAATTATTTTAGTATTCTTTCTGTTCCTCTGATTTTAGCTTTTGGGTGATTCTGTTACATGGAAGTTGGAATTTCATATCTGTTCCCATCTGTCTCTTTTTTATTATCTGTTTTCCTTAAATGCCCCATGGTGTCAATTTCTTCCATGTTCCTCTAGTTTAGCCTTCATTTCTGAAAAGTTTTCAAATTGCTGCTTGTTTGTTGACTGTGTCTGATTTTTCTCACATCTTCTCTTGTGTAGCTATCTCTCATCTGGGCTCTTATGTTTTTGATGTAAGTTCCTCTTTTATGGCCTCTGTTATGTGCATAATGTTAGGTGGTAATTTCCATCTGCCTTGTGGGCATATTTTTGGGTTTGCCTCCGTTGCCCATTGGTGCCACCATGGTTCTCTCCCGAGACTTTTGTACATGAGAAGGGGTGAGAGTATTCCAGGACAGCTATCCTTGCTGCAGAGCTCTTCAGTATTCCCATGGCATACTCAAGTTTCTCTGTATAGTCTCCTATGTGATACCTGTTGAGGTCAGCCTCCTTTGGGCCCACCCTGTAAGCATCTGAACTTCATCTTTCCTTTACCCACGGGCCTCACCCTACTCAGGATGTTATTCTCAGTATGTGTCCTCAGTTCAGGGCTCTGCCTTTCCTGGAAGGCCATTTGGCTGGGTGTTTGCAGAGACTTAAGGGCTGGGTTAGACACAGCGTTTTCTGGTCTCATGTCCTGCATATAACCTTGTGAACCCTTTTACAGTCCAACTGGAGAAGTTTTCCTTCTGAGGTGTTCCCCAAATGGTGTTCCCTATCTTGCTTAGGTAAAGGACTGTGTCAACTGATTCTAGGCCTCCTTGAGACAGCTTTAATATCTTGTTGTAACCTGTTTCTCTGTTTCACAAAACCACTAAGTTTACCAAGCTGGTCTACTTAAAATATATACAACTGTAGTTTTAAATATTACAGGCTACAATAAATTACTTGTTTTTAAAAGTTTATTTGTATTTATGCCATTTGTTCACCACTTTTATTTGTGGTTTACCAGATGAGAGCTTTATGCCCACATAAGCTCTGGGTTCTTATGAGTGGGTTCTTTTCTGCTCCCTAAATTTTTTCATTCTTGGCATATAGCAGCATCCATGTGCCAGCATGGCTTTGGCCTTCAGCTTGCGTTCAAGCTAAGTCTTGTCCCTTGTCTCTGGATTTCTACATGAAATGAAGATTTTTTTCCCTGATATTGAGAGCCAGGTGTATTACTTGTAAACATTGTATGTAGATTTTTCGATTGTTTGTAATTGAGAAAGAATGTAGTTTGGTGTTACTTCAATAATTTTTAATACTACATTAAGTATTTGTTACAAATTTAAGTGTTGAAGGTTATGTTTTCTAGAGAAGTAATGATAGTATAAATGCATGGATAGAAGCCAGCCTGAACTCCAGTTTAAGAAAAAGTTAAATGTCTAGTTTATTCTTATTGTTTAAGCCAGTGGGGACAAAATTATGTGGGCATTAGAATGGGTGAAATTGAGTTTCTTTTTAACGAGAAATGGATTTCTATTTTATAAAGCCATATGCATGTGCGGTTATTTCATGTAGTCAGCCCTTGTCTTTCTTTGATTAATTTGGATAATTGTGAGTTGATTGAATTAAAGGAAACTCAGAAAGCTGAAAAACTGATACTTAATTTTAAGGCTAAGTTGCTATTGACTAGTTGTGTTTTTCTGCGTGTCCTGAGTTAGGGTGCACAAGAAGCTTCTATTGCTAGAGACAGGCCCCACCTGTGAGCCACCACTGCACGGCTGTGGGACTGGGAGATGGCTGCCTATAGCCACCTGAACCCCGAGTGTGGCAACATTAGCTAGCATAGGACCCGGAGCATCTGTGATGGGAGCATGCTAGCTAGCAGTAGTTGTGTTGGTAGGAGTGCATACTTTTGAGATGATACCTTACGTGTGTATATGTGTGAATACAGAAAACATCGGAGCAGTGTGGGGCCGAGCAAACCTGTTTCCCAGCCCCGGCGGAACATCGTAGGCTGCAGGATTCAGCATGGGTGGAAAGAGGGGAATGGCCCCATCACCCAGTGGAAAGGAACCGTTCTGGACCAGGTGCCTGTAAATCCTTCTTTGTATCTTATAAAATACGATGGATTTGACTGTGTTTATGGACTAGAACTTAATAAAGATGAAAGAGTTTCTGCGCTTGAAGTCCTCCCTGATAGAGTTGGTAAGTTCTCTTTACTGTTTGTGCGTTATATGCTTTAAAAATGATTATTGAAATGGATGCTTTTTGATTATTAGCATTACTGGTATTTTTTTAATTGGAGCATAAGTACTTCTGATACACATTTAAATCAGTCACCTAAAACCACAAAAACTGCTCAGCAAATGTTCTAAAACCAAAGTTCAAGGAACTGTGAAGGATATAAAGACGTATAAAATTGTTCCCCAAGAAGTCGACAGTCTAATAATTTCTAATATGATTATTTCCCACATTTTGCTCAGTTTATCTGGACTCTGGTGAGTAAGAGTATTTCTCATTAGCTCAAATATTCAGTGTGCTCATTTCATCAGATTATAATAGCTCAGAAAAATTTCATGTATTTATTTTAGGATCTTTATGTGAAGTGAATTTTTATCATTGTGTATTATTATATAAGTGATAATTGTACCTTCAGCCAAAATTTAAGCAACCAAAACATGTGAACTCTATTACAGCATTTTTGGGGTTCGTTTGTACAAGGTTTGTGGGAAATGATGGCTTTTTTAATGTCATACAAATCAGTTTTGCTTTGGATACCTTAGGTTCCTTAAGGCATGACTGGTTTTATTTTTAAGATTAAAATAAAATATGATTTTATTTTTAAGATCAACGGAATACACCCAAGTTGTTACTTTCTTCAGAGTATTTACTTTGAAATGTTTTCTTATTATTATTACACTGATGCTGCTATTGCTTGAATCTGGTTTATGCTTTTGGAATTGTCCTTAAAAGCCTATATATTTACAAATAGAGCCTCAGCAGATCTGCACTTGGAGGATAGAAATTTGGGATTAAATTGTCAAGGGAAGGCGCTTACCTAGCCCCCCCTTTCCCCCTTTGTTTTTGCCATTGTGTTCCTGGAACACATGCTTCCTCATCAAGTTAACTTTGCCAGAGCAGCAAGTTATTTTTTTAATCCTTGCTTTAGATAGCAAACACTGTCTTTATTCATCCTGTATAAATATAGTTCAGTTTTCACAGAAATCTTTCTTTAAATTTGTATTTTTAACCAAAGGTAACTAATTATGTAATAGTAAATCTTTGGCATTTTAGTCTAAGTTCAGCCGAACACATTCTTCCTCGTGAAGCACATCCTCTTTTCTCCTCATCTTGACATCAGTCCATTTTCCACATTAGAAATTAACATTGAAGAATCTTCCCTTCAGGGCTTAAAAAGTATTATCCACACCTTTGTATCAATTATTTGTGCTCAGTAATTATCATGCATTCTTTTTCTGACCCAGAATTTTAGTTTCTGACCCCTTCAAGGGCAAGGCTGCTAGCTTACTTGAAATTTACTGCATTCTGCCACATGACCTGTGTTAGCTCTGTTGTCATCATAGGACAGAAGAAACCTTTTATCTTGATAAAAAAGTGATTTGACTAAACCAAAATATCTGAAGATATATGAGTATCTCTGGTGATGGGATTTAAGGGTTTCTTATTGTTTTTCTTTCTAGTTCTGGGCCATCTCTGTTTCCAACAGTAGATATGGATTGCTTTTGTAAACAGAAAAGCAATTTAAAAAAGGAAATCCAAAGGCCTGTGTGCAAAGCAGCAATATGTTACATGCCTAATTTAATTAATAGTTAACTATGGTATTCCCTATGATACTTTAGTCTGAAAAATTATTTGGACTTCATTTATGTTCCATGTAGGAAGAAAATGGTCTTTCCTAATTTGCTTAAGGCAGTACATTAAAGTTACAGTTTTGTTTTCCTTAAGCTAAAGATGGAGAGAAAAGTAAGTCAGTCAACCCAAAAGCATGTGATGTCACAGAGTACCAGTTCCCAAAGTGTAGTCTGAGGACCCTTGAGGTTTCCAGAGGCCCATTCAGGAGGCTTATTAGGTCAAAATTAATTTTCATAAAAATCTTAAGATATAATTTGCCTTTTTCACTCTCATCCTTTCACAGTTATACACTGGAGTTTCCCACTATTTGGAAGATCTGCATAACTAAGTGAATACAATATTTTCTATATGAGCAATGCATGATGTTACCAAATCATATATTGGTGAAAGATCCATTCAAAGACCAACAGATTTTTTACGTTGTGGTAAAAACACAAAACATTAAATTTACTACCATAATTATTTTTAAGTGTACAGTTCCAGAGGCATTAAGTATATTCACATTGTTATGGAATAGGTTTCCAGAAATTTTTCATTTTGCAAGTCTGTAATTCTTTCCCCATTAAAACAACAGCTACTCTTTTCTGCCTCCCACTGGCCCCTGGCACCCACCATCCTGTTTCTATGAATTTGATTACTTTAGATACATCATAAGTAGAATCATGTAGTATTTGTCTTTTTGTGACTAGATTCTTCCCCTTAGCAGAATGTCCTCAAGATTCATCCATGTTGTAGCATGTGATAGGATTTCCTTTCTTTCTAAGGCTGAATAATATTCCATTGCATGTGTATACCACATTTTTTCCCCCATTCATCCATGATTGGACACTTGGGTTCCTTCTACCTTTTGGCTATTGTGAATACTGCTGCTGTGAACATGGGTATACAAATATCTCTTTGAGCCCTTCTTTCAGTTCTTTTGAGTATTTAACCAGGAATTCTGAATCATATGGTAATTTTGTGTTTAATTATCTGAGGAGCCTACATACGTAATATTTTCCATAGTGTTTGTTAACATTTTACAGTCCCACCAACAGTGCCCGAGGGTTCCAATTTCTCCGCATCCTCACCAATATTTGTTATTTTCTGTTGGTTTTGATTTGCATTTCTCTGATGATTAGTGATGTTAAGAATCTTTCATATGCTTTTTGCCCGTTCGTATGTCATTTTTGCAGAAATGTCTGTTCAAGTCCTTTGCCCACTTTTTTGATCAGGTCACTTGATTTTTTTGTTTTGTTTATTGTAGAGTTGTAGGCGTTCTTTATGTATTCTGGAGACAAATGAATTTTAATTTAATAGTGTGACAGAAGTTTATTGATAATGATTTCAGATTCTACATTGCAATTAACCTTTAAGGAAAGCTACCACTTGTTGAGTTTTGATGTGGTATCATAGAAGAATACCTAGAATTATCTGAACACTAATAAAATATTTTTTCAACAGCATATCTTTGTGATTTTATACACCAACTAAAAGTACATACAACAGATTGAATGCTGAAACAGATACGAGATTCTAGCTGTCCTTTTTTTTTTTTTTTGGTGGTACACGGGCCTCTCACTGCTGTGGCCTCTCCCATTATGGAGCACAGGCTCCGGATGCGCAGGCCCAGCGGCCATGGCTGTCGGGCCCAGCCGCTCCGCGGCATGTGGGATCTTCCCGGACCGGGGCACGCACCCGTGTCCCCTGCATCGGCAGGCGGACTCTCAACCACTGCGGCACCAGGGAAGCCCCTAGCTGTCCATTTTTAAAGCTAGACATTTCTTACTAATTTTTTGTTAGAAAATATTTTTCATTAAAAATGTGTTTCTGTAGGTATTTTAACATATTTTTAGATAATGTCATTTATAATTTCTAAAATAGTTGGTACTGATATTTATCATCCATATAAACAAATGCGCAAAAACTTTTAAGAATGTAAAGGAGTCCTAAGATGAGAAAGTTTGATAACTTCTGGTATGAAGAAAACTAGTGGGATTTTGCTATAGTGTCATGCACAGTGGGGAATTCTATGTTATTTTGGGTAATTATTGCATACTTAAACAAAGAAAACTACCGTATGTGTTTACAGTGTCCTGATAAAATTGGATAGCAGTACCTTTACCAAGAAATTCTAATCTTTGTTCCTTTGAACTTTGACAAAAATAGGACTCATGAGTAAGAAGTGCTAATTTTTTTTAAAGATAATTGTCTAAAATGTGAGGAATGGATAAACCTTAAAATCAGTAGGTTCCTCCATAATTTTCGCAATATTAAAAAAGAAAATGAAACTTGTAATTTTTCACCTATGTCTTTAATGTAGAGCAGGGCTGCAGAGAGCTATTGATACACCAGTAGGGAGGCCTGTGTTCCTAATCACACAGGCCATCTAGAACAACCTGCTTTCCTCTGAAATAATTAATTTATACAACAAATGTTGAACCCCTGTGATCACAGTATTGGAAACAAGATGGGAAAGGCCTTTGCTTTCATCACTGTGCAGTCTAAAAGCAAGTAAACAAACATGTAAAACAAGATAACTGCAGAGAGTGGTAAATGTCTTTAAGAAATCAAGCTCGGTTAGGTGACTGATTGTTGGGGCTATTTTCACCGGGTGGTCCTGGAAAGCCTCTGGGAGGACATCTGCTCAGGAAGAGCCAGCCCCCGAGGATGTGGGGGCCATAGTCAGCCCAAGGGTATCCCAGGAAAAGATGCCCATGCTGCTGAGGTGTAAGGCAGTCAAGCAGTATGTGACGAGCAGGAGGGCAGAGGGCTACCAGGGGATGATGGCCAATGTGCTGTGGATCTGGAGAAGCAGTTCGTTATTCAAATTATGAAAGGAAAGTGCTGGAGTGTTTTAAGCAAATGACCAGCACAATCTGGTATAACGGCCACAAATATCACTCTGACTGTAAAAAATAGGTTGTAGGGGCAAGAGTAAAAACCTATGCCTTGAATAGGTTAATACCTTGGTTTTCATAAATGGTCAATGGTTATATAAGATATTTAAAAGGCAAGGTGGGTAAAGGGAATATGGGAACAATATTATTTTTGGAACTCTTCTGTAAGTCTAATTCTATCTCATAATTTAAAATAATTATCTATTAAACAATAACAAAAAACACTTTATACCTTGAATAAACTAAAAGTTTTAATTAGGTACAGTACCAAGAACAGATGAATTCAGAAAAAAAAGAAAAAAGCAGATTCTTTCACGTAAACTATTGTTTGCTTTTTTGTCCCCAGCAACATCTCGAATCAGTGATGCACACCTAGCCGACACAATGATTGGCAAAGCAGTGGAGCACATGTTTGAGACCGAGGATGGCTCTAAAGACGAGTGGAGGGGAATGGTCTTAGCACGTGCCCCTATAATGAACACATGGTTTTACATCACCTATGAAAAAGATCCTGTCTTGTACATGTACCAGCTCTTAGATGATTATAAAGAAGGCGACCTTCGCATTATGCCCGATTCTAGTAAGTATAGATTGACAACTTTTATTTTTGATAATTCAAAAATAATTTGATAAATCAAATATCTTTAGAGCAAGATATTTGATTAACTCTTGTGCAGATACATTTAAAAATTTTAATTATTAGGGTTAAGTGGTTATTCTTTTAGTCATGCACAAAGCATAGGTTGTGAAATTTTTACCCTTTTGCCAAGAATAATTTACTTTCCCTGTTCTGGACTTTGGACTTTCATATGAATGGTGTATATAATGTGGGGTCCTTTGTGACTAGCTTCTTTCACTCAGCTTATGTTTTCAAGGCTCATCCATGTTGTAACGTGTGTCTGTATTTCATTTCTTTTAATAACCAAATACAACTCGATTGGATATACTGTATTTTGTTTATTCATTCATCTGTTGATGGATATTTGGATTTTTTTGCTTCTTTTTGGTTATTATGAAGAATTATGTACAAGTTTCTGAGTGGACATTTGTTTTCAGTTTTCTTGGGTATATGCCTTGGAATGGAATTGATGAGGCATAGTGATCACTCTGGGTTGAATCATTTAGGCAACTGCCAGACTGATTTTCAGAGTGGTTGCATCATTTTATATTCTCACCAACAGTGTGTGAGGGTTCTGATTTCTCCACATCCTTACCAACACTTGTTACTTGACTTTTTGATTCTAGCCATCCTAGTGGTAGTGAAATGGTATCTCATTGTGGGTTTGGTTTTCATTTTTTTTGATGACTAAAGATGTCAAGTATCTTTTCGTGTGTTATTGGCCATTTTTGTGTCTTGTTGGAGAAATATCTATTCACATCCTTTGCCTGTTTTTCAATTGCATTGTCTTTCTTTTATTGAGTCGTAACAGTCAATAGTATAGGTATAAGTCTCTTGTCAGATATGTGACTTGCAGATACTTTCTCTTATTCTCTGAGTTGTCTTTTCAGTTTCTTGATAGTATTCTTTGAAGTACAAAAGTTTTTAATTTTGATGAAGTCCTGTTTTTCTAGTTTTCCTTTTATTGCTCATGCTTTTGGTGTCATATCTAATAAACCCTTGCCAAATCAAAGGTTATGAAGATTTGCCCCTATGTTTTCTTCTAAGAGTCTTACAGTTTTAGCTCTTACATGTAGGTCTTACTTGGATCTTTGATACATTTTGAGTCAATATTTGTTTATGATGTGTCATGTCCAACTTCTTTGTTTTGCATGTGGCAATCCAGTTGTCTGAAAACCACTTTTCAGAGACTTTTCAAAAGACTATTCTTTTTCCTACTGAATGGTTTTGGCACCCTTGGTAAAAATTACTTGACTATGGAGGTATGGAGATATTTCTGGACTTTGAGTTCTATTCCATTTGTCCATATGTCTATAGTTATGCCAGTGTCACACTTGATTACACTGCTTCATAATAAGTTTTAAAATCAAGAAGTGTGAATCCTCCTTTTTCAGAATTGTTTTGGCTGTTCTTTGCAATTTTGTATGAATTTTAGAATCAGCTTGTCAATTTCTGCAAAAGAAGTCAGCTGGGATTCTGTTAGGTATTGTGTTGAATCTCTAGATCAGTTTGGCGGGGGCATATTGCCATCTTAAGTTAAGCCATTGACCCATGAGCATGGGATGTTTTTTCATTTATTGAGTTTTTTCCATTTCTATCAACGTTTTGTAGTTTTCTGAGTATACTTTTTTGCCCTTCTTATAGTCCTAAGTATTTTATTCTTTTTGATGCTATTGTGAATAAAATTATTTTCTTAATTTCACTTTTGCATAAGCCTTTTTTTTTTTTTTTCTTTAAACTACTCAATAGCTTTTCCTCAAACACATGAATTCTTGGCCCTAGGCAGATATGGCCGACTGACAGACACTGGATATATTAGCAATGTAACACCATCTCTGTTCCTTTTTTTTTTTTTTTTTTTTTTTTTTAAAGTTCTTCCTGTGAACAAGCCACTCATTGAATCTACTCATGTGCTCATCTGGCCCTGACTTCTGCCTTCTTAGATTTTTTTTTTTTTTTAAGTGCATGTATATTTGTTATAAATGTGTAATGGAAAGTAAAAAAGGCAGGAATTTAAATATGAGAGCATACCATAAAAACATTTCCTCCAACCTATATGAAGTTTTAAACTTTTTTGTAGAGAAATGTCCAAAGCAAGTACTGTTGACTTGATAATAGAAAGTATGAGGTCATTTGCAGATTAAATCATTGCCTGTACCAACCACGTCTTTATCCTCTCACTCCTTTCTTTCGAGTGATATGGAAGTTTATTTGCTGTTACTTGCTGTTGTGATGTTCTGATACAAAGAGCTCTGCAGTGGCCTCTGAGTCCTTGGCTTCTTCACTTATGGTTACTGTAAAACGTATGGCGATCATGTGTTTGTAATTTCTTTGTACACATGAGGTGCCACAAAAGTGTGGTGTGGTATGATGTTGGTGCTTGATGGAAGAGCACTGTTGAAGAAGAGTTCAGCTTAGATTTCCTCTTTACTTCCTTTTTTTAAAGAACTGATAACACTATGCTCAGGTGGTTTGCTTGTGTTGTGTGAGATCAGAATAGCAGGTTTCAGATTATGCCATTCAATGAGAGAATTTATTATAATCAAAGAGGCAAACTACTGTTAATACAGATACATGATATGATCCAAACCAGGATACATGTGAAAATAAAAAGGTGCACTGCTAACCATTGTGTCAGGACTACAGGCATAAGCACTGACTGTCTTGGGCAAACCAGGATACCTGGTTGTCGTACTTGAAGGCTCTCTGTTACTACATGGATAAGAGCTTGAGTTATTCAGGACCTGTTAGGCGTTTCTTAAAATAGAATTGTAACTGCCTAGCTCCTTCCCCTGGCTCCCCTTTTTTGTACTTTGTTTCTTTATTGTTGACAGTGATGATTTGTTCTCATTTTATGTGTATTCCTAGAATTTACAGAGTTCTTGCTAGGTCATAGGGCGGGCAGTGTTTTCCAACACTCAGATTTTCTTGGGGGCTTCTCAAAAAGTTCAGGTGCCTCAGCCATCCTCTGAGATTCAGTTGTAATTGGTCTGAGGATGGAGTTCACTTAGCACCTATTTTTATAGCACAGGAAATCTCTTTTATTTTGAAACTGGGTTAAGAGGACCATGTGTGATGAAATGAAGTTGAGGGAAAAAAAGCTTTAAGGATTCACAGGATAAGACAGGAATACTTAGGCATTTAGGCACATTCTCAGTAATCCCAGTAGGTATTATCTGCTTTGAAATTATTTCAAAGTAAAACAGCCTTATTTTTAAGAAGCTATAGAACACAACATTGTAAATCAACTATACTTCAATAAAATTTTTTTAAAAAAGAAAGAAGCTGTATAATTACATTTGATTCTTGAACAGCTTGGGGGTTGGGGAGACTGATCCTCCGTGCAGTTGAAAATCTGCATATGACTTATGGGCAGCCCTTTATATCTGCAGTTCCTCTGCATCTGTGGATTCAACTAACTGCAGATCGTGTATTTACTATTGGAAAAGATCCCTGTATAAGTGGACCCATGCAGTTCATACCCCTGTTGTGCAGGGGTCAACTGTATTTAGTTTTTTTCTTGACCCTTTCCTTCTTTTAGTCTATCCCTATTTAGGTCATTATAGCTATAACTAAATATAAGCCAAAAGAATTTCTGGTTATGATTTTCAAAATCATTTACATGTCTAGCTCTTGGGGATCAGCACACTGTTTTTGTAAATAAAGTTTTGTTGGCACACAACCACACCATTCATTTATATATCATCTGTGGCTGCTCTCATGTGACAACAATACAGCTGAGTAGTTGGTACAGAGACCGTATGGCTTCAGGCCTAACATATGTATTGTCTGGCCTTTGAAGGAAAAGTTTGCTGACTCTTGGTCTAGAAAATCAAGATGAATTCAGGATATTAAAAAAAAATTTTTTTAATTATTAAAATAGATATGTGAGTTGGTGTGTATCTAAAAATTGACTCTAAATTCTCTTTTTTCCCCCTTTTAAATACAGATGATTCACCTCCAGCAGAAAGGGAACCAGGAGAAGTTGTGGACAGCCTGGTAGGCAAACAAGTGGAATATGCCAAAGAAGATGGCTCTAAAAGGACTGGCATGGTCATTCATCAAGTAGAAGCCAAACCGTCTGTCTATTTCATCAAGTTTGATGATGATTTCCATATTTATGTCTACGATTTGGTGAAAACATCCTAGATGTCATCACGAACTTTGCCAAATTTGTGGAACTATTAAATGTATAATTTGTAGACATAAAGACTTGATTGCTTTCCAGTTTAATGAAAGCTTAAATGTCCCTGCGAACCCACAATCTCTGCCAGCAGAACTGGTTTTGTTCTGAATAGTACAGATTTATGTGAACACAAAGCATTTTGTGTAAGGAACTCCTTCCTCTTAAAAGAAGTCTGTCTGTTTGGAAGGGAGTTACAGGCAAGTCTGGTAAAAGTTAAGCTAGTATCATAGTCATTTAAAACTGTAGTAGATCTTATCCACTTTCCCCTTCACGCTTAACACTGTTATTCTGCTGCCACAATGCAAGCATAGTTTGGTATTTTTGTTATTGCCTTTTTTTGAGATATATATGTATCTATATCTACCTATCTATCTATATCTGTGTGTATACATATATAATGTATATATACATACACATAGATCTGTGTGCATGCGCGCGCGCACACACACACACACACACACACACACTTCATGGGCAGTCCTTTCTTTGTGGATTGGAGTGGGGGTTACATAATTTTCTCCAGTTTAACAGGAGTGCTGACCCAAGCCATTTGTATTTAGTGTATTCAGTGTATTACTGCTGTTTATTTAAAATTAAATTTGGGCACAGGAAGCACATTGGGACATTCAGCTTATTTTGAAAGTCAGGTTCAGAGCACCATTTCAGTCTGGAGGCTTTAAACTGTAAATTCAAATATGAATCACCTGTGAACATTTAATGACCCACATTACAATTTTACAAAACAGTTAGAAATCTGGGTAAAAGGCTGCCTTTAATTCTAAGCTTTGTATATTATTTGTTTACATTTTTTATCATAAATACTTCTTTTTAAGCAAAGCCCAGGTACTTGGTCCACATAGTGTAATGCAGGTGTATTTTGGATGGCACATTTGGTCCATTATTTGTACAAATTAGTAATCTGGAATTTTAGTACCTGGATTTAAAAGGCAACAGTGTACCAGCGGTTTATGTGTATTTGGTAAGTTCCTGGAAGAACGTAGTGCTTTTATATTAGAAATGTAAGTTTAAGAATGACGTTGTTGCCTTTTAACAAGTTCTCTGGGATACCTTTATTTTTATTACTGTTATTACTGATATATGATTATGGTCAGAAGACTTTTCCCCTCAAAGAATGTCTAGACAAATAACAGCTTAAATTCCTGACACCTCTTGTGGTGCTGTATGTTCTTACTCATGGTATGCTGTTGATGTGGATTCATGCCATTTGGTGGATCCTACCACATCAGGGTCAGTCACCTGCACAGGCTTGTGGGTGTGACTGATAGCAGCCCTTAGCCATTGAATCCTTTCCTGCAAGGTGGTTTTAACTAAAATAGAACTGCAAAAGTGGTTCATTTAGCAGCAGAACATCAGTCTATCACTTTGTTTTTGATGATCCCTGGCAGTTTGAAAGCTAGGAGAAAGATGATATGTGAAACCAATCTTGTGGAGATTGAAAATCTTACCTCTGATTTGGGCAGAAAGCTTAAATGCATATGAATCTCAGTCAAACACCAGGTCTGTGTGACGTCTGTCATGGCTGTTCTTGATGTTAAGAGATTCTGTAGTTTCAAGGCTGCGCTCTGCATGGTTTGTGTGATGCCCATTTTTGCCTTCAGGAAGGCTGTGCCTTGTTGTGCTGGTGGGTGGTAACCTCGCGCACCATGTAAATACAGCACCCCAGTTCTCTCCAGCGTGCCCAGTGCCTCACTGAGGGCAGCCAGGGGTGAGCTTCTCCATGCAGTGGGTACCCAGGTCTTAGGTGTTCCTCCTGTGCTTGAAACAAGTGTCATGCTACAGATCTGTCATCTGTTCTCCTGGAGGCTCTTGTAAGAGTTCCTGCATGTGAATCTCAAGGTTGAGCCCAGCTCCCTGTGCCCAAGTGGACACATGTGGCCCAGAGAGTGTGTTGTCCAGCGTGCACTGCATGAACAGGACACAGTGACTTCAGACTGAAAAACAAAGTCCTTTGGAGATATCCTGAGGGTTGGGTCAGTTGAGTTGAAACATTTCTGGCATTACTTAATGACTTGCATTGTGGTTTTTCTGCAAGTACCTTTAGCAACTTTTAATACCACATGATCTCTCTAGATGAATGTGACGTGATTTATTATCATCATTATTTTAATCATTATTCCATTTATTGCCTTTAGGGTTGAAGGAAGGGGAAGGGGTCTTTTTTTTGTTGTTTTTTCCTTTTTTTTTTCCCATTCTTTTTTCTTTTGGTGGCTTAAACCACACTTCCTGATGCCATGACTAACTCTGCTCCCCAGCCGAGTATTTCAGGCTTCGTCTAGGCTCATGTTTCAGATCTGCATGCATTGCTTGCATTTTCCTGGTATCGGAATGTTGGTTCCTTGTTCTAGGAATACAACATTAATTTCCAAAATTATCATGGGACTTGTGACAACACAAGACATGAATCTCTGTATAAAATGTATTGGCCTTTCTCATTGACCTGCTATAGTATTATTGTGTCGTGTGTGTGTGTGTGCGTGATGTCTGGCTGCCATGTAAAGCTTCAAAGGAAAACCTTAAAAGCAGACCATCCTTTTTTGCATGCTCTATTCTAAGTAGAATGTTCAATGTAACTAACTAAAATTGCATGTTAAATATATTTAGGTTTTTTGTTTTCTATCTTTGTTTTTATTTGGTTTCAGTTTCTGTATATTTGCTTAACTGTGCTGTTTCAGTGGTTGTAGGATAAAGATGCACTGGTGAAGCAAATGTAGTGCCAACCGAAGGTGATTTTCCAGTTGTGTATGTCATGCAGCATTTGAAGGGACTGTGCATTCTTAAAACAATCACAGTTGCTTCTAAACCAGATTTCATTTCTATTATTGTTTTACGTGCCAAACCCTGAAGTGCATTGGGCTTGAATCTCTGAACGTTGTGGGCCCATTAGAAGGCTGTTTTGATTGTCACAAATTGTAGTGCCTGAAGACATTCTTGAAGCTGATTGTCTTAAAAAAAAAAAAAAAAAAAGTTCTCCAAAGACAAAACAGGAATTATTGTAACAGAAAATAATTATGGTCAAAATGTCTGTGGTTCCTTGGAAATGCTGCGCTTTTTGTATTTTCCATCATTAGTGCAGTTCGAACGAATGTGTATAGTTCAGAGGTCTTCGTGTTCGCATTTTAATATTAGGTAAATGACCTCATCTTTCAAGCTTGAATTCATTTTTAATTTTAATTTTATTTTATACAATGTGTAGACAGTTCCCTGTTCTCTGCATTTAGAAGTATAAACAATATAAATCTGTTCATTCTGTAAGTAATTTTTATAATTATGATGTAACTCTATCCTATCCTTAAAACATTTAAAATAAACCCTTTATGTGCAACTTTTGACTGTAAATTTTGTGCTTATGAGCAAACTGTGATGTGTTAAACGTGCTTCTGAAAAAGTTTTTGAAGTTTTACTTGAAGATTTTAAGAGACCTTTTTTCCCTCTTTTCACCAAATGTAAATGTCAGATATATATAGGAACAGAAAGAAATAGAATTTTTATTTGAATGATAATTAATAGTACCTGTAAAGAAAGGGAGCAATAATCAATAGCCCCAATATATTATATAGTCCAAAATATGAAAGTTTGTGATTAGCAATTAATGAGAAATTTCAGTTTATCATAAAATTTTAAACTTAAAAGAATTGTTTTAAATAGAATTAAATAATGTGTGTTTTATACTTTCACATCTTTTCTTGCTATAATTATATATTGCTTTTATTAATACTTAAATACCAACTAGTGAAATTCTGCAGTGAAAAAATCTTTTTTTTTTTTTTTCCCAGTAGTAAGGACAAAGACATGTAGGTAATACTGGAATTATATGTACTCTATATTTTATCTTCCTGGATAATTTTATCAGTGAGAGGGAAAAGTAGAGTTTATGGTATGCCTGCCCTTAATTAGATTCATTTTTTATGTTTCCCTGTTCGGCCCAAGGATCCGTGGTTAAAGCTAGGACGGGACAGGTCACTTTTGTTGCGGCCAGAGTGGCTGGGGAGGCTTGGCATGGCAGCTGCAATGACCACTGCTGAGGCCCTGGCCAAGGGGATGCAGGACCACCTCTCAGACTCTGGTGGGAGGAGTTGCAGACAGGTGTTGGGAGAAGATGAACCTGGAAGCACACGTGTTCACCCTGGGCGAGATCTTACAGTCTTCTTCCTGAAGGTAAATCACTCGTAGTATCGAAGGTACAGCTCAGGAAATATTTTCCCCCAAAATAACAAAGCAAGCTTAGTCGAAAGGTTGGCGGTTGCTGACTGCTGTTTGTAAACTGAAGAACTAGGTCTAGAGCAGTCGCCACTATTGGAGAATTGCAGGGATGGGCTTGCTTTCCATTGTTTCTTCACTTGATACAGTCACAGCTCTGTGATAATAAAGCATTTGACACTAATAAAGCACTAGCAAAAGTGCTTAGTAAGTACCTTGCCAAACTCTTTCTGTTTTTTTGTTTTTGTTTTTTGACCATGCCATGTGGCATGCGGGATCTTAGTTCCCCAACCAGGGATCGAACCCATGCCCCCTGCAGTGGAAGCACAGAGTCTTAACTACTGAACTGCCAGGGAAGTCCCTTCATTTAATTCTTAATATTGTGAGGAAGGCATGACGTTTTTCCATGTTGTGCTATTGTAAAAGGAGTGAGGGTTGAGTACCTTGTCCAGGATTACAGAGGCCATCAGGACTCAGACCCTCAATGCTGTGCCCGGGCTCCAAGCTGCTGTGTTCACGCCTCAGAATTAAATTACTAAAGTGGGGTGATTTGATTTGAATAGTCTATGGTCCAGTAATTTCTATGGATAATTTTTTGTAACCTTATTTCGTACACTGATAGCAAAAAGTATTTTATTTCCAAGTTGCATAATAAAAGGTTTTATATTAAGTCGCTAGAATGTAGAAATCTGTCTATAGTGAGAATTGTAATCCAAAGTTATAATAAATATAGCTAATAAAAGGTATAAAAATAAATATCTTTTATTTGGAGAGAAATTATACTGGAAATATTTAAATTTCCATCACAAGAATGTAGATACTATTTTATATTTCAGACACTTTAAACATGTCATTAAGTTAATATTCTTATAAAACCTAGACTTCTTATGCTCCTTCCTAGTTTTCACAGTAATTGTCCTATGTCATTAATATACGTGTGTGTGTGTGTGTGTGTGTGTGTGTGTGAGTTTTTAGGCTGCTGAATTTCAGAAAATCAGGTGAGTCTGTAAACTGTTTCTCCAGACATTCTAGGATAGTCTCTGCCCCTGTATGGGCCCTAAAACTCGTAGGTTTTGGTAACTCAGTGGCAGATGGACTTCGGGTACTGCCTTGGCACATCATTTTGCCTAAAAATGACATTGCATTCTTTCTGCTTAATTTTTATGTGAGGGCACTGGACCAGGTAGCGCATTGACCCCTGTCAGCTCTCGCAGTGGTGACACAGAGGCGGGGACCCTTTCATTGCATTTCTTTTTTACGTTGGCTATTAACAGTAGGTGAGTAGGCTGCCATGTGTACTGTGGGCGTGTTCCTGCTTCCGCTTTATCTCCATCCTCTTTCATTACTTTCAACTTATGCTTTGAAAATTCATGCTCTGGGGGAACATTAGAGCTTGAAGTACCATGTGAGCTACCTAAAAATCCTTTTTATAGGATTGGCACATTACACGTAACTTTAAATTCTGTGTCTTCATGTTGGAACCAAAGCAGATTATGATGTGAAAGGGACAGAAGGAAGACCAAGACCTTTTAAAAACCTTGACATTGATATGAACAGTTAACAACTGAAGATTGAAATTCAGCATTCTGAATTGTCCTCTGATACAGATTGTGAAAGTTGCTTTAAAGCTTTTGCCTTAGGTTTGTCTCCTAAAGGATTTGTAAGAAATCTGAACACGACTACTTGTGCACTGCGCATTCCCACTAGAAAAACGAGAGGAGAGTAGTCCCTGGTGACTGTGGCTTTTTTCCCAAGAGTTGTACTTTGTGTGGACTGTGTTTACTCTGTGTGTGTGTGTGTGTGTGTGTGTGCATGTCTGTTATTTACGGGGGACCTGATTTGAGCAAAGTGTTGCTTCGAGTTGCCCTGTAATACCGTGGCCAAGTAGTTTTAACCACTGCATTTGTCTTAATTTATCCCAAATCTGATTTGTCACAGGAGAAGGACAAGATTGTGGTCATTTTCAGAGCAGTCCAGCCAGCAGAAGAGAGCAGTATGTTAAGGACTGAAAAACATGTCTGAAGGGATGGAGTCCACAGTCTGCATTGTCCTACAACTAGAATTACTGCCTCTGAGCAGTTTGTGGGGGAGAGATCACACAGAGCACAGGAAACTAACACCTGTTACCAGCCGTCTCCTTAATTCACATGCATTTGTAAGACAAACAAGTAAACAAAAACAGAAATGTCTCAGCTGTTGTGACTGGCCCTTTTTTAAAATTTGGTAGTTATATTTTTTAAAAAGGGTCATGCTCTGATCAAATTACATGTGGTAGACCACTGAAGGATTGTTTTCTGATACTGCTTTACATATTATATGTGTCCGTCAGCTCAGGCTGCCGTAACAAACACCACAGACTGTGGGGCTTGAACAATAGACATTTATTCTTGCTCAGGTCTAGAAGATGAAACTCCATGGTTAAGGTGTCAGCAGGATGGTTTCTCCTGAGGCCTTTCTCCTTGGCTTGCAGACAGCTGTCCTACCTCCAGCTTCACATGGTGTTCCCTCTGTGTGTGTCTGCCGTGATCTCTTGTAAGAACATCAGTTACATTGGATTAGGGCCCGCTATAACCACCTCATTTAACCTTAACCGCTTCTTTAAAGGCCATATCTCCAAATACAGTCACATTCTGAGTTGCCAGGGGTTAGGATACCAACAGGTGAATTTTGGGGTAATGCAATTTAATCCACAGCACTGTGTTAAAATTTAGTTGGGCTTTCTTACTGTTAAGCTTACAATGGAAAAGAAATCTTATTGGCAGAGCATTATTTTTGACAGACTAATTATTTTAAAAACAATACTAATTTTCTATTTTTATTTAAAAGGGATGGATAAATTTAGTGTACTAAAGAGAGCATTGAAAGAAGAGCCAAATCTCTGAGTTCTCGTTGCCCACTACCTATCAGTATGATCTCAGGCAAATTGTTTAGCCTTTCTAACTTCTTTTCCTCATCTGTATTTGGGGAGAATCCTGCCCTACTCACTCAAAAGATGAGTGGATCCAGTGATGCTGGATGTGCGCGTGATGCAAACCTGAGCCTGATGCAGAGGGAGCGGGTCACCTTCGTGCTGGGATTTCATTGGGTGTCAGGGCCTTACACAGACAGCAGCTCTGTCATTTCAGGCCTTGCCATGATTTGCTTTGATTTTATGATCTTTGAGATCTTTTAGTTTGATACAGTTTCACTTATATAATGTCAATCGGGAAGATTTCCATTTTTATATTTTTTCAGAACAGTAGCATCTCCCAGCATATGTAAAAATTGTTGTAAAAAGCACCGTTGAAAGGTCAGTGGGATGTTCCACATTTTCCATTTTATTGTGACTAAGAAGGAGACTATGAAGATAACCTTCATGAATAAAGGTCTGCATATGTGTTTTGCTAATGTTCTCACATTGTCATAGGGGTCATGAACACTGAACTGCCTCCTTAGTGCTTTCGTAAAACATGGTGCTAGAGTTGGCAGTGTCAGCCAGTGGCCTGATTTGGAGTAATTTAAATAGAAATAGTCTACTTTCAGAGAGTTTTGCTGCCTAAGAGGGAAGTCGTATCTTTAAAACAGGACAGTTATGCCCAATGAAACGTAGCCGTTGTGTGTAATAGGAGAGTAATGACCACTGTCCTCACTCCCACCCCAAGTGAGGCCTTGATGCACTGTGTCTTTAATCACCAATGTTGCTTTTTCTCTAATATAATCTGAAATCAGTCCCTCTTCGGAGAAGTTTTAAAAGTTGATTATGGTTTGAGGGGGCGGGGTTGTTTGCAGGTATTAATTTCACCTTAGTATTTGATGTCCCATCTTTAATTAATTTCTGGTATGGCTATTTAACATTGGTCCCACACTCAGGTAAAGCCAGCTGTTTTATTTAAACTGCAACCGAATTTCATTTTATTTTCACGTGTGCCCAAAAGAAATAACCATCAAATTGTCTGAGAATGGTAGCTGGCATCTGGCGCGTAACGGTGCCATTGCTTGTGTTCTTCAGTGGGGCGCCTGGGAAAGTGTTGAGGGTGTGGACACCAAGAGCAAGATTTTGTCCTGCTGAGAAAGTGAAGATAGCAGGCTGCCTTCCTCTAAAGGAGGTGAGGGTTTAATTAAACTTCTTTAGAGTGGAATTACAAATGTTGCTATGTTGCAAGTCTTTATTATAACCTGTAAACAAGTCAATTCTAACCTAATTCAGCTTTAATACTCTACAGATAGTAGCAAAAATGTACATTTGCCTCTAGGATATTTTGTAAATGTGAATAATATACAAATAATTTCATAAGCTACCTAAAATCTTTTATGGAACAAAATAGGTATACATAGTTATTTTGCCCTTGAAAATTCTCCATCCTTAATAGCGAAGTTTTAAGAGTCCTGTGGAAGATTGCTGTTTCTTTCCAGATAATGTAAATTGATATGGTATACTGCCACCTCAAGAGAGGCACCTCACTGAAATGGCTCCTAAAACTTGTGGTCACTGTTGTGTGGTTAAATTTCACCAGTATGTGAGTTATATGGTGGTTACGACTTGGGATTTTGGGGGGCACTGTCCAGTGCAGCAGCTGGACTTTGCAGGATAAATTCACAAGGCCTGGTAGAATTAGCCCTGGGCAGGTATTTGGAGTCTGGTCTCTGTTCTCTATTTTAAAACATCTCTGTGCTCAGTTTCTTTCTTTGCATGATTATTTTTTTTAACATCTCTGAACTTCTAACTTGTTTATCCAGAATAATATTATGATTTCCTGTTTTTTAAAAGCACTTAGGAAAGAGTAACTTGTTTTTGCAAAAATGCCTCAGAATAAGTGACAATCTATACTACATTTAAACTAGCACCGTAATTCAGATAGCAATAAGCTCGTGTCTGTTCTACGTATTACTACACTGAAGTCTTCCCACTGCTCATCTGGTTCAGTGAGGTGCCTTATACCAAGAATTACTTTGGCTGATGAACATGAAGCTGATGAAGGTGTTTCTTCCTAACTGGTGTTCTCCCTGCTACACTGTGCTCCATGGAGGAGCTTACAACTGGCATTTAAGCATTTTAGTTGTCTGTGACACCAAAGAGTGGTGTGATGTAGCTTTTAGAAAGAGAAAACAAAGTAAAATGTAAATTGTAGCATATTCTCAGTTTACAGTCAAAATCCTCCCAGCCGACCATTGTCCAACAGACCGTTAATACACTGGAATCCACCAGGGCTGTTTCTGCCCCGCCTCCTCCAGTGAGGGGCTTTCTGTGAGACAGCAGGACAAACTTGTGTTCCACGTTCCAGCAGGATCCATTTGGCTGTGGTCAGTACTTGCCTGGTTGTGTTGTCATACCTGCTGCTTCTCAGGGTTTACATGCACCTTATAGTTTTATCATGAAGTGCAAGGTTAAGTTTCAAATTGTGTACCATTAATATCAGAAAAATCCAAAATCTTTTCCGCAGTTTCTGTGTCTTCATAATTTAAAATATTCTAAAATTGTTTGTAATTTGTTTCCTGTTTAAAAACAGTTCTACTTACAATTTCAAGCTGAAACGGGTGAAGGCATGATTTTTGGCTAGACACCCATCTTTTTTTTTTTAAGACACCCATCTTAACGGTTGCTCTGTATTCTTATCTCTACCTTCTTTGGAGAAAAGACCAACTTTACCAGCTTCACTTTTCTGATGTGATATTGTAGGATTTCAAGACATTTTAAGTATTTTGAGGAAAGACACTATTAAGATGGGACTTTTGTATACCAAGGTATTTTAATGTTTTCCTTATACTGAGCATCCTAGGTTTAACTTAATAGTTTATATGCTCATTCAGCACTGAACTGAAGGTAAATTAGAAGTTTTTCAAAATTTATTTGAAGCCATTGTTCTAAGCTGACTTAATTTTTCCAAGAAAATTAAGTTCCTTTTATAGCTAACCATATTACCAAAATTCCTTTGCACTTAAGTAAATTGTCATACCTTTATTAAGCATCTTATTTCAGGATCATGTTAATATAATTTTGTGTTGATTTATTTACTTTTTATGATCTTTAAAGACAAGATTTTAAGAATCTTATGTCATGAATTTTTTCAGATGGTAAAATCATACCTAGTTCCCTGGGTACTGTCCAGAGTATCATTTTGAAAAAGTTCTGGTTTGAGTGACTTTGAGCCGAAAATCCCCCCAAAAGGGAAGTATATGAAAGTACATTATTGCAAAAAGGAGTAAGCTAATTCATACAGTGCCTAGGATACCTTTAAGCATTAGAAGAGACACTCTGAGCAGATTCATCTCAGGTTCACCTGAGTCTGTCTTTCAATGGCTCTCCACTTCAGGCTGTCTGCCAGCTCCTGAGTACCTGCAGAGTGCCTGTGAAGCTGAGTGCTTGGGCGGAGGCCCACGCTAGAGTCAGGAGGCATCTCCACTGTTCTGGCCTCCACCAGGGCCTCTTTGACTGCCTGCTGCACAGCATGTTCATAACATTGTGATTGGTGTCACAGGCCAGTTGAGTTTTAGGGTTGTCACCCGTCACCCCTCATGGCGTCCGTAAAGTCCAGGGAGCAGCCTGGGCCTGAGGGCCAGTGGCGAGTGTAGTCCCTGGTAAAGTGATTGTATCCAGTCTGCCGAATACCGAGGTGACACTCAAACCTCAGAAGTCAGGATGCCCACCTGCCCCCAAGGACCCTGCTGCCCAACCCCTACCCCCCAACCCCTACCCCCCTGGCTGCTTCCTGGAAGGAGGAGCAGTGAGAGAACTGCTCTCTTTGCACAAAGATCTGTTGCGTAACTACTGTCTCAGTTACACTCCTATTGTGGATGGTCAGGAGGCCCCAGGAAAATGTTCACAGACAGAAGTGTCAAATCTGTATCCCAAGTGACCATGCTGGATTTACAGCCTCGGGAGTTGGTCCTGCATGACTGTCAATGAAGAGTGTGTTTGATGGTGGGGTTTGCTGTGGCAGCTAGGAGCACTTTTCATTTTTCAACATGGGAATTCTTTCTCTGAGTGGTTCCTGGGAAGGCCACTGAGGGTCTTATTTCTCCCTTTCACTTTAGCACCACACATTGGTGACCAGGATTGCAGAGAAAAGGGCAGCTGCCTAGCTTCAGGTTGCCTGTTGGAGCTGGTGGCTAAGCAGGTACCGTGTACTGTAATGAAATGTTGGCTGACGTGACCATTTTCTCTTACACATTAGTCCCCATTCCTTTCATGCTTTTATTTTCCTTGCCTTATCAACAGTTAACACACTTTTAGTGGTCTGTCATGAGCCTAAATAAGCCTTTATAGAAGATTCATTTACTTATATTAAGATTATGTATTTAAAAGGTGAGGTTTTGTAGCTTTTTTCCTCACTGTCTGACATCGTGCTTGTAACTCACCATTAAGTTATTATTCTGGAGTAGAAAGGGGTTAAAGAGCTAAGAAATAGGAATTGATTACATGTTAATTTTGGTAATCATCAGAAATGGGTGGTCTTTAAGAGTGGTCAGTAAGACTGAGAAACTGTTTCTGCTAACCCATCTTAGGCTAGTGTCTTTGAGTGCAGCATGAGAGTCAGCTACATGATCATCTGTGTGAGGGTTATTAGAAATACAGATTCCTAGGCTTCACACAAACTAAAATTGACGCTCAGGAAACTGCAATCTTAGAAGAACTCCTTCCCTACCCCTAAATAATTTTGTGCATACTCAAGTTTGAGACCTACCATCTTGGATCTTAGGGAGTATTTAAAAATCAGGGAGTTTTTGTTATTTTAATATTTCCAAGGCTGTATCTCAGGGATGGTGAGAAAATGCTTTCATGTTTCTAATGATTTTGATTTAAATCTTCCTGTTTTAAGCCTTCAGATTAATTTTTATGTCAATATACAAATCTTAAAAGACTTTGGAACTGGGGAAATGATTAAAGTTGTTGTGTTTGGAGTTCTGTGAATGTGCTTATGAGATTGTTCAGAAATCAGCACATGGCATTCCTGTGTTTTGCCCATTCATGAGCCAGGCTGTGTTAGTTCTACCTCAGACCTCAGCCAGGTGACCCCGTCTGCTGTTGCCCATTTAGGTATGACTTTCTGATGGAAAACAACCCTCAGGCTTCAGTATTCAAATGATGTTGAGAGCTTCATCAGAAACAGAACTCAAGTCATTTTAGACTACTACTGTTCTATTCCTGAAAGGATACTCAGTAATAGTTTTATAACAAAACAGAAAACTTGCAGGACACGGAAGTACCTTGTGCCAAAATGATTTTCACCTGCAGGATGCTCTCTCATGCTCTCACACATTGATTTAACTTTGGAAAATGAATTGATGTCATTTTATAACTTTGAAAGATGCTTATTAATTAAAAGAAACTATTATAGGAACAAAAGAATAGTATTTTATCACAATTCATTTGCCATGTACACTTGGAATTTCTCTAAATAACCACTTAGCTGTGTGTTTCACAGAATTCTTATTTGTCTTTAAGAGGAACTCAGTCTTCAAACCGTCTAAATGATGACATGGGTGTGTGTATGCAGTGGCTTAATACCAAATGCATCCATGTTTATTTTCCAGATAGCTCACATTGGCCTGATTACTGGACTGTATGCATAGATAGATCTTAATATGCTCAGTGTTACTTCTTAGAATCTGAAGTACAGAGCTTGAATTAGTTAACTAACAACCTTTTATATTAAATTCGTTGTTACCTTCCTGGAAGTTGGACTTTTGCAAAAACGATAGTAAGTGGATGATTAAAGAGGTGTTTGTAAAAAAAAAAAATTTGTATATCACTTCCTAATAAGTGTTAATCACAACATAATATCAAAATATATGGGATGCAGCTAAACAGTGCTCAGAGGGAAATTTATAGCTGTGAATACTTATATTAAAAAGATCTCAAATCAAAGTCTAAGCTTCCACCTTAAAAAAACTAGAAAAAGGAGAGCAAGAATAAATCCAAAGCAAACAAAGAAAGAAATAATAAAGATTAGTATGGAAATCAGTGAAATAGAAAACAAAAATAGTACAGAAAAATCAATGAAAGCAATTGTTGGGTCTTTGAAAAGATCAAGTTTGGCATACCTTTAGCTACACTGACCAAGGAAGAAAGAAGACACAAATTAACAACATCAAGGATCAAAGAGGTCACATAACTACCAATTTTATAGAAATTAAAAGAATGGTAAGGAAATACTGTGAACAACTTTATGTCAACACATGGACAACTCAAGTGAAATGGACAAATCTTAAGACACAAATCACCAACACTTTGTCAAGAAGAAATAGAAAATTTCATTAGATCTATAACAAGTGGAGAGATTAGGCTGGAAACTAGACTTCTCTCATGAAAATAAACGCCAGGGCCAGATAGCTTCACTGGTGAATGCAATCAAACATATAAAGAAGAAATAATGCCAATCTTTCAGAGACTCAGAAAATAGAAGAGGAGGGAATACCTACTTGTTCTATGTTATGAGCCCCCTATTATCCTGATACAAAAGCCAGACAAAAGCATCACAAACACTACTACAGACCAGTATCCCTTATGAATATAGATACAAAAATCTTCAACAAATCCAATGACATTTAGAAAGTCTTAGGTTCATGGCCAGGTGAGATTTAATACCAGAAAGCCAATGAATGTATTCCACCATATTAACAGATGGAAGGACAAAAGACACGAGTCATTTCAAAAGGCAGAGGGAAAGCGTTTGACAAAGTGTGACACCATTCATGATAAAAACTCAAAAACATGGACTAGAAGGGAATTTTCTCAACCGGACAAAAGGTATCTATAAAAAAACAAAAGCTAACATCATACTTCATGGTGAAAGAATAACTTTCTCCTCTAAAGTCAGGAATTTCAAAGTTGTCCACTTTCATTCCTTCTATTCAACTTTATACTGTAGATCTAACCCTGCAGTCAAGCAAGAAAAAAATAAAAAGCATCCAGGTGGGAAAGGAAGAAATAAAGTTATCTTTATTTGCAGATGAGATGATTCTATGTTGAAAATCTTAAGTGATACACACATAAAACATAAAAGCTAAGGAATTAAGCAAGGTTGTAAGAAGACATATACAAAAAATCAATTGCATTTCTATATATAACTACATCAACTTGAAATTAATTCCATCAAAAAGGTTAAAATACTTAAGAATAAATTTAATAAAAGTATGAGATTGTACACAAGAAAATCTAAATAAATGGAGAGACATTCCATGTTCATGGACTGGAAGATTCACTATTAATATGGCAATTCCTGTCAAAATTCCAGCAGGTTTTGTTGCAGGAATAAGCTGATCCTAAAACTTTTATGGAAATATAAAAGGACTCAGAATAACCACAAGAATTTTGAAAAATAAAAACAAATTTGGAGAACTTATACTTCCTGGTTTTAAAACTTAACTATAAGCCTGTAGTAATCAAGATAGTGTGGTATTGGAATGAAGATATATCTAGATACATCTGGCTATCTCAGTGAGACAATTGAGAGTCTTGAAATTAATCCTTACATTCATGGGCAGTTGGTTTTCCTCAGAGGTACTGAGGCAATTCAGTGGAGAAAATATTGCCCTTTCAACAGTTGAGGCTGGAAGGATTGGTTATCCATATGCAAAAAGATGAATTTAGGGCTTCCCTGGTGGCGCAGTGGTTGGGAGTCCGCCTGCCGATGCGGGGGACACGGGTTCGTGCTCCGGTCCGGGAGGATCCCACGTGCCGCGGAGCTGCTGGGCCCGTGGGCCATGGCCACTGAGCCTGTGCTCCGCAACGGCAGAGGCCACAACAGTGAGAGGTCCGCGTAACGCAAAAAAAAAAAAAAAAAAAAAAAAAAAAGATGAATTTAGATCGTTCATAATATACAAAAGCTAACTCAAAATGGACCAACGACCTAAATGCAAGAGCTAAAACTATTGAATTTAGAATAAATTATAGGCAAGAATCTTCATGGTTTGTCAAAGATTTCTTGTATACAACACCAAAAGCACAATCTAAAAGGTAAAATTGATAAGTTAGACTTCATCAAAATTAAAAACTTGTGTGTCACAAGCCACTGTTAAGGAAATGAGAATGCAAGCCAGACTGGAAAAAAACATTTATAAATCATATTGATAAAAGATCGGTGTTCAGAGTATACAAAAAGCTCTTTAACAAGAAGACAATCCAAGTAATAGTGCAAAGGATTTGAATAGATATCTCTCCAAGGAAGATCCACAAGTGGCCAATAAATACAAAAAGATGTTCAACATCCTTAGTCATTAGGGAAGTGCAAATTAAAACTGAGATGCCACTTCCCATGCAGAATAACTGTACCAAATAACAATACCAAAATAGCTGTAACCCAAAGGACAGGCAATGACAAATGTTGGTAAAGATGTGGAGAAATTGGTGCAGCCCCTTTGGATAGCAGTTTAGCAGTTTCTTAAAAAGTTAAATACAAATTTACCATAAGACCCTAGGTACCTAGGAAAATACACATGAAAATCGAGAAAATATGTCTACAGAAAACTTGTAAACTAATGTTTATAGAAACATTGTTCATAATAGCCCCCAAATGGAAATACACCAAATTATCATCAACCAGTGAGTGGATAAACACACTGGTAGATCCATACAATGGAACACTACTCAGATAGGAAAAGGAATGAACTGGTACAAGCTACAATATCAAAAACATGAAATGGAGGAAGACAGATGGAAAATACCACATATTCTGTGATTCCATTTATGTGAAATTTCCTAAAAAGTAAAAACTACAGAAAGTAGTTTATTGGTTGGTTGCTGGAGGCTGCGGTTGGGAATGGAGACCACCTGCCAGTGGATACTAGGAGTCGTTTTGCGTTGAGGGAACTGTTACTGATGATTGTATAACCATTTACTAAATTTACTAAAAAATTATTCACTTAAAATAGTTGATTTTATGATACATATGTGAATTATATCTCAAATAAAGCATTTAGAAGACTCCTGAGATGATATCTGAATTCTAAAAAGAAGGAAAGGTGGGAGGGACAGTTTGTGATTCTGAGTTTGGGCTGCCTGCCTGGGAATTTGTTTTTCTGACAACCTCATGGGTGATGCTTTGGTATCCGGTCTGAGGACACGGGGCTAGACCAAAGGGGGGTGTTCTAGTTTGTGACTTGCATTTGGACGAGGTAGATTGCCGAGGGGGTTGGGGGTTGTGAGCTCCGTGAGTGTCATGCGCCTTTGTCCTCAGGGTCAAGTGCTGGGAAACAGCATCAGAGCTGAAGTCATGAAAAACTAAAGTTTTCTCTATTTAGGAAAATAACTGGTGGGAAAATAACGTCATCATCACAAGTGAATCATCTTGCTAAAAGGCTGAGAGGAGGGCAAGAAACTAGAGAAAAAGCTACAAGTATTAATACTTGTGGAGCTGGGCAGCTCACGGCCCAGGCTGAGAAGCCCTTTGGGCGAATGCCTACATGTGGCCCATGGGCACCCACGGGGCAGCAGTGGTTGGTGGTGAGTCGGTGCTGTGAGGCCTACAGGTTTACCAAAAGCTACAGGAAGCACCTTGACGCCAGGGGGCCCCTTCTGATGCTGACAGTCTGTGATTCTTCCGGAGACCGAGAGCAGGCTCAATCTGGAAGAGGGAGCAGGCCCATGAGAAAGGCAGAACCAGAAGAGGCGGCCAGGAGGGTGTGTGAAAAGCCAAAACCAGAAAGTTAAGAATACCGAAAGCAAAAGCAGCTGAGAATGAGACCGTATACACTTTATTTTCACTCCCAGTGACCCGTTACTGGAAATATTCTGCTTTAGGCTAGTTTGGGAATTAAACACATCTTACATGCTGTGGGGCTGAGCCTGCCCTCAGAAAGCGAAGGCAAGTGGAGAGGTGGACCTAGGTCACTCAGGCTGGGTCGAGAACGCCGCCTTGTCACCCTTCGAGTCTCGCCACTACATCCGTCCATCAGAGCTCAGCCCACTGCAGTGAGGAGCCTTCCAGAGTCTACCTTGGGGTGGAATGCAGACTTGTGTTTGTGCACGCCTGTGTGCATGTGCTTTGGGATGCTACATTTGTTGGCTGGAGCAGGTGTGAGAGCACACAGGTGGTAGTGCGAGGGACAGGAGAATGTTAGTCTCATGTACATTTGTGGTCCTAGGGTGTTTTGTGAAAGTAATTTTTAATTTTTATTTTTTATTTTTTTTTGGCTGTGTTGGGTCTTTGTTGCTGCACGCAGCAAGCGGGGGCTACTCTTCGTTGCGGTCCGCAGGCTTCTCATTGTGGTGGCTTCTCGTTGTGGAGCACAGGCTCTAGACGCGCAGGCTTCAGGAGTTGTGGCACATGGGCTCCAGTAGTTGTGGCTCGCAGGCTCTAGAGCACAGGCTCAGTAGTTGTGGCGCAGGGGCTTAGTTGCTCCGCGGCAGGTGAGATCTTCCCGGACTATGGCTCGAACCCGTGTCCCCTGCATTGGCAGGTGGATTCTCAACCACTGCACCACCTGGGAAGCCCTGAAAGCAGTTTTTGAGGAAAAATTAGCTATGGAGGCAATCCTACAAGTCAGCCCAACACCAGGGCAAATTCATGTGGGAAAATGTTTCATCAAAGTCCGGCAGGAGGCTGGTGGGCAGGCGGCATGCCTTCCCCCGCCAGAACATGTGTGTGGCTCAGTGCATTTCTTCATTGCTGCCTCCTACCCTTGCACAGGTGGACACACTGACGAGAGAAGGGAGCAAACAGGATGTCTAACCCTTTCCTGCCTAAGGTACCTGGACTTTGAGGGAGAACAAATAAAACACTTCAGAGGGGGGAGATTATTCAAGGACCAGAGTATCAAGCTGGGAGTTCCTGCTGGAAGCTATTTGGGATAAGAATCTGTGAGGATTTCACAAGTCTCTCCTATTCGAGTTCTTGGCTAGAGAGATTGCCTTGCTTTTTTTGCATTTTTGTTGCCTAACCACTTCTGCATGTGCTACTTTATGAGTTTCTCCACGTCAGATTCCAGTTCCAGTTGCTGTCATTGCAAAGGGATTCCCACTTCGCAGTCATAACTGGGAACACCTCGCTATTCCCCTTGGGCATTTTGCATGTACTTTGCAAGCTGCCCCGGCTCTCCTGGTGTTTCCTTGGCCTGGATGTTGTACTCACAAGTTAGTGGTCAGCCAGTGCCAGCCCCAGCCTTGACCCTGAGGGCAGTGACTGCCAGTTCCCCATCTCCTCGCAGGCTTGGATGTGCTTGCTCCTTCAAGATCCAGGCAGGAAGGACAGTTGGGTCCAGATGCAAAAGGAAGAGAGGTACCTTCCAGTCTCCAAGAGGACTCGCTCTCCGTTCTTACATGGCCACATTTACACAGGAAAGCAACTCAAGGTTATGTCGACTACACTTGGCCATGAGAGCTGTTTCCCCCGGTGTGCGCCATGTATTCGAGAATCTGTAGTGTTAAACTGAAGCCCTAAAAAGAATGCCTGCACTATAATGAAGATGAATGTTCATGCTTAGGACTGGTTACTTTCTTTGCACAGCATAAGAACATAAGATTTTGAGGCAAACAGGCGACCTCCACCTCTGTGCTCGTGGTAGCCGTGGCTTTGACCTTGGCCTGTGCTTTTCTTTATGCCCCATGTCTCAGTAGCCTTGGGGTGGTAGCCATTTCAAAACTGCTTTGATTTATTTCACGTCCGTGTAGATGTATTGGTCTCTCTTAATATCGGCGATAGTCTTGTCTAAATTATGTACAAAAGAATAAAGCCAAATATCTGTCCTAGGTAATAATGTTGTTATTTTGGAAAATTTTTGGAAAAATTGATCACAACAACAATGAATTAATGGTTAAATGAATAAATCACTGCCTCCATCCCTCTCGTCCTCTAGGGCCCACAGCCATGATGGATTGCAAAGCCTCCTCCAGAAGTGCATCCCCTGCTCCCAGTGACTTTGTGATAATTTGAGATGGTCTTTTAAAATTCACATTTGATAGTTGATCCTAAAGAAGTCTTTAGAAATACAGTTGCTTGGTGGTTGCTACTAAGAAATGAGTTTTACCAGTTTATCTTTGAATGAAAGTCTCTCAAGAATAAAAGTTTGTTTGGACTTGGGGATGGGGGACCTAGAAAGAGAAGTTTGCAACCTGTAGCTTGGAGAAGACTCTGGTGGAGAGATGTCATGGACCCTCAGTTATCACTTACCCCCTCGTCTGCTGATGGCTACCAACACAATGGTGAGCGATGAACCCTTTCCAAGTGAGTAACAAGCCAACACAGACCTTACCAGGGTAAAGCAGCTCTGGCTTTGGATTTCGGGAGAATACCTTGGAAGAAGCCAAGGCAGAGAAATCCTGTGCAGGACAGGAATGTTGCAAGCATTTCAGAGTTAGATTTCCTCAGTCCTTTAACAGAGTAGAGATATCTTATTAACATCTGACAAAGTAAGGACTCCAGGGAGAACCACGTGTGCCTGCATTAAGGCACTTGGCAGAAGCTCGAGCCCATTGCTACAGGCTGTGTCTCTACAAAATTCCTATGTTAAATCCTGAGGCTCAGTGTGATGGTATTAGGAAGTGGGACCTTTGGGAGGTGACTAGATCATGAGGGTGGAGCCCCCTGTTGGATTTAGTGCCCTTACAAAAGAAACCCTAGAGACCTCCCTTGCCCCTTCCTCCATGGGATAGCGGACAGCAGTAAGTCATCCATCTATGAACCAGGAAGCAGGTCCTCACCCACCTTCCGGTGCCTTGATCTTGGACTTAAAGCCTCCAGAACTGTGAGCAGATTTCTTGTTTGTAAGCCACCCAGCAGCCTGAGTGGACTAAGACATAGCAGTAACTCAGATTTGTCAGGCAGCAGAACACTATGTGTGTACGTGCTGGGAACTTGGTTGTTCTGTGTGTGTGTTTCATATATAAGATATAAAATCCTTGCAATAACTTCTTCTGACGGTTAGGCATTATTTTCACTCCCATTTTACAGATGGGTCCACTTGAGTGTCTTGTAGTAACGATCAGACCTGTGCTATGGAAAGCTGAGCTTGCACTGAACATCCAAGACAAGGCTGTCCAGTAGAACCTTGGGGGATGTTCTGTCTGTGCTGCCCAATGCGGTAGCCACACGTGGCTTCTGAGCACCCAAAATGTGGTTCGTGGGGCTGAGGAACTAAATTTTTAATTTTATTTCATTGTAATATAGATAGCTGCGTGTGGCCTGTATCTGCTGTCATGGACAGTGCAGATGAGGCGCTAGCATAACCTAACACGGATGGTTGTCCATCTCAGTCCTGTAAACTGTACAGGTAAGTACTATGTGTTCGTTGGTACATAAAATAAATTCCATGCCTTAAAAAGGTGGGCATCTGCCTCCTTTGCATTTCTCCCCATAAGTTCAGTGTGACTTTTGGGGGGGCTTCAGTTCAGATGTGAAGGGCCCTCGACCAGTGAGCTGTGAGAGCCTCAGTTTCTGCCGTTGGGCCATCAGGGACCCTGTGCAGAGACTGAAATAGGTGGGTGGTCACATCTTACAGATGACGGGCAGACCTCGAGGTCAAGGGTCTCTCCAGTTGTGGACACCTGCCTATTGGAGGGCAATGCAGAGGGGGTGGTTCCTGTCCTTCCATGAACTCACACCAGCCAACGTGATCATGACCTGACCATGTCAGTCAGCATCCATGCAGCTGATCTTAATTCATTCAGACCACTGACTGTTTCTCAATATATACAGATTTACAAAACAGGCTCTCAAAAGTCAGGCTGAAAAATCCCGATCTTTCTCAGGAGAGAGGACTGTGTATTTTACCCACAGGTTTTACAGAGAGTCTTGATGTATGTTGGAATCAATCTTATTTTTCCCTCTCTCAGCTGGTCCCAGAGATTGAGAACAGGGTCCTGTGTGTGCTCACAAGTGTGTAAGTGTGCACACAAGTGTGCATGTGTGTCTCTGCATGTTCAGGTGGGTATGCGAGCATGTGTTTAAATGTGCATGTGTGTGTGTACACATCCATGTGTAAAGTGTATGCATGTGCAGCACGTGAACACATGGGTGGTGTTAGCATATGCATGTGCGGGTGAGTGTGCATGTGTGCAGGCAGTGGAGTCCTGTCTCTGGGGACTGAGGGTGAGCGCACAGATGGGAGGAAGAGTAGATGGGCTGTGAAGGCAAGTGAAGAGAGGTGACGGCCACAGGCTGATACGCTGATGGAAACTAGGCACCCAGAAAACAGAATGTTCCTGACTAAAGGCCTCTGTTTAAGCAGAACAGCTGCCCAGGGCGTTGCTCTAAGATTTGTCAGTTGGTTGGAAACTATTAGGTTGAGAGCACGATTCTCCTGGAGTGTGAATGCAGATTCTGATTCAGCGGGTGTGGGGTGAAGCCTGAGAGTCTACATTTCTAACCGGCTCCAGGGGCAGCTGCTGCCCTCGGAGTAGCCTGAGGTGTAGAGGACAGGGCTCCACAGAGAAATCTGGAGACCCTGGGCTGCCCGAGCGGTCCCAGACCGTGGGAGAGGTAGCCTAGGCAAGGTGAATAAGATTCATACAGGCCCCCCGTGATTTATGAGACAGGATGGCAAGGTGTGTGGAGCCTCTGCTCCACTCTGAGAGTCAAAGGCTAGTGAGCTTGTGACATGGTGACACCCCTCATGCTGGTTGGATAAACTGTAGTAGTCACCAAGATGGGCGCTTTACCATCCATGAAAGGGTCTGAGCAGTTACAACTTTGGAGAAACAGGTCACCAGGCCTGGAGGGGGTAAGAAACCTCCACAAATGAGGGAATGAGTCTGCCTTGAGGAGGGAAGAATCAGAGACTGAAAACGGAAAGGGCTTTGGAAAGCCTGGTTTGCCCTGAATATGTTATCTGGACAGCCCCCCAGGCCAATCTTGGTGTTCCCAAGGGAGGCCCCAGGAAAGAGGGGATGCAAGCCACTGGGAATGCAGTGGCATGACTTTCTATCCTTTGGGCTTCATCCTAAGTGCTCAGTTCCCATCTTGCCCAGCTGGTTGGAGCCTGTAACACCACACTTTGAGGTCGATTACAGATATCTGAGCCTCAGCCCCTCCCTGGCCAGCTGTCTTTAGAGATTGTTTCTGGATTGTGGGTCACTTGGTTAGATCAAATGATGGTAAGTGGATCACTATGTCTCTCTAATTTACTCTAACAAATTAAGTCACTCTATTGCTAATAGGAGCTCAGGAGTATCAATTTATATTAAAATGATAATGAGAAACACAGTAGCTTCTTACTTTCCAGGCACTTTTCTAGAGACTTTACATATATTATCTCATTAAATCCTCCCAATAGACATTACCATCTCCATTTTATAGATGTGGAAACTCAGGCTGAGTGATGATAAATAACTTGCCCAAGGTCATACAGGTAGGAAGAGGTTGGATCTGCTTCACATATCCGCTACGTACATAGCTCTCAGGCCACAGCATGAAGGGCACTTGGACATGCTTGTGATTATGCGTCAGGATTGTGTGTTCTTAAAGGGACGCTTGAATTTGGGTATGATAGTAAGAGGGGAAAGCTATTTACTCAAGAAAAATATAGTCACACTCATTCCACACCCACTAAGGTGGCTCTAGTCAAAAAGACAAGTGTTGGTGAGGATGTGGAAAAACTGGAACCATCATTTACTGCTGGTGGGAATGCAAATGGTGCAGCTGCTTTGGGAAACAGTCTGGCAGTTCCTCAAAATGGTAAGCAGAGTTACCACATGAACCAGCATTTCCATTCCTAGGTTTAAACCCAAGAGAAATGAAAACATGTGTCCACACAATAGTTTGTATACAAATGTTCATAGCTGCAGTATTCACAATAGCCCAAAAAAAAAATAAAAACCTCAAGTGTCTTATAAACTGATGACGAGATAAGCAAAATATAGTCTACCCATACAGAGGAATATTATTCAGCCACAAAAGGAATGAAATACTGGTACGTGCTACAAGTTGGATGAACCTTGAAAACGTTATACTGAATGAAAGAAGCCGGACACAAAGGCCATGTCGTAAGTTTTCATTTCTATGAAATGTCCAGAATAGGCAAATCTATAGAGACAGGAAGCAGATCAGAGGTTGCCAGGGGCTGCGTGGGAATGGGGAGTGACTGTTCAGTGGGTCTTGGGGATCTGTTTTTGGACTATGAAAATGTTGTGGAACTAGATAGTGGTGATGATTGCACAACCTTGTAAATATATTTTTATATTTTTATATTTTTAAAACCCCACTGAAATAAAAGTTCACTTTTAAAGGGTGAATTTACAGTTTGTGACTTACATCTCAATTTTTTAAATGTCTATGATTAAACCTGGAGAAGACAGAGGCTGCAGCCCTGGTCACCATGTGGAGCCTACTGGCCCAAGTGCTGGGGACGTGGACAACACACAGGCTGTCAGGAGGCACCACGCTCTGTTTTCAATGTGTCTTCTGGCCTGGGACCTCCGGGGACCAACCTGGCCTCTGGTTCATTGACCTGTTATAGTGAGCTGATTGCTTACCAAAGGAGTCTTTGGGCATCTTACCAATAAAGGGAAAGAGTTTTTTAGGATTTGTAAAGGATGGAGTTTAGGTGAAATTGGAATGAAGCTATGGGTTGATAGGCTTGCCCTGCAGAGCTGTGTAGACCTCCTTGGGAACTGCAAGAACGTGTGTCCAGAGACCCCTTGTCTGAAGCTGTGCACCTGGGTTGTACATCTGGGCTTCATCCCTGAGTCAGAGACCCAAGTCCCCTTGGGGATCATGGGCTGCTTCATTCTCACAGCTTTCATTCCAAATGGCAAGTGTCTGACAGTCTAGGATTTTAGAGACTCAAGCTTCTCAGTGGGAACAGCAGCAATCCTTCACAGAAGGCATTGTCGTGACAGGGCACAGCTGTCCTGTGAGAAGTGCTTTTCTTATGAATTCTGCAGCTGGTCTTCTGGGGCTGCCCTTTCAGCCCAGTGAGTGGCAGGGTGGGTTTTTACTTTTACATGGAAGGTTCATGCCAGTTACCCAGGGCCCAAATCTGAACAGGAGAGCCACAGCCCCTTCCTCACAAAGTGCGCAGCCCACAGGGTAGGATAGACTCAAACTACTAGTAACACTAACTATCCTGGCACACTATGTGGTTATATATACTATAAAAGATATACCACACATACAACTATGCTAATTGGTTACACAGTGTGAAATGTGCTCAGCGTGAGTTAACCTGGCTGACGGGGTCCAGGGGTTGAAGGTGGACTTGCTGGGACAGGGCATTTAAGCAGAGCCCTGAAGGGGAACGAGGATTAGTGAAACAGCATGTGCAAAGGCCCTGGGGTGAGAAAGCACACGGCTTATTATGTTAGAGAAACTGTAGGGTGGGCAGTGAGGCTGACAAAGAATGCGAGATGGGATAGACGGGCAGGGTGAAGTTTGGTCTCAACAACCATCTCAGGCAGTATAATTAATGGTCACTATCAATGTACTCAGGCCACGCCAGAGAGGGGCCAGCGAGAGCTACACCTGCTTTTGTCCTGTATCCTCTCCCTAACATACACATGCACACACTTTGTATTTCTCTGTTTTAATTCTCTTACAGACTTCTTTGTGAGGTCAGCATTTACTGATAAAAGCTTCCCAACTTCCTCAAGCCACGTATTCATGATCTGTCAGAGAGCCCTCCATACATTTTGTTACTTTATTCAAGGGTGTCACAAGGATTTCCATTTGTAGTTACATACGGGGTCTACGGGGCTCCCCATTGGCTTCTTCTGAAAACAGTGATCCCGGCTCACAGAGCCATTGCCTGTGGACCAAACCTCTGCAGGGAGGAAGGCAGGGGGAGGGGTGCGCGAGACCTGTGTTTTAGTGGGCGCTCTGTAGGCAAAATGACCACATAAGAATATTTGTTCTGTTCTGGCAAAACAAGTGGTGAACAGTGTGGGGGTGCAGGGAAGGTAGCTCTGGGCCCTGTGCGTGTGTGTGTGTGTGTGTGTGGTGTGTGTGGTGTGTGTAGTATGTGTGTGTGGTGTGTGTGTGTGTGTGGTGTGGTGTGTGGTGTGTGTGGTTGTGTGGTGTGTGTGTGTGTGGTGTGTGTGTGTGGTGTTTGTGCTGTGTGTGGTGTGTGTGGTGTGTGTGTGTGGTGTGTGTGGTATGTGTGTTTGGTGTGTGCGTGGTGTGTGGTGTGTGTGTGGTGTGTGTGGTGTGTGTGTGGTGTGTGTGTGGTGTGGTGTGTGGTGTGTGTGGTTGTGTGGGGTGTGTGTGTGTGTGGTGTGTGTGTGTGGTGTTTTGCTGTGTGGTGTGTGTGTGGTGTGTGTGGTGTGTGTGTGTGGTGTGTGTGGTATGTGTTGTGTGGTGTGTGTGTGGTGTGTGGTGTGTGTGTGGTGTGGTGTGTGGTGTGTGTGGTGTGTGTGGTGTGTGTGTGGGTGTGTGTGGTGTGTGTGTGTGTGCGTGTGTGTGCGGTGTGTGTGTGTGGTGAGTGTGGGGTGTGTGGGGTATGTGTGTGTGTGGTGTGTGTGTGGTGTGTGGTGTGTGTGTGGTGTGTGAGTGTGGTGTGTGTGGTGTGGTGTGTGTGTGTGTGTGGTGTGTATGTGTGTGTGTGTCTGTAACAGTGGCGGGGGTTACAGGGAAATGACAACCAGCCATTCACCACGTGCTCTTAGAGTCTTGAAGGACCCTGTAGCTGGGAAGTCTATGGAGAGAGCAGACAGGTGCCTTGAGCCAACAGTTACTGTAATGTACATGAGGAACTCTAGATCTCTCATTGGAAACTAATCTCTTAGCAAGTAATCGTTTGAACAGTCAGCTCTTCATGTCCTAACAGAGGACTCATCTCTGCCTTCATGCCCTGTTGCTCAGGGCGTGGTAGTCAGGCTTCAGATCTACACCTTTAAAATGGGCTGATTACCCCAGTAGGGGCCTCTTTAAAGGACTGTCACAGGGAGTGGGTGTGACCCCCACCAGAGTGAACCAGGAAGGGGTGAAGGCTCTGCAGGTCTGACTAGACCACCTGTTGAATCATGATTCTGAACTGCCTCTTCTCCCTGTGATATCATCACATACAGTAGGAAAAATATCTGCCAAAATACTTTATACAAGATAGAAATTTTAGACAAAACACCACATAGGTTGTTTTCTGCAACAGTGATAGAAAACATTGACTCAAACGAGAATGGATTACCTCCCATAACTGAAGGTTCTTAGAAGGGGAGGGGTGATGAGGTGTAGTACTCCAGGGCTGCCTCTGCCTTCCTCCATGATTGACTCTAGCTATAGTCTGATAGCATAATGGGTGCTGCAATCCCAGGCATCATGTCCTCTCCTGGTCCTGTCCCAAGAACTCAAGCCTTTCTGAGAGACAGTAGGACCCTGAGTAAGAGGATAGGTCATAGGAGGGAAAGTCCACACAGACAGGCACTCTCCCTAGGGACCCGCCTTGCCTGCTAGGAGGTCTGATGGGACAGATAGAGGGGCTGGAGGGGTCTGAACTTTGCTCTCAAAGAGTGCACATGTGCCAGCTTGCTAGCAATCAGGGTGGAGAGAGACAGGCCGCCAACTTGCCGCACTTCCCAGCCTGAAATGCATGCCCGGTAGGACTGCTAGTACCAGCAGCAGGAAGGCACTGAATCTCAGGTGGACGGGCCCTGGGAGAAAACTTGGTTTAACTGTGCAGAGACAGACTGGAGGGCTTGGGGTGTGGTAATGGTCCAAACCTCAGAGCCCATTGCCAGTGTATGAATGGTGGGTGTGGTCCTTCATTGGAGCCCATTGTCAGCATATGCACAGTGGGGCACAGGTCCAGCAGTGGCACGCACACAGGGTGGTACCACAGAAACACATGTCTTGGGCGGACAGCCTCTGAGGAGGAATATGCAGCAGTTCCTTTCCTGGCAGGAGTGCTCCGGTCCCGCCCACCCCACACTATGGCTTGGAGCCAGAGCTGGGATGAACAGGTCCTGGGAGAGAGCAGCCAGAGGCAGCCCAGGTCCCAGGCGGCAGCACAACCACCTCAATTCCTGCACCTACAGAACTCTGGACCCCAGGACCAGCCTAGCACTAGGTCTAGGATAAACACAATGGAGAAAAGGATGTGACCTTGGGCTGCTTCTGGGCAGAACCATGGACTTCTGCACAGGTGGTGAATAGGTTCGCTGTGACCACAGGGACCTCACTTGCTTCAGCACTCACCTCCTTTGGGACAAAGCATGCAGTCAAGGGCAACGTAGCCGAATTGAACCCAATCCTCAGGGCTTCTACTCCAGTAACTGGGGAGCGGAACCCGCCCCCAACAGGGCTGTGGTAGCCATGGAGCAAAGAGGAGGCCTTGCCAAACATCCAGTGCTGGCTCTGGACACCACAACACCAATTACACCCACTATCAAGGGGATAATGGCCAGCACACACTGAGAAAAGATGTGGCTGGCATCCATACCAAAAACATTGGACTCACACAGTCTACACAGGGCTGCTCCCACACAAAAACACCCCTTCAAGACCACAGTAGATAACTGTTTCTCCTAAAGTCATAGAGGCAGAGAAAGTTAAGTAAAATGAAAAAGCAGAAGCACCACTCTCAATTAAAGGAACAAGAGAAATCCCATGAAAGAACAAATAATGAAACAGACCTCACCAGTCTACTAGACACTGAGTTCAAAAAGGAGGTAGTACAAATGCTAAAGGAAATAAGAAAGATTATCGATAGAAATGCAGATCACTGTAACAAGGAACTAGAAACTATAAAATGGAACCAATCAAAATTATACAGCTCAATTGCTGAGATAAAAACCGATCTAGAAGCAGTGAATAGCAAACTAAATAACACAGATGAACAGATAAGTGATCTGGAAGATAGAATAATGGAAATCGCCCAATCAGAACAGCACACAGAAAGACAAATGAAAGCAACAGGTGAGATCTGTGGGATAATGTAAAGCATGCAAACCTACACATAATAGGAGTTCCAGAAGGAGAAGAGAGAGAGAAGGGGATCAAAAATGTATTTGAAGAAATTATGGCTGAAAACTTCCCAAACTTGAAAAAGGAAATAAATATCCAGGTACGGGAAGCACAGAGGGTCCCAAACAAGATGACCCAAACAGACACACACCAAGACATAAATATTATAAGTAAAATGGCAAAAGTTAAAAATAAAGAGAGGATTCTAAAGGCAGCAAGAGAAAAACAAAGAGTCAGCTACAAGGGAACCCCAATAAGGTTGTCAGCTGATTTCTCTCCAGAAATTTTGCAGGCTAGAAGTGAGTGACATGATTTATTCAAAGCCCTGAAACAGAAAAACCTGGAACCAAGGATACTCTACCCAGGAAGATTATCATTTAGAATAGAAAGAGAGATAAAGAATTTCTCAGACAAACAAAAACTAAAATAATACAACAATACTAAACCTACCCTAAAAGAAATATTGAAATATCTTCTCTAAATAGAAAAGAAGCAAGAATCTATAGGAAAGGGAAAATCACAATAGGAAAGACAAATATATAAAAGGATGGAAGATCACTTAAATAGGCCAGTAAATAGATTCAAAAACAATTAAAAGATTTTTGTAAAAGCAATTCTAACTACAATTAACAGCAAAAGGATGAACATGAAGATGTAAAATAGGGCATCAAAATCACAAAAATGTGAGGGCAGGGAATAAAAGATGTACATCTTTTAGAATGTGTTTGAACTTGTATTATCAGGATAAAGCAAGTAGATATAGTTAAGGGTCAACATACTTGAAAACCATGGTAACCACAAATCAAAAACACACAATAGATTCACAAAAACCAAAAAGAAACTCAAGCATAATAAAAAAGAAAACCATATCAAACCACAAAAGGAAAAACAAAAAATAAGTTTTGTAGAAGAACTACAGAATCAACTGGAAAACAAGGTTTAACATGACAATAAGTACATAACTATCAATAACTACTTTACATCTATTGAGATGATCATATGCTTTTTCTCCTTCAATTTGTGAATATGGTGTATCGTATCACATTGATAGATTTGCGTGTATTGAAGAATCCTTGCATTCCTGGAATAAACCCCACTTGATCATGGTGTATGATCCTTTTAATGTGCTGTTGGATTCTGTTTGCTAGTATTTTGTTGAGGATTGTTGCATCTATGTTCATCAGTGATATTGGCCTAGAGTTTTCTTTCTTTGTGACATCCTTGTCTGGTTTTGGTATCAAGTTTATGGTGGCCTCGTAGAATGAATTTGGGAGTGTTCCTCCCTTGCTATATTTTGGAAGAGTTTGAGAAGGATAGGTGTTAGCTCTTCTCTAAATGTTTGACAGAATTCACCTGTGAAGCCATCTGGTCCTGGGCTTTTGTTTGTTGGAAGATTTTTTTTTTTTTAACAACTTTACTGGGGTATAATTGCTTTACAATGGTGTGTTAGTTTCTGCTTTATAAAAAAGTGAATCAGTTATACATATACACATGTACCCATATCTCTCCCCTCTTGCATCTCTCTCCCTCCCACCCTCCCTATCCCACCCCTCTAGATGGTCACAAAGCACTGAGCTGATCTCCCTGTGCTATGCGGGTGCTTCCCACTAGCTATCTACCTTACGTTTGTTAGTGTATATATGTCCATGCCTCTCTCTTGCTTTGTCACAGCTCACCCTTTCCCCTCACAATATCCTCAAGTCTGTTCTCCAGTAGGTCTGTGTCTTTACTCCTGTCTTACCCATAGGTTCTTCATGACATTTTTTTTCTTAAATTCCATATATATGTGTTAGCATACGGTATTTGTCTTTCTCTTTCTGACTTACTTCACTCTGTATGACAGACTCTAGGTCTATCCACCTCATTACAAATAGCTCAATTTCGTTTCTTTTTAAGGCTGAGTAATATTCCATTGTATATATGTGCCACATCTTCTTTATCCATTCATCCGATGATGGGCACTTAGGTTGTTTCCATCTCTGGGCTACTGTAAATAGAGCTGCAATGAACATTTTGGTACATGACTCTTTTTGAATTTTGGTTTTCTCAGGGTATATGCCCAGTAGTGGGATTGCTGGGTCACATGGTAGTTCTATTTGTAGTATTTTAAGGAACCTCCATACTGTTCTCCATAGTGGCTGTACCAATTCACATTCGCACCAGCAGTGCAAGAGTGTTCCCTTTTCTCCACACCCTCTCCAGCATTTATTGTTTCTAGATTTTTGATGATGGCTATTCTGACTGGTGTGAGATGATATCTCATTGTAGTTTTGATTTGCATTTCTCTAATGATTAATGACGTTGAGCATTCTTTCATTTGTTTGTTGGCAGTCTGTATATCTTCTTTGGAGAAATGTCTCTTTAGGTCTTCTGCCCATTTTTGGATTGGGTTGTTTGTCTTTTTGTTATTGAGCTGCATGACCTGCTTGAAAATTTTGGAAATTAATCCTTTGTCAGTTGCTTCATTTGCAAATATTTTCTCCCATTCTGAGGGTTGTCTTTTGATCTTCTTTATGGTTTCCTTTGCTGTGCAAAAGCTTTGAAGTTTCATTAGGTCCCATTTGTTTATTTTTCTTTTTATTTCCATTTCTCTAGGAGGTGGGTCAAAAAGGATCTTGCTGTGATTTATGTCATAGAGTGTTCTGCCTATGCTTTACTCTAAGAGTTTGATAGTTTCTGGCCTTACATTTAGGCCTTTAATCCATTTTGAGCTTATTTTTGTGTATGGTGTTCGGGAGTGATCCAATCTCATACTTTTACATGTACCTGTCCAGTTTTCCCAGCACCACTTATTGAAGAGGTTGTCCTTTCTCCACTGTACGTTCCTGCCTCCTTTAGCAAAGATAAGGTGACCATATGTGCATGGGTTTATCTGTGGTCTTTCTATCCTGTTCCATTGATCTATCTTTCTGTTTTTGTGCCAGTACCATAGTGTCTTGATTACTGTAGCTTTGTAGTGCAGTCTGAAGTCAGGGAGCCTGATTCCTCCAGCTCCGTTTTTCATTCTCAAGATTGCTTTGGCTATTCGGGGTCTTTTGTGTTTTCATACAAATTGTGAAATTTTTGCTCTAGTTCTGTGAAAAATGCCAGTGGTAGTTTGATAGGGATTGCATTGAATCTGTAGATTGCTTTGGGTAGTAGAGTCATTTTCACAATGTTGATTCTTCCAATCCAAGAACATGGTATATCTCTCCATCTATTTGTATCATCTTTAATATCTTTCATCAGTGTCTTATAATTATCTGCATACAGGTCTTTTGTCTCCTTAGGTAGGTTTATTCCTAGATATTTTATTCTTTTTGTTGCAATGGTAAATGGGAGTGTTTTCTTGATTTCACTTTCAGATTTTTCATCATTAGTGTATAGGAATGCAAGAGATTTCTGTGCATTAATTTTGTATTCTACTACTCTACCAAATTCATTGATTATCTCTAGTAGTTTTCTGGTAGCATCTTTAGGATTCTCTATGTATAGTATCATGTCATCTGCAAACAGTGACAGCTTTACTTCTTCTTTTCCGATTTGGATTCCTTTTATTTCCTTTTCTTCTCTGATTGCTGTGGCTAAAGCTTCGAAATCTATGTTGAATAAGAGTGGTGAGAGTGGGCAACCTTGTCTTGTTCTTGATCTTAGTGGAAATGCTTTCAGGTTTTCACCATTGAGGATGATGTTGGCTGTGGGCTTGTCATATATGGCCTTTATTATGTTGAGGAAAGTTCCCTCTATGCCTACTTTCTGCAGGGTTTTTATCATAAATGGGTGTTGAATTTTGTCAAAAGCTTTCTCTGCATCTATTGAGATGATCATATGGTTTTTCTCCTTCAGTTTGTTAGTATGGTTTATCACATTGATAGATTTGCATATATTGAAGAATCCTTGCATTCCTGGAATAAACCCCACTTAATCATGGTCTATGATCCTTTTAATGTGCTGTTGGATTCTGTTTGCTAGTATTTTGTTGAGGATTTTTACATCTATGTTCATCAGTGATATTGGCCTGTAGTTTTCTTTCTTTGTGAAATCCTTGTCTGGCTTTGGTATCAAGGTGATGGTGGCCTCGTAGAAGGAATTTGGGAGTGTTTCTCCCTCTGTTATATTTTGGAAGAGTTTGAGAAGGATAGGTGTTAGCTCTTCTCTAAATGTTTGATAGAATTCGCCTGTGAGCCATCTGGTCCTGAGCTTTTGTTTGTTGGAAGATTTTTAATCACAGTTTCAATTTCAGTGCTTGTGATTGATCTGTTCATATTTTCTATTTCTTCCTGATTCAGTCTTGCCAGGTTGTGCATTTCTAAGAATTTGTCCATTTCTTCCAGGTTGTCCATTTTATTGGCATAGAGTTGCTTGTAGTAATCTCTCACGATCTTTTGTATTTCTGCAGTGTCAGTTGTTACTTCTCCTTTTTCATTTCTAATTCTATTGATTTGAGTCTTCTCCCCTTTTTTTTTTTTGATGAGTCTGGCTAATGGTTTATCAATTTTGTTTATCTTCTCAAAGAACCAGCTTTTAGTTTTATTGATCTTTGCTATTGTTTCCTTCATTTCTTTTTCATTTATTTCTGATCTGATTTTTATGATTTCTTTCCTTCTGCTAACTTTGGGGGTTTTTTGTTCTTCTTTCTCTAATTGCTTTAGGTGCAAGGTTAGGTTGTTTATTCGAGATGTTTCCTGTTTCTTAAAGTAGGATTGTATTGCTATAAACTTCCCTCTTAGAACTGCTTTTGCTGCATCCCATAGGTTTTGGGTTGTCGTGTCTCCATTATCATTTGTTTGTAGGTATTTTTTGATTTCCTGTTTGATTTCTTCAGTGATCACTTCGTTATTAAGTAGTGTATTGTTTAGCCTCCATGTGTTTGTATTTTTTACAGATCTTTTCCTGTAATTGATATCTAGTCTCATAGTGATGTGGTTGGAAAAGATACTTGATACAATTTCAATTTTCTTAAATTTACCAAGGCTTGATTTGTGACCCAAGATATGATCTATCCTGGAGAATGTTCCATGAGCACTTGAGAAAAATGTGTATTCTGTTGTTTTTGGAAGGAGTTTCCTTATTTATTTTCATTTTGGATGATCTGTCCATTGGTGAAAGTGGGGTGTTAAAGCCCCCTACTATGAATGTGTTACTGTCGATTTCCCCTTTTATGGCTGTTAGTATTTGCCTTATGTATTGAAGTGATCCTATGTTGGGTGCATAAATATTTATAATTGTTATATCTTCTTCTTGGATCGATCCCTTGATCATTATGTAGTGTCCTTCTTTGTCTCTTGTAATAGTCTTTATTTTAAAGTCTATTTTGTCTGATATGAGAATTGCTACTCCAGGTTTCTTTTGGTTTCCATTTGCATGGAATATCTTTTTCCATCCGCTTACTTTCAGTCTGTATGTGTCTCTAGGTCTGAGGTGGGTCTCTTGTAGACAGCATATATATGGGTCTTGTTTTTGTATCCGTTCAGCCAATCTGTGTCTTTTGGTGGGAGCACTATTGTAAAGCAATTATACTCCAATAAAGATGTAAAGAAAACAAAAACAAAAACGCAGTTTATTCTACCAGCTTTTTATTTCTAATGACGCTGAAGCTCAGTTGCCCTTCCTTGATGATTCATTGTGTATACTGAAATAAACCTTGTTTTTACTTAAAAAAAAAATTACTTTAAATGTCAATGGACTAAATGCCCTAATAAAAAGATAGAATGGCAGACTGGATTAAAGAAAACAAAAACCTACAATATGTTGCCTACAAGAGACTCACTTCAGGGTGAAAGACATGCACAGATTGAAAGGCAATGGAAAAAGATATTCCATGCAAATAGAAATGACAAGAAAGCTGGGGTAGCAATACTCATATCAGACAAAATAGACTTTAAAACAAAGTCCATAAAGACAAAGAAGGACATTATATAATGATAAAGGGATCAATATAAGAAGAGGATATTATACTCATTAACATATATGCACCCAATACTGGAGCACCTAAATAAATGAAATGAATACTAACAGATATAAAGGGAGAAACTGACAGGAATACAATAATAGTAGGAGACTTTAACACCCCACTGACATCAATGAACAGATTTTCCAAACAGAAAATAAGGCAACAGAGATCCTAAATTACAAAACAGACCAATTGGACTTCAGCCTCAACAATTTAATAGGATAGAAATTATTTCAAACATCTTTTTTTCCCTGTACCTGCATCATGCATTGTCCTGTTTTTCATGCCCTCCTCTTTCAGCTGCTAATTAGAGGTGATGTCATCTACGAGCTGCTCTCCAGCAACCTTGTTGACTGTGTTTGGATATGACTTTGAAATAGGCAGGGTTGTAAAGGTGGCTCAGCTAGAGAAATGTCCCCACAGAGGCCATGGCCCCCAGCAGGGGCAGCCGCCTTTGCAGCGTTCACTGTCTAACCATGACACTGTCTTAAGCCAGCACTTGTAGCAAGTGCAAGGCTCATAATGCCAGTAAACCAAAAGGCAGATGCATGTGATTTCTCTTTTTTGAAAAAAAGGAGCGTAGTTTACAAGAACTGTAATTTGGGATAAAAATGTGTCGGATAGTATCCCCACATCAACAACATATGGGCAGCTTAAGCCCCTTATCAATTAAGAACAGCTGGTCAAGTGTCTTCCAGAAAAACTTACCTTGAGGCTTAGAAGATGAAGAAAATGAGGCGTCTCCTAACTTTGGGTCCTGGACCCAGCTGGTGGGAGCCCTGGCAGAGACCCAGGTCGGGCCTGGAGACAGCCTACAGGCAACTATTGTCAGAGTATGGTTACTGCACTAGGTTAGTAACTCTCATTCCTGCACGAGTTAAAGGCAGCAAGTTGGGAAACTCATATTTTTAGTTGTGTAGCCATTGCCCTACCAATGTCCATTATTCTAAAGCTGGTCTGAGGCCATCCCGCTGCCTCCAAGAGCCATTGGACTCCTTTTTCTCACCAGACCCCAAGATCCACCCTCTGCAAATGTGTCAGGATGGCGCTGGCTGCATGGCTGCCCTGAGCCCCCAAATCATGTTTGTTCTAACAGTGGATGGCATCCTCCCTTCTCGGTGTGGCCAGTGGGAAGAAGGACAAGCACGCTGGAGGGCCCAGGGGGCATAGAAGGAGCACCCCCTCCCCTTGCAAGCAGTCCCTGAGCCAGCGGGACACCAGGACACTTCTGTCTCCTTCCTGGAAAGGGAGAGAGGCCTGGTGGGCATCCCTGGCCTGCCACGAAGCTGTGTCGTGGCCTCTGTGGGGGTGTTTATCTTAAGCTGCACATTTGTCTTGCGTGGTTTTCCAAATCCCTTTTCTTCTTTACAGTAAAAGCTTAAAGAAACACGTGGATGAGATAAGAAAAAATCCATGGAGGGGCCAGAAAGAATACCAGAAGCTATCGGTAGCTGCCAGATGCTGTTGTCCCTACATGTCAGAGGTTGGGCTGGGAAGATTTTACAAAAAACATTTGCCTTTGTCTTTGACTTTGTTAGTTAAGACTTGAAGACAATTTTCCTTAATGGTGGATGTCATTGGCTTCTGGGTATGATTGCTTAGTGTTGGATGTTGATAAAAAGATGAGCAGGGGACTTCCCTGGTGGCGCAGTGGTTGAGAGTCCGCCTGCTGATGCAGGGGACACGGGTTCGTGCCCCGGTCCGGGAAGATCCCACATGCCTCAGAGCGGCTGGGCCTGTGTGCCATGGCCACTGAGCCTGCGCGTCTGGAGCCTGTGCTCCGCAATGGGAGAGGCCACAACAGTGAGAGGCCCGCGTACAGCCAAAAAAAAAAAAAAAAAGAAAGATGAGCAGGACTAAGAGTTTTATGGTTTTCTCATTCAAATTCTAGCTCCTTGAGGCCTCCGAGTTTGGACGGACACAGAGCCTCATCAACAGGTGGATGTGAGGTCTGAGTGAGAGCAAACATTGTAGTTGTTGTATTCAAGCTTCCTGTTCTTACTCACCCTAGTCAGGCCAACTCCTCTCCCAATGTCTGTCTGAAAGAGCCCTCAGCAGAGACCTGAGAGGTTGGTGAAGTGGGGATTCTTAGTGAACACTAAAAGTGAGAGCTGGATATACATCTCTCCATCCCTGCCCAAACTGAGTATAGTTGATTTACAATGTTTTAAGTGTACAGCAAAAATGATTCAGTTATATATATATATATTCTTTTTCAGATTCTTCTCCTTTGTAGGTTATTACAAGATATTGAATATAGTTCCCTGTGCTATACAGTAGGTCCTTGTTGTTTACCTATTTTAGATACAGTAGTGTGTATCTGCTGGCTCTTTATTAAGTCACCAGCAAGCTCACAGACCAGTCGTCTCCCTCCTTCCTTGCTCCAGAAGGGATTTAAACCAACTAATAGACAAGTTAAAAAAAGATAACATGAAATTGGAAAGCGAAAAGGTGAGTGGAGAAAACCAACTGGGTGCATTGGCTTATCCAAGCCTGAGTCCCCAGGGGAAGGGGCCCTCACTGTTGGGGGTTCCCTGAGGCTGTGGGGAGACTTCTGGTTCATTGGGTTCCCCCCTGTGCTGTGAATCAGTGTGAGGACCCTCAGTTCTGCTTGGCCACTGAGCATGAGGCACCCATGCTCCTGGGGAGTCACAGCTTTTCTTCCTGTTTTTTCTCTTCATTGAGCCATCTCCAAATCCTATATAGATTACAGTTATCTTGAAATAGAAAGATCAAGAATCACCGAGCACGTTGGAAGTGAGGAAAGTGCTCTCAATGGGCAGCATGGCCTGGAGTGGACATGAAGGCCTGCCTGGGAGCAGAGGGGAGGCACAAGTGCTGCTAGCATGTGGGTGCTGAGGTCAGGCCCATGGGGCCTGGGAAATGGTGTCAGGAGCCCAGAAAGTCCAACCTCAGTGTAATGATATCTGAAGCAATTAAGAAGTGGTTTTAAAGCAATCAATATCGTCTATACCAGGTGTATTTTGTAACTTAACATAATTCTATAAAATACAGTTCACAATTCCTAGACAACCACACAGACATTAAAGGTTTGTGTACAGGTGGAAATAGCAGAAACACGTGGATCTCTTTACAGATGAAGGGGAAATTCATCACAGCAGAAAAATGTGTCCTTGGAACAAGAGAGTATAGTTAAACTAAGTCTTGTTTCTATTTCTTCAATTCGATTAGAATTGCTTACTTACTGGATCATCAAAAATCTGTATTCTTTAGCTTCTCTGATTAGCAGAAGAGAAGGTATTTCCAACACCACTTACAAACATGAATGCTTCTGTGGCACATAACAGATACCTCCTGCCAGCAGTGACCTTGAACAAGAGCAATGTTCTCAGACTTCTGTTCTTAGGATCCTTTATACTCTTATAAACTATTGAGGATGACAAAGATCTTTCATTCATATGGGTTGGAAGTATTACTATTTACTGTATTAGAAATTTAAAATAATAACTTAAATTTTTTTACATATTAATTCAATTAAAATAACACTAATAAACCCATTACATGTTAACTCACATCTTTTTACAAAAATGATGTTTTACCAGTAATTATTTTGTTTGGAGAAGAGCATCACTGTGTGTCTTTCTGTAAATCTCTTTAATGTCTGGCTTAATAAAAAATAGCTGGATTCTGATATCTACTTTGACATTCAGTCTGCTGTGATAGGTTGTTTTGGTTGAAGTATATGAAGAAAATACAACCTCATGTAGGTCTGTAGTTTGAAAAGGGAAGAGAATTTTTAGAGCCTTCAGATAGTTGCGGATATTCTTCTTTGATACTACACCAACACTTAATAAGTGGTAGCTTCTTAAAAGTTAGCTGCAATGTGCAATATGAAATCTTATCAATGGAGTTTTTATCCTCTGTTACAGTACAGTCAATTAGAGCATCTTGTACTTTGAACAGATCTGTGCATGGAAAATCTGTGCATGGATTTATATGACTATGCATTGACCACTGGAAAATATTGGTTCACTGAGTTAAGCAGAACTTCCAAATTTTGACCTAGTTGTTATACAACATGAAACAAATCACATTTGTTAATATCACCACCAAGCTCTCAAGTGTTTTAATGACTGAAAACCTGTTGAGCTCGTGGCTCTGAGTATAAGCTTTTCAAAATTTTAATTTTTGCTTGAAAGATTGAATGTTATCACAGGCAACAAGTAATGTTTTTCTTGAATCGTTAGGCTCCATTTATTCATTTCTGAGAAAATGTCTGCCAAATGCTCAAGTCTAAATATTCAGTTCATCTGCCAATTGTTCTTTCCAGAAGAAATGATGTTCCATGAAAAAATGGCTAGTTTGGCTTGCTAGCCAAACAATTGCACAGTGCTTTTCCTGAAGAAAACCATAGTATTTTGGTATGCAGCAGAAGTGCTTTATGCAAACTTCCCATTTTGTCGTACAGAATGCAAAAGACTTGTACTCAGAGTTTGAGATTTAATAAATTAATAACTCTTACAGCATCATCATGAATATTCTTAAGTGAAACAGTTTTTTTTAAACTGTGTGAATGCATGTAAGTGAGGAATATGGTTACTACTAAGTACAATTTGGTGCCACTGGCTTGATTTAGGTTGTACCAGTGGTTTTACCCACTGTTGCTTTTGTACCATTTGGGCAAATGTCAATATAGTGAAGGCAAATACCATTTTAGTGTTATTGTGAAAACGGTTTCCACCCTGCAAGCCACCTGAAAGGGTCTTGGGGTTCTGGAGAACGTACGTTGAAAACTGCTGAGATAGGGGTTTATTTTTCTTATAAGCTGTCTGCAAGCCTTCTGGAGGTAGGTAAGCACGAGACAGGGGGTTCTTCTTATTCCTTTTGTATCACAGAGAGGAAGATTCCAGGAAGAGCCTTAAGTGCCACTGGCCAGGACTGCAGGAGGCTCAGAAAGGAAGCGTTCGTGTTGCCATGCTTCTGTGGGGGGTGGCAGCAGAGAGAATGGGGTTAGCGATGGGAAGCCTCAGTGCCTGAACAAGTAAAGTACTTTTGGGCTTCACTGTTTCTCGTTTTAATAAAACAAAAGTCCACATTTCTGATTTCACACTTTCTTGTTTCAAAGAGAGGAACTACATATATTATTTTGTTTCTACAATACTTTATGGGACTTTTTGGAGGATTTAATAAGTTAACATAAAATAGGTAATGCCTGTCAACATTAAATAGGTAACACAGTGCCTGGCATACAGCATTGAATAAAACACCATCATCATTAAGCATCCCAGGCATCCAGTGCCCTGCGTGAGCTGGCACAATCCACTTTCCATCATCCTCTCCATCCACCCTCCTGACAAATGTCCACTGAAGCCAAATTGAGATGCTTGCTATTCCCTCTCCCCAACCTGCTTGGGCCCACCACCTACCACCTCTTTCTTGGGCCCACCCTCCTACAGAGTCTTCCAATCCTCCTCTTTGAAGTAACTGTTCTTCCTCTAGACTTGTGTTATGGGCTGAATTATGGCCCCCCAACAAAGATATGTTGATGTCCTGATTCTCAGAACCTCAGAATGTGATCTTATTTGGAAGTAGTGTCATTGCAGATATGATTAGTTAAGTTAAATGAAGACGTACTGCAGTAGGATGGGCTCATGATCCAATGTGACTGGTGTCACAAAACGGCCATGTGAAGATGGAGGGCTGGAGAGATGCGTCTACAAGCCAAGGGGCACCAAAGATTGCTGTAAACTACTGAAAGCTAGGAAGAGGCATGCAAGTATTCCACTATGGTTTCAGAGGGTAAGGGTTTCTTTTGGATCCCAGCTCCACACTCTTTACGTTTTGAACTCTCTGACTTTACTGTGCATACCTGTATTTTGTTTGTTGAAGCTTCTTGGTAAGTTACCCTTTTTTTTTTTTTTTTTTTTTTTTTTTTGCGGTATGCGGGCCTCTCACTGTTGTGGCCTCTTTCATTGCAGAGCACAGGCTCCGGACGCGCAGGCTCAGCGGCCATGGCTCACGGGCCCAGCCGCTCCGCGGCATGTGGGATCTTCCCGGACCAGGGCACGAACCCGTGTCCCCTGCATCGGCAGGCGGACTCTCAACCACTGCGCCACCAGGAAAGCCCGTAAGTTACCCTTTTGTCTGTAAGGGTAGAAACCTGTGATTCCCTGGGTTTTAGGGAGCAGTATGATTACAGGGCTCCCTGTAGATTATTTGTTTTAGGGAATCCAAAGGCAAAGGTGGGTTCTACCTGGTCTAAAACTCTTGCTCCACTGTCCTCAAAAATTCCTATTTCCTATATGTATACCCACTATGGACCAGGAACTTGTGCCTTTTTGGAAAATGAGTGAACTTTTGGATAATTTGCAATTGTAATGGCCACTTTAGGGAAACTTCAACTTAGACAAGTCTACCTGAAAAGAGGATCTCAAACTTCTCAGAGACAATAGAATGCATTCTTTGATTGGTATGCAGAAGTTTCTAAAACACAAAATGATTCCAAAACCAGCTTTTCTAAAAGAATCCTTACAGCATGGAAACAACAATCTTTAGCAAAAAACTTTGGTCATCTGAGCAGGTAACCTTAGCTTAGTCCAGCGGCCAGGAACACAATTTGGATCCAGCTATTCTTTTGGGTTTTGTGTTATTGTACCTGTGACATGGCTAAAATTTTTACTTTTTATTAATATTTATTTTGGCTGTGCTGGGTCTTAGCTGCGGCATGCAGGATCTTTGTTGCGGCATGCTTGCAGGATCTAGTTCCCTGACCAGGGATCGACCTGGGCCCCCTGCATTGGGAGTGGGGAGTATTACCCACTGGACAACCAGGGAAGTTCCTAAAATTTTTAAATGAAAGCTATAAGGTCTCGGTTTGTGTCTGTCAATATGTTTAACTATGTAAGTATCTATATTATGTATATGTGATAATTTTAATAGCGTTCTATTTAATTGGCTAAAAGAAGACTAAGTGCTTGTATAAAGTATTTGTAAAAAACAGAAATATAGAATCTAACTCAAATATTTTTTAAGTTCACATGATCTGGGATAATCTTGGATAAATAAAAACTAGTTTAAGTTTGTTAGTTTAATAAAACAGGCATGTTTTCAGAATTGTCAGCATTAAGTATAGCATAAACATACAACTTTTTCTACCTGGGTTTACTAGTCAAATTACTTCATGCTATCTCTATATTACAAAACTGTCAGCCAGAGAAATAACTTAAGATGATGGTTAGCTGTTTGATGTCTAATCTAAGCATAACTGTTAAGAAAAAATAATTTAAATCAATTTAAATAAAAGTTTATACTAAGTTTAACTAAATAATGGATATATTTTGAATATCTAGGTCATATCCAAATAAGATAGTATACTGAGATATTGATCACTAAACATAAAGATAAGTTTATCAACTTTTGGCTTTTTAATTTTTATAGAGAGACAATGGATATCTGGGTCTGTTAATAAATATGTCATTTGCCGCATTAAAAAAAGTATGCTATGAAAAACGTGTTTCTAAAAAGTATAAATTATTTATGTACAGTTGGCACCATGTATCCTTGGGTTCTGCATCCATGGATTCAACTAACTGTGGATTGAAAATATTCAGAAAAAAATTCCAGAAAGTTCCAAAAAGCAAAACTTGATTTTACCACATGTTGGCAACAATTTACATGGCATTTACATTGTATTGGGTATCATAGGTAGTCTAGAGATGATTTAAAGTATACAGGAGAATGTGTGTAGGTTACATGCAAATATACATCATTTTATATAAGGGACTTGAGCATCTGCTGATTTTGGTATCCACGGGGGTCCTGGAACCAATCCCCCGAAGACACGGAGGAATGATTGTATTTATATATTTGCTAATTTACTACAGGATGTTAATGTGTGATAAACAGTTCACAACTGCCTGCTTCCTAGTTTTCACTGGGAAGTAAAGATTAGTAATAGTTAAACTTAGCAAAGGGAAACAACTCTGCATACAACATATGGGAAGAAAATGGGATATATTTTTATATGAAGAGTATGCAAGGAATATAAGATGTGTTTTTTTTAAGGGAAAAGAGAGCAATGTTGTCTAAAAAAAAATGACTGGTTGTTCCAGAATAAGAAAAGAAAAAAAAAAAAAAAAAGACAAAACCTAAATGGATATAGAACATTTCAGGAGGTTTATGGAAAATAAATTTTATGTGTGAGGTCAAATCTGGCTAAAATTGAATAGATATATTATAAGGTTTTTTAAAAATAACCTTTAATAAATAGTGTACTTATGTAAAACTAAAACAATGTTCTTTCATCTGCTAAAAGGACAAAGTTTTATTAGCCTCTTAGTCTGCTCTTGGTAAGACTCTGAAAGGATTTTCTTTACTTTTCAAGTAGTCTGCCTAGAAAACAAAGATTCTGTTGTTTATGAAAATAATTTCCTGTGCTTCATGTTGTCTTTATCAAGTCTGATTCCTTAAGAAAACTGAGTCTTCTCTGTTAAAAAAGCTAGGGTATTTTACAACTACAGTTGACCTTTGCACGACATGGATTTGAACTGCATGGGTCCACTTATACTCACATTTTTTTCAGTAGATAGGTACTACACGATTCCAGGTTGGTTGGATCCAAGGATACAGAACCTCAGATTTGGAGGGCCAACTGTAAAGTTACATGTGGATTTTTCACTGCATGGAGGGTTGTGCTTCTATGTTGTTCAAGGGTCAGTTGTATGTAACTTTCTGTATTTGCCTTTGAAATCTTTTAATTGTCACCTTGGTTGAATGAATAAGTGTTGTTTCACAGTGACCTGTGATCCTATTTGATCAAGTGTCTTAAACATTTTGACCTTTTTTTAAAATTTTATTTTATTTTTTAAATTTATTTATTTATTTATTTTTATTTTTGGCTGCATTGGGTCTTCGTTGCTATGCACAGGCTTTCTCTAGTTGTGGCGAGAGGGAGCTGCTCTTCATTGTGGTGCTTGGGCTTCTCATTGTGGCGGCTTCTCTTGTTGCAGAGCACAGGCTCTAGGCACTCGGGCTTCAGTAGTTGTGGCATGTGGGCTCAGTAGTTGTGGCTCACAGACTCTAGAGTGCAGGCTCAGTAGTTGTGGCATGAAGGCTCAGTAGTTGTGGCTCACGGGCTCTAGAATGAAGGCTCAGTAGTTGTGGTGCACAGGCTTAGTTGCTCCGTGGCATGTGGGATCCTCGCAGACCAGGGCTCGAACCCGTGTCCCCTGCATTGGCAGGTGGATTCTTAACCACTGCGCCACCAGGGAAGTCCCATTTTGACATTTTTGACACACTTCCCAAAATCAAATTCTGACTGAAGTCTTTTTGACCTCAAACTAACTTTGGGATTTTCCAGAGGGTGCCTGGAAGACTTCAAAAGAGTTGCTATCTCTCATTCTAAAAGAGAAATGTTAATTTATTAGGCTTATTTGATATGTTAAGTTACATGGGAAACATAAATAAAAACTAATGTTTAACTTTCTTAGATTTTATTTACATGGTTGTATATTATTAATATAAGTAATTCAGAAATTATATGAAATTCCTAAAAATCTATGTCCTGCTGTAATGTTATCAGTCACAATTTCCGTTATTATTTTATAGTATTATACATCACAAAAATAACAATTTGCGGGCTTCCCTGGTGGCGCAATGGTTGAGGGTCCGCCTGCCGATGCAGGGAACACAGGTTCGTGCCCCGATCCGGGAGGATCCCACATGCTGCGGAGCGGCTGGGCCCGTGAGCCATGGCCGCTGAGCCTGTGTGTCTGGAGCCTGTGCTCCGCGACGGGAGAGGCCACGGCAGTGAGAGGCCCGCGTACTGCAAAAAAAATAAATAAATAAATAACAATTTGCCTCTCAATTGCACCAATTTTTTGGTGAATTTTAACCATGGCTGTTTTTAAGTCTTTCGTCACCCACAGACAGTTGTTTTTTATTCTCTATTCTTCTCTGAATGCACTTACAGTCAACTACAGGCAAAAATGCTTCATCTTCAAAGAGATTCATGGAAAGGACCCTGACAAGTACTCTAACGACTGGACCACCAGGGAATCCACCCCCGTCTTGTTTTTGGCAACGCTGGGTGGCTTTCAGGATCTTAATTCCTCTACTGGGGATTGAACCCGGGCCCAGGCAGTGAAAGCGCCGAGTCCTAAACAAGTACTCTAAGTATACGTTTCTGATAACTTTAAGATCGTAACACTGAACTGGGTAAGACTTTATAAAACTCTAATGAAAACTGGTTGATTGATGAAGCTGCTAACCCAAGATGAAGCAAAACAAGAATTAACAGGAGACTGAATGAACTCATGAAAATGATTATCACTTTTATGATTTAATTTAAACGTTGCTGGTTCTTTCATGTTTTTTTCCCCAGATTTAAAGGACCTCTTCTTCTGTCTCTTAAGCTACCTATAACTTACAGCGATTTAATAAAGTATACTTTTGTAAGCAAAGTTGAAACATTTATCTTTTTCTCCCTATCTGATCCCTCCAGAATTCAGAAGCTCTTGTTAAATATTCTCATTTTTCATGGCAACACAAGTATTTATATAAACAATAAAAATCTGTTCTCCTTGTAATAGGACACAATTAGACAAGTCCTTGACTTAGCTTCTTAACCTAAAGAGACTTTAAAGGTCTAATATGAGATTCCTTTGTGGACTTAAAAAATTATTCACAACCAAAAAATTATTCACAACCTAAAAGTTGAGTTATGTTTTATTTGGCAGAAATTTTTAGGACTTAAGTCCGGGGGGCAGCCTCTCAAGTAACCCTGAGAGCACTGCTCCGAGGAGGAAGGGTGGGAGCCAGGTTATTTAGAAGTTTTGCAACAAAGGGCAGGTCATGGGGGACATCAAAAGATTATTGTAAATTAAAGAAAACCACATATCCCAAGTTAAGGAATTTAGTGCTTTTCTATGTATGGGAAGATGCAAGAATCTGGGCTCACTGAAATCATTCCTTTGATATTCACCTCAGCTATCTGGGGCCAGTATCGTGTGTTTTCATATCCTGAGTTTCCTCAGGGTTCCTGTTGGGGGGCTGCAATTGCTGATGACCGGGACATCCTTTGTTTACTGATATGGCAGGAAATATTCCATTTCTCACCTTATTACCAGACAGTTTTAAAGAACTTTTAAGGTTTACTCTATGGAGCCAATAAAGCCCTTTGGATATTATGAAAGCTGTAGCCCAGAAATGTCATATTTAAAACTATGCATATAATTACTATTCTTACTACATTTATGTTAATAATCCAACTTTAATAAGACTAGACTTATTTATTTTATAAATTAGTTTCACTGTAATTATCTTAGATTAAAATGGGATGCCTATAAAAAATTTTCAGTAGAAAACTATAGTGTACCCATTATTCTAGTCCAGTTAATTGTCTTTGAGGTTTTATTATCTACTGTCAATGAAAAAATTAGTCAATCTAAGAAAAAAAATGGAAAATATTATTTGAGCCAAATTGAGGATTATAACCCAGGAACAGCCTCTCAGAAAGCTTAACTTAATTTAGCACAACCCCAAAGTTTCAGGTTACCAAAATCTGCAGATACTATTTTAGATGGACATTCCCAAAACATAATTATTCCTAAAGAGTTTGTCAAAAAGCTCTTCTCATTGACCTCTATTTTATTTACTTAAAAGTTTCATCATATCAAGTTATTTTCCTTGCTGACAAACTTTATAACAGGAATAATAAGATCTTATTTGATTTCTAATAAACCTAAGTATAATAAAAGTATTATGCTTAATGTTGATGGCTCTAAAGACATGTCTGCATTAATTAAAACAACAATCTTAAACTGAATTTAATACCAGATATTAATTCAATGTTGAATATTTCCCAGATTATATGAACCTGAAATTCATTCTGGTCAGTTTCCTTTATATTTCTGAGTACTTATATAAATGAAACAGGAGGGAAGGAGGCAGGGCACAACATTTGAAAGAATGACATAGCCAGAGGCTATGACATAAACTGATTAGAACCAAATGGGTCCAAGATGGCCGACAAGTTGACTTCCACTAGACCTTGAGCCTCAGGATACCCTCACAAGCTAAATGACACACCCACAGGCACCATGACAGTTCCAAGACCTACCATAAGGATCAAAAAGTGGGCGGTGGCCCAATTCCTGGAAATCCCCACTCCTTCCTAAAGTAGCTGGCATACTCCTGCCGCTCATTAGCCTATGAAATTACCCACTTGTATAAAAACTGACAACCCCATACCCTGGTGCCTTTCTCACCTTCTGAGATGACCCACGCTCTGTCTGTGGAGTGTGTTTCTCTCTAGATAAATCCACTTCTTACCTATCACTTTGTCTCTCACTGAATTCTTTCTGTGATGAGACGTCAAGAACCTGAGCTTCATTAAGTCCTGAAACCAGGTGTGTGAACTCAGTTGGAAGACTGGGTTTTGGCCGGGTTCCAGTCCTGGCACGTGGGTTCAAGTCCCAATCTGAGGTGCACGGTTTCATAAGTGCACCTTAAGCCAATTAACTAGAGCTCTTTTACAAATTAATTTTGGCAATACCACACATTTACAACACACATATATAGATACATACAAACACACAAACGCAGAGACCCCATAGTTTCCATTCCAAAATTTCAGCTATGAATCAGTTAAAATAATTTTAACATAATACCCATCAGTTACAAAAGAGGTTGGATTCAAATTGTGTTTCTGGCAAATGGAACAAATCAAGGTTATCTGATTAGGTGGCTAAATCCTTCTTTTTTTTAAATTTATTTTTGGCTGTGTTGGGTCCCCGCTGCTGCATGCGGGCTCCCTCCAGTTTCAGCGAGCGGGGACTACACCTTGTTGTGGTGCACGGGCTTCTCATTGTGGTGGCCTCTCCCGTTGCGGAGCACTGGCTCTAGGTGTGTGGGCTTCAGTAGTTGTGGGTTGCGGGCTCTAGAGAGTAGGCTCAGTAGTTGTGGCGCACAGGCTTAGTTGCTCTGCAGCATGTGGGATCCTCCTGGACCAAGGCTAGAATCCGTGTCCCCTGCAATGGCGAGCAGACTCCTAACCACTGTACCACCAGGGAAGTCCACCCTTTTTACTTATATTTATAAAGACACTGAAGATTTCTATTTGTCCTTGACAAGTCAAGTTCTAAATTATCTACCCCCCCTTTGGTTTTACCTTCCTGAAATTGCACTTTTAAAAAGATGGTAGAGGGAAGGGGAAGGGTAAGCTGGGATGAAGTGAGAGAGTGGCATGGACTTATATATAATACCAAATGTAAAATAGATAGCTAGTGGGAAACAGCTGCATAGCACAGGGAGATCAGCTCGGGGCTTTGTGACCACCTAGAGGGGTGGGATAGGGAGGGTGGGAGGGAGAGGCAAGAGGGAGGAGATATGGGGATATATGTATATGTATAGCTGATTCACTTTGTTATAAAGTAGAAACTAACATACCATTTTAGAGCAATTATACTCCAATAAAGATGTTAAAAAATAATAAAATAAAAAGATGTTAGAGATAAGAATACCTGGAGAAGACCAGGTACAACATTTGCATCTCAAAGACATAGGAGAAGAAAGGCAAGTTCCTCCTAGGAGGAATTTGTTCCCTTAAGGCCACAACATTTTTCTCAAGACTTACAAGCCTTTTAAGATAAATAGGTGAGGTTTGGAGATTGGCAAAAGGGTTGGTGGGCTTTGGATTGTTTCTGGAGTCACATCGCTGGTCCTTTAAAAACTAAATTGTAAAACAAGGATGGTTGTTTTTAATTCCTCAAAGAATTGGGTGGCCATCTCAATGATATCAAAAGACTGGCACACCCATTCACCTATGTTGGAATGTTTTACTTTCTTTCATTTAGCTTAGGGGAGCAGCCCCCCCACCCCCACCCCCACCCCCACCAAAGAAAAAGAAAAAAGAATCCTGTTACGCTCTGAATCTCAGCTTTGGTCGGTTTAGTCAGACTGGTGGCCTCCTCCCATCTTGGTAACCCATTTAGAAGCACTTTTGAGGATCCTTCCTAGGTTTAAGAGATTCTTGGTAACCCATTTAGAAGCACTTTTGAGGATCCTTCCTGGGTTTAAGAGATTCTTTAACTATGGCCCCTCAGTTCGGTCTTTGAGCTGAAGAGGCTTGCCTACAGCCTCAGGTGGTCCCATTTCTAAAGGTAACCACTTAATAGTGTCTTTAGAGTGGAAAGGCAATTCAGACAGGATTACTAGAATAAGTACTCAAATAAATGAGGGTAAAGGGGAGCAGTAGTTGAAGTTTTAGGTACCTTTTATATCATTAACCTTTAGTTAGCCTTCTACAACAAATCTTTCAATGAGGCTATTTTGGAATTTTGAAGCCTTTTGGGGCTTCTGCATACTAACTATTGAATAAAATAGGTACAATAGTTTGAAATAAGATCTTTATAAAATTTTAACAATTTATAAGACTTTCCATTTCAAAAGATCCAAGGAACTAGCTCTACAAATATTTTCCCCTGCTAACCTAATTTTAGAAAAGAGAAAAACTTACTGCTATTGCTTCCAGTAGACCCTGCAGACAGAGATCCAGAAGACTGCCAGGTTTAACTGTGCAAAAAATGTTTTGGAGTGCCAAAAGAACCCTATTTTAGCCATTTCAGGGCCTGATTTCCTTTAATTCCTAATCAAGTACTTGCAAGCATACATAAACCCCGCTGGAATTCCCATAGGTGGCTGTCTGCCTGGGAGCTGTTTGGCCTTTGAGGTAAAATTTCCCATTATTAACTTGGTAGGTTAATTCAGATATGAGATATGATCTGAACAACTTTCTGAGGACAGTGTGGTGAATCAAATGTGTGCTGCTTCTGAGTCTAGCTCTCCAAGGAGTTACCCTTGGGTCAATTCAACTCTCTTATAGGTCTCGGTTTCCCTCTGTGACAGTCTAAAACTGCCCAGTGCTAATGTTAGGGGAACACTGACTGAAACCGCCCATCCTGGCCAGGCAAAGACAGTAACAATTTGCATGAGTTATTTTACGACAGGTGATCCTGGTAAGGAGCACAGAACTAACAAGCCACCACCAACTGGAAGAATATGGGAAAGGACGAAAGGAGAGAGGAGACACCAGTCCACATGTCCTACCAACCTCCCAGAATCCTCCTCGCTGTAATCTACCTTGGCTAAGCGTTTGCACGCACCACCAGAAAGGACCCTGAGTCAGAATGATTGGCCAGAGACAACCCGGAAACTAACCCAATTACCATAAACCCTGAGACTGCGAGCCACGTGGCAGAGCAGTCCTCCTGGGTTCCCTTACGCTTATGCTCTCCACCCAAGTCCCTCTTCCCAATGAAGTCTCTTGCTTTGTCAGCACGTGTGTCTCCTTGGACAATTCATTTCCAAGTGTCAGACAAGAGCCCAGTCTCGGGCCCTGGAAAGGGTCCCCCTTCCTCCAACACTAAGTTATCGGCCTCTGTCTCAGCCCTCACGCCCTCCTTCTGCTCCCCCCAGCCCCCTACAATGGTTTTAGTAGTCAGTCTCCTTGTTCTTTGGAGTTGAATAATTCAGTCTCTCATTTAACTAGCAAAAGTTTTATTCAGACCATATATCAACTTGTTTAAAACAAATTTAACAGAACCCTAGCCATTTATGTTTCCCTGGATGTCCTGCCCAGATGCCTTTAGATCCCTGCCTAGGAAATGCACTGGTGCCCATTATGACTTCAAGTCTTAAGTAAAACAGCTGGAATAAAATTTCCAGGACCGTCAATCAAACAATGAGATCCAATAACAGGAGAACTCATCAGAACACCTGAGGAGTACTGAGAAGCCAGTGCTGTTAGGGGAAACACTGACTGAAACCACCCACTCTGGCCAGGCAAGCTAGCAACCACCAACATGAGTTACGTTACAACAGGAGGTCCTGGTAAGGAACTCGGAACTAACAAGCTACCACCAACCAGAAGAAGGGAAAGGTCAAAAGGAGAGAGGAGACGCCAGTCCACATGTCCTACCACAAAATTTTATTTGAGCCAAATTGAGCATTATAACCTGGGAACAGCCTCCCAGAAATCTTCGAGAACTGTTCGACCTACCTGTTAGAGGTCAAAGCATAGTTATTTAAGTTTTTGAGACAGAGGGCTGTATGTTAAATGACATATTATTGCCAGTTTATGCAATCCAGATCTATGTGTAATGGGTCATCAGGGCCCCTTACAGGATTAAGAAGGAAGATTATTTCCTAAGGAGTTCTCATTAATGCAGATGCACAGTACACAATAAACGGGAGGGAGGAGCCCAAATGGGCAAAGAAAAATTTTATGTTTAAATTTTTGCTCATCTTGCTATAGAATATGAATTTTATTTCATCACTACTTATAGAACTCAGAGAACTCACCACAACATGGACAACGTTCATGCCTGTTGCTGTATAGGACCGCTGAGGACATGATCAAAGATTGTCAAACTGCAAACCAGAAAAATCCATCAGATTGAAACTGCCAGCCTCATTCCATCATCTAAAGATGCTTCAGACTCAAATCTAGAACATTTCTCAGCTGGCTTCTCTCCAAAATTGGAAACAATTTATAATTTGCTTGAACTATTAACTTTTATTTTTCCTTTGTTTCCATAGAAATGCCTCATTAAATTACCTGTTTGCCCACATCATATAGAGGCCTAATTTAGATGGAAGCTCACCTAACTCTGCCTCCTGAAATAACACATCCTCATGTTCATCCTGTCCTAAGTAATCATGAGGATATGTGTTTGCTAATACATCACGTTGTGTCTATGTAAATTACTAAAAAAAATAATGTAGATTGACGTAGAATAGTAAAACCTGAATTTGATTATAACCTATCTAAGTTATTCAGTTGGTTAAATCTTGGCTTCCGGGAATCTCTGCTCAGGGGAATTTTTCAGTCCTTGGTTATCATTCTCCTTATAGGCATCATATTAACCTCTCTAGTGTGTTGTATTCCCTTAAGGGTTTTAAATACCTTTCCGCAGCCGCTCACACATCAAATGATATCTGTCAGGATTAGACAACTTGAAGAACTCAATGATCTGACATCCCATATCTATGATGACAATGCAACTGCTGGTAACAGTGACTACATGACACTCTGTCCTGACAACTCAACTAGCAGAAACATTGAATATGTGATTCTTCAGCCTGGCTACATCAACAGTGGGAACCCAGAGTAATACTATACTAGTTGGTCACACTCTCAGCCTGCTGAGAGAATGATTAAACCTTTGGCAGTTGGTTGGTGATTGATCCAACTTCCAGTCCTTCTCTCTTCCCTGGAGATCAGGGGGTGGGATTGAAAGTTCTAACCCTCTAAGCACCTGGTTAGTTCCTCTGGTAACCAGCTCCCACCATTAGGTGTATTCCAAAAGTCACCCCATTAACATAAAAAAGATACCTTTATTGCTCTCATCACTTAGGAAATCCCAAGAGTTTTAGGAGCTCTGTGCCAGGAATGGCAGACAAACACCAAATAAATATTTTTTATTATAAATCACAACACCACACAAGGTCATAAGGGTGGGGCCAAAAGCCAATAGGACCATGGCCTTATAAGACAAGGAAGATCTCTCTCTCTGTCTCTCTGCCATGTGTAGACACAGTGAAAAGATGGTCTAAAAGCCAGGAAGGGAGCTAGCACCAGAACCTTGAACTTGGACTTCCAGCCTCCAGAACTGTAAGAAAGTAACTTTCTGTTGCTTGAGTCACCCAGCTTGTGATTCTTTGTTACGGCAGCCCAAGCTGAGTGAGACATGCTGCCATCTTCTCTCACACCTGCACTTTTCTGTTCCAAGCCATCTGGTGGAGCAATCCAACTGCTTCTAGAATTATCTAAAAGCATCACTGGTAAGAAGCTGATGGGACCAAGGAGCACTTCCTCAGTCCAACACTAGGCCTGTTTTGACTGCTAAATGTTAAGTCCTCTCTGAGAAGCCAGCGCCCACTGAGGATGACTTGCCTATGGCCCCACGGCTCATCACTGACAAACCCAGGCTTCTGTTTGTCACTTCAATGTCCCTTCCCTGCAATGGGCCAACCACTCTTTTGAAAACGAGTCATGAAAACCTCATGATACCAATCCCTAATAACACATATTTAAATACAGGAAAATAAATAACATAAGCATGAATATTTAAAGCCAGGGAATTTAAAATGTAATATTTGCACACTGAGATGTCTAATTTGTTTGCTATGCTGATCAGAGCAGAAAATGTTTCCATAGTTCTATTTGTATATTCATAAGTGTTAGTAGACAGAAATGAATCATTGTTTATACATTTTGTCAGTGAAAAGAAAAAGTCAACTTTATGTCAAGTAGCCTAGGGTCCCATGTTTTGCACATGTTCCTCTTTTGGCGTGGAGAAGCAATCCAGTGTGTCAACAAAAGGCAGGACTGAGCAGAGGTGCACTGATGGGAACTTCTCAAATATTCCTGCTTAGAAAAGGAATTTCCGTAATGAGAAATAGTCTCATTCAGAAGTGGGGGGAGCATGCATGCTGAACACAGAAATGTAGAGTCATGATTTTACTGTAGAGTTTCTCCCCAGAGAGACTTTGAAGACCCCATGTACCTAGCCAACCAGTAGTTAGTTCCGGAAACATTCTGCCTTTCAGTCGATATCATGGTTATAAGCAAACCGAGATGTCACAGCCGTTGATAACTGTTCCAAAAGAAATAGAGCCAGACACTAGTTAAAGGCAACTAAGATTTTATTCAATACTACTGCAATAGGGGAAAGAGTTAAACTCAATTCCAAAGGCAAGGACAAGTGGGGATTTATGGCCAAGAAAGGGGGGTTGAGGCATCGTCGAATGGAAAATTACTGAGAGGAGACATCAAGGGTGAGGTATTCTTGCTAAACCTACTTAGGAGTCTTGCTGAAGGCAGGCTAGAGTGGTCAGGTCACGGGTGAGGGATGACTTAGCAGGATTCTTTGCTAAGACTGCTGAGGCAGGCTGAGGATGGGCCCCGAGTGAAACCACAGAACACGTCTCAGGGCTTGGTGGAGCTCAGTTTATGTGTTAGCATGGAAAGAATTCAGTGAGAGGCAAAGTGATAGATAAGAAGTGATTTATTTGTATAGGACGCTTGTGAAGGATACAAGCGGGCAGGCAAGAGGGCTCTGCCCAGAGAACTTAGCGGGCTATACTTTTATAATCAAAGGAAAAGTAGGGTGGGGGAGAAGACCACGTTATTCCTGTTTCTTGAGTATACCTCAAACTTCCATAATCAGCTCCTTCTCTACATTGGGCGGGGGAGTTTTTTGGTCTCTACATAGTCAAACCAGGACTGTCACGGTGCTATTCGAATCAGCAGAAGGGTGGTAACATATGCTAAAATATGGTAAATCATCTCAGGTTTCAGTATAATGAGGGTCTTCTACTTTGGTATGTCACCTTTCCCCTACATTTTAGTGCACACAGAGGAGCATGTCCTAGGGGTCTTAATTTACTAACCTCAACCAGCAGGATGCAGGCCTCATTGACTTGATGTATAGTTTTGTTGTTAGTTTCATTATTAAGCAAGCCTGCTTTGTTTCACAATTTTCTGATTGCTTTCTTGAGTGATCATTAATTTACAATGTTCTCCCAAAGCCCCCTAAATTTCCCTCTCTATCTATAATCCCTCGTTTTTAAATCCTAGTTTTTAAACTAGCTATTTGATTATCCTACTCTATCCCTATCAGAAGGATGAGGCCTAGTAGAGAAGAGGGTTCAGAGGAGCCTGTCTAAAGTTCCGTCAAGGAGTGTCTTTAACAGAACCGAAGCTATCAGACAGGAGAAAATGCAGAAAAGATTGCCCCTAAATTCAGGTGGGAAATGGATGATAGGGTAGAGTATGTAAGTAGCAAACTATTTTTATAGTGGCAGGGGTCAGGGAGATGGGGCTGGGGAGGGAGGGCAGGTGTGAGGAAGCCCTCATGGGGCTGCTCTCAAGCATCAGCAGTAAGAATGCTGCCTGGCCCTGTGGAGACTATCCAGGACACATAAGGCTGATTAGCAGATGCTAGTAATCCAGGCACTCTTTGATGCCCTGGAAGGAAGTTGGGTATGAACTGATGTGGCACAGCCCAGCTGGGGTTAGGAGTCACCTAATCTAGTTTCCAGGACTCCATTTGTGGTTGCTCCTGTGCTCAGTGGAGGAACATGTGTAGGAGACTTGGTTCCAGAAGAGGCAAGGAGAGGGTCCTGGGCTTCCTTTCACGGCACCTGCAGCCCCCTTCCACCTTAAAGACCAGCCAGTGGGATGGGGTCAGTAGCGAATGACACAAGATCATGCTTCAGGAAGGGTCCTGGGAAGTCCCTTCCTAGACTGGTTGAGAGCACCCATTAGATGCAGAACTGGAGGATGAGCTGAGCTGTGCCTGTGTCCCTCATGAGGAAGGCTCTTGAGAGCAGGGTCCCCTGCTTACACACACGCACGCACACACACACACACACACACACTCAGAGCAGCCACAGGAGGAGAGTCCCTAGGTGAGGAGGGGTGCTGGTGCACTGTTCTCCCCAGGATCCCTCTTTCCTGGAGGGCTGTCCCCACTTCACCATGCTACCTGAGTGGGCTGTTCTCTCAGAAAGGGACATCCACCCCTCCCCCAGCACTCTGAGGTCACACAGTATTTATACGAATAATTGGGAATTTCTTGGTGGGCAGTGGCACCGTTACTAAAATGAATGTTCTCTACTTTGCTCACTGTGGTGATAAAAGAAGAAACGCCAAACATCACAAAATAGTTTTCATGATATTTAGAGTTTAGCTACATTCGTCTTAGTTCTGAGTTTTAAGAAAAGTCAGGCACCTCTATATGCAAGATTTATAGCTCTCCTAGTTCCTCTCAAAAAAAATTTTGTTTTTCCTCCGATGCGCCTGTAAATTCCCCTGAGTGTTCCAAGAGGACAGTGAATCAAGGCTTTGGCGGCGCGCTTCATGGAACAGCATCAGTCCTCCGACAGAATTTCCCTTAACCCTGGCTAGTAGCGAACAGTGTCTGCGCATTTTCGTCCCATTTCACTGGGAAGCGGGGTTGGGGGAGGGTGGCGCAGAGAACTGGGAACAGCGAGAGGCTGGGAGGGAGCTCGCGTCTCTTCTGCCCGCGACCCCTCCTTCACCGTCGCTCATTCATTTCGCGCCGCTTCGCTTCCCTTCTCTCTCCATCGCACGCACTCTATTTTCCTCATTCACCTTTGCTTTTCTCTTGTCCCCACGGGAATATAAACTCCGCGAGCCAGGGCGCGGGCCGGGACTCAGGGCGAGAGGAGCGCGGTCGGCGTCCAAGGGCAGGGTGGGATCCTGTCCTTACTCACATATCTGATGTTTTGTTCACCACTTTTTTTTTTGCATTAATTTTGAAAACTTAAAATATTGCATCAGAATACTATTTATCTTGATCACTGAGTTTTTTGGCGCTAACTCCCTTGAATTCTCCCTTGAATTCACTCGTCCCGCGCGAGTGCCTCACCCATTCCGCGCAGGGAGTTGAAACTATTTTGCTCGCTGTTGAATCCCAGTGCCGGGCACAGTAATACTCTGGTTCTCGGAATAAAACATTCTTTAAGAACCGCCTCCAGTTTCTTGCAGGGACCCTCCCAGTCCGAGCGCAGTACTTCGGGGCAAACCCCAGGAAAAGAACAGGGTGTCCCCAACGCCGGGTCCCTACCCACTAAAGGTGGAACCGCTTTTACCCTCCCGCGCAGGTCGCCGGGACCCCTGGGGCAGGCGGGGAGCGACCGATCGCGGGGTGGGGCGAGCGCCAGAGGGACCTGGGGCGAGGGTGCGACAGGCGGGGCTCAGGGGAGGAGCGGAGGGGGAGGGCATGGGAGAGGGGGAAGAGTGCGTCGCCGGGAGCGCGGAAAAGGCTTGCCGCGCACGACGGAGAGCTACGCAGGTGGGTGGGAGGTGAAGGGGGCTGCAGAGGAGGGATTTGGGGCGGGACGCGGGGGCAGGAGGGGCGGGGGCGGGGCCCCTCGGCTTCCTGGAGGCGGGTGCTATGTGTGCCGCTGCTGCGGCCGCTGCGTCTGGGGTCGCGGCTGTCTGTGAGTGTACACCCCTCTCCCCAGTACGGACGCTCTTACTCCTGCCGGAGGCCGAGGCTCAGGCCCGTTCCGAGGTCCGGGTGCCCGGCTGTGCGAAGGGACCTAGCCGGTCCCTTCGGCTGGCTGCAGGTGGACGGTGACCTCAGGTGACCGTCCGCCTTCAGGTGATCAGCCACCTGCGCTCACTGCCGCCCCTCCTACGCCTCGTTTTCCCGCAGGTGTCCGTGCGCTCCGACTCACCTCCCCGCGTCTCCCGGCAGGTGTCCTCCCGCCGCAGCTGTCCAGGCTCCCGGCCATGGACGTGCTAGGCGGGCGGCGCCTGGTGACCTAAGACGGCACGTGGGTGGAGGCCGAGACGGCGCTGCAGAACAAGGTGGTGGCTCTGTACTTCGCCACGGGCCGGTGCGCGCCCAGCCGCGATTTCACAACGCTGATCTGCGACTTCTACGCGGAGCTAGTGGACCAGGCGCGGCCGTCCGCGCCCTTCGAGGTGGTCTTCGTGTCCGCCGACGGCAGCGCTCAGGAGATGCTGGACTTCAGGCGGGAGCTGCACGGCGCCTGGCTGGCGCTGCCCTTCCACGACCCCTACCGGCAGTGAGTGGGGACGGTTTGGGGGTTCTGGGAGCTGTTAGGCGCGCCCCCCAACCCCCATCCCAATCCCTCATCCCTGTGCTTCTCCCAGCTATCGGGAGCTCTTTGATAACCCCATCCCCACCCCAACCCGTTCGAGCCTCTCTCAGCTACATCGTAGTCTCTGCTTCGGCTTCCCAGGGAGGCTCTAGCGGTTGGCTGACAGGGAGCATCTGCATCACCATGGGCGCTTGGTGAGCCTGGGCAGTGGCCTACTCTAGCCTCTGACTCAGTGGGTCTGAGGCTCTGGGAATCTGAATTTATAAGGAGTTCTGGTGATGCTGATGCTGCTGTCCAGGAAGCCCGCTCTGGTAAATCACAGCCCGGGGATGCCCCATCCTACAGCACAGGAAGATACCACCCCTTATCTGGAGAGCGGAAGAGGGAGACCCAGAAAGGCCACTCAGGTCAGAACTGGAGACCATGGGTTGACTGCTGTGGGCCAGTAGTACGGGACTGGGGGCCGTACTACTTGAGGCCGAGGACTCAAGGGCTGGAGGAACTTAGTGCCAGGCCACGTCGCAGTTTCATTTTTACTGGCAGTGACTGAAATTTCATTAAGACGTCTCTTGCTCCTATAACTGTAGAAAGAAGCAGGTTCCTGGACTCTTGAGGAGACGTGTCAGAGGTGACAAAAATCCTTGCTCTCTGAAGGGATCTTGCCCCACCCTTGCTTTAGAAAAGATGTAACATGGCAGGGAACCTCAGCTCCGCTGGATTTCAGAGTTTGTGAGCAAACTGGAAATTGACCCTAGTGCTCTATTGTGTGTGGTCAGTGAGCTCCATGGAGAGGAGGAGGGAGAAGCGGGGAGAGGTGGTAGGACCTGGGAGGGGGAAGAAGGAGGAGGAAAAGGAGGGATGTGGGGGCTTCCCTGGTGGCGCAGTGGTTAAGAATCCACCTGCCAATGCAGGGGACACGGGTTCGAGCCCTGGTCCGGGAAGATCCCACATGCCGTGGAGTATCTAAGCCCGTGTGCCACAACTACTGAGCCTGTGCTCTAGAAACCGTGAGCCACAACTACTGAGCCCATGTACCACAACTACTGAAGCCCACACGCCTAGAGCCCATGCTCTGCAACAAGACAAACCACCACAATGAGAAGCCTGCAACACAACAAAGAGTAGCTTCCACTCGCCACAACTAGAGAAAGCCTACACGCAGCAATGAAGACCCAGCAGCCAAAAATAAATAAATTAAATTAAAAAAAAAAAGAGGGGCTTCCCTGGTGGTGCAGTGGGTGCGAGTCCGCCTGCTGATGCAGGGGACACAGGTTTGTGCCCCAGTCCTGGAAGATCCCACATGCTGCGGAGCGGCTGGGCCCGTGAGCCTGCGCGTCTGGAGCCTGTGCTCTGCAACGGGAGAGGCCACAACAGTGAGAGGCCTGCATACCACAAAAAAAAAAAAAAAAAAAAAAAAAAGAGGAAGGATGAGGGAGGGGAGGGGAGGGGAAGGGGGAGGGGAGGGGAGGGGGAGGAGGGGAGGGGGGGAGAGGAGGGGAGGGGAGGGGAGGGGGGAGGGGGAGGGGGGGGAGGGGAGGGGAGGGGAGGGGAAGGGGAGGGGAAGGGGAGGGGAAGGGGAGGGGGAGGGGAGGAGGGGGGGAGGGGAGGAGGGGGGAGGGGAGGGAGAGGGGAAGGGGAGGGGAAGGGGAGGGGAGGGGGGGGGAGGGGAGGAGGGGGGAGGGGAGGAGGGGGGAGGGGAGGAGGGGGGAGGGGAGGGGGGAGGGGAGGAGGGGAGGGGGGAGGAGGGGAGGGGAAGGGAGGGGAGGGGAGGGGAGGGGAGGGGGAGGGGAAGGGGAGGGGAGGGGGAGGGGAAGGGGGAGGGGAGGGGAAGGGGGAAGGGAGGACTTTGTGGAGGATTTGCAGAGAGGAATGGAGCACAGGCACCGATTGTCTGGCATGTTGGGGGTCTCCTCTGGTGTAAGAGTCCACATGTAGGTTTATTGCTCTTCACAAAGTACGTTACACCACCGTCCCTTAACAAATATGGAGGTGAATTTTGGGGTTTTGTTTTGTAGCAGCATGTGTTGCATTTCTCTGGGGATTAATATTCAGTTGTGGCATTTCCTCCCCCCCCAAATTAATTATTCTGAGATGGTTTTCCTTCTGGACAATTAAAAATGGAAGCTAACTTTGGAAAGTTCCCTGGAAGAGTCATTTTCCCCCAGCACATGCTTTTGGTGATGCTGAGGAAGAAGTGAGGCCCAGGCGCTCGACGGTGCCTGCTTCCTGAGGCCTCACTCACAGCAGGATTAGGAAAGTCTTCGATGATAAATCCAAATGCCCGTGATTTACTTGGCGGAAGGATTCATATACCTTCACATCTAGTGGTAGTTGTAAAGTTTTTGATTTGCTTAGCGTTCAAGTTATACACAGCTTTTGAAAGAACATACTTAGTTTTGAAACTGACAGAGTGACAGTGTTAGTAATAAGCTCAGGCCCTGCGCAGAGCCCAGCTGTGGGACCTATTCGTGGGGTGACAGTAGGTAAGGTATTAAATCTCTGAGTATAATGATACCTCACAGGACGGATGAGGACTGCGCTGATGCGCGAATTCAGAGCTTTGTCAGCTGGTTGTGTACCAGGACTTTGTGTCTGTTGCCCATTTCATGGTTTTGAGGAACAGGGACTGGTACTCCTGGCTCTGGAACCTGTCCTTTTGGCTACGGCTTCCTCTCCCAGGGGACACTGAGCCTCAGCACAACCTTGCTAGGAGTGGGGTGCGGGGGGTTGCCGTGCTCCCTCCGCTTCCCAGAGGGAAGCCTTATCTGGTCAAGGCCCATTCAGTCCACTACAGGTGCTGAGCTGTTCAGGGCACAGGCAGCTGCACTCTGCCAGCTCAGGCTGGCCAGCCTGAACTTGGAGGAATCTGGAGGGGGGGGGGTTTCTTTGGGGGGAATTTAGTTCCTTGTGCCTCCCTCTTTCCAGACTGAACTTTGTTAATCCTGTCATTGCAGTTTATAAGTTAGGAAATGCGGTATTCTGTGGGAAATTCTTGGAGATAGGCCCTAAATTCTGTTCATCCCAGCCTGCATTTTGGAATCAGATCATGAGCAAAAATGGAAATAACTGCTACCAAGGAGAACTAAAGAATGTAGGAAGCCTCCAGGAGGCCTTTTCGGAAGTTCTTAATTTGTGCAGAGCACGGCATCTGCTTGGTGCTGTGAGAAGATGGGTCCAGAACCGTCATCACCAACCAGTCATGGTGAGGGACCCCAGGCTGTCTTCCCTCAGAGGCCAAAGCACGTCATCTGCTGTCCACTGGATTTCTGCTGACCAGCCTGAAGCTCAGGAGGAGATAGATCACCACAGAACCCACACACACCCCCTCCCACCTGGGGTTACCCCAGGCGTGGCTGGAGGTACTGCTGCAGATGCACCTGCAGGAAGAGAATGCCTAGAGCCACCCACCTGTCCTCAAGGTCGCGTGGATCTTGGTTGTCCAGTGCAGCCGCATACAAGACCCGGTCTAGAGACATCCCTATAGCTAGGGGCAGCGCGGGCCAAGGGCGGGCTCTCAGGTCCCGCCCAGATGCTTGTGTGCAGGTAGGCAAGAGACCTGAGAGGGGGGACAGCATCGAAGACCAGGTTCTGTCCTGCCTTCCTTTCCTTTGTTATGGGCCCAAGAGCCAAGTAACAGCTTCTGACTTTGCCAGCAGGAATTTCTATCACTTGCAGTCTGGCATGTGAGACCCACTCAGTCCGTGTCTCGCACATTCCCCTCCAGCATTTGACCCACGATCACCTTGTTTTCTTCCCTTTCCACCTGTGTTCTGCCAGACTGGAAAACTGATGTTCCAGAGTACTCCACACACTTTTCCACCTCCACAGGTCACACACATGCTGTATCCTCCAACCCTGGAGCCTCTGCTTCTCTGCCTAGTAGGTCCTCCTTTGTGCCCCTGGGGACACGGGGAGCATGTCTGGCCCCAGAGTCCTATGCCCTCCATAGCTCGAGCCAGTGCCACCCCTGTGCTAAGGGTATGTGTCCCGGGGGGGGGGGGGGGGAGGGCGTGTCTCTGTAGTCTCTAATGTTAGACCAGACATTGTTCAGTGCTTGGCGCCTGCAGGGCACTTGTTTGATGGATGCTCGGAGCAAGTAGAGAGATATGTTCTGTAATGGTCTGCCGGTGGCTGAGATGGAAAGAGACTGGAGACAGAAGTTGCCATGGCAACCCAGAAGCAGTTGTGCCAGGGATAAGGATGTTCTGCTTTAGGTTGGAAGGAGGGAGCCAATGCTGCAACTGCACACAGAGCGAGGAGGAAATGAGCTCTCAGATTTCCCCGAAATGGTTAAAATTCTCAGAGTTATCACTTCATTCTGCCCAGCAACAAGGCTCTTTCCTTTCTGAGGCTTGGTCTATTCTCTCTGGACACAGTGCCCAGAGGAGATGGAGATGACTTCGGGGGAGGAGGGTTGTTATGTGTCTTTCCCACATGGTTCCAAGGTTACAGCTGTCCCCAAGCAGAGGCTGCCAGGGTGGGGATTTGAGGACCCACACTGGGTGACTCTTTGAAAAGAAGCTGGAGCAATGAACTGTCTTCAAACCTCCTTCTCGCTTCTCAAAGCCCCACCCGGTTCCTGATATCCCCGTGTCATCCCTTTTTCCTTCCAATCTTGGTAGAGCTTTGCTCTGTTTTTTAGTCTTAAGAATCAGGTTTGGCTTTGTTGCTCACCCCATGTTGATTCATTTTCTCATCCAGTGATTTCTGTCCTCAATCTTCTTTTGCCTTCTTTCTAGTTTCCTTGTAATTGCTTCATCATTGTTTTTCTAGCTTCTTGAATGAAATGCAGAACTCATCTATATAGAGGCCTTTTAGTTTTGGATAAGAGTGTGTAAGACATAACTCTCTGTGTCTAATTGTATCTATAGCTTGGGACCCATAGTATATGGGTATTATGATTTCATATATAATATTTGGTTATTTAGTTTTTAACTGATTCCAAAAATTATTGCTTATTGGTTTCCAATTCCATTATGTCATTAAGTGGTCTGTGTATCACCGATTATTTGAAATATATTAAGATCCGTTTATGACCGAGAACATGACTGGTTTTGTCACCATTTCATAGATGTTTGAAAACAAGGCATATTTTCTCTCCATTGGGCGTAGGTACTGTGTTTTTTTTCCTGCTTGAATTAAGATTTGTCTTGGCCTTGGATACTGGAAAGCAGCAGGAAGGGCCTGATGGAGGCCTCACAGGGGAGATTTAGTAACAGGAGGGTCTCAAGTGCATTTTTCCTTCCACTTAGTTTTACAGCCCTGAGGGCGACTGATGAGGGAAATCAGACTACAGTTAATGTGAGGCCCTGGCAAGCTGGCTGTGGTAACAGGACAGGGATTTTCACCCAGCTGTCCTGTCTTGAGGGTACTAATCCCTGTGAAGGTTATGGGGAGATTTGCAAAACTAAGAAGGCAGAAGCTCCTTTCCTTAAATGAATACAAATAATTTTGTGAAATGGTCACTCAAGGGGTTACATGCAACAGTAAAATGTTTCACCCATAATGTTAATCAGTGTGTCCTTGAATCTGTAAGGCAGAAAGTCTAGTAAGTCTTTGTATTTATCTAGAACTCATGGAATTTTAACTTTTGCTATTATACGTACCTGATGTATTTAAACCTCCTGAGATGTAGGAGGGATACAAATTTATTGGGTTATTTGTGGGTTTAAAATTGCACTGTGCAATTTGGCAGCCACTAGCCACATGTGGCTACTTAAATTTAAAACTGACTAAAACAGGGAATTCCCTGGAAGTCCAGTGGTTATGACTCAGTGCTTTCACTTCCGTGGCCCGGGGTTCAATCCCTGGTCAGGAAACTAAGGTCCCACAAGCCGCTTAGGGCAGCCAATAAATAAATAAATAAAATTAACTAAAACCCAAAATTCAGTTCCTCAGGCTCACCAGCCAGATTCCAAGTGCTCCATAGTCACATGTGGCTGTGGCTGTGACATTGGGCAGCACAGATGCAGAACAGTCCCATCACTGCTGACATTCCTCTGCGACAGCACTGTCTTGGACCCAGCTAGCAGCAAGAAGAAAAGAGCCCAAAGGAATCCTCAGCCCAGTGGGAGGGCTCACCGGGCAGGCTGGATTCTAAGGCTTTGCAGGCTCAGCTGGCACTGGGGAGGCGCTGGTCCCTGCAGACGTGCAGCGGCCTGGCCTGTCCCACGCTGACCCTCGGTCGCCCTCTTCTCTCCCACAGTGAGCTGAGGACAAGGTACCACATCATGGCCGTCCCCAGGCTTGTGATCATGAAACCGAACGGGGACGTCATCACTGACAAAGGGCGGAAGCAGATCCGGGAGCGGGGGCTGGCCTGCTTCCAGAACTGGGTGGAGGCAGCTGCCATCTTCCAGAATTTCTCCAGTTGAGCTGGGGGGATCTCCGGGGACCTGGGCAGGTGTGTGTCACTCCTGTTGCTGCAGCGTGAACATGACAGAGAAGAGGAGCATTCTGTTTCCTTTCTCGATGCTGGTGGTTTCTTTCAGAGCAGAAGCACTCAGCTGTGATGGAAAGAAAATACTGCTCAGGGAATGCCCTCCCTGTAGCCTTGTTTGTAGTTATTTTTATTATTCTTATCATAGCTTTCTTCACATGAGCTTAAGTGTGTTCACATTGAGCTATTGGAAATCTATGCAAAACATGTATTTATACAGGCTCTTCAGGTGAAATAGCATATTTATTGATACATTTTCTGGAGATGCCTTTATTTTAATGATATGCTTTCACAAGTATATTTATTACTAAAGTTTGCAGAATCTATTTGCTTTAATAAACAAACCTATTTCCACCTGGAGCCCTCTGATTTCTTTCTTTTCCTGGCAAACCAAGTGACCTTACGAGGAAAGTGAAGCACTTGAGAAATACCATTCTCAAACACTTTGTTCAGTTTTTCAAAGGGGATAGTTTTAATTTTTTTTATTATTTTATTTTATTTTATTTTTTAACATCTTTATTGGAGTGTAATTAATTTACAATGGTGTGTTAGTTTCTGCTTTATAACAAAGTGAATCAGTTATACATATACATATGTCCCCATATCTCTTCCCTCTTGCATCTCTCTCCCTCCCACCCTCCCTATCCCACCCCTCTAGATGGTCACAAAGCACTGAGCTGATCTCCCTGTGCTATGTGGCTGCTTCCCACTAGCTATCTGTTTTACGTTTGGTAGTGTATATATGCCCATGCCACTCTCTCACTTTGCCCCAGCTTACCCTTCCCCCTCCTCGTATCCTCAAGTCCATTCTCTGGTAGGTCTGCATCTTTATTCCCGTCTTGCCCCTAGGTTCTTCTGACCATTTGTTTTTTTTTAGATTCCATATATGTGTGTTAGCATATGGTATTTGTTTTTCTCTTTCTGACTTACTTCACTCTGTATAACAGTCTCTAGATCCATCCACCTCACTACAAATAACTCAGTTTCGTTCCTTTTTATGGCTGAGTAATATTCCATTGTACATATATAAAGAAGATATATGGATATCTTCTTTATCCATTCATCTGTTGATGGGCACTTAGGCTACTTCCATGTCCTGGCTATTGTAAATAAAGCTGCAATAAACATTTTGGTACATGACTCTTGATAGTTTTTAATTATGAGTCTTCTTGGGACTTTTTTCTTCTTTTTGTTTTCTTTTCTTACACTTGCTTTTAATAGCATCACAGTATCTTAGAAAGAAAAGAAAATTTCAAGGCTGCATAGTCACATCTTCAAGATCAAACCTCCACATCTTCTAAAAGATGCTGATTGATCCAGGTAAATGAAAGTTCACACATAAACTTTTCTTTTTAATTTTTATTGAAATGTAGTTGATTTACAATGTTGTGTTAGTTTCAGGTGTACAACAAAGTGATTCAGTTATGCATATATATTCAATATATAACTATACATATTCTTTTTTTTAACATTCTCTTCCATTATAGGTTATTACAAGATATTGAGTAGAGTTCCCTGTGCTGTACAGTAGGTCCTTGTTGGTTATCTATTTTATATATAGTAGTGTATATCTTTGCTGATAGCAAGAGGGCTGTGTGCGGTGCCAGTTATGAGCTCCTGAGCCTCTCCTCTCGCTGGCCGGCCTGCTGGAGACGGCCAGCTGCCTTCTGATCCACACAATTGGAATCGTGAAATACCAGGCAGCCACCTTTAGCCTGGTACCCATTTGCTGACCCACTTGGCCTGCTGGGTCCCTCAGCTGGGAATTTGGAGCAAAGCTGTCCCTTGTAGGACGCAGGAATCCCCATGTTTCCCTAACGAGGCCCTCTGTGGAGCAGTGCTGGGCAAAAGGTGAAGAAGGCCTCTGGTTGCTCTGCTAAACCCAGAACATGAGAGCTGAGTCCTTGAGGGTTAGACCACATTGTTGGCTTAATTAGAGCAGGGCTGGGGACTCCATGGCGCAGTCACTTTGATCTCCCTCCAACCCCCCATCAGTCAAGTTCTCTCCACTGAGACTGAGACCCAGCGTCATTGGGGTCCATGGGTTGACTAAGGACATATTTGATAGAGCTAACCTGGTCATTATTTGCCCCAGAAATAAAGTGTAAAACTGCAGTTTTCTTCCCAAAACAAGAGATGGTATATTCACTTAATTATGGTATTTTCCCCAGCATCATAGTGTTAGCTACCCTCTTCATCACATCACATCGTTACCATTGCTTTTTTGTGATGAAAATATTTAAGATCTGATTATGGTATTTTTAATCACACATTCTTATGGGGGGGGTGGGCATCTCTTGCAGGTGTAAAGTCCACAAACCATGTGTGCACGTGTGTGTGTTAACCACAACCAGACTTCTTAAAAAGTAGAGATACGTCCCTCCTGGTAAACATGCTCATTAGCTGCCATGAGGGAGCCCAAGCAGCATGCTGACCCCAGGGGCTGGAGCAGCGTGCTGCTATGGGCTTGGGAGCTGCACAGGGTTGCATGTGTGGTCATTTGGCACCTGAAGGGAGAGAGGGGTCCCAGACAGAGGCTACCCCACAGCTGCACCAACCCTGTGGGGCACATGCCTCCTCCCCGAGGGTGTGGCTCAGGCTGGGAGTGTAATGTGTCCTTTACGGTATTATTGTTACCAGAAGATTTTTTTTTTTTTTTACTATTATAACATCCCTAACAGTTAATTTTTCTCCAGGCAGAGTATATCCAGCTTTCTATCAGAGAACTATGGAGCTGTTTGCTATTTCTACAAGTGCCTTTGGCCACTGTATTACAATAGCAAAACATGCTCACTGTGGAAAAAACAGGGAAATATCCTATCATCCAGAGGTAAAGCCACTGTTGATGCTGTGCTACATGTATGTGTCCCACTAAAGTCACCCACCGGTACTTTCCCTGTGAGTACTCATTGATTCCTATCTTTATCCTACAACCTGGAGACCCTTGTATTGTCCTGGACCACCAGCAGCAGTATGGTTGTTGACAACAATAAGTATGGGTTGGGGAGAATGAGAAATGCAGCATCCTGGCTGTTGTGGTCAGCTCTGGCCGCCACAACAAAATACACTGACAGTTATTTCTCACAGTTCTGGAGGCTGATGTCCGAGACCAAGGTGCTGTGTGGTTGGTTGCTGGTGGGGGCTGTCTTCCTGCTTCCAGACAGCTGGCTTCTCACTGTGTCCTCCTGTGGAGAGAGAGCTCTGATGTCTCTTTTTATAAAGGCACTAATCCCATTGGGGGGGCCCACCTGGGGGGCCCACCCTCATGACCTTGTCTAACCCTAATCACCTCCCAAAGGCCCACCTCAAAGTATCATCACATTGGAGGTTAGGGGTTTAACATGTGAATTTTAGGGGCACACTCAGACCACAGCTGTGGCCCCACCCTAGCCCTGCATTCCATCAGGATTCCCGGGTGTCCGTGTGTGCACTGATTTTAGAGAAGCACTGCTATAAGAGGTGTCTGTGTACTAAATTTGTTGAAATCATTACACTGAGCCCATAACTGTAGCATCTTTTCTCATGCCCAGGCTGCCTGATAAGTAGGCAGTATTCGCTGCAGGCTGAGGATGTCCAGCCACTCACTTCTGTGCAAGAACCGCGTGCAAACCCCGGGAGGTCTCTCCTCAGCAATTTCACTTGAGAAAACATGTTGCTGATTGTGTGCTTGTGCAGGGCAGCCACTGAGAGAACACGCACACACACACACCACACACACAAACACCACACCACATATACACCACACACACACTATACACCATGCACAACACCACACGTGTTTTCTGAGACTTTCCCTCCTTTCCCTCCTTCTTTAATAGTATTTTGTTCTACTTCCATGAAAGCAGTATATTCTTGTCTTTTAAGTGGGACACCGATGGGGTTGGGGGAACTAAGTGGAACGCCAGTGGGCTTGATAACTTTGAGTTCCCCTTTAGAGTGATCTTGCTGGGCCATTTTGTTGGTGAGACTTTCCTCCTGGGCTGGTCACATAGGTCAGGAAACATCATCTCATCCCCTGTTGGCAGGCAGAGGACTGGCTGCCAGGACTCTGGGGGCTGGCGGGGAGCACATATTTTCACCTGATTTCCCTGAGTTCACTTTGGCACCACTCCGTCAGCTGTGTCTCTCTCACCAAGAGGACCCACTGGTCACCTCTGGGAGAGGAGGTAGGTCACCCAGGGCAACGGGGTGGGGAGGGAATCTAGGGTCTGATGACTTCATGAACAGACTGCACGGCCCTCATAGGTGCTGTGTGTCTACCTCACGGGGCGTCTGGAGCTGCTGGGTCCCAGGCCTTTAGGACTTCTGCCTGTAAACCAGTTGGTTCCCACTTCCCCAGTGCTGGCCAGGATCCTCTGGGTGTGTGGGCCTGTAAGGGCAGCCACCACTGCCCCCTCTCACTTTTAGAGCTTCCAAACATTTCTTATTGTTCCCTCTTTTGTTTTCCCATAATTAAAAAAAACCTTTTGCTATCATTTTAATGGCCCATTCAGGGAGTGAAATTGCATGCAGATGTTCAAACTGCTTGTTTGCCTGAGAGTTGAGAAGAGTTCATTTTAAGTTTGCAGTGCCACAAGGACGGTTCCTTTGAAAAATTTTATTTGATTTAGTGAACTGACAAAATGATGTGTAAATCTAGCTTTTTGCTTTAAATGTGAATTTCTAATCTTGACAATGTCTCTGCAGTTGTCATTGCACGTTCAGTGTTATTTCTACAATATTTCTCTGCCTTTGTCGTTGGAGTATGAGAATGAGAACACTTGCGCCTGGTTGGACTCTGCCTCTTTACACCATGGATAGGGAGCAGTGGTAAATGTGCCCTTGATTAGGATCTAAAAGGATGATTTTAATCTGGGTGGAGCTAGTTGTGAATCTTAGGCCTGAAATCCTGGACAGTAGCTTTCTACTCCGCGTGAAAGCCACCTGTAATCCAGTATTCCATGGGCACAGTCTCTCCTTCAAAGAACAATTACTCGTAGGCGATAGTAATTGAAAAGGAATTCCATTTGTTACTTGCATCATTGAAAAATAATTAAGGAGATCCATTCTACAGCCCCAAACTACACATCGAAAACTCACCTTGCCTCTGCTTCCCAAAGCTCCCTCCAGAATCTCCTGTCCACTCCCACACACCGGGCTCCCCACACCCCTTCTCCTTCTCTCTCAGTTCCTCCTCTCATAGAGTGTTTTAGTGACTCTGGTTCAATTTGCATCACTTTCCTTGTTCTCCTGATGCTGCCTTCTCCTCATGCTGCCTTCTCCTCACTGGGGACCTGGGCTGACCCGGAGGGCTCTTAGTGGCTGCGGGAAGCGGCGAGTCTACAGGATAAAGAAACCATTCTCTCTCTGGCTGTGGAGTAACAGCGAGAAGGCTGGCTAGGGACACGGCAGACCATGTCTCCCTCATACGTTATATAAAATGCGTCTCTTATTACTCCAGGTAAATATAAATCCCTGGACTAAGGCCTTATGATTTGGGGGTTAGCATTCTCAGTGATAGGGCATAAGATAAATCATTTTTCTTATGTCCTTTTACTTTCTTGCTTTCCTTTTCTGAAACAGAAAAAGTCATTATCTTTAGTCTCTTTCCCTTACGTATGTATCATGATGATTTTATTTGTTACAAATAATCATCTTCAGTTTTGGGGAAAATACATTGTTTTAATACAAGGTTTTGGATATTAACTAATACATTCATGCATCCATTCATTAGACAAGTATCTGGTGCTCGTCAAGCATCTAGGCTGGCAGACATTAAACATTTCATAAAATGGTCTGCAACAGAGTGTGGACCTCTGGCAGGGTTTAGGTTCACAGGTGAGAGAGGAGGGTGGAGTTGGCAGAACCTGCAAGGGCAGCTGCCCACCTGACAACACGGCCCTATGATTGGGATCTCAGTACCCTTTTTCCAGAGAGCAGGTCTGAGGCCATTCCCAGGGTGTAATTACTTCTTTACATGGATGGCGGCCATCTGCTGTGAGTTGGATGGGAGAATCTCTCTCTGCATTGAAGGAAGTCATCCAGCATTTCTGTCCTTAGGGCCCTGGAGGTGATGACATATAGCGGCGCTCACTGAAGAATAGAGGATGCACCCAGGACCGCGCCCTGCCTGTCTCTCTTTCCCTCCAGGGGCAGGTTTGCTCCATGACATTTTCTCCCAAACAGATTCACCAAGCATCCTTTGTAAGGCCAGCATCACGCCCCACATGGCGCTCATTGAGCAGGTTTTCCTGGGAGGATCAACATAACCAATTGGTTGAAATGAAGGCTCAGGTTGACAGGACAAAGGGGACGCGCTGGGGATTTTCTGGGTCCACAGAGCAGATTTTGTGGGGAAAAAGGTTTGTGAGGCTTTGGGATTGCAGGAGAAGAGAGGCAACATTTGTAATTGTGGCCGATATCTTTTCAGGCTGCGCTTTTGTACACCTCAGCCGATGAGGCCCTTCTTTCCTCCTCCCGGTCCCAGTTTCAAGAGAGACCCAAGAAACCACGGACTTGAGTGGCTCCCCTTCCAGGGGGGCGTCAGAGCTTCTGTGGTGGGGTTCCCGGCCCTGCAGCCAGCTGTGCCAGGATTTCTGGGGTGCTTACACTGTGAGGATGTTCTTAAGGTACAGTTGATTAAATAGACACTCACATACACGAACGAACCACTTTTGCTGTCTGAGTTCATCCCAATTTGCCGAATTTGTGGGTTAGGAATGGTTTTCCTCCTTCCCTGTGTCCAGGTGGGGAGGCGCCCAACAGCCTGAGACAGGCAGGAGTAACCCAGCCCCAGAGCATCTGCCTCGTCCCCAGACAGACCCCGACTGGCTGCGCAGTTACAGATGTGCTTCCAAGCCCCAACCACCCGGAGCAAATGAGACGGAAACCAACAAACGAAGAACTCAACAGTATCCCTCCCCACTCAAGAACCTTTGAGCCAGGGGAAGAAAATTACACGAGAGGTCAGTTCACCACCTCATTTTATTTTATTGATATAATAACCCCCTGGAGCAAAGGTCTCTCCTTCACATTTCAGGAACTGCCCTACAGCTGTTGGTTCACCCTTGCTTCATTTAGCAAATGTCATTTGAGGACTTGTTTAAGGGGCAGATGATTGTGCCTCCTTCTCCCTGCCAGGGCTTCCCAGGACCTAGGTCCAAAGCCCTCTGTTCCCAAGTGTCAGGTCACATCATACTCACAGGGCTCCCTGTCCCCATTTTCAACCTCTTGGCACCTATGTCAGTCAGCTTGGGCTGCATAACAAAGCACCACACACAGAGTGGCTTAAACAATAGACATTTATTTCTCACAGTTCTGGAGGCTGGAAGTCCAAGATCAAGATGTGACCAGGGTTGTTTCTCCTGAGGCCTCTCTCCTTGGCTTGTAGGCAGCCACCTGCTGCCTGGGTCCTCAGGTGGTCTTCCCTCTGTGTGTCTGTGTCCCAATCTCTTCTTCTTATAGGGACACCAGTCATATTGGATTAGGACCCACCCTACCTACCTCATTTTAACCTAATCGCCTCTGTAAAGACCCTATCTCCAAATACAGTCACATTCTACAGTACTGAGGGTAATTCCATATATGGATTTTGGGGGGGGGAATACAATTCAGCTCATAACAGCACCCAACACTCAATCTCCTGAAACTACTCTGCACTGAGCAGAGACATCTGCTTCTAACTAATGCACTCTGAGTTTCTCAGTAAACTCAGACAACTCAGAAACAACAGAGGAGGAGAAGGAGTGGGTGACAGCCTTCAGGGACCTCTTTCCCTTCAGGTCCACCTGCTCTCCTGTGCTGCCCACCCAAGGTGGCCTCTGGGGTGTGGGACAAGGAACTGGAGGCCTCTGCTTGGGGCTGGGAATGTGGACTTTGCGGCTTGCCGGCAGCATGGCAAGTGGGTAGACACCACGAGGAGCAATAGCAGCTCTCTGGAGACTGGAGGCTAATTATGGCTAACGCAAGATGTCCCGCTCTCCTGAGACCCCAGAGAGACGGCTGCCACAGGGGCTCCTCTGAGACTCAGTGCTTCGGCACCTAGCAGGCTGGTCCTCCACGACCAGCCAGCTTACACTGCTTGTCCTCCACAACAACAGCGACGACATGACAGTAACTGCAAAGGGCGCTCTCTTTCCCAAGTACATTCATTCATGTGCTCTCATCCCCCTCAGTGCCCGCAGTTGCTCCTGACCCCAGCTCTACGACAGAATCTACATTCCATGCTCTGCACTTCCCACCAGGTGTAACCTCATCCAACTCACCCAGTCAATTTACAGTTATTTATTTTTATTTATTTATTTGTTTATTTTTGGCTGCCTTGGGTCATTGTTGCTGCGCGCGGGCTTCCTCTAGTTGTGGTGAGCGGGAGCTATTCTTCGTTGCAGTGCACGGGCTTCTCATTGCGGTGGCCTCTCTTGTTGTGGAGCACGGGCTCTAGGCACACGGACTTCAGTAATTGTGGCATGCCAGCTCAGTAGTTGTGGCTCGCAGGCTCTAGAGCGCAGGCCCAGTAGTTGTGGTGCATGGGCTTAGGTGCTCTGCAGCATGTGGGATCTTCCCAGAGCAGGGCTCGAACCTGTGTCCCCTGCATTGGCAGGCGGATTCTTAACCACTGCACCACCAGGGAAGTCCGCCCAGTCCATTTAAACTCAAACTTCAGGGCAACAGTGATGATGTGAGTCCTTCTACCCTGAAATGGCAAAATAAATGCAGTAAGTAGAAAGATTGTGCATCCTCCCCACAGGGAGCCTCCCAGATGGCTCACTTCCTCTTGGGGCTGCTCTCCTGGCCAGGTTCACTCCCCACGTCCAGCAAAGCCAAGTCCTGAGATTGCAGGCAGGAGAGACTGAGGAGTCTGACACCTTTCAGGGTGACCCAGCAAAGCCAGTGAGCCCTCCCAGAGTGGCGCAGCCCCTTCCCCTTTCTGCAGGCTCTTAGAGGGAGGTGGGGGCACCTGCGTAAGAACCATCGTTCCCAGAGGAAGGTGGAGCTGGCAGAAACCCTGAGCAGAAAGGGGGCCTGCAGTTTCCTCAGGAATCATTGCACAGTCTCCCTTTCTTCCAGCATCAGGAAATCTGAACACAGATCTTCACATGGTAGTGTGAATTCTGGCTTCAATGCAGATGTTAAGAAAAGGCCTGTCACCTTGGACACAATAGCAGCTCTATCTGCCTGCTCTGGCCTTGCTGTCCCTCCACCCCATCTTCCCTGTGGAGATGAATCTTCCCTACTCTCATCCACATTCCACTTGCCATGGGCTCCTGCCTTCCCAAGGGCCTGGTGACCAGGGTGTAGGCTGAAAAGACCCAGAGGCTCTTGGGTGTGGTGACCTTGATCACTGCAGAGCCCTCGGGGGTGCAGGAGCAGGGCTGGGCTTGGAGGGTAAGTACCGGAAGAAAGCATATTTCCTTCCTATGTTAACAAATCTCAAGCTGGCTCAAGAATTGCTTAGACAAAACCCCCAAAGCACAGGTGATAAATAGAGCTCTTATGACTCTAGTTTACATAAAAATGGAATATTTCTGTGACAGAACTAATGGACAATTGATTAAGAGAGAAGACGTTTGCAGTGGCTGAAAGCAGAGGATCTCAGGAAACCTTGAGATTCCTCCCCGTTGTCTGTGAAGTTCCTGCAAGTGACAAGAAAGGACAGTGGGGAATGTGCAAAAGTCATGAACGGACGTGTTACAGAAGAGGGGGCCAAGAGGCTCATAGGCCCCTCAGGAGATGCTAACCCCCTCAGTCACTGGATATGAGTTGCAAGAGCCCAGCTGGGCTTGGTGGGCTGTGTGTCCACCCCCAGGAGAGTGAAGAGGTGCAATGTGGCAGGTGGCTCCAGGGCAGGACATGCAGCAGCTAGAGGCCTCAGATTAGAGGTTCAAATAACGTAAAGTGGAAACCACGCTCCACGTGACAAAAAGAGAAAAGTATTCAGGATGCCTTGATTCTGCAGATCTTGGAAGACTGAAGAGCAAAAAGAGGCTGTAGAAGACTGCCAGCAATGCCTGGGATTGTTGCTGCAGGTCACCTGGCCCTGGAATCAGCATCTCGTGCGGGCGGCTGGCCTTGACTTGAGAGACAGATGGTCATTTTCCAACATGTTTGCACCAGTGACCTGAGTACAAGCAGCATGGATGGTTATTAAGAGTGGCATGCTGAGTAAAGAAAGCAAAACACGGAGTGAGCTATGAAATGGGTATGAAGTATTGTCATTTATGTCATTGAAAATATGCATACACATGAGAAAACCCCACACACAGCCAAGAACACATGCAAACCAAAGTATGCACAAGATCTACAGCATGAGTTCCTGGTGCTGGAGGAGGGCTGTGGAGATACAAAAGGGACATAAACAGGGGAACAAATAAAAATAAGAGTTGAGCCTCATGTTGGCCAATGATGACACTGCACATGGACCTCTGCCCAAAGGATAAAAAATGAAACGCACAAATCCAAGATTTGATACCAACACCCACCAGGAAGACTCAGTTACAAAGATGGAAAATTTCAAGTGCAGAGAGCACCACTGTGGGAGCATGGATTAATGCAGTCATTGTGGAGACTGTTTGACTGCTTTTGCTAAAGCTGAAACTTTACATACCCTATAACTCAGGGATTCCAAGGTCTCCTCCCAACAGATCGTATGTCACCAGAAAACACAAATGAGGATGTGCATAGCAGTGCTATTGGTAACAGCCCTGAACTGGAAGTAGCTCATGGCCCATCAGTGGCAGAATCAGTAAATCATTTGCAATATATTTACAAAGTGAGGACCTGCAGCAGCTCACAATGATATTGATGAATTTCAACAATTAGCATGGGGTGAAGTGAATCAGACACAGAGAGTCCAAGAGGGATGTTTTCATTGAGCTAGTGCTGAAACAGGTGAAATTGATCTGTGCAGTTAGAAATCAGGATGGCCATTGCCCTGGGGGAGGGGTTGGAAATGAAACAAGCCACAAGGGTGCCCCGGGTTGCTGGTGACACAGGTGTGGGCACTTTGTGAGAATACCTCGAGCTGTTCATTTCTGTTAACTTTCAATAAAAAGAAAAAAAAAAAAAAAAAAGAGAAAAAGAGAAAGAAAATAAAGAAAAGCAGTTTAAATTGTAGTAGTGATCTCAGGTGGCCTCGGCCTGCAGTGGCTTGAAGCAGGATTTTGGTTCCCAGCCAGAGATTTAAGTCAGGTGGTGGCAGTGAGAGTGCTAAATCCTAGCCACCAGACCAGTGGCCAGTGACAAGGCCTTGGCCTGTATGGCTTTGCAGAAAATGAATTTCCACAAAGAAATGGAAAGTAGTGAAACAAGTGCAGTGTTTATTAAGAGGAAAAGGGTTACGTGTGGATAGACACATGTGCGGACTCAGAGGGAGAGTCGTGCCCCCGTGGTAGTTTGAATCACTTATATGGGGCATTTCTTCCAGGTTTCCTTTGGCCAACCATCTTGCTTTGCCTGGTTCTGAGTCCGTATTCGGTTTATCTCAGGGTCCTTCCATGTGTGTGCACGCATCTCTTAGCCAAGATGGATTCTAGCGAAGAGGCCTATGGGTACGTTGACATCACCTACTGTGGGGTGGCACCCCCTCCCTTTTTTGACCTTCCAGGAGCCTTTCTGTGCATGTGTAGTCGGGAAGGTCTCCTTGACTTCGAGAATGAGGAATAGTGGTCTTTTATCTCTTATCTAGGCAGGGCTCAGCTTCTCTTCCCTCCTGCTATTTTGGAGTTTCTGTCTACAGGGGATGAACTCCAGCAGCTCAGCCTGGAGCCTATCTATCTCCTGCCTCAGTAGGGCAAATAATAAGAGATCACACAGAAAATTTTGCTTATTGACACAACATTAAAATACACTCAGACTGAGGGTTTCCCACATGTGGGGCTGGGTCAGAATACAGAGATGGGTGACCTGTTGCCTGCTTGCGGCCCTGTACACCAATGCACACTGAAAAAAGAAATTTTCACATACTGAGGTATGGGGAAGTCATTCTGGCTTATACATGAGTTAACTTGAATTTTATGCTAACTAAAACAGCCTGTTTGTGGCCTGTCAAACATACATTGTACATCTCATCTGCTTTAATTATTAAAGAAAAGAGCATCTCTGTCTCTTGACTAAAAGTAAAGACTGTCCATGTTAAAAATAAAGATTAAATGCCTCCCTTCCTGTGATGCCAGTGTGTCCACATTTAATTTATACGTGTGATGAGAACTGACACTGCTCCATTATTGAGCTGCTATCCAGCTATGACATCTGCTCGGCCTTTTATTCGTTTGTTTTCTGTCTCTTGCTGGAGTCTTCCTGCACAGCCCTGCATCTGTCTTGTTTCTTTTCACATGTGTTTGTTGCCTTTGTAAAGAGAGATCTCTTCCTTTTTTTTTCTCCCTCAACCTGGTTTTTATCCATACATAGAAAAGAAGCTCCTCTAGCATGTGAATTTGTCACCAGCCACCTTATGGCTTTTATTATGATTTCCTGAGCACATGGTGGCATCAGTTTCCAATATGATGGCTTTGTCTTCTTCTTCACAATTTTCAGCTCTTGTGTTCCTCTCTCACCTTAAATCAACATTTAATAAAAGCGGATACATAATGAGAATGTTTCTGGTATTTCACTATCAAGATTGGTACTTATTTTTGGTTTAAGATTCTTTTTTATCATAATAAGAAAATATCCACTTATTATTAAGTGTTTTAAAAATTTAATCAGGAATGGATGCTGAATTTTCTAAAATGCCATTTTAGCTTCTCTGCAGATAATTATGTGGTTTTCTTCTTTGACTTACTAATGTGGTGAACTGTGTGAATTGATGTCCTAATTTGAATTATCCTTGCATTCCTGAGGGGTAAATCCTACTTGGCCGTGGTTTATTATTATTTTAATGAGCATTCAAATTAAATTTGTTAATATTTTATTGAGGCTATTTGCAGAGATATTCATATATAAGATTGCTCATTTTGTGCCCCTGGATCTTGCCATGCACAGCGACGTGCCACCTGCACCTGCAGACTCTGCAGGATGCAGACTTCAGTGCCCATCCAGGGTGTCATCCACTCTTCAGTGCAGTGTGCACGGGACAGCTTTTCATAGGGGGTGACTAGGTTTTGCTTGTTTTGCACTTTTCACGGTGTGCTTTTCTTTTGGCGAATAGAGAGTATGGTGCTGGGATTAAATCCTTTATTTAGATAAAACCTCTTAGGTGCCTTGCTCACCTTGTCAGGCCTCAACTTCCTCATTTGTAAAGTGGAGATATTATCACACCTCTTTCGTAAGGCTGTTGGGGATTAAATGGATTAACAATACACACAAACTTCTAAAAACAGCATCTGGTACATAGTAAACATTATGTAAGTGTTGGCTATTATTATGATCAATACTATTATTCATTTGTTAGCTCCAGAGAATGCCAAGTTTAACTAGAGGAACCCAGTGCTGGCTCAATGTCTTTAAATGCTGAGAGCTTGGGAACTGGAAGTGTGTGGGGAAGGGCCTCCAGTATAGACTTGCACTGAGGCCTGCAGGTGGGAAAATCATAGAGGCCGCTGAGCTAGCCAGCAGACTTGGAACCAGTGTTTTCTTGCTGGTTGAAACCCTCTTTCTGTCCTCCCACCATTTGAAGCTGTCAGCTGCCTCGGTAGCCTGGGTGCAAGTGCGGGTGAGTGGGACCTGCCACACGAAGTGGAGGTTGCCATGGCAGAGCTGTTGTTTCCAAGCCAGGGTCGAATTAACTCAGCAGCTAACTGCCATATCAGCAGGTTTAGTCCTGTCCTGTCCTGTAATATTCATAAAGGGCTTTGTCCCATCTGGTGGTGCCGCCGAGTCTAGCCTTGAGCATGTGGGAACATTCCACCAAATAAACTGCTGTCTGGCAAGCCACAGAGCTGCAGGCCATAGATTCCTGCAGAACTGAAGAGCACCCACACACATCTCCACGGAGACCTTAGCCAGATCATGTCTAGTCACAGAGAAATATTTTCCCCATCACAGGACACTTGGGCAGGGGTTTTAAATGGGTGGTGAGAGCTTGGTTACAGAGCACCTGACTTGGAATCCTGGCTATGTGGCCGTGTCTGATTCTGCTTTACAGACTTAAGTGGTCTCTGCTCATTGAACAGATGGAAAAGTGAGTAGATGTCTAGAGACCGAGGGATGTGATGTGTGCCCCCAGTGAGGGTAGATTCTCTCATCCCAGTGACCTGCAGAGATGGTCCCTGAGAAAGGAGTCATTGGGACATTCACAGTGGGGCCTGGGGGACAGGGGCAGGACAGGGAGAAGATACCACCTCATTCCTTCTTGGAGCCAATGATGATTAGAACCTGGATGCAGGAAACAACCCCAAGGCGGTAAATGGAATCTTACCACGAGGAAAGTGAGCATAAGGCCAGGGGAGTGTGACCAATGCCAGCCAGGGGTTCAGGTGGAGGGCTGTTTCCCTTGGGGCATGGGCCTTCTTGGACAGCCTCTGTGGCTGGAGACCCTCTGGTTGGGTTTAGGGGTAAGTATCTGTTGTATAATAAAGGATACATCTAGTCTTTGTCCTGGGATCCTGGCACAGAGCTTCTAAACCCTTAGAAATTCCTCAATGATAGGAATGTCTTATCGTTAATGAGCCCTTGGACGACACATGAATTTATGCTAATGAGGTGACTCCTGATGGACCCATAGATAGTTTCAGGATGGGGTCCAACCACATGGTTAGAGGGTTGGGGCTTTGAGCCCCATAATATCAGCCAAACTTCCCAAATCTCTGGGGCACGGGGAGAGGAGCAGCTGGAGATTCAACTGGTCATGCTGATGGTGTAAAACTTCAACAAAAACTCTGGACACCAAAGCTCAGTGGTGCTTCCTGGTTGGTGAACATGTGGATGTGGTGGGAAATGAAGTAGCTTGATGTACAGGAAGAGTACACAGAAGCTCTGTGTTTGGGACCCTCCCAGACTTCACGCCATGCATCTCTTCATTTGGCTGTTCCTGATCTGTATCCTTTATAATGAAACTTAATCAGAAGCATAGCACTTTTTTGAGTTCTGTGAGCTTCTAGTGAATTACCAGACCTGCGGGGGTCATTGGCAAGACGTGGGATTGGTAGTCAGTTGGACTGAAGTATGGGTGGCTTGGGAAACTCCAAAGTGCAGCTGGCCTCTGAAGCAAGGGAAGTCTTTTTGGGGACTGTGCCTTCTAACTTGTGGGGTAAGTGCTAACTCTGGGTATTTAGTGCCAGAATCAAATTGCAGTATACCAGCTGGGGTGGCAACAGAAGAGTTAGTGTCAGGAAAAAGTGGAATTAGCTGAAATCACTGAAATTACCCAAATCACTGAAAAACGTGGTTTGTGGGGAGAAAGGATGAAAGGGCGGGGAGCAAGGAAGCTTTGACTCCTGAGTGGCCATGGGGTCTCTACCCATGGTATGGAGCAGCTGTTGTGCTGAGGTCAGTTACTGAAGGTAAGTGACTAATGGAATTTAGAGATGATGGATCCAAATTCTGGGCAGTTGGCTCGCTGGATCTGTAAGGAAATGCAAAATAATATGGAAAGAACAAAAGATACAATCCCCTGGTTATTATTCTATGTGACAGCTACAAAGAAAGAGAAAGGCCAAGCTTAGCTTGTGGCCAGGGAACTATAGCCTCGTGTCTCAGGGCCCCCACTGGAGGATGTGCTGGGTATCCAGATGCAGGCGCAACTCAAATTACAGCCTCTAGTCTCAGAGCCATTTCCAAAGGAAAAAATGTGTGCCGAAGCAACACATGACAAAGAAGGCTAGACTGATGGCCAAGGGAAGGCAGATAGATGAGGGGAGAGAGGGTCAAGGGACTTGTGCCGTGGAGTGGAAATCCTGAAGTTATGAAGAAATGGGGTGAATAAAGCAGCTGTTAATGGTCCAAACAAAGGTCTTCTGCAGCATTCTCAGAGGATGACTGGACCAACAGGAGTTCCTGCTGGTTCCCCAACATCAAAGGGTCCTCAACAAACCTGCTTTATTTACTCTAGCTTGGAGGAATTTGGAAAGGCCCAAGTCAAAGATGGCAACAGGAAACCATACCTGCAATCACATGGGGGGATGGTCCAGCAATTGAATCAAGAGAAAGAGTGACAAAAAGGTCAGGGTTTCTTGGTTCAGTCCCTTGCTGGAGACCCAAAGCCAAATGCACATGAATTAAGACAGTCGGGGGCAGGAAAGTCTCTGGGACTGTGTGACACAGGAGCCCATGGACCGTGGTACCAAAACCCATTGGTGGAGTCCCAACAGGTGCTATAATTACACAGAGAGAATATAGGACCACAAGTGTTGATAAAGCGGAAGTTTGGGTGAAATTTGGGATGTAAAACATAAATGTGAAGAAGTTGTGTCTCCTTCACCTAAATGCTTTCTGGGCATGGGCATAATGTCTGGCTGGGGGGCACTTCCCCTATTTGGTATTGTAAAGCAAAAACCTGTTGGTGAAGTCCTGTAGTCAGGAATGCAAAGGTTGATGGATTGAGGTGAAGATTTGGACAAAATTGGGCATGTCTGCATAGGCTTTTTGTGAAGTGGCTGCATCTCTTTTACTTGCGTATATGGTGGAGATGGATATTTCCTCTCCCTCAGAACTGTAAAACAGAAGGCAGGTACATCTGTACTTCAGGTAGTATTGATTGGACATGTTGATGGGAACAAATAAGATGCTTGAGCCCTCACAGGTTGTTAATTTCAAACAGTATAGAATAGTGGCTGGAGTGCTGATGTGAACAAATTCTCTGTAGAGTCAGTAGCCTTGTTATCAGGTGTAGACTGGGGCTTACGATAAAAGCCCATGAGTGCCACCCAGTGACATCTATTGGGACTTTGGACTAGAAAATTTCCATCTGAGGGGCAATGACTAGCTTGTTATAAGGCATGAGTTGAAACTGCCCTATGACTGAAGGACTTAATCTTGAAATCTGAAATTCCCTTGATGTCTTGGGTAATGTCTGAGAAATGCTCCTGTAGAGAGGTCAATGCCCAGAAGAGTTCCATAATAAAATGGAAATTGTTTACCTAGGATCATGCTACCAGGGGAAATGTAGTTACTCAGTGTACTCACAAGCAAGTGGTCAAACTCCCGGAAATGGAATGTGGAGTAGACGCTGCCAGCCCTGGGGAAAGGAGAAACAGGGAGTTGTCATTTAATGTGTATGAAAAGTTCTGGAGATTATTGCACAACAGTGTGAATATCCTTAACACTGCTGAGCTATACACTAAAAAGTGGTTAAGGTGGTACATTTTATGTTTGGAGTATTTTACCATAATGAAAAGAGCAAAAGATCTGTAGACACATTTCTCCAAAGAAGATATACAAATGGTCAATTAGTGCATGAAAGGTTGCTAACGTGACTCATTATTGGAGAACTGCAAATCAAAACTACCGTGAGACACCACTTCACAGCCACTAGGCTGGCTGTAATAGATGACAGATGGTTATAACAAGGTTGGGGAGGATTGCAGACACTGGAAACTTCACAGTGCTGCTGGGGGTATAAGGGGATGCAGCCTCTTTGTACAACAGTTTTTTAGTTTCTTTAAAAAGTTAACATAGGTTTACATATGGTCCAGCAATTCCACTTGTATGTATATACCCATGAGAAGTGAAAACACATGTCCACGGAAAAACTTGTGCACAAATGTTCATAGCAGCATTATTCAAAAGAGCCAGACAGTGGAAGAAAACCAAATGCCCATTAATTGATGATCGGATAGTTAAATGTGGTATATGTGTACATCGGGTTATTATTCAACAATAAAAATTATTGCAGTACTGACACATGATACAACATGGATGAACCTTAAAAACATTATGCTCAGTGAAAGTAGCCAGTCAGAAAGATTACGTATTGTTTGATTTCATTTATATGAAAATGTTCAGACATTTGACATCCGTAGTGACAGAAATAAGGTGGTTTATTAAGACAGGGATGGGGAAAGGAATGTGGGGAGATGGGATGTGACTGCTATTGGATACAAGGTTTCTTTCTGGGGTTACAGAATTTTCTAAAATTACATCTGTGTGAATATACTAAAAACCATCGATCTGTATACTTAAATGGGTGAATCATGGTAGGTGAATTATATCTTAATAAAGCTTTTAAAAATTAAACTAAAAAAAAAGAAGAAATCATTATCATGCATTTGGTCTGCTGGAGATCTGAGGGGAGAGAGACAGCTCTCAATTTACAGGACTTGATAGCTCATGGGAGAGGCAGTGATTGTACAAGAATTAGCAATAAGTAAGCCCAACATTTGCCCACCGTGTTGAGTGTAATAAAGGAAATAGAATGTGAGAGGTAGGTTTGAGGGGGGTTGGCTTCCTTAAATAGTTATTCATTGGGGGGGCCCTGAGAAGAAGAGTTTTCAGCTGATCGGGATGGAGGGAGGTTGCAGACTGGTGGGAGTGTTTTCTGGACTTGAAAGAGTTCCTGCAAAGGCTGGGGGAGGAACTCCACGTCTTCTGCAAACTTGGGTGGAGGTCCTGGCAGAGGCTGGGTGGTTTGAGCACAGGTGTCTTCACCTGAGGGCAAGAGCCTGAGGACAGAGATTTCATTGCATTTCTGGGTGATGCATGTCAGATGACTTATTTTAAACCATATTTTTCTTGGAGAATTCCTTAACTGATTTTTAAACCGCATTTTGCTAACTCATATATATGGAATTTAAGGAAAAAAAATGTCATGAAGAACCTAGGGGTAAGACAGGAATAAAGGCACAGACCTACTGGAGAACAGACTTGAGGATATGGGGAGGGAGAAAGGTAAGCTGTGACAGAGCGAGAGAGTGGCATGGACATACATACACTACCAAATGTAAGGTAGATAGCTAGTGGGAAGCAGCCGCATAGCACAGGGAGATCAGCTCGGTGCTTTGTGACCACCTAGAGGGGTGGGATAGGGAGGGAGGGAGGGAGGGAGAAGCAAGAGGGAAGAGATATGGGAACATATGTATAACTGATTCACTTTGTTATAAAGCAGAAACTAACGCACCATTGTAAAGCAATTATACTCTAATAAAGATGTTAAAAAAAAAAAGTAAATCGCATTTTGAAGCTTAAAAAGATTACCAAAAGATTTGGTGTTAAGCTCCCCTTTGATTCTTGTGATTCAGGTGAGGGAGGGAGGATGCTGTGTTGAAGTGTGAGACCTCCCACCTGCCACCACCACCCGACACCTGTGCCCCCTGGCCTGGGATGTGGTTGCCACCTACTGGGCCCTCCTGAGTGGGAACCACAGGTGGGACTGGGATGAACCTGGGTCTCTCGACTTTCACACCTGCTCCAGCAGCCGACTCCTCCTTTCTCATTTTGGCGGCTCCTGGCTGAAGTGTGTGGAATAGTCCCAGGTGCCCTGGAAGGATTCTATTCAACTCACACCTTCTTGCGAGGGAGGGGTCCCCCCAGAAATGGGAGACAAGGCAGAGCTCTGCTCTTTGTGGGACTGCAGGCAGCTTGGAGGTCCTGGGCAGCAGGAGGCAGGGTGGTCTCTGCTCTCTCTGGGGCTGTGTAGGTGCAGGCACCTGAGGCCGTGGGCCTCCTCGGGACCCTGCCCTGCCATGCCTCTGCCAGAATGTCTCCATGAATGGCTTCCTCTTGACCTGGCCATGTGGAAGGACTTCCAGCAAAGAGGGGTCACCCGTCCCTCCACCTAGCGGTAGGTGGGGTCTCCCATCTTCCCACCTGAAATGTGTCCTGCATCCAGGCTTGTGGTGGAGACCTCCTGGGCAGAGGCTGAGGTAGGGGCCTCGTGATCCTCATTTGATAGTCCAGGGGCAGCTGAGATGCTGTGGGGGGCAGGGGGGTAGGAAGGCGGGAAGGCAGGCAGGAGCCTGGGGGCCTGAGTCCTGGGGTGGGGGGCACAGAGGGAAGTAGGAGAGAAGGATGGTCTCAGAGGGAGGGTGAGGGAGAGCAAATGGGGGAGGGGGTGGGAGGCAGGGAGGATGGAGGAGGGTGGGGAGAGGAGGGGAAGGAGATACTTGTGCAGAAACATGTTGAAACACATAAATGTTGCACCACGAGGGGGAGTACCTGTCAGAGTCCTGGACAAACTGAGAGACTGAACTGCATGGATTTCTGAACAATTCTTGGCATTAGGATGAAGAATTGACTCCCCAGTTCTTTTCCTTTATGCTTATTTCTGCTATTAATGGCTTTTCCTCACACTTCCACAGCTTACTGCATCCTCGAGGTCTGAGTTATAGTTTAAAGTAAGAGTCGGCCTGAATGCAGTCCCTGTGCCAGTACTGTGTTTTTTCTGAGGAGAAATGTGGTGGTTTTGGCTCTGAAAGTGCAGGGGACCCAGCTGCTACCTGCGTATGAGGAAGAGGGCTGGCTGCCTGCTCAGCGCCACGTGGGTCTGAGGCCACACCTTGTGTCCCGCGGTGAAGCTCTCATCTCCTGCACGAGGATGGGGTGTGCAGGCGAGCCCGGGGGGCATCGTGTGGTGCGGGGGCTCCAGGCCAGTGGGGTGGATGAACCTTTTGCTCCTTCCCACCCCCGAGAGCCCACAACACCAGCTGGTGTGGGAGTGTTTGTGGTGCTTCCCTAAGCAGGGGCACAGACACTCTACTAGGACATTGGGGAAGTCTCTTTGTGTGAGGCCTCGAGGAGAACGCAGGGCCTGAGGGGACCCTGGTGACCCTGAGTACAGGGCTGGCTGCTGCATAGGTGGCTGCTGTCAGAGCCTTGGGCTGTCCCCAGTATGGCCGCCACTGCCCATCCAGTCCCCACGGGGCTCTGAGTTCAGCCTTGTTTTCACAACTGAGGTGGAAGGTGGGAGATTTGTAAGGCATCACTTAAAACAACTAAGAATTTGGGAACTGATCGCTCTGAAGGAAAGTTAGGGGTGGAATAGTCCCTAGAAAAGTCCTGAGAATGCAAAGGGCAGGTGTTTTCAATTTATAAGGGGAAATGGATTCAGTTACAATGAAAGTAACTGGACACAGGGTACGGAGCCGCCTTGGCTAAGGGAAGGGGTCCCAGACCCTGGTGGACCAGGAGAGCCTGGCACAGCACGTCTCTGGTATGTGGCTCCCCTTGCTGGGGGGTTGGGGGTGGTGGTGGCTGGAGTGCCCATGGCCCTGCCTAGGGTCTTTGTAGGAGGAAGGTGTGAATTTGAAAAATGTGGGTACACATGATGCAAAAAGAGAAATGGACCTCTATTGACCATGATTTGGTCATGAAAGTTATTTATTTATTATAGGAAATTTGGAAGATACAAAAAAGGACAGAGGGCTTCCCTGGTGGTGCAGTGGTTAAGAATCCACCTGTCAATGCATGGATCATGGGTTCGAGATCCCACATGCCGCAGAACAACTAAGCCTGTGTGCCACAACTACTGAAGCCCGCATGCCTAGAGCCCGTGCTTTGCAACAATGAGAAGCCCAGGCACCGCAACGAAGAGTAGCCCCTGCCCGCCGCAACTAGAGAAAGCCGCGCACAGCAACAAAGAACCAAAGCAGCCAAAAGTAAATAAATAAATTTATATATATATAAAAAAAAGGACAGAAAGAGAATAGAAATAACCTGCAGTCCCACCACTGGCCAGCACATCAGTGCGGTTCCTTTCTCCTGGCTTCCAGGTGTGGAAGTCTGGAGGCAGACCCGAGGATGCTGCAGGGCTGGCCTGTGACGTGTCCACACTGCCCCCTAGCGGTCCCTGCGCTGGCAGCCATCTCCACCGTCAGAGTGGCACATACAGAGTGCATCTCTTGACTTCTTCAGTGCCAGGAGCCAGCCCGGAGGGTCAGCCTCAGAACCTGGAATGCATGGAGGGAGCCTAGAGTCCAGGGCTTTAAGGGGACCTCCTCAAGGAGCTCCAGACAGGTGAGTTGCATCCAGCTTGTCGGGGCAGCAGAGGACAGTAGTAGACGGGGCAGAGGGCCCGCCTACCCAGAGCCAGGCCTTGCAGGTGGTGGGTGGGCAATCCAAGTCCATGTCATCCCGACAGTCATTTCGGGGTGAGGACCAAAGACTGAATTTCTTGCTATGTATGTGTGTGTGTGTGGGGTGCTTTTAGAACATCAAGGTTTGGGCATATTGGCAAATGTGACACATTTGTCCCTGTCAGAAGGCAAAGCTGGGGGATACACACAGATGGTCTCTGTCCCTTCCTATTACCACCCCACTGATGCTGCCTTTCCATAGCCCAGCACTCCGATGCCTCGGGGTGTCAGCTGGCCTTTCTTCGCTTTTCTTCAGTAGATAAAATGCAGCTAAACATGGCTCCCCTCCTCCCCCTCTTACTCCCCGCCTCCTCTTCTCCTCTCTTCTTTTTTCTTCTTGTTAAATTTTGAAGAGATTTTATTTTAAAAATTTAAAAACTTTTTATTTTGAAATGACTTTGGACACTTAAAGTTGCAAAAATAGCACAGAGACTTCCCATCTGTTCCCCTAGTGTTAGCATCTTGCATAGTTATATGATGATGGTCAAACCAGGGACTTCGCCTCGAGGCAGCACTGTGAACAAGTCCATCAACCTCATTCAAATTTCATCCATGGCTCTGCTGGTGTTTTTTTCTGGGCCAGGACCCAGCCCAGTCTCACATGTTACATTTAGTTGTGAAGTGTCCTCGATCTTTTTTAGTCCGGAATATTCCTCTGCCTTTCATTGTCTTTCACGACCTTCAGACTTTTGAAGAGTAACGGCCAGAGTTTGTCACATGTCGCTCAATTTGGGCTTGCCTGATATTTTCTCACACTTCAATTTAGGTCATGCCTTTTTGGCGAGAATACAATATGCAACAGTATCCCCTTCATTGCATCGTATTATGAGCCCCATGACGTCAGTGTCCCATCACTGGTGGTGCTGACTTGGATCACCTGTTCAGGTGGGCCTGCCAGGTTTCTCCTCAGGGAGGTGATCTTCCCCTTTGTAATTAGTGCGAGTCTCAACACTGGCTTTTTTTTTTTTTTTTAACATCTTTATTGGAGTATAATTGCTTTACAATGGTGTGTTAGTTTCTACTTTATTACAAAGTGAATCAGTTATACATATACATATGTTCCCATATCTCCTCCCTCTTGCATCTCCCTCCCTCCCACCCTCCCTATCCCACCCATCCAGGTGGTCACAAAGCACCAAGCTGATCTCCCTGTGCTATGCGGCTGCTTCCCACTAGCTATCTATTTTATGTTTGATAGTGTATATATGTCCATGCCACTCTCTCACTTTGTCACAGCTCACCCTTCACCCTCCCCATATCCTCAAGTCCATTCTCTAGTAGGTCTGTGTCTTTATTCCCGTCTTACCCCTAGGTTCTTCATGACATTTTTCCCCCCTTAAATTCCATATATATGTGTTAGCATATGGTATTTGTCTTTCTCTTTCTGACTTACTTCACTCTGTATGATAGACTCTAGGTCCATCCACCTCACTAAAATAACTCGATTTCATTTCTTTTTATGGCTGAGTAATATTCCATTGTATATATGTGCCACATGTTCTTTATCCATTCATCTGATGATGGACACTTAGGTTGTTTCCATCTCCTGACTATTGTAAATAGAGCTGCAATGAACATTTTGGTACATGAGTCTTTTTGAATTTTGGTTTTCTCAGGGTATATGCCCAGTAGTGGGATTGCTGGGTCACATGGTAGTTCTATTTGTAGTATTTTAAGGAACCTCCATACTGTTCTCCATAGTGGCTGTACCAATTCACATTCGCACCAGCAGTGCAAGAGTGTTCCCTTTTCTCCACACCCTCTCCAGCATTTATTGTTTCTAGATTTTTTGATGATGGCCATTCTGACTGGTGTGAGATGATATCTCATTGTAGTTTTGATTTGCATTTCTCTAATGATTAGTGATGTTGAGCATTCGTTCCTGTGTTTGTTGGCAATCTGTATATCGTCTTTGGAGAAATGTCTGTTTAGGTCTTCTGCCCATTTTTGGATTGGGTTGTTTGTTTTTTTGTTATTGAGCTGCATGAGCTGCTTATAAATTTTGGAGATTAATCCTTTGTCAGTTGCTTCATTTGCAAATATTTTCTGCCATTCTGAGGGTTGTCTTTTGGTCTTCTTTATGGTTTCCTTTGCTGTGTAAAAGCTTTGAAGTTTCATTAGGTCCCATTTGTTTATATTTCTTTTTATTTCCATTACTCTAGGAGGTGGGTCAAAAAGGATCTTGCTGTGATTTATGTCATAGAGTGTTCTGCCTAGGTTTTCTTCTAAGAGTTTAATAGTTTCTGGCCTTACATTTAGATCTTTAGTCCATTTTGAGCTTATTTTTGTGTATGGTGTTAGGGAGTGTTCTAATCTCATACTTTTACATGTACCTGTCCAGTTTTCCCAGCACCACTTATTGAAGAGGCTGTCCTTTCCCCACTGTACATTCCTGCCTCCTTTATCAAAGATAAGGTGAACATAAGTGCGTGGGTTTATCTCTGGGCTTTCTATCTTGTTCCATTGATCTATATTTCTGTTTTTGTGCCAGTACCATAATGTCTTTTTCTTTTTTAACATCTTTATTGGGGTATAATTGCTTTACAATGGTGTGTTAGTTTCTGCTTTATAACAAAGTGAATCAGTTATACATATACGTATGTTCCCATATCCCTTACCTCTTGTGTCTCCCTCCCTCCCTCCCTCCCTATCCCACCATTCCAGGCAGTCACAAAGCACAGAGCCGATATCCCTGTGCCATGCGTCTGCTTCCCACTAGCTATCTACTTTACGTTTGTTAGTGTATATATGTCTATGCCTCTCTCTCCCTTTGTCACAGCTCACCCTTCCCCCTCCCCATATCCTCAAGTCTGTTCTCCAGTAGGTCTGTGTCTTTATTCCTGTCTTACCCCTAGGTTCTTCATGACATTTTTCCCCCCTTAAATTCCATATATATGTGTTAGCATATGGTATTTGTCTTTCTCTTTCTGACTTACTTCACTCTGTATGATAGACTCTAGGTCCATCCACCTCACTAAAATAACTCGATTTCATTTCTTTTTATGGCTGAGTAATATTCCATTGTATATATGTGCCACATGTTCTTTATCCATTCATCTGATGATGGACACTTAGGTTGTTTCCATCTCCTGACTATTGTAAATAGAGCTGCAATGAACATTTTGGTACATGAGTCTTTTTGAATTTTGGTTTTCTCAGGGTATATGCCCAGTAGTGGGATTGCTGGGTCATATGGTAGTTCTATTTGTAGTCTTTTAAGGAACCTCCATACTGTTCTCCATAGTGGCTGTACCAATTCACATTCCCACCAGCAGTGCAAGAGTGTTCCCTTTTCTCCACACCCTCTCCAGCATTTATTGTTTCTAGATTTTTTGATGATGGCCATTCTGACTGGTGTGAGATGATATCTCATTGTAGTTTTGATTTGCATTTCTCTAATGATTAGTGATGTTGAGCATTCGTTCCTGTGTTTGTTGGCAATCTGTATATCTTCTTTGGAGAAATGCCTGTTTAGGTCTTCTGCCCATTTTTGGATTGGGTTGTTTGTTTTTTTGTTATTGAGCTGCATGAGCTGCTTATAAATTTTGGAGATTAATCCTTTGTCAGTTGCTTCATTTGCAAATATTTTCTGCCATTCTGAGGGTTGTCTTTTGGTCTTCTTTATGGTTTCCTTTGCTGTGTAAAAGCTTTGAAGTTTCATTAGGTCCCATTTGTTTATATTTCTTTTTATTTCCATTACTCTAGGAGGTGGGTCAAAAAGGATCTTGCTGTGATTTATGTCATAGAGTGTTCTGCCTAGGTTTTCTTCTAAGAGTTTAATAGTTTCTGGCCTTACATTTAGATCTTTAGTCCATTTTGAGCTTATTTTTGTGTATGGTGTTAGGGAGTGTTCTAATCTCATACTTTTACATGTACCTGTCCAGTTTTCCCAGCACCACTTATTGAAGAGGCTGTCCTTTCCCCACTGTACATTCCTGCCTCCTTTATCAAAGATAAGGTGAACATAAGTGCGTGGGTTTATCTCTGGGCTTTCTATCTTGTTCCATTGATCTATATTTCTGTTTTTGTGCCAGTACCATAATGTCTTTTTCTTTTTTAACATCTTTATTGGGGTATAATTGCTTTACAATGGTGTGTTAGTTTCTGCTTTATAACAAAGTGAATCAGTTATACATATACGTATGTTCCCATATCCCTTACCTCTTGTGTCTCCCTCCCTCTCTCCCTCCCTATCCCACCATTCCAGGCAGTCACAAAGCACAGAGCCGATATCCCTGTGCCATGCGTCTGCTTCCCACTAGCTATCTACTTTACGTTTGTTAGTGTATATATGTCTATGCCTCTCTCTCCCTTTGTCACAGCTCACCCTTCCCCCTCCCCATATCCTCAAGTCTGTTCTCCAGTAGGTCTGTGTCTTTATTCCTGTCTTACCCCTAGGTTCTTCATGACATATTTTCCCCTTAAATTCCATATATATGTGTTAGCATATGGTATTTGTCTTTCTCTTTCTGACTTACTTCACTCTGTATGACAGACTCTAGGTCTATCCACCTCATTACAAATAGCTCAATTTCGTTTCTTTTTATGGCTGAGTAATATTCCATGGTATATATGTGCCACATCTTCTTTATCCATTCATCCGATGATGGGCACTTAGGTTGTTCCCATCTCTGGGCTATTGTAAATAGAGCTGCAATGAACATTTTGGTACATGACTCTTTCTGAATTTTGGTTTTCTCAGGGTATATGCTCAGTAGTGGGATTGCTGGGTCATATGGTAGTTCTATTTGTAGTTTTTTAAGGAACCTCCATACTGTTCTCCATAGTGGCTGTACCAATTCACATTCCCACCAGCAGTGCAAGAGTGTTCCCTTTTCTCCACACCCTCTCCAGCATTTATTGTTTCTAGATTTTTTGATGATGGCCATTCTGACTGGTGTGAGATGACATCTCATTGTAGTTTTGATTTGCATTTCTCTAATGATTAGTGATGTTGAGCATTCGTTCATGTGTTTGTTGGCAGTCTGTATATCTTCTTTGGAGAAATGTCTATTTAGGTCTTCTGCCCTTTTCTGGATTGGGTTGTTTGCTATTGAGCTGCATGGGCTGCTTGTAAATTTTGGAAATTAATCCTTTGTCAGTTGCTTCATTTGCAACTATTTTCTCCCATTCTGAGGGTTGTATTTTGGTCTTGTTTATGGTTTCCTTTGCTGTGCAAAAGCTTTGAAGTTTCATTAGGTCCCATTTGTTTATTTTTGTTTTTATTTCCATTTCTCTAAGAGCTGGGTCAAAAAGGATCTTGCTGTGATTTATGTCATAGAGTGTTCTGCCTATGTTTTCCTCTAAGAGTTTGATAGTTTCTGGCCTTACATTTAGGTTTTTAATCCATTTTGAGCTTATTTTTGTGTATGGTGTTAGGGAGTGATCCAATCTCATACTTTTACATGTACCTGTCCAGTTTTCCCAGTACCACTTATTGAAGAGGCTGTCCTTTCTCCACTGCGCATTCCTTTATCAAAGATAAGGTGTCCATATGTGCGTGGGTTTATCTCTGGGCTTTCTATCTTGTTCCATTGATCTATCTTTCTGTTTTTGTGCCGGTAGAATACTGTCTTGATTACTGTAGCTTTGTAGTATAGTCTGAAGTCAGGGAGCCTGATCCCTCCAGCTCTGTTTTTCTTTCTCAAGATTGCTTTGGCTATTCAGGGTCTTTTGTGTTTCCATACAAATTGTGAAAATTTTTGTTCTAGTTCTGTGAAAAATGCCAGTGGTAGTTTGATAGGGATTGCATTGAATCTGTAGATTGCTTTGGGTCATTTTCACAACGTTGATTCTTCCAATCCAAGAACATGGTATATCTCTCCATCTACTTGTGTCATCTTTAATTTCTTTCATCAGTGTCTTATAATTTTCTGCATACAGGTTGTTTGTCTCCTTAGGTAGGTTTATTCCTAGATATTGTATTCTTTTTGTTGCAATGGTAAATGGGAGTGTTTTCTTGATTTCACTTTCAGATTTTTCATCATTAGTGTATAGAAATGTCAGAGATTTCTGTGCATTAATTTTCTCTCCTGCTACTTTACCAAATTCATTGATTAGCTCTAGTAGTTTTCTGGTAGCAGCTTCAGGATTCTCTATGTATAGTATCATGTAATCTGCAAACAGTGATAGCTTTACTTCTTCTTTTCCAGTTTGGATTCCTTTTATTTCCTTTTCTTCTCTGATTGCTCTGGCTAAAACTTCCAAAACTATATTGAATAAGAGTGGTGAGAGTGGGCAACCTTGTCTTGTTCCTGATCTTACTGGAAATGCTTTCATCATTGAAACATCGTCCTTTCACCATTGAGGACAATGTTGGCTGTGGGTCTGTCATATATGGCCATTTTTATGTTGAGGAAAGTTCCCTTTATGTCTACTTTCCCTAGGGTTTTTATCATAAATGAGTGCTGAATTTTGTCGAAAGCTTTCTCTGTATCTATTGAGATGATCATATGGTTTTTCTCCTTCAATTTGTTAATATGGTGTATCACGTGGATTGATTTGCGTATATTGAAGAACCCTTGCATTCCTGGATTAAACCTCACTTGATCATGGTGTATTATCCTTAATGTGCTGTTGGATTCTGTTTGCTAGTATTTTGTTGAGGATTTTTGCATCTATGTTCATCAGTGATATTGGCCTGGAGTTTTCTTTCTTTGTGACATCCTTGTCTGGTTTTGGTATCAGGGTGATAGTGGCCTCGTAGAATGAGTTTGGGAGTGTTCCTCTCTCTGCTATATTTTGGAAGAGTTTGCACAGGATAGGCGTTAGCTCTTCTCTAAATGTTTGATAGAATTCTCCTCTGAAGCCAAGTGGTCCTGGGCTTTTGTTTGTTGGAAGATTTTAAATCACAGTTTCAATTTCAGTGCTTGTGATTGGTCTGTTCATGTTTTCTATTTCTTCCTGATTCAGTCTTTGCAGGTTGTGCATTTCTGAGAATTTGTCCGTTTCTTCCAGGTTGTCCATTTTATTGGCATAGAGTTGCATGTAGTAATCTCTCATGATCTTTTGTATTTCTGCAGCGTCAGTTGTTACTTCTCCTTTTTCATTTCTAATTCTATTGATTTGAGCCTTCTCCCTTTTTTTCTTGATGAGTCTGGCTAATGGTTTATCAATTTTTTTTATCTTCTCAAAGAACAACCTTTTAGTTTTATTTATCTTTGCTATCGTTTCCTTCATTTCATTTTTATTTATTTCTGATCTGATCTTTATGATTTCTTTCCTTCTGCTAACTTTGGGGTTTTTTGTTCTTCTCTCTCTAATTGCTTTAGGTGCAAGGTTAGGTTGTTTATTCGAGATGTTTCCTGTCTTAAGGTAGGATTGTATTGCTATAAACTTCCCTCTTAGAACTGCTTTTTTTTTTTTTTTTAAACATCTTTATTGGGGTATAATTGCTTTACAATGGTGTGTTAGTTTCTGCTTTATAACAAAGTGAATCAGCTATACATATACATATGTTCCCATATGTCTTCCCTCTTGCATCTCCCTGCCTCCCACTCTCCCCATCCCACCCCTCCAGGCTGTCACAAAGCACCGAGCTAATATCCCTGTGCCTTGCTGCTGCTTCCCCCCAGCTATCTACCTTACTACGTTTGTTAGTGTGTATATGTCCATGACTCTCTCTCGCCCTGTCAAAACTCACCCTTCCCCCTCCCCATATCCTCAAGTCCGTTCTCCAGTAGGTCTGCGTCTTTATTCCTGTCTTACCCCTAGGTTCTTCATGACATTTTTTTCCCTTAAATTCCATATATATGTGTTAGCATACGGTATTTGTCTTTTTCTTTCTGACTTACTTCACTCTGTATGACAGACTCTAGGTCTATCCATCTCATTACAAATAGCTCAATTTCATTTCTTTTTAAGGCTGAGTAATATTCCATTGTGTATATGTGCCACATCTTCTTTATCCATTCATCCGATGATGGGCGCTTAGGTTGTTTCCATCTCCGGGCTATTGTAAATAGAGCTGCAATGAACATTTTGGTACATGACTCTTTTTGAATTTTGGTTTTCTCAGGGTATATGCCCAGTAGTGGGATTGCTGGGTCATATGGTAATTCTATTTGTAGTTTTTTAAGGAACCTCCATACTGTTCTCCATAGTGGCTGAAACAATTCACATTCCCACCAGCAGTGCAAGAGTGTTCCCTTTTCTCCACACCCTCTCCAGCATTTATTGTTTCTAGATTTTTTGATGATGGCCATTCTGACTGGTGTGAGATGATATCTCATTGTAGTTTTGATTTGCATTTCTCTAATGATTAATGATGTTGAGCATTCTTTCATGTGTTTGTTGGCAGTCTGTATATCTTCTTTGGAGAAATGTCTATTTAGGTCTTCTGCCCATTTTTGGATGGGGTTATTTGTTTTTTTGTTATTGAGCTGCATGAGCTGCTTGTAAAGTTTGGAGATTAATCCTTTGTCAGCTGCTTCATTTGCAAATATATTCTCCCATTCTGAGGGTTGTCTTTTGGTCTTGGTTATGGTTTCCTTTGCTGTGCAAAAGCTTTGAAGTTTCATTAGGTCCCATTTGTTTATTTTTGTTTTTATTTCCATTACTCTAGGAGGTGGGTCAGAAAGGATCTTGCTGTGATTTATGTCATAGAGTGTTCTTCCTATGTTTTCTTCTAAGAGTTTGATAGTTTCTGGCCTTACTAGGTCTTTAATCCATTTTGAGCTTATTTTTGTGTATGGTGTTAGGGAGTGATCTAATCTCATACTTTTACATCTACCTGTCCAGTTTTCCCAGCACCATTTATTGAAGAGGCTGTCCTTTCTCCACTGTACATTCCTGCCTCCTTTATCAAAGATAAGGTGTCCATATGTGCGTGGGTTTATCTCTGGGCTTTCTATCTTGTTCCACTGATCTATCTTTCTGTTTTTGTGCCAGTACCATACTGTTAGAACTGCTTTTGTTGCATCCCATAGGTTTTGCGTCATCATGTTTCCATTGTCATTTGTTTCTAGGTATTTTTTGATTTCCTCTTTGATTTCTTCAGTGATCACTTCGGTATTAAGTAGTGTATTGTTTAGCCTCCATGTGTTTGTATTTTTTACAGATCTTTTCCTGTAATTGGTATCTAGTCTCATAGCACTGTGGTCGGAGAAGGTACTTGATGCCATTTCAATTTCCTTAAATTTACCAAGGCTTGATTTGTGACCCAAGATATGATCTATCCTGGAGAATGTTCCATGAGCACTTGAGAAAAATGTGTATTCTGTTGTTTTTGGGTGGAATGTCCTATAAATATTAATTAAGTCCGTCTTGTTTAATGTATCATTTAAAGCTTGTGTTTCCTTATTTATTTTCATTTTGGATGATCTGTCCATTGGTGAAAGTGGGGTGTTAACGTCCCCTACTATGAATGTGTTACTGTCGATTTCCTCTTTTATGGCTGTTAGTATTTGCCTTATGTATTGAGGTGCTCCTATGTTGGGTGCATAAATATTTACAATTGTTATATCTTCTTCTTGGATCAATCCCTTGATCATTATGGAGTGTCCTTCTTTGTCTCTTGTAATAGTCTTTATTTTAAAGTCTATTTTGTCTGATATGAGAATTGCTACTCCAGGTTTCTTTTGGTTTCCATTTGCATGGAATATCTTTTTCCATCCCCTTACTTTCAGTCTGTATGTGTCTCTAGGTCTGAAGTGGGTCTGTTGTAGACAGCATATATATGGGTCTTGTTTTTGTATCCATTCAGCCAGTCTGTGTCTTTTAGTGGGAGCATTTAATCCATTTACTTTTAAGGTAATTATCAATGTGTATGCTCCTATTCCCGTATTCTTAGTTGTTTTGGGTTTGTTATTGTAGGTCTTTTCCTTTTCTTGTGTTTCTTGCCTAGATAAGTTCCTTTACCATTTGTTGTAAAGCTGGTTTGGTGGTGCGGAACTCTCTCAGCTTTTGCTTGTCTGTAAAGGTTTTAATTTCTCCATCAAATCTGAATGAGATCGTTGCTGGGTAGAGTAATCTTGGTTGTAGGTTTTCCTCCTTCATCACTTTAAATATTCCCTGCCAGTCCCTTCTGACTTGCAGAGTTTCTGCTGAAAGGTCAGCTGTTAACCTTATGGGGATTCCCTTGTGTATTATTTATTGTTTTTCCCTTGCTGCTTTTAATATGCTTTCTTTGTATTTAATTTTTGACAGTTTGATTAATATGTGTCTTGGCGTATTTCCCCTTGGATTTATCCTGTATGGGACTCTCTGTGCTTCCTGGACTTGATTAACTATTTCCTTTCCCATATTAGGGAAGTTTTCAACTATAATCTCTTTAAATATTTTCTCAGTCCCTTTCTTTTTCTCTTCTTCTTCTGGAACCCTTATAATTAGAATGTTGGTGCATTTAATGTTGTCCCAGAGGTCTCTGAGACTGTCCTCAGTTCTCTTCATTCTTTTTTCTTTATTCTTCTCTGCAGTAGTTATTTCCACTATTTTATCTTCCAGGTCACTTATCCGTTCTTCTGCCTCAGTTATTCTGCTATTGACCCCATCTAGAGTATTTTTAATTTCATTTATTGTGTTGTTCATTGTTGCTTGTTTCATCTTTAGTTCTTCTAGGTTCTTGTTAAATGTTTCTTGTATTTTCTGTATTCTATTTCCAAGATTTTGGATCAACTTTACTATCATTATTCTGAATTGTTTTTCAGGTGGACTGCCTATTTCCTCTTTTGTTAGGTTTGGTGGGTTTTTATCTTGCTCCTTCACTTGCTGTGTGTTTTTCTGTCTTCTCATTTTGCTTATCTTACTGTGTTTGGAGTCTCCTTTTGCAGGCTGCAGGTTCGTAGTTCCTGTTGTTTTGGTGTCCATCCCCAGTGGCTAAAGTTGGTTCAGTGGATTGTGTAGGCTTCCTGGTTGAGTGGACTAGTGCCTGTGTTCTGGTGGATGAGGCTGGATCTTGTCTTTTTGGTGGGCATGTCCATGTCTGGTGGTGTCTCAAGGTGTCTGTGGACTTATTATGATTTTAGGCAGCCTCTCTGCTAATGGGTGGGCTTGTGTTCCTGTCTTGCTAGTTGTTTGGCATAGGGTGTCCAGCACTGTTGATTGCTGGTCATTGAGTGAAGCTGGATGCTGGTGTTGAGATGGAGATCTCTGGGAGATTTTCACTGTTTGATATTATGTGAAGCTGGGAGGTGTCTTGTGGACCATTGTCTTGACGTTGGCTCTCCCACGTCAGTGGCACAGCACTGACTCCTGGCTGCAGCACCAAGAGCCTTTCATCCACACGGCTCAGAATTAAAAGGGAGAAAAAGTAGAAAGAAAGGAAGAAAGAAAGAAAGAGGATAAAATAAAATAAAGTAAGATAAAATAGAATAAAGTTATTAAAATAAAAAATAATTATTAAGAAAAAAAATTTGTTAAAAGAAAGAAAAAAAAAAAACACCAAAAATGGACGGATAGAACCCTAGGAGAAATGGTGAAAGCAAAGCTATACAGAAAAAATATCACACAGAAGCATACACATACACACTCACAAAAAAGGAAAAGGGGAAAAAATAATAAATCTTGCTCTCAAAGTCCACCTCCTTAATTTGGGTTGATTCGTTGTCTATTTAGGTATTCCACAGATGCAGGGTACATGAAGTTGATTGTGGAGCTTTAATCTGCTGCTTCTGAGGCTGCTGGGAGAGATTTCCCTTTCTCTTCTTTGTTGCACAGCTCCTGGGGCTCAGCTTTGGATTTGTCCCCGCCTCTGCATGTAGGTCGCTGGAGGCCGTCTGTTCTTCGCTCAGACAGGACGGGGTTAAAGGAGCAGCTGACTCGGGGGCTCTGGCTCACTCAGGCCGTGGGGATGTAGGGTTGCAGATGTGGGGCGAGCCTGCGGCGGCAGAGGCCAGCGTGACGTTGCACTAGCCTGAGGCGTGCCGTGCGTTCTCCCAGGGAAGTTGTCCCTGGATCCCAGGACCTTGGCAGGGGCGGGCTGCACAGGCTCCCCGGAAGGGAGGTGTGGATAGTGAACTGTGCTCGCATACAGGCTTCTTGGTGGCGGCAGCAGCAGCCTTAGCGTCTCATGCCAATCTCTGGGGTCCGCGCTTACAGCCTCGGCTCGTGCCCATCTCTGTAACTCCTTTAAGCAGCGCTCTTAATCCCCTCTCTTCGCGCACCAGGAAACAAAGAGGGAAGAAAAAGTCTCTTGCCTCTTTGGCAGGTCCAGACTTTTCCCCTGACTCCCTCCCGGCTAGCCGTGGTGCACTAACCCCCTGCAGGCTGTGTTCACGCCGCCAACCCCAGTCCTCTCCCTGCGCTCCAACCTAAGCCCAAGCCTCAGCTCCCAGCCCCCACCCGTCCTGGCGGGTGAGCAGACAAGCCTCTCGGGCTGGTGAGTGCTGGTCGGCACCGATCTTCTGTGCGGGAATCTCTCCGCTTTGCCCTTCGCACCCCTGTTGCTGTGCTCTCCTCCGTGGCTCCGAGGCTTTCCCGCTCCTCCACCCACAGTCTCTGCCCGCGAAGCGGCTTCCTAGTGTGTGGAAACCTTTCCTCCTTCACAGCTCCCTCCCACTGGTGCAGGTCCCATCCCTATTCTATCTCTGTTTATTCTTTTTTCTTTTCCCCTACCCAGGTACGTGGGGAGTTTCTTGCCTTTTGGGAGGTCTGAGGTCTTCTGCCAGCGTTCAGTAGGTGTTCTGTAGTTGTTCCACATGTAGATGTATTTCTGGTGTATCTTTGGGGAGGAAGGTGATCTCCGTGTCTTACTCTTCCGCCATCTTCCCCCTCTCTCTCAACAATGGGCTTTGAATGCACTGATTTCCACCATCTGACAGTTTAGTCTTTCAGGCCCACCATTGCCCACCCCGTCTGGAGGAACTTCTGTCTTCAGACCCTGCAGGGAAGGGCAGATGGCAACTGGAACAGCATGGAAGTGAGGAGGCCTGTGCAGGATGGGGCTTGTCCTCAGTTCCTAATCAATGAGCTCCAAAATGGGGGGCAGGTGCGGTTAAGGACAAGCAAAGCAAATAGTACCACTCTTTTTTTTTTACTTGATATTGAGTGCAGGTGATTTTAAATGAGGTAACTCTCCTATTAATCCATTTATTTGCAAATGCCTTGTTTCCAGATCAATAAAAGCGTATTTTGAATGGACTTTATTCCAGAGAGCACCTGGTGACATATAAGATTTTCTCTACAGTTGGGAAGGTTCTGTTTTTTAGAGGTGATGCCATCTTGTCACGGGCAAGATGATAAGAGTTGTGGCTGGTGTCAGTGAATGTGAACCTGTGGCATTTGGCATATGTCCTTACAGGAGGCCCTGATTTCTTTTCCTGTTAATCCCTTCTTCTCAGAGTTCCCTCTCAGTTCTCACTCACTGCTTCTGTCATCCCACACCTAGATTCTGGAAGAATATTTGAGTTGCAGAGAGTTTTGCTCTTTGCTACTCTGTAACCACATATTTCTAAAAAGAAAGAGACATATTTGGGGAAGGGGAAGATTAAATTGCTCATTAAAAGAGCAGTTTAAGTGAGGGAATTGCACTGTTAGCTTTTTCTGCATGACAAGCATCCCAAAATTTAGAGGCATAAAACAACAACCCATTTTCTTCTGCTTACAAGTCTAAGAGCCTGTTAGGCCAACTCAGCGGTCTCTTCTGGACTCTTCCATGCATCTGTGGTCAGAGGGCAGCGGGCATCCAGGCACCTTGGTTCTGCTCCTTGTGGACATTAATCCCCCAGCAGGCTCACTTGGGCTCGTTCCCATGGAAATTTGGGAATGCCAAGTGGATGCAGCTCGGTTCAAGTCTCTGCTTGCATAACATTTGCTCTCTTTCCACTGGTGGCTTTGTGCAAAGCCAATGTGGAAGGAGGCTGCCTGAGGGTGTGAACATAGGGAGACAAGTTATCAGCCACATTTGCAAGCCGTCTCCCATGAGTGAGATGCGAACATCACTGCTTATATGGCATTAAGCACCAAATTATTAATAAAATAATGAGAAAGCAATTCCCTGTTCATTTTATTATGTGTATGTTACACAGCTCTGTCCTTTCTCAAATGTGTGCATGTTGCAACTAAAGACACAACCCAACACATCAACAAAGATTTCCATTGAGAAACTAGTTCCTTAAGTTTTTGGAGCCAAACACACCACTTAAAACCTAGATGGAGCTGAAATTCTGTCATTGTCTTAGAAAACTGGTCAGTTCTGTGCAATTATGCTAGATGATTTTTTTCCTGAGCAGTTATATTAACATCCTTTTGAATCCAAGCAAATACCTTATGGTTATATGCACAGTTTTCTCCAGGAACCACATTCACTCTCATGGCTGGGAGTTTCACTTCTTGGGTTTTTGTTGCATAGTTTCCCTGAACACGTCCCAGTCTTGTGCATAAATGAGGTGGAAGCAGCAGGAGCAACAGCATGTTACAGACAAATTCACCTCTCTATCAGGTGTCCAGAAATACTAGGAGAAAATATTTCCCCGCATTGATTAGAAAAGTAAAAAAGTAACTAAAGTCAAGACATTTCATTTTGAATCAAAATCATTATTGACATCAAACTTTTCCAGGTGTCTGCATCAGCTCCCACCTTCCCCTCCCACCTGGGTTTTGTGCCTGTCTCCAAGGGTTTGCCTTCACCCGCCCTCTGGAGGCCCTGCCCTCTGGCCTCTGTAAATGTACTATATGCCTTTACCTATAATTGCTGCCCTTCTCCTTTCTGCCCTTTCATGGACAGGTTTTAGCTTGGTCATCATTAAGAATATTTATTTATTGAAATTAATAAATATTTATTAAAGTAAAACATACTTGTGATTGAAATTATTAAAGAGAACTGAAAGTCTCAAAATGAAAATAATGGACCCCTTGACCACCTTCTCTGTGCCCTAGCCCTACTCTTCAGAGGTCAGTCACTTTTAAACTTCTGTTTAGCTGTTTCTTCTGATCCTCACTTCCATGCTTCTAGACAATATGCTTGTACTGCTATTTCTTGATTTGATCAATTTTAGGCATTTTCGATGGGCTTTCTATAATCAGATTTTCTTCCATGTCTTCTTTGACTTCTTCCAGTACAGTTGGGTCAATAATCAATATTTACATTACTAGTATAGCTGTGTAAATATTGTTCATTGAGGCCCCAGGTGAACATTTCCTATTTTATGGAGCTTTTGTTTCTCTTGAAGTTTGTAATTGCTACTTTTTTTCCACTTGTATAATTTTCTATTCACATATTTTTATATTGTCCCCAAAGGTTTAATTTTTATCATTTGTTCTCCTTTTCCCCCACTAGTTTTACCTTCCAAATACTTCTATAGCTCACTAAATCTGGACTATTTGCTCTCTAGGACCGTGGCACGTTTTTCATACTGGAGCGTCCCCTTACTCTCCTGGGTTGGACCCACTGTTTCTTTGCTCCCTTGTCTTCCTAATTTTGCCAGAGATTATCTCCAGTAGCTCCTTAAGGAAGGTGCAAGAAAAGTCAATTTTGTAAATCGTTATATGAACGAAAATGTTTTTAGTCTATTTTTACTTATGACTGATATTTTGCTGAATTTATAATTCCAAGTTGAAGATAATTTTTCCTCAGAATTTTTAGGTAAAAAAATAATACTAATACAAGGTGACATAAGAACCTCATCGTTCAGTGTTATATGGAGGCTGTTCTACATAAGCCTCAACTCTAAAGTTATAGATTCATAGATGTTCTTAGTTCCACCTCCTTTATACAACTGATCACCTGATTGTTACAATACTGAGCCAGAGCTTGATGCTTCAGAATGGTTAGTCTTTACATGTTGAAGATCTCTGCTAGATGACTTGTGCTTATCATGACATCTAGCACATCTTTGCCTTTATAAAAAACAGTATTTTGCCATTTTTTCGGCAGGTTTTTTTTTCTGTTATTTTTGTTAAGAGATCCCCCTTCTCTGTGATCATCCTTTCTCTCCTTTTAAATTACAACGGCTAGTCCATTTCTGAACAGTTCTGAAGAATTGCAGCAGCTCATTTTTTTTTTTGGCGGTACGTGGGCCTCTCACTGTTGTGGCCTCTCCCGTTGCGGAGCACAGGCTCTGGACGCGCAGGCTCAGCGGCCATGGCTCACAGGCCTAGCCGCTCCACGGCATGTGGGATCCTCCCAGACTGGGGCACGAACCCGTGTCCCCTGCATCGGTAGGTGGACTCTCAACCACTGCGCCATCAGGGAAGCCCGCAGCTCATGTTTTTGTTCTCAGTTTTGCTGGCAGCCTGGTCAGGGATGGGTGCAGCATTGCTGCCAACAGCCCACGGTGACCCTGTACATAGAGGGGCCAGGGGATAGGGGTGCCTCTGGGTTAGGGCAGTGCACACCCTCCGTGGAGCTGCGGTGGAGAGAGGAGCCCAGAGCTAGACAAGGAGATCACAGAGCTGCACAGGAGGGTGGAGTGTGTGGAGGTTCTCCTGAGCGGGTCCTTCCTGCCCAGTGAGTCTGGCCACCAGGCAGGTGTCAGCTCCCAATCCATTGCTGGAAGGAGAGATGGGGGAGAATAAAACTTGGTTTGTGTGATGGCATCAAACTAATTCTAATTTTGAATTTAAAAAATCCATGCTCTGACCCCTGAAGCACAAAAGAATGGATTTAAAACCCAGGCAGAGAACAGCCTCTTCTGTTACTAAAAGAAACTGCAAGTTGATTTCTCCCTCAGACACTACTTGTCATGTCTTCTGCATGTCCCAGACAGACAAGCCTCTCACTGAAGCTTCTTGGGAGGAACCAGGGTCTCCCAGCTCACAGGTGAGGGCAGCCAGTCCTGGTCTCCAGGTCCTGGGTGTGCCTTTTTTGGTCCCTCCCCAGCAGGGGGTGCAGGTGATCCTCCTTGGGTGCATTCAGTGTCTGGAGCCAGAAGGAGGCCAGATGTCTCACTGAGTGCCTCCCTGAGGGTCTCCAGCACTGGGAGCCACTCTCTGAGACGTCTGTGCTCAATGTCAATGGGAGTGAAGTGTCTACAATAATTTTCCTGTGTGGATCCTGGGATGCTGTGCTGTTCCTTCCTTAGTGGCACCTCCTGGGGATAGAAGGGGGTCGGGTGGGGATCGGGGGAAAGTGGAGAATGGAGGCAGGTGGGGATGGGGGACAGGTGGAGGCACTGTCTGCACTGTGAGGACCCACAGCCTGTGTGAGCCAAGCCAGGGAGGGTGACCCCGGCTTCCAAAGACAGGCAGCAGTCAGGGCTTTAGTAGAAAGTGGCAGCATGCTTTATGTGCCTTTACACACTTTCCTGAGGGTGATATAAAAGTGTGTGACCTGGTTGGGCAAGAATTCATTCTTTTATCCAGCCATGCTGACTTCTTTAGAGGAACTTGGATAGCTTTGGGGCACCTGGGTCACACTCCCCTCCAAAAAGGGACGTTGCCACCAAACACCCCGGGGAGGGATGGGTTCTGGGAATGAAGAGGGCTTCCCTGGCCCAGCATGGGGCTGAAGCCGGCAGTGGGGGAAGTCTCTGTGGCTTCACACAAAGAACTGCAGGAAGGCAGCCTGTTCCACTCCTCACCTGCCACTTAGGTCACAGGGAAGGAGGATTACAGGGAAGGAGGATTATAGTAATGAGTGTTCTTGTTACTAATACAAAGCTACTGCTATTACAATTAATCAACCAACAAACCACCCATCATTATTGAGCACCACTGTCTACCAGGCAATTGATAAGCATTTTACAAGCATCACTAATGTAACCTTCATAACAGCCACGTGACACATGCTCTTCTTTTCACAGACAGGACACTGAAGCTCAGAGAGGTTAAGTGACTCCTGCAGGGTCACATAGCAGAAGCGTCTGATTTCAGAGCCTTCTGCTGCAACCTCTATTGCAGGGTGGTAGCTGACCTGATCCATGCTTGCTGGGGTTCCTCGAGCTTGAGGCCAAACATGATGAGTCATGGAGAGTGAAAGCCCTTCACTGCCTATGGTGACGTCTCCTCTGTCCCAGACGTACTTTCTCTAGGACCTCATTTCTTTATTTCTGCTACAGCTTAGGGACAAAGGCAAGTTCTTTGTTGAAAAGCTGCCAGATGTGGCCTTGCTCCTCCAAATGTTTGGTGTACCTGCAAAGTAAACATTCATTTTCTCCCTCCTTTGCTTCAGAAGCTGCCTTCTGTTTCTCTTACCCCACCACCCAGAGCAGCGATGGCCCTGTGCTTCAGCATGGGTGGAAACTTGCTTGGCCCCTTTTTCACTTGGGGCACATTTTACTGGCTTCCTGTCTCTTCTAGAACCCAGTATCTAGACCTCAGGATGGCCACAGTTTCTACTTTGAAGGCCAGTCTTCATTGAACTTTAGTTATTGCTGACAGCTCTGTGTTGAAATGACCCTGAGACATGGTAGGATGGAGTTCTGGGTTCCATTGTTAATGTCTGTCATGGTCAAAGGATGGGAGGTGGTGGCAATTGTACTGATAGGCTATGGCCCTTTCTAAGAAGTGACAAGCTTCAGTGAGGTGTAGGAAAGTAGGTCATTCATCAAATTACTGCCATAATGTCTTTGGAAATGATGGCCAAATGAGCCCCCACTGTCTGCTTTAATCATCTCTCCTGGACAAGTGTCATGGTAACAGGGAACCTGGGTTTGCAACTGGCATGGAGCAGCAGCATCCACGCAAACATTGGGAAGTGAATACCCATATGGTGACATCTTAGTTCCTGTGAGGACTATGCCCCTCAGTCCCAGGGGCACAGGGGACCTGGAGCAGCCCTTGTCCCAGCTTCATCATCACGTCCACATTGCTTCAACCACAAGTCCGGAAGTCAGGGCCGCGTCCTGGGAGCTCTGGCTCCTTTCTGCTTACTTCCCCCTCTTGAGAGCATTCCATCTGTTCTGATTCCCCGCCATTTTAGCATCAAATATACAGAAACATTGAGAATGAGCACCCAGACACCTACCACTGGATTCTACAAAGATATTGAACTTCTTTTGTTTTTGTTTTCCATATCTAGGCATCCATCTCCATATTGATCCACCTCATATTTTTAATTAATTAAACTCCATACTTTATTTGGATTTTTGAATTTTTAAATTGTGGCAAAATACACATAATATAAAACTTACCGTGTTAACTATTTTTTTTTTTTTTTTTTTTTTTTTTTTTTTTATGCGTTACGCGGGCCTCTCACTGTTGTGGCCTCTCCCGTTGCGGAGGACAGGCTCCGGACGCGCAGGCTCAGCGGCCATGGCTCACGGGCCCAGCCGCTCCGCGGCACGTAGGATCCTCCCAGACCGGGGCACGAACCCGCGTCCCCTGCATCGGCAGGCGGACTCTCAACCACTGCGCCACCAGGGAAGCCCCGTGTTAACTATTTTTAAACGTACAGTTTAGTGGCGTTAAGTACATTCACATGGCTGTGCAACCACCACAACGTCCGTCTCCGGAACTTTTTCATCTTCCCAAACTCAAACTCTTTCCCTATTAAACACTAAGTCCCCATTCCCTCTCCCCACTACTAAGCACTATCTTACTTTCTGTGTCTATGACTTCACTACTCTAGGTCCCTCATATGAGTCCCTCATATGAGTCCTTCATACACATACATGTCTTTTTGTGACTGGCTGATTTCACTCAGCATGATGTCCTCAAGGTTCATCCATGTTGTAGCATGTGACATGGTTTCCTTCCTTTTTAAGGCTGAATAATTTTCTATTGCATGTGTATACCACATTTTCTTATCCATCTCTCTGTCGATGAACACTTGGGTTGCTTCCATATCTTGGCTATTGTAAATAATGCTGCTATGAATATGGGTGTACAAATATCTTTTCAAGTCCCTGCTTCCCCTTCTTTTGGGTATGTACCTAGGAGTGGAATTACTGTGATCCACCTCATTTTTTGAAGCATTTCAAAGAAAGTTACAGACATCCATTCACTCCACCAGAACACTTCATCATGCATACTTCTACTTTACAGTTCTCTCTTTTTCTCCTTCACAAATCTTATCTAAACCGTCCAATGAGTTTTGACAAATGCATACACCTGTACAACTCAAACACCACCGAAATACGGAACATCTCCATCACTCCAGTAAGTTCCATTATGTCAGAGTGTGTTTGTGTACACACTGTAGGGAATTTTTTATTTATACTGATTTCAGAAGGTGAGAAGACCGAGATTTCTGATCAGATGATACAAAGGTAGAATTAAAGGCAGCTTTGATAGCTATTACATGTGCCTTGTCATCACAGTCCACCAACTTTCACAAAATATCTTTCTGGTTAGTTTTGTTGTGGGTTTAGTTTAGTTAAGGTACTAAACTCTATATGCTGTGTATGTATGGGTTAGGTTGAATGTGTGCTCCTCCCCCCAGACTCCTGGTACCTGAGAATGTGACCTTATTTGGAAATAGGGTCACTGCAAATGTAATTAGTTAAGATGAGATCATACTGGAACAGGGTGAGCTCTAATCCAATATGAGTGGTGTTCTTAAAAGAAAACATTAGGACACACTGGGGGAAGGCAGTCACGTGAAGTCAGAGAGACCAGGAGAAGGTGACCATGTGAAGACCTAGACAGATATTGAGGGATGTGGCTACAAGCCAAGGAACAACAAGATGCTGGAAGAGGCAAGGAAGGATGCTCCCCTAGAGACTTCAGAGGGTTCACAACCCTGTTGACACCTTGGTCTTGGACTTCTGGCCTCTAGAACTGTGAGAGTATAAATTGCTATTGTTTAAGCCACTAGGTTTGTGGTACTTTATTTCTGCAGCTATAGGAAACAAATACAATGACTGACCATGATGTGTTGAAGCTAACCTCAGAGAGGACCCAAAAAGGGCTTTCTTGGTTTTTGTCCAACAGACATGGAGGAGTTGTTACTTTTACATTAAAAACAAATAAAATAAAAACCTTGTGAGAATTCCACAGGTTGAGGAAATCTAATCACAGGACTACAAATACAGTGGCTTAGCAGTATAATTCTATGTTAATTGACTCACTGTTGTCCAAATTCATCGGGTATTTATGTTCTTAGATATCTCCATCCCCATGTCCTGTCCTGAGTTCCTGACTATGAGAGAACTTTTGTCCAAATGTAAAATCCCTGCAGACACTCAGAGTGTGTGGCCACACACAGACGTGCCATGCTCTACTTTTGTTATTTTACTACTGACATCCTTCTGAATGGTCCACGTTATCTTATTACCTTTTCTTTAAAATCTTCAATAATGAATAAAAGTGAGCAAGAGCTGGTAAAACAAGTCTAGTCTCTCTCCAAATTGCAGAGACTTCCTTAAACGGGGAGATGATACATTTTCACAAACCGCCCTCCCTTCTGCCCACAGAAACTAGTGGAAAAGATGCCCAAAAATATCACACAAAAGAAATAAGTTATGTTTGGATCTGTCTGCCCTGCTGGGTTGTGGGGCAGGTGCTGCTAGGCCTCAGATCCTGCTCTGGGGGCTGGCAAGGAGGTGGCCAGCCTGTGAGCAAGGAGATGTCACCATGAAACCAAGCAGACCTATGTAGAGGCCTTCCCAGTGACAGAATCCCCAGAGTTCCCTGCTTACTGATGACTAGGAAAAACACTGTGGGAATATACTGTGGCATCCTAAGCCATCGATGAGTAGAGAAAGAAACAAGCCTCAGCAGCTGATGATTGGAGAAACAAAGGAATGCAGAAACAAAGATGAGGCAGTCAGGCACAGAAATAACCATAACTTAAACAATAGATCAGCTCCAAGGACTCCTAGTCCTGTCTCAAAGGTAAAGTCTAATGCACATTCCTCAGTTGTCTTACAGAAACAAGATCTCAATCAGATGGAGAGTGGTGACCATGAGGAGACTGCTCCGGACCAGCTGGAACCTGAAGATTGACAATGCCCGTGACCTTACCTGGTTACCTCACCACCCACCAAACAGAAAATTGTGCACAAGCTGATTATTGTTCCCCATGACCCTCTCCCTCACTCTGTCTTTATGAAGTCTTCCCTGAAAGCCATCTGAGACTATGGGTCTTTTGAGCATTAGCTACCTGTTCTCCTTGCTTGATGCCTTGCAATAAATGTTATACTTTCTTTAACCACAACCAAGTGTCAATAGCAAACCCAAGTTTGGTTCAGTAACAAGCCTAGAAAATGGGTCTCTTGTTGTGGACTTAGATGGTGTTGCCCCAGAATACTATATAGATACACATACACAAACATACATATACACTGTGGATTCACTGTGTTGTCCACTTTACTCCTGGCAGGTTTGTGCCCCCACCATCCCACCCACACTGTCCCAGTCAGGACACACAGCACAAAACCTGCCATGGACCACAGGTCAGGACATGCTGACCACCAGCTATGTGAAATGTTCCAATAAAGAAATTCTCCATTCAACCTGTGGGCCCTGTGGGCAATTCTGACTGCCAACCCTCTGAGATCTCCGCAGGGGCCGAGGGAAGGCTCCATGTCAGCCGCATGGGTTCCTACAACAGGATTTTGTGGATCCTTTCGTGATTCTGAACTTGGGATGTTTCTTAGTATTAACAGCAAAATGTCTTCCTTTATTATGGGCAGAGGATGAGCCCATGATATCATTGTCATGTGTGAACCAGCATCACCACATGGAGGGGTGTCTGTGGACCAAGATTGTTCTGTGTTTGTGGGATTTTAGCTTCACTTTGGATTCTTCTTTTTTACTTAGTATATCTTCACAAAACTCACCTATAAAATGATGCAGTTATACTTTATGTAATTTCAAAATTACATATTACATATAAAATTTATGTATTTTTACATAAAATAAAAAGTTAGGTTTCCTGGAGGAAATTGTCTCATCATGCTGGCCACCCTCTGTGCCTCGTTCATGCACCTTGGGGCCAGAATGCCCTGCAAGCAGGACAGCTCTCCACCACAGCATGGCTGACGTTCATGCACAGAGTCATGGAATGCAATTTAAAAATTGAAACTGTGAGTTAACTAACTGGGAAATGGCGATGACATCCTGGCATTTGGGGGTATGTTTCAAAATGATTTTGTCAATTTAGGATGGAATTCTAACCCCAAGGGGGTTGGGGCCATGAGCAGGGGTTGGGGCCATGAGCAGGATTTGGTAAAAATACAAGTGAGCCCCTGACACTGTGGGAAAGGTCAGCAGCTCAGTGTGTTTCCCAGGATAGTCCCTCCCAGGCCTCAGCTGCCAGCCTGAGGGGGAAGCGTGAGCAGTTCCATAGAGGAGGGAATGCTAGTGTCGGCTAGTAAACACGGCAAATGAACAAAAGTGTGTGCTTTTAATGTAAAGCTGTCCCCTCAACCCTCCAAAAATCTGACTTTGGGAGAGCAAGGAGCTGGGCCGTCGGGAGACCTGGGGTACCCCCATTCCCAGCTCACATTTGAAACATGTTTAATGTTGGACATGATGCAGCACTTGAGTGTTTGGAGAGGAAATGAGATGCTGTGTTTGAAGCCTTGTGACCCCTCTGGGCATCAGTGTGTAGAGTGACAGTGGCCCCAGGCAACACGGTGTGTGGGGGGCCTCTCTCCACACACCTCTATAATTTCTCAGGAAGCGGGTACACACACAAGGATACTTGGGTGTGTAGGCATTCTGGAGTCAAAAAGTTGAAAGTCATGATAAAAATGACCCTTCAGGCATCACAGTGAAGCCGTTGACTGACGCTGGGGGCTGTGTGTCCCCTCGGCCACTCCCATGGTGTTGATCTGGCTGGTCATTCAGCTCTGCAGGCCAAGAGCACTCAGCTCTGCAGAAGTGATGGGGGACCCTTCTGTGAGGGTTTATAGAACATGAATGAGACACAAAACACCCCCTGCCTGTGACATTTTGAAAGTAAGTGAGATAAAGCCAAAGAAGGCGAGATTGGTGACATCTTTTATTCCTGTGATTCTGTGAAGCAGGAAGAAGTGCGGAGAATTGTGCAGGCTCAGAACTGGACGAATCTGCACTGGGGATGCCCGTACATGTTCCTACATCTTTTGACACGTCTGTCCAGGCAGACTGGGGAGTGAGCCAAGAAATTGCCTTCCTTTTGAAAAAAATGCCCCCCCACAAAAAAAAGAAAGAAAAATGTGTGAAACCAACCAACTGAAAAACACAAGCAAGGCCCTTGAGCCAAGAGTGTAAATATCAAAGGGAAAGTGGGTCTTCCTTCCAGCCCTGAGACCCCACCATCAGCCCCTTCAGCCATTGCTGTCATAGTTCTTGAGGCACTCGGAGCCCCACAGGCTCTTGGGGGTGAGATTGGTAGGCAACAAATGGCTTTCCTTTGCCCTGAGAAGGGGACCCTGTATAAGGGAAGAGAATGGTTAGAGCCTCATGCTTTGTTTTCTTATCAAAAAAATGACTCAGTTTTCCTGGTGGTCAGAGCCAAAAAGGAATAATAAGATTTCATCATTTCAAGAGCTTGTTTCATAAGTGGGAACACAGCACGTACACACAATATTGGGATACAGTTTTGGGGATCCTTAGAGATCCTCTACCAGCAGGGGGCCCATAACTCCAGGTTAAGAACACCCCAGGAGAAAATTTTGCAAAGTGCAGGAAATAAAGCCAAACCACATTCCCACTTCCACCATCATAAACAGGCTGCTTTTCCTTTCAGTTTCCTTTAGCGTTTGTGCTTTCAAAGCCCCTCCCCATCAATGTTCTTCACAAACTCTTTTTAATAGCTGTGTAATACTCTACTGCTGAAGCATAGTTTTCTGTTGGGTATTTAGACTGTTCCCACTTTTGACCATTAGAAATAGCACTGTTGTAACATTTCGGGATACAGTTTTGTCTCTTTTTCACTTAATTTCCTTTGAGTATATTCCTAGAAGTGGGATGATTAGGTCAGAGGATTTAAAGAATTTTTCATGTCCTTGATACATAGTGTTAAATTCTGATTTTCAGACACGTTGTTTTGATTACAATTTCATTATCGGCAGAGCAAGGAAGTGGGGTCAGCTGACCTGTAAGAAGCCAGGGTACCGATGGGGGGAGGGTGCAACCTTTAGTTGCTGAGAGTGATTGCTGAAAGGTACCCAACTATGTCCTGCACTCATGTTCCCAGTGGGAAAATGGAAAGTGTCCCTCACTGCCCTGCTGCCCCTTGAGGAGGCTAAAAGTTGCTCAGTAATGTGTTGACTGTAATGTATTTTCTGGAAGCTTGACTCCTTCTTCTCAACTGGAGAGGTCTCTTCTGGTAGTCATTAGCTAAGTTACTATTTAAACTTAAATTCATTAAAATGAAATAAAATAGAAAAACCCAGCTCCTCAGTTGCACTCAGTAGCCCTATGGACAGCATGGTACAGAACATTTCTATAACCTCAGAGGCTTCTTTTGGACAGTGCTGGTCTACCAGCTCCAGTTCCGGGGCGTTCTCTCCTGAGCTTACTGCCCAGTGGTTCCTCTGCACTGGGTGACAGAAACTCTAACTGTTGCCATCGAGGATGAAGGCTATTACTCTCACCCTGTCCTCACATTGCTAGCTTGTGTAGATGAGTATCCCATGGCTGCCTCTGATGGATGGAAGCTAGTCACATGCCCACATCCTAACTGCAAGGGAAGCTGAGCAATACATTTAAAAGAAAATTTGGCTTCTTTTCTGGTAAGAATCACATTTGGGAAACCTTCAAGTTGTAGAGAGATGGGAGAATGTGAATGGCAGTTAGATGTTCACTGCATTGCCTGTTTTCTCTGTTAGGATCAGGGCCACCTCTGTATGCTCCCATTTGCCTGTCAACCACAGAAAGTAGACTCTTTCTCCCCCAAAATCCATTGAACATCTTGGAAATTTTGTTAAGAGTTACAACATCCTCACCTGAACTTGTTAGATGCAACAGAATACTGAGCTTAACATCGGCTAAGTCTATAAAGAACAGAGAAAACGTCTGTTGTTAGCACATTTAGGGACTGGAACATCTCTGGAAGCCTGTCATCACTCTTCTTACACAGAGTCTTGCACAAGATGTGCAAAAGCATGCATGATCAATGGCAGGATGCAGTATGAATTTGCTCAGTACCCCAGGAACATTTGTTTTGGTGAGCTACTCTTCATTGGGGAATTCCCTATCTTAACCTAAAATACACATAAGATGGGCAAGGGAAAATGGGACAGGCAAAGATGCCTGGGGTGGCTCTTAGTGTGACAGCTGATGCTTCCTGGGCCAAGTGCCACGGTTTCCTCACCATTTAGTTTTTTAATTTTTTTTGCATTTTAAAGCTTATTACTATGTTCAGTTGCAATGATTTTTAAAATGTTAAACCAACCTTACATTCCTGGTAGACCCAAATTGACATAATGTATTTTCTCTTTTATACATGATTAGCTTTGATTTGCTAAAATTTTGTTTAGAATTTTTGCATTTATATTCATGTAGAATATTGATCTTTAGTTTTATTTTCTTGTAATATCCTTGTCTGGTTTTGGTATTAGGGTAACTGGCCTCATCGAATAGGTTAGGATATATTCCCTTCTGTTTAATTTTCTGGAGTTTCCTTTGTAGGAACAGTTTTAACCACAAATTCAGTTTCTTCATGTGGGAGTGCCTTGGCCAAGCTTCATGACAACGGGATTGCTTTCAAGATTTAAATTAAACAGTAAGCTAATGTGGAAGCCAGTCATCACATTCTGTCATTCCGGGCAGACTCCAGAGATTCTAAGTCTCTGAATCTACTCAGATAGAATAGTGAGTTTTATTTGTTTTGACTATATTGCTTTTATTTATTTTATTTCTATCAGGTTATCTCTTTCTTCTTGAGTGAGCTTTGGCAGCTTGTGAATGTTAAGGAATTTGTCCACATTTAAGTTATCATATTTATTCACATAAAGTCATTCATAGTTTCTCCTTATAGTTCTTTTAATATATGTGGAATCTGGGATGATGTCATTTCTCTCATTCCTGATACTGGCAATTTGTGTCTTCTCTTTTAGTTGAATAATTAAGGAAAATGCCTTATTTTGTTATTTTAGTGGTTGCTTTGGGTTTGTGGTTTATTTATCAGGGTCTACTTTCAAGTGATGTTATACCACTGCATGTATAATATAAGAATGCCACAGTAATATACTTTCATTTCTCCCCTCCCACCCTTTATAGATTTGCCGCCATACATTTTCTAATACATGCTATAAATCTCAAAATCTATAGTTTTTATTTTTGTAGAAGCAAATATCTTTTAAAAAGATGTAAACAACAAGAAGCAACCATATATTTTTACTCATGTAGATATCATTTCTGGTGCTTTGTCCCTTTGTCAGATGCCTGTTTCCATCTAATATAATAACCTGTCTGCCTGAAGGATGCCCCTTAACATTTCTTGATGTATGAGTCTACTAATGAGGTATTCTTTCAGCCTTTGTAAATCTGAAATGCACTGAATTTTGCATTTTAAAATTAATGATATTTTTAATGGATAGTGAGTTCTAGATTAACAGATTTTTTCCCCTTCAATACTTTCATGATGTTACTTCACTGTGTTCTTATTTGCGTAGTTTTTACTCTTATACTTATCTTTTCCCTCTGTACATATTGTTTTCTTTTCCCTCTGACTTAAGATTTTATTCTTGCCACTGATTTCAAGCAATTTAATTATGGTGTGTCTTGGTGTGATTTTCTTCATGTTTCTTGCGCTTGAACTTCACTGAGTCTCTAACATCTGTGGATTTTCATCAACTTTGAAAAAAAGAAGTCCGCCATTTCTTCAAATATTTTTTTCTGTTCTCCCAGTCCTGTCTTCTTCAGGACCTCCAATTAAATGTATACTGCATCTTTTGAAGTTGTCCCACAACCTACTGATTCTTTCTGATTTCACTCTTTTATTTTTATTTTTTGCAGTTTGAGTTTGGATAATTTCTATTGCTATGCCTTTAAAGTCACTAATCTTTTCCTCTGCAATGTCTAATCTACTGTTAATTTCATCCAGTTTATTTTTTCTCTCAGACATTATAGTTTTCATGTCAAAAAGTTTGAATTAGGTGATTTTTAAATATATTTTCCAAGTCTTAACTTTGAAAACATAAGGAAAACATTTGCAATAACTATTTTAATGGTCTTTTCTGCTAAGTCTTCTATATTAATTCTGGGTTGGTTTTGTTTGATTGGCTTTTCTCCTCATTCTGGAGTGGGAGTGAGAGTACACAAGGTGGATGTGGGGTTTGAAGCTCTGCCTGGGAAGAAATGGCTAGCTGATTTTGAATGGGCACAAAACTTCAACCCCAGGAGCAAAATGAAATGGCTTGGCTGCATCCAGTACAGGCTCCATATGGCCATCTCCTATCTTGCCCTTCCTGACTCATGGGGTAAAGGTGTTCATCCAGGCAGGCAGAGGACCCAGCATTGTCTTGAGAAGGGCAGCCACACAACCTCACCTGGGATATATATAAGGGTATGATCACTGGAATGCAGATGTCAACTTTTTCTCTTCTAAGATGTGCTCACTCACTCCACCCAGCTCAAATTCAGTCACCATAAATGGACAGGGAGCTAATTTTCTCTGGCTTCATCCCAAGGCCAAGGTACTATGTTCCCAAAGTCTAACTTGGCTCAAATATCTCTACCTACTAGGGTTATTTTTCTGCTGCTGTGGTGAAATTGCTATTTTCAGTAGCTGAGAGAAATTCAGAATTTATTTCTCTCAGTGGAAAATCCACTGTGAGGTAGGTGGTGACTGGAAGCTGTTCTTTTTCACTGAATGGGTAGATCCCTGAAAAAATGATCATAATTAATAATATTTTTAAATTATTAACCTTTTCTTACAGGGCACAATCAGTGGAGCAGATATCTATCTGATAGATAGATATCTCTTGTCCATTTAAAAATTCTATACATTTATAACTTTGAGGTGTAATAAAAATGGACAAGGAACCTAGCCAGCAGCAAATGAATACAATTCTAAGAGGGAGATTTATACTGCTTCTGGAAATAAATCATAGCTGATATTCTGGGCTTAGTTTACTCTGAGCATGTGATCTCACTCAATCAGATCATGCTAAATATAGACTTGGAGAGGAGTCGTGGCAGAACATTGATAGAGTCACAAGCTGCCACCTGGGTTTTTCATGTCTTTTTCAGAAAGCGGTGAATTCATCCCAGCATACAGCTTCTTTTAAGATAAAGCAGGAGGATCACACCTGGCTGATTCCTGGAGGGAAGCTCAAACTGCTGTGAAAATATATTCAGAGTTGTATTTGGATTTATAGAATTTTAGGACGAAATTCTACTATCTTTTTACAAAATGCCCCCCCAACCCCACCATACCCTATACCATGCCGTCCATTATAGGATAATTAGCTGTGATTATTCTGACGATGAGAAGCATTAATGATGACTCATTTTACTGATATTTCTCTACATGCCCAGAGGAGTTGATGCAATCTTTCTGGAAAGAAAGACCTTCTTTAGACCTGTAATGTTTATCGAAATATCAGAGAGGTTCAGGATTAGGTAATCTGATTCAAACTTCCCTGTCAGTCTCACTACCACCTCTGGCAAGAACACAACATAAATTCTCCAGGATGGTTGAAGATTCATCCTAATAATCATGCCCTTCAGCAAACAAGTCCCCACAACCCCTCTCACAATCACTTCATTCCTAAACCAGTTCTGCTCTGGGGAAATGATTTTGTGCATCTCATAGAGCCCCTTGTGCTGACACTTGTGTATTTTTCTTTATTCTGTTGTTTTTTATTTTGTTTAATTGAGGTATAATTGACATAGAATTATATTAGTTTCAGGTGTACAGTGTAATGATCTGATATTGTATTTATTCTGTTTTTAATGCATCACTCTAGAATCACAGAGCTCTAGCCCTGTAAGGGAGTTCAGTGTCCAGCCCTGTAATTTAATGGGGGTAGAAGCATGAGTGCAGCAAGGCTGAATTCCCACAGCTAGTTAGGAGCAGAGCAGCTTGGTTTCCTGTGCCTGAAGAGCAATTCTTTTTTACCATATAGGCTTTGTTTGAAGATATGTTTAAATCCCTCCTCAACCTCCATTATTCAAGTTGAGATGATTCTTTAGCCTTTCCTCAGTTTTCCAAACTTGCAGTATTTTCTTCATATTTTCTTCTCTATCTCTGTATAAAGATTAAATTGTGCTATACTGTACTGGTCTCAGAACAATTAGCAGGCTCTACTTTACTATCTGGGATAGTATCCTTAATAATCCATTAATCAAATAAAAATATCATTTGAGTTCCTAAATCACACTGTGTCAGACAGTGATATATGCACTGAAGGTATGAAATGAAAAACACAGTTCATCCTTCAGGGACCTTGGAGCTGTGGAGAAGATATTGATATGCTTAGTGGTTGACTGGAGCTAGGTATGAGGTATGGGATATGTGTGTGTGGGAGGATAGGGGTTGGGGTTTTAGGAGATATTTCTACAAAAAGTGAAGTGTTTTAGCTGGGTCTTGAAGAAGGCATTATCTAGCAGTTAATGGAGCAAATGATTTTTGCCCTTCCAGTATTCAGCACTATTTAAGCACTGAAATAATGCTATTGCATGTGTGTGCATGTGCACTCATGTCCAGGTACATTGTTTGTGTATGTTTTGAATATCATAATTTACAGTAACAAGACCACATCAGTTTTGTAAATATCACTTTGGTTGCAATGTGGAGAATGAATTGAAGGGAGAAGAAGAGGAAAATCTATTTAGGAGACTACAGTAATGGTCCAGGGGAGAGATAATGAAGATTTGGAACAGTGAACCCTTGAAACTTGAGTGTTGAGGAAGAGGCCAGCAATGACTTCCAAGGTTGTGCTTTGGGTGACTGTGTTGGATTGCTTAAGAATAGATTTGTAGTTATTCTGTTAAATATATTAGACAATTTAGGCAGAGTAGAAGGTTTGACATAGGTGACGAGGAATCCAATTTTAGCCATGTTGAACTTGAATAATTCAGTTTGCATTGTCCAGAAAGACACATGGTTCTGGAGAGCAAGGGAGAAGCCTGGGTTAGAAATATAAGATAAGTGGTATATAGACCAGGGAGTGGATGACTATGTCCCGGGAAGTATTAGGAAGTATGAACAGAAGGTCACTTCTCCAAGGTCAGACAAGAAGAGGAAAGAGACTGAAGAGAAATGCCTGGATAGGAAAGAGGAGAACTGAAAGCAAGTGGTCAATAGGGTCTCATGTCCTCAAAGCTTCAAGAAAGAGAAAGACTAAAATATATGTATAAAATTCTGAAATGAAAATGTAATTGGTTAACTTGGAGCAGTTTCTTGATGGAGTGGAAAGCCCTGAATCTTGAATGCACCATATTAAGTATTGAGTTTCTTCTTTTATTTTATTAATAGAGCATATTATTTTGACTGATTTTCATATGTTGAACCACCCTTGCATTATAGAGGTTAATCTCACTTGATCATAGGATATAATCCTTTTAATATGATCCTGAATTCAGTATGCTAATATTTTGTTGAGTAGTTTTTCTTTTTTTTCGGCTGGGTCGGGTCTTTGTTGCTGCATGCCGGATCTTCGTTGAGGCATTTGCGATCTTTCGTTGCAGCGTGCAGGCTTCTTTCTCTTTGCAGCATGTGGGCTCCTGGGAGGGTGGGCTCTGTGGTTGTGGCATGCGGGCTCTCTCATTGAGGTGCGCGAGCTCAGTAGTTGTGGCGCTTGGGTTTAGTTGCCCAGTGGCATGTGGGATCTTAGTTCCCCAACCAGGGATAGAACCCACGTCCCCTGAATTGAAAGTTGGATTCTTTACCACTGGACCACCAGGGAATTCCCTGCATATATTTTTATTAGAAGTATTAGTCTGTAGATTTCTTTTCTTGAGATTCTTTGCTTTTGGTATCATGATAATGCTGACCTCATAGAATGAGTTAAGAAGTATTCCCTCTTTTTCTATCATTTTGAAAACATTAGCTATTAATATTAATTCTTCTTTAAAAATTTGATAGAATTCACCAGTGGAACCATCTTGCCCTGGGGTTTTCTTTATTGGAAGCTTTTGGATTGCTACTCAATCTTTTTACTTGTTATGGGTCTATTCAGATTTTCTATCATCTCTTTCTGAGTCAGTTTTGGTAGTTTGTAAGTTTCTAGAAATATGTGCATTTCATCTAGGTTACCTGATTTGTTGCATAAACTTGTTCATAGTATTCTTTAATAATATTTTTTATTTCTGTAAGGTTAGTAGTAACATTCGCTCCTTAATTACTGATTTTGTTAATTTGAATCTGCTCTCTTTTTTCTTGGTCATTCTACACTAAAGTTTTGTCAATTTTGCTGATCTTTTCAAAGAACCAAATTTTAATTTCATCTATTTTCTCTATTGTTTATTTAATTTATACTTGCTATAATATTTATTTCCTTTCTTTCTTTCTCTTTTTTTTGTTTTGGTCAGTTTGCTCTTTGCTTTCTAGTGTCTTAAAGTGGAAAGTCAGGTTACTGATTTGAGATTTTCGTTTTTAATGTAGGCATTTACAGTTACAAATTTACAGCTTTTGATATCCCACATGTTTTGGTATGTTGTTTTTTGTTTTAATTCACCTTATAATATTTTCTAATTTCCATTGTGATGTTTTTCTTGACTTCTTGAAACCAAGCTTTTTAGGAGTGTCTAATTTTCACTATTTGTAAATTTTCCAAATTTTCTTCTATAATTTTAAATTTTATTTTATTGCAGTTGGAGAATATAGTTTGTATGTTTCAATATAACTGAGACCATTTTATGAACTAACATGTGATCTTTCCTGGAGAGTAGTCATTTGAAAGAATGTATATTCATCTGTTGTTGGGTAGAGTGTTCTATAGATGTCTTTTATGTCTAGTTGGATTAGAGTGTTGTTCAAGTTCTCTATTTCCTCTTTGATCTTTTGTCTAGTTGTTATAGTCATTATTGGAAGTGGGTATGGAAGTCTTCAACTATTATTGCTGAATTGTCTTCTCTCCCTTCAATTCTGTCAGTTTTTGCTTCATGTTGGAGCTTTGTTGTTTTGGGAGCTCTTTTATGTGCATATATGTTTATAATTGCTATCTTCTTGATGAATTGACCCTTTTATCATTAGAAAATGCCTTTTTTTTGTCTCTTGTAACAACTTTTTAAAAAATTGAAGTCTGTTTTGTCTGATATGATTATAGCCACTCCAACTCTCCTTTGGTTATGTTTGCATGGAATATCGTTTTCCATCATTTTACTTACAATGTATTTGTGTCTTTAAATCTAAAGACAGCCTCTTGCAAAGAAGTGAAGATAGCAAGATGGTAGAATATGAAGTATTCAATCATCCTCCCTCAGCAATAATAATTTAGTAACCATCTACGGACAAAAGGGCCCTTGTGGGAATTTTGAGATCCATGTAGGAGATTTGGAAACCCTGGTGGAGTCCAAGCCTGAGGAGAGGCATTTTTAGAAGGCAGGCCTGAATCCTGGTGGCTGACTTGCTGACCTTGGTCCCAGCTACAGACCTGGAAACACCACCACCCATTAGAATTGGCTATAGCCACATTTGGCCTTGGTCCTGCTACCAAGACCATAATATGTCAAAGATTCAGGAGGAGTCATGTCCCCTTGTGCCTTGATAAATGGCTTGCAGATCTCTGTCTGGATATGGACTATGAAGTGACTCATGACCCAGCTCCAGCCCCTCTTGGCAGTGATCTAAGAGTTACTGGAGTCCCTCCCAGCTGCAGTTCATGAGTAATCCTGCTGGTACAGGGAGCCAGCAGGAGACACTTCTGTTTGTACACTGGGAGATCTTGAAAGGGATCTATACTCAGCTCCAATCCCTCTCATTTACAGCCCACAAGCAGACTTGTTGGCCCAGGAACCTGTCAGGAAACCCAGGGACCCACTGGCTCCCACCAGTGTGCCTGGAGACAGGCAACCCAACCTTCATCATCTGACAACAGAACTTCAAATGAAACTATGATTCAGCTCCAAACCCTACCAGCCATATCCATGAGCAGTTCTCTTCACCAAGACACCCATAATGAGACAAACCCACCCATGCCCCCAGAGCACCACTCTACTGAACAAAGTCCTGGAAGCAATCCCATCAACCTAGGGACCAGGCAAGATCCATGCCCACATGAGTTCCTGGTAACAAACCCACTAACTGCAGACCCAGCAACAGCATCATGACCTGGCTCCAATTCAGCACAAGTGTGATTCTGGAGATAATCTTACCAGCCTGGAAACCAACAGGAGAAGGTCTTTACCAAAGACCAACAGGAGAAGGTCTTTACTGCCAAAACTAGTCAGTAAAGATTGGAAGCAGTATATGCTCCTTCAAATGCATAGACATCAATGCAAGGCTACATGTATCATGAAGAATCATGCAAATATGACACAACCAAAGGAAAACTAAAGCTTCAGTAACTGACTCCAAAGAAATGAAGATCTACTAATTGATTGACAAAGAATTCAATATAACAATCTTAAGGAAATTCAATGAAATGCAAGAGGACACAGACAGCTAAATGAAATCAGGAAAACAATGTATGAACAAAATGAGAAGCTTAATAAAGAAATAGAAACCATGGGGAAAAAAACCAAACAGAAATCCTGGAGCTGAAAAATACAATGACAGCATTAAAAAAAAAATTAACAGAGAGTTTCAACATCAGATTCAATCACACAGAAGAAAAAATCAGTGAACTTGAAGTCAGGCTGTTTGAAATTAGCCAGTTTGATCAATAAAAGGAAAAAACAATTGAAAGAGTGAAGAAAACCTACATGAATTATGGGACATCAGCAAGTGAATGATATTTGCATCATGGATGTCCCAGAGGAAGAGAGAAAGAAAATGGGTAGACAGCTTATTTTTAAAAAAGAGCTGAACACAACAATGTAAAGCAATTATACTTCAATAAAGATGTTAAAAAAAATAGCTGAAATATTCCCAAATCATGGGAGAGATATGGACATCCAAGTACATGAAGCTCAAAGGACCCCAAGCAAGGTCAACCCAAAGAAGATCATCTGAGACACATTACAGTCAAAATGTTGAAAGTCAAAGACAAACAGAGAATTTTGAAAGCAGCAATAGAAAAATGACTCTTCACATACAAGGGAACCCCATAAGGCTATCAGTGGATTTTTCAGCAGAAAACTTGCAGACTAGGAGGGAATAGGATAATATATTCAAAGTACTGAAAGAAATATCTTGTAAGCCAGGAATATTATACCTGGAAAAACTGTCACTCAGAAAAGAAGGAGAAATAAAGACATCCCCAAACAAACAAAAACTAAAGCAATTCACCACCACTGGACATGGCTTACAAGAAAAGCTTGCAAGGGAGTTCTTCGAGTTGAAAAGAAAAGACACTAAGTAAAAACATAAAAAAAGATTAAAATATAAAACTCACTTGTAAAGGTAAATATATAGTCAAATTCAGAATACTGTATACTGTAATGGTGGTATATAAATTATTTTTTGTTTCTATTAAAGTTAAAAGACTTTAGTATTAAAAATAACCATGGCTACAATAATTTGTTAATAGATGCACAATATAAAAAGATGTAAACTGAGACATCAATAACGTAAATGGTGGAGGGAGGACAAGTAAGAGCATAGAGCTTTTGTATAAAATTGAAGGTAAGTTATTTTCTTAAAATATACTGTTATATCTGTAATATATTTTATGTAAGCCTCATGGTAACCACAAAGAAAAAAACCTCTAATAGATACACAAAAGAGACAGAGAAAGGAATTATCTCTACAAATATAAAAGCAAAACAAACAAACAACCAAAAACCCACAAAGGAAGATGTGAAGAGAAGAAAGGGGCAAAGGAACTATAAAACAGTCAGAAAACAATTAACAAAATAGAAACAGTAAGTTCTTACCTAACAATGAGTACTTTAAGTGTAAATGGATTAAATTATCCAATCAAAAATAGTGACTGAATGGATTAAAAAACAAAGATCCAACAACATGCTGCCCACAAAAGACTCACTTTAGCTTTAACGACATGCTTAAGATGAAAGTGAAGGAATAAAGAACGATATACCATGTAAGTGGTGACCAAATGAAAGCAGAAGTGGCTATACTTATATCAGGTAATATAGGTTTTCAGTCAAAATTGGTCACAAGAAACAAAGAAGGTCACTATATAGTGATTAAGGGGTCAGTTTATCAAGAGAATATAACAATTGTAAATATATACATGCACCCAATAATGGAGCACCTAAATACTTAAAGTAAATATGAACAGAACAAAAGAGAGTAATAGACAGCAATAAGGGACCTCAAAACCCCACTTTCAACATTGGCTAGATCATTCAGACAGAAAGTCAATAAGATAACAGCCAACTCGAATAACACTATGGACCAAATGGATGTAATAGACGTATACAGAATATTAACATCAACAGTACATAAGTCCCCTACATAACGAAAATTCAAGTTGTGAACTTCCAAAGATGTGAATGTGTGTTTGCATGTCCAATCACGTAAGTCAGTTCACATGTCTGGCATTCATTGTCACATGTGTGCATTCTCTACAAATGGTTGGTTGTACTTTTGTGTACCATATTTGAGGAGGCAATGTTTGTTAGTTTTTGAGGCACAGGGCCTGAACGTAGAATGGCACACGAATGTTGCAGCAACCATTCAGAATGCAATCCAGTGCTACCTTGTCATCTATGATGAGAAAAAAAGAGCTACTACTCAGACATCACTGGATCGGTTTTACAAGAGGGTAGATAGAGTTGAATCCAGCAAGGAACCAGAACCTGTGCCATCAATGTCAGGCATGAGTGAAATTGCACCTTGCCCTCTGTCTCCTATTGCTGATGATCCTTCAGCTCTACCATCTCCCACCTCCTCTACCTCCTCCAGTCAGTAACTCTTTTTGCCTGTTCAATCAATGCCAGCTCCTGTATGCCAGCTGTTGTACTGTACTACTGTACTTTTCAAAGTACTGTACTGTAAGATTCAAAATGTTTTCTTTATTTTTTGTGTCTGTTTTTTATGTATTATTTGTGTGAGAAGTATTATAAACCTATTATAGTACAGTACTATGTAGCTGATTGTGTTAATTGGGTACCTAGGCTAACTTTTTTAGAATTATGAACAAATTGGACTTATGAATGTGCTCATGGAACAGAACTTTTTCACATGTAAGGGACTTACTGTACCATAGAACACATTTTTTTCTTGATGCACATGGAATGTTCCCCAGGATAGATCATATATTGGGCCATAGAGTAAGTCTTAAGAAATTCAAAAAGATTGATTTAACATCCAATATCTTTTTCGAACACAATGGTATGAAACTAGAAATCAATAATAGGAGGAAAGTTCACCACTACCTGGGAGATAAAGAACACACTATTGAACAATGAATTGGTCAAAAAAGAAACCTAAAGGGAAATCAGAAAGTATCTTGAGACAAACAAAAATGGACATACAATATACTGAAACTTAAGGGATACAGCAAATGCAGTTCTAAGAGGGAAGTTTATAGCAATAAATGCCTACCTTAAGAAAAAAGAAAAAAGACATCATATAAACAACCTAAATTTACACCTCATAGAATTAGAAAAAGGAGAACAAATTAAGTCAAAAGTTAGCAGAAGCATAGATAGTAATAAAGATTAGAACAGAAGTAAATCAGATAGAGACTAAAAAGACAATAGAAAAAAATCAATGAAAGTAAGAGTTGGGTTTTTTGAAAAGATAAACATAATAGACAAATCTTTAGTTAGGTTAGCCAATAAAAATAGAGAGAACTCAAATAAACAAAATTATAAATGAAAGAGGAGACAGTACAACTGATACCACAGAAATAGAAAGAATTATGAGGCTACTAGAAAAATTATACACCAAGAAATTGAATAGTTTAGAAGAAATGAATAAATTACTACAAACATGCAACCTACCAAGGCTGAATCAGGAAGAAACAGAAAATCTGAACAGATGGTGAGTAAGGAGACTGAAGCAGTAATTAAAAACCTCCCCCAAAAGAAAAACCCAGAACTAGATAGTTTATGGGTGAATTCTTCAAACCATTTAAAGAAGAATTAATACCTATTCTTCTCAAATTTTTTCAAACAATTGAAACTGAGAAAATACTTCTAATTTCATTTCACAAGGCCAGGATTACCCTAATACCAAAGCCAGATAAGGACACTGCAAGAAAAGAAAACTACAGGACAATATTCCTGATGAATATAGATGTAAAAATCCTCAACAAAATACTAGCAAACTGAATTCAACAGCACATTAAATGGATCATGCACCATGATCAAGTGGTATGAAGTGAGATGTAAGAATGGTTCACCATTTGCAAATCAGTAAATGTGATATGCCACATTAACAAAATGAAGGATAAAAATCATATGATCATCTCAATACATGCAGAAAAAGCATCTGAAAAAATTCAACATCCTTTCTCGATAAACACTCTCAACAAATTAGGTATATAAAGAATGTACTTCAACTTAATAAAAGCCATATATGACAGGCACACAGCTAGCTTCATAATCAATGGTGGAAACCTGAAACTTTTCCTCTAAGATCAGGAGCAAAACAAGGATGCTTACTCTCACCACGTCTATTCAATACAGTACTAGAACTCTAACAGAACCAATGAAAACAAAGTAATTCCAGATTTGAAAGGAAGAGGTTAAATTATCTTTGTTTGCAGATGACATGGTTTTATATACAGGAAACCTTAAAGACTACAACCAAAAAAAATGTTAGAACTAGTCAATAAATTCAGTAAAGTTTCAGTATACAAAATCAACATACAAAATTCAATTTCATTTCTATACACTGACTTTGAACTATCTGAAAAAGAAATTAAGAAAATAATCCCCTTTGCAATAGCATAAAAAACAACAAAATACTTAGGAATAAATTTAACCAAGGAGGTGAAATTTCTGTACACTGAAAACTGTAAGACATTGTCAAGAAAAATTGAAGAAGAAACAAATAAGTGGAAAAATAGTAGTTTGCGTTCTTGGATTGAAAGAATCAATATTCTGAAAATGTCTTCTTACCCAAAGTGAACTACAATTCAATGAAATCCCTATCAAAATTCCTACAGCATTTTAAAATTTGTGTGGAACCACGGAAGAGACTGAATAGCCAAAACAATCTTGAGAAAGAATAACAAAGCTGAAGGCATCACATTTTCTGATGTCAAACTATTACACAAAGCTATAGTAATCAACACAGTATGTTAATGCCATAAAAACAGACACATAGGCCAATGGAAAAGAATAAAAAGCCTAGAAATAAACCCTCATGTATATACCGTACTAATCTATGGCAAGAACACAAATAACAAATGTTGGTGAGGATGTGGAGAAAAGGAAACCCTCATTCACTGCTGACAGGAATTTTAAATTGGTGCAGGCACTGTGGAAAACAGAATGGCAGTTTCTGAAAAAGCTAAAACTAAAACTACTATATGACCCAGCAATTCCACTCCTGGGTATATATCCGAAAAAAAATATATAAACACTAATTTGAAAAGATACTTACATTCCAATATTCATAGCAGCATTATTTATAATTGCCAAGATATGGAAGCAACCTAAGTGCCCATCAATGGATGAATAGATAAGGAAGATGTGATACACACACACACACACACACACACACACACACACACAAACACAAAAAATGGAACAGTACTCAGCCATAAAAATGAATGAAATTTTTCCATTTGTGACAAAATAAATGGACTTAGAGGGTATTATGTTAAGTGAAATAAATGAGGCAAAAGCCTTCTGACATTGGTCAGGGAAATTATATTTTTGGATATGACATCAAAAGTACAGGCAACAAACATAAAAACAGAAAAATAGGATTGCATCAAACCAAAACCTCTGCCCAGAAAAGGAAAAAACAAAATGAAAAGGCAATGTATGGAAAGGAAAAAAATATTTGTAAACCATCTACCAGATAAGGGGTTAATCTCCAAAAAATATAAGGAACTCATACAACTCAAGAGTAAACAAACAAACAAGAAAACAAAAAACCAACAAAAACAAAAAACCTAAAACACAAATAAACTTATTGAAATCTTGAATGGACAGTTTTTCAAAGAAGACATACAAATAACCAGCAGGTATATGAAAATGTGTTTTATTGTTGGTTTTTAAGAATTATTTGTATATCTTATATACCTGTCCTTTAAAAGATAAGTGTTTTGAAACTATTTATTCCCAATATGTGGCTTGCTTTTTCATTGTCATAACACTGTCTCTTGTAGAATGAAGTTATAAATTTTACTGAAGTGCAACTTAAAATTTTTTATTTCATGGATTGTGTTTTTGGTGTGGTATCTAAAATGTCAAACCCAAAGTTACCTAAGTTTCAGCAGAAGCAAGAAGAACTAGAATCCTGCAGCCTGTGGAATGAAAACTACATTCACAGAGAAACAGACAAAATGAAGTGGCAGAGGACTATGTACCCAATGAAGGAACAAGACAAAACCTCAGATAAACAATTAAATGAAGTTGAGATAGGCAAACTTCCAGAAAAAGAATTCAGAATAAGAATAGTGAAGATGACCCAGGACTTAGGAAAAAGGATGGAGGCAAAGATCAAGAATATGCAAGAAGTGTTTAACAAAGACCTAGAAGAATTAAAGAAAAAACACCTAGGAGAATTAAAGAACAAACAAACAGAGATGAACAATACAATAACTGAAATGAAAAATACACAAGAAAGAGTCAGTAGCAGAATAACTGAGGCAGAAGAACAAATAAGGGGCCTGAAAAACAGAATGGTGGAATTCACTGCCATGGAAAAGAATAAAGAAAAAAGAACGAAAAGAAATGAAGACAGACGAAGAGACCTCTGGAACAACATTCGCATTATAGGAGTCCCAGAAGGAGAAGAGAGAGAGAAAGGACCTGAGAAAATATTTGAAGAAATTATAGTTGAAAACTTCCCTAACATGGGTAAGGAAATAACCACCAAGCCTAGGAAGCACAGAGAGTCCCAGGTAGTATAAACCCAAGGAAAAGCATGCTGAGACACATAGTAATCAAATTGACAAAAATTAAAGATAAAGAATAATTGAGAGCAACAAAGGGAAAATGACAAATAACATACAAGGGAACTCCCATAAGGTTAACAGCTGATTTCTCAGCAGAAACTCTACAAGCCAGAAGGGAGTGACACAATATACTTAAAGTGATGAGAGGGAAGAACCTACAACAAAGGTTACTCTACTTGGCAAGGATCTCATTCAGATTTGATGGAGAAATTAAAAGCTTTAGAGACAAGCAAAAGCTAAGAGAATTCAGCACCACCAAACTAGTTCTACAGCAAATGCTAAAGGAACTTCTCTAACTGGGAAACATAAGAGAAGAAAAGGACCTACAAAAACAAACCCATAAGAATTAAGAAAATGGTAATAGGAACATACGTATCGATAATTACTTTAAACGTGAATGGATTAAATGCTCCAACCAAAAGACACAGGCTCACTGAATGGATACAGAAACAAGACCCATATATATGCTGTCTACAAGAGACCCACTTCAGGCCTAGGGACACATACAGACTGAAAGTGAGGGGATGGAAAAAGATATTCCATGCAAATGGAAATCAAAAAAAGCTGGAGTAGCAATACTCATATCAGATAAAATAGACTTTAAAATAAAGAATGTTACAAGAGACAAGGAAGGACACTACACAATGATCAAGGGATCAATCCAAGAAGAAGATATAACAATTATAAATACACATGCACCCAACATAGGAGCACCTTAATGCATAAGGCAACTGTTAAGAGCTATAAAAGAGGAAATCGACACTAACACGATAATAGTGGAGGAGTTCAAAACCTCACTTACGCCAATGGACAGATCATCCAATCATAAAATTAATAAGGAAACACAAGCTTTAAATGACACGGTAGACCAGATAGATTTAATTGATATTCATAGGACATTCCAACTAAAAACAGCAGATTACACTTTCTTCTCAAGTGCACACAGAAAGTTCTCCAGGCTAGATCACATTTTGGGTCACAAATCAAGCCTCAGGAACTTTAAGAAAATTGAAATTTCTAACCATGACCCTATGAGATTAGAAAACAATTACAGGAAAAAAAAACGTAAAAAACACAAACACGTGGAGGCTAAACAATACATTACTAAATAACCAAGATATCATTGAAGAAATCAAAGAGGAAATTAAAAAAAAACCTAGGTACAAATTACAATGAAAACACGATGATCCAAAACGTATGTATGCAGCAAAATCAGTTCTAAGAGAGAAGATCAATTCAGGCTCACCTCAAGAAGCAAGAAAAATCTCAAATAAACAATCTAAACTTACACCTAAAGAAACTAGAGAAACAAGAAGAAACAAAACCCAAATTTAGTAGAAGGAAAGAAATCATAAAGATCAGAGCAGAAATAAATGAAATAGAAAAAAGAAAAAAACAATAGCAGAGATTAACAAAGCTAAAAGCTAGTTCTTTGAGAATATAAACAAAATTGATAAAACATTAGCCAGACTCATCAAGAAAAAAAGGGAGAAGACTCAAATCAATAAAATTAGAAATGAAAGTCAAGAAGTTACAACAGGCACTACAGAAATACAAAGCATCCTAAGAGACTATGACAAGCAACTCTATGCCAATAAAATGGACAACTTGGAAGAAATAGACAACTTTATAGAAAGGTATAACCTTCCAAGACTGAACCAGGAAGAAACAGAAAATATGAACAGAACAATCACAAGCAAAGAAATTGAAATTGTGATTAAAAATCTTCCAACAAACAACAGTCCAGGACCAGATGGCTTCATAGGTGAATTCTATCAAACATTTAGAAGAGCTAACACCCATTCTTCTCAAACTCTTCAAAAAATTGCAGAGGAAGGAACACTCCCAAATTCATTCTATGAGAGCATCATCACCCTGATACCAAAACCAGGCAAAAGTACTACAAAATAAGAAAATTACAGACTAATATCACTGATGAATATAGATGCAAAAATCCTCAATAAAATACTAGCAAACAGAATCCAACAACACATTAAAAGGATCATACACCATGATCAAGTTGGATTTAACCCAGGGATGCAAGGATTCTTCAATATAGGCAAATCAATCAATGTGATACACCATATTAACAAATTGAAGAATAAAAACCATATGATCATCTCAATAGATGCAGAAAAAGCTTTTGACAAAATTCAACACCTTTTTATAATAAAAACTCTCCAGAAAGTGGACCTAGAGGGAACCTACCTCAACATAATAAAGGCCATATATGACAAACCCACAGCAGGCATCATTCTCAATGGTGAAAGAATGAATAAAGACTTGTATGCAGAAAATTATAAGACACTGATGAAAGAAATTAAAGATGATACAAATAGATGGAGAGATATATCATATTCTTGGATTGGAAGAATCAACATTGTGAAAATGACACTACTACCCAAAGCAATCTACAGATTCAATGCAATCTCTATCAAACTACCACTGGCATTTTTCAAAGAACTAGAACAAAAATTTTCACAATTTGTATGGAAACACAAAAGACCCCGAACAGCCAAAGCAATCTTGAGAACAAAAAGCTGAGCTGGAGGAATCAGGCTCCCTCACTTCAGACTGTACTACAAAGCTACAGTAATCAAGACAGTATGGTACTGGCACAAAAACAGAAAGGTAAGTCAATGCAACAGGATAGAAAGCCCAGATATAAACCCACACACATATGGCCAGCTTATCTTTGATAAAGGAGGCAGGAATGTACAGTTGAGAAAGGACAGCCTCTTCAATAAGTGGTACTGGGAAAACTGGACAGGTACATGTAAAAGTATGAGATTAGATCACTCCCTAACACCATACACAAAAATAAGCTCAAAATGGATTAAAGACCTAAATGTAAGGCCAGAAACTATCAAACTCTTAGAGGAAAACATAGGCAGAACACTCTATGACATAAATCACAGCAAGACCCTTTTTGACCCACCTCCTAGAGAAATGGAAATAAAAACAAAAATAAACAAATGGGACCTAATGAAACTTCAAAGCTTTTGCACAGCAAAGGAAACCATAAACAAGACCAAAAGACAACCCTCAGAATGGGAGAAAATGAAGCAACTGACAAAGGATTAATCTCCGAAATTTATAAGCAGCTCATGCAGCTTAATAACAAAAAAACAAACAACCCAATCCAAAAATGGGCAGACCTAAATAGACATTTCTCCAAAGAAGATATACAGACTGCCAACAAACACATGAACGAATGCTCAACATCACTAATCATTAGAGAAATGCAAATCAAAACTACAATGAGATATCATCTCACCCCAGTCAGAATGGTCATCATCAAAAAATCTAGAAACAATAAATGCTGGAGAGGGTGTGGAGAAAAGGGGACCCTCTTGCATTCTTGGTGGGAATGTAAATTGATACAGCCACTATGGAGGCAGTATGGAGATTCCTTAAAAAACTACAAATAGAACTACCATATGACCCAGCAATCCCACTACTGGGCATATACCCTGAGAAAACCATAATTCAAAGAGTCATGTACCAAAATGCTCATTGCAGCTCTATTTTCAATAGCCAGGACATGGAAACAACCTGAGTGTCCATCAACGGATGAATGGATAAAGAAGGTGTGGCATATATATACAATGAAATATTACTCAGCCATAAAAAGAAATGAAATTGAGCTATTTGTAATGAGGTGGATAGACCTAGAGTCTGTCATACAGAGTGAAGTCAGAAAGAGAGAGACAAATACCGTATGCTAACACATATATATGGAATTTAAGAAAATAAAATGTCATGAACAACCTAGGGATAAAATAGGAATAAAGACACAGACCTACTAGAGAATGGACTTGAGGATATGGGGAGGAGGAAGTGTAAGCTTTGACAAAGCAAGAGAGAGGCATGGACATATATACACTACCAAACGTAAGGTAGATAGCTAGTGGGAAGCAGCCGCATAGCACAGGGAGATCAGCTCGGTGCTTTGTGACCGCCTGGAGGGGTGGGATAGGGAGGATGGGAGAGAGGGATACACAAGAGGAGAGGGAGGAGATATGGGAACATATGTATATGTATAACTGATTCACTTTGTTATAAAGCAGAAACTAACACACCATTGTAAAGCAATTATACTCCAATAAAGATGTTAAAATAAAGAAAAAGCTTTATTCTCAATGGTGAAAAACATAAAGCATTTCCTGTAAGATCAGGAACAAGACAATGATGTCCTCTCTCACCACTATTATTCAGCATAGTTTTGGAAATCCTAGTCACGCCAATCAGAGAAGAAAAAGAAATAAAATGAATACAAATTGGAATTGAAGAAGTAAAACTGTCACTGTTTGCAGATGATATGATACTATACATAGAGAATCCTAAAGATGCCACCAGTAAACTACTAGAGCTAATCAATGAATTTGGTAAAGTGTCAGGATACAAAATTAATGCACAGAAATCTCTTGCATTCCTATACAGTAATGATGAAAAGTCTGAAAAAGAAATTAAGGAAACACTCCCATTTACCATTGCAATGAAGGGAATAAAATACCTAGGAATAAACCTACCTAGGGAGGTAAAAGACCTGTACTCAGAAAAGTATAAGACACTGATGAATGAAATCAAAGATGACACAAACAGATGGAGAGATATACCATTTTCTTGGACTGGAAGAATCAACATTGTGAAAATGACTCTACTACCCAAAGCAATCTACAGATACAATGCAATCTCTATCAAATTACTAATGGCATTTTTAATAGGACTAGAACAAATTTTTTTTTAATTTATAGGGAGACACAAAAGACCCCGAATAGCCAAAGCAATCTGGATGGAATAAAACAGAGCTGGAGGAACCAGACTCCTTGACTTCAGACTATACTACAAAACTACAATAATGAACACAATATTTTACTGGCACAAAAACAGAAGTATAGATCAATGGACAGGATAGAAAGCCCAGAGATAAACCCACACACTTATGGTCAACTAATCTATGACAAAGGAAGCAAGGATATACAATGGAGAAAAGGCAGTGTCTTCAGGAAGTGGTGCTGGAAAAACTGGACAGCTACACGTAAAAGAATGAAATTAGAACACTCCCTAACACCATACACAAAAATATACTCAAAATGGATTAAAGACCTAAATATAAGACCGGACACAATAAAACTCTTAGAGGAAAACATAGGAAGAACACTCTTTGACATAAATCACAGCACAATCCTTTTTGACCCACCTTCTAGAGTAAGGGAAATAAAAACAAAAATAAACAAATGGTACCTAATGAAACTTAAAAGCTTTTGCAAAACAAAGGAAACCATGAGCCAGACTAAAAGACAACTCTCAGAATGGGAGAAAATATTTGCAAACGACTCAAAGGACAAAGGATTAATCTCTAAAATATACAGCAGCTCATGCAGCTCAACATTAAAAAAACATACAACTGAATCAAAAAGTGGGCAGAAGACCTAAATAGACATTTCCCTAAAGAAGACATACAGATGGCCAAAAGGCACATGAAAAGCTGCTCAACATCATTAATCATTACAGAAATGCAAATCAAAACTACAATGAGGTATCACATCACACCAGTTAGAATGGGCATCATCAGAAAATCTACAAACAAAAAATGATGGGGAGTGTGTGGAGAAAAGGGAACACTCTTGCACTGCTGGTGGGAATGTGAATTGGTACAGCCACTATGGAGAACAGTATGGAGGTTCCTTAAAAAAACTACAAATAGAACTACCATATGACCCAGCAATCCCACTACTGGGCATATACCCTGAGAAAACCATAATTCAAAAAGACTCATGTACCAAAATGTTCATTGCAGCTCTATTTACAATAGCCAGGAGATGGAAACAACCTAAGTGTCCATCATCAGATGAATGGATAAAGAACATGTGGCACATATATACAATGGAATATTACTTTTTTCCAGCACAATTTGTTGTAAAGACTATCCTTTTTCAATTGAAATGTCTTTATTCCTGTGTCAGAGATCAGTTTATGTATGTGGGTCTATTTCTGGGGTCTCTACTCTGTTCAACTGTCTTCTTAATCTGTATCCATGTTATTTCCGTTTTTTGGTCATATTGAATTAGCTAGAATATTCAGTACAATATTGAATAGGAGTGGCAAGAGGGAACATCCTTGTCTTGTTTCTGACCTTAGTAGGAAAGTATGTAGTTTCTCACCATTAAGTATGATTTTAGTTAATTTTTTTGTATATATTCCATATCTAGTTGTGGAGAATGTGTATTTTGCTGTTTTTTGGTAAAGTGTTCCTTAAATGTCAATTAGATCCAGTTTATTGATGGTGTTGTTCAGCTCAACTATGTCCTTATTGATTTTCTGCCTGCTGGTTCTGTCAGTTACTCATAGAGGCATGTTGAATTCTCCAACTATAAGAATGGATTCATCTATTTCTCCATTTAGTTCTATCAGTTTTTGCTTCATGTATTTTGACTCTGTTAGATGCATACACGTTAAGGATTATTATGTCTTCTTGAAGAATTGACCACTTTATCATCATATAATGTCCGTCTTTCACTTGATAATTTTACTTTTCCTGAATTCCTTTTGTCTGAAACTATTATAGCCACTATGATTTTCTTTTGATTAGTGTTAGCATAATATATCTTTATCCACCCCTTTTCTTTTCTTTTTTAAAAAATTTATTTATTTATTTTTGGCTGTGCTGGGTCTTCGTTGTTGCTTTCTCTAGTTGGGGCGAGTGGGGGCTACTCTTCGTTGCGGTACGCAGGCTTCTTATTGTGGTGGCTTCTCTTGATGTGGAGCACAGGCTCTAAGTGCATGGGCTTCAGTAGTTGTTGCATGCGGGCTTCAGTAGTTGTGGCACACGGGCTTAGTTGCTCTGCAGCATGTGGGATCTTCCCGGCCCATGGCTTGAACCCATGTCCCCTGAATTGGCAGGTGGATTTTTAACCAGGGAAGCCCCACACTTTTTCTTTTATGCAATCTGTGTCTTTATATTTAAAGTGAGTTTCTTATAGACAACATGTAGTTGGGTTTTTTTTTTACATTTTTATTGGAGTATAATTGCTTTACAATGGTGTATTAGTTTCTGCTTTATAACAAAGTGAATCAGTTATACATATATCCCCATATATCTTCCCTCTTGCGTCTCCGTCTCTCCCACCATCCCTATCCCACCCTTCTAACTGGTCACAAAGCACCAAGCTGATCTCCCTGTGCTATGGAGCTGTTCCCCACTAGCTATCTATTTTACATTTGGTAGTGTATATATATCCATATATACACTACCTCTCTCTCACTTTGTCTCAGTTTACCCTTCCTCCTCCCTGTGTCCCCAAGTCCACTCTCTAGTAGGTCTGGGTCTTTATTCCTGTCTTGCCCCTAGGCGCTTCATAACCTGTTTTTTTGTTCGTTTGTTTGTTTTTTCAGATTCCACATATATGTGTTAGCATATGGTATTTGTTTTTATCTTTCTGACTTACTTCACTCTGTATGACAGGCTCTAGATCCATCCACTTCACTACAAATAACTCAATTTCATTTCTTTTTATGGCTGAGTAATATTCCATTGTATATATGTGCCACATCTTCTTTATCCATTCATATGTCGATGAACACTTAGGTTGCTTCCATGTCCTGTATCATCTCACATCGGTCAGAATGGCCATCATCAAAAAATCTACAAACAATAAATGCTGGAGAGGGTGTGGAGAAACGGGAACCCTCATACACTGTTGGTGGGAATGTAAATTGATACAGCCACTATTGGAGGACAGTATGGAGCTTCCTTTAAAAACTAAAAATAGAACTACCATACGACCCAGCAATCCCACTACTTGGCATATACCCTGAGAGAACGATAATTCAAAAAGAGTCATGTACCACAATGTTCATTGTAGTTGGGTCTTATTTTTCATTTTTTTATCCACTGTGACAGTCTTTGTATTTTAGTTGATATATTTTGATCATTGATGTTTAAAGTGGTAATTGATATAGTTAGATTAATTTTGGCCATATTTATTACTTTTTTTGTTGCTTTCATTTTTTGTTTCTTTTTTGTCTTCCACTCTTTTTCTACCATCTCTGGTTTTAATTCAGCATTTTGTATATTTAATCTTTCTTAGCATATAAATTGTACTTTTATTACTTTTAGTAGTTGTCCTTGAGTTTGCAGTGTGCTTTCACAACTAATCCAAGTCTATTTTCAAATAATACTATGCCACTTCTTGGGTAGTGCAAGTACCTTAAGGCCTATTCCTTCCATCTGTCCTATTACTGTTATTCATTTCACCTATCCATAAGCTATAATCACCAAATATATTGTTGCTATTATTTTGAGCAAAGTGTTTTCTGTTATATCAATTAAGAATAAGAAAAATAATTTATTTTACCTTTATTTATTCCTTCTCTAATACTGTTCTTGACATAGACACAAGCTTTTGATCTATATTTTCCTTCTTTCTGAAGATTATCTTTTAATATTTCTTGCCAGGTGGGTCTAGTGGTGCCAAATTTCCAAAATTTTTGTTTGTCTGAGAAAGTCCTTATGTCTCCTTCACTTGTGAAGGATAATTTTGCTGAATATAGAATTTTAGGTTAGGGTCTCTATCTTTTAACTCTTTAAATATTTTATTCCTCTCTTCTTTCTTGTATAGTTTCTGAAGAGAAGTCAAACGTGATTCTTTTTCTTGCTCTTCTATACATAAGGTTTCCCTCACTCTGGCTTCTTTCAAGATTTTCTCTGCCTTTGATTTTCTGAAGTTTGGATATGATATGTCTAGGTATAGCTTTTTAAAGAATATATTGTGTTTGATATTCTCTAAGCTTTCTGGATTTATGGTTTTGTGTCTATCCTTAATATTGAAAAATTCCTGGTCATCATTTCTTCAATATTTCTTCTGTTTCTTTTCCTTTTCTCCTCTGGCATTCGTATTACTTATATGTTATACCTTTTGTTATTGTGTTACAGTTCTCAGATATATATTCCACTTAAAAGAAAGAAATTAATTTTATTTATTTTATTTTCTTTATATTTTTTGGCTGCATTCGGTCTTACTTGTGACACATGTGGTCTTCTCTGAGGTGTGCGGGATCTTTTGTTGCAGCATGCATGCTTCTCTCTAGTTGTGGCATGTGGGTTTTCTCTTCTCTAGTTGTGGCATGGGGTCCAGGACAGGTTGGCTCTGTAGTTTGCTGCACATGGGCTCTCTCACTGAGGTGCAGAAGCTCAGTAGTTGTGGTGCATGGGCTTAGTTGCCCCACGAGATGTGGGATCTTAGTTCCCCAACCAGGAATCGAACCCACATCCCCTGCATTGGAAGGCAGATCCTTTACCACTGGACCACCAAGGAAGTCCTTATGTTTCAGCTGTTTATTCTTCTTTCTCTCGGCATTTCAAATTTGAATTTTCTACGGACATTTATTCTTTTCTTTTCCAGTTATTCTTCCCAGTTTACTGATGAGCTAATCAAAACATTAATTTTTTGTTACAGTGTTGTTTTTGGTTTCTACTACTTTTTTACTCTTTCTTAGAGTTTTCATCTCTTTACTTGTATTGTGCAACTGTTCTTGCATGTTGCCCACTCTTTTCATTATAGCTCTGAGCATGTTATTCATAGTTGTTTTAAAATTCACAGTCTGAAAATTCCAACATCTCTTTCTTATCTGAGTCTAGTTCTGAGGCTTTCTCTGTCTCCTTACACTGTGTTGATCTTTGTATACCTTGTAATTTTTTTCTGAAAACTGGACATATATTGAGGAAATGGAACTGAGGTAAACATGTCTTAAGTGTGAGGCTTTATGTTTATCTGACTAGAAGTCAGGCTGTGTTTATTGTTTGCTGTTGCTGTAGCTGTCAGAGGGTAAAAGTTCCTGTAGTGTTTTTGTTATCTTCCCCGTGTATTGGGTTTCCCTAGAGACTTAAAAAATAAGGTTTAAGATGTACAGTTCTTTCAGTTGTATCCCTCTGTTAGTATACAATACTTCTGTTGATGTGGTCACAAGATTTGAGAGGAGGGGAAGCATTTTTATAGTCCTATGCTTAGGTCTCAGTCTTTTAGTGAGCCTATATCCCCTGGGCTGTAACCTTCACATGTGCTTCTCAGGGTTTTTCCTTCCTTAGATGAGATAGGCAGGCTAGAAAGGGCTGGAGTTGGGTATTTCCCTTCTGCTGTATGGAAAGCTAGAGGGGCTCTTTATGCTCTGGTAAATCGCCAGATGTTTAGTCTCTGATAAAATAGTCCCTTCTCTTGAAGAGAAGGCAGAAAAAAAAAAAAAAGAGAGAACGTTCTGAGTATATTTCAAGATGGCCACTTCTCCTTCTTCTTGCCGTAAGTATGAGGTGATTTTCCTCTGATCTTCACTGTAAGAGCCGAGCGTCTCCTGGAGATAAAGCTCAAGAAAGTGTGGGGGCCTTTCTAAGATTAGGGCCCCTGGAATTTTTAACTCTTGAACTTGTTCACATGAAGCCTCCAGAAATTTGTCAATTATAGCATGTCAATTAAGCATTTCTTACTCTGCTGCTGATCCCTGTGAAAATTTCTGCTCCTAGGTTTTTGCTCCAGTAGGTTATGATATTTTGTATCTGCCTGCCCAACTCTCTGAATTTTTTGAACAATGTTTTGTCCTGTGACCTCAGTTTTCTGATTGATCTAAGAACAGATGTTGATTATCAAGTGTCTTCTTGTGAGGATAGCTGTAATAGCTTCTACGTTCCTTACATTCAGGATCAGAAACTGAAACTTCTCCACTCTTGAAAGATAGTTTTTTTGGGTATAGGATTTTTGTTTTTAGTTTTTTAATTTCAGTACTTTGAACACATCATCGCACAATCTTCTGGCCTCTATGATTTCTAATGATAATCAGTTGTTAACCTCATTGAGGATTCCTTGTGCATTGTAAGTCTGTTCTCTCTCATTGCTTCCAAAATTCTGTCTTTGGTTTTCAATAATTTGATTATGATATGTCTTGTGTGGCTGTTTTTCAGTTTATTCTACTTGGATTTTTTTGAGCTCCTTGGCTATGTAGATTTATGTATTTTATTAAATTTGGGAAGTTTTCAACAATTATTTGTCCCCAAATTCTTTCTGCCTCTTTCTCTCTCCTTACTCCTTCTGGGAATCTCAGTATGCATGCGTTGGTATGCTTGATGGTATCCCAAAGGTATCTGAGGTTTTGTTAATTTTGCTTCACATTTTTTTCTGTCTTTTCCTCAGATTAGATGGTTTCATTTGTCCTATCTTCAACTGATTCTTTATTCTGATTATTCAAATCTATTATTGAATTCCTCTAACTGAATTTCTAATTTCAGTTGTAGTTTTTAGCTCCATAATTTCTAGTTGTTTTCCTTTTTTAATTGAAGTATTGTTGATTATATTATATTAGTTTCAGATGTACAACACAGTGATTCAATATTTTTATAGATTATACTCCATTTAAAGTTATTACAAAATAATGGCTATATTTCCCTGTGCTGTGTAATATATCTCTGTAGCTTATTCATTTTATAAATAGTAGTGTGTATCTCTTAATCCCCTTCCTGTAATTGCCCCTCCTTGCTTGCCTCTCCCTACTGGTAACCATTGTTTTTTCTTTATATCTGTGAGTCTGTTTCTTTTTCTCTATATTCATTCATTTGTTTTATTTTTTAGATTCCACATATAAGTGATAGAATACAGCATTAATCTTTCTCTGCTTGGCATTTCAATAAGCATAATACCCTCTAGGTTCATCCACATTGTTGCAAATAGCAAAATTTTATTATTTTTTATTGTTGAGTAATATTACATTGTATATATATATATATATATATATATATATATATATATATATATACCACATATTATTTACCCATTTCACTGTTGATGGACATTAAGGTTGCTTCCATGTCCAGGCTATTGTACATAGTGCTGCAATGAACATTGTGGTACATGTATCTTTTTGAATTACGGTTTTCTCAGGATATATGCCCAGTAGTGGGATTGCTGGGTCATATGGTAGTTCTATTTGTAGATTTTTAAGGAACCTCCATACTGTTCTCTATAGTGGCTGTATCAATTTACCTTCCCACCAACAGTACAAGAGGGTTCCCTTTTCTCCACATCCTCACCAGCATTTATTGTTTGTAGATTTTTTGATGATGACCATTCTGATCAGTGTGAGGTGATACCTCATTGTAGTTTTGATTTGCATTTCTCTAACGATTAGTGATGTTGAGCAGATTTTCATGTGCTTCTTGGCCATCTGTATGTCTTCTTTGGTGAAATGTCTATTTAGATCTTCTGCCCATTTTGGGATTGGGTTGTTTGTTTTTTGATATTGAGCTGCATGAGCTGCTTGTATATTTTGGAGATTAATCCTTTGTCTGTTGTTTTATTTGCAAATATTTTCTCCCATGCTGAGGGTTGTCTTTTTGTCTTGTTTATGGTTTCCTTTGCTGTGCAAAAGCTTTGAAGTTTCATTAGAGCCCATTTGTTTATTTTTGTTTTTATTTCCATTTCTCTAGGAAGTGAGTCAAAAAGGATCTTGCTGTGATTTATGTCATAGATATTCTGCCTATGTTTTCCTCTAAGAGTTTTATAGTGTCTGGCCTTACAGTTAGGTCTTTAATCCATTTTGAGTTTATTTTTGTGTATGGTGTCAGGGTGTGTTCTAATTTCATTCTCTTACATGTATCTGTCCATTTTCCCCAGCACCATTTATTGAAGAGACTGTGTTTTCTCCATTGTATATTCTTGCCTCCTTTGTCACAGATAAAGTGACCATATGTGTGTGGGTTTATCTCTGGGCTTTCTATCCTGTTCCATTGATCTATATTTCTGTGTCAGTGTCAGTACCATACTGCCTTGATTACTGTAGCTTTGTCATATAATCTGAAGTCAGGGAGCCTGATTCTTCCAGCTCCGTTTTTGTTTCTTAAGACTTCTTTGACTATTCAGGGTCTTTTGCGTTTCAATACAAATTGTAAAATTTCTTGTTCTAGTTCTGTAAAAAATGCCATTGGTAATTTGAGAGGGATTGTATTGAATGTGTAGATTGCTTTGGGTAGTATAGTCATTCTCACACCATTGATTATTCCAATCCAGGAGCATGGTATATCTCTCCCTCTGTTTATGTTATCTTTGATTACTTTCATCAGTGTTTTATAGCTTTCTGAGTACAGGTGTTTTTCCTCCTTAGGTAGGTTGATTGCTAGGTATTTTATTCTTTTTGTTGCGATGGTAAAAGGGATTGTTTCCTTAATGTCTGTTTCTGGGGACTTCCCTGGTGGTGCAGTATTTAAGAGTCTGCCTGCCAGTGCAGGGCACATGGGTTCAAGCCCTGACAGGAAGATCCCACATGCCGTGGAGCAACTCTGCCCATGAGCCACAATTATTGAGCCTGTGTGCCAGAGCCTGCAAGCCACAACAACTTAGCCTGCATGCCACAACTACTGAAGTCTGGGCATGTAGAGCCCATGCCCTGCAACAAGAGAAGCCACCACAATGAGAAGCTCATGCACCAGTGAGGAGTAGCCCCTGCTTGCTGAAGTTAGAGGAAGCCCTCATGCAGCAACAAAGAGCCAATGCAACCAAAAATTAAATAAATAAATTTATATTAAAAAAGTTCTCTCTCTGACCTTTCATTGTTAGTGTATAGGAATGCAAGAGATTTCTGTGCATTAATTTTGTATCCTGAAACCATACAAAATTCATTGATCAGTTCTAGTAGTTTTCTGGAGGCATCTTTAGGATTTTCTATGTATAGTATCATGTCATCAGCAAATAGTGACTGTTTTATTTTTCCTTTTCCAATTTGTATTCCTTTTATTTCTTTTCTTCTCTGATTGCTGTGGCCAGGACTTCCAATACTATGTTGAATAATAGTGGCGAGAATGGGCACTCTTGTCTTATTCCTGATTTTAGAGGAAATGCTTTCAGTTTTTCACCACTGAGAATAATATTTGCTGTGGTTTGTCATATATGGCTTTTATTATGTTGAGGTAGGTTCCCTCTATGTGCACTTTCTGGAAAGTTTTTATCATAGCTGGGTGTTGAATATTGTCAAAAGCTTTTTCTGCATCTATTGAGATGATCATATGGTTTTTATTCTTTAATTTGTTAATATGGTATATCACATTGATTGTTTTGTGTATATTGAAGAATCCTTGCATCCCTGGGATAAATCCCACTTGATCATGGTGTATGGTCCTTTTAATGTGCTGTTGGATTCTGTTTGCTAGTATTTTGTTGAGGAATTTGCATCTATGTTCAGCTGTTCTATATGTTCATTATGTTCTATAATTTTCTTTGTGATATCTTTGTCTGGTTTTGGTATCAGGGTGATGGTGGTCTTGTAGAATGAGTTTGGGAGTGTTCCTCATTCTTCAAATGTTTGGAAGAGTTTGAGAAGGATAGGTTTTAACGCTTCTCTAAATATTTGATATAATTCGTCTGTGAAACCACCTGGCCCTGGACTTTTCTTTGTTGGAAGATTTTTAATCACGGTTTCAATTTCATTGCCTGTGATTGGTCCATTTATATTTTCTAATTCTGCCTGGTTCAATCTTGGAAAGTTGTACCTTTATAAGAATTTGTCCGTTTCTTCGAGGTTGTCCATTTTATTGGCATATAGTTGCTTGTAGTAGTCTTTTATGATCTTTTGTATTTCTGTGGTGTCAGTTGTAATCTCTCCTTTTCATTTCTAATTTTATTGATTTCAGTCATCTTCCTTTTTTTCTTGATGAGTCTGGCTAAAGGTTTATCAATTTTATTTATCTTCTCAAAGAACCAACTTTTAGATATATTGATCTTTGCTGTTGTTTTCTTTGTTTCTATTTCATTTATTTCTTCTCTGATTTTTATGATTTCTTTCCTTCTACTAACTTTATGTTTTCTTTGTCTTCGTTTCTAGTTCCTTTAGGCGTAAGGTTATATTTTTTATTTGAGATTTTTCTTGTTTCTTGAGGTGAGCTTGAATTGATCTTCCCTCTTAGATCTGCTTTTGTTGCATCCCATAGATTTTGGATTGTTGTGTTTTCATTGTCATTTGTTTCTCAATATTTTTTAATTTCTTCTTTGATTTCTTCAGTGATCTCTTGCTTACTTACCAGTGCACTGTTTAGCCTCCATGTATTTATGTTTTTTACAGTTTTTTCCCCTATAATTGATTTCTAATCTCATAGTGTTGTGGTTGGAAAAGATGCTTTCAATTTTATACCCTGAGAAAACCATAATTCAAAAATAGTCATGTACCAAAATGTTCATTGCAGCTCTATTTACCATAGCCAGGACATGGAAACAACCTAAGTGTCCATTTTCGGATGAATGGATAAAGAAGATGTGGCACACATATACAATGGAATATTACTCAGCCATAAAAAGAAATGAAATTGAGCTGTTTGTAGTGAGGTGGATAGAGTCTGTCATACATTGTGAAGTAAGTTAGAAAGAGAAAGACAAATACCATATGCTAACACATATATATGGAATTTAAGAAAAAATTGTCATGAAGAACCTAGGGGTAAGACAGGAATAAAGACACATACCTACTAGAGAATGGACTTGAGGATATGGGGAGGGGGATGGGTAAGCTGCGACAAAGCAAGAGAGAGGCATGGACATATATACACTACCAAACAAATGTAAGGTAGATAGCTATCGGGAAGCAGCCGCATAGCACAGGGAGATCAGCTCGGTGCTTTGTGACCACCTTGAGGGGTGGGATAGGGAGGGTGGGAGGGAGGGAGATGCAAGAGGGAAGAGATATGGGAACATATGTATATGTATAACTGATTCACTTTGTTATAAAGCAGAAACTAACACACCATTGTAAAGCAATTGTACTCCAATAAAGATGTAAAAAAAAATAAATTATTCCTTAATATACAAAAAAAAAAAAAAAAACTGAAACAATTTCAGTTTTCTTAAATTTTCCAAGGCTTGACTTGTGACCCAAGATGTGATCTATTCTGGAGAACTGTCCGTGTGCACTTGAGAGGAAAGTGTGTTCTTCCACTTTGTGGTGGAATGTCCTAAAAGTATCAATTAAGTCTGTCTGGTCTATTGTGTCTTTTAAAGCTTGTGTTTCCTTATTTATTTTCTGTCTGGATGATCTGTCTATTGGTGTCATTGGGATGTTAAAGCCCCCAACTATTATTGTGTTACTGTTGATTTCTCCTTTTATGGCTATTAGCGTTTGTGTTATGTACTGAGGTGCTGATATGTTGGGTGAATAATTATTTTTAATTGTTATGTTTTCTTCTTGGATTGATCCCTTGATAATTATGTAATGTCCTTCCTTATCTCTTATAACAGTCTTTTTTAAAGTCTGTTTTATCTGATATGAGTATTGTTACTCCAGCTTTCTGGTGATTGCCATGTGCCTGGAATAATTTTTTCCATCCCCTCACTTTCAGTCTGTATGTGTCCCTAGGTCTGAAGTGGGTTTCTTGCAGACTGCATATATAAGGGTCTTGTTTATGTGTCCATTCAGCCAGTCTGTGTCTTTTGGTTGGAGAATTTAATCCATTTACATTCAAGGTGATTATCGATCTGTATGTTTGTATTACCATTTTCTTAATTGATTTGGGTTTGTTTATGTGGGTCTTTTTCTTCTCTTGTGTTTCCTGCTTAGAGAAGTTCCTTCAGCATTTGTTGTAAAGCTGGTTTGGTGGTGCTGAATTCTTTTAGATTTGCTTGTCTGTAAAGCTTTTGATTTCTCCATCGAATCTGAATGAGATACTTGCCAGGTAGAATAAACTTGGTTGTAGGTTTTTCCCTTTCATCACTTTAAATATGTCCTGAAACTCCCTTCTGGCTTGCAGAGTTTCTGCTGAAAGATCAGCTGTTAACCTTATGGGGATTCACTTATATATTATTTTTTGCTTTTCCCTTACTGCTTTTAATATTTTTTCTTTGTATTTAATTTTTTGATAGTTTGATTAATATTATCTCAACGTGTTTCTCTTTGGGGTTATCCTGTATGGGACTCTCTGTGCTTCCTGGACTTGGTTGACTATTTCCTTCCTATGGTAGGGAAGTTTTCAACTATAATCTCTTCAAATATTTTCTCAGACCCTTTCTTTTCCCTCTTCTTCTGGGACCCCTATAATTCGAATGTTGGTGTGTTTAATGTCATCCCAGAGGTCTCTGAGACGGTCCTCAGTTCTTTTCATTCTTTTTTCTTTATTATGCTCTGTGGTATTTATTTCAGTATTTTATCTTCCAGGTCACTTATCTGTTCTTCTGCCTCAGTTACTGTGCTATTGTTTCCTTTTAGAGTATTTTTCTTTTCAATTTTTGTGTTGTTCATCACTGTTTTTTTGCTCTTTAGTTCTTCTAGATCCTCTTTAAAGGTTTCTTGTATTTTTTCCATTCTGTTACTGAGATTTTGGATCATCTTTACAATCATTACTCTGACTTCTTTTTCAGTTAGGTTGCCTATTTTGTCTTCATTTATTTGGTCTTGTAGGTTTTTACTGTGTTCCTTCATCTTAAACTTTTTTTGGTCATTTCATTTTTTTTTTTTTTTTTTTTTGATGGGTGGGATTGTATTCCTGTCTTACTGGTTGTTTGGCCTGAGGTGTTCAGCACTGGAGTTCTCAGGCAGTTGGTAGAGATGGGTCTTGGTGCCGAGATGATGACCTTCAGAAGGCCTCACTCTGATTAATATGGTTTTAGGTCTTACATTTATGTCTTTAATCTATTTTGAGTTTATTTTTGCATGTGGTGTGAGGAAATGTTCTAATCTCATTCTTTTACATGTAACTGTTCAGTTTTTCCAGCACCACTATTGAATGACTGTCTTTTCTTCATTGTATATTGTTGCCTTCTTTGTCATAGATTAATTGACCAAAAGTTCGTGGGTTTATTTCTGTGCTCTCTATTCTCTTTCATTCATCTAAACATCTGTTTTTGTGCCGGTCCCATACTGTTTTTTTTGCTCTTTAGTCGGATTTTATTTATTTATTTTTAATCATCTTTATTGGGGTATAATTGCTTTACAATGGTGTGTTAGTCTCTGCTTTATAACAAAGTGAATCAGCCATACATATACATATGTTCCCATATGTCTTCCCTCTTGCGTCTCCCTCCCTCCCACTCTCCCCATCCCACCCCTCCAGGCTGTCCCAAAGCCCCGAGCTAATATCCCTGTGCCTTGCGGCTGCTTCCCCCCAGCTATCTACCTTACTACGTTTGTTAGTGTGTATATGTCCATGACTCTCTCTCGCCCTGTCAAAACTCACCCTTCCCCCTCCCCATATCCTCAAGTCCGTTCTCCAGTAGATCTGCGTCTTTATTCCTGTCTTACCCCTAGGTTCTTCTTGACATTTTTTTCCCTTAAATTCCATATATATGTGTTAGCATACGGTATTTGTCTTTTTCTTTCTGACTTACTTCACTCTGTATGACAGACTCTAGGTCTATCCATCTCATTACAAATAACTCAATTTCATTTCTTTTTAAGGCTGAGTAATATTCCATTGTGTATATGTGCCACATCTTCTTTATCCATTCGTCTGATGATGGGCGCTTAGGTTGTTTCCATCTCCGGGCTATTGTAAATAGAGCTGCAATGAACATTTTGGTACATGACTCTTTTTGAATTTTGGTTTTCTCAGGGTATATGCCCAGTAGTGGGATTGCTGGGTCATATGGTAATTCTATTTGTAGTTTTTTAAGGAACCTCCATACTGTTCTCCATAGTGGCTGAACCAATTCACATTCCCACCAGCAGTGCAAAAGTGTCCCCTTTTCTCCACACCCTCTCCAGCATTTATTGTTTCTAGATTTTTTGATGATGGCCATTCTGAATGGTGTGAGATGATATCTCATTGTAGTTTTGATTTGCATTTCTCTAATGATTAATGATGTTGAGCATTCTTTCATGTGTTTGTTGGCAGTCTGTATATCTTCTTTGGAGAAATGTCTGTTTAGGTCTTCTGCCCATTTTTGGATGGGGTTGTTTGTTTTTTTGTTATTGAGCTACATGAGCTGCTTGTAAATTTTGGAGATTAATCCTTTGTCAGTTGCTTCATTTGCAAATGTCTTCTCCCATTCTGAGGGTTGTCTTTTGGTCTTGATTATGGTTTCCTTTGCTGTGCAAAAGCTTTGAAGTTTCATTAGGTCCCATTTGTTTATTTTTGTTTTTATTTCCATTACTCTAGGAGGTGGGTCAGAAAGGATCTTGCTGTGATTTATGTCACAGAGTGTTCTTCCTATGTTTTCCTCTAAGAGTTTGATAGTTTCTGGCCTTACATTTAGGTCTTTAATCCATTTTGAGCTTATTTTTGTGTATGGTGTTAGGGAGTGATCTAATCTCATACTTTTACATGTACCTGTCCAGTTTTCCCAGCACCATTTATTGAAGAGGCTGTCCTTTCTCCACTGTACATTCCTGCCTCCTTTATCAAAGATAAGGTGTCCATATGTGTGTGGGTTTATCTCTGGGCTTTCTATCCTGTTCCACTGATCTATCTTTCTGTTTTTGTGCCAGTACCATACTGTCTTGATTACTGTTGCTTTGTAGTATAGTCTGAAGTCAGGGAGCCTGATTCCTCCAGCTCCTTTTTTTGTTCTCAAGATTGCTTTGGCTATTCGGGGTCTTTTGTGTTTCCATACAAATTGCGAAATTTTTTGTTCTAGTTCTGTGAAAAATGCCAGTGGTAGTTTGATAGGGATTGCATTGAATCTGTAGATTGCTTTGGGTAGTAGAGTCATTTTCACAATGTTGATTCTTCCCATCCAAGAACATGGTATATCTCTCCACCTATTTGTATCATCTTTAATTTCCTTCATCAGTGTCTTATAATTTTCTGCATACAGGTCTTTCGTATCCTTAGGTAGGTTTATTCCTAGATATTTTATTCTTTTTGTTGCAATGGTAAATGGGAGTGTTTTCCTGATTTCACTTTCAGATTTTTCATCATTAGTATATAGGAATGCCAGAGATTTCTGTGCATTAATTTTGTATCCTGTACTTTACCAAATTCATTGATTAGCTCTAGTAGTTTTCTGGCAGCATCTTTAGGATTCTCTATGTATAGTATCATGTCATCTGCAAACAGTGACAGCTTTACTTCTTCTTTTCCGATTTGGATTCCTTTTATTTCCTTTTCTTCTCTGATTGCTGTGGCTAAAACTTCCAAAACTATGTTGAATAAGAGTGGTGAGAGTGGGCAACCTTGTCTTGTTCCTGATCTTACTGGAAATGCTTTCAGTTTTTCACCATTGAGGATGATGTTTGCTGTGGGCTTGTCATATATGGCCTTTATTATGTTAAGGAAAGTTCCCTCTATGCCTACTTTCTGCAGGGTTTTTATCATAAATGGGTGTTGAATTTTGTCGAAAGCTTTCTCTGCATCTATTGAGATGATCATATGGTTTTTCTCCTTCAATTTGTTAATATGGTTTATCACATTGATAGATTTGCGTATATTGAAGAATCCTTGCATTCCTGGAATAAACCCCACTTGATCATGGTGGATGATCCTTTTAATGTGCTGTTGGATTCTGTTTGCTAGTATTTTGTTGAGGATTTTTGCATCTATGTTCATCAGTGATATTGGCCTGTAGTTTTCTTTCTTTGTGACATCCTTGTCTGGTTTTGGTTTCAAGGTGATGGTGGCTTCGTAGAAGGAATTTGGGAGTGTTCCTCCCTCTGCTATATTTTGGAAGAGTTCGAGAACGATAGGTGTTAGCCCTTCTCTAAACGTTTGATAGAATTCACCTGTGAAGTCATCTGGTCCTGGGCTTTTGTTTGTTGGAAGATTTTTAATCACAGTTTCAATTTCAATGCTTGTGATTGGTCTGTTCATATTTTCTATTTCTTCCTGAGTCAGTCTTGGCAGGTTGTGCATTTCTAAGAATTTGTCCATTTCTTCCAGATTGTCCATTTTATTGGCATAGAGTTGCTTGTAGTAATCTCTCATGATTTTTTTAATTTCTGCAGTGTCAGTTGTTACTTCTCCTTTCTCATTTCTAATTCTATTGATTTGAGTCTTCTCCCTTTTTTTCTTGATGAGTCTGGCTAGTGGTTTATCTATTTTGTTTATCTTCTCAAAGAACCAGCTTTTAGTTTTATTGATCTTTGCTATCGTTTCCTTCATTTCTTTTTCATTTATTTCTGATCTGATTTTTATGATTTCTTTCCTTCTGCTACCTTTGGGGCTTTTTTGTTCTTCTTTCTCTAATTGCTTGAGGTGCAAGGTTAGGTTGTTTATTCGAGATGTTTTCTGCTTCTTAAGGTGGGCTTGTATTGCTATAAACTTCCCCCTTAGAACTGCTTTTGCTGCATCCCATAGGTTTTGGGTCGTTGTGTCTCCATTGTCATTTGTTTCTAGGTATTTTTTTATTTTCTCTTTGATTTCTTCAGTGATCACTTCATTATTAAGTAGTGTATTGTTTAGCCTCCATGCGTTTGTATATTTTACAGATCTTTTCCTGTAATTGATATCTAGTCTCATGGCGTTGTGGTCAGAAAAGATACTCGATACAGTTTCAATTTTCTTAAATTTACCAAGGCTTGATTTGTGACCCAAGATATGATCTATCCTGGAGAATGTTCCATGAGCACTTGAGAAAAATGTGTATTCTTTTGTTTTTGGATGGAGTGTCCTATAAATATCAATTAAGTCCATCTTGCTTAATGTATCATTTAAAGCTTGTGTTTCCTTATTTATTTTCATTTTGGATGATCTGTCCATGGGTGAAAGTGGGGTGTTAAAGTCCCCTACTATGAATGTGTTACTGTCGATCTCCCATTTTATGGCTGTTAGTATTTGCCTTATGTATTGAGGTGCTCCTATGTTGGGTGCATAAATATTTACAATTGTTATATCTTCTTCTTGGATCGATCCCTTGATCATTAAGTAGTGTCCTTCTTTGTCCCTTTTAATAGTCCTTATTTTAAAGTCTATTTTGTGTGATATGAGAATTGCTACTCCAGCTTTCTTTTGGTTTCCATTTGCATGGAATATCTTTTTCCATCCGCTTACTTTCAGTCTGTATGTGTCTCTAGGTCTGAGGTGGGTCTCTTGTAGACAGCATATATAAGGGTCTTGCTTTTGTATCCATTCAGCCAATCTGTGTCTTTTGGTGGGAGCATTTAGTCCATTTACACTTAAGGTAATTATCGATATGTATGTTCCTATTCCCATTTTCTATATTGTTTTGGGTTCATTATTATAGGTCGTTTCCTTCTCTTGCATTTCTTATCTAGAGAAGTTCCTTTAGCATTTGTTGTAAAGCTGGTTTGGTGGTACTGAACTCTCTCAGCTTTTGCTTGTCTGTAAAGGTTTTAATTTCTCCATCAAATCTGAATGAGATCCTTGCTGGGTAGAGTAGTCTTGGTTGCAGGTTTTTCTCCTTCATCACTTTCAGTATGTCCTGCCACTCCCTTCTGGCTTGTAGGGTTTCTGCTTAGAGATCAGCTGTTAACCTTATGGGGATTCCCTTGTGTGTTATTTGTTGTTTTTCCCTGGCTGCTTTTAATATGCTTTCTTTGTATTTAATTTTTGATAGTTTGATTAATACGTGTCTTGGCGTATTTCTCCTTGTATTTATCCTGTATGGGACTCTCTGTGCTTCCTGGACTTGATTAACTATTTCCTTTCCCATATTAGGGAAGTTTTCAACTATAATCTCCTCAAATATTTTCTCAGTCCCTTTATTTTTTTCTTCTTCTTCTGGAACCCCTATAATTCGAATGTTGGTGCATTTAATGTTGTCCCAGAGGTCTCGGAGACTGTCCTCAGTTCTTTTCATTCTTTTTTCTTTATTCTGCTCTGCAGTAGTTATTTCCACTACTTTATCTTCCAGGTCACTTATCCATTCTTCTGCCTCAGTTATTCTGCTATTGATCCTATCTACAGTACTTTTCATTTCATTTATTGCGTTGTTCATCGTTGCTTGTTTCATCTTTATGTCTTCTAGGTCCTTGTTAACTGTTTCTTGCATTTTGTCCATTCTACTTCCAAGATTTCGGATCATTCTTACTATCATTATTCTGAATTCTTTTTCAGGTAGATTGCCTATTTCCTCTTCATTTGTTAGGTCTGGTGGGTTTTTATCTTGCTCCTTCATCTGCTGTGTGTTTTTCTGTCTTCTCATTTTGCTTATCTTACTGTGTTTGGGGTCTCCTTTTTGCCGGCTGCAGGTTCGTAGTTCCCGTTGTTTTTGATGTCTGTCTCCAGTGGCTAAGGTTGTTTCAGTGGGTTGTGTAGGCTTCCTGGTGGAGGGGACTAGTGCCTGTGTTGTGCTGGATGAGGCTGGATCTTGTCTCTCTAGTGGGCAGGTTCACGTCTGGTGGTGTGTTTTGGGGTGTCTGTGGCCTTATTATGATTTTAGGCAGCCTCTCTGCTAATGGGTGGGGTTGTGTTCCTGTTTTGCTAGTTGTTTGGCATAGGTTGTCCAGCACTGTGGCTTGCTGGTCGTTGAGTGAAGCTGGGTGCTGGTGTTAAGATGGAGGTCTCTGGGAGATTTCCACCGTTTAATATTATGTGGAGCTGGGAGGTCTCTTGTTGACCAGTGTCCTGAAGTTGGCTCTCCTACCTCAGAGGCAGAGCCCTGACTCCTGGGCTCGAGCACCAAGAGCCTTTCATCCACACGGCTCAGAATAAAAGGGAGAAAAAATAGAGAGAATTAGTAGAAGTATGGGGAAAGAAAGAAGGAAAGGAGGAAAGGAAGGAAGGGAGAAAGAAGCAAAGAAGGAAAGAAAGGAGGGAGGGAGGAAGGAAGGAAGGAAGGCGGGAAAGAAGGAGAAAATGTAGAGAGAATTAGTAGAAGTATGAGGAAAGAAAGAGGGAAAGGAGGAAAGGAAGGAAGAAAGAAGCAAAGAAGGAAAGAAAGGAGGGAGGGAGGGAGGGAGGGAGGAAGGAAGGAAGGAGGGAAAGAAGGAGAAAATGTAGAGAGAATTAGTAGAAGTATGAGGAAAGAAAGAAGGAAAGGAGGAAAGGAAGGAAGGAAGAAAGAAGCAAAGAAGGAAAGAAAGGAGGGAGGGAGGGAGGGAAGAAGGAAGGAAGGAAGGAGGGAAAGAAGGAAAAAAGAAAGAAAGAAGATACAGTAAAAATAAAATAAAGTATAATATAGTTATTGTACTAAAAAATATTTAGAAAAAAAAAAAAAAGGGACGGATGGAACCCTAGGACAAATGTTGGAAGCAAAGTTATACAGAGAAAATCTTACACAGAAGCATACACATACACGTTCACAAAAAGAGGCAAAGGGGGAAAAATCATAAATCCTGCTTCCAGAGCCCACCTCCTCAACCTGGGGTGATTCGCTGTCTAAAGGAGGGAAGGAAGGAAGGAAAGAAAGAAAGAAAGAACAAAGGTAAAGTACAATAAAGTTATTACAATTAAAATTAATTATTTAGAAAAAAAAATTTTTTTTTAAAAATCCATGGATGGATAGAGCCCTAGGACAACTGGTGGAAGCAAGAGTATACAGACAAAATCTCACACAGAAGCATACACGCACACATTCACAAAAAGAGGAAAAGGGAAAAAAATCACAGATCTCACTCTTAAATTCCACCTCTTCAATTTGGGATCACTCCCTGTCTATTCAGGTATTCCACAGATGCAGGGCACATCAAGTTGATTGTGGAGCTTCAATCCGCTGCCTCCTCGGCTGCCGGGAGAGACCACCCTCTCTCCTCTCTGCTCTCACAGCTCACAGGAGCTCAGCTTTGTACCCGGCCCTGCCCCTGCGCGCAGGTCGCTGGAGGGCGTCTGTTTTTTGCTCAGACAGTACGGGGTTAAAGGAGCCGCTGATTCGGGAGCTCCGGCTCACTCAGGCTGGGGGTTGGGGGATGGGGGAAGGAGGGGCACTGCGTGCGGGGCGGGCCTGCGGCGGCAGAGGCGGCGTGACGCTGCGGCAGAGGCCGGCGTGACGTTGCACCAGCCTGAGACCCGCCGTGCGTACTCCCGGGGAAGTTGTCCCTGGATCCCGGGAACCTGGCAGTGGCGGCCTGCACAGGCTCCGCGGAAGAGGGGCGCGGAGAGTGACCTGTGCTAGCACACAGCCCCCCTGGTGGCGGCAGCAGCAGCCCCAGCGTCTCCCGCCCGTCTCTGGGGTCCGCGGTTTTAGCCGCGGCTCGCGCCCGTCTCTGGGGTTCGCGCTTCCAGCCGCGGCTCGCGCCCGTCTCGGGGGCTCGCGCCCTCAGCCGCGGCTCGCGCCCGTCTCTGGGGTTCGCGCTTTTAGCCGCGGCTCGCGCCCGTCTCTGGAGTTCCTTTAAGCAGCGCTCTTAAACCCCTCTCCTCGCGCACCAGGAAACAAAGAGGGAAGAAAAAGTCTCTTGCCTCTTCGGCAGGTGCAGGCTTTTCCCCGAACTCCCTCCCGGCTAGTCGTGGCGCACCAACCCCTTCAGGCTATGTTCAAGCCGCCAACCCCAGTCCTCTCCCTGCGCTCCGGCCGAAACCGAAACCCGAGCCTCAGCTCGCAGCCCCGCCCGCCCCGGTGGGTGAGCAGACAAGCCTCTCGGGTTGGTGAGTGCCGGTCGGCACCGATCGTCTGTGCAGGAATCTCCCCGCTTTGCCCTCTGCACCCGTCGCTGTGCACTACTCCGCGGTGCCGAAGCTCCCCCTTCCGCCTCCCGCAGTCTCCGCCCGCGGAGGGGCTTCCTAGTGTGTGGAAACTTTTCCTCCTTCACAGCTCCCTCCCACTGGTGTAGGTGCCGTCCTTATTCTTTTGTCTCTGTTTTTTCTTTTTTTCTTTTGCCCTACCCAGGTACGTGGGGAGTTTCTTGCCTTTTGGGAGGTCTGAGGTCTTCTGCCAGCCTTCAGTAGGTGTTCTGTAGGAGTTGTTCCACGTGTAGATGTATTTCTGGTGTATCCGTGAGGAGAAAGGCGATCTCCACGTCTTACTCTTCCGCCATCTTCCCCCGTCTCCTCCTCATTTTTTAAAATTTGTTTTTCTTTTTGCTGTTCTGATTAAGTTATTTACATTCTTCTATCTTACAGATAACTTTTACATTCTTCTGTATTACCTACTCTGCTGTTAAGTCTCTCCATTGTGTTTTTCATTTCAGTTATTGTGTTTTTCAATTCTGGCTGTTTGTTTTTTATATTTTTTAGCTCCTTGTTAAAATTCTTACTGTGTTCATCTATACTTTTCCTTAACTCATTTAGCATTTTTATTACTAATGCTTTGAACTCTTTATTTGGTAAATTATTTATTTTATTTCCTGAGTTGTTTTTTTCAGATGTTTTCTCCTGTTCTTTCAATTGAAACAAATTTCTCTGTCTTCTCATTTTGCTTAACTTTCTCTGTCTCTATGAAATTAGGTGAAAGTTACCTATTTGCATCTTGAATGGGTGTCCTGTGTGGAACCATCCCTATACAGTCTGTGTGTACCCAGGGACTTTGGTGAGAAAGCTGGATATGACATGAGCACAAGTCATATTTTTCCCCAGGGTGTGCTGGCAGCTCTCACCTTAGTAAGAGGTGGGGCTGGAGGTGGAGTGGCTAAAGCTAGAGTCAGGTGTGAGTCAGGGCTTTTCCTTTGCTCAGTGGCCAACTCTACCTTATTGGGGGTGGAGGTGGGGTCTCAAGTTACTGGAGCAGAAGCTCTGGGGGTTGGGTCCAAGTTGGTTCTGTTCTCTAAGTGTGTGCTCTCCCGCATCCCAGCACTGGCACATTTGCCCCAGAGGGGAGCAGTGCTGGAGCAAGAGTGGCTGGATCAGCCACTTGGTGTGGGTCTGGACTTAGGCTGTGGTGACCCTGGCCCCAGTCATGGTACTGAATCACTTCTGATGTGCTCCCTCTGTAAGTACCAGTAAGAGCTGCCCCTTCCCACCTCAGATATTGTTCCAGGTCCAGGCTGGCACCATCCCTCACAACTGAGGACTCCACTTGGCTGTGTTAGCCCTCACTCTAGTGTGGAACTGCATCATGAAACAAGTGGAGTGTAGTGGGCACTCGGCTGAGGCCAGGTTGTGCACTGGAGTAGTTGTAGGAAAGTAGCCTGAGCCCTGTGCAGTTTCAGTCTGTTTTTTCTACCTTGTTTTTGGAGTGAGTAAATGTGTGCATGATCTTCATGAGCAGAGTCTAGGTTTCTTACAGCCTTCCTCTTAGTCCCATGGTTTTCTAACCAGCTAAAGGGACTTGCTTTCCCAGTGTTAACCCCCAGAGCTGGGGCACTCAATATGTGGCTCAAACCACCCACACCCCAAGGAGCCTGTGTAATCCCCCTTCTTCTGTGTCTCCTCCCAGGGGCACAGGCACCAACCTGATTACCTCTCTTCCCTTCCTACCTGATTACATGTGTATCTTTCTTAAAGCTTAGGTCGTACAGGAGTCCTTCTGCCAATCTCCAGTTAGTTTTCAGTGAAAATTGCTCCACATGCGTATGTATTTTTGATGTGTTTCTCAGGGGAGGTGAGTTTCATGTCCTCCTTCTTAACCATCTTGATCTCGTTTTCTCTCTCTAATTGGTTTCTTTTATAATTTCTCTCATTGATATTCTCTATTTTATGAGACACCAGTCCCACAATTTCCTTTAATTTTTTTTTACACAGTGTTTCCCTTATTTCTTTGAGCATAGTTATAATAATTGACTATCAGGGAGTTTCTATTAATTACTTTTCTCCCCCTCTGTGTATGGGCTATACTTTCTTGTTTCTTTGCATGCCTCATACTTTTTTATTGAAAACTTGACATTTTGTATATTACAATGTAACAACTTTTAATTCTTCCTCTTCCCAAGAGTTTGTTTTTATTGCTTCTTATAGTAGTAGTAGTTTGTTCTTTTAGTGATTTTTTCTGAACAAATTTTGTAGTCTGTGCTCTTTGTCATATATGCCTACTGAAGTCTCTGTTCCATTAGCTTAGTGGTCAGCTAGTAATTTTACAGACATTGTTTAAATGACTGGGACTAAAAAAACTCCCAGTCTTTGATGAAGTGTTATGTATGTTTGTGTGTGTGTGTGTGTGTGTGTGTGTGTGTGTGTGTCTATGTGTGCTGGGGCATACCTCCAACTCTCAGCTAGGCAGTTTGCAACTCTGCCTTAGCCTTAACTTAGCTTTCATAGAGCCCCCAGACCAGCCAGAAGTGAGAGCTTATAGTCTTCTCAGGTCTTTCTTGCATATATGCACAGCTCTGGGCATGCATGAGGTTTTCAAGATTCCCATAAATATGTAGGATCTTTTCAAAGCCCTTATTTCCCAAAGCTCCTCATTACCTTGCATTTCCTCCCCATAATTGTATCCAGTTTACTGTGTACTCTTAATCATTGCCTCATGCATCAGTGACTAACACATTTGCCCACAAATATTTTTGACAAATGGCCACCAGGTAACAGCTTTTGCACGAGGCCAGAAATCCAAGCCTTTTGAGCATATCCCCTAGGAAACCAGCAGACAAATCAAATAATGGTGACTATTTGCAAATGAGTTTCATTTTTTTCCCTCTGGTACCTGTACCAGGAATGAAGATTGTTATTTTTAAGTCTGATCCTCAGCTGGGTCATGAGTGATGGGATATGGTAAGTTAAAATGCCACAAGCCTTACCAAGATTCAAGCATTTTTTTGGAAGTGCTCCCCAGGTTAGTGCAAGATTTTGGGTATTTTCCAGAGTTCCAAAAATGTTGATTCTGCCTGTTTTTTTTTTTTTTTTCTTTTTCATTGCTTTTATGGAGATGTGGAATTTTGGAGCCCCTTCCTCTGCCACTTTTGCTATCATTAAAAAAAATTATTTATTTATTTGGCTGTGCAGGATCTTAGTTGGGGCACGTGGAATCTTCGTTGAGGCCTGTGGGATATTTTAGTTGCGGCATGAGGGATCTAGTTCCCTGACCAGTGATCGAACTCGGGCCCCTTGCACTAGGAGTATGGAGTCTTAACCACTGGACCACCAGGGAAGTCTCTGCTATCATTTTTTTTTTTTTTTGCGGTACACGGGCCTCTCACTGTTGTGGCTTCTCCCGTTGCAGAGCACAGGCTCCGGACGCGCAGGCTCAGCGGCCATGGCTCACGGGCCCAGCCACTCCACAGCACATGGGATCCTCCCAGACCAGGGCACAAACCCCTGTCCCCTGCATCGGCAGACGGACTCTCAACCACTGCGCCACCAGGGAAGCCCTCTGCGATCATTTTTAAGAGTAGATACGTCCTGTATTTTATTTATACATGTGCTGAGCAAACTGTTGGTTGCATGATAGATGTTTATTATATATTCTTTGCATGAATATATGCATACATCAATAGGAGTTTAAAATGGAGACAGATGAAAACCTTGGCTATGATTGCAAGTAGACATAAGATACCTAGAAAATGAGTAATTTTGAAGGAGGTTTTTTTTTTTTTAATTGAACATGTTTATATGATGTGGGAAAGAAATCACTGAAGGGAAAGTTTAAAAATCTTTATTTAACACATGACTGTGTTCACCATTTTTATTCTTAACAATAGTGTGACACTGTGGTTCTAAATCAGCCTGTGGTTCATCTCAACGTGAGGTCTTTCCTTTCATACCTGTTTCCTTAGTTGTTCCTATAGTAGATGCTTATGGCTAAATGGGTTTTTAAAAAAAATAACTCTTATAAAATACAGTGTGTGGGTGTGATAAAAAAGAAAAAAAGAAAATACACACAGAAATCAAATGATGAGAAACAGCCAACCAAAGCAATAACTGGAACATTACTTCATTCCAAGATTAAATTAATTTTGTTGAACAGTCTGACAAAAGTTTAAAACAAGTATGTTTAGGACACTCAGAGCAATCAGTAAGAATAATATTTATTTTCACAAAGATGGAAGTAGTGGCAATACACTTTGAAATAAAAACATGCACAACTAAAAAAGAATGGATGAACAGGCAAAACACCAATTAAAAATCTTGGAAGTGAAAAATACAATAATTGTAATTCTTAAAAATATCAACAAAGGGTATGAACTCTAGACTGGACATAGTTAAAAACAAAATTAAAGAATTGGAAGCCAGCATGGAAGAATTCACCCAAAAGTAGGCCAGTGACTGAGATTTTAAAATACAAAAAAGCAATTGAGAGACAAGGAGGAATCTGTCAAGACTGAGAGGTTCCAAAAGACATTTAAAGGGAGGACCAGAAGTAGAGAATAAAGGAAATTGGAGGAGAATCATTGAAAATATTTTAAATTTTAAAATATTCACAAGGTGTAAAATTAAAAGATATAGAAAGTAGAGTCCCTTCCTCATTCATTCAGTTCTTCTCCCTGGAGTCAACTAGTATCACCAGTTTCTTGTATATATTTTCAGAGAGATTCTATATGTATAAAAACAAGTATGTGAATGATAAAAATCTACATACATTCTTCTGCAAAAAAACCCCAAAACCTCTTTTGAGGTATAATCTGAATGCCATAAAATTCATTTGTTTTAAGTGTATAATTCAATGATTTTTATTTATAAAGCTGTGCAACTGTTGCCACAATCCAGTTTTAGAACATTTCCACTGCCTGAGAAAGATTCCTCAGGTCCATTTGCAGTCACCCTCCTCCTCTCTTTCTCCTAGTCCCTGGCAACCACTAATCTGCTTTCTGTGCTCATGAAATTTAGGTTTTGTGCTCATTGAAGGAACTCAAATGCATATAGGTGTTTATTCCCAGGCAGAGCTGCAGATCCCACATCCACCTTGTGTATTCCCACCGTATGCCAAGTTAGCAAGGAAACCTCAGTTGACCATTCCCAGCAAAAATTCCTGATAGAATAAATCCCCAATTCCCCAAGACAACCTACATATGTAATAAATTAGCTTATCTGCTCTCCAACTACAATGACTAACTATTTTGTAGCATTCTTGGTAGAACTGAGAAAATAGTCACGTAAATCACTCATCTTTATGCTAATTGTCTTATGGAATCCTGATTGAAAAAGGCTGTAATTAGAAAGCTCGGGGAACAGGACCAGGCCATCTGAGACTTCTGAGGTGTTCATTAGTTCAACAGATCATCATTGGCTGCCTCTTATGACCAGGTCGGTATTATGACAAATACTGTGCAGAGCCAAGGATGTGGGATTCCTATGCTGGAGGAGCTAAAATCCTCTCAGGGGTTGCTAATGACAGGTTTCACATGACATCATCAGAGAGGAAGATACAAGATTTCCTGGTGGCAAGAAGGACTCTTTTTCTTCCCCTCAGAAGTCTGACTAAGAAGAGAGAATAGTGGTTCTAAAAAGTTCAGCTGGCTGGGTGCTACTAGACTGACATTTCCCAAATCTGTGTTCTTCTGGGGCAGAAAATTTTAAGTTTCTTCTGATATATTTTTTATGAAAGCCAAAGATCAGCTTTTTATACTGACCAGGAGAGGGGATGAGTTAGAATGAGTTCATCTTCAGTGGTGTGGATGAAAAATGTCATTTGTCATCTCAGTTAGCAAAGGATGTTGCAGCCATCAAGCCATCAGTCATTGCATCCACCCCAGACTGTGCATCCTGAGGTGATTCAGGATGGAGAAAAACAAGACAGTGGCCCTAGATAGTTAAAGTGCATATTAAAGGAATAATTTCAGTGAGCCCAGACTCTTGCCTCCTCCCATACGTAGAAAAGCATTAAATTCACTAACTTGAGATGTCTGCTTTTCTTAAATAGCAGCAACATTTTGATATTCGACTACCTGTTTTTTAAAAAAATTGTTATTATTATTATTATTTTAAGCAAAACCCCCTATATATCCTGGCTCCTTCCTTAGCTATTTGGAGCAGTCTTTCAGAAGTATCTGAGAGGCTGCCTCTTAGGCTTAACACTCCTGGGTGAGTCACTGGAAACACCAATTCATTTAATGAAACACAATTTAGGAATAATTAGGAAAATATGTTTGCATAACATGAGATAATCTCAAGCACGTGTGAAAATATATTAAAAATACCACAAGGCATTTAACAAAACATACTGGCTGTACCTGTTTTTTTCTAATAGTCAATTTGGTCCTTATTCATTGTGTTTTCTACCAGCTCTTACTGGATAATTGGTATCAGGCTGCAAAGTCTAGGAAAAATTTAGAAGATAAAAATTAAGGATAAAATTAATTTCAAAATTAAGAAAATTCTATCTAATATTTGTGTATGTATATGAATGCGTAAAAAATTGGCATCATTTAATTTTAACAGCAGGGCATGTTGTTCAGGGCAGGGAGAGGATGTATTATTTGAAAGCCACTAGCCTGAAAGTCAGTGGGGAGGATTATGTCGGAAATTCTCCTCAAATGGCCAAAATCTTTATTTCTGCCTGCTGGCTATTCTTTATTCTATTCCATGGGGAGCTTTTTCATGGACTCTTGTTGCCTCACCCTATAATGGGGAGACAAAGAGGAAAATCCAGTCAGTGAAGAGTTCTAGATCCCGACTTAGCTGCGCCATTACCTGGTGACTTGGGGCAAGCCAAAGGTCTCTTTTGCTTCACTCTTCTTGTCTGCAAATAAGGGATGGTGATAATTTCCCTGTTGAGATTACAGTTCTATTCCAAGAAAGTCAAATGAACTAATGAATAAATATAAAGGATAATTAATTGTTTTGCTTGAGGTCTGTGTATTCATTATTCAATTTCTCCCTGAGTCATAAGATGATGATTCCTTATGAAAACCAGCTTCCATGATGGTCCCCAGTGATTCCACCTCCTAGGATTCATGCCCTATGTGGTCCCTTTCCACAACTATACTGGGATTATTCTGTGTGACCAATAGAATATGGAAGGAGTGATGTTATATCATTTCTGAGATTAGGTGATAAAAGATACTAGTGGTTCCCTCTCTCTCTCTCTCTATTTTTCTTTTTTTCTGATCATTTGCTTTGGAGGAAGCCAGCTACCATGTCATCAGCCATCCTATGGATAAACTTACATAGTGAGGCCTCTGGTCTATCTCCATGTGAAGGAGATTGAAAGTGGCTATTCCTTTAAAGTAGATCTTCGGCCCTGTTCAAGTCTTCAGATGATTGTAGGCCCGGCTGACAGCTTGACTGAAACTTCCTCAGAGATCCTGAGCCAGAAACACCCAGCTAAGTTGTTCCAAGATTTCTGACTCCCAGAAACTTTGTGAGTTAATACATGTTTGTTGCTTTCAGCTGCTAAGTTTTGGGGGTAATTTGTTGTGTAGGAATCGAAAACTAATACAATTCCTCAAGTAGAATAATATATGTATTTGCCCATAGAATCCAACCCAGGGCTAGTCACATGGTGGGTACTCAATTCAACAATACTTGAAAAAGAAGAGGGAAAGGGAAAGAAGGAATGGCCGGAAAGCAGAATATACACATGTACACTAACAACTTACTCCTAGATGAGGCTGTCTGTCCTGCATAAATGACCAGAATGATATCATGTATGTCTTTTTACCAACTTTCATGACCTGCCAGCAAATGTGTTTCCAAGTGAGACAACCTGAGGCATTGTTTCAAATGAGCTCTGCCTTCACCTCTCTTTATGGATGTAGTTCTGTGTGTCACCTTTCAATTATTGGATCCTTTCAGAGTGATAGATGACCTCAGAAGCCAAACTGTGAAAGGACATAATCTCACTGTGAGGAGGAGATGATCAGTATGTCTTTCACTATAATTACTGTCCATGACTTCCTGTTTCTGTACTTCCTGTCTCTCCAACTTTTGTCAAATCCTAGTTACTGCCTTGGTGTATTATAAGGAGAATATATGTGTGTGTGTATATATATATACATATATATACACACACATATATATATTTAACACACACACACACACACACACACACACATACACACACATATATTTAATAGGGACTTGACAGTCGTAGGAGCTGGCTAAGGCCCTTGTCTTTATGTCTGGTGCTGGAGCTTGGAGTTCACAAGGAATGCAGCTGGAAGGGAAGGTAGTTATAACGTGAGAAAAGAAGCAGAACCTGGAGCCCATGAGAGCAGACTAAAACACAAGTCCATTCTCGTTTCCTCTGACTTTGGTGGTACGCACATCTTGTAGAAACCAGGGCCTTTCATCAATGAACTAAACGTACACCTCTGGCCAAGAAGTCAGAGAAACTGAAAGGGGATTCAGGGAAAGGTGAGTAACAGCCTGCCTGGTTCAGTCTCAGGACAATGAGGTGAGTCAATAAGGTGAGGGATATGAGTGAGCTACAGATGGCTGCCATTCAACTTCTGTCCCCAAGATACTGCAGGAGAACCTCTCTTGTGGCCTGCCCTGACCAGAAACACACAGGAAAGGGAATCCTAGGAAATGTAGTCCAGCCTAGACAGTGACACCTTACAAAACCACCACACCTAGCCCCCAAACAGATTATATCACACAGACCAAAATGAAATAAGCCCACCAAAAGAAATTTGTTTTCTGTTAATTGTACTAGAACAGCAGTACTCAAAGTTTTTTTATCTCAGGCCTCTTTTACAGTCTTAAAATTTTTGTGGCTCTCTCAGATCTTTTGTTTATATGGATTATAACTATTGATATTTATCATTTTAGAAATTAAAACAAAATATGGAAAAATATTAATTTATTTAGAAATAAGAATAAACCATTACATGTTAATATAAGTAACATCTTTTTATAGAAATAACTACATTTTCCAACATTAAAAAAAATAGTGAGGAGATACGTTGTTTTATATTTTTCAAATACCTTTAATGCCTACCTTAATAGAAAACAGTTGGATTCTCAAATCATACTGAATTTAATCTGTTGAGATTTCACTCATCATGTAACCCCTGGAAAATTCCACTGTAGACTTGTAAGAGAATAAGAGTGAAAAGAGGCAAATAGCACCTTAGTGTTATCATGAAAATAGCTTTGACTTCATGAACCCCTTGAAAGGATCTTGGAGACTCCTCAAGTGTGGCTGGATCACACTTATCCACAAGGGAAGAACTGGGGCAATTATCTCATAACTGGAGTCCAGGTAACCTGCTCATGGCTCAATTATTTGGGTAAACGAGGTGCTTCTCCCTACAATTCCAAAAATTCATGACAATATTCTACTTCATTTTGTCTCTGCAGATACTACTAATAAGAGGTAATAGAATTAGAAAGAGAGACACAGCTAGGGAAAGAACAGGGACAGGAAGAAAGAGGATGGAAGGGAGCGCTCCTGGAGTTTGCTTCACAGACCTTCACCGTCAGTTTGCTGAGACAGATGAAGGTCTGGAGTTACTTGTATGTCCTCAGAAGAGGCCAGCCTTCCAAGCAGTCTCACTGGGTTCTGGAACCAGTTTCAATGCATTCCCTGAAGCTGTACACAGTGGTCAAAGAAATCCTGAGTGGGAGAAATGATCTCATTGTGGATATTTACCCATTTTCAATGGCCCTTCCCTTCCTAGGAGACTAAAAAAACAAATTATTGCACCATTGTCTATTTATCACTGAGGTTTTCATGTGCCTCAAAATATTTTTCCAGTCTTTTTCAAGCGCTATTTTTAAAAAAAGTTGATTATAAAATAAAACTCTTCTTCCAGAAAATATGAACAAATTTATCAAGAAGCTAACTACTGCTTAAAATGGTAATGTAAAATTTTATAATATCCTTCTTATAAATCAAAACCTTTATTTGGAATGAATCCTCTAAAAGATCAACATTTTCTTTTCACCAAGACCTGATCCCAGCACAGTTTTCAGAAATATTTTGGAAAAGTACCAGATTGTGATACCAATGATCCAGATATTATTTAGACATAGCCACATTTTTATGGTCATTACCCTCTCACTGAACCTTTATGGAATGAAGATAATGTCATAGTCAACGTTTTCCTTAAAATAAACTTTTAAACTACAACATGAGTTTCTTTAAAATTAAAATTAAATTTGTAAACACTTTCTATACCAAGTCTTTTCTGATTCTAAAACTGTTGCAGATTTATCAAAATTTGATAAGACAGGATATTTAAAAATCACCTGTACACTTACAACCACCCAAACATAACATTTTAGTAGATGTCCTTCCAATCATCTTTCTAAGCCTACATATAGGCTATATGTATACAGTACATACATCATAGTGTAAATGCCTGACATTAAGCTTTTGATTGCAGGAGCATCCACTTCAGAGACACCCATCTTAAATAAACATACTGCCTGCTTTGTGAGACAGCTAGTAGCAAAACAACCAGCTAAGGAACAAAGCTTCCCCCACCTATGGAGCTCCTCTTTTCAGAAAGCCTTAGGTAATCTAGATAACTGACCCTGCTTCTCCTTTCCCCTGCCCTAATCTCTGTTCTTATGTTTTAAATTCACCAACAAAGAGTGATCCTGCAAAACCTTAGACACCCAACCCTCAGACCCTAATAAAGGCAGAGCCCCAGGTCCATTCTCTCTCCCTCTCTCTGCACACGACCTCACCATATGGCCCTTGGGGATGCCCTGTACTCTCCAGGACCTGTGAATAATAAATCTTCTTCCTAACATTTCTTTCTGAAGTGCATCCTACAATTATAATAAGAACCATAGGAGCAGGGCCAGAGATAAATAGGGGTCCTGATGGGGGAAATGTCTGTGGAGCTTGATATGAGTGATGTGTGCCTGGGCTAGTGCCACAGGCATTCCTACCAGAGCGCTCCCATCCTGAGTCTATACTCAGGAACAATGGAGCATGCATATGTGTATTTACATCTGTCTATATTACTTATAAATAAAATTTAAGATTAACTCAAAGTCTCAATAAGTCTCAGGTGTCCATACTGAGCATCTTGTTAGGCTGGGATTTTCCTTGCTTGAGAGAAGGAGCTGGTTTGGTGTCCCTGTGTGAGGAATGGTTGGAGGAGTGACACTAGTATTGCTCCTTGAGCACCAGCACATGAGAATCTCTTACCATCGTGCTTCCCTGTAGGGAGGAATACAAAATGGCTTTGAGTCCCAGTGAACGGCACAAGTGTGAGGTTGGGTTTGGGATATTAGCAACGTTGACTCTCAGCCAGGAGAAGAGACCCATACCAACCTCAACTGTTCACTGGTGTCATGTCAGTGCTGGTCACTCAGCCTCAGAAAGGTGGTGGGGCTCAGAGAGCATGAATAGCCAGGAAGGAGGCAGGCAGGTGTGGACCTGCCTGGTATATCTCTCTGTAAATACTCCCCTTTATAAAGAATGAAAAGATTCATTATAAAAGTAGAAGAAACTAGTAGGGAGAGGGGAAATGAAAAAGTGAGTGAAAAAGTCAGAGGGAGAGAGAGAGAGAGAGAGAGAGAGAGAGAGAAAGAGGGAGAGAATGTGTATGTGTGGTGTGTCTGTGTGTGTATGTAAATAAATATCCAAGATTCAAGAGTTGGCACCATGGGAGGGGCCACTTGAGGCCCAGCCTTTGGAAGGGTACACCCAGATGGGAGGCAGAAGACCTCATGTTAATTAGGGTTATCCAAAGAAATAGAATCAATAAGGTGTGTGTATATGTGTGTGTATCATAAGGAATTGGCTCATGTAGTTATGGAGGCTAAGTTTCATAGTCTCTTGTTTTCAAGCTAGAGACCCAGTGATATAAATTCTAGTCCAAGTTCAAAGGCCTGAAGACCAGGAGAGCCAATGGTGTCTGGAGACCAGGAGAGCCAATGGTGTAAGTCCTAGTCTGAGGGCAGGAGAAGACCATGTCCCGGGTAGAGAAGTCAGGCAGAGAGAGAAAGAGAGAATCCTCCCTTCCTCCAACAGTGAGAGAGACCCACCAGGCCCAGGGCCCAGAACTTGTCCCAGTCTGCTGTTCCTGCTGACCTCTTGTCCTGGTTTAGAACTGGTGTCACAGACATCTGAGCTGCAGGTGGAGGGAAGGAGGAGGAAGGAAGGAGGAGCACTATGTGAAACATAGACTGAAGTGAAGAGTGGCGAGAAGGACAGTCCTGACCGTAATGTCCTCAAAGGCTCCCTGTGCCCTCAGGATCCAATGTAAACTCCTCTGGGACTCACCATGCTCCGCAGCTCCTTGGCAAGCCCATCTGCCTGCTGGTCACATTCAGAGGGCCCGAGTGCCTGGCCACCTTGCTCTCTTTCAGCTCTGGGCTGCCATGAGTCTGTTTCCTTGGAGCCCGCTTCTGCTCCCTCCTAATCAGCTAATTCTCACCCATCCCCCAGAATTCTGTTTCACTGTGCTCTTTATCCAGGAATTTTTCTCTAAAGACCTGGAGCAGGTGTCCCTGTGGTGTGCTCTATGGCACCCTGACAGGGTCTCTTAGCTCGGTCCTGTCCCAACAAGCTATATGGCTTTGGACAAGTCCTTTTGCTCCAATGGGCTTCCAGTTTCTTTATTTGAATAATGAGAGAGTTGGACCATATAATATGAGGGTGTTTTGTTTGAGAACTATATAATTCTCCAAATCCTTTTATTAATTATATAACCAGCTTGTAACTTCTACCCATCTAAGTAGTCCATGGAAAGAGGAGGATGGAGGTGACATTCAAATTCACCTTTGCAAACTTTCCAGTTCTTTGTCCAAAGAAGGGAACTTGGTTTCTGGATGGTCCTGGTCATGGTCACATGACCAGAAGCTCCTCTGATTGATCCAGCAGGACTGTTGGATAATCAGAAGCTGGGAAAATATATCATCAGTCTTGGTTGTCCAATTGCTCATCCCTATTCATTCTCAGGGGTGCATGTGGTAGAGATTAACCAGCTGCTTAGAAAAAAAAAAATCAATGCTCAAGAAACTTCTGTTACTCAGGTTCACCAGGCCAGGAGCATCAGCCTCCAGATACTTCTGCTATTGTCTCACTTTTCTGTCCAGTGAGGAATGGTTGGGTTTTTGAATACTATTCCAGGAAGGAGAGAGACTGCCAAAGACCTGCCATTGAATAATTGAGACAGAATTTCGTTTAAATTCTTTGTTTCATTATAGCTCCATCCACATGACAAATTTAGTCCCAAGTTGAAGCAACGAAAGAGAACTGGGTACTCCTAAACACATCAGTGGGGCATTTGCAACTTCCACTGAAACAGCACAATTGTCCTGGGACACAGGCGTCAAGAGAGGGTGTGATGACAGCTGACATTAAAGTTCACAGGGGCAGGCTTAGGTATCCTCCTCAGTCCCATCAGAGCATCTTCTCCCAACTGTTTTGTTGTTTCTTTTTTTTTTAAAGTTTGTTTTGGAATCATTTTAGATTTACAAAAATTTGCAAAAAATAGTACAACAATGTTACTGTATTTGCTTCTCCCTTGCCCTCTCCTCTGTGTGTGTGTCTGTAGCATTTTTCTTAAGTGTTGAGAATAAGTTGCAGACATGATGCCTTACATCCAGGGCTTCAGTCTGCATAACCCAAAGCCAAAGATATCTTTTTTAAATAACTGTAGGGCAGTTGTCAAAATTAAAAAAAAAATAACATGGACAGTGTAAGAATATTTAAATCTATAGACCTAATTCAAATTTTGCCAACTGTCCTACTAATGTCCTTTTTCTGATCCAAGATCCCATCCAGGAAACCACCTTGTATTTAGTCTTACTCACCTCTAATTCCTTAGTCTTTCTTGTCTTATCTTGTCTTTCTTGTCTCCCTCCCTCCCTCCCTCCCTTCCTCCCTTCCTTCCTTCCTCTTTCTTAATCTTTCACAACCTTGACATATTTGAAGAGTAGCATTCAGCTATTTTGTTAACATTCCTTAGATAGGGTTTGTCTGATGTTTCCTCATGTTTAGATACAGTTCGTGCATTTTTGGACAGAAATACAACAGAAGTGATGCTGTATTAGATCAGGAGGCACATGATTTTGGTTTGTCCCATTCCTGGTGATAGTAACTTTGAACCTTTGGTTAAACTGGTGTCTGCCAGGTTTCTCCACTCTTGAGTTACCATTTCCCCCTTTGTCATTAATAAGGATCTGGTGAGGTAAAACTCTGAGACTGAAAATTTCCTGCTTCTCATCATACTTTTACCCATTAATTTTAGCATTTATTGATGATTCTTGTCTGAAACAATCATGACAGTGGTGGGTGCCAAATGGTGATTTTCTGATTCTATCATTTCTTCTGTATGTATGAGTTGGCACTCCACTGTAAGGAAGAGCCGTTCCTTCTCCCCTATTTATTTACTTACATCTGTGTGAGTACATGTATTCTTATTCTATGCTGTGGGTTATAATCCTTTATCATCACTACTTAATTGCTCAAAGTATTCCAAGTTTGACCAGTAAGAACGTTTTCAACCTTGCCCCTGTATCCTTTTGACATGTTTCCATCCTTTTTTGGGGATACTTCCTTACTTTCTGGTACTACATGATACTCCAAGCTCAACTTATACTTTTCCTGCCCAGCTATTTCTCCAAAGAGCCCTCACTCTTCTCACTGGACAATGGTATTGAGAAGCCAGGATCTGGATGTCCTGGCCCACTCTCGCTTGTTGTAGATGGGGCTTCCAACAGCCATGTGTATCTCTTACTCAACTTTCCTTCTCCAGCTCTATATTCACTCCCAGCCCAGCTCTCTCTTCTGAATCCAGGCCTGATCACAAAACAGCCTGCTCAACATTTCCACTCAGATTTCACAGGCATCTCAAAGCAAGTATGTCTTGTTATGTTAGTGTCCCCCTCCAAATTCATATGTTGAAGCCCCAACCCCCAATATCTCAGAATATTACCATACTTGGAGATATGGTCTTTAAAGATATGATTAAATTAAATGAGGCCGTATTATATTGGGCTCTAATCCAACGTAACTGGTGTCCTTATAAGAAGAGGAAATGAGGACACAGACTACATGAAAACCAGGGTGAAGATGACCATCTACAGGCCAAGGAGAGAGGCCTCAGAAGAAACCAGTCTGCTGACACCTTGATCTTGGACTTTCAGCCTCCAGAACTGTGAGAAATAAATTTCTGTTGCTTAAGCTGCCCAGTCTATTGTTCTTTGCTAGGGCAGCCTGAGTTGACTAATATCGTCTTTAACAAAACTCATGCATTCCTTCCATCCCGTTTCTCCTCTAGTGAGTCCCATTTTCAGTATATGGTGTCACCACCCACTCAGTTGTTGGTGGAAGTGAGGGAATCTTGCCAGATGCATGACTTTCCAGTACCCTCCAGAGCCAAATGAACACTAAATTCTATTGATTCATCCTCCAAATTAGGTTTCAAATCTGTTCATTTCTCTTTGTCTCTGGGGTCATTACCTTGGTTCAAGCCATCACAACTTTTACTGGGATAATTACAATGCCCCTTTAACTCATTTTCTTGTAGTTATTCCTAGTCTAAATCTTTATTTAATGCCATTCTTTATACTCAACCATGAAGCAGCCTCAACTGATTTTGTTCCTGAAATGCCACTTTTTCAGGGAAGCCTTTCTATTTGATGAAGTGAGATTTCTCTGGTATTTGTGCTCACAGTGTGCATTAATTGTGATTTTACAACAAATTGTTTAATTTTGCATGTCCCCTCACTAGTCTGAAAGGTATATGAGGGCCTGGGTTGTGTTGGTCTTATTCACTACAGGATGTAGCACTGTGTATGTTTTAAAATGTATCCTGGATTAATGAATGAAATTCCAACACTGTCCCCAAATTTGGGGTATAATAAGGATGAAGAGGACTAAGCACATTTGCTTCTTTGATGCTACCATCATGAGGTTGTAAAAGTCTTAAGGGCAGGGCCCACCTCTTCGTTTCCTTTGCTTGGCTTCTTCCAGCCCCTAATTTCTGAAATAATTCTAGGCACATGCTGATGGTTCTGCTATAACACCCTCTATGTATTCCCCTAAAGATCTTGCTTTCTTTCAAAATCACACATTAAAAATAACAGAGATTATAGGGAAACTCAGGTTAGGGGCAGACAACTCCAAACCTATGTAACTATGTAAGTAAGCACAGATGAACACAATACTTTGTGCATCTGGAGGTAACATAGACACTCCAGACAGGCAACTCAGTATGCCTGGAGGCTGCCTCAGGGAGTTTTAAAAATGCAAAAAACCAGGCGAGGGAAATTCTGGCTTGCTGGCATTGAGACAGGGCTGTGTAAGGAGGCACAGGAAGGAAGGGGGAAACCTGCCCAAGCAAGAGCCCTGGGGGACTGCACTGGGGGTGTTCCTTTCTGGGGAGGGAAACCTGGATAGAAGCACTGATTTTTCCTTTTTTTTTCTACTTTTTATTATGAAAATTTTTTACACATACACAAAAGTAGAGGGAACTGTATAATAAGCTTCCATGTAGTCATTACCCAACTTCAACAATTACCAACTCATGACCAACATTGTTTTATCTGCTGCCCACCCACTCTCCTAATGCCTGTGTCAAATTGTGAATTATTTTTGAAGCAAATCTCAGATGTCACATCATAGCTTTTGTAAATATTTCATATTTTAAAAAAATAAGAAACCCTTTTAAATAAACCATTTGCTTGATACCTTTATTATACTAAGTAATTATAATTCTTTAATATCACAATTCAAATGTTTATATCTTCCTGATTATGTAATTAAAAAATAACTTATGTGGCTGAATCAGAATCCAAATGAAATTTCAGTTGGTTCATATGTCTCTGAAGTATTTTTAAATTTAGATTTCCTTTACATTTTTTCTTTCTATTTATTTGTTGAAGAAATAGGGTTGTTGTCAACAGTCTTAATTTTGCTAATTGTGTCCTAATGGTATTGTTCAACATGTTGTCTTAGTCTCCTGTTGATCATTATGTCCAAGACAGATTCAGTTTCAATGTTTTGGGAAGAATCTTTCAAAGTGGTCATGTGTTGTTCCATCAGGAGACACAGCACGTAATACCTGATTGTACCTCTGTGATATCAGTGGCCTTTGATGATCATTGCCCAGATCCATCAATTCATTTGTTACTGCAATATAGAAATATGTGTCCTATCATTTCTTCTCATTCTTTTTTCTCTTCTTTTTTTAAGCTGTAATAATTCTATAAAGAGAAACTTCCCTCAGCAACTTTTCGTTATTCTGAGACATCAGAATAGGAAAAGCTGCGGAGGTATACGTAAAGGTATAGGAAAGGCAGAATAAAAATGCTTGATTCTTTCTATTTGCTGGTATTCAAAATAATGAACTGGTTTCTTAGTACCCTCTAAATGTGACAATGGAAGTTTTTTTTAGTATTATTATGAACTCACGGGATTAAGTATCTTTTATGTACTTCAATCAATTTCATTTTTTTATTCTTATGAGTGTTCAGATTGCCCCACCTTTGGTGAATGGGAGGTTGACAAGTTGCCTCCAGAGTTGATTTGGCAAGATTCTAACAGACCTAATGAGAGGTTTTTAGCTTTCTGTAACAAGATGTTCCAGATTCATCCTATACATTTTGTGCCGGATACCTTGAATTGGCCATTTCTCCAAGGATGTCTAGTTCCTTTTTTAGGAAAATGGTGTTTAAAGGCAATTTAGGTTCTAGGAGTACACATTGCTGTTGTGTTGATATATTTGTTATTTGGCCCTTTCAGTAGACAGAGCTAGGAATATAAATATAAAATATAAAGATTAAGTACACCATGAATCCATACTGCTATTTCAAAATCAAGATCATGGACTTATTCCACTTTTTTTTAGAGTGGTAAAATATAAATAACATAAAACTTGTCATTTTAACCATATTAAGGGTACAATTAGTCACATTAATTTACATTCAAACTGTTGTGTCACCATCACCATTATCTATTTTCCAAATTTTTCATCCCCCCCAAACAGAAACTACCCATTAAAGGAGTAACTTCCCATTCACCCCTCCCCTAACCCCTGGTAAGTTCTAATTTACTTTCTGTCTCTATGAATTTGCCTGTTCTAGATATTTCATATAAGTGGAATCATGCAGTATTTGTCCTTTTGTGTCTGGCTTCTTTCACTAAGGTTCACCCATATCGTAGCATGTATCAGAATTTCCTTCCATTTTATATCTGAATTCTATTCCATTGTATGTAAAGCAACATTTTGTTTATCCATTCATTTGTTGATGGACAAATGAGCTGTTTCCACCATTTGGCTATTGTGAGTAATGTTGTTATGAACAGTGACGTATAAGTGTCTGTTTGAGTCCCTTCATCCAAATCTTTTGGGTATATACCTAGGAAGTGCTAGATCACATAGTAATTCTGTTTAGCTTTTGAAGAACCACCAAACTGTTTTCCAGAGCCCTGTACCTTTTTGTATTCCCACCAGCAATGTATGAGCATTCTGATTTCTCCACATCCTCAACATTTGTTATTTTCTGTTATTTTTTTGTTGCTGTTGTTAATAGTCATCCTACTAGGTATGAAGTGGTATCTCATTGTGGTTTTGATTTGCATTTCCCTAATGACTAATGATATTGAGCATCTTTTCATGTGCTTATTGACCATTTGTATGTCTTCTTAAGAGTATTGTCTATTCGAGTCCTTTGACTATTTTTAAATTAGATTGTTGTCTTTTTGTTGTTAAGTTATAGGAGTTCTTTATGTATTCCCAATTCCCAATTGGATCTCAAATGACCCAATTTCTTCAATATGTAAATAGCAAGAGAAAAAGAAATATAAATGAAATATAGGTACTAGCTTTTATTAAATATATTATTTGCAAATGTCTTCTCCCATTCTGTAGGTTTTCTTTTCATATTGTTGATAATGTGCTTTGCATATATTTTTTTTATTTTTCAGTTATATTATTTATTTATTTATTTAATGTATTTATTTTTATGGCTGCATCTGGTCTAAGTTGTGGTATGCGGGATCTTCGTTGCTGTGCGCAGGCTTTTCATTGCGGTGCGTGGGCTTCTCTCTAGTTGTGGTGTGTGGGTTTTTCTACAGTTGTGGCATGTGGGTTTTTTCTCCTCTAGTTGTGGCGTGCAGGCTCCAGAGCATGAGGGCTATGTAGTTTGCAGCATGTGGACTCTCTAATTTAGGTGTGTGAGCTCAGTAGTTGTGATGTGCCCCACAGCGTGTGGGATCCTAGTTCCCCAACCAGGGATCAAACCCATGTCCCTTGCATTGCAATGTGGATTCTTTACCACTGGACTAAGAAGTCCTTTGATAATGTGCTTTGATGCACAAAAGTTTTTAGATTTGATGAAGTTCAATTTATGTCTTCCTTCTTTTGTTGTTCATGTTTTTGTTTCTAAGAATCCAGTGTCAAATCGAAGGTTATGAAGATTTATCCTTATGTTTTCTTCTAAGTTTTTCATTAGATGTTCAAATTGTAGTTTTCCATGGTACAAGTCAGGATAGTTTAGACTTTTTTGCTTTTTTTCATTGGAGTATAGTTGCTTTACAATATTGTGTTAGTTTATACCGTACAGCAAAGTGAATCAGCTATAGGTATATATATATAGCCCCTCTTTTTTGGATTTCCTTCTCATTTAGGTCACCACAAAGTACTGAGTAGAGTTCCCTGTGCTGTACAGTAGGTTCTCATTAATTATCTATTTTATACATAGTATCAATAGTGTATATATGTCAATCCCAGTTTCCCAGTTCATCCTACCCCCTCTTCTCCCTTGGTATCCATATGTTTGTTCTCTATGTCTGTGTTGTTATTTCTGCTTTGTTAAATAAGATTGTCTATACCAATTTTTTTCAGATTCTACATTATATGCATTAATATACGATACTTGTTTTTCTCTTTCTGCCTTCACTCTGTATGGCAGTCTCTAAGTCCATCCAAATCTCTACAAATGACCGAATCTTGATCCTTTTTATGGCTGAGTAATAATACATTGTATACATATACCACATCTTCTTTATCTATTCCTCTATTGATGGACATTTAGGTTGCTTCCATGTCCTGGCTATTGTAAATAGTGACACAATGAACATTGGGGTGCATGTGTCTCTTTGAATTATGGTTTTCCCTGGGTATCTGCCCAGTAGTGGGATTGCTGGGTCATATGGTAGCACTACTTTTAGTTTTATTAAAGAATCTCCATACTGTTCTCCATAGTGGCTGTATCGGTTTACATTCCCACCAATGCATGAGGGTTCCCTTTTTTCCACACCCTCTCCAGCATTTATTGATGTAGATTTTTTTTTTTTTTTTTTTTTTTTTTTTTTTTTTGCTGTACGCGGGCCTCTCACTGTTGTGGCCTCTCCCGTTGCGGAGCACAGGCTCCGGACGCGCAGGCTCCGCGGCCATGGCTCACGGGCCCAGCCGCTCCGCGGCATGTGGGATCTTCCCGGACCGGGGCACGAACCCGCGTCCCCTGCATCGGCAGGCGGACTCTCAACCACTGCGCCACCAGGGAAGCCCTGATGTAGATTTTTGATGATGGCCATTCTGACTGGTGTGAAGTGATACCTCATTATAGTTTTGATTTGCATTTCTCTAATAATTAGTGATGTTGAGCAGCTTTTCATGTGTTTGTTGGTTACCTGTATGTCTTCTTTGGATAAATGTCTATTTAGGTCTTCCTCCCATTTTTTGATTGGTTTGTTTGTTTTTTTTGATATTGAGCTTCATGAGTTGCTTGTATATTTGGAGATTAATCCTTTGTCAGATGTTTTGTTTGCAAATATTTTCTCCCATTCTGAGAGTTGTCTTTTCATCCTGTTTAAGGTTTCCTTTGCTGTGCAAAAGCTTTTAAGTTTCTTTAGGTCCCATTTGTTTATTTTTGTTTTTATTTCCCTTACTCTAGGAGGTGGGTCAAAAAAGATCTTGCTGTGATTTATGCCATAGAGTGTTCTTCCTACGTTTCCTCTAAGAGTTTTATAGTGTCTGGTCTTACATTTAGGTCTTTAATCCATTTTGAGTTTACTTTTGTGTATGGTGTTAGGGAGTAGTCTAATTTCAATCTTTTACATATAGCTGTCCAGTTTTCCCAGCACCACTTATTGAAGAGGCAGTCTTTTCTCCAGTGCATATTCTTGCCTCCTTTGTCATAGATTAGAAGATCATAGGTGCATGGGTTTATCTCCAGGCTCTCTATCCTGTTCCATTGATCTATATTTCTGTTTTTGTGTCAGTACCATACTGTCTTGATTACTGTAGCTTTGTAGTATAGTCTGAAGTCAGGGAGGCTGATTCCTCCAGCTCCACTTTTGTTTCTCAAAATTGCTTTGGTTATTCTGGGTCTTTTGTGTTTCCATACAAATTGTAAAATTTTTTGTTTTATATCTGCAAAAAATGCCATTGGTAGTTTGTTAGGGATTGCATTGAATCTGTAGATTGCTTTGGGTAGTAGAGTCATATTCACAATATTGATTCTTCCAATCCAAGAACATGGTATATCTCTCCATCTGTTTGTATCATCCTTAATTCCTTTCATCAGTGTCTTATAGTTTTCTGCATACAGGTTTTTGTCTCCTTAGGTACGTTTATTCCTAGGTATTTTACTCTTTTTGTTGCAATTGTAAATGGGAGTGTTTCCTTAATTTCTCTTTCAGATTTTTTATCATTAGTGTATAGGAATGCAAGAGATTTCTGTGTATTAATATTGTATCCTGCTACTTTACCAGATTCGTTCATTAGCTCTAATAGTTCTATGGTAGCATCTTTAGGATTCTCTATGTATGGTATCATGTCATCTGCAAATAGTGACAGTTTTACTTCTTCTTTTCCAATTTGTATTCCTTTTTTTCTTTTTCTTCTCTGATTGCTGTGGCTAAAACTTCCAAAACTCTGTTGAATAATAGTGGTGAGAGTGGGCATCCTTGTCTTGTTCCTGATTTTAGAGGAAACCGTTTTGGTTTTTCACCATTAAGAATGATGTTTGCTGTGGGTTTGTCATAATTGATGTTTATTATGTTGAGGTAAGTTCCCTCTATGCCTACTTTTTGGAGAGTTTTTATCACAAATGGGTGTTGAATTTTGTCTAAAGCTTTTTCTGCATCTATTGAGATTATCATATGATTTTTATCCTTCAGTTTGTTAATATGGTTCATCACATTGATTGATTTGCATATATTGAAGAATCCTTGCATTCTTGGGATAAACCCCACTTGATCATGGTGTATGATCCTTTTAATGTGCTGTTGGATTCTGTTTGCTAGTATTTTGTTGTGGATTATTGCATCTATGTTCATCAGTGATATTGGCCTGTAGTTTTCTTTTTTGTGACATCTTTGTCTGGTTTTGGTATCAGTGGGATGGTGGCCTCGTAGAAGGAATTTGGGAGTATTCCTCCCTCTGTAATTTTTTGAGACAGCTTGAGAAGGATAGGTGTTAATTATTCTCTAAATGTTTGATAGAATTCAGCTGGGAAGCCATCTGGTCCTGCGCTTTTGTTTGTTGGAAGATTTTGGGTTTTTTTGCTTCTTTCTTTCTTTCTGTCTTTATTTTTTATTTATTTTTTTAACATCTTTATTGGGGTATAATTGCTTTACAATGGTGTGTTAGTTTCTGCTTTATAACAAAGTGAATCAGCCATACATATACATATGTTCCCATATGTCTTCCCTCTTCCATCTCCCTCCATCCCACTCTCCCTATCCCACCCCTCCAGGCTGTCACAAAGCACCGAGCTAATATCCCATGTGCCATGTGGCTGCTTCCCACTAGCTATCTACCTTACTACGCTTGTTAGTGTGTATATGTCCATGACTCTCTCTCGCCCTGTCAAAGCTCACCCTTCCCCCTCCCCATATCCTCAAGTCCGTTCTCCAGTAGGTCTGCATCTTTATTCCTGTCTTACCCCTAGGTTCTTCATGACATTTTTTCCCCTTAAATTCCATATATATGTGTTAACATGCGGTATTTGTCTTTTTCTTTCTTACTTACTTCACTTTGTATGACAGACTCTAGGTCTATCCATCTCATTACAAATATCTCAATTTCGTTTCTTTTTAAGGCTGAGTAATATTCCATTGTATATATGTGACACATCTTCTTTATCCATTCAGTTGATGATGGACATTTAGGTTGTTTCCATCTCTGGGCTATTGTAAATAGAGCTGCAGTGAACATTTTGGTACATGACTCTTTTTGAATTTTGGTTTTCTCAGGGTATATGCCCAGTAGTGGGATTGCTGGGTCATATGATAATTCTATTTGTAGTTTTTTAAGGAACCTCCATACTGTTCTCCATAGTGGCTGAACCAATTCACATTCCCACCAGCAGTACAAGAGTGTTCCCTTTTCTCCACACCCTCTCCAGCATTTATTGTTTGTAGATTTTTTTGATGATGGCCATTCTGACTGGTGTGAGATGATATCTCATTGTAGTTTTGATTTGCATTTCTCTAATGATTAATGATGTTGAGCATTCTTTCATGTGTTTGTTGGCATTCTGTATATCTTCTTTGGAGAAATGTCTGTTTAGGTCTTCTGCCCATTTTTGGATGGGGTTGTTTGTTTTTTTGTTATTGAGCTACATGAGCTGCTTGTAAATTTTGGAGATTAATCCTTTGTCAGTTGCTTCATTTGCAAATATTTTCTCCCATTCTGAGGGTTGTCTTTTGGTCTTGTTTATGGTTTCCTCTGCTGTGTAAAAGCTTTGAAGATTCATTAGGTCCCATTTGTTTATTTTTGTTTTTATTTCCATTACTCTAGGAGGTGGGTCAGAAAGGATCTTGCTGTGATTTATGTCATAGAGTGTTCTGCCTATGTTTTCCTCTAAGAGTTTGATAGCTTCTGGCCTTACATTTAGGTCTTTAATCCATTTTAAGCTTATTTTGTGTATGGTGTTAGGGAGTGATCTAATCTCATACTTTTACATGTACCTGTCCAGTTTTCCCAGCACCATTTATTGAAGAGGCTGTCCTTTCTCCACTGTACATTCCTGCCTCCTTTATCAAAGATAAGGTGTCCATATGTGCGTGGCTTTATCTCTGGGCTTTCTATCCTGTTGCATTGACTTATCTTTCTGTTTTTGTGCCAGTACCATACTGTCTTGATTACTGTAGCTTTGTAGTATAGTCTGAAGTCAGGGAGCCTGATTCCTCCAGCTCCTTTTTTCGTTCTTAAGATTGCTTTGGCTATTCGGGGTCTTTTGTGTTTCCATACAAATTGTGAAAATTTTTGTTCTAGTTCTGTGAAAAATGCCAGTGGTAGTTTGATAGGGATTGCATTGAATCTGTAGATTGCTTTGGGTAGTAGAGTCATTTTCACAATGTTGATTCTTCCCATCCAAGAACATGGTATATCTCTCCATCTATTTGTTTCATCTTTAATTTCTTTCAGCAGTGTCTTATAGTTTTCTGCATACAGGTCTTTTGTCTCCTTAGGTAGATTTATTCCTAGATATTTTATTCTTTTTGTTGCAGTGGTAAATGGGAGTGTTTTCTTGATTTCACTTTCAGATTTTTCATCATTAGTATATAGGTATGCCATAGATTTCTGTGCATTAATTTTGTATCCTGCTACTTTACCAAATTCATTGATTAGTTCTAGTAGTTTTCTGGTAGCATCTTTAGGATTCTTTATGTATAGGTTCATGTCATATGCAAACAGTGACAGCTTTACTTCTTCTTTTCCAATTTGGATTCCTTTTATTTCCTTTTCTTCTCTGATTGCTGTGGCTAAAACTTCCAAAACTATGTTGAATAAGAGTGGTGAGAGTGGGCAACCTTGTCTTGTTCCTGATCTTAGTGGAAATGCTTTCAGTTTTTCACCATTGAGGATGATGTTTCGTGTTGGCTTCTCATATATGGCCTTTATTTTGTTGAGGAAAGTTCTCTCTATGCCTACTTTCTGCAGGGTTTTTATCATAAATGGGTGTTGAATTTTGTAGAAAGCTTTCTCTGCATCTATTGAGATGATCATATGGTTTTTCTCCTTCAATTTGTTAATATGGTTTATCACATTGATAGATTTGCGTATATTGAAGAATCCTTGCATTCCTGGAATAAACCCCACTTGATCATGGTGGATGATCCTTTTAATGTGCTGTTGGATTCTGTTTGCTAGTATTTTGTTGAGGATTTTTGTATCTATGTTCATCAGTGATATTGGCCTGTAGTTTTCTTTCTTTGTGACATCCTTGTCTGGTTTTGGTATCAAGGTGATGGTGGCCTCGTAGAAGGAATTTGGGAGTGTTCCTCCCTCTGCTATATTTTGGAAGAGTTTGAGAATGATAGGTGTTAGCTCTTCTCTAAACGTTTGATAGAATTCACCTGTGAAACCATCTGGTCCTGGGCTTTTGTTTGTTGGAAAATTTTTAATCACAGTTTCAACTTCAGTGCTTGTGATTGGTCTGTTCATATTTTCTATTTCTTCCTGATTCAGTCATGGCAGATTGTGCATTTCTAAGAATTTGTGCATTTCTTCCTGATTGACCATTTTATTGGCATAGAGTTGCTTGTAGTAGTCTATCATGACTTTTTTTATTTCTGCAGTGTCAGTTGTTACTTCTCCTTTTTCATTTCTAATTCTATTGATTTGAGTCTTCTCCCTTTTTTTCTTGATAAGTCTGGCTAGTGGTTTATCTATTTTGTTTATCTTCTCAAAGAACCAGCTTTTGGTTTTATTGATCTTTGCTATCGTTTCCTTCATTTCTTTTTCATTTATTTCTGATCTGATTTTTATGATTTCTTTCCTTCTGCTAGCTTTGGGGGTGTTTTTGTTCTTTCTCTAATTGCTTGAGGTGCAAGGTTAGGTTGCTTATTCGAGATGTTTCCTGCTTCTTAAGGTGGGCTTGCATTGTTATAAACTTCCCCCTTAAAACTGCTTTTGCTGCATCCCATAGGTTTTGGGTCGTTGTGTCTCCATTGTCATTTGTTTCTAGGTATTTTTTAATTTCCTCTTTGATTTCTTCAGTGATCACTTCATTATTAAGTAGTGTATTGTTTAGCCTCCATGTGTTTGTATTTTTTACAGATCTTTTCCTGTAATTGATATCTAGTCTCATGGCGTTGTGGTCAGAAAAGATACTCGATACAATTTCAATTTTCTTAAATTTACCAAGGCTTGATATGATCTATCCTGGAGAATGTTCCATGAGCACTTGAGAAAAATGTGTATTCTGTTGCTTTTGGATGGAGTGTCCTGTAAATATCCATTAAGTCCATCTTGTTTAATGTATCATTTAAAGCTTGTGTTTCCTTATTTATTTTCATTTTGGATGATCTGTCCTTGGGTGAAAGTGGGATGTTAAAGTCCCCTACTATGAATGTGTTACTGTTGATCTCCCCTTTTATGGCTGTTAGTATTTGCCTTATGTATTGAGGTGCTCCTATGTTGGGTGCATAAATATTTACAATTGTTATATCTTCTTCTTGGATTGATCCCTTGATCATTATGTAGTGTCCTTCTTTGTCCCTTTTAATAGTCCTTATTTTAAAGTCTATTTTGTCTGATATGAGAATTGCTACTCCAGGTTTCTTTTGGTTTCCATTTGCATGGAATATCTTTTTCCATCCCCTTACTTTCAGTCTGTATGTGTCTCTAGGTCTGAAGTGGGTCTCTTGTAGACAGCATATATATGGGTCTTGTTTTTGTATCCATTCAGCCAATCTGTGTCTTTTGGTGGGAGCATTTAGTCCATTTACATTTAAGGTAATTATCGATATGTATGTTCCTATTTGTTGGAAGATTTTTAATCACAGTTTCAGTTTCATTACTTGTGATTGGTCTATTCATATTTTCTATTTCTTCTTGGTTCAGTCTTGGAGTGTTTTAGTTCTCTGAGACTTTGTCCATTTCTTCCAGGTTGTCCATTTTACTGGCATATAGTTGCCTGTAGTGATCCTTAGTATTTCTGCAGTGTATTTCTTCTCCTTTTTCATTTCTAATTTTATTGATTTGAGTCCTCTCCCTTTTTTTCTTAACGAGTCTGGCTAGTGGTTTATCAATTTTGTTTATCTTCTCATAGAACCAGCTTTTAGTTTTATTATCTTTGTTATTGTTTTTTTTCTTTGTTTGTTTCTATTTAATTTATTTCTGCTCTGATCTTTATAATTTCTTTCCTTTTACTAACTTTGGGTTTTTTTGTTCTTATTTCTCTAGTTGCTTTAGGTGTAAGGTTAGGTTGTTATTTCAGATTTTTCTTGTTTCTTGAGGTAGGATTGTATTGCTATAATCTTCCCTCTTAGCACTGCCTTTGTTGTACCCCATAGGTTTTGGGTCATTGTGTTTTCATTGTCATTTGTTTCCAGTTTGTTTTTGGTTTCCTCCTTGTTTTCTTTCATGATCTCTTGGCTATTTAGTCGAATATTGTTTAGCCTCCATGTGTTTGTAATTTTTACAGCTTTTTTTCCCTGTAGTTGATATCTAGTCTCATAGCATTGCAGTCAGAAAAGATGGTTGATATGATTTCAATTTTCTTAAATTTACCAAGGTTTGACTTGTGACCCAAGACGTGATCTATCCTGGAGAATATTCCATGAACACTTGAGAAGAAAGTGTATTCTGTTGTTTTTGGATGGAATGTCCTATAAATATCAATTAAGTCCATCTTGTTTAATGTGTCATTTAAAGCTTGTGTTTCCTTATTTATTTTCATTTTGGTTTATTTGCCCATTGGTGAAAGGAGGGTGTTAAAGTCCCCTACTATTATTGTGTTACTGTCAAATTCCCCTTTTACAGCTGTTAGCATTTGCCTTATGTATTGAAGTGCTCCTACATTGGGTGCATAAATATTTATAATTGTTATGTCTTCTTCTTGGATTGATGCCTTGATCATGATCATTATGTAGTGTCTTTCCTTGTCTCCTGTGACAGTCTTTATATTAAAGTCTATATTTTCTGATATAAGTATTGCTACTCCAGCTTTCTTTTGATTCCCATTTGCATGGAATATCTTTTTTCCATCCCTTCAGTCTGTATGTGTCCCTGGGTCTGAAGTGGTTGAAGCGTTGAATCCATTTACATTTAAGGTAATTATCAATATGTATGTTCGTATTACCATTTTCTTTTCTGTTTTGGGTTCATTTTTATAGGTCTTTTTCTTCTCTTCTGTTTCCTGCCTGGAGAAGTTCTTTTAACATTTGTTGTAAAGCTGGTCTGGTGGTGCTGAATTTTCTTAGTTTTTGTTGTCTGTAAAGCTTTTGATTTCTCCATCAAATCTGAATGTCTTGCTGGGTAGAATAATCTTGGTTGTAGGTTTTCCCCTTTCATCAGTTTAAATATATCCTGCCACTCCCTTCTGGCCTGCATAGTTTCTGCTGAAAGATCAGCTGATAACCTTATGGGGATTCCCTTGTTTGTTGCTTTTCCCTACTGCTTTTAATATTTTTTCTTTGTATTTAATTTTTGTTAGTTTTAGTAATAATTGTCTCGGTGTGTTTGTCCTTGGATTTACCCTGTCTGGGACTCTCTGCACTTCCTGGACTTGTTTAATTCCTTTCCCATGTTAGGGAAGTTTTCAGCTATAATCTCTTTAATTATTTTCTCAGACTCTTTCTCTTCTTCTTCTGGGACCACTATGATTCAAATGTTGGTGCATTTAATGTTGTCCCAGAGGTCTCTGAAACTTCCTCAATTCTTTTCATTCTTTTATTTTTTATTCTTCTTTGTGTCAGTTATTTCCACCATTCTATCTTCCAGTTCATTTATCCATTTTTTGCCTCAGTTATTCTACTACTGATTCCTTCTAGTGTATTTTTAATTTTAGTTATTGTGTTGTTCATCACTGTTTTTTCTTTAGTTCTTCTAGGTCCTTGTTAAACGTTTCTTGTATTTTCTCCATTCTTTTTCTGAGATTTTGGATCTTCTTTACTATCATTACTCTGAATTTTTTTCAGGTAGCTTGCCAATTTCCTCTTTACTTATTTGGTATTGTGGGTTTTTATCTTGCTCCTTCATCTGCAACATATTTCTCTGTCTTCTCATTTTGTCTAAATTACTGTGTTTGAGGTCTCCTTTCCACAGGCTGCAGAGTCATAGTTCCTCTTGCTTCTGGTGGAGGTTGGTCCAGTGGCTTGTGTAGGTCTCCTGGTGGGAGAGACTAGTGCCTGTGTTCTGGTGGGTGGAGCTGGATCTTGTCCCTCTAATAGGCAGGGCTGCATCAGGTGATGTGTTTTGGGGTATCTGTGGACTTTGTATGACTTTAGGAAGCCTGTCTTCTGATGGGTGGGTTTATGTTCCTGTCTCACTTGTTGTTTGGCATGGGGCACTCAGCACTGGAGCCTGTAGGCAGTTGGGTGGAGCCGGGTCTTGGAGTTGAGATGGAGACCTCCGGGAGAGGTCTCGCTGTTTAATATTCCATGGGGCTGGGAATTCCATGGCTCTCCAGCATCCTGGATTCGGCTCTTCTCCCTCAGAGGCTCAAGCCTGACCTTGGGCCTGGGAACAAAGATCCCCACAAGCCACATGGCTTAGCAGTAAAAGGGAAAAAGAAAAGAAAAAAAGAAAAAAGTGGGCTTCCCTGGTGGTGCAGTGGTTGAGAGTCCGCCTGCCGATGCAGATGACATGGGTTTGTGCCCTGGTCCAGGAGGATCCCACGTGCTGCGGAACGGCTGGGCCCGTGAACCATGGCAGCTGAGCCTGCGTGTCCAGAGCCTGTGCTCTTCAACGGGAGAGGCCACAGCAGTGAGAGGCCCGCATACCACAAAAAAAAAAAAAAAAAAAAGAAAGAAAGAAAAAAATGGAGGGAAGAAAAGAAATAAAAATGAACAGACAAAAAACCTCCAAGACAAATAGCAAAGACAAAAACAAGCAAACAGCAACAACAACAATTAAGAACAAACAAATGAACAGAGATACAAAACCCCAGACAGATGGTAAAAGCAGAACTAAACAAAAACAAAGAAACACACACACTCCTACACAAAAAGCAACAAATACAAAAACAGGGAAAACAAAAAACAAGAGAACAACCAGACAAAGAAAAGAACACCAAAATGAAATCAAACAATTAAAAATAAAACTGACAAAACTAAAAATAAAAAAAGCAAAGCAAAAGCAGAATGCAAACTGAATGAAAAAGCAAAGGAAACAAAACAAACACATAAATGATTTTAAAAAAGATACAAAAGATAAGAACAAATAGAAAAAAGAAAAGATATAAAGTAGAGCAATGGAAAGAAAAAAGAAAAAAACAAGGAAAAATCACAGAACAAAAAAAATGAAGAAATAGAAATATAAAAAACTAAATAAAAATAAAACATATAATAATAAAACAACAACAACAGAACAAAACAAAACTTAATAAGATAGTAATAATTATATTTTCCTGTGGTCTCTGTTGTCAGTGTTGTTGCCCCCACCACGAGTCACATCCAATCTATGTCTCCCCAGCAGGCTCTCCAAAACCTCTTGGTAGTTCTCTGGTACCCCTGTAGGCACTGTGTGGGCAGCTCAGACTCTTACCTGGCCCAACTCCTGCATGTACTAGTCCCCAAAGTCCACAGCTGCTAGAGCTAGACCAGTTTCATTTGTGGGAACACTCATTGTCCATTTAGATACTCCAGATGCAGGGTTTACAAAGCTGATCAAGGGGATTTAATCTGCAGCTTGTGCAGCTTCATGGGAAGATTTTTGTTCCTCTTCCTTAGTCGCCCTGCCCCTGGGACTTAGCTGTAGCTTTAGTGTCACCTCTGCATGTGGGTCACACACAGGAGTCTGCTCCCGAGGTTGCCCTGGAGCACTTGGTTCTGCCCCAGTGAGAACTAGGTGCAGAGGTGGCATGACTGCTTGGGTTGAGGGGGCTCTGGCAGTGACAGGTGCATGGAAAATCCAGAAGTTACAGGTGCAATAGATCCGGCCTTAGAGCCTGGTGGCCAGCACAAGAAGGTCAGCACTGTTGGGGGCTGTTTTTAGCGCCTGGTGGGGCAGGGGGCCAGTGCATGAAGAGAGAGGTTAAAATGGTGTCTCCACCCTTGCAAGTAACTCAACTGTGGCACCTTGCTTCTATGGCAGTCTGGGTTTCCTCCACAGGTATTCCCAATTATGAATATCCTCCCTCCCATCCCCTCAAGCTCTCTCCTCACAGCCAACAGCAGTCCTACCCCAGGGTTTGCTGTCCAATACCTATGTTCCAGCTCTCAGGCCCTATGTGCACCGGCAGACACAAGTTCCAGTCTGGGGCATGCAGTGCTGTGGTGCGGACCATCTGTGTAGGTCTCACTCTATCTTGTCTGCCACAGACCAGCTGTTTCACCCTCCTCCTACAGCCTCAGATGCTCCCCTTCTGTCCCAACTGATTTCCCCATTGGTGAGGGGGCTTCCCCAGATGCGGGAGCCTAGCTTCTGCTTCAGCTCCCTCCCAGGGACGTAGATCCCATCCCGCTTCCTCTCCTCTTCTTTTTCCCTTCTTTCTTTCATCCTACTCAGTTATGTGGGGATTTTTATTGTCCTTTCCAGTGTCCAATGTCTTCTGCTAGTGTTCAGCCAGTGTTCTGTGAGAATTGTTCCATCATGGATGTATTCTTGATGCATTTGTGGAGAGAGATGAACTCCACATCCTCCCACTCCTCAGCTATCTTGGTGAGTCTAGATTGTTTTGCAGTAACAAACCCTGAAATCTCAGTAACTTAACACAATAAAAATTACATATTGTTTACCACACATACAGTATGGATTGGACAATCCTCCTACATCTTGTAGTTACATAGAGTAAGCAAAGCCCATGAGAGTTGTTTTTAAAAATCACCTCTGGAAGTACCCAATTTTCACCCAGCTTCCATTGGTCAGATCTCAGTCACATGTCTCAACCTATTGCTGTGGAGACTGGGAAATATAGTCTTCCTGTCTGCCCAGGAACAGATCTGGTCTTTGTAACATGCTTTCCTCTGTTTGCTATGTTGACTCAGTTACTAGCTTGGTGTATTGAGCAAAATGAGAAATAAGCAAAACTGAATATTTTAAATCAAGATGTTATTAGAAAACATTTTATAACTTCATCATATATTTTATGTTTTTCTTTCTTTCTCCTTGAAGATTATAACACGGTAGATGATTCATTCATGTTGCAAATACAAGGCAGTTTGTTAGTGTTAATATTAATATTACATAATTTATATTAGTTGCTAGTTTCTAGGGGGAAACCAGCACTCATTAGGGCTAATGATGTCTTAAAATTGAGCATCAGGCAGGCACATTAAGAAAGGAATGTCTGAAGTGTCTATCATGCTATTGAGATGTCAGTCTGCTACCAGATAAAGCATGTGAAATAGTTTTGTTAATTTTGGCTCAGGGGGGTGTGCTCTTTATAAATATAGTTTGAAAACTAGAAACAAAATAAAAGCAAAGAAAAAGATTACAGAAGAGAAAGAAAAGAGTGGAGAAGAAGGAAAAAGAAAGCAGGGGAGAGAGGAAAGGAGAGGAGAAGGGAGGAGCGGAAAGTCCGAGGACTGTGAGAGGTGCTGCTTACATACTACTATGCCTGTTTCAGTACAGCACCCAGAGTGAAAAGAGGAGGTGACGGGAGTGCCCACAAACCACGGTGTATGTTTTAAGAGAGGGATTGACAGAAAGATTGGACTAGACCATGAGAACCATATGACAGCACTTCTGTCATTTTCAAACATTTTCAAAATAGAGAAATGCCAGGAGGTCTTAATTAATATGAAGTAAACTCAGAATCATGTATGAATCCAGTGGCATCATTCAAGAAGAATATGAAGGTATGCTTCCTTTGTCACCAATGCAAACAATGCCTCCATCTGAGGAGGAAAAAAGTCATGGTGGGTTCTTGCCTCAGTCACCCGGGATTCTCCCTGTCTAGGTAGATCCTGCCCACAGATGGGTGACTGAAGGGAGCATTTACTAAGGGGCAAATAAGCTTACTCAACTGGAGCATTTCATTGGGAAATACTAAGGCTCTCCACCATGGTTAAATCAGTACAAAGCATTGTGGAAAGCTATGATGAAAGGGCAAGATAACACGGTCCTACTTCTTTATGCTTCTCCAATCTTACTTCTCCAATCTTTGCTAATGTCTCCCGACTGAGGGTATTAATGAGGTTGACTCTCAAGACAAATATATATATTTTTGGTTCTTTCACATGTCTTTATACCACAGAACTTCACCCCTTTTCCATTGTACCACCCACCCCAGAGGGTGTCCATCATGTGGCCCTGGACCACCCTTTTCTTTCTCCCACCTACACTCATTGCGCTCTGCCACCTGAGAGGCCCTTTGAGGGTGGGGCTTGTCCTAGAGAAAACTGATGCCAGAGATGACATCTCTGAGCACCCTCAAATCACATACTCCCAACAATGCAATATTCCTGGATGAGAAGTTACCAGTTCTGGCTGCCCCTCCCCGTGTCACACTTAATTATCTGAGCCCCAGATAAACACTTTTTGTAACCCACTTTCCCAGGGTCCTTGAACCTGCATTTGTTCTTCAGATCTTGTCTGTGTACTGTTCTGCCATGAACCTGGAATCCTGCCAGAAGATGTCTGTCCTTCCTACCCTCATCTCCCCATTGCTCAGAAGCCTGCATAAACCCCTGCCCTCCTTTTTGTCAAACCATCTCAGAACTTTACTCATGCAAATAGATTCCACTTGACTATTCCACATGCTCACCTTTTTTCCTTGACAGTCTGACACCCACTATGCTAGTGCAATGAAACATTCTTAGTTTGGAGGACTCTGAATTCTGTAACTTCTTGCATTGGAATCCAGACTAGTGGTTTTTTGCCTCCCCTGAACTCATTGGTGTGATCATAATTCACTGAGTGAGGTCGATTTGCAAAGCTTTGCTTTGAACACACGGTGAAGATTGGGGGACTGGATGTCTACAGGGGAGCCCTTCCCATGGCTGACAGTCATGTAAGTTCTTCAATATGTTATATCTGTAATCCTCACACAGATCTAGTAAGAGGTATTATCACCCCATTCTACAACTGAAGACAACACTGCTTTCCTCTAGAAAGCTTCCCCAATTGCTGTGATACCAGAAATATTTGATTCTCTGTACTCCCATTCTGCAATCAATATTTGACACATCCTTTATTAACTTAAAAAAAGTTGGTATGTTGTCTCCCTAATATTGTGTGCCCATTAAGCCTAGAACCTTGTTTAATTTCTTTATTCCTTCTCAATACCTAATCAGTGCTAGGCATAGAAGGAAGCTTTATGAAAAGTTATTGAATGTTTAAAGTACCAAGTAAGTACATGCTCATTGAACAAATTCAAACAATACAAAATTGTATACAGTCATTTCTAATTCCTCCTTTTTTATCCCTGACAGTAATTTTTACTCTGAAATCTGCTATACCTCATACTAATATAGCCACTCCAGTCTTCTTTGACTAGTGTTAGCATGTTATATCTTTTCTGATTCTTTTACTTTTAGTTGTTTTATGTTTTTATAGTTAAAGAAAATTTCTTGTGTTTCTTGGGTCTTGCTTTATGACATCTGAAAATCTCTGCCTTTTCATTGGGATGTTTAAACCATTTACACTTAATATTATTATTGCTATGGTTAGGTTTAAAGCCTATCATCTTGCCATTTGTTTTCTATTTGCACTATTTGTTCTGTGTTACCCTATTCCTTTTTCCTTGCCTTTTTTGAATTATTTGAATTTTTTATGATTTTATTTTATCTCCTTTTTTGGCTTAGTTGCTATAACTCCTTGTTTTGTTATTTTATTAGTTGTTTTAGGGTTATAATACTATACCTCCAAGTGATATTAAGTTACCTTGTAGTATAAGAAGCTCACAATAGTGGACTTCTAACTGCTCCTTTCCACTCACCCAACTTTTATGACATTGTTGTCATCCATTTTACTTTTATGTATGTTATGAACACCATAATACATTGGTATTAGTCTTGCTTAAACAATTTTATTTTAAAGAGATTTAAATGATAAGAATAATATTTTACAAATTTTCCAGTGTAGCTACTACTCCCAGTGCTATTTATTCTTTTGTGTAAATTCATATTTCATCTGATGTCATTTTCCTTCTGTCTGGAAGACTTCCTTTACATTTTTTATTAAACAAACAAATAAATAATCTAATAGATAAATATTGGGAGTCTCTAGAAAGGATAAGTTGGAGGGAGAGTAAATATTTGAAGAAATAATGACTGAAAAAATTCCAAATTTGATGAAACTATAAACCCCAGATGAAAGAAGCTTAATGAGCTCTTCACACAAGAAACATGAAGGTTAATTAATGTGCCCAACTACCCATGGGTGCTCTTCTTCTTTTAAAATATTTTTCTCTCTTGTTTCATTTTGAATAGTTTCTATTGTTATGTCTTTAAGTTTCTTTTTCAATACCTAATTGCCACTAATCTAATCTAGTGTATTTTTCATCACAGAATCCTAGATTTCATATTTAGAAGTTCAGTTTAGGTCTTTTAGAAAAATATCTTTTACATCTCTAGTTAGTTTTTTGAACATATGGAATACATTACAACAATTGCTGAATGTTCTTGTTTGCTAATTCTAACACTCATGTCAGTTTCACTTGGTTGATTTTTACCTTCATTATGGGCATATTTTCTTGCTTCCATGCATGCCTAGTATCTTTGATTGGATGTCAGACACTCTAAATTTCCTGGTGAATCCAGGAAGGTTTCTTGAAGTGATATTTGAGTTGAATGTTGAAGGATATGAATGGATTAAAGAGTTAAATGAGAGAGAAAGCATTTAAAGAAGAGAAATCAGCATATGCAAAGGATCTGAGTGTATAAGTCTTTGCATTTTTGAGAAAATAAAAGAATGCAAGTGTGATTGGAACAAATAAATGCAAAGAATAATTATATTAAGTGTCTTTGGGGGTGAAGGCATGGGCAGATCATTCCCTGCTTTCTTCAGGGGTCTTGTTGGACATTTAAAAATTTTCAGCTTTATTGAGGTATAATTGACATATGAAATTGTAAGATATTTGAAGTGTACATTGTAGTGATTTTATATACATATACAGTGTGAAGGAATTTTCTCCACCTACTTAACACATCCATCATCTCATATATTTATTTGTGTGTGTGTGTGTGTGTGTGTGTGAGAGAGAGAGAGAGAGAGAGAGAGAGAGAGAGAGAGAGAAAACATTTAAGTTCTACTCTTTTAACCAATTACACAATGCAGTATTATCAACCATACTCACCATGTTACACATTATCTCTTCAGAATGTAGTCATGTTAACTTTGAAAGTTTGTACCATTTTATTAAACTCTCCCTATCTGCTGCCACTCTCCACCTTGCACCCAACCCCTGACAACCACTTTTACAATCTTGATTTCTAGAAGTTTGACTTTTTTTTTAGATTCCTCATATATGTGATACCATACAGTCTTTGTCTTTGTTTGGGTTATTTCACAAGGCATAATGCCCTTAAAGTCCACCCATATTGTTGCAAATGGCAGCATTTCCTTCTTTCTCATGGCTGAATAATATTCGTACACACACACACACACACACACACACACACACACACACATCTTCTTTTATTCGTTCATCTGTTGATGGACATTTAGGTTGTTTCTATATCTTGGCTCTTGTGAATAATGCTGCTATGAACATGGGAGTGTGGATATCTCTTTGAGATACTGATTTTATTTCCTTTGGATGTGTACCCAGAAGTGGGGTTGCTTATATCATATGGTAGTCCTACTTTTAATTTTTTGAGGAATCTTCAGACTGTTTTCCATAGTGACTGCACCAATTGACTTTCCTACCAATAGTGCAAAAAAGTTCCCTTTTCTCCACATCCTTGCCAAAACTTATCTCTTGTCTTTTTGATGACAGCCATTCTAACAGGTGTGATTAATATGTCATTGTGATTTTGATTTGCATTTCCCTGATGATGTTGAGCATTTTTTTATGTACCTGTTGGCCATGTTTATATCTTCATTGAGAAAAATATCCATTCAACTCCTCTGCCTGTTTTTCAAACAGATTTTTTTTTTTTTGCTATTGAGTCGTGTGAGTGTTTTATATACTTGGGGTATTAGCCCCTTATCAGACATATGATTTGCAAATATCTTCTCCCATTCTTTAGGTTGATTTTTCATTTGTTAATGGTTTCCTTTTCCGTGTGGAAGCCTTTTAGTTTGATGGAGCCCCACTTGTTTATTGCCTTTGCTTTGGTGTCAAATCCAAAAGAACCATTGCCAAGCCAATGTCAAGGAGCTTATCTCCTATGTTTTCTTCTAGGAGTTTTATGGTTTCAGGATTTATTTCCAGTCTTTAATCCATTTTAAGTTGGTTTTTGCATATGGCTTAAGATAGGGATCTAGTTTCATTCTTTTGCTTGTGGCTGTCCAGTTTCCCAACACCATTTATTGAAGAGACTGTCCTTTTCCTTTTCTTATTTTTTTAACATCCTTATTGGATTATAATTGCTTTACAATGGTGTGTTAGTTTCTGCTTTATAACAAAGTGAATCAGCTATACATATATCCCCATATCTCCTCCCTCTTGTGTCTCCCTCCCACCCTCTTTTTCCTATTGTATATTCTTGGCTCCTTGTCAGAAATTAGTTGATCATGTAGGCACAGGTTTATTTCTGGGGTTTCTAACCTGTTCCATTGATCTATGTGTCTGTTTTCATGTCAGTACCACACTGTTTTGATTACTATAGCTTTGAAATGTAGTTTGAAATCAGGAAGTGTGATGTCTCCAGCTTTGTTCTTCTTTCTCAAGATTGCTTTAGCTATTCAGGATATTTTGTGGTTCCATAAAATTGTTAGGCGTTTTGGTCCTTATCCAGTGAGGGATTGTAATCTTTTAAGGGTTTTAAGCAAGTTCAGATTTTTCAGAAAAATCACTCTGGCTTCAATGTAGAGAACACCTTGAGTGGGGTTTCTTGGGAGGGATTGGATAAGTTAGGAACAAAGGGTACATTTTTGAGTGAGAGACAAGCTTGGTTTGTACCATGGTAGGAGTGAGATGGAAAGAGGTGGGCTGATGGAAAGTGTGATTCTTGTATCCTTCTTGTCTGCATTTCATCAGATCAATCACCAACTTTATGTAAACCTCTTTCTAAGGGAAATATTATTTTCATATAATGAGTACATTTCTTATTAAAATGCTCATAAATATATATCTAGTTTTAGAGTTATGAACATTGCACACAGTACCGTAGATTGGGAAGTTATTTATTAACTTGTTCCTGGGAAGGATTCTAGCAACTCTTTTCTGATATTTGCCCAAGAATTCCCCTGAAACACTCAATAATGGAAAATCTTATTCCAAAGGCTTAGTTCAATAGCTCTCAAAACTTAGTTGCATCAGAGTCACCTGATGACACAGATTTCTGGGCCCAACCTCTAGAGTTTCTGATTAAGTAAGTGTGGGTTGGAGCCCGAGATTTTTCATCTATTGAATATGTCAAGTTCCCAGGCAAAGCTGATGTCCCTGGCCTGGAAACTACTGTGAGAACCACTAGTCAATTAGATGTGGGGTAGCAAAGAGGTAAACTTCTGGGATTAGACACAAAACTCTGTCCCTTTCTAGTGTTGTGGCTTGGGCAAATCACTCACATGTGGGTGCCTTTGTTTCCTCATCTGAGCCTCAACGATTAGAATAAGGAATGTTTTTAAAGTTAGGACAGATATACAATGAATGTAGATATGTTTTTATGAAAAAGAAAATGACTTTTATGTGCCTAAAATATGCTACAATTCTCAGTGTAAAGAGGAACAGGTAACTCTTCCAGCTCATTCTTGGAAAATGTTCATCAAAGTTCAATGTGATAACATAATGGAAGTCTTTAGTCAATAGCCTTGAAGGGAAACTCAGATCTGCTCCATCTACATAACCTCAGTTCTGGTAAATTCCTGTTAGGGCTGTGTGTTTGTTAGATGTTTGCCTGCCTCACCTTCCCTCTGATCCCCATGACCTTGGCACTGAGCCGGCCACTAGACAGGGTGTTTTGTCTGAGAACAGGCAGTTGATGAGGGAGGCAGAGGGCTGACTCACCCATGCTCTTGGAAGACAGCTGTGGGCAAGTTTTCCTAGGTTGCACAAGCCATGGGTTTCTGAAACAGAAGGAAAGACAGCCTCTGCCGGCTATTGGCTGACCTCAAAGAGATAGTCATGGTGTGTCAAGAGGAGGTTTGGGGAGGATACAAGCCACGGGAGACCCTGTCATCTGAATGTTAGGTACCCCCAGATTCTTTAAAAATAAGCAATAAATGGCTCACCTACACATTCCATCTCTAAAATTTCCATGGATAAAGAGTTGAATGCTCTTTACCTGGAGCTTGCACATGGGAATCTAGTAATTTTCCAGAGTAATTAAAGGGACCAGTGCAATGAAAGTAGAACCAGAAGACAAATTAGCTTCCGCTGATAAAATCACCCTTCAGTCAGCCGGCAGATGTAGGGTGAAGCTGGAGGAGGTAAGGCAGAGTCAGTGCAGGCTCATTTTGAGCTTCTGAAGAACGTGCGAAATCCAAACTCTGGACCACAGGGGAGAAAGTTGGGTTCAATAAATAGTTCTCCTCAATCCTAAAGTTAAACTTGGAGCAAGGCAAATGTACCCTTTATCTGGGCCTTCATGCACTCTGTACATTTTGGGTGATGTCCAAACATCATGAATCATCTCTAGAGTGACTTTTCACCATGCAGTTAATGTTCAACATTTATTGAGTTCCCTTGATGGGAACATCTTTAAAGTTTTGCATGACTCTGGCCTGGAGGAGTTGTGGGCTTTGTGTCTGGGAAAGTGAGGACACTGAATTTTGAGTCCTTGGGTCCTTGATTATCTGTGTGGAAATGTAGGCAAGCATCAGGGCTTGGAGAGCTGGGGAAGGTCAAGTCAAGTCAGAGAGATTCTACACTTTGCTCTATATGACCTTGTTTTCACTTCCATGTTGGTGTGGCCCAGCCTAACAAAATGTACATTTGGGGAGATGTCAGTTCTCTGAATTGTCAACAAAAAATCGTGTTTTCCTATTATGGCCAAAGTATAATCAAAGCATCCAATGGTTTGAGCCAAGGCAAAGATTTGAGAGTATCTAAACCCATTATCTAACATCTAAGATGATACCCATTTAATAATAGTTCATCTAAAGCCTAGGAGAGAAGATCTTGAGAATTCACATTATTGTTTATTCATGTCTCCCTTTAATCAGCCACACTGGGTGATGCCCCACTACAGGAAATAGATATCTTGTGTGTCTTAAGTGCATGGATAAGTAGGGGGTTCATTGTCACTGTTGGACAGACTGGATCTTTTGGGGACGGACTGACCCACCATTTTTCTGGAAGCACAGGGCAGCAGAAAACCCACCAATGGCACTGTAAAGTAGTTATAGGGCATTCTGAATATTTATGTCCAGTCCTGAGGCCAGAGGTCCTTGGCTGGTCATCTCTGGCCAGAGCTTATCTGTGTGTCCCAATGGGCTATTTAACCAGCAAATATTTACTCAGCACCCACTATGAGCTGGAATTGTCTAGGTGCTTGGGACACCTCAGTGAACAAAGCAGATAGAGATGCTTGCTCTTTAGCAGGGACACAGGTTATTATGATAAATGCAAGAACACACATCATCACATTTCCTAACTGTTCTCCATTTGCCAAGATGCAAGATTACTGTGGACTGGTTAGACTAGCCACCAGGGGGCAGCCTATCCCATGGGCTTAGCCCTGATCCAACTCCTAGCAGCTAAGGCCACCTGCCTTCTATTGTGTATTTAAGGCAGCTACAACTCAGGCCCTGGGGACTTTTACCAAGAGTGGGAGCCACAACTGGGTCTTTGTCCCGATTCAAGGGGACATCAGAGGGCTCCAGAAAGGAAGGCCGTGTTCAGGGATTATGAAGGGCAGATGAGTGCTTCACCCCCTGCCTGGCCTGTCCTCTCACAGAGAGGGAATCACCAGTCAGGGCTGACGGTGGGGTAACTTCAACACTAACTCCCTAAGCCTGGAATCTGGGTCTGGGGGCAGCCCTAGGTGGGAGCTGGTAAACTGTCTTTCAAAGGTTTGCATGTCCCTTTTGGGAAGTGAGAGCCAGAGATAAGCACTAGTATAACTTTTTAAAACCATGGGCTTAGCTGCTATTTAAACATCCTTAAGTTTGCATAGTTAATAACAGAAACATAAAGTATATTTAAACTCTTTAAGATATGATTGGAGATCTTGAATCAAGCTTTAAAACTAAAGTAACTTTGAAACGAAGACAAAGTCAGAACATTCAGTGAGGATCTTTAATTAGAAGAGTATGTCCTCAGGCTGGGATGATCCTAAACAATTTGCCACTAAGAATGGTAAATTCAAAGGAGGAAAATTAACACTGAGTTGCATCCATGGCTGCTTAAATAAGACACAGGCAAGGTTAATTTTTCTCTTTCACTCAATTGCATTTCTCATGCAAGAATGACAAATGTTCTCTCTTGTAATTTTCTTTTATGATAGTGATTCTTTTTGTTTAGCATTGTCTGAACATCTCAATATCGGACAGCACAAAAATTTCCATCCTATTTTAGTTCTCAAAATATATTGGTTTTTAATTTACTGGACTCAATTTTCTATGCAACCATACTTTATTCAGCATGAAAAGTAGTGCAAATTTTAAACATTTATAGAGTTATTTCTCCAAGGGAAAGCACAAGCTAGAAAGAAAAACAAAAATTTCATTTGATGAAATTCAAATAGCACTGGCTGTTCAACTGTAGATACATTTTCTTATCCAGAATAGTCATAGGAAGTCCATTTATGAAATGATATCTGGCCAATTTCTGTCCACTTTGTGGAGAGAGGACATTTTCTGAGGAATCAAAACAAGTGGGAATTTGCCATTGTCTTGTAAGGCTGATGTGACAGACAGGGGAAGACATAATATATAAAGTTGAAGTTCCCACTTTATACATACAACACACGTAGGTATTTTAAACCAACACATTAATGTATCACACAATGTTACTTTTCAAAAATTTTCTTTTTGTGTTTTTCTTGTCTTACTCCCTCCTTGCCTCCTGCACAGGTGTGACAACAGGATGTGGCCTTTGTTTTTCATTGCACACATGAAATTGTACACAGCTATTGTTCATTGCACATGTGCTTACCTGTGTTTATATACACTGATGCAGAGGGCTTTTCTTCATTATTTAGAAAATGGGTTAAAAACCTATACACTATTCTGCACTTGGTCTTACTTACTCCGTAATTGCTCATAGACATCTTCCAAAGTCATTAAATATGGCTCTAATTCATCCTTTTGGATGGTTGTGGTGTGAATGAACAAGAATTTATTTGACCATTACTTTGTTAGTAAGCATTTATTTGAGTTCCTCTCTTTTGCCAGTATGAACAGTGCTGCATTAAATGCTTATGTCCTCGCAGTTTAAAAAAATATAGTTTTTAAAAAGCAGTTTAGGTTCACAGCAAAATTAAGAGGAAGGTACACCGATTTCTCACTTGCCCTCTGCCCTCACACATGCATAGTCTCCTCCATTATCAGCATCCCTCACCACAGAGGTGCATTTGTCACAACTGATGAACCTACACTGACACATCATAATCACCCAGAGTCCATAGTTTACATTAGGGTTCACCCTTGGTGTTGCATATCCTATGGGTTTGGACAAATGTATAATGACATGTGTCCATCATTATAGTGTCATACAGAAGAGTTTCACTGCTCTAAAAATCCTCCATTCTCTGCCTTTTATCTTCCTCTCCTAACCTCTGGCAAACACTGATCTTTCTACTCTTTCCATAGTTATGTCTTTTCTAGAATGTCAAGAAGTTGGAATCATACATGTCCTTGTATTTTTATTTCTGTGGGGTAGATGAAGGTGGATATAGAAGCTTTAGTTTTGATTTTCGATCCCATTTTGCTCTTTTAATTAATTAATTAATTTATTTATTTTTTTTGCGGTACGCGGGCCTCTCGCTGTTGTGGCCTCTCCCGTTGCGGAGCACAGGCTCCGGACGCGCAGGCTCAGCAGCCATGGCTCACCGGCCCAGCCACTCCGCGGCATGTGGGATCTTCCCAGACCAGGGCACGAACCCGTGTCCCCTGCATCAGCAGGCGGACTCTCAACCACTGCGCCACCAGGGAAGCCTGCTCTTTTTATTTTTTAAAATTTATTTTATATTGGAGTATAGTTGATTAACAACGTTGTGTTAGTTTCAGGTGTACAGCAGAGTGATTCAGTTATACATATACATGTATATATATTTTTTCAAATTCTTTTCCCATTTAGGTTATTACAGGATATTGACTTTTTGCTCTCCTTTATCTGCTGCAGGTGCTGCAAAGATAAAAACTTACCTTGCAGAGTCTTCACAACTGAGAACAGCCATGGGGCTGAGGCTACAGAGGGGATGTGGCCTTTGCCTGAACCTCTTCTTCCTGCTTGGATTATGGCTGGTGCTAAGATTATTTTTAAGCCTGGTTCTACAATTTAGCCATTATTTTAGCAAGTGTTTATTGAACATTTACTACGTTCTTGTAGAAGCCTTGAAGGGTATAGATATAACACAAGAGGACATAGTCTCCTGGCTTCATGAAACGTGTAAGTGCTTTGTAGGAACAATATAAGGTGCTATTAGGCCATAATGCACAAAGAGCTAGAGTGGTCTGGGGGAGATGGTGTTCATAAAGACCTAAAGGGGACGCAACATTGACCTGAAATGGAAAAGGGGAGGAGCCTTCTGGACAGAAAAGGTTTTGAGGTTGCAAAGGACCTGGTCTGTTTCTTGGAGCAGAGAAAACTCACTATGGCTAATGGCCAGCACTGGAGACACAGGAGGGGCCAGACAAGATGTGGCCTTGTTGGTCTTTCAAGGACTTTGAAATTGGCTGTTGGTGAGGAAGGGATGAGCGTGTGGTTTAGACCAATAAAGTGGTATGGGATTTAGAGAAACAGTGACACTTTTAAGGGTAGCATTCTCCCATTTTAAAGATTATTGTAAAACAACATACAATGAAAATTACTTTATCTACTTTTTTCCAGATTTGTCTGATTATCTTTTTAGAATAAATTCTAGAAGTGATCATCTGGATCAAAATTGATTCCTGGTAAAATTTTGACACTTATTATCAACTTGCCATCTCCAACTGCTATGCAGCTGACACTTGCCCCATCAGCGGTGAGAGTGGGCATTGCCCAGACCTCATCAACACTGTGTGTGGTCAGTCTTTTAAATATTCCCAATCCAATGGGTGGAAAATAGTTCCATTATTATTTTCATTTCTTTTATTACTTCTGTGGTTGAATTTCTCAGTAATGTTACAATGTCACAAAACATTTGTTTTCCTTTAGGAGTTTATAGTTTCCTGAAATGAAATGCAGGTTGAATAAAATGCAAAGAGAATGGATTTAGGACTTTCCATCTTTTAAAAACACACTTTTCACCAGTTACCTTATGCATTGTTCTTCTCTATAGATGTAATTATACCCTTGGAATCCGTGTAAATTTACTTTTAACAGTGAAATAGTGATGACATCCATAGAGTCAACCAAGAAAACAGCCTCATACTTTAACTACTTGTGGCTGCTAATTTCCTTGTGGAAATATAGTGAGGATTAGACAGGAGGATATATGTAGAGACCCCAGTATAACACTTTCACTTTTTATTTTTATTTAATTAAATTAATTTATTTTTTTGCGGTACGTGGGCCTCTCACTGTTGTGGCCTCTCCCGCTGCGGAGCACAGTCTCTGGACGCGCAGGCTCAGCGGCCATGGCTCACGGGCCCAGCTGCTCCGCGGCATGTGGGATCTTCCTGGACCGGGGCACGAACCCGTGTCCCCTGCATCGGCAGGCGGACTCTCAACCACTGCGCCACCAGGGAAGCCCCCACTTTCACTTTTTAAAAAGTTTCCATCAAAAGACTTGTTTCTTTCCTATTACTTGTTCTCCAGATATTTCCATGGATATCTAAAAACCACTTTGACAGACCAAAGGTCAAGTAACTTGGCACTGCTTAACATAAATTTTGATATAAAACACAATTTGGATTTAATGGTGGATACATATATCAAACTCTATATAAGTAAATCAGAGCTTCCTACAGATAATTTAGAAACAATTCAAAATACCTAAGAGACTTTTAAAATAGGCTTTCTCTTATATTTGATATTTTAAAAAATCTGTAATAACTTTGAAAATATCTTACAGAATAGTTGTAAGGTGTACGTAGGCCACTTAATAACTGAATATCTTGACCTGTAGGCCTCCCATTGAGTACATTAGTCATTGATGATCTGCCTGTTTAAATGGCCCATTTGAATTCCCATGCTTTGGAGACCTAACTGTTCTTCCAGAAGATAGCATTGAAAGTACCATGTTACACTTCTGTGTGATCTCTGCTAATGGCACTTTGGAATTGTATTAGGTAAGTCATTTTAGATATAACATTTATCACTGTGGATCCAATTGCCAGGTATTGAGTCATCAGTTCTTTGAAGAAATAAATTTTGAGGAGCTATGGGAGGAAGGAATACATTTTATAAAGTGTTACAATGAAGCTCACAACTGACCTTTGAATAGTAGTAGTTTTAAGTATGCTGTTAAAAATCTGTAAGGGACAGTTAAGGAAATTATCAGACTGTAAGAGAAACATGTGAGCACACCAAACAAGGATTTCAGTGTAGATTGTTTTATAAAATGAAATTAAAGGAATAAGTTATAGTTAAAGTTTGAATGGAAGAGCCTGCCATTGTTGTTCCACATCTGGTTGTTGCTGTTTACATTCCTTTATTGAGCCTACATCTTCATAAGCTTTTTGGCAGGTATATGTTGAACATTTCTGTTTCATGGTCAAGACAAGATCAGAGGCAATGGATACTGACAACTGATTTGTCTGTTTTCTTCTGTCTTTTTCCATGACTGTATCTACTGCCTCATCTTGATTTACAAGCGAACCTTAGAAAACCTACAAAAATAAGAGTTTTGTGGTTTATCTAGGAATAATATAGAAAATATTGCTGTTATTTTTGGTGAAGAAAATCAATTTTGTATAGTTTCTTTCAACCTAAATGAAATGTGAATTTTGTTTAAAGTTAAAAATAAATAAATAAATAAAACCCAATGAACCAGTAGCTTCAATAGACCAAAATAAAACATTGTAACACTATGCTTTTAAAAGACAGGCACCTCATCAGTAAAAGCAACCTGAAGTAACAGGTGTGGGAAAGAATTTTTATCTGATATTCAGTATGAGTGCAGTTTAATCTTCTCATTGGGCTGTAGGGGTAACCGAAAGAGACAATTAGCTTTGAAAATACTGGAAATAGGAGCCCTATCAACCCTCATGTGGTAGGCTCTTACTAGGTGCCAGGCACTGTGCAATGATGTATATTTTGGAGATTAATCCTTTAACAGTTGCTTCATTTGTAAATATTTTCTCCCATTCTGAGGAATGTCTTTTCATCTTCTTTATGGTTTCCTTTGCTGTGCAAATGTTTTTTGTTTTGTTTTGTTTGTTTGTCTACTCTATCAGAATGAAAACTTCTTAGAGGCAGGGAATTTGTATTGTTCATTGCTTGGAACATTGTCTGGCATGCAGGAGGCACATAATAAATATGTAATGAATGAGTGAAAGAGTAAGAAAACACAGCAGGAGACAACTTGGCAGTTATGTGGTTGGACTGAAATGGGAGAGAGACAATAAACACTTAGAGAGTCAGAGACATGTGTGCTGTTACCCTAAATATCCTAGCATTGTCTGATCATCCCAGGAAACTAGTACAAAAAGCTAGTGCTCAAAGAATAGAACAAATAGTATTATTCTTTATTTATGTAATCTTATTCAGTAACAGAAAAGAAGACGATACTCATCAAAAAATTGTTTAAGTCAAAATATCCACTGCAAACTTCTCTCTCAGAGGGAAAGTGTTATAAAGGAATATTTTAACATCACCTTGACCTTCACACCAGAAGTTAGCTAGTGACTAGGATAGCATTCAACAGGCATATAATTCTTTTTTTTTAATTTTTATGCAGCAGGTTCTTATTAGTCATCAAATTTTATAAACACCAGTGTATACATGTCAATCCCAATCGCCCAATTTATCACACCACCACCACCACCCTCCTGCCGCTTCCCTGCTTGGTGTCCATACGTTTGTTCTCTACATCTGTAATCTCAATTCTGCCCTGCAAACCAGTTCATCTATACCATTTTTCTTAGGTTCCACATACATGCGTTAATATATGATATTTGTTTGTCTCTTTCTAACTTACTTCACATCTGTATGACAGTCTCTAGATCCATCCAGGTCTCAACAAATGACCCAATTTCGTTCCTTTTTATGGCTGAGTAATATTCCATTGTATATATGTACCACACCTTCTTTATCCATTCGTCTGTCAATGGGCATTTAGGTTGCTTCCATGACCTGGCTATTGTAAATAGTGCTGCAATGAACATTGGGGTGCATGTGTCTTTTGAATTGTGGTTTTCTCTGGGTATATGCCCAGTAGTGGGATTGCTGGATCATATGGTAATTCTATTTTTAGTTTTTTAAGGAACCTCCATACTGTTCTCCATAGTGGCTGTATCAATTTAAATTCTCACCAACAGTGCAAGAGGGTTCCCTTTTCTCCACACCCTCTCCAGCATTTGTTGTTTGTAGATTTTCTGATGAAACCCATTCTAATTGGTGTGAGGTGATACCTCATTATAGTTTTTGATTTGCATTTCTCTAATAATTAGTGATGTTGAGCAACTTTTCATGTGCTTCTTGGCCATCTGTATGTCTTCTTTGGAGAAATGTCTATTTAGGTCTTCTGCCCATTTTTTGATTGGGTTTGTTTGTTTTTCTAATATTGAGCTGCATGAGCTGTTTATATATTTTGGAGATTAATCCTTTGTCTGTTGATTCGTTTGCAAATATGTTCTCTCATTCTGAGGGCTGTCCTTTTCATCTTGTTTATGGTTTCCTTTGCTGTGCAAAAGCTTTTAAGTTTCCATTAGGTCCCATTTGTTTATTTTTGTTTTAATTTCCATTACTCTAGGAGGTGGATAAAAAAGATCTTTCTGTGATTTATGTCATAGAGTGTTCTTTCCTATGTTTTCCTCTAAGAGTTTTATAGTCTCCAGTCTTACATTTAGGTCTCTAATCCATTTAAAGTTTAGTTTTGTGTATGGTGCTAGAGAGTGTTCTAATTTCATTCTTTTCCATGTAGCTGTCCAGTTTTCCCAGCACCACTTATTGAACAGGGTGTCTTTTCTCCATTGTATATCCTTGCCTACTTTGTCATAGATTAGCTGACCATAGGTGTGTTGGTTTACCTCTGGGCTTTCTATCTTGTTCCATTGATCTATATTTCTGTTTTTGTGCTAGTACCATATTGTCTTGATTTTTGTAGCTTTGTAGTATACTCTGAAGTCAGGGAGTCTGATTCTGCCAGCACCATTTTTTTCCCTCAAGACTGCTTTGGCTATTCGGGGTCTTTTGTGTCTCCATACAAATTTTAAGATTTTTTGTTCTAGTTCCATAAAAAACACCATTGGTAATTTGATAGGGATTGCATTTAATCTGTAGATTGCTTTGGGTAGTATAGTCATTTTCACAATATTGATTCTTCCAATCCAACAGCATGGTATATCTCTCCAACGTTTTGTGTTGTCTTTGATTTCTTTCATCAGTATCTTATAGTTTTCTGAGTACAGGTCTTCTACCTTCTTAGGTAGGTTTAATCCTAGGTATTTTATTCTTTTTGTTGCAATGGTGAATGGGACTGTTTCCTTAATTTCTCTTTCTGATATTTTGTTGTTAGTGTATAGGAATGCAAGAGATTTCTCTGCATTAAGTTTGTATCCTGCAACTTTACCATATTCATTGATTAAATCTAGTAGTTTTCTGGTGGCATCTTTAGGATTCCCTATGTATAGTAGCATGTCATCTGCAAACAGTGACAGCTTTACTTCTTCTTTTCTGATTTGGATTCCTTTTATTTCTTTTTCTTCTCTGACTGCTGTGGCTAGGACTTCCAAAACTATGTTGAATAATAGTGGGAAGAGTGGACATCCTTGCCTTGTCCTGATCTTAGAGGAAATGTTTTCAGTTTTTCACCATTGAGAATGATGTTTGCTGCAGGTTTGTCATATATGGCCTTTATTATGTTGAGGTAGGCTCCCTCTATGCCCACTTTCTGGAGAGTTTTTATCATAAGTAAGTGTTGAATTTTGACAAAAGTTTTTTCTGCTTCTATTGAGATGATCATATGGTTTTTATTTTTCAATTTGTTAATATGGTGTATCACATTGCTTGATTTGCGTATATTGAAGAATCCTTGCATCCTTGGGATAAATCCCACTTGATCATGTTGTATGATCCTTTTAATGTGTTGTTGGATTCTGTTTGCTAGTATTTTGTTGAGGATTTTTGCATCTATAGTCATCAGTGATATTGGTCTGTAATTTTCTTTTTTTGTAGTAACTTTGTCTGATTTTGGCATCAGAGTGATGGTGGCCTCATAGAATGAGTGTTACCTCCTCTGCAAATTTTTGGAAAAGTTTGGTAAGGATGGGTGTTAACTCTTCTCTAAATAGTTGATAGAATTCACCTGTGAAGCCATCTGGTCCTATACTTTTGTTTGTTGGAAGACGTTTAATCACAGTGTCAATTTCATTACTGTAACTGGTCTGTTCATATTTTCTATTTCTTCCTGGTTCAGTCTTGGAAGTTTATACCTTTTAAGAATTAGTCCATTTCTTCCAGGTTGTCCATTTTATTGGCATATAGTTGCTTGTAGTAGTCTCTTAGGATGCTTTGTATTTCTGTGGTGTCTGCTGCAACTTCTCCTTTTTCATTTCTTGTTTTATTGATTAGAGTTCTCTCTCTCTTTTTCTTGATGAGTCTGGCTAAAGGTTTATCAATTTTGTATATATTCTCAAAGAATTTTATTGATCTTTCCTATTGTTTTCTTCCTTTCTATTTCATTTATTTCTGCTCTGATTTTTATGATTTCTTACCTTCTTCTAACTTTGGGTTTTGTTTGTCCTTCTTTCTCTAGTTCCTTTAGGTGTAAAGTTGGATTATTTATTTGAGATTATTCTTGTTTCTTGAGGTAGGATGGTATTGCTATAAACTTCCCTCTTAGAACTGCTTTTGCTGCATCACATAGGTTTTACATCATCGTGTTTTCATTGTCATTTTTTCTAGGTATTTTCTGATTTCCTCTTTGATTTCTTCAGTAAGCTCTTGGTTATTTAGTAATGTATTGTTTAGCCTCCATGTGTTTGTGTTCTTTACAATTTTTTCCCTGTAATTGATTTCCAGTCTCATAGCATTGTGGTCAGAAAAGATGCTTGATATGATTTCAATTTTCTTAAATTTACCAAGGCATGATTTGTGACTCATGATGTGATCTATCCTGGAGAATGTTCTGTGTGCACTTGAAAAGAAAATGTAATCTGCTGTTTTTGGATGGAATGTCCTATAAATATCAATTAAATCTATCTGGTCTATTGTTTCATTTAAAGCTTGTGTTTCCTTATTAATTTTCTGTCTGGATGATCTGTCCATTGTTGTAAGTGATGTGTTAAAATCCCCCACTATTATTGTGTTACTGTTGATTTCCTCTTTTATAGCTGTTAGCAGTTGCCTTGTGTACTGAGGTGCTCCTATGTTGGGTGCATATATACTTATAATTGTTATATCTTCTTCTTGGATAGATCCCTTGATCATTATGTAGTGTCCCACCTTTTCTCGTGTAACATTCTTTATTTTGAAGTCTATTTTATCTGATATGAGTACTGCTGCTCCAACTTTCTTTTGATTTCTATTTTCATGGAATATCATTTTCCATCCCCTCACTTTCAGTCTGTATGTGTCACTAGGTCTGATGTGGGTCTCTTGTAGACAACATATATATGGATCTTGGCTTTGTATCCATTCTGCAAGCCTGAGTCTTTTGGTTGGAGCATTTAATCCATTTACATTTAAGGTAATTATCACTATGTATGTTCCTATTACCATTTTCTGAATTGTTTTGAGTTTGTTTCTGTAGGTCCTTTTCTTCTCTTGGGTTCCCCACTTAGAGAAGTTCCTTTAGCATTTGTTGTAGAGCCAGTTTGGTGGTGCTGAATTCTCTTAGCTTTTGCTTGTCTCTAAAGCTGTTGATTTCTCCCTCAAATCTGAATGAGATCCTTGCCAGGTAGAGTAATCTTGGTTGTAGTTTCTTCCTTTTCATCACTTTAAGTATATCATGTCATTCCCTTCTGGCTTGCAGAGTTTCTGCTGAGAAATCAGCTGTTAACCTTATGGGAGTTCCCTTGTACGCTATTTGTCATTTTTCCCTTGCTGCTTTCAATAATTTTTCTTTGTCTTTAATTTTTGCCAATTTGATTACAATGTGTCTCGGCATGTTTCTCTTTGGGTTTATCCTGTATGGGAGTCTCTGTGCTTCCTGGACTTGGGTGGCTATTTCCTTTCCCATGTTAGGGAAGTATTCAACTATAATCTCTTCAAATATTTTCTCAGGCCCTTTCTCTCTCTCTTCTCCTTCTGGAACCCCTATAATGCGAATGTTGTTGTGTTTAATGTTGTTCCAGAGGTCTCTTAGGCTGTCTTCAATTCTTTTCATTCTTTTTTCTTTATTCTGTTTTGCAGCAGTGAACTCCACCTTTCTGTCTTCCAGGTCACTTATCCGTTCTTCTGCCTCAGTTATTCTGCTATTGATTCCTTCTAGTGCAGTTTTCATTTCAGTTATTGTATTGTTTATCTCTGTTTGTTTGTTCTTTAATTCTTCTAGGTCTTTGTTAAACATTTCTTGCATCTTCTCAATCTTTGCCTCCATTCTTTTTCAGAGGTCCTGGATCATCTTTACTATCATTATTCTGGATTCTTTTTCTGGATAGTTGCTTATCTCCCCTTCATTTAGTTGTTTTTCTGTGGTTTTATCTTGTTCCTTCATCTGGTATATAGCCCTCTGCCTTTTCATCTTGTCTATCTTTCTGTGAATGCGGTTTTTGTTCCACAGGCTGCAGGATTGTAGTTCTTGCTTCTGCTGTCTGCTCTCTGGTGGATGAGGCTATCTAAGAGGCTTATGCAAGTTTCCTGATGGGAAGGACTGGTGGTGGGTAGAGCTGATTGTTTCTCTGGTGGGCAGAGCTCAGTAAAACTTTAATCCACTTGACTGCTGATGGGTGGGGTTGGTTCACAACCAACAGGGTTCACTCCATGTTGGTTGTTTGGCCTGAGGCAACCCAACACTGGAGCTTACCTGGGCTCTTTGGTGGGGCTAATGGCAGAATCTGGGAGAGTGCACACCAAGGAGTACTTCCTAGAATTTCTGCTGCCCATGTCCTTGTCCCCACAGTGAGTCACAGCCATTGCCCACCTCTGCAGGAGACCCTCCAACACAAGTAGGTAGGTCTGGTTCAGTCTTCCCTGGGGTCAGTGCTCCTCCCCCTGGGTCCCGTTGTGCACACTACTTTGTGTGTGCCCTCCAAGAGTGGAGTCTCTGTTTCCCCCAGTCCTGTCAAAGTCCTGCAATCAAATCTCACTAGCTTTCAAAGTCTGATTCTCCAGGAATTCCTCCTCCCGTTGCTGGACCCCAGGTTGGGAAACTGAAGTTGGGCTCAGAAGCTTCACTCCAGTGGGTGGACTTCTGTGGTATAAGTGTTCTCCAGTCTGTGAGTCACCCACCCAGCAGTTATGGGATTTTATTTTACTATGATTGTGCCCCTCCTACCATCTCATTGTGGCTTCTCCTTTGTCTTTGGATGTGGGGTGTCTTTTTTGGTGAGTTCCAGTGTCTTCCTGTTGATGATTGTCCAGCAGCTAGTTGTGATTCTGGTGTTCTCACAAGAGGGAGTGAGAGCACATCCTTCTACTCTGCTATCTTGCTTCCTAAATCTGTGCAAAAGTTTTAAGTTTAATTGGGTCCCACTTGTTTATTTTTGTTTATATTTCCATTACTCTAGGAAGTGGGTAAAAAAAGATCTTGCTGTGATTTATGTCAAAAAGTGTTCTTCCTATGTTTTCCTCTAAGAGTTTTACAGTGTTCTGTCTTACATTTAGGTCTCTAATACATTTAGAGTTTATTTTTGTGTATGGTGTTAGGAAATGTTCTAATTTCATTCTTTTACATGTAGCTGTCCAGTTTTCCCAGCACCACTTATTGAAGAGCCTGTCTTTGCTCCATTGTATATCCTTGCCTCCTTTGTCATAGATTAGGTGACCATGTGCAATGTATGTATGAACACGTTTCCCTTCTCAAGTTAATTTTCAATCACCCTCCTGATGTAGACCTCCTGATGTATTTCTGATTCTCTCCATTGACAATTGCTACTCACAGTGACCTGAAGTACCAAGTGGTCAATACAAACCCAAACTTTTAGTATACATATACAAACTGGTAGCAGCTCATAGAAACTAGGAAAGTTTTTGAAGGAAGAAATCCATTTTCCTTTTTCTCAGGAAAAGTGCTTGTATTTCTTTGTAGTTTTCCAGAAAAATCATTGTTTCCCAAACACGTTTATTCAAGCATTTCGGTCAACACTGGTCAGATTGTAGAGGGTTCTCATGAAGGAAAGTAAACTGGACCTTGGAGCCCATAAGGAATATTTGTGCACGATGAGTCTTAAAGGCTCCATGACAGAAGTTTCAGGAAATGCTTTGCCCTCTGTGCTCCTGCACACCGAGAGGCACGCATGGGAGAATCACATCTTTGTCATCACTCTGAAGCTACCCGCCACATTAATATCACCAGGGCCTGTTTGTATCTGGACGCCAGGGAATTGATTAGGTTATGGATGAACTAGTCTGGAAAAATCCTCAATGAAGCAATTGCTCCTTTGGTTTCCTTGTCATCAATGTATCTTTAAAATTAGTGAGAAAATAGGCTACTGTGTTAATACCCAAAGACCAATATGTATTCTTGTTGTTATGAGCATGAATGAGCACAGTTACACTTCCAAATACTTAACAGATTTTTTCAGAAAAGACACGTTTCCAAGAAGTGATCTTGGAATCACTTCTCAAGCCTGGAGATAATAACCTATTTTATCATGTGCTCTGGAAATTTCACTTTGCCAAAACCCTGGGATTTCAATGACAAAAACATAGCACACAAATTAAAGAATCATTTCTGGCCAGCTCCCAATGTCATTTCATTGAAAAAGGAGAATTTTGTGTTAAGTGTTTATGTTCTCTTGGTTCCATTTCATGGATATGGCAGGATATCAACAATGCAAGTTGATTCAAAGTAGTAGCTTCACTGTGCTTCAGTCTTGGCAAAGGGGTGTATATTGGTCAGGGTTCTCCAGACCAACAGAACCAATAGGATACACACACACTCACACACACACACACACACACACACTCACACACACAGATTTATTTATTTATTGTAAGAAATTGGCTCATTTGATTATGGAGGCTGGCAGGTCCACATCTGCAGTGGGGGCCAGCAGGCTGGAGACTCAGCAGAGCAAGTGGGGTGGGTGAAGTCTTTCTGCTGGAGAATTCCCTCTTACTCTGGGGAGGATTGGTTGTTTTGTTCTACTCAGGTATTCACCTTATTGGATGTGACCCATCCACATTAGGGATGGCAATCTGATTTACTTAGTCTATCAATTTAAATGCTAATCTCATCACAAAACACCCTCACAGACATATCCAGAAAAATGTTTGACCAAATATCCGGGCACCCTGAGGTCCAGATAAGTTGACACATGATTAACCATCACAGAGATAATGCTGTTTTAACCTGGAAATGAGCCAGTCTGTGAGCAAGGGAAAATGGAATAAGCCTGGATTAGGCTTAATGTTCTTTTTCAATAAAACCCTCATGCCGTCAGAAATTAACACATGAGGAGGGCTAGCCAGTTAGGGACATTCAGTTGGGGCAACAAAAGAAATCTCCAAAGTGGTTGTAAAACATAGAAAGTTAGTCTTCCCCCGTGACTTCAAATCTTCAACCTTTTACTCTAGATTAAGGCATCACTTTGGTTTATCAATTCTGGAGAAAAAAAGATAAATATCTTTAGTTCCTTTCTCACCGATTTGCTTTTTCACTATTGTGTTCATATATATGAGAAGGAGTATTTGGGGTAACATTCTCACAGCTGGCACTGTAAAAAATTAATGATTATTAATAAACATCCTAAACCCTTTGCACCCCAATGGATGCCTCTCCTTCAGTAGGTTCTCCTGGGGCCAGAGCACTTTCACCAGAGCTGCTGGCATGGCTCACAGTGTTTCTGAACTTTTTGGGAATTAACTCCAGCCTGTGCACTGGTGGCCTTGAACGTGCCAACAGTTTTTTTTTTTTTTTTTTTTTTAAACATCTTTATTGGGGTATAATTGCTTTACAATGGTGTGTTAGTTTCTGCTTTATAACAAAGTGAATCAGCTATACATATACATATGTTCCCATATGTCTTCCCTCTTGCGTCTCCCTCCCTCCCACTCTCCCCATCCCACCCTTCCAGGCTGTCACAAAGCACCGAGCTAATATCCCTGTGCCTTGCGGCTGCTTCCCCCCAGCTATCTACCTTACTACGTTTGTTAGTGTGTATATGTCCATGACTCTCTCTTGCCCTATCAAAACTCACCCCTCCCCCTCCCCATACCCTCAAGTCCGTTCTCCAGTAGGTCTGCGTCTTTATTCCTATCTTACCCCTAGGTTCTTCATGACATTTTTTTCCCTTAAATTCCATATATATGTGTTAGCATACGGTACTTGTCTTTTTCTTTCTGACTTACTTCACTCTGTATGACAGACTCTAGGTCTATCCATCTCATTACAAATAGCTCAATTTCATTTCTTTTTAAGGCTGAGTAATATTCCATTGTGTATATGTGCCACATCTTCTTTATCCACTCATCCGATGATGGGCGCTTAGGTTGTTTCCATGTCCTGGCTATTGTAAATAGAGCTGCAATGAACATTTTGGTACATGACTCTTTTTGAATTTTGGTTTTCTCAGGGTATATGCCAAGTAGTGGGATTTCTGGGTCATATGGTAATTCTATCTGTAGTTTTTTAAGGAACCTCCATACTGTTCTCCACAGTGGCTGAACCAATTCACATTCCCACCAGCAGTGCAAGAGTGTCCCCTTTTCTCCACACCCTCTCCAGCATTTATTGTTTCTAGATTTTTTGATGATGGCCATTCTGAATGGTGTGAGATGATATCTCATTGTAGTTTTGATTTGCATTTCTCTAATGATTAATGATGTTGAGCATTCTTTCATGTGTTTGTTGGCATTCTGTATATCTTCTTTGGAGAAATGTCTATTTAGGTCTTCTGCCCATTTTTGGATGGGGTTGTTTGTTTTTTTGTTATTGAGCTGCATGAGCTGCTTGTAAATTTTGGAGATTAATCCTTTGTCAGTTGCTTCATTTGCAAATGTTTTCTCCCATTCTGAGGGTTGTCTTTTGGTCTTGGTTATGGTTTCCTTTGCTGTGCAAAAGCTTTGAAGTTTCATTAGGTCCCATTTGTTTATTTTTGTTTTTATTTCCATTACTCTAGGAGGTGGGTCAGAAAGGATCTTGCTGTGATTTATGTCATAGAGTGTTCTTCCTATGTTTTCTTCTAAGAGTTTGATAGTTTCTGGCCTTACATTTAGGTCTTTAATCCATTTTGAGCTTATTTTTGTGTATGGTGTTAGGGAGTGATCTAATCTCATACTTTTACATGTACCTGTCCAGTTTTCCCAGCACCATTTATTGAAGAGGCTGTCCTTTCTCCACTGTACATTCCTGCCTCCTTTATCAAAGATAAGGTGTCCATATGTGCGTGGGTTTATCTCTGGGCTTTCTATCCTGTTCCACTGATCTATCTTTCTGTTTTTGTGCCAGTACCATACTGTCTTGATTACTGTTGCTTTGTAATATAGTCTGAAGTCAGGGAGCCTGATTCCTCCAGCTCCTTTTTTCGTTCTCAAGATTGCTTTGGCTATTCGGGGTCTTTTGTGTTTCCATACAAATTGCGAAATTTTTTGTTCTAGTTCTGTGAAAAATGCCAGTGGTAGTTTGATAGGGATTGCATTGAATCTGTAGATTGCTTTGGGTAGTAGAGTCATTTTCACAATGTTGATTCTTCCCATCCAAGAACATGGTATATCTCTCCATCTATTTGTATCATCTTTAATTTCTTTCATCAGTGTCTTATAATTTTCTGCATACAGGTCTTTCGTATCCTTAGGTAGGTTTATTCCTAGATATTTTATTCTTTTTGTTGCAATGGTAAATGGGAGTGTTTTCTTGATTTCACTTTCAGATTTTTCATCATTAGTATATAGGAATGCCAGAGATTTCTGTGCATTAATTTTGTATCCTGCTACTTTACCAAATTCATTGATTAGCTCTAGTAGTTTTCTGGTAGCATCTTTAGGATTCTCTATGTATAGTATCATGTCATCTGCAAACAGTGACAGCTTTACTTCTTCTTTTCCGATTTGGATTCCGTTTATTTCCTTTTCTTCTCTGATTGCTGTGGCTAAAACTTCCAAAACTATGTTGAATAAGAGTGGTGAGAGTGGGCAACCTTGTCTTGTTCCTGATCTTAGTGGAAATGCTTTCAGTTTTTCACCATTGAGGATGATGTTTGCTGTGGGCTTGTCATATATGGCTTTTATTATGTTTAGGAAAGTTCCCTCTATGCCTACTTTCTGGAGCGTTTTTATCATAAATGGGTGTTGAATTTTGTCGAAAGCTTTCTCTGCATCTATTGAGATGATCATATGGTTTTTCTTCTTCAATTTGTTAATATGGTTTATCACATTGATAGATTTGCGTATATTGAAGAATCCTTGCATTCCTGGAATAAACCCCACTTGATCATGGTGTATGATCCTTTTAATGTGCTGTTGGATTCTGTTTGCTAGTATTTTGTTGAGGATTTTTGCATCTATGTTCATCAGTGATATTGGCCTGTAGTTTTCTTTCTTTGTGACATCCTTGTCTGGTTTTGGTATCAAGGTGATGGTGGCTTCGTAGAAGGAATTTGGGAGTGTTCCTCCCTCTGCTATATTTTGGAAGAGTTTGAGAAGGATAGGTGTTAGCTCTTCTCTAAACGTTTGATAGAATTCACCTGTGAAGCCATCTGGTCCTGGGCTTTTGTTTGTTGGAAGGTTTTTAATCACAGTTTCAATTTCAGTGCTTGTGATTGATCTGTTCATATTTTCTATTTCTTCCTGATTCAGTCTTGGCAGGTTGTGCATTTCTAAGAATTTGTCCATTTCTTCCAGATTGTCCATTTTATTGGCATAGAGTTGCTTGTAGTAATCTCTCATGATTTTTTTTATTTCTGCAGTGTCAGTTGTTACTTCTCCTTTTTCATTTCTAATTCTATTGATTTGAGTCTTCTCCCTTTTTTTCTTGATGAGTCTGGCTAGTGGTTTATCTATTTTGTTTATCTTCTCAAAGAACCAGCTTTTAGTTTTATTGATCTTTGCTATTGTTTCCTTCATTTCTTTTTCATTTATTTCTGATCTGATTTTTATGATTTCTTTCCTTCTGCTAGCTTTGGGGTTTTTTTGTTCTTCTTTCTCTAATTGCTTGAGGTGCAAGGTTAGGTTGTTTATTCGAGATGTTTCCTGCTTCTTAAGGTGGGTTTGTATTGTTATAAACTTCCCCCTTAGAACTGCTTTTGCTGCATCCCATAGGTTTTGGGTCGTTGTGTCTCCATTGTCATTTGTTTCTAGGTATTTTTTTATTTCCTCTTTGATTTCTTCAGTGATCACTTCATTATTAAGTAGTGTATTGTTTAGCCTCCATGTGTTTGTATTTTTTACAGATCTTTTCCTGTAATTGATATCTAGTCTCATGGCGTTGTGGTCGGAAAAGATACTTGATACAATTTCAGTTTTCTTAAATTTACCAAGGCTTGATTTGTGACCCAAGATATGATCTATCCTGGAGAATGTTCCATGAGCACTTGAGAAAAATGTGTATTCTGTTGTTTTTGGATGGAGTGTCCTATAAATATCAATTAAGTCCATCTTGTTTAATGTATCATTTAAAGCTTGTGTTTCCTTATTTATTTTCATTTTGGATGATCTGTCCATGGGTGAAAGTGGGGTGTTAAAGTCCCCTACTATGAATGTGTTACTGTTGATCTCCCCTTTTATGGTTGTTAGTATTTGCCTTATGTATTGAGGTGCTCCTATGTTGGGTGCATAAATATTTACAATTGTTATATCTTCTTCTTGGATCGATCCCTTGATCATTATGTAGTGTCCTTCTTTGTCCCTTTTAATAGTCCTTATTTTAAAGTCTATTTTGTCTGATATGAGAATTGCTACTCCAGCTTTCTTTTGGTTTCCATTTGCATGGAATATCTTTTTCCATCCCCTTACTTTCAGTCTGTATGTGTCTCTAGTTCTGAAGTGGGTCTCTTGTAGACAGCATATATAAGGGTCTTGTTTTTGTATCCATTCAGCCAATCTGTGTCTTTTGGTGGGAGCATTTAGTCCATTTACATTTAAGGTAATTATCGATATGTATGTTCCTATTTCCATTTTATATATTGTTTTGGGTTCGCTACTATAGGTCTTTTCCTTCTCTTGTGTTTCGTGTCTAGAGAAGTTCCTTTAGCATTTGTTGTAAAGCTGGTTTGGTGGTGCTGAACTCTCTCAGCTTTTGCTTGTCTGTAAAGGTTTTAATTTCTCCATCAAATGTGAATGAGATCCTTGCTGGGTAGAGTAGTCTTGGTTGCAGGCTATTCTCCTTCAGCACTTTCAGTATGTCCTGCCACTCCCTTCTGGCTTGTAGGGTTTCTGCTGAGAGATCAGCTGTTAACCTTATGGGGATTCCCTTGTGTGTTATTTGTTGTTTTTCCCTTGCTGCTTTTAATATGCTTTCTTTGTATTTAATTTTTGACAGTTTGATTAATATGTGTCTTGGCGTGTTTCTCCTTGTATTTATCCTGTATGGGACCCTCTGTGCTTCCTGGACTTGATTAACTATTTCATTTCCCATATTAGGGAAGTTTTCAACTATAATCTCTTCAAATATTTTCTCAGTCCCTTTCTTTCTTTCTTCTTCTTCTGGAACCCCTATAATTCGAATGTTGGTGCGTTTCATGTTGTCCCAGAGGTCTCTGAGACTGTCCTCAGTTCTTTTCATTCTTTTTTCTTTATTCTGCTCTGCAGTAGTTATTTCCACTACTTTATCTTCCAGGTCACTTATCCGTTCTTCTGCCTCAGTTATTCTGCTATTGATCCTATCTAGAGTGATTTTAATTTCATTTATTGCATTGTTCATCGTTGCTTGTTTCATCTTTAGTTCTTGTAGGTCCTTGTTAACTGTTTCTTGCATTTTGTCCATTCTACTTCCAAGATTTCGGATCATCCTTACTATCATTATTCTGAATTCTTTTTCAGGTAGATTGCCTATTTCCTCTTCATTTGTTAGGTCTGGTGGGTTTTTATCTTGCTCCTTCATCTGCTGTGTGTTTTTCTGTCTTCTCATTTTGCTTATCTTACTGTGTTTGGGGTCTCCTTTTTGCAGGCTGCACTTTCGTAGTTCCCGTTGTTTTTGATGTCTGTCTCCAGTGGCTAAGGTTGTTTCAGTGGGTTGTGTAGGCTTCCTGGTGGAGGGGACTAGTGCCTGTGTTGTGCTGGATGAGGCTGGATCTTGTCTCTCTAGTGGGCAGGTTCACGTCTGGTGGTGTGTTTTGGGGTGTCTGTGGCCTTATTATGATTTTAGGCAGCCTCTCTGCTAATGGGTGGGGTTGTGTTCCTGTTTTGCTAGTTGTTTGGCATAGGTTGTCCAGCACTGTGGCTTGCTGGTCGTTGAGTGAAGCTGGGTGCTGGTGTTAAGATGGAGGTCTCTGGGAGATTTCCACCGTTTAATATTATGTGGAGCTGGGAGGTCTCTTGTTGACCAGTGCCCTGAAGTTGGCTCTCCTACCTCAGAGGCAGAGCCCTGACTCCTGGCTGGAGCACCAAGAGCCTTTCATCCACACAGCTCAGAATAAAAGGGAGAAAAAGTAGGGAGAATTAGTAGAAGTATGAGTAAAGAAAGAAGGAAAGGAGGAAAGGAAGGAAGGAAGAAAGAAGCAAAGAAGGAAAGAAAGGAGGGAGGGAGGGAGGGAGGGAGGAAGGAAGGAAGGAGGGAAAGAAGGAAAAAAGACAGAAAGAAAGATGATACAGTAAAAATAAAATAAAGTATAATATAGTTATTGAATTAAAAAATATTTAGAAAAAAAAAAAAAAAAGGGACGGATAGAACCTTAGGACAAATGTTGGAAGCAAAGCTATACAGAGAAAATCTTACACAGAAGCATACACATACACCTTCACAAAAAGAGGTAAAGGGGGATAAATCATAAATCCTGCTCCCTGAGACCACCTCCTCAATTTGGGGTGATTCGTTGTCTAAAGGAGGGAAGGAAGGAAGGAAAGAAAGAAAGAACGAAGGTAAAGTATAATAAAGTTATTACAATTAAACTTAATTATTAAGAAAAAGAATTTTTAAAAAAAAGTCATGGACGGATAGAGCCCTAGGACAAATGGTGGAAGCAAGAGTATACAGACAGGATCTCACACAGAAGCATACACGTACACATTCACAAAAAGAGGAAAAGGGAAAAAAATCATAGATCTCGCTCCTAAATTCCACCTCTTCAATTTGGGATCATTCCTTGTCTATTCAGGTATTCCACAGATGCAGGGTATATCAAGTTGATTGTGGAGCTTTACTCCGCTGCTTCTGTGGCTGCTGGGAGAGATTTCCCTTTCTCTTCTTTGTTCTCACAGCTCACAGGAGCTCAGCTTTGGATTTGGCCCTGCCTCTGCGTGTAGGTCGCTGGAGGGCGTCTGTTTTTTCGCTCAGACAGGACGGGGTTAAAGGAGCCGCTGATTCGGGGCCTCCGGCTCACTCAGGCCGGGGGTTGGGGGATGGGGGAAGGAGGGGCACTGCGTGCGGGGCGGGCCTGCGGCTGCAGAGGCAGCGTGACGTTGCGGCAGAGGCCGGCGTGATGTTGCACCAGCCTGAGACCCGCCGTGCGTACTCCCGGGGAAGTTGTCCCTGGATCCCGGGAACCTGGCAGTGGCGGGCTGCACAGGCTCCGCGGAAGAGGGGTGTGGAGAGTGACCTGTGCTCGCACACAGGCCCCTTGGTGGCGGCAGCAGCAGCCTTAGCGTCTCCCGCCCGTCTCTGGGGTCCGCGGTTTTAGCTGCGGCTCGCGCCCGTCTCTGGGGTTTGCGCTTTCAGCCGCGGCTCGCGCCCGTCTCGGGGGCTCGCGCCTTCAGCCGCGGCTCGCGCCCGTCTCTGGGGTTCGCGCTTTTAGCCGCGGCTCGCGCCCGTCTCTGGAGTTCCTTTAAGCAGCGCTCTTAAACCCCTCTCCTCGCGCACCAGGAAACAAAGAGGGAAGAAAAAGTCTCTTGCCTCTTCGGCCGGTGCAGGCTTTTCCCCGAACTCCCTCCCGGCTAGTCGTGGTGCACTAACCCCTTCAGGCTATGTTCAAGCCGCCAACCCCAGTCCTCTCCCTGAGCTCCGTCCAAAACCAAAACCCGAGCCTCAGCTCGCAGCCCCGCCCGCCCCGGCGGGTGAGCAGACAAGCCACTCGGGCTGGTGAGTGCCGGTCAGCATCGATCGTCTGTGCAGGAATCTCCCCGCTTTGCCCTCCGCACCCGTCGCTGTGCACTACTCCGCGGTCCCGAAACTCCCCCCTCTGCCTCCCGCAGTCTCCGCCCGCGGAGGGGCTTCCTAGTGTGTGGAAACTTTTCCTCCTTCACAGCTCCCTCCCACTGGTGCAGGTGCCGTCCTTATTCTTTTGTCTCTGTTTTTTCTTTTGCCCTACCCAGTTACGTGGGGAGTTTCTTGCCTTTTGGGAGGTCTGAGGTCTTCTGCCAGCCTTCAGTAGGAGTTCTGTAGGAGTTGTTCCACGTGTGGATGTATTTCTGGTGTATCCGTGGGGAGGAAGGCGATCTCCGCGTCTTACTCTTCCGCCATCTTCAAGGTCCCCCCTGTAATAGTATTTCATTTCTTTTTATGGCTGAACATATTCCATTGCATTGTTAACCAAGAATTGCAAGAATGGAGACCTGGTTGAGACCAAAAAATTGATTATTTGTGGTTTAGTAGGACTGCAACCCAGGAAACACAGATCCAAGAAGCACTTAAATTGTAATCCCTGGACTACAAGATGGGAGAAAGCCGTGCCAACAGTTTTTAACTTCATTCTGTAAGACGAGTTTAAATCTTAGAAACAGTCAAGTCGTAATAGGTACCAAATCTTATTAAGAAGGATAGTCAAGAACTGAAGTAAAACAAATAGACCAATGTTTCATCCTTGACCTATAAACTGGTTGTGAAGTTGTATTCAGTGAGGAAGCTCATGACTGTTGGAACCCATTTGGAAGTGAGGACTTCCAGGAGGTATTTAGTAACTACCATATTACTCTCAGAATCTAGCAGAACACTTAATGACTGTGACTCATTTAATCATTCTGATGTCGCATTTAAAAACTTTCCTACCTGGTGAATTCCAGGAGACCTGACTTAGCATTTAGCAGTGGGGACTTTTATTGTCTCAAGATAAAGAATGGAAAACCAAGGCTGGTTGCAGTTGAGTCTTGTGTGTAGGCCCTAATTTCCTTGTGATTCTGTTCTGGTGAGTGTATACCTGGCTTCTGGAGGGGAGGAGGTGATCTGTGGAGAGATCTCAGGGGCCACCTGCAGATGAAGGGGGACAGGTGGGTCTCTAGGTGCCTCAACCCACCTTCAACCAGAAGAGCTTTTCTTCTGTTGGTTTGTTGTGTTTTGTAACAGAGGTCAACATACTAGAAAAAAGAAAAAGAAGAATTATACCAATAAGAAAAAACAAATCCTAAATAAAAGAATAAATACATAAATAACACTCTGAAACCACTTGTGTAGTAGAAATAGCTTGTGATTTGAATTTGAAATCTGGGACTGATAGGCAAGTTTTGAAAATTTGAACAAGAATAACAATGCAAGCATTGTTTCTGTAGAAATGGGAAATAACATGCAGTTGTTACAAAAAGGAAATTAAATATTAACATGTGTAATATCCTTAGCATCATTGCAGTAGAAAAAAGTAGTATTAGTTAGAGTGCAGGCAAAGTTGCTGTGAAAATGAGACCCCAAAATGCAGTGGTTCAAATACCGTAGAATGTTATTTGTCTCATGGCACAGCACCCAGATTGGTGGGTGTCTTTTCCCCATAAGGCCCTCCATGGTGTAGGCCCTTCCACTGCTGCTCCTCACTCTCCTTAGGCCCTTGTCTGCATGGTCAGAGTGGTTCTTGATCATTTCAGCTTCAGGAAGGGGACAGCAGCATGGAGAACAGCATCCTCTGTGAGGGACATGTGATGAAAGAATTGTCCCTAACACTTCTGTTCCAACTCAATCCCAGGACCACCCCTAGCTGCAAGGGAGGTGGTATATGTGGTATCTGGCAGAGAGACTACGGGCTCAGCGAAAATTCTGCTGGGAGGGAAGAAGGGGAAAAAGGTACATCTCTGTTTTTAACAACTCTTCCTTCTTCCTCTTCCAAAAGTGTTTCAACATGGACACCTCTAAGTCCTTTTTAATATTTGATGGGAAAAATGAAAACCAAACTACAAAAATACCAAAATACAATCGCTATCATTTTTGTATACTGGCAATAACTGTTACAAATTGGTTATTCTACACAAAATTCTATACACAATTTTATATATTCTAAACAAAATTTCAAGTGTATAGAAAGTAAAACACCACTCACCATGGACACCAAGATATAAAGTACTTAGGTACATCCTTATAAGAACACAGAGGACCCTCTTATGGAGAAAGTTCACAGCCAAGATCTGCCGTAATCCTAATCCTAGCCCTCTCTTCAGACTGAGTGTTGGAGGGCTATGGGACCTCAGTCAAGCTGACTAATATCTCTGAGCTCCAGTTTTCTCATTAATAAAATGGGGATAGTGACATCTTTCTCTTAGGGCTCTTTTATGGGTAAAATGTGCTAATATAAAGCACTTAGAATATAGCAAAGTGCTGAATGAAGAGCAGTGTCATCATATTTATGAACATATATTTCAGTATTAAAATTCTCAGGGAGTAGGTATTTACAAAGAAGATTACTTGGGTTTTCCTTGCATGATGTCAAACATGACATTTGTCACCCAGATAAACTGCAAGTTATGTAAATGTTGCTCAATCAGTGGCCACAAATTATGGCCCAAGTCTGTGCAAATATTTCTGATTCTGCAAGTTTTTCTTCAAGCATATCAGAACTCAAGTCACTTTTAATGATTCAGCCATTGCCTCCTGTTTCTTCCTTGGGGAGGTGAGTTCAGAGTTGAGCAGATCACTTCTATTGACTCTTAAGGAAGGAATATTCATTTTATCCCTCTCCTTTTTTCTTCCTTCAAGGAACAAGTTTCACAAAGGTGTAGAAAGTTACTGTGGGAGCAGTTCCCTTCATGAAAATGGAAAAGGAGTCATGACAATCAAAGAGGCAGCTATCACTCAAGCATTACATAGAACTACACTGACAGCAAGATGACCATGAGTTTTAACAATTACAAATGTCATTTTCAAAGGTTTCCAAATATAAAGTCAACAAACATGAACATTCAACATCATCCTCTATACCTGCAATAAACAAGTAGAAAATGAAACCACACAACAAAAATGCAATACCTAGACATTATCTAATAAGAATGCATAAGATGTTCATGGAGACAGATTTAACTCTCTTTTAAAGGGCATGAGAGGAGACCTGAATAAGTGGAAAGATAGATCATGTCTATAGATGGAGAGACTTATTTTATTAAAATAAGCTTATTGTTTCATATGTTTAATGTAACTGCAATAAAAATCTTAGCAGAACATTTTTGGAAACAAAAAATTGATTCAAAAATTTATCTAGAGAAAGAAAAATCCTCCATTTTGAAAAAAGAGCAAAGTATTTGGGGTAAAGGACTTACTTTTCCAACATTTAGACATATTACAGGGCCATAGCAATTTACAAAACAAAACCAACAGCATGGTCTTAGGAAACGGCACCAGTGTGGGAAAAAGAGACCACTAAGTAGAACAGAATGGACAGCCCAGAAACAGACCTAAGTGTTCACAGGTACCTTTTATGTAGGAGGTAATATAACAAATTTACAAGATAAGGGTAGATTATTTAGTCATTGCTGATGGCAAAATTGGTCTTGTTAATAAGGGAAAATAAAGCTGGATCCCGATATCATGTCATATTTGAACAATTTGGAGTAAAGACCTAAATTTAAAAGATGAAATTTTAAAGAAAATATAGAATACCTTAGTGATCTTGGGAAGTGGAAAGATTTTGTAAACAAGATTCTTAAAGCCTGAAGAATAAGGCAAACAATTAGATGGATTTGACTACATCAAAACTCAAAATGGATTAAACCTAAATGTAAAGCCAGATACTATCAAACTCTTAGAGGAAAACATAGGAAGAACATTCTATGATATAAATCACAGCAAGATCCTTTTTGACCAACCTCCTACAGAAATGGAAATAAAAACAAAAATGAACAAATGGGACTTAATGAAACTTAAAAGCTTTTGCACAGCAAAGGAAGCCATAAACAAGAAGAAAAGACAGCTCTCAAAATGGGAGAAAATATTTGCAAATGAAGCAACTGACAAAGGAATAATCTCCAAAATTTACAAGCAGCTCATGCAGCTCAATATCAAAAAATCAAACAACACAATCCCAAAATGGGCAGAAGATCTAAATAGACATTTCTCCAAAGAAGATACACAGATTGCCAACAAACACATGAAAGAATGCTCAATGTCATTAATCATTAGAGAAATGCAAATCAAAAGAATAATGAGATATCATCTCACACCAGTCAGAATGGCCATCATCAAAAAATCTACAAACAATACATGCTGGAGAGGGTGTGGAGAAAAGGGAACCCTCTTGCCCTGTTGGTGGGAATGTGAATTGGTACAGCCACTATGGAGAACAGTATGGAGCTTCCTTAAAAAACTAAAAATAGAACTACCATACAACCCAGCAATCCCACTACTGGGCATATACCCTGAGAAAACCATAATTCAAAAAGAGACATGTACCAAAATGTTCATTGCAGCTCTATTTACAATATCCAGGACATGGAAGCAACTTAAGTGTCTATCAACAGATGAATGGATAAAGAAGATGTGGCACATATATACAATGGAATATTATTCAGCCATAAAAAGAAACAAAATTGAGTTATTTGTAGTGAGGTGGATGGACCTAGAGTCTGTCAAACAGAGTGAAGTAAGTCAGAAAGAGAAAAACAAATACCATATGCTAACACATATATATGGAATCTAAGAAAAAAAAATGGTCATGAAGAACCTAGGGGCAAGATGGGAATAAAGACACAGACCTACTAGAGAATGGACTTGAGGACACGGGGAGGGGGAAGGGAGACATATTACAGGGCCACAAAGTGAGAGAGTGCCATGGACATATATACACTACCAAACGTAAAATAGCTAGTGGGAAGCAGCCTCATAGCACAGGGAGATCACCTCGGTGCTTTGTGACCACCTAGAGGGGTGGGATAGGGAGGACGGGAAGGAGGGAGACACAAGAGGGAAGAGATATGGGAACATATGTATATGTATAACTGATTCACTTTGTTATAAAGCAGAAACTAGGGCTTCCCTGGTGGCGCAGTTGTTGAGAGTCCGCCTGCCGATGCAGGGGACACGGGTTCGTGCCCCGGTCAGGAAGATCCCACATGCCACGGAGCGGCTGGGCCCGTGAGCCATGGCCGCTGAGCCTGCACATCCGGAGCCTGTGCTCCGCAACGGGAGAGACCACAACAATGAGAGGCCCGCGTACCACAAAAAAAAAAAAAAAAAGAAAGAAAGAAACTAACACACTATTGTAAAGCAATTATACTCCAATAAATTTGTTGAAAAAAAAAAAAAAGAATGTGGAGTCTGTTCCATGAAGTTAGCAGACAGGTAGTAAACTGGGAGAAGACATTTTTTATTGTACAACTTAGAAAAAGGATTAATATTTACAACATATAAAATATTCATTAAAAAGCAAAAGACAAGAAGCAGAAAAATCAGCAAAGTATATTAATAGGCAATTTATAGAAGGGGCAATCTAATAAGACATCATTCTCACTGACAATGAGGAAAATTCAACTAATTTATTTCCAATTAGTTTATTATAATCAAATTGGCAAAATGTAAAGATTGAATAATAACATATTTCTATTTAAAAGGCATTTACCATCTCTCCCTTTGCAAATCCGACTAATGTAATTTTATAAAATATCAATTTTACTTTCATGTTTAGGTCTTTACTAAAAGCGTAAAATGACTAAATGAATAGAATAAACAAATAAATAAGATCAAACTATAAGAACAGAGACTGGGAAAAAAGAAAACAGATAAATGACATGAATTTTTAGGTGTATGGGAGTGCAACTGACTTAGTGGAGAAGATGAAATGAACATCTAAATGCCTGCAGGGGTGGAGAACTCTGAAGAGTGAGTAAATACGCTCTGAAAACTCCCTGAAGTCTTTGTATTGAAGACAACAGGCACTATGGCAGGTGGGGCTTGCGAATGGGGCTTGTGAGAGCCTGAAAGTTGGAAGGCTACATGAGAAGCAGTTGGGTTCTCTGGGTCTCCTCCTCCACCATACCCTGCAGCAGGTGTCTACACCTCTCCTGTGCCAGACAGGATCCTAGAGATGAAGTCTAAAGACATCAAATACAGAAGCTGTGGCTGGGTGTGGTCATTGACTTGGGAGCCTCACAAAGAAAATACTGCCTTGATTTCATAGTGAGGTGCACATAAGAGCATCTAGCAAATCTTTTAGTGCCTCACTCAACTATGAATGACAGATGTAAAGCATTTGAGGAAAATCTCCAACATGAAAGAGAAAGACAAAAACAGAGAAAAGCGAATTAGATTAGGCAAATCTATAAAGAAAGTAGGTTAGTCGTTGCTTAGGGAGAGGCAGGGTGTTGGAGGAAAATGAGGAGTGACACAGATAGACATGCGGTTTCTTTTTGCGGTGCTGAAATTTTTCAAAAATTGAATGGGATGATGGTTGCATACTTCAGCGACTGTACTAATAGTGTCAAGATACAGAGTGAAATGGCCCCATAATTCCCTTTTCTGATCCCAGATCCCTAGAATACAATTATAAGAAGTTCATTGTGCTTCTGCCCAGAATTTTCTGTGTATATGCAAATTACATGCACCTGCATATATATGCAAATGACTTCCAGGCTGACACAAACATGTGTCTGGTATAAATTCATGGAAGCTCTGTGCATTTTTCAATTCACTATTGTTTGTACTCAACCATATGTATGGAGCATCCTTACATGTTATTAAGTGTACTTCTCTCATTCATTTTAGGATTGCATGACATCATACAGGATGGCTGAAGCATAATTTATTGAGTCCTGGTGGATGGACATCTAAGTTGTCTCCATACCTTTGCCTTTAAAAACAGTGAACAACTTCCTGTCCATAGACTTGAGAACTTGTGCAAATATTTCTGAACTATGAATTCCTGGAGTCAAATTACTGCCAAATTGCCTTCCCAGAGGTTGTTTCAGTTTACACTCCCACCTTTCCCTTCATTCTTTTTTTTTTTTTTTTTTGGTCCTTATATTTATTTATTTATTTATTTACATCTTTATTGGAGTATAATTGCTTTACAATGGTGTGTTAGTTTCTGCTTTATAACAAAGTGAATCAGTTATACATATACATATATTCCCATATCTCTTCCCTCTTGCGTCTCCCTCTCTCCCACCCTCCCTATCCCACCCCTCTAGGTGGTCGAAAAGCATCGAGCTGATCTCCTTGTGTTATGCAGCTGTTTCCCACTAGCTATATATTTTACATTTGGTATTATATATAAGTCCATGCCACTCTCTCACTTCATCCCAGCTTACCCTTTCCCTTCCCTCTAACATCTTTTTAAAAGTGCCACTCTCTCACTTTGTCACAGCATACCCTTTGCCCCTCCCCATATCCTCAAGTCCATTCTCTAGTAGGTCTGTGTCTTTATTCCCATCTTGCCCCTAGGTTCTTCATGACCATTTTTTTCCCTTAAATTCCATATATACGTGTTAGCATACGGTATTTGTCTCTCTCTTTCTGACTTACTTCACTCTGTATGACAGATTCTAGGTCTATCCACCTCATTGCAAATAGCTCAATTTCGTTTCTTTTTATGGCTGAATAATATTCCATTGTATATATGTGCCACATCTTCTTTATCCATTCATCTGATGATGGACACTTAGGTTGTTTCCATGTCCTGGCTACTGTAAATAGAGCTGCAATGAACATTTTGGTACCTGACTCTCTTTGAATTATGGTTTTCTCCGGGTATATGCCCAGTAGTGGGATTGCTGGGTCATATGGTAGTTCTATTTGTAGTTCTTTAAGGAAGCTCCATACTGTTCTCCATAGTGGCTGTACCAATTCACATTCCCACCAGCAGTGCAAGAGTGTTCCCTTTTCTCCACACCCTCTCCAGCATTTATTGTTTCTAGATTTTTTGATGATGGCCATTCTGACTGGTGTGAGATGATATCTCATTGTAGTTTTGATTTGCATTTCTCTAATGATTAATGATGTTGAGCATTCTTTCACGTGTTTGTTGGCAATCTGTATATCTTCTTTGGAGAAATGTCTATTTAGGTCTTCTGCCCTTTTTTGGATTGGGTGGTTTGTTTTTTTTTGTTATTGAACTGCTTATAAATTTTGGAGATTAATCCTTTGTCAGTTGCTTCATTTGCAAATATTTTCTCCCATTCTGAGGGTTGTCTTTTGGTCTTGTTTATGGTTTCCTTTGCTGTGCAAAAGCTTTGAAGTTTCATTAGGTCCCATTTGTTTATTTTTGTTTTTATTTCCATTACTCTAGGAGGTGGGTCAGAAAGGATCTTGCTGTGATTTATGTCATAGAGTGTTCTGCCTATGTTTTCCTCTAAGAGTTTGATAGTTTCTGGCCTTACATTTAGGCCTTTAATCCATTTTAAGCTTATTTTTGTGTATGGTGTTAGGGAGTGATCTAATCTCATACTTTTACATGTACCTGTCCTGTTTTCCCAGCACCACTTATTGAAGAGGCTGTCCTTTCTCCACTGTACATTCCTAACTCCTTTATCAAAGATAAGGTGACCATACGTGCGTGGGTTTATCTCTGGGTTTTCTATCCTGTTCCATTGATCTATCTTTCTGTTTTTGTGCCAGTACAATACTTTCTTGATTACTTTAGCTTTGTAGTATAGTCTGAAGTCAGGGAGCCTATTCCTCCAGCTCCGTTTTTCGTTCTCAAGATTGCTTTGGCTATTCGGGGTCTTTTTGTTTCCATACAAATTGTGAACTTTTTCATTTTAGTTCTGTGAAAAATGCCCGTGGTAGTTTGATAGGGATTGCATTGAATTTGTAGATTGCTTTGGGTAGTAGAGTCATTTTCACAAGATTGATTCTTCCAATCCAAGAACATGGTATATCTCTCCATCTATTTGTATCATCTTTAATTTCTTTCATCAGTGTCTTATAATTTTCTGCATACAGGTCTTTTGTCTCCTTAGGTAGGTTTATTCCTAGATATTTTATTCTTTTTGTTGCAATGGTAAATGGGAGTGTTTTCTTGATTTCACTTTCAGATTTTTCATCATTAGTGTATAGGAATGCCAGAGATTTCTGTGCATTAATTTTGTATCCTGCTACTTTACCAAATTCATTGATTAGCTCTAGTAGTTTTCTCGTAGCAGCTTTAGGATTTTCTATGTATAGTATCATGTCATCTACAAACAGTGACAGCTTTACTTCTTCTTTTCTGATTTCGATTCCTTTTATTTTCTTTCTTCTCTGATTGCTGTGGCTAAAACTTCCAAATCTATGTTGAATAAGAGTGGTGAGAGTGGGCAACCTTGTCTTGTTCCTGATCTTAGTGGAAATGCTTTCAGTTTTTCACCATTGAGAATGATGTTGGCTGTGGGTTTGTCATATATGGCCTTTATTATGTTGAGGTAAGTTTCCTCTGTGCCTACTTTCTGCAGAGTTTTTATCATAAATGAGTGTTGAATTTTTTTGAAAGCTTTCTCTGTATCTGTTGAGATGATCATATGGTTTTTCTCCTTCAATTTGTTAATATGGTGTATCACGTTGATTGATTTGCATATATTGAAGAATCCTTGCATTCCTGGAATATACCCCACTTGATCATGGTGTATGATCCTTCCAATGTGCTGTTGGATTCTGTTTGCTAGTATTTTGTTGTGGATTATTGCATCTATGTTCATCAGTGATGTTGGTCTTTAGTTTTCTTTCTTTGTGACATCCTTGTCTGGTTTTGGTATCAAGGTGATGGTGGCCTCATAGAATGGTTTTGGGAGTGTTCCTCCCTCAGCTATATTTTGGAAGAGTTTGAGAAGGATAGGTGTTACGTCTTCTCTAAATGTTTGATAGAATTCACCTGTGAAGCCATCTGGTCCTGGGCTTTTGGTTGTTAGAAGGTTTTTAATACAGTTTCAACTTCAGTGCTTGTGATTGGTCTGTTCATATTTTCTATTTCTTCCAGATTCAGTCTTGGTAGGTTGTGCATTAATGAGAATTTGTCCATTTCTTCCAGGTTGTCCATTTTATTGGCATAGAGTTGCTTGTAGTAATCTCTCATGATCTTTTGTATTTCTGCAGTGTAAGTTGTTACTTCTCCTTTTTCATTACTAATTCTATTAATTTGAGTTTTCTCCCTTTTTTTCTTGATAAGTCTGGCTAATGGTTTATCAATTTTGTTTATCTTCTCAAAGAACCAGCTTTTAGTTTTATGGATCTTTGCTATCGTTTCTTTCATTTCTTTTTCATTTATTTCTGATCTGATTTTTATGATTTCTTTCCTTCCGCTAACTTTGGGGATTTTTCGTTCTTCTTTCTCTAATTACTTTAGGTGCAAGGTTAGGTTGTTTATTCAAGATGCTTCCTGTTTCTTAAGGTAGGATTGTATTGCTATAAACTTCCATCTCAGAACTGCTTTTGCTGCATCCCATAGGTTTTGGGTCGTCGTGTCTCCATTGTCATTTGTTTCTAGGTACTTTTTGATTTCCTCTTTGATTTCTTCAGTGATCACTTCGTTATTAAGTACTGTGTTGTTTAGCCTCCATGTGTTTGTGTTTTTTACAGATCTTTTCCTGTAATTGATATCTAGTCTCATAGTGTTGTGGTCGCAAAAGATACTTGATACCATTTCAATTTTCTTAAATTTACCAAGGCTTGATTTTTGACCCAAGATATGATATACCCTGGAGAATGTTCCATGAGCACTTGAGAAAAATGTGTATTCTGTTGTTTTTGGATGGAATGTCCTATAAATATCAATTAAGTTCATCTTGTTTAATGTATCATTTAAACCTTGTGTTTCCTTATTTATTTTCATTTTGGATGATCTGTCCATTGGTGAAAGTGGGGTGTTAACGTCCCCTACTATGAATGTGTTACTGTCGATTTCCCCTCTTATGGCTGTTAGTATTTGTCTTATGTATTGAGGTGCTCCTATGTTGGGTGCATAAATATTTACAATTGTTATATCTTCTTCTTGGATCGATCCCTTGATCATTATGGAGTGTCCTTCTTTGTCTCTTGTAATAGTCTTTATTTTAAAGTTTATTTTGTCTGATATGAGAATTGCTACTCCAACTTTCTTTTGGTTTCCATTTGCATGGAATATCTTTTTCCATCCCCTTACTTTCAGTCTGTATGTGTCTCTAGGTCTGAAGTTGGTCTCTTGTAGACAACATAAATATGGGTCTTGTTTTTGTATCTATTCAGCCCATCTGTGTCTTTTGGTGGGAGCATTTAGTCCATTTACACTTAAGGTAATTATCGATATGTATGTTCCTATTCCCATTTTCTTAATTGTTTTGGGTTTGTTATTGTAGGTCTTTTCCTTGTCTTGTGTTTCTTCCCTAGATAAGTTCCTTTAGCATTTGTTGTAAAGCTGGTTTGGTGGTGCTGAACTCTCTCAGCTTTTTCTTGTCTGTAAAGGTTTTAATTTCTCCATCAAATCTGAATGAGATCCTTGCTGGGTAGAGTAATCTTGGTTGCAGCTTTTTCTCCTTCATCACTTTAAATATGCCCTGCCAGTCCCTTCTGGCTTGCAGAGTTTCTGCTGAGAGATCAGCTGTTAACCTTATGGGATTCTCTTTTGTGTTATTTGTTGTTTCTCCTGCTTTGCTGCTTTTAATATGTTTTCTTTGTATTTAATTTTTGACAGTTTGATTAATATATGTCTTTGTGTATTTCTGCTTGGATTTATCCTGAATGGGACTCTCTGTGCTTCCTGGACTTGATTAACTATTTCATTTCCCATATTAGGGAAGTTTTCAACTATAATCCCTTCAACTATTTTCTCAGTCCCTTTCTTTTTCTCTTTTTCTTCTGGAACCCCTATAATTCGAATGTTGGTGCATTTAATGTTGTCCCAGAGGTCTCTGAGACTATCCTCAGTTCTTTTCATTCTTTATTCTGCTCTCCAGTAGTTATTTCCACTATTTTATCTTCCAGGTCACTTCTCCATTCTTCTGCCTCAGTTATTCTGCTATTCATCCCATCTAGAGTATTTTAAATTTCATTTATTGTGTTGTTCATCATTGCTTGTTTCATCTTTAGTTCTTCTAGGTCCTTGTTAAATGTTTCTTTTATTTTGTCTATTCTATTTCCAAGATTTTGGATCATCTTTACTATCATTATTCTGAATTCTTTTGTAGGTAGACTGCCTATTTCCTCTTCATTTGTTAGGTCTGGTGGGTTTTTATCTTGCTCCTTCATCTGCTATGTGTTTTTCTGTCTTCTCATTTGGCTCATCTTACTGTGTTTGGGGTCTTCTTTTTGCAGGCTGCACGTTCGTACTTCCCGTTGTTTTTGGTGTCTGTCCCCAGTGGTTAAAGTTGGTTCAGTGGGTTGTGTAGGCTTCCTGGTGGAGGGGACTAGTGCCTGTGTTGTGCTGGATGAGGCTGGATCTTGTCTCTCTGGTGGGCAGGTCCACGTCTGGTGGTGTGTTTTGGGGTGTCTGTGGACTTATGATTTTAGGCAGCCTCTCTGCTAATGGGGGGGCTTGTGTTCCTGTCTTGCTAGTTGTTTGGCATAGGGTGTCCAGCACTGTAGCTTTCTGGTCGTTGAGTGAAGCTGGGTGCTGTTGTTGAGATGGAGATCTCTGGGAGATTTTTGCTGTTTGATATTATGTGGAGCTGGGAGGTCTCTTGTGGACCAGTGTCCTGAAGTTGGCTCTCCCACCTCAGAGGCACAGCACTGAGTCCTGGCTGCAGCACCAAGAACCTTTCCTCCACACGGCTCAGAATAAAAGGGAGAAAAAGTAGAAAGAAAGAAAGTAAGAATGAATGAATGAATGAAAGAAAGAAAGAAAAAGAAAGAAAGAAAGAAAGAAGGAAAGGAGGGAGGGATGGAGGGAGGGAGGGAGGAAGGAAGGAAGGAATCAGGGAAGGAAGGAAAGAAAGAAAGAAGAAAGAAAGAAGTTAAAATAAAATAAAGTAAAATAAAGTTATTAAAATAAAAAATAATTATTAAGAAAAAAAAATTTTTTAAAGAAAGAAAAAAAGACGGACAGAACCCTAGGACAAACGGTGGAAGCAAAGCTATACAGACAAAATCTCACACAGAAGCATACACATACACTCACAAAAAGAGGAAAAGGGGAAAAAATAATATATCTTGCTCTTAAAGTCCACCTCCTCAATTTGGGATGATTCGTTGTCTATTCAAGTATTCCACAGATGCAGGGTACATCAAGTTGATTGTGGAGCTTTAATCCGCTGCTTCTCAGGCTGCTGGGAGAGATTTCCCTTTCTCTTTGTTCTCACAGCTCCCTGCACTCAGCTTTGGATTTGGCCCCGCCTCTGTGTGTAGGTCGCTGGAGGGCGTCTGTTCTTCGTTCAGACAGGACGGGGTTAAAGGAGCAGCTGATTCGGGGGCTCTGGCTCACTCAGGCCCGGGTTAGGGAGGGGCACGGAGTGTGGGGCGAGCCTGCGGCAGCAGAGGCCGGAGTGACGTTGCACCAGCCTGAGGCACGCCGTGCGTTCTCCCGGGGAAGTTGTCCCTGGATCCCGGGACCCTGGCAGTGGCGGGCTGCACAGGCTCCCCGGAAGGGAGGTGTGGATAGTGACCTGTGCTCGCACACAGGCTTCTTGGTGGCGGCAGCAGCAGCCTTAGCATCTCATGCCCGTCTCTGGGGTCCGCGCTTTTAGCTGTGGCTCGCGCCCATCTCTGGGGCTCCTTTAAGCAGCGCTCTTAATCCCCTCTCCTCGCGCACCAGGAAACAAAGAGGGAAGAAAAAGTCTCTTGCCTCTTCGGCAGGTCCAGACTTTTCTCCGGACTCCCTCCCGGCTAGCCGTGGTGCACTAACCCCCTGCAGGCTGTGTTCACGCCGCCAGCCCCAGTCCTCTCCCTGCGCTCTGACCTCCGAAGCCCGAGCCTCAGCTCCCAGACCCACCCGCCCCGGCGGGTGAACAGACAAGCCTCTCGGGCTGGTGAGTGCCGGTCGGCCCTGATCCTCTGTGTGGGAATCTCTCCGCTTATCCCTCCGCACCCCGGTGGCTGCGCTCTCCTCCGCGACTCCGAAGCTTCTCCCCTCCGCCACCCGCAGTCTCCGCTCGCGAAGGGGCTTCCTAGTGTGTGGAAACCATTCCTCCTTCACAGCTCCCTCCCCCTGGTGCAGGTCCCATCCCTGTCCTTTTGTCTCTGTTTATTCTTTTTTCTTTTGCCCTACCCAGGTACGTGGGGACTTTCTTGCCTTTTGGGAGGTCTGAGGTCTTCTGCCAGCGTTCAGTAGGTGTTCTGTAGGAGTTGTTTCACGTGTAGATGTATTTCTGGTGTATCTTTGGGGAGGAAGGTGATCTCCGCGTATTACTCTTCTGCCATCTTTCCCTTGTCCTCTCTTTTCCCTTCATTCTTGTTAGCATTAAGTACTACCAATCTTCTACATTCTTGTCAATCTAATCAGAAAAAAGTGATCCTATTGCTTTTATTCACCTTCTCTGATCACTATCATCCCTTTGCATTTCTTCTATTAACTGCTTGTTAGCTCTCTGGATGCTTTTAAATAAGAAATATCCAGCCCTTAGAACTTTCTTCACTAGACCAAGAGTTCATGGCCCTGCTGTGGACTTTTCATATTGAACAGAGTGGCTCTTTTCCAAGGTCATTGAACACATACTGCGTCAGGCACTAGACACTGTGTTTTCCCTGCGTTGTTTCCTTCTCTCGTAGTAATTCTTGTGAGGGGAACTATGATTTAGCCCCATTTTGTGATGAGAAACTGAAACCTAGAAGGATTAACTCACTTTCCCAAGGTTAGTACACCAATAGTGTTAACCACTAGGTTTATTAGTATTAACCAAAGGTTAATACATTGCATCAGGAGAATGTTTGCAATGTTAATGAGAAAAAAATGGCTACTAACAAGGCTGGATAATTTATTAAGTATCAGTTTTGCTTTTGCCTCATGTTTTTCCTCTTCCATCCCCCAAAAGGTCTTGCCTTAGGGGCCATTCTCAGGATAGAAATGAGTTGCACAGCTGCTACATCTTCTTAGTGTGTGGGATGTGTGTGTGTGTGTGTGTGTGTGTGTGTGTGTGTTTTAAAACCAGACTTTTCAGGACATTGATCCCCAGGAAGGAGGCTGCAGGCACAGAGGGATGGCCTCTTGGGACAGAAAGAAAGTGCTGACCCTGCAGGAAGAGCCATTTCTCAGTCCAAGAAAGCTCATGGCTGTGGTGAGAAGCCATGTTGGGCAGGCCCAGATCCCTCACAAAGCTTTGAGGAGAATGGCTCACTGTCCACCCCCACAGGCAGTGAGCTGTGTGGACTGAAAAACAGACCTTTCAGAATTATCTGCTCGACATTAGGCCCCCAGGACCACCACATGGCCCTGTGGAGAGCTGGGAGGAAGTTCCCATAAAGACGGAGATTGAATTTTCCACCAGCCAAGTGGGAGAGAGATTTCAACTCAGATTTCATTTGGCTTTGTAAAAAATGAGACATTTCTTGCATTCCCATGTTAATGTTTGCAAGTTCATTTTTATTACATAGAAAGAGCATATCTTAGGCAGTTACTGATGTATCCAAGGTATTAACCAACAAAAGATGCAGATGAATCAAATATTTTTAGCTCAGCAAGGAAATGGATGAATGGATACCAGACCACCAGACAATGAAAGTTTGATTGAAGCCTTGCATCTGGTTCCTATTAACCAAATGGAGGCAAAATATGTGTTCAAGGTTTCTTGCCAGTTAATTTAAAAAGCAATTTGGATTTCATGGGCTTCAGTTGTAGTTTGGTTTCGGGGATCCCATAGGCATGAAACAACAAGAGGCTGTAAGGAGCTAGACAGGCTCATAATTTCTTTTCCATATTGTAAAAGCAATAATAACCACCTCTCAGAATATTTGGAAAATAGACAGTAGTTACTCACAATTCCACTTTCAAATACAACTTATTGTTTTCTATTGCACATTCTTTTAGTGTTCTTCCTGTGAGAATGGAAAGCACATTGTATCTATGTACATATGTTTGTATTTATAACAGCATTGAATTACTTGTACAGAAGAAGATGGTGTGCATTCTGTATCTTCACAGAATATTTATCTTGTTTTTCTATAGCCATCATGGACATTATTAGTCTTGCTTAAAGTTCATCAGGTGTAGATACTCGTTTCCCTATTTATTCTCTGTGGTGGTGAGTCGTTAATATGCTGTCAGGTTTTTGCTCCTAGAAATAATGATGTAGCCACACCTCTAAGCAGAATGCCAGGAGCCAAAGGCAGGACCTCCCATGGCTCTGCACTTGTGCCTGTCACCAAATCACCTTCTGAAAGGGCTGTGCCAGTTTGCACTCAGCAGAGCCTGTTCCCCACACCTTCACGGGGTTGGCTATTCTTCTTTTCCAAATTGGTTAGCAAAAATGGTGTATCATTGGTCTAATTTACACTCTAAGATCACTAATGATTTTGAGCATCTTCCCATGTGTTTATTAATGAGTCGTTTGGCCTCTGTTGTGAATCTACTTCAATGACAGTGAGCTTGTACCTTTTAATTGCTCTGTCTGATGTACAGAGAAAAATCAGAAGCTCGTTTCCCTAGAACTGATCTTGTCTTCTCACAAGATGGGAAAGGAAACTTAAGATTTTCAATGAATGACACACCTATAGTTTAGAACGGTCCCTTCCTGGGTTGTGCTCAGCTGTTCCAAGTGTACCTCATCTGCTGGTGTCCATAGAGGCTGTGGGCTCCTGGCTCCTGGGGCCTCCCTTGGGTCATCTTATAAACCCAATTCCCACACAAAGGATGGGGCTCACGTGCCATGGTTTTTGAGTTAATCAAGGTTTTGAGTGCTTTTTGAACTCGTTAACAATATAACCAGCAGGGAAGACAAATAAATACCAACCCAAGCTGGTTAGAAGGCTGTTTAAGAAATTGGACTTTCTACAGTTCATTAGGAAAAAGTGTGCCTGAATGAGACTTCTCAGGTGTATCTGAGTGGTCACGACTTCCTGCAGTCTTAAATGGGAACGGAGACAAAAGCTCTCTGAGTCACAGCTTCCCAGAGATGGTCAGTTTTCTGTGTCAGCTTGGCTGAGCTACAGTTGTCAATTATTCAATCAAACACTTGCCTAGGTGCTGCTGTGAAGGTATGTTGTAGATATGATTAAAGTCCCTCATCAGTTGTCGATAAGTAAGGAGGATTATCCTGGATGACCTGGGTGGGCCTGATCTGATCAGTTGAAGAGCCCCAAGAGCAGAGCAGAAGCTTCCCTGAGGAAGAAGAAACCCACCATGGACAGCAGCTTCACTCCCTGCCTGAGGGTTCCCACCCTTTCACACAACCTACCTGACAAATTTCGAACTAGCCCAGTCAGACTCCAAAACCACGTAAATCATTTGATTGTGACAAGCCTCTTAATACATGTTTCCTACAGCTTCTGTGTCAATTTTTGAACCCTGGCTGACACATACCCCATTACCCTTGTCATCTACCTCCCCCTCCCTCCCCTTCCCCTTTCCATTCCACTCTGAAAGACCTTTCTGTACATCCCATCCTCCAGTTTTCCCTGGAGCCATGTGGGCAGAGGCAGCATAGAGAGAAAAATCAATTACTAATTACTAAGAAACCATAACCAGGAGGCATCTTAAATATTTCTACCTGTGTCCTCCCATCCAATCTTTTATTATGAAAAATTTCAAACTACAGAAAATTTGAAAATGTTATAGTAGACACCTGTACAATGTATATTCTACCACTAACATTTTATTACACTTACCTCTGTTAAGTATCCATCCATATATATTCTACTTGTTTATCAACCCATGTTATTTTTTGATGCATTTCAAAGCAAGTTACAGATATTAATACCTTTCTCCCAAGTGCTTCAGCAAGTATATAGTGTATAGCTCTTTTTTTGAGGAAAAATTCATACAACAAGATGCACAAATCTTAAATGTACCATTCAATGAGCTTTGACAAGCGCATTCACCTGTGTGATCTGAACTTCATCAACAGGACGTTTACATCACCCCACATTTCCCCCATGTTCCTTCAGTCATCCTTTTCTCACCCCTCCAGAGGCAACCAATGATTTTTTCCCTCCATAATTAGTTTTGCTTATTCAAGAAATTAATACGTATGGAATCACAGAGTATATACTCTTTTGTGTCTGGCTTCTTTCATTCAACATGATGTTTTTGAGATTCATCCATGTTGTTGAATGTATCAGTTTGTTCTGTTTTGCAGGTGAGAAGCATTTCATTGTACAGATATATCACAATTTGTTTAAACATTCTCCTATTGATGGATATCTGGGTTGTTTTTGACTATTATGAATAATGCTGATATGAATGTTCTTGTGTAAGTCTTTCTGTGGATATATGTTTTTCATATTTCTTGGGTTACTAACTAGGATTGAAATAGGTAGGTTTCATATAGTAGGTTTATGTTTACGTTTATATGAAGCTACCAGGCCTTTTCTCAAGATGGTTGCACTGTTTTATACTTCCACCAGCAGTGCTTGGGTGTTCTGATTGATCTATATTCTCATCAACATTTCATATTGTCAGTCTTTTACCTTTAGTGGGTGTGTTGTGATATCTCATTTTGGTTTTAATTTACACTTCCTTGATGACTAATGATATTGAGTCCTTTTTCATGGTAACACTATCTTTTGGTCATGTGTTTACTAAATCCTTGAATCATCTCCACCCCCAGCCTTTTGGGGGACCAGGGCAACCTGGTCAAGAGTTACATTCTGAAATTCTATCTTGAGTCGTGTCTTTATGAAGCCTGGGTAGAATTCTTGACTCCAGTGGGGAATCTGGATACAAAAGACCTTATATAAATGCCAAGTTCTCAACAGAAGAGATATCCTAAAAGGACAATTGAGCCAAGGTCTAGAGCAGTGAGTAAGGGAGCTAATGAGGACCATGGAGTCAGTGAGAACCATGGAGGTGAGTGAGGATGGTGGGCGTCAGTGAGGATCATGGGGGTCAGTGAAGTCCATGAGGTCCAGTGAAAATCATGGGGGTCAGTGAAGTTGAAGGGGCCAGTGAGGACCAGGAGGACTAACCATTGGCCGTGAGGTTTCTGGGTGTCTTGTCCACCTCCATGCATCAGCAGTGAGTCGTGTAGGGATGTCTTGGGTTGTATTAACTATTTGGGGACAACTTTCCAATAGGGCAATAGATTTTTTTCCTTATAAATTAGTATGTGTTATTCATATTATAAAATTATTGAACATTTTCCTGTTGTACGTAACATAAACATTTTCCCCAATCTATTGTTTGAGACTCCAGCTTCTCCCATAGTGACTCTTCAAAGTGGGGTGGAATTATGATGGTGGTTTTCAGATATTAATGTGTAATCTATTGCATAACCCAAAATGCATTTGTCATTCTGTCATTACTGACAACTGTGGTTGAACAAAGGCTTTGACTTAGAGAAAAATTAACACAGCTATTCAGCGAACAGAGAGGTTTGATGGTCAACTTTCCTCAAAGCAGAACTTTAGTCTGAACCAAGCACTTGGCTGGAAAATGATTTGCCTTTCTAGCCACACTAAATCATTTGCCTACAGAGGAAAATGGGTGGGAACTGTTAAATAACACCCCCTGTTCCAAGCAAAACATGTTATACAAAGCTGGACTTTTACAAAGGATACAAAAATGAAAGGTGGTTTTTCTATCTTAAGTAGGTTTTGTTGGGTAGGAGTTCACTAGAGATTCATTCAAATTTCAAGCCCTTCTCCAGTCAAAACGTAATTTGATTGTCAGAAATTCATCAGGCAACTGATTCTACCAGGCAGGCACAATCTCAGGGTGATAACCTCAGAGTATGCCTCCCAGACGTGGGAGTGCTTAGACACGACAGTATAAGCCAGCACGTATGCTGAGGACACCCCCTGGTTTGTGTTGGTTCCACATGGCAGAGCCATGCAGGGCTGCTGCAGACTGAATGTTTGTGTCCCTTCAAATTCATATGTTCAAACTTAACACCCAATGATAGTGTTAGGAGGTGGGGCATTTGGGAGTTGAGTAAGTCATGAGGATGGAGTCCCCATGAATGGGATCAGTGTCCTTCTAAAAGAGGCCCTACAGAGCCTAGCGTGAGGACCTAGCGAGAAGACAGCTGTCTCTGAACAAGGAAGTGAGCTATCATCAGACACCAAATCTGCCTGTGCCTTGGTCTTGACTTCTCAACCTCTGGAACTATGAGAAATAAATGTCTGCTGTTTAAGTCACCTGGACTATGGTAAATTTTGTTACAGCAGCCTGAATGGACGGGGGCTCCTTGGGGGTCCCTGTGTAAGTATTGGCTACGCTGCAGTGACTGAGGGAATTTGTGAGGGAGTTAAGTAATTGCCTTAGTCAGCTAGGGCTGCCATAACAAAACACCATAGGCTGGGTGGTTTAAACACCACAAAATTATTTCTTACAGTTCTGAAGGCTGTTAAGTCTGAGATCAAGGTGCCAGCCAATTTGGTTCCTTTGCTGTGTCTTCACATGGCAGAGAGACAGAGCAAGCTCTCTGATCTCTTCTTGAAAGTATACTAATCTCATCATGAGGGTCCCACCCTCATAACTTAATCTAAACCCAATTACCTCCCAAAGGCCCCAGTTCCAAATACCATCACACTGGTCATTAGGGTCTTAACATATGAATTTGAGCCGGCACCATTCATTCTATAGTATTCTGCCCCTGGCCCCCCAAAGTTCACATCCTTCTCACATGGAAAATACATTCATTCCATATAACAGCCCCCGAAGTCTTAATTCATTCAGTATCAGTGCTAAACTTTAAAGTCCAAAGTCTCATCTAAATTAGATATGGATGAGACTTGAACTATAATTCATCCTGAAGCAAAATTCCTCTCCAGCTGTGAATCTGTGAAGCCAGACAAGTTATATGGTCCCAAATACAATGGTGGAACAGGCCTAGGATAGACATTCCCAATCCAAAATGGTGAATTAGAAAAAAGATGAGGGGGAGACAGGTCCCAAGCAAGTACAAAACATAACAAGGAAGATTCCAGAAGATCTTAAAGCTTGAGATTAATCCTCTTTGGTTGTATGCGCTGCCTTCTGAACCCACTGGGGTGATTTATTATGAGATTTGTTATAAAGAATTTGTTTATGCGGTTTTGGAGGCTGAGAAGTACAAGATCTGCAGTCAGCAAGCTGCAGACACAGGAAGACCCAGGGGAGCCAATGGTATGGTTCCAGTCTCAGCCCAAAAACCTGAGAAGTAGGGGGATCAATGATGTAAGTTCCAGTCTGAGTTCCAGTTAGAAGACCAATGTCCCAGATCAAAGACAGTCACACAGAGAGAGCAAATTCTCCCTTAATGCAGATTTTGTTCTATTCAGGACTTCAACTTATTGGATGGGGCCCACTGACATTGGGGAGAGCAGTCTATTTCACTCAGTCTACTGATTCAAATGCTAATCTCATCCAGAAACACCCTCACAGACATACCCAGAATTCGGTTTAACCAAATATTGGGGCACCCCAGTCAAGCTGATACATAAAATTAGCCATCACAGTGACTGACTGAATGAATGAATAAATAAATGGCATCAAGGGGCTCACGAGGCTGTGGAAACTGCAAGGACATGACTGCAAGCTTCCCAGGACATCTCCAGTTAATCCTCTGAACTCTACAAACTGGCTAAAATGATTTCTCAGGGAGTCCCCAAAAGACTCTGGCAGAGCAGCAGGGGCCGCTGTAATATGAGTGAGGAGGAGGTGGGGTGGCAGTGGGGTGGGAAGGGATCAGTGGGATTCTGCCCCTGACCTGGAGTCACTACCTCACCTGGTCTGGTTTTCTCACAGCAGTTTATAGGCCATCCTGTGTCATCTGGCTCAGACACTCTGACAGGTCAAGATGACACAAAGCCAATAAGAGAAGTCATAGGTACCTGGTCTCTCTCATCAGTGGCTCACTTTGCATCCTTCACCTGTTACCTTGTGCAAGCCTGTTCACAGGCTGGAGAGCCTATGCCGTTTGGGCCCCACCAGGCTCCAACTGTTGGGTTGGGAACAACTGGACTTGTGCTTTTTCCCAGAATATGAGTGGCTGAATTAGACTCATATACTGAAAGTTTTCTGTCATTTTTTTGTGTCTGTTTAAGGTTTCCTTTGTGCAATTCTTGTTTCTTCAACTAGCAAGTCACTTGTTCAGGGCAAGGACTGTGGCTTACACCTTGTAATCCCCACATCATTTTACAACCTTGAACAGATGTCCATCAATTGCGTTTTTACTGGATTGGACTGCATCACGGCTTCCAATCAATCCAGCCACTGGGATGGTGGGAAAACTTCATACACTTTTGTTTCTGTTTAAAAGCAAATAAAGGGTCAGGAGGAAAAGCTCAGTTGTCATGAGAGAAGGCAGCTGTCTGAAATAAGGAAATATGGGACAAGGTCCCCATGGTGAGTTGGTTTGAATTTAAGCAAATATATTCATTGTAAAAATGTGAATTAACACTGCAGCTCTCGCTCCAATGGTCTGTCTGCCAGTCTTTCCACCAAGGACATTTCAGTCATGTATAGAAATGGAGAGGATGATATAAGGGCTGATGTTTTCCTGCTGTAGCAGAGGCCATGGTGCCCCATAGCCCTCAGTCTCTGGAGTTCTGTGTAGAGAGTTCTTTCAGATGCCCATGGTCCTGTCCCTTGTGTGAGACAGCCTGAGATCAAGGCAGGCAAGATGCCAAAGGGTCAGGAGTTGGTGGACAAAGACCCTGCTCCCTTGCCCTCGGAGGGTGGGCCTTGGGTGTTCCACAGTTTCCCAGAACAGGTGCCGCTCATTAACCACGCCCCCCATATTTTTCTTCCTTCTTTTCCCTGCCTCACTCACTGCCACTCTCATGTGCCCCGGTCACCTACCAACTCATGTACTGGAGTCAGCTTTAGGAGACCCAACCCAGACACCCACAATCTAGATTCAGAAATTATTAAGATTTTGCCACACTTGCTTCACCTCTTCCCTTTTCCCTGGAGTATCTTAAAACAAATCCCAGATGTCATGTGATGACAATAATGATTTATGGGTCTGCTCCAGGGGAGGAATGGAAAGGCCTCCTTGATATTGCTGCCACGCGCATTAGTGCAGTCCTGTCCCCTTCCCAACCCTCCCCTTCCCACCGCAAGCCTGGATGCCCATACGTGCTGTCTGGCCACAAACTGGGAACGTGTCAACCTGCTTATCGCTTTTTATCTTTTAATGTGTAAGCCTAAGGTTTCAAATTGTGGGTGGGTGTGATAAACTGTGGGGAAGAAGATTCCCTTCAAAAGGAAGGATCTTTCATTAGACAAGAGATAAGGAACAGGGGAAGATCACTCTTAGCAAGCAAACCCAAGCTGCGCCTGTGGTGGGGTGAGCAGCTCGCTGTAAAAGACTCGGAAAAAGACCTCAGTTGGCACCAATGATTGCTTTCAAGGGCACCATCTGGTAAGGGCCAAATGCCTTCTGTCGTCTGCCTGGTGATGGTGATGTACTATGGTCACCGCTCTCACGTCCAGTGCACCTCTGTGCTCTCAGTCTCCTGGAAGTGAGCATGAACATCATGGCTCTCTCCCTCTTCAACAGAATTGAGCAGCTGATCTCCAGAGAAAAGTCGGTTCTTTATATTCTGTCTCCAGCTTTTCTCTTGCCTTCAGCCTTGGTAGTGAGAGAGAAAAGTGTGCACTAAAGGCCTCCTGATATTTGGATTAATGGAAATTAATGGAATGGACAAGACTCCTGCCAGTCTTATTCTCCGGATGTTGGAAGAGAGCACAGCAGATTAGACACGCCTGGTGCCGGGACCCGCTGTCTGTAGGGCCTGCATCCAGGGAGCCTGTGATAAGTGAGTGGCTTCATCTCTGAGAGCCACTGAAAGCAGGCCAGATGCATGTTCTCACTTTATTTCCACCAGAAATCAGGGAGGAAGATAGAGAAGGAAAGTAGGTGTGCTGATTATCTCCCCTTTACAGCTGGGAAAACTGTGGCCAGGGCCCTGTGGATGGGGATGGATTTGGTTACAGTGCTGTGAGGCCTGATTTGGTTATAGACACACTTTTATCAGCTTTTGAAATGAGCTCTTGGAAGCTGGGCTATTCATCCCATCGCTTACGCTGTCGGGGCCATGCTGTCCCGGTGGAGGGGCTGGTGGCCTGTCAATGGAGGCCCTTGTACAGTGGGTGACTTTGGCTCATCAGCGAACATTCAGGGAATTCCGCTCTTGGTGCGTTGGAGCTTTCACAATAGGGGGTTGGGATTCTTTCCAGAGGTGCCACAGGAGGTGGAGAAGGCTGAATGAGGCCTGTGTGTGCTTGTGTCCTCTGCTGTTTTACAAGCCCTCGCTCGCAGCATTTCGCAAGATCCCAGAGCAGCGTGGGAAGGAAATCAAAGGACGGGGTTAGTGGTGGAGGCAAAGCAGGCATTGCCACAGGCTGGCTGGGAATCTGGGAAGCTGCCCCAGTGCCAAAGGCTATGGGTACCAGCAGTGCCCGAGGCCCCAGTGGGAGCACGGGGCGCCGAGTGCCTGGCAGGGGGTTGCCCCATGGACAGAGCTGGCCTTCAAAATAAGTTGACCTCCACTCCCACTGTCTGATTCTGGGTGCTTCCCATTGCCTCAGAAGGTGTGGTCCTGAAGGAGTGATGGACCCAGGCCAAACATCTGTTCAGAACAAGGTGGTGAAGGAAAAAACAGGCAAATTTAAATCAAAATGATGTTCTGTTACATCAGTTTTCATTCACAACCATTTAGAAGGAGATTAGCTCTTTGAAAATAAAAACACAACTTAGTCTATAGGCAAATGAGCTAAAGGTGGGCTCATGTACAACACAGAGAAATGAGCACTTTATCCCTCTAAGGACTCAGGATAGCTCTGCAGATGAGCCTTGAGAGGTTCCACACTCAGCTCAGGGTCCCAGCAGACCCCGGAGTCTTTCTCTGCACAGCCTGTGCACTCTTGACTATTCTGAGTCCATCACAGAAGATACTGGCTCCTGGACCCAGAAGAAAGGCCTGGAGCATGTTCCCCACATAGCTTCTGGATTCCCAGGAGTCATGGGTGGTGTTTATTTTATTCTCTGTTTTAAAGATTCAAATATATCACTTTGTAAACTGTCACTCTTTGCTATCTTTAAGGGCTGACTCCACCAGAGTGACTGATACCATTTGTTATGGGCTGAACTGTGGCCCCTCAAAATTCACATGCTGAAGTCCTAACCCCCAACATCTCAGAATGTGACTGTATTTAGTGATAGGGCCTTAAAAGAGGTAATTAATGTAAAATGAGGTTATTAAGATGGGTCCTAATCCAATATGACTGGTGTCTTATTGGAAGAGGAAATTTAGGACACACACACAGAGAAGCCCATGAGAGGACACAGGGAGAAGGCGGCCTTCTACGAGACAAGGAGAGAAGCCTCAGGAAAAACAACCCTGCTGACACTCTGATCTTGGACTTTCAGCCTCCAGAACTGAGAGAGAATAAACATCTGTTGTTTAAGACCCCAGTCTGTGGTGCTTTGCCACGCAGCCAGAGAAAACTAATACACTATCCAAACTAATACAAGGTCGTGCAAATGCCTTCCCTCAAGCCAGCTCTGCCTTCCCCATGAAGAAGGGGAACTGAATTTGAGGAGACCTGGATCTCACCCAGGCTGTCAGATGAGTCCTTTTTATTATTCTCCTTTATATTATTATGCTTTGAAAGATTTATTAGTTAATAGTTTTTCATTTTTATAATGAATACTCAGAGGCTTTGAGCAGCAGCACAGCAAGATTAGCTTTGTCATCCAAAGTTGATAGAATTTCGAAAGGAAGACAATATCTTAGTAAGCAATGTTGATGGTAAAGGTGTGATTCCTTTTGGGCTTTTTGAAATGTTAAAAATGGCATGTGGATGCTTTTTACTGCTTTACTGGTCCCTTAGCTGTTCAAAGGCCTTGGCCAGGAAAGGCAAAATCAGAGAAAAATCCAGAGCTGACCACTACACCGACTGTTGTGTAAATGGGGTTAATCTCCTTATTTGGGGTCTTTTGGGGATCACTTTTGAATAGCCATGGAAGTCACACTTGGAGAGGAATAGAAATTAAGAATTTATTATACTCACAGTTCCCAGAGAGGGAAAACTGGCACAGCCATAGGGCCACACATGTCACCCAAAGCTGAGTTAAGCTCGGCTGGCAGGAAAACAGGCCAGGAGAGGATGGCAGGCGAGAGCTTTTATTGGGGTCCTGGCTGCCCCACGGCACGTGGGAAGTGTGTTGTTGACTACTTTGAACTTAACTAGGTCAGCAGAAGGGGAGGGAGGAAGATGGGGCGTCCTCCCAAGACTTGCCACCTGGGCACATTTGAGAGGAGGCTGGCACTGGCGAGGCTCACACAGGTGGCTGGGGGTGTGGATAGGGAGTTCTGAGGTCACAGGGAACAGCTGTGTTACATTTGACCACATGTGCCTCAATGGCTCTCAAACAGGATGAATTCCTCTTACCACCTGAGTGGGGAGACTTTGCCTATAGACGGAAGGCATTGCTGAGGCATCAGACAACCAATGTTAATACAGAGGTTAGGAGAAGGGGGCCCCCCAAGGTGGTGACCAGAACTTAGAAACCAGCATGTAGCCAGTCTCCCCATTTACCAGGGGGATAGACAGGAGTAAATGCCTGATACCTCTGGGTTTAAAGAATTTTTTGAAAAACCATAGTTTTGTTGTGAAAGATTTCCCATCTTCTCTAAGTTGTTGGAGGTATGTCTGTTCTTGTCAAAATTATTGACAAGAGGGTCTCTGAGTTGCATGGACCCTGCCGTCCTTGGTCAGCAGGTATTCAAGGACTGCAGGACTATCAGTGGCCAGAGGTTCTTGGGTTTCCTGTATTAGAGACAAGTTCTGGATATTCTTTTAACATGTTCCAGTGAGGGCGGCAGGCAGTTGTTGATTAGCTGAGATCATGTGATTTTGTTTGCCTGTACCCAGTGCAGTTGCCTCCACCATTTACAGCAAAAACTATTAATAGATGTACGGAGGTCAGCTGCCTGACCCTGTGACTCTTTGAAGAGAATGTAGATGTTGCAATGGGGTAGATAGTCGCGGGCACTCCCAATGCCATGAGGTATGAAATATAGGCTCCTGTTATTAGGAAAGTAAAGTACAACAGGTGCCGTGCATTTTCATTGGGGTCACAATCTGGTCCTATGGAGGCATCAGCTAGTGCATCATAATTTCCAGGTTTTAGCCATGTAGATATGAGTGTGGGGTCTGGGAGAACATAGGCATTTGGCCAGACTGTACCGAAATCTGGACAAATATAATTGGTGCCTGGACGTTGGATTCCCTCAATTGAATAATATTGGAGGTGCTTGAGTTTTCCCAAAGGTTCACATCTCCAGAGAAGCCTTGTGGTCTCAGGACTTTGGACCATCTGGCCAAATTCAGAATAGCACCAGTGTTCTAGGCAGAGGTACACATCTGAGTGGCAGACCCAATAGTCAGATCAGGTTGATGTGTGTGCTGCCACTTCTGCAGTTTGGGTTGACATCCTGGAGGCTCTAGGTAGATGCCAAGGAGAGTTGTGGTTGGCAGGGTGATGGGCAATGTTGTACTTGGGGAAGCGGCTGTGGAGGCCGGGGATCCCGAGGAAGTGTGTTGCATAAGAGGGCTGATGGTAGGAGAGTTCCAGGTTAGGGTTAGTAGCATAGGGAAGCAAAAGTCATGAATCATTTCTAACAACCCCCGTATAAAGAGAAGATTGGGAGGGGCTGGGCCTGGAAAGCAGGGCAAGGAGGAAGTATGTGAGGAACATTGGTGGCATTTAGCGGGCATAACTTTGCATCCCACAGGGGCTTGACACACCTTAGGGTGGCCTTATCATCATGGGGTTTATGACTCACAGTTCTGTGGAGCCCATGGAAGCCGTGAGGGGTCAGTGTCAGGCATTTTATAATCTCAGGGAAATAGAACACAGGAGATCATACAGATCAAGGTAATGACCCAGGAATTGGGGAACCAATGTGGGGTTGACGGAAACCAGCGTGGACCAGTGTGGGTTAGAGGCTGAAGGTGGGTAAGGATGTAACGTTCAGTTCCAAAGGTGGGGTGGACAAGATGTTTTCCTCTCCAGTGGCATGGAAGCTGGGGTCCACCCTGAGAGTGAGTGTCCCTCCCAGGTGGCTGTCCACTGATGGAAACCTGGGGCCCCATGTGGAAATGTGGCCTAAGGAAGCTTGGAGACCTCTTTTAGAATCTTGCCATAAGCATCTGAACTGCTGCAAATTTTCAGTAACTCTTGGGGATCATTGTGGCACCTTGGGCCAAGGCCTGGGTAGCCACACTTAGGGTCTGAACTTGATAGTCCATCCATAGAGAATAAATCTTTTGGTCACATATATAGACAGCTAACTTAGTGGTCCTGGATATAATTGTGACATAGTCCATAGATGTAGTCATATAAACAGCATTAGGGGCAGTATAACAGAGATTGGTTAGTGGAGGAGGATGGATTTGGGGTTGTTGTTCAAGCCAGCCAAAGACTCTCTGGCCAGTTAAAATTAGTATTCTGGATCAATATTCTGCCCCGTTGGGGTCAAACATCTGTGCCATTGGTGGCATTTATAATGGATTTCAAACCATCTGGACTTGATGGCGTGTGGGCCTGAGAAGTGGTCATTGCTGTCCAGCACTCCCGGCTGACACATTCTTGAATGTGATTTTGAATATTTTGGGCCATTTGGTTGCAACAGGTTTTGGTCATGGAGAGCCCTTGCGTGTCTGCCAGCAATCCTAGGATCTCAGCCAAACATAATAAGACCAATAACCATGAGGCAATTGAGCACTGGCAGCAATTTAACTAGGGGCCTCGAGACTGTGTTGTCTGAGGAAGTTGTATGACCACAGGGTGGGCACTTTGAGGCCACAGGTATCTTCCAGTCTGTTGTGGAAGTTCCCATGGGCACCTGAGAGGGAGGCAACATGGGATCATTCTCGGTGTTGGTCATTTCCGAGTATGACTGACATTGACCAGATGAAATCTATCATCTCCTTTGATGGTAACCTGCACGATTCCACTGTTGCTATAATCTCTACCTACTGTGAGAAATTATATGACTTGGGTTCGTTAACTAGCACTTATTTATAACCAGAATTAATAAGCAGCATCTCAGTTTTGGGCATGAGCAGATCTGGATATTTATGTGTCCAGATCAGGCAAGCAGGATATTCTTCTGGGCTTTTGATAATCAGTAGGTCAAAACTTTTGATTTGCCCTTGGTCAGGTTTCTATGTTGAAAGGGAAGGGGATATGACTGAGAAATCAAATTTATATTGGGATGTTTTATTTGTGGACGAAATCCAGATGCAATCATCCACTATTGAAAATATCAGGGGTCTCCTCTTATAACTAAAAGGAGAATTTTAGGAGGTCAGAAAAAATTTGTTTGGGGTGTGTGTTCCTCAAGGGCATGGGAATTTAATTATATTAATACCTGTGGCAATAGAGAGGTTCATTAGGGTTCCATTCCCCCCTCCTTAACTTTAACAGGAAGTCTTTTAATAGTCCATTATGATGTTCAATTAGTAAATTAGTATGAGAGATGGTGATTCCAAAGGATACCTTATTTCAGGGCCCATTGTTGTACTGTTTAGGATGTGAAATGTGTCCCTTAATCTGGATCTGTGATATCAGGAGGCCCAAAGGGCACCAGAATAGTTTCAGTTAGCCCTTGGGTAGATGTTTCTGTGTTGGCTTGCTGTGTAGGAAATGTCAGCAGAAGTCCCATAAAGGAGTCAATCCTTGTTAAAGCATAACAATGGCAGTAGTCTTATGTAATCTGTGTGCCACTGGTGAAAAGGGATATCACACCTTAGCATAGCACCCCATTGTGGCAACTGCCAATGTTATGTTTAATTTTGGCACAGACATTACAGTCCTCAACAGAAGTTTCAGCAAGGGAGGGCCTAGAGGGATTCCACATTATTGGGTCCATTCTATCAGGGTATGAATACCCCTATGACCTGATATTACATGAGCCCTAAAAGGCCAAGGAATGAGGACTCTCTTCTAAGGGAACTGTAGCCAATGAAACAGTTTATATCTTGGAGAGTTGATTGACCAGATGGTGTCTCTTGGTTGGTATGTGCAGATATATGTGTGAAAAATATTGGAATTGGAGACTGGGCTCTTTATTTCCAAACATAAGAACCCCAAAACAAGTTGGCCTTGTACTAGAGAATCATTTCACTGCCATTGGCCATACTTCATCACTAGTCCATTGGCAACTGCCATGAATTGGTGAATATGTGAGTTTGGGGTAACTTCCCATGTATGGCATCTTTCAGAGACAGAAATACTTCTAACTCAGCCAAACGGGTAGAATCAAGGACCCATCTTTAGTTAGAGAGGAACTGAAGGCCAGATGGCAGGCCACTGCTCACCAACAGGATACAGTGCACACAAAGGTGGTGTTGCTATTGGTGAAGAACAACAACTCCCTTTCCATGTCAGACAGTTGATTCCATGGGGCTCCCCACTCAGCTAGGAAGGGAAAAACAGAGTTGCCATTGTCAACATCTCTAAACCTGTGGGCAAGGGGCTGAGCATGTGGTAGCCTATATCCTTCTGCAGTTTGGAGAGTCCCAGTGTGTCAGATTTGGCTCTTTCCAGTAGGTTCCGTTTCCATTTTAGCAAGGAGGCTTCTGTGGCCACGTTGAGGCATTGTTGGGAGGTGTGGTGGTTAATTTTATATGTCCGCTTGACTGGGCTACTGGATACCCAGATATCTGGCTAAACATTATTTCTGAGTGTATCTTTAAGGGTGTTTTTGGATGAGATTAGCACTTGAATTGGTAGACTCAGTAGAGCAGACTGCCCTCCCCAATGTGGGTGGGCCTCTTCCAATCAGTTGAGGGCCCAAATGGAAACAAAAATGCATAAGAAGGAAGAATTCAGCCTTTCCTTCCTGATTGCTTGAGCTGGGACATTGATCTTCTGCTCTCAGAGCTCTTGGTTCTCAGGCCTTTGTCTGGGACTGCGTTACATCTCCAGCTTGTAGATGGCAGATCATGGGACTTAGCCTCCATAATCGTGTGAGACAATTCCTTATAATAAATCTTTTTATTCCCATATATCCATTCATTCTGTTTTTCTGGAGGGTCCTGACTAATACAGGAGCTACTTCTCACCCAGGGCAGAATAGGAATCTGCATGGTTTGTTAGCCAGGGACCAGTAAAAGCCTCAGTATCTATTAGAGCCCAATAGGCAGCCAGAATTTGGTGTTCCGTGGGTCTATGTGGGGTAGTGGCCAAAGGAAGCCATTTGGCTCAAAAGCCTCTGGGTAGCCATTCAGGGCCATGTTTGGTCCAAAGTCTCCAGGAAGTGTGGTCAAATGTAGCCAGTGTTCTAATCAATAATCAGCTCCTGGTGAGCCAGTGGCAAGGTTTGCTGTAAAGCCTGCTGTGTTAGTTCCAAAGCCTGTTGTGCCTCAGTGGAAAGAGGCAGCCTTCTTGGTAATCTCATCGGTGGGATGAAGCAAGATAGAAAGATGTGTAATATATTGCCTCCAAAACATGGATGGTCTGAGTAAGTGCTGGGCCTGTCTGGCTGTTTTTGTGGTGGGCATAAGTGGAGGAGGTGGTGCTTCATCGAGGTTGGATGAGGTAACAAGAGGCAGTGCAAAGTAGCACACAAGAGGGTCAGCTGGATAGACAGCCTTCCCAGATGGTAAATCCCAGCCAGGACAGCCCATCAGTAAGCTACATGCAAACAGTGAGCATCTCCAGGGGACTGAGGGATCATCTGCCCATGTTAAAAGTGCTCTTGTACTTGTCACCAATTGTTGTATAAACGGGACCAATCCCCTTAGCTGAGGTCCTTTCAGGATCACTTCTACACGACCATGGAAGTCACACTAGGAGAGGCATAGAAATTAAGGATTTGTTATACTCACAGGTCCCAGAGACAGAGGCCTGGCACATCCAGAGGGCCACGCATGTCACCCAAAGCCAGGTTGAGCTCGGCTGCCAGGAAAACAGGCTAGGAGAGAATGGTGGGTGGTCCTGGGCAGGGCAGCCATGGCACTTGGAAAGGGAGTTTTGGGCTATTTTGAACTTAACTAGGTCAGCAGAAGAGGAGGGAGGGGGCTGAAAGTCTTCCCAAGAGTTACTGTCTGGGAAGAGTTGAGAGGAGGCTGGCACTGGTGAGGCACACACAGGTGGGTGGGGTGGCAGATGGGGAGTCCTGAGGCCACAGGGAACAGCTGTGTTACCCCTGTCCCCGGCTTAACCACTGAAGTCACTCCTGAGAACTCATCACTGAGGGAAAGCTGTTCAGTGAAAAATATTTTCTTTAATATTTTCCCATCTTCCTAATTCCTCTCTGTCTTTGTGTCTATCCTGTTATGTTGAATATATTTCTTTAAGCTTCTTCCATTCTTTCTGGAATAAGGCAGACTATAAGGGGTAGAAGTATTTTGTTGTTGGTTTGCATAAGAAAAACCATCAAAAGAAAACAAGTATTTTATTCTTTTTTCAGAGGTTATTTTTTTTAGATCACTTAATGTATTTTTTCACACTTTCACCAACTATTCAATTATGACATATGTAAAGAATTAGAAGCAAGGTTTTGTAAAGCCTGGAAGGTGAAAATATATGAATAAAAGTATAGGGAGTATGTAGATCAGAGAGGAAGGGAAAACCCTGGCTTCACCACCAAAGCTCACACACCTAGGAGGCTGCAGGTGGTGGTGAGGTTGGTGGAATTCCCAGGGAAAAGGTCACATTCTAGGCTGCTCAGTGTGAGAAGCTTGTCAAATCCTCCTGGGGCCACCTGACAGAAATGATTGAGATTGTCACCTCTAATTTGACTTTTGATGGCATTTGGATTCATATGTACATGACATGTGGACTCTTCAGCTAGAAAACATCTCTCTGGAGCATGATTCTCACACTTGAGACACAGGAGAACCCCTGGAAGGCTGGTCACAGTACAGACATCTGGGCTCCACCCTGGAGGTTCTCACTCAGCAGGACAGGGACAGCCAGGTCACCTGCATTTATAATGAGTTCCTGGGCGAGTGACGCTGCTGTTCTGGGGAGTCGACTTAAGAACCTCTGGTCAGGTGTTCTCCCGAGCAGCACAGACACAACCCTCTCCCTCTGTGTGTCTCCAGCATCCTGAAATTGGCAGGTTGTGGGCCCGGCAGGGACAGTTCTCCCTGTTGCCCTCCCAACACAAGCCCTCTGCACCCAACATAAGCCAACCTGAAAGCAGTTTTTTAAAAAAACATAAGAAAGGTTTGCAAAGAGGAGACTTCGACTGTAAGAATGGGTGAAACAGACTGAACTCTGGTCGAGAGGTCTGTTTTTAGAGAGAAGGTTTGTCATCAATTAACAAGCATTGTCCATGGGAAGCAGTGGTGACAGGAAGAAGCAGCGTACGCTCTCAGAAGGAGGAACATCACGCAGCAGAGGAAGAAATGAGTATAGGAACAGCAAAATGCAGGAGCCTTGCCCAGCTGGCTGAAGACGCATGGGTACCATCTGTCTCTGCCTGCAGAGTGTTCCAAATACTACCCTTGGTTTGAATAATGTGCTGAATTCATTTCCCAGCACAGCCGAGACAGCCTAGTGAGAAAGCCACTGTCTTGCTTTATTTCTGGAACTTACCAGAGCCTGGCAGTACTGGTGTTGGTGTGTCTGGGGTGGCATCTGGACTGGCCTCCCATCTCTCTTACCAATGCCAGCCTTTTCTGTCCCCAGTGGTAAGTGTGGTGTACCCCTGGGCTCTGTCCTGCCCTGCCATCCTTGGAGGACTGTGGGTTTTCTGGGTTCCACAGAGCCCCATGGCAATGAGTCCCCCAAATGGTGAATGAGAGGGACAGCTTGGGGGAACCGTGAAGATTAGATGAAGAATGGGGGGATTGACACACAGAGAGGAGGGATCTCATTTCAAGTCCTGTCTTTCACTTGATCCTCGACAGCTCATGCGCTCAGGAAGCCTGCAGAGCACGGAAAAGCTGACTCTTGGGCTCTGTGGTTGTCCCATGTCATTATAAAAGGACAGAGACTCCAAGGGGGAGGCAGACTTCATTTAGTCCAGGTGAGAAAAAGCTCACTGGGGTGACAGTTCTTCCCTCATGCTGTGGACATCCTGGGACACCGCATGATCCCACATAGCCATTCAGGTTTAGTTGGTTGCTGTCTGCCAGGGTTGCTGCTAAGGGGATTCCTTTTAATGTGAAAGATAGAAATATATTACCTTAACATCTCTTTGGACTTGGATTTTTAAACTTGAGTTTGTACAAATACCAACCCTTCCAAAAAAATAAACCATCAAAACAATTACTTAAAAAAAATAGAGCATGGCAAAACTTAAAGGATGGCAAAGGCCTTAAATTATATTTGGGAAACAATAACAAGATCATATTCAAAAGATAAACCTTTTAAGAAAAGTAGCTAAAGTTTAGTTGTTAAAATAATGATTTATCCTCATGGGTTTTGCCCAAGTGAATGTAACTTCTGACGGTATACCGAAACTTTTAATAGTGTGTGCTTTATGATTTATTTTTAGTTGGTTTCCTGGGAAAATTGTAATTTTCATTCTAAAGTAGCACATTTTAAAGTATAATATGTTATTGCAACTTGTGGCTAAAACTGTTTTCCATGGGAAAGAATTTCTGATTTTATCATGGAAATCAATGAAGAAACATGACTTAGTTTACTGAAACTCACTTTGCAGGCATCTCAGGAACAATTAATCACCAAAGCAGGTTGGAGAACTCCCGGACCGCAGCATCAGCCTTGGGAAACCATACTTCAGGCGTGGAATGTCACGCCCCCCCAGGTCCTTCCCTGCAGCGTGGCTGGTGCCACTTCATGGACCCTCTGCCTTGAAACCCAGGTACAGCTGTCTCCAGATATAAATGCTGTGCCACTCTTACAAGGTGGCAAGAATGAAGCCTAATTTTCTTTCAGATAAGTTTGTGGGTCATTTTTGGAGGAGAGAGATGATTTGGAGAGAACAGTTCGAAGTAAGCTTTAAGAGACTGTAAAACATTCCAAATTAATGCTTCCTCCAGCTGCGTGTGTCATCCAGGATACACTGGTACTTCAGGGAAGCAGATTCCACCAAAAGGCTTCCAAATTGGAGGAGGGAGCTTGGCAGAGCTGTTTCTATGTGACATGTAGACATACAACATCCCTGTTCAACAGCCACGATGCTGACACTGAAATTTCCCCAGTAATGGTCACAAGGGACGATTAGCCTGAATGTTTTCCTCTTGACATATTTGGAACTCACAGGAGAGGTTAAGAAAGTTCAGGACAATAACATTTGTAAGTGCAGGGAGTGACAACCAGGAGCACTTTCAAAGCTAGGACTTCAGGGTCCTCCCACCCCAGGCAAAGCCACAAACTTCAGGAGATGGAAGCAAGAAGGATGTTGGGGGACCCAGTTGTGGTCCCTCAGCTTCCTAGCCTGTTTGTTAGTGACAGCACCTCCCTCTCTGAGCATCTGACTCCCTTCAGCCCCTCACTTAAGACCACCTCACCTGTTGGCCTCAGACTCAGCTTGCCTTAGGCTCTGATCAATAACCTGGCTTCTTAGGACCAGGAAAAGAGCAGCTTGGAATCATGGCCAGTGCAATAGAGGCAGTCCCAGGACTGTGACATTATTGTTGTTTTATAGCTTTTGTTTATTTTTTTGTTACAGAATGAATGTGTTCATTGTAAAAAAAAGTTATAAAGCTAGAAATATGACAAGAAAATGGATCTGCATTGTCTGACACCCTCAGCAGCTGCTGTCCTGCTTACACCTCTCTTAGAATAAAACCCACATCCCTTGGTCTGGCTGATGCAATCTCTTCCCCCTACAACCTCCATCTGAGTATTATCCACGTTCCTCTTTATCTCCTGTGCTCTGGCCATAGGCCTGTTTCCTGTGCCTCAAAGACGTGGACTTCAGTCACCCTCAGGCCTTTGTATTTGCTGTTCCTTTCATGTAAACCTAAGCCTTAGACCTTTGAGTGCCCAGCCCCCACCTGTAATTCCAGTCCCACTCAAACATTACTCCACGGAGAGACTTTTCTTTACAACATGCCCAGCCCATCCCTTCCCATACCCATTTTTACATTATAGTACTTTATTTTCTGGACAGATCTTATCACCATCTTCAATTACCTTTCTTTTTAAAAATATTTTTCATAACAGTTTTTTTTTCCAGCCTTATTGAGTTACAATTGACATGTAACTGTGTAACTTTATGGTGTACAAACATGATGATTTGATTATGTATGCATTGTGTCCAGTTACTTTTAAAAATTTATTTGTCCATTGCATCTCCCCAATGAGAGGGTCTGCTTCATGAGATCAGAGCCTTGTTGGTTCAGACTAGAAAGCTGCCAAGCTCTCTTGGCCCTCCCAAACCCTTGATGGGAGGTCTGTTTCCTCAAGACCCACTGTTGGGTTACAGATGTGATGACTTCTTTCTTTTTTTAATTGAAGTATAGTTGATTTACAATTTTGTGTTAGTGTATAGCAAAGTGATTCAGTTATATATATATGTACTTATATATATGTATATTCTTTTTCATATTCTTTTCCATTATAGTTTATTGCAAGATATTGAATATAGTTCCCTGTGCTATACAATAGGACCCTGTTGTTTATCTATTTTATATATAGTAGTATGTATCTACTAATTCCAAACTCCCAATTTATCTCTCCCCTGCTTCCCCTTTGGTAATCATAAGTTTGGTTTCTATGTCTGTGAGTCTGTTTCTGTTCTGTAAGTAAGTTCATTTGTACCATTTTTTTTAGGTTCCACATATAAGTGATATTGTATGGTATTTGTCTTTCTCTGTCTGACTTCACTTAATATGATAATCTCTAGGTCCATCCATGTAGCTGCATTATTTCATTCTTTTTTATGGCTGAGTAGTATTTCATAGTATTTCACACACATGCACGTGTGTGTGTGTGTGTGTATATATATATATATATATATATATATATATATATATATATATATATATAAAATATCTTTATCCATTCATCTGTTGATGGACATTTAGGTTGCTTCCACGTCTTGGCTATTGCTATTGTAAACAGTGCTGCTAAGAACATTGGGGTATATGTATCTTTTCCAATTAGAATTTCCTCCAGATATATGCCCTGAAGTAGGATTCCTGGATCATATGGCAACTTTTTTTTTTTTTTTTTGCGGTACGTGGGCCTCCCACCACTGCGGCCTCTCCCATTGCGGAGCACAGGCTCCGGACGCGCAGGTCCAGCGGCCATGGCTCACGGGCCCAGCCGCTCTGTGGCACGTGGGATCCTCCAGGCCCGGGGCACGAACCCGCATCCCCTGCATTGGCAGGAGGACTCTCAACCACTGCGCCACCAGGGAAGCCCCATATGGCAATTTTATTTTTAGTTTTTTAAGGAACCTCTATACTGTTTTCCATAGTGGCTGCACCAGTTTACATTCCCACCAACAGTGTACGAGGGTTACTTTTTCTCAACACCCTCTCCAACATTTATTATTTGTAGACTTTTTAATGATGGCCATTCTAACCGATGTGAGGTGATACCTCATTATACTTTTGATTTACATTTCACTAATAATTAGTGATGATGAGCATCTTTTCGTGGGCCTATTGGCCATCTGTATGTTTTCTTTGGAGAAATGTCT